>NC_135477.1:257456990-258662615 GCF_052094955.1 Ictidomys tridecemlineatus | reverse complement strand
GTGAGCCAATCATCAGCTGGCAGTCTGAAGGGCAGGGAAACAGCCCAATGAACATCACCGCAGAGGAGCCAATCAGCTAGATGTTGCTGGGGCCACTGTGAGCCAATCATCAGCCGGCAGCTGGAAGTTTGCTGGCAGCTGGAAGTTTGCTGGGGCCCCTTTGGCTGTGGCTCTCAACAGACAAAGTCCCAGGTGAAACCCACGAGTTCAGTTTCAAGGAGCACGTAAGGTGTTTCTGGAGGAGGAGGGAGCGAGACGCATGGGTTCCTGCGTCTGCAAGGGAGAGAACTTCTCTGACCCAGGCAGCTTGGTTTCAGGAAGATGAGCTGAACATCTGAACATCGCGGCTTCCTTTTCTAAGGCCCTCCCGTCACTTGGCCCTCACTGTCAGAATAATGAGGGAAGCAAATACAGAGTAGGGTATAAAATCCCAGCACGATGGGTTGAAGATCAGAAAGGGGATCCCAGAGAGCCAGAAAGTACTGGGGACATTGTGGGGACAGAGGAGAGCCTAGAAAACAGCCCCATGGTGTTGTTTACTACTTCCTGGGCTCACGTCAAGGTGCACAGCTTAGTGCTTTTCTACATCGGCAGACCGGAGGACTTGAGAACAAACCAACAAGGCAAAGACGCCGCTCAGGTTTCAGACAGGGTGCTACAAACACAACTGCAGATTGTTATCAGGCTGTAAATGTTTTGGATTCATCTATGAAGCACAGCCAACAGAAAGTGGGGTGTCATTTACAGTCCAGACAAGACCACCTCCTAAAACAGGAAATAGCTACATCCTCCATAGGATTTAAACAAGACCCAAAGTCTCCTAACAAAATAGCCAAGTGTACAAGAAATAACCTAAAATTACTCAGAATAAGAACCAGGAAAATCTCAATTCATCTGGGAAAGAGCATTCAGCAGGTGTCAACACCACAGTGGCAGAGATATTGGAGATACCTGTGAAAGCCTTTAAGACAACTATCATAAGAAACTCCAAGAGGTGATGGCAGACAGTGTTAAAACAAACGGAAAGATAGAAAGTCTCAGAATAGAAATGTAGGATATAAAACATGAACAAATGCCAGAGATATCTGTGGCCCTTCAGAAGCTTTTTGTTGACCAGCAAGGGTTTTTACAAATTGCTCATTTGCTATGTGAGAGAAGCAAGAAGGAAAGAGACTGTGTGTGAAATGGAAAATGAAAATGTGAGGAGGCATGTGGGGGACACAGGACCTGCCTCTGCCGTTGATCACTGGGATGGAGGACACCAGACCTGCCCCTGACATTGGTCCCTGGAGAGGGCAACACTGGACCTGCCCCTGGCACTGGTCACTGAGGTTGGGGAGTGAAGAGGAAAATGTCAGAGGTAAGGATACAGAACATGGTTTTAATGAAAAGTGTAGATTATCACCTGTGTTTAAAATACTGTGACTATAAAGACAGAATGTGCATGTGGACAAAGAATAGGTGATACAGCAAATGCAGATGTCAGTTTTTTTAAATTTTTTTATTCCTTTTAATTCTATAGAATATCTCTAATGAATCATTTTTTTTTTAAATCTATACCTGTGCACAGAGTGACACTTTGGTCATCTTCCTATTTTAGCATTTGGATGCACACAATGACCACAATGTGAAGCAGGATGGTCACCAAAGAGATGCAAATAGGTGCACTTTGCTTCTCCTGGCCACCAAAGCTGTCCATGCAGGGCCACCCTCTGGGCTGTCCTTCCACTTTTTAAGGTCTCTAGGGAGCTGGCAAGCCCAGGGCCACGGTTTCCCTGAGGAGGAGGCCTGAGCAGGGCAGAGTGGGGATGCAGCCCCAGCTGTGGTATTGCATGGAGTGAGGCTCCGAGAGAGAATACATCACACCTAATTCCTTGTCAAGACTGTTCTGTGGAGTTTCAGTGCAGATGCCAATGGCTTGCCCAAGGAGGGAGGTGGCTTTAGATTGATGTCTTAGGGGGCAGGGGGAATGAGAGAGGAAGCCCCCGACAGCATCCCTGGATTTTCTGGATTGGCTTGATGTTCACACATATTAGATTGGTTGACAGAAATCCTAATGTAGTTAAAAGTATTCAAAAATGTGGGCTGCATTTGGCATGGTGGCACATGCCTGCAATCTCAATAACTTGGAAGGCTGAGGCAGGAGGATCGAAAGTTCAAAGCCATCCTCAGCCACTTAGCAAGGCCCTAAGCAACTTACTGAGACACTGTTTCAGAATAAAAAATAAATAGGCTGTACCTTGGTGGTAAAGTGCCCTGGGTTTAACCCCTGTTTCCAAAAAAAAAAAAAAAAAAAAGGGAGGGAGGAGCTGCAAGGAAAATCCCCCCAGAGAATCAGTAGAATCAGTAGGTCCTTTTGCTGTGAGTGGGTGCACCACTGTGGCTTCTGTGCAGGAGCCCTGGAATTACCCACTCACTCATGGTGAGGGGCAAGGCCTCCAAAAGAGAGGGCTGTGGAGCTCCCATTGCTGCACACTTGCCAGAGACACGTACTGAGTAGATCCAAATCCAGGCAACACAAATAGCCAGCTGTCTGCGTTCCTGGGGTGACGGTGTTAAATCCAAGTATCCATTCCAGGTGGGAGAGTGTATCAGCCAGCTCCAGCTGCCTTGACAAAATACTGAGGATGGAGTGGCTTACATGTAGAAAGCATTTTCTTGCAGTTCTGGAGTCTGGAAGTTCAAGGTCAGGGTGCCAGCAAGGCTGGATTCCTGAAAGGTTTCTCCTGGCTTACCGGTGGCTACCTTCCCTTTGTTCATGGCTGGCCTGTTGGGAGGGAGAACCCGGTGATTCTTCTTCTTCTTTTTTTTTTTTTTGTTGTAAAATCAAAGTACTACTTTATTAAATGAGTTATTTTACACAATATGAACATCAATATAATTACAATTGTAAAAAAATTTTTATAACAAGGATGGACTGATTTTCAGATTTCCAAATCAGAGTCAACTATACATTTACACAGAATTGTCTTTGCATGAAGCCCAAAAGGGAACAGCATAAAAATGAGTGTTTCTGTAGCCCCTTGATTTTTGCTGATCAACAGTTTGTTAGAAAAGCAGCTGCAGGTTTGTTACCTAAGGTCTGAGACAGTAGAAGAGTCAAAGGTGTCATGAATTCACCTGTAAACAACTTTATGCCTGAACATCAGCTAATTCTGGAGGAAGTGGAGTCTTAGGATGCTTGCTTTCAAAGTGCTGCTTGAAGGTCTTAGGGTCTGGCATTTGTGTCCTACAGACAGTGCAGGTATATATTAAGTCAGCTTTGGCAGCAGCCTTTTGGTCATGTCCTTGTTTCCTCTTTTGTCCAGCCTGCTTTTTGGCATTTTTTTGCTGAGACTGAATCTTCTGCTGTCCTCGAGCCATATCCGGGCAGGGACAGTCTTGCGTCGGAGAGACCGCGCAGCGCGAGAGGGCCAGGGAAAGTCTAGGAGGGAAGTGTTTCTTCTTCTTCTTATGTCAGTCTCAGCCCAGCTGGGTTCGAGCCCCAGACCTATGGCCTTATTTAGCTTTGATTACCTTCTAACGACTTCATGTCAAAATTGTCACACGGAGGCTGAGTGTTTAGCTGTATCTATTTGCATAGGAGCATAATTCCCTTCATAACACATGGGACTCTAAGAAAAAAAGTACCAACTTTCATTTTGCTACAGTAATTTATTATAAAACAAATGAACAGGATAAATGTAACAGGGTTAATTAAAATTCCCAGTATTCTCAAAAAAAAAATCCCAAATTATGAACATTGCAAATAAGTCATCTAAAACTAAGACAACCATTACCATTTAAAACATAAATCATCACACTCATAAACATTAAGAGCTTCCTTGGTATTCACTCCTGGGATGATTCAAAAGATGATAAAATATGAAATTAGGCAGAGCTTATTAAGATCAACCATTTTAACTATATGACCTTTTCATTTAAAAATGTAGATGCACATAATAAATAAGTTTGCCAATGTGTGCCTTCTCAGAGTTTCCACAAACTCGAAAGGACGGAGCTAATTAGACACGAAATATCAACTTGAGAGCAATTACAGCCTGACACAGAGATACCCCAGTGCTGCTGTGCATTTCATAAATTTATGGTTTAGGCAAATCTCAAGGTTGTGTCTACATCATAAATTCAGAAACAGCAGTGAAACTTAGTCATAATGAACAGCGCCCACACCACCATCTTAAACCTCTGTTTGGGTTTGGTAGTAAGTACAACTGAATGTCTTTCATTTGTTTGATTTCTTTGCATATTTCTAAATGTAACCTTTCTCACTTGGATAGGAAAAACATTTTTTCTCCTTTTAATGACCTGGGAGAATTTTATTCCAAAACATAGAGGTCCTGGATTCTGGAAGGTGTATAAATCCACCACTGCAAATCAAATGTCCTTTCTGAATATAATGTTGGTAACTAGTCTCAACCATATGACCAGCTAAGGATTTTTTTATCATTTTTTTTTTGAGTTCACCCTAGATCAGAGTTTGAGATTAGAGCTTAGGTTCAGGGGGTTTATTTGAATGAGCAAAATGAAAGAGGGGGGAAAAGAATTAGTAATTGGTTGTGTTGCTGGACTTCTGCTGCTGCAGGGAGCTGACCTGGTCACATAGAGACCCTCAGGGGTCAGAGGACATGCCTCAGAGGAGGGAGCGCTCCGGGGCTTACTCATTCACTCTTACCCTATATTGGTTGAAGATTTCCCAGAAACTTCCTCTCCGACATCTCCAGCTTACCTTCAAACTGAGAAAGTCAGATTAGCTTTCCAAAAATCAAGCAAGCAAATGAACAACAACAGTAAAATGCAAAAGGAAACACACCTACATACACGTGCACATATGCGCGCGCACACACACACACACAGGCACACCTGAGGCCAAGAGGTGAGGCTGACTCTTGAGGTGGGCCCCACACCCCCTGTAGAACTGTTCACTAGCCACACCAGAAAGCCAGAGCCATGACAGAATGACCTGGGGCACCTGAGCTGTGGCTTCCCACCCAGCACTACTTAGCTCCGCACAGGATCACACTGTGTCCATTCTGACTTACCTTAAGGTGGAGCTGGCCCCTGACCATTAAAAGGCATAAAGTCGGGGCTGTAGTTGTAGCTCAGTGGTAGGCATTTGCCTAGCACATGTGAGGCCCTGGGTTCCAACCTCAGCACTACATAAAAACAAACAAACAAACAAATAAATCAAGGTATAGTGTCCATATATATATGATTAAGGCATAATGTGATCCAGAGTTCCACATCTGGGCAGGTACTAGAGAAATGGAAGGCAGACCCCCTTAGTTGGTGTACTCATGTTGAAAGCAGTGTGCTTTATAGGAGCCGAGAGGTGAAGCACCCAAGTGTCCACTGGCACATGGATGGACATGAGTAATGTGGGCCATCATGCCATGGAATATTCCTGAGCATCCCAAGTGAAGGCCATTCTGCCCACGGAGGTGGGGTGGGAGTACGGCGGGGGCAGGGGGATTGTGCTACAGTGCAGAGTGGGGTGGGATTGTGCTACAACATGGAAGGGGGTGGTATTGTGCTACATGGAGCGGGGCGGAGGGGGGCATTGTGCTACAGCATGGAGGCAGGTGAGATTGTGCTGTGTGATGGGGGGTGGGATTATGCTACAGCGCAGAGTGGGGTGGGATTGTGCTACAACATGGAAGGGGGGTAGGACTGTGCTACGTGGAGGGGGGTGGCATTGTGCTACAGCATGGAGGCAGGTGAGATTGTGCTATGTGATGGGGGGTGGGAGTGTGCTACAGTGCAGAGGGGGGTGGGATTGTGCTACCACACGGAGGGGAGGTGGGATTGTGCTGCATGGGGAGGGGTTGGAGTGTGCTACCCGGAGTCGGTGGGAGTGTGCTAGGTCAAACAAGCCAAACACAAATGGACAAAGAGCGTGGCGTCCACTTCTGTGAGCCCTGTGGAGACGGGGGGTAGAATACTTGTTGCGGGGGCCGGAGGAAAGGGCCCTGGGGGGCTGCTGCTCTGTGGTGTGAGCTGTCCCCCAGGATGAAGATGCCAAGAGACGGTGCACCACTGAGCTGCATGCTTGGAAAGCTTCAACTGGGGCGTTTTATGCTGCTATATGTTGCCATGGTTTTTAAGAAAGACGTAAAAGGGGGGCCAAGCCACAGTCTCTGCTGCTGTGGCCATCAGGACATGACTGATGGTTGCCATCCCCCTCTCCACCATCTGTGAGGGACTGGCTTGCATTTGGACCCGTTTCTTCCTTTGCGGGGTCTACTTCCTGACTGCCTTTCTCAGCTGTGATTGCTGTGATTGCTTGTCATCACAGGTCTCAGGGCCCCACGAGGCCCCTCAGTGATCCTGGACCTCAGCACTTGTCCTCCCTGCCCCTTGGGATGGAGTCATTACCCTCCCATCAGACTCACCTGCCTTTGCCAGTGTGACAGCTCTGCGCTTTCCTTGCTTTAGAATCTTTTCAGCGTCGTTCCCGTAGCCATTCTAAGCCGAGGGTCTGCATTTCCTGGGCTCATCACCATGTGCTCTGACTGACAGAACTCTGAGAGAGTGACATGCCCACAAGTCTGAGTTCTCTGGTTTTCCTCTCCATGGGATCCTTGGACCTAGAGGTCCTTCACAGAGGCCCAGGAGTGGAAAAATGCATTTAGACCCATTTTGGTCCATACACCAGGTGGTGTGGGCATCTGTTTCCCACCGAGATCATAATTCTGGACATGGGAGGTGTGCAAGGTCCGAGGAGGTGTGGAGGAGGAAGCAGGGCACACAGAGGAGGCTGAGGTGGCTGCAGCTCTTCTCACCGTCCTCACCTGAGGAATTATTTTACAGAAAATTCAGGAGTCGAAACATCATTTGGAAGATCCTTCAGACCAAGGAAGGGTTCTAGCTCAGAGACTTGAGGTGTTACCTTGTCATAAGTCTTCTCTCAGTCTCCTTCATGGTGGCCCCATACTGCTAACTGGGATGTTGTGAAATTAAGCCATTCAGAGAGATGTGTGTGTGTGTGTGTGTTAATGATGTGAGACACACTCATGAAAAGCCAGCACCTGGTCTGGAAGTGGGTGCCAACCCAGAAAACAGGACCCCCAAAGGCTCCACTCAGTACAGACCGTGCACCTGCCACTGTGAGTCTGGAGGATCTGTGCAGAGAACAGTACCCCCAGGGGACTCTTCAAAACCTCAGCTTCAGGGAGACAAAGCTGAACAAAGCAGATCGCAGTGCAGAGACAAGACAGAGAGCAGCCCTTACAAAGTGTTCAAAGGATAAATCAAGACCAACCATAGTCACAGGATCTTGGTCTGACAAGACTTCTGAACTCCCGAACTTCAGGTCTAGCTCAAGGGACAGAACTATTAACATCTTCCCCACAGGCTCTCCGTCACAGACAAACATCACACCAGTCACTGGAAGAACAGATCACAGGAGCCATGTGTTAGGTTAGAAGCCACATCGTACCAAGGCACAAGATAATTTGATTAGCATTCAAAAATCCTAGGAACCAAAGTAAATCCAACAGTGAGCTCAGTGCAGTGTCTGGAGCTTAGTGTGATATTTCCTTACCATGGTGAGCAACAGAGCTTTGAACCCGCAGAAACTCCGGGGGCCTCCGATATGCTGCAGTGACTGAGCAGAGGTCTACGGCAGCAAGGAGCCTGGGCAAACCTCATCCCCCTTGTGTTGCTGAAGCCCCTGGTCCAGTGTCACGGGAGCACAGCTGTGTCCGGAAATGCTGGGCCACTGCGCTCGCTCGCTGACATACCCGCCCCAGGGAGTGGGCGGAGACTTCCTAGGACTTGGGCTTGTTCCGGTGATTTCTGAGGAGGGTGCAGGGAAGTGGAGTGGAGTCTGGACTGGGCACTGGAGAGTGGGCGCAGCTGGTGAACGGCATCTCCAGCTCCAGCTGGGAGGAGGGAGCAGGAGTTCTCCGTGGCGGGCACGGTTCCCCAGGTGGGAGGGAGTGTACGGTGGCTTATGGAGGGAAGGGTTCTTGGGTGCAGTCAGCTTTTTCTTCACTGTGGCCAAAGACCTGACAAGAACTTACAGGAGGAAACGTTCATTTTGGCTTATGGTTTCAGAGGTTCAGTCCGTGGTCAGCTGACTCCATGATTCTGGACCTAAGGTAGGCAGAAGAGCGTGGTAAAAGGACCTGGAGGAGAGGGGACAAGCTGCTCAGAAGGTGACACCGGGAAGTGAGAGGGGGGGCAGGGAGCTTGCTCACCAGAGACAAAAGGCGTGTACCCAGTGACCCACCTCTTCAGCCACACTCCACCTGCCTGCAGTTTCCACCCAGTGAACTCCCATCAGGGATTCATGCACTGATTAGGTTAAGACCCTCGTAATCTGTCGGTTCCCCTCTGAACTTCCTTGCATTGGCTCACACATGAGCTTTCGGGGTCTCCTCCCACCTAAACCCCACCGGTCTTGCTCTGGGAGTGGCCTTGTCCAGACATTATTTATATTTTCTGAAAATTGTGCAGATCTGGGAGCACCCTGGCTCAGCTGGCCACGGGGTGGTCTTCATTCTCCTGGAATGTATCCACCGAAAACGGCTGGAGATGAATTCTCCCTATCGGTGACAGGATCCTTCCTCGGATTCTCTTTAGGATCTTCCTCTATCGCACCACTGAACGTCATCACTGATGACCAGAGCAGATGTCATCACCCAGAGCAAATGTCCAACAGTGGCTGCTGTTTCACATGGAGCGGTTTCCTGGCGCCTAGAGCCCTGAGGCTGTGCAGGCACAGAGCCGAGCCGCGGAGGCCGAGAGCGCTTAGCTCCTTGCACGTGCATCCAAACCCAGTGTCCATGACGGCAATCGCAAGGATGGTGAGGATGGCGGCTGGACGCAGCGTGACCAGAGACTCCTCAGATCCTGGGCAACCTCGTGGGTCTGATTGAAAATGCTGAGATTCCTCCAGATTTAGTGATTTTTTCTGAATAGACCCTCACTTTCTCTTTATTTTTCACGTGTGGAGTCCTCGCTCGCCAGCAGCCTCGTTCACCTTAATTTTTCTCAATCATATTTTTCCAAAGATGATCATTGACTCACAGGCTCCAAACGTCTGAGTCTTATGTTAAAAGTGCACGTAAACTTGACCTTTTCCTGAATGAACTGTCATGGTCTTTAGAGAAACTCACACAATTTTTAAAAGTCTCTGCAGGTGATAGAAAGGTGCACCCACACTGGGACACTTCACTTTCTATGACAGCACACGTGCAGCACCTCACACCTGCAGACAGTGCCTGCTCCAGATGGGATTTGTAATACACCATGCAGCCTGCGCCTCCTTTACAAAATGCCCTGTCTACACCTGCGGCTGGAGCCCCTCACCTCACCTGTGGATTCCCAGGGCGCCTTCGTTCTTCACTGCACCTGCTTTTGCCCAGATGCGCCCGTGCTTACCTCAATGCCCACTTACCTCCCATGTTTTCCTGTCCCACTTCCAAGGACAACGAATTAATGTGGCTACTGCCTCACCTGAAAAGGGCTACATTGGTTAAAACTGACAAGGAAATGTTGCTTTGAGTTGAACCCAGAGTATCCAGAGGAGGGATTTCTAAGATGTGCAACTTTTCAGAACTTGGAACTTCATGCTGGGGGAACAGGGACTTTGTCTAAGGACGGCACCAGCTTTGACCTTAAGATCACAGCACGGGATGATCTTCCCCACTCCACCTCCTGCTAGGTCAAGCACCCACTTATAGGCACAGATTGGTAATTCTGTCCCTGCAAGACATTCTGATACGCAAGACATCGCGAACCCTCCATGGTCGCAGAGGTGGCTTCTCCAGGAGTCTTCATCTTACCGTTACCTGCAGTCTTGTAAGTATGTAGTGGGCAGCCCTCAGGAAAGCAGGCGGGCTCTGGAAACTTTCCACTGAACAGAGAAACAGCGTGTGTGGCCCTCAAAGAAGCAATTTCCCATTTCTCCCTAGTAAGTGTCTATCTCCCCATTTCATCTCCAATGGAGAGCACAGGAAGTGAGGGGAACAGGCGTGAGGAAGGCTTGTTTGGTTTGGCGGGAGGTGACTGGGAGAGGCTGCAGGCGCAGCTCACCCCTGCTTTAAGTCTCTCTTTTCTGATCAGCTCCCCAGGAGCCGTCTGTGGGTTTTGCGGAGGGTGATTGTTGAGACATTCATTATCAAAAAGCTCGTGGGCTTGTCTGACACAGAGGGTCTGCTTTCACGGACTCGGTGAACTTTGCCGAAGAGGACTTTCTTGGGTTCTGTCTTGGGCGAAGCTGCCTGCCTGTGGAGCTGGGCACCTGCTGCTCTTCTGTGTCGTGTCTTAGTTTTCTGACAGCCTCCTTGCCCTGCCTCTGATTTCTGTTTTCTCCCCCTCTGTGTGAACAGTCCGTGCACACACAGGTCTGTCCTCAAATTCCACGTGACACATGGCTGTCGTTGTGTTTTTGCTATTGATTTAGGTGGTTGAACAAGGTCTCCGCTGGAGAGCAGAAAGACACTGCAGTGCCCTTTGTCTTTGGCCTTGGAGATTCCCCAGCCACACATGCCCCATCTCAGTCTGTCCTTAAATCTGGGTCACTGCCTGAGGATGGGCCGATCAAGAGGGCAGCCCAATGAGTCCCCACCCCCAGCTCTCGCACCTTGGCGGAGCGCCTCCAGCCCAAGTGACTGGGGTGGTCTGCGTGAGCAACAGCACAGGGTGGAAGTGAGACATTGGCTCCCACGTTGGGCTGTGAAGTACAGTCTTCTTCTTGGCTCTCTCTCCCTTGCTGCACTCTCTTGGGAAAGCCAGCTGCCGCCCTGTGAGCTGCCCAAGGGCGAGGTCCACCAGCTGAGGAACTGAAGTGTGTGAGCGACAGGCAGCGGGGGCCTGGGGTCTGCAGTAGCCATGTGAGGGGAGGGGAAGCAGATCCGCTGGCCCCAGCCGAGTCTTGAGCTTTGACTCTAGGTACAGCAAAAGTCTGCCTACAAGCACATGGATGACCTCAGCCAGGGTCGCCCAGCCAGGCCACCTGACTCCTAGCCCCACGAGAAGTGGGACTGCTAGGACTTCTCAGTGTTGGGCCATTTGTTCCACAGCAGTGGGTAGCTCCTCCACTGCAGCTCCACCCTGGTTTCCCAGGACCTAGTCCT
Source organism: Ictidomys tridecemlineatus (assembly GCF_052094955.1). Taxonomy (NCBI): domain Eukaryota; kingdom Metazoa; phylum Chordata; class Mammalia; order Rodentia; family Sciuridae; genus Ictidomys; species Ictidomys tridecemlineatus. Next base: position 258,651,534 of record NC_135477.1, on the reverse strand, counting down.
CAAGATCTGGGGGGACCTTGTTCTATATGAATTTGCATGTTATGAGCCTTGCCACGAATGGCGTACCCCATCAGGAGCTCCAACAGGGGGAACAGCACCCAGCGCTCGCAGGAGTCCAGTGGACACTTGTGAACTAACCATATGAAGAGCACAGGGAAGGCTTTTCAGCTCAGACCTCCCCACATACTCCAAGAAAGTCACTCAGGCTGCAAGGACATCGAGGGAGGCTTCCATTAAGAACTTGCAGGACCTAAGGAAAAGCAAGCTCCAGACGCTGCCCAGCAAGGCCTGCAGCACCCCACAACATCTGCCAGGAGCTTCTCTGTCCCAAGCGCCCTTTCCTGTGACTTGGTCCCTGAGGAGTCTGGGGACCCACTGGTGGCTCTGTGCCCTTTGCACATGGCTCTGCAAGCTCCTCGTCTGTGCAGAAGGCACCCCTTGCACCCTACTGGGCCCTCTCCTCTCTGCCAAGGCCTGGGCACTCAGGGCTGCTACAATATCGCCACAATGTGTTGGATATTTCTATCCCTCTTCGGGGCTATAAATTGATGAACTGATGACTCACTTACCAACCTCTGACCTATGCCCTCTGACCTTTAGCTCCTAAGCTGGGCTTCAAGATACTTGTCAGCAATGACTCTGACTCATGGCCAGGGTGGAAGCTCCACAGCCTGTTGTCCTCCCCTCACCCTCTACAGGAAGGGTGGCCTCTCTACCTCGGGACTACTCCCCTCGTGCCCTGGGTGACATGGCATCCTGACAGCCTTCAGCTCACAGAGCAACAAAATCTGGCCAGGCCTGTTTTTTTATCATCTGCAGCAAAGTAGAATAATTGTGGCCCAGCCCACGAGGCTGCCAAAATGAACCTGTTAACTGCCTGACCTTTTATGGGAGGAATTGACTGACCCCTGCGGTCTCCATCATTGGATACCAGAGGTCTACGTTTTATAGATCTATAAATGAGACCGGCAGTGTGATTAGGACAGAATCACAGAACAACAAACACAGCAACATTTTAATACTCTAAGGTAGGAAAGCCATATCAGTGTTAAAAAAAACTTAACGCATAAATCCCACTAGCCATCTACCAGCCCCCCCACCCCCACCCCAGTTTCCACCTATTCAACGTTTCCAACCACTAAAAACATCACCAGGCTCAACAGCAGTGTGCAAGGATGATCATTAGCGTTTTAATTAAAATATCTGAGCGAGCGTGGGTCCCAGAGCCTCTTCCTTCCTGCATGGCCGGGCTCCGCACTCCCCTGCCGTCCTGTCTCCCTGGAAAGGAAGGCGTGTGGGGAGCCTGTGCCTGGCACTCACAGCCTATTGGGGACTGCACACACGGATTTGTGTTCCAAGATTTTTTATAGATGTGTCAACTGAAGCTCAGGGAGACGAGTAGGCAGCTCCCTCACAAACAGCACTGACTCACCGGAGATTAGAGGGAGCTGTCTGTCCACCAGCCTGTGTTCTGCCACCCGCCCCACACAGCCACCAGGGGAACACGTGGCACCCTGGGAATGCAGGTGTACCACAACAGACCCCAGGCAGGTCAGTGCACCTGGGATAGGGAGCACGTGCTGGGTCTCCCTCTGGGCGTCCAGGGAGAGGGTTGCAGGCAGTGCGGTGTGCATGTGGCAATGCCGGCTGCTTGGAAGCACTCAGCATCTCAGCTCTTGGTAGGAGGCCGGGGTGAGGAAGAGGATGAGGAGTTGGTGCCTGGTGGGGTCATGTTTCCACATAGGTGTGGAGTCACACTGGCAGGAAGGAGTGGTGCAGACTGTCTGCAGGAAACAACATGAGTCTGAGCGGTCCTTGGGCGCACCTACACACTGCTGGTGGCACTGTGAAGCACATGGCTGCTCTGGAAGAGCCTGGTAGCTTCCCAAATGACTAAGCACGGTCGCCACGTGGCCCAGCAGTTCTCAGCCCATGCCCGAGAGAAAGGAAAGTGTGTCTGTAGGAAATGTGTAGCAGCATCATTCTCAGCGGCCAAAGGTGCAGACAACTCAGGGTGTGTCAATGGATGGCCGATGAAGAGGTGTGGTCTGCCTATACCTGGGTACCCCTCAGCCACGAGGAGGGAGGAGGCACTGGCACCCGTGACACAGGTGACCCTGAAGACCAGGTGCTAAGGTTGAGAAGCCAGGATCGGAGGGCCACAGACCTCAGGAGTCCACATGGGGAGGTCCGGGACAGAGCACTGGAGAGACAGAAACAGACCTGGGGAGGGAGGAAGGGAGCTGTGGGTGATAGAAAAGCTGCAGTGCCCTGGGGTGTCTCAGACAGCGGTGAATACACAAAGCCACTGACTTGCACACGCAGAGGGACGATGGCCAGGCGTGGAATGTAATTCAGTGGATTGTTAGAAATACTGTGACCCCAGCTGCAGCTTCTGTGCTCAGCCCCCCTGGCGGTAGCCTCTGGGGCACATCCAGGATGTAGGAGGAAATCCTCTGCGGAGGCGGAGACTCCACCATGGAGGGCCCCTCCCTCCTGCACGCATTGCACACTGCCCTGGCCTAGGACAGCGGCTCTGACCCACCTTTGCTCCCACGCTGGCTGTCCTTCCATAGGTGCTTGTCAGCACGAGGCAGGCAGCACCAAGGAGCTTCTTCATGGAGGGCAGAGTGGAAGACGGACACGGGAAGCCCATGCCAGGCCTGCCTCGGACATGGCTGGGAGGGCTGAGCCAGAGGCTGCCCTGCAGAGTGAGAGAGAAGCCACCAGAGAGAGAAGCCCCAGCCAGCCAGGAAGCCGACTTCCCCAGGCTCCGAAGGTCTGGAGTCTCCTTCCTGCTCTCTCTGCCCTCAACTAAATGCTCTGTAAACAAGCACACATGAAAGGCTTGGCGAGGACCAGCCTCCGCGTCCATAGGCAGAGCTCATTAGTAGAACTCGGTCTTTCTGATCATTAAACCTCCAAGTCTGAAAGCCCCCGATGGGGGAGGGAGCCTGCAGTGCTTGTCTCGGGTTGATATTTATGGCCCTTTGTGTTCCACACAGTAGCCCTCTTTCCACTCTGGGAGCATAAATTCAGAGTCTTCTAATTTTGCTTTCTGGTCCAGCCAGGGCATCTTGATAAGCAGTGTTAGCCTTAAAAATTTCAAAGGACAGAAAATGTTAAAGGTGAATTCAGAAACCGGGTCGCCTTCTACTGGGATGACACAAAAGCAGGGAAGCCCCCTGGAGGGGAAGCCGCCCCATCTCTTGGGAGTTTCCACTGCTGCCCCCAAGGGAGCCCCCAGAGGCCCCAGAGCCCAGCGGGCACCCCACACCCTGCAGGTGCTGGACGCTGCCTGCCTTCTTCCTCCTTCCCTAGGGCTTTAATGGAGATCAGCAAGATCAATGCCTGGATCCTGCTGCTGGTCGGTCCCCAGAGGCAAAGCTCAGATTAATATCAGGGATAGTTGTTTTAAAGACCCATTTGCCCTCTTCCCAGGAGCTGCCCAGTGAACAAGGTCTCAGCACCACCTGCCAACGTTTCCCAGAAACAATCGAAGTCCACTTTGACTAAACATATATCTGACAATTTAGCGCATCTCTTAAAGTAATTGGAGACATCTCCACGGGTCAAACAAGGAGGAAAAATGGACCTGCCCAAAGCGGAAACGCCATCACTGGCCGCCTCTCTGGCGCCCTCTGCAGGTAGTGACAGGAAGGAGCGTGATTTTGCTCTGAATCCCTGCTCAGGCCAGGAGATCCGTTCCTCCAAGGCCTTCCTCTCCTATTTGGGGAGCGTGGATAGAAGTTCTGATCTACTGATAAAAAGGGAGCATTTTAAATTTTAATTTCTGGGATGCAGATTCTATAATAAGAATGCTGCACCTTACCTCAGCAGAGAAGTTAAGTGTTGTCAATAGGTTTTTGCAATTATCCCTCGAGCCCTATCAAATAGTTAGGGAGAAAAATATTCCTGTTTTAGGGAGAAGGAACCCCAAACTCAAGTGTTTGTCAGTGCCACACAGGACAGACAGCGTGACAGCTGGAGCTATCTTTAGCCCTTGGCCCTCGTGGACACTGTTGGCACATCAATGGTCCAGACCTGGAGCCCAGCACACAGACCATCCATCAGAGATCAGCCAGTGGCTCAGCAGAGAGGCGTGGCCAGTATCTCCACCGGGCAGCATAGCGGCACCAATGATGGAGGACGTCTGCAGCCAGGGAAGGCACCTGGGGCGATGGGATCTGCCCCGAGCCTGCCGTCTCTCAGCATCTGATGGGTTTGAAAGCAGGCAAGCCCGGGGGAATTAACTTTGTCTTCTGATTCTTAACTTGCAGCCTGTTATGGTTTGGGTGTGAGGTGTCCCCCAAAAGCTCACAGGTGAGACAGTGCAAGAAGGTTCAGAGGAGAAATGATGGGGTTGTAAGAATCTTAACCCCATCAGTGAATTAATCCCCTGTTAGGGAGTAACTGAGAGGTAACTGAAGTGGTGGGTGTGGCTGGAGGAGATGGGAATTGGGGCGTGGCTTTGGGTATGTATTTTGTATCTGGTGAGTGGAGTCTCTCTGCTTCCTTATCACCAGGTAAACTGCTCACCTCAAGCCCCCAGGAATGGAGCCTACTGTCTACAGATTGAGATCCCTGAAACCGTGAGTTCCCAAATAAACTTTTCCTTCTTTAACGCTGCTCTGGTCATATCCTACAGTCAAGGTGGTGACATGGCTGACCAACATGGCCCCAAGATGCCCAGTGCTGGTGCACATTGCAGTTGGCCCTTGAGTTTATTCTTACGGCCACTCTTGCCTCCGTGAGAGCTCCTCCCCGTGAGACTGCCAGGGCCAGGAGTCTGGGCTGCAGCCGGAGCAGTGATGCCCATTCTCCCAGTGGGCTGGGAATCCTGTGGGCACATGGAACAAGCTCCCTGAGATGCAAGACTGCGTCCGTGGTGACACCACTGAGTTGGGTTCCAGGGGCCTGAAATATTGCCCATTATTTATCTCATTTTTTTCTGCACAATAAAACAAACTCAACCGTTAATCTACCGTGGGGGAATATTATTACATGCTTTGGAAGGTTCACAAAGGCAAATTGGGTTCACTGTGGAGACCATGTTGCTCCTTGTATTCTATTAAAACGCCTAGAAGTCTCCCAAGAGACGATGTCAAGGAGAAAATTTACCCACTGCACTGCATTTGCTAATTTGGTAAGAGTCCTGATCTCATCGTCAGGGCTTAATATAGAAATTCTTTGAACCTGAACAGACATAGGGAAATGTGGAATTTATTCAATGCAATTTTCTGTGATAGGTGTCAGAATAAATAGACAAGTATGCTGTCATATATATATATATATATATTTACATAGATTCTGAATAGATACATATTCAGAATTTCTGAAACAAAAATGTGTGTAACTTCCCCTTAAGCACACCGGCCAAATCCCTTCTGATTTATTTCCCCTGATTTTTGAAAGAGAAGAACTGAAATGCAAAACTTTTCTCTTGAAAGAATGAACTATAATTCCACCTCGTGACCTCCACATGGAGCAAATAGTAATGAGAACTGAACGTTCTGCGTGGAGGAGGGAATGATGAAGGTCCCCCATAAACTTCCTTGACGTGCTGAGGGACAGGCATGTGCACCAGCGTGTAGAGGCTGACCATCGTCTGAGGAGCCAGTCCTGTGTGTCCTCTGGCAGTGACCAGCATCACAGCACTGGTCAGCAGAGCCTGGCCATGGGGCCTGTGCCCTCAGTCAGCCGGAGCTGCTGCCTCGCTGGGGCCCTTGCACGCTCGTCTGCAGCTGTGCTTGGCTAGCTGGGGTCTCTCCTCTCTCAGCTGGACTAGGTTCGAGGTGAGCTGAATGCAGAGTCGGGGCAAACTCGGCAGCATCTTGATAGTGCTGCTCATGGGAGAGTGGAGCTTCCTTTTAAGTGTGCGTCTAATGGTGTCTATTCCTGGCCAGTCATGGCCCAGGAGCAGATGTGCCCGTCTGCTCTGCTGTGCTGTTCATATTGTCTTGTGAAATCAGAAAGGTGCCCACACTACTGTCTGATTTTTTTTTCAGATTTAGTTGTGGAAAAAAAAAAAAAGATGAATAAAATACCCCCCCCCCGCCCCATCTGTCGTGGGTAGGTGGGTAGGAAGACGTACTGCAGGAAAACACACACGTGGCCATGGAGCTGAGGAACTCAGGGAGCAGATCCAAGCCGCTCCAGGAAGGGAGAGCTCTACACCCAGGGCCAGGCACCTCTGGACACCCACCCGGTCTTCACGTACCCTCAAGGACTGTTCAGAACTGTGCCTTGGCCCTTACAGAGACGTGTTAAAGAGGCCACTGGTGTCCAGTGCAGCGGTGCACGCCTGTGATCCCAGTAGCCCATGAGGCAGGAGGATCATGAGTTCAAAGCCAGCCTCAGCAATGGCAAGGCCCTAAGCAACTCAGCCAGACCCTGTCTCTAAATGAAACACAAAATAGGGCTGGGCATGGGGCTCAGTGTTCGAGTGCCCTGAGTTCAATCCCCAGTACCAAAAAAAAGAAAAGAAAAGAGGACCCTGGGGGTGATTTTTGTCTCTCTCCTCACCTGCGAAGGAGCCCTCCTGGGCAGACGAGGAGCACTGGAGACCTGGTGAGTGTGTGGCTCATGAGCAGAACCGTGGCCCGAGCCTGGGTCTCAGGTAGACCTAGTAGTTTTCCAGAAACACAGATTCATGATTTTACAGTTCTGGAGGCTGAAAGTAGTGATGGGTCTGAGGTCAGGTCGGGGTGCAGCTGAGCTATGGACTTGGCTGTGGGAGTCACAGGACTGGACAGTGTCCCCCAAATCTATGTCCAGCTGGACCCACAAAACGTGGCTTTATTTGGAAATAAGGCTTTTGCAGCAGTAACCGGCATGTGAGGCTGGGGCCGTGCAGGACAAGGGTGGGCTGCAGCACTGTGATTGCTGTCCCTACAGAAGACACATAGGACCCAGGAGAAGGCCACGTGACCAAGCAACCACCCAGAGCTGGAGAGGCAGGAGGGATCCTGCCCTGGGCCTTTGCCGGGCTCACTTCCTGCTGCCACCTTGAATTTGGCCTTCCAGCCTCCGGAACTGAGACCACACCTGTCTGCCGTTTTAAGCCACCACGTCGGTGGTGCGCCGTCATCACGGCCCAGGGGACAGACACATTCCTTGTCCTCGAGGCCACCTGCAGACCTTGGTTTCAGGTCCACCCTCCATCTTAAAATCAGCAGCAGCCTCTCGAGTCCCTCCACGTAGCATCTCTGACCTTCTGTCACCTCTCTGCCCCTGGCCAGAACTAGGAAATGGTCTCTGACCGTAAGGACATAGGATTGACCCACCTGGCCCTCTAGAATAACCTCTGCAGCTCAAGCTGTGGCCTTAACCACACCTACAGAGTCTTTGCCCACGAGGGGCGCGCACGCAGGTTGCAGAGCTGAGGACACAGACGCCCGAGCAGGAAGTTGCTAAAACTAACTCCCCGTTAAAACAGAACGGGAGCCGCCCGACCTCCAAAGAGCTAAGGAGAACGTCAGCAATGACTGAACACTTCTGACGTCAGGGATGGGCACTGGGCGGCGGGGAAGGTGAGGGAGGGAAGGTCTGCGTTCAGCACCGTGGAGCCTTCCAGGGCAGCCAGCAGACAGGGTAGCTGGATCCTGCGGCACCCACCAGGGCCTTCATTACTTAATTGCAGAGGAAGCACAGGAGACTCTCAGTTCCACTGGTGCTTCTACTAAAGTCTGCGGAACGGAATTCCAGGAGTGAAACGGGATGCCAGGCCGCCTGAAGTTCATGAGGGGCCCACCAGGGGTGTCTGGGCCCAGAGAGGAGGAAAGCTCACTCACCGATGGCTCCCCAGGAAGACGTCTTTTGAACTGGATCTTGAATAACGTGTGACACCAACTGGATAGAAGATGAGACTCCAGACACCCAGCAGCAGGAGCAAAGGCACCGAGGCATGAAAGTCCAATGAATAGCAAGAGGAGCGTGTGGGAGTTCAGACTGCACTCAGCTGAGGATGAGGGGAAGTTAATTTGCTTTGCTCGCCAGCGGCCCTGGAGCCTGAGACAGCTGTTGCAGATGGCTTTCTGATCGCCTTTCAGTCATTTACTATTGAATAGCAAAGAGGACGGACGGCAGGCTGCACCACATTATGACCCAAACCAAATTCAGTAGACGTTCTCCTCTGAAGATGGCTGATCATTTGCTTTAAAACCTCGAGTTCAGAGAATGACAATAAAATGCCATGTACAATGTTGATGGAGTTTAGAAATCATATTTCCTGCGCCTGTGAGTCTTTAGTTTGTAAGAGACGGGAGAGAGAATGCGCGTGTCAGGTTAGAGGGCACCTTGCAAACAGGTTGAAGATGACGCTTTCATGTTTTTTTACATGGTTGTGAAAGGTCGGGCACATCTGCCACTGAGAGGAACTTCAGGTCTAAAATTAGCTGGGAAAGAAGGGACCTGGAGGGCGTGGCAGTGGGGCCTGAACACCACCCACGGGTCCCCCCCCCAGGCATGGGCGGGCAGCATCAGCCTGGACCTCCTCACTGGACCTGACCCGACCTGGGAAACCCTGGGGCTCCAGAAGTGCAGCCGGAAAACATGGAGGAGGGTCTCAGTTCACAGCCCAGGGGTGCTTTCCTGTGCAGGGTGAAGCGCACCGCAGACAAAGCCAAGTGACCAAGGGTCATGTCCAGCTCTACAGCCTCTGTCCAGCGAAGGACGCCATTGGCAGGGGGAGAGACGGGCTGCAGAGGGCGCGATACCTGCCAGCTCTTCCTCTGACAGGGGTAGTGATGCAGAGCTCACGAAAAAAACGTTAAGAAGCTTAATAATACCATCATGCGTGACCCAAGACAAAACAGGCCAGTGACCTGCCTGACCCTTCTCAAAGGAGGACATGCACGTGGCCATTAAGCACATGGAAAAGTCTCGGGTCGTCAGCATCAGGGGAAGGGAAACCAGACCTAGAGGAGACGCAGCTCACCTGGTCAGAATGGCTGCCACCAGAGAGACAGAGGACAGGACCCTGCCGTGCTCTCGGTGGGGTGGGAATGGGGCCGACGTGGCGGAAGACAGGCTGGAGACTCCTCAAAACCCTGCACATAGAGCTGTTGCCACGGTGTAGACGAGAGGCGGCCCAGAAGCTCAAGTGTGAGGCAAACCCAAGACGTTCGGAGGGGCAATGGCTGGGTCGTGGGGACCTCAACCCCTTCCGGGCAGCAGTCCCTGGTGTGGACACCTGGCTGGCGACTGTGGGCAGGCGGCTGTGGCTGCAGGAGGTGGGTCCCTGGTGCCTGTGGGTACGTGTTTTGTCCCTGGGGGGCAGAGCTCTCTCTGCTTCCCGCCTGCTGAGCTGCCTCCTGCACCGTGACCTTGGTCTTCCTCCTGCCAGGAGAAATGGCGTCATGCCTAGAGACTGTGACCTCTGAAACCTGAGCCACGATAAATGTCTCCTCCTCTGACTGCTTTTGGCCCCAGTGGGGTGGAAAGGCCCACTAAAACACAGGACCAGCCACCGCACTCGGGTCCACGTTCAAAGGAAGTGAAGCCAGCCAGGGATCAGGCTGTGCGCCTTTTATGGTGGCAAATCTGTGGTGCTGAGACCGGAATGGCCCAGGTGCTGAGAGTAAGAGGAGGCTGCCAGGGGGTGGAGAGGGGCTGGAGTGGGGAGGGAGCCAGGGCAGAGGACGGGTGAGGGCACGGGCAGCGCAGCCGGGCATGGCGAGGCTATGGGGAGCCCAGCTGACCTGCGCAATCAGCAAGTGCTGATAACCACATAGAGAGGGAACGTTCCAGCGCATCCCGAAGCCCTGGGAGAGCCGGTCTGGGGGTCTGGGATGTCTTCTCCTGGGAGCTGGTGTGGAACTAGAATGGTCCGCCCATGTCGACTCCACGCAGGAACAAGAAGTTGCCCTAAGGCTCAGGCCTGCAAAGTCCCTTTCTGTTACATGCCTCTCTGCTAGGATGGAAGTGTTGAGTCTGTGGGTCAGCCTTGGGTTTTAAATACTCTTAGCGTATTATGTGAATTTGAGATGAATATCCCCAATGCAACAAGACCAAATCTCTCTGCGTAGGTCCCTCTCTGGGAGGATTTGTCTGGGAGTCTAATTTTGGAACAGGGAAAATAATCCCCATGTCGACTAAATCTGCTGCATCTGCTCCTGTTAAGGAGAGGGGAAAGCCTGACTTCCCAGGGGGGCTTCATGCCCTGGGAGAGGGTGCAGTGGGGAGGGGGAGGGCTGCAGCAGCCAAAGCAAGTCCGCAGCCTGCCGTGCTCCAGAACCAGGGCAAGTCCGCAGCCTGCCGTGCTCCAGAACCAGGGCAAAGGATTCCGCAGAGCAGTTCCACAGACCCACAAACACAACATGTTGATTGAGAGATTATTATTATTATTATTTGTTCTTCTTAGTTACACATGAACATAAAATCTATTCTGATAAAATTATATAAGCACGGGATATATCTTATTCTAATTAGGTCCCCATTCTCGTGGGTGGGCACAATGGTGGGATTCACTTAGTGCTTTTTATGTGCACACAGGAAAATCATGTTAGATGCATTCTACTGTTTTTCCTATTCCACTTCCCCTCCCTTCCTTTCTTCCCCTTTGTCTAATCTACAGAACTTCCCTTCATTGTGGTTTAGCTTCCATATATCAGTGAAATCATTCAACTTTTGGTTTTGGGGGATTGGCTTATTTCACTTAGCATGATAGACTCCAGATCCATCCATTTACTGGCAAATTTCATAAAGTTATTCTTCTTTAAGGCTGAGTAATATTCCATTGTGTAAATATACCACAATGTCTTTATTCATTCATCTACTAATGGGCATCTAGGTTGTTTCCATAGTTTAGCTACTGTAAATTGTGCTGCTATAAACATTGATGTGGCTGCATCACTATAGTATGCTGATTTTAAATCCTTTGGAAATAAGCAGAGGAGTGGGATAGCTGGGTCAAGTGGTGGTTCCACTCCTGTTTTTTTTTTTTATTATACATGACAGTGGAATCCATTTTTATATCTTACTTATTTTTTTGTTCTAATTAGTTATACATGTCAGCAGAATTCATTTTGATTCATTGTACACAAATAGAGCACAATTTTTCTTTTCTATGGTTGTACATGATGTAGAATCACACCATCTGAGCAGTCATTCATATACCTAGGGTAATGATGTCCATTTCATTCCACCATCTGTCCTGCCCCCACACCCCCTTTTGATACATGATACATAAATAGAGTATAACTTCTTACACCGGTCATGAGTCATATATGCACATAGGGTAATAATGTCCTATTCATTTTACTGTCCTTATTCCTCATAGCCCCTCCCCTCCCTTCACTCCCCTCTGCCTAATCCAAAGTACCTTCATTCTCTCCTAGCTTCTCCTCTTATTGTGAATAAGCATCTGAATATCATAGATAACATTCAGCTTTTGGTCTTTTGAGATTGGCTTATTTTGCTTAGCATGTATTGTCCAACTCCATCCATTTACTTGTAAATGCCATAATTTCATTCTTCTTTGAGGCTGAGTAATACTCCATTGTGTATATATGCCACATGTCCTTTATCCATTCATCTGTTGAAGGGTGTCTAGGTTGGTTCCATAGTTTAGTTATTGTGAATTGAGCTAATATAAACATTGGGGTGGTTTGCATTACTGTAGTATGCTGATTTTAAGTCCTTTGGGAATAAACAGAGGAGTGGGATAGCTGGGTCAAATGGTGGTTCCATTCCAAGTTTTCTGCGGAATCTCCATACTGCTTTCCAGAGTGGTTGCACCAATTTACAGTCCCACCAGCAATGTATGAATGAACCTTTTCTCCACATCCTCGTCAACATTTATTGTTGCCTATATTCTTGATGATTGCCATCTGACTGGAATGAGATAAAATCTTAGAGTAGTTTTGATTTGCATTTCTCTAATTGCTAGAGATGTTGAACCATTTTTCATGTATTTGTTGATCAATTGTATTTCTTCTTCTGTGAAGTCTCTGTTCAGTTCCTTAGCCCATTTTTTATTGAATTATTTGTCTTCTTTGGTGTTGAGTTTTTTGAGTTCTTTATATATCCTGGAGATTAGTGCTCTGAGTCGTATGTGTTAAAGATTTTCTTCCAGTCTACAGGCTCTCTCTTCATGTTATTGATCATTTCCTTTGCTGAGAAGAAGCTTTTTAGATTGAATCCATCCCATTTATTGATTCTTGACTTCACTTCTTACACTTTAGGAGTCTTGGTAAGGAAGTCAGAGTCTAAGCTGACATGGTAGAGATTTAGGCCTACATTTTCTTCTGTTAGTCTCTGTTCTAGTGCCTAAGTCTTTGAATCCACTTTGAGTTGAATTTCATCCAGGGTGAGAGATAGGGATTTAGTTTCATTTTGTTACCTATAGATTTCCAGTTTTCCAATACCATTTGATGAAAAGGCTATCTTTTCTCTAATGGATGTTTTTGACACCTTTGTCTAGAATGAGACAACTGTATTTATCTGGGTTTGTCTCCATTCCTGTTTTTTGAGGAATCTCCACACTGTTTTCCATGGTGGTTGCACCAATTTGCAGTTCCACCAACATTGTGTGAGTGTGCCTTTTTCCCCACATCCTCTCCAACATTTATTGTTTCTTGTGTTCTTACTAACTGCCGTACTGACTGGAGTGAGATGAAATCTCAGTGTTGAAGGATTGGGCTACATTTTCTTCTAGTATGAGCAGGGCCTCTGGCCTAATTCCTAGGTCTTTGATTCATTTACAGTTGTTTTTTGTGCAGGTGAGAGATAGGGTTGACTTTATTCTACTACCTGTGGACGTCCAGGGTTCCTGGCACCATTTGTTGAAGAGCCTATCTTTACACTAGTGTGTGTTTCTGGTGCCTTTGTCTGGTGAGAGGTCACTGTATTTATGTGGCTTTGTCTCTGGGTCTTCTGGCCCATTGGTCTTCTTGTCGAGAGATTAATCAAAAAGAAAGGAGTATGGGAAGAAAGGGAGGGAGGGAGAGAGGAGGGCGAGGTGTCTCAGACCTGGGTGTTCCCTCTGGAAATCCTCAGAACTCTGAAAATCATCAGTGCGTGATGTAATAAGCACATGCGCCTGCTGAAGTTCCCCAGAATATTCTAAGCCTTTCCCCGCTCTGGCGACCAGTGCCAGCGTCCCAGCAGAGGGAGGCACTGGGTTGCGTTCACCCTCTCGGGGGACTCAGGGTGGGAAGAAGCTTCTCGGCCAGACCCCCTTCTGGAGTCTCTAGGGCACCAGGAAGACTCGGGAGGAGATCAGAGGGCCTCAGGCGGAGCTGATGGACCTCTGATGGCCACCAGCAGGTGACGCCCGGGCATCCCAGGTGTGTCACTGCTGCAGCCAGTGGGTGACCAGAGCGCGAATCAGGCTAGGAGGAGCATGTGGCCACTGCTTCTGCCTCCTTCACGTCCTCTTAGCTCAGGGACCTTTGCAGGCAGGCAGGCCGTGTCTCTCTCCCCTTCCTAGTGACCAGAGGACACTGGAGGTGCTCTCTGCCCGGCTGGACTTGAACAGGACCTCTACAGCTGACTGCCCCGTGCGGCCTGTCCCCACAGGCTGCCCTCCCCACCCACGGGCCACTTGTCTCGGTTACTGGCCTCTGTGGAAGGCCTGGCCCAGTGGGCCCATGGCTCCAGAGAAGGGACACGGTGGTCTCTGTCCTCAGTTTGGCTGACTCCAGTAAATATTCCTTTTTTCTGGGTTTTCTGTGTTCCTTCACCCTCTCAGGGTGCTGGAGGTGGGACATGACGGGGACGGCCCTTCCAGACGGCCCTTCCTGGCTGCGTGTGCGTCAGGGTTTCAGCCCCAGCTCTTTCTTCAGCGCAGGGCTGAGCCACTGGCACATGGTCCCGGGCACCTGCCCTGCCTGTGGCTTTGGGAGACCGTCTGGGGAAGACGAGGGTGGCCTCGTGGGACTGTGTGGCCTCACTCTCAGGAGGACAGTTGGAGTGAGGGAGGGCCAGGGCTGGCCATAGCCCTATGCCCCAGACCCTTCAACAAATAGGGAAAGGTCTCCCTGACCCTTGTGTCCTCAGCTGGCCGAGCCCCCTGCACAGACACCTAGTGGTCAGGAGCCTGGGCGGCACCCTCTACCTGCAGGGCCGGGGGACTCGGCTCCTTGGCTGGGATCCTACAGCTGTGTGGACACCGTCAGGGAGGGCACAGGGGTGTGAGGCTGGTGAGGACGGGGACCCCCTCCGTGGCAGGGACTGAGAAGTCAGGCAGCGTGGGGGAGGCCCGCGTCCCGTGTCCTGGCCACACACTCTCGGCTTCAGTCTCCTGTGGCTTCTGTAAACCCCTCCACCAGCAAGGCCGCCTCAGCAGCCTGTGTGGGGGCTCCTGCAGACCTGGTGACTAGACACTGACCCCTGGGCTGAACTGGAGGTCCATCAGAGCCAAGCCCCTCCCAGAACCCGAGGGACAATCCATGCTGACCTTTCCAGACAGGGACCACTGCAGTCCTCGGCCGAGGCCTTCTCCCTCCATCTCGGACGCTGCAGTCCAACGGCCTCCGTCTGTGCCCGGTATCCCACCTGTGTTAGTCGACTGTTCTCTGCTGTGACCAACAGACCTGACGAGGACAGCATGGTCTCAGAGGTTCAGTCCAAGGTCGGCCGACCCCATAGCTCTGGGCCTGAGAAGGACGTCATGGTGGAAGGGCACAGCAGAGGAAAGCTGCCCAATTCCTGAGAGCCAATAAGGAAAGAAAGAGAAGAAGGGGTGTCTGTGTGTGGGGGAGAGAGAGAGAGAGAGAGAGAGAGAGAGAGAGAGAGAGAGAGAGAGAGAGAGCGAGCGAACATGCTCTACTCTCCAGGGACAAATAGAAACTCTAAAGGCCTTCCCCAGTGACCTTGATCCAGCCCCATCCTACATTTGGCCACCACCTGGTACAATGGTCTTTTCAAATTACTAATCCTGTCATGGACTCACCCACCCTCTGCTTGGTCGCTGCTCTCGCAATCTAGTCACATCATCTCTGAGCCCTCCTGCCCTGTCACTCGCTTGAGCTTTTGGAGACATCTCGCATCCTAACCATGCCTCTTCCGTGTGAGGACACTTGGGATTGCTTTATACTCACCAGGATCATCCCGAACCATCTCCCTGCCTCAAAATCTTTGACTCCACCACGTGAGCCATGCCTTTAGGACATAAGGTGACCTTCACAGGTGACAAGGTGTCAGTTGTTTCAGGATGCTGTAACAAAAGTCCCGGATGTTTTGAACAACACACACTGATGTCCCACAGTTCTGGGGGGAGGAATCCAAGGCCAAGGCCCTGGAAGGTCCAGGTCTGAGGAGGATCTACCCTGGCACATAGCCACCTCTTCTCATGGCATCCTCATGGGGTCCAGAGGGAACACTGCTGTCCTGCCTGTCCTTTGAAGGCTCAAATCTGAGTCATGAAGGTTCTTCTTCACACCCTGATCACCTAGCAAAGGTCCCACCTCCTCATCCCATCACCTTGGGTGTTGAGACTTCATGTTATCTATTTTGGGTGTGCACAGACATTCTCTCCAGAGTTCAGGAATTAGACCTCATCTTAGGAGGCACACGCTGCAAATGGAGCTTTCCTGGGGCCTTAGGGGCTTATCTCCAACTGGCCGGTCATTCCTGACGTTTGCCGTTGGTCAAGCCATGTCACGGGCTCCCCAGGGCCAAGAGGAAGTGATGAAGGTTTCACCCTTCATGGGAAAAGGACCGTGAGTACACAGGAATGTGGGCAATGGCCAGGTGCAACCTTTCCCTGCCCTCCCTGAGTACAGGGGCTCTCCTCGTCCCTCAGACCAGGACCACCACACCCCCTCAACCCCAGAGATGCTCAACCAGGGTCGGTGTCAGGCTCCAAGCTGACATCTGTCCCCTGCACCAGGGCTGTGTGTGGACAAGGCTCCTTGCCACGGAGAGATCAGAGCCTTTTGTGAAAGGCTCTCAGGAGAGAATGGTGAGGCAGGTCCAGGACAACGATGGCAGCCACCTGTGTTCCCAGAGGGAGGTGCTGAGGCCCATGCTGGTCACTTGGCCAGGTAGTTCTGAGCGACGCCCGGACCTCAGTGCCCATGGATTGGAGACCACAGTGGCTTGGTACTGGGTCCCGGACTAGACCTTGGCGTGGGTCCCTAACTCGTGTTATGAGGCTTTTGACTCTACCATTGGCCTTTAACTTCTTCCCTTTGGTCCCATCTAAAAAAAATACCTTCACAGCAACATCTAGATTAGTGTTTCAACAAAAAACTGGACACTGAAGCCCAGCCAAGTTGACACGAGAAGTCCACCATCATGGCCAGGCTGCACCAACTCCTGGTGGACCAGAGCCTGGGCACGTGGTGTCCTCAGCAGCAGCTGACCCAGAGCAGGGATGGACAGGCTCTGTGTGAGAGGAGGGGCAGGGGCGCTGACCGGCAGGGTGTCACCCCATCCTCCTTGGCCCCGCCATTGTCCTTCCCCCACCAGGACCCAGGCTGTGTAAAGGTAAGCAGGGTGGTTTGGGTACATTCAAGAAAACATGATAAAGGATGCTTGTCATTCCCACGTACCCCAGATCACTGATTCTCAGAGTCAGAAGTAAATCAGATTTCCCTGATGGCCAAGACATTCCTATAGACTTCAAGTCACTTACTTGTTTCTCTCCACCGTGAGTGTGAGCGCACACTTGCACACACCCACATGGAATCCAGTAGCAGGAGCTGGGGGCTGGTGAGGTTCTCCAGTTCAGCCTCCTCATCTCTCATTTGCTGGTCCTGGCCAGTCCGGTACCCACAAAGAGATAGGACCTGAGTGTCCTGGGACCCAACAACAGGTGGAATGGTGGCCAGGTTCTTGCTGTGCGTGGGCTTGAGAAGGTCCTCCAGGGGGCCTGCCTTGAGCACAGGTTCTCGGCAGCGACCAGGAGAGATGATGGAGCCAAAGCTCACGGCAGCTGAGCCAAAGCAGCGAATGTGTCCCAGTGACAGAATTTGCTGTGGGGTGAATTGTGTCCCTCTAAATCATACTCTGGAGCCCTAACCCCAGCACCTCAGAAAGTGACTGCATTTGGGAGCAGGTCATTGCACATTTAATTAGTTAAGATGGAGTCCTGCAGGGTCAGGGTGGGTCCTTAAATCCGTGGGTCTTCTGTCCTTATAAGACCTGCAAAGGCAGGATACAAGAATGTCACACCTGGTGAGAAGACAGAGGCAGCGTTGGCAGGGAGGCAGCTGCCAGCCAAGGAGCACCAAGCGTCAACGACTGTGACCAGGAGCTGAGGGGCCAGGAAGGACCTCCCAGAGTGCTCCTGGGAGCACGGTCCTGCTGGCATCAGGACCTTCAGACCTGAGCCACCCCCTCTGTGGCACTTCACTGTGGCCTCCCCAGGACACTGACACATGCTCCTCTGGAAGGGGCAGGGAGGTAGTTCAGTCGAGGTTCACCTTCATTGGGAGCAATGATGATTCGATCGGAAAGCTTGGGCTGCACTTATGCCTTTTCTCTTGAACTAATTTAAAGTGTTCAAATAGCATCCGCCCAAGTCCGCTCACTTATAATTATATTGACCTTCCCCAGATGCGTATCGGAGTCTCCCTCCTCCCAAGCTGGTTTTCCTTTATTACTCTCTATTACTGGTGTTACCTACATTCAACCTGGTTGCTCCCCTATGCTTGTTCCTCATTATTGAAATACAGATCTTATACCTTCTGTGGCCGGCTGTAAGACATCCCCCAGGCACTGGTAAAACTCAGCTCCCTCTCAGCTAATCCTAAACTATTAAATGTTGTTTACTAATGGTGAGAGAGAAGGTTGGGGAGTGTTTGCCCTTGTTTTGGCGGTTCTGAAATCATTCCCTCTCCAAAGAGTATTCCCACAGCTCCTCCCCTGATTTCTAATAAAAATGAGCCACATTCTCCCCCTCAAAGTCTCTTCTGAGTGAACAACCTTATCCTTGGTGAGAGGGGACAGAATAAAGATGGTGGCCAGACCATTAGCGTGACCCTGGCAAGCTGTGCCGGGGCAGAGGTGTCTCTTCTGTGGAGGACTGGGGGACCACCTGACAACTAACCCCCTCGTACAAGTGGCAGGTGATCTTCCTGCTCAGAAGACAGGAGCTGGGAAAGTGAGTCCATTCTCCTCTGCTCAAAATTTCCATGATTGGAACACAAGACCAAACCTTACAGTCCCGTGTGGATGGAAGCGTGAACATGTCACGTACGGGGATGGTTGGGACCATTCCGAAGACACGGTGAGCCTCCTGCTGAGAGGCAGTGCTCAGAGTTCTCTTTACATCTCTGTGGCTTCTCAAGGGCTCTGGTGAACACCCACAGCTCTCTCTTCCTTGGGATTTATCCCCCACCAAAAGCCTATCACCAATGAAACGACTGTGCTTGGAGGCATGGCGAGTGGTACAGCATGGTGTCAATCTGTTAGGTGTCATCTTGATGCAAAGTCCAGCTTCTTCTTGCCGTGGTTGGAGCCATGAAGTGATTGACTTTGTGACTCATTGTATTCATCTCTTGAAAGTTGGTGATCCCATCCAGATTCATTCACTGACTTATTCTGATTGAGGTAAACATCTACATGCACATTTTAAATTTATCAAAATAAGACCTAGATCCTGCAACCTTGAACTAGTCTAGTCATTTCTCATTGTGAGAGAAGGAGGAAAAGGAAGTGGGTGATCTTGAAGGACTTCTGCATTTCCCATCACAGGCACCACCGTCTCTAACACCAGGAAGCCCTGTCTTGGAAACGTAAGAGGCATCCCCAGACATGGTGCGCCAGGACAGGTTTCTTGGCATTAGGCTTTCAGGAGAGCTTTATAGATACAATTTCAACAAGCAAAAACAAAGCCCAAATTTCAATCTTGTATCCAGTAGGCTGTAGACAGACTACATGAATCAAAAAGACATTTACCTCCAGAACTTGGGACAAGGTCAGTAAATACTTTTATCTGAAAGCTCCCATAGAAATTATTATAGAATGATGAGCCTAGTCACCTGTGGAGTCAGTCTAAATGTGGAGGATTGATGGATGCCTTTGGATGAGATCCACAGACTTCTCAAAGTTAGGTCAAAGGCATCTGAGCACACTCATCAATGAGGAAAGCATCCTCAGCAGGACCCACAAGGACACTCAGCAGCTGCAAGGCAGCCTTGGTCCCCTCACTGGGGAGTCACCTGTCTGAGGCTTCAGTGTGATTCTGCACAACGCTGTCACGGCTAATGTAGAACTCCGACAGGACAGCCGTGGACCAGAGTGCAGTCACGCGGACCAGCCTCTGCTCTTGGAAACACCTGTGTTTTGAGGATCCTATTGCTCAAGCTCAGAAAGACCAGCTACTCTGCAGAGCTACCCTCAGACTGCAAACTTCCTCTCTGAGCACTTGCTAGTGTTGAAACCTTCTGGTGCTGGTGCCCCTCTTTAATTATTTTAGAAGGATTTGGATGTATATAAGGTGAACAAGCAACATTATGAACATACTCTATGTGTCAAGAACTGCACAAAACATTTTTCCTGATCATCTAACTTGATCCTCACACCAACTCCAGGGGGAAGACTCGGGGCACACAATTCAGTTACTAGTCCAAGATCATGAGCTGCCAAGTGGAGAACCCACAACTAGGACCCAGGTTAGAGCCCCAGGACCCGTGCAGGGCCCACCCTCCACTACTCAAGGTGCACAAGGACATCAGCCTCTGTGGGAGGCCATAATGGATTCACACTCAGAAGCCACTGGAGGGACCAGGGATCATTGGAACCTGTGCTCCAACGGGGGCCTGGGTGGTTCGTGTGCATGTTGTATTTAAGCCCTGGACACTGGGAAGCAAAAGCAAGGTTATAGACCAAAAAATTTGCAGGTAAGTTTTGGGATTAGAATTAGGGTGGTAAAATTTATATGGAATTTATGCAATCTTTAAAATAAATAGAATGGGTAAAACAGTTCCTCTGTTTTTGGTTCAGGTGGCAGGGGCTGTGGTGAGCTGGGAGCTCCCATACTCCAGGGGCAGTTCCAACTTACCGCTTCTTGGTCAGCTTTTCCTGACCTCGGGGTAAGTAGGCAGCCAGGCCCCAGAAGCTTCCACCCACACCTGGAAGGCTGTGATGAGGTGCTCTCCCCATGCAGACTCAGCGAACGTCTCCTCCCTCGCTTCTGTTGGTCCTCTGGCTGAAAGGCAGCCCTGTTTTCTGTGACCTTTGCCTTCCCCTCTCAGAGCTCTCCTCCAAGACTCAGACAGGCTATAGAACTTCACATCCTAGAACTCTAAGGAGACCACGAAACAGGACAAAGGTCAGTTCACTCCCTGGGTGTCAGCTGGTGAGGTCAGAGAGGCATTGCGCTTCCCCTCTCTCCTGCTCTCTCTCCACCTAGCTCCTGCCACCTTGGGCTGCGAGTGACTTGCTCCACAGACAGTGCCAGAGCCTCTCCCTCATCGTGGTCAGAGCAGGGCCCCAAACATTCAGGGCTGAAAGCTCAGGCCTCGCCCTCTGATGCCCCTGCATGAGGTGTCCTGGAGACCAGGTCAATAGGAGGGGGTCCAAAAGCAAAGGCAAGGTGGCCGAGGCCTGGTCTTACAGTGCGAGGGCTCCAGCCCTGCTCTGGTATGTTATGCCAGGTACAATGTTTTGGGTAGTTCTTGACACATAGATAAGGTTCATAATGTTGCTTGTTTGCCTTAAATTCATCCAAATTCTCTGTTCCTGGCATAAAATACCTGAAATCCCAGCAACCCAGAGAGTTGAAGGCAGGAGGATCACAAGTTCCAGGCCGGAATGGGTACCTTAGACAGACCCTGACTCAAAATAAAAAATAAAAAGGACTGGGAATGTGGCTCAGTGGGCGAGTTCCTTGATTCAATCTCCAATTAAAAACAAAATTAGTTGTAGGGTTTTCATTTTTCTTTATTTTATTTTTAATGGACAAACATTGATTGAATATATCCTACCCTGTGGGACATGATGTGGTTCACCTTGTTACTGCTTGAATCATGCTGCTAGAACCCTCTGCTTTTATGCCTTCTCTGAGCTCCAGAAACACTCTAGAGCTGAAGCTGCCTTTCTCCAGAGGCCGAGTGAGCTCCAGCAAAGATGCCTCAGAGGTTCCAACTTCTCCGAAACCTTCCTGATTCTTGTGTGATGGAGACAAAGCCCTGGCCCCGGGCCTCAGGTCCTAGGGAATCCCTCTCTCTATTGTCAATGCAAAGATTGGCATTAACACAAACGGCTTGAGTCATGAAGAGGAACAATAATTTAAAACTTTGCAATTTCACCTTATAAATGCAACTTCTTGGCATGACAATGTTCTGAGAAAGTGAATTTGACACAACACTGGGGAGGTGACAGGAGGAATGACCTCTGCGACACCCACCAGCCATCATATGCATTCAGAGGAAGCAGCAAACCTGCCTCCTGTGTGTGGACCCACAGGGCCCGATGCAAACCTAGGAGAATTCACCAACGTGAACATGGGAAGCTGCCGGTGCACATGCGGACACCAAGGTGTCTGCCACCGCAAACACAGCTGACATTGAAATGGCCCAGGCCATTGAGCTTCTTGATATTGAAAGTGACAGGTTTATAAATAAAATATGATTTCATATCCCAGAGGCCTTGGTGGCTCTTGAGATAATACTGCCTCCGTACCCTCAGACACGTTATGCTCCTTGTCTGCTACAATTTTGCTTCTAAGCTGTGACAGTATTGTTTTGAAGTAGAAGGAATAGGGTAGCATCTCCTGGGATCCACAAGGCAGAATGAAGACCTGGGAATTGAAATTAACTGAGTTTGTGAATTTACTAAAACCAGTTTTTATTTGTGATTCGTCTTGCTACTATGTCAGTCTGTTTAAAAAAAAAAAAGTCAAATCAGCCTTCAGACTTTCCTGGAGGCCCCCCTACCCCACCTGACTCAATTATTTATGTTGCAGATTCTACCATTTATAGATGGCAGGATGCTTTTCCTTTAGGGACAAGGAGTCATCATAAATCAAGACTATGGAAGCTAAATTTAAAGGCTGAGTCTTTTTTCTTTCATCCACTGAAGAAGCTATTGATTGAATCAGACAATGAATTAACTCGACACTGTCAGCCCGTCTCATCCTTTTCCAGGTAGATTCTCCAATTTAGGAGCACTCCAGTGGGGACTTCGAGGCAGCCTGCAGCAGAAGCACTCCCTCCCCACCTGATCCAGCAGGTGTCTGATGGGCAACCGAAGGTAGGGTGAGCTTGGCGCTTTGGCTTTCACTTTGTATCTACCTTGAACTGTGGGTCAGGTTCCTACTCAAGTCTACATGAAAACATGTTAATCATCCAATCAATAAATAGGCTAAGGAGCTGAATAGACACTTCTCAGAAGATGATATACCATCAATCAACTAATATATGAAACAATGTTCAATACCTCTAGCAATTAGAGAAATGGAAATCAAAACTCTTAAGATTTCACCTCACTCCAGTCCGAATGGCAGCTATTAGGAATACAGACAATGATAAGTGTTGGTGAGGATGTGGGGTAAAGGCACACTCATACATTGCTGGTTGCAAATTGGTGCAGCCAATATGGAAAGCAGTATGGAGATTCCTTGGAAAACTTGGAATGGAACCACCATTTGACCCAGCTATCCCTCTCTTTGGTCTATACCCAAAGGACTTAAAAAAGAGCATACTACAGCCTCATCAAAGTTTATAGCAGCACAATTCACAGTAGCTAAACTGTGGAGCCAACCTAGATGCCCTTCAGTAGATGAATGGATTTTAAAATGTGGCATATATACACAATGGAATATTTTTCAGCATTAAAAGAGAATAAAATCATGACATTTGCAGGTAAATGGATGGAGTTGGAGAATATAATGCTAAGTGAAGTTAGCCAATCCCAAAAAACCAAATGCCAAATGTTTTCTCTGATATAAGGATGTTGATTCATAATGGGGTTGAGAGGGGAGCATGGGAGGAATAGACAAACTCTAGATAGGGCAATGGGGTGGGAGGCAAAGGGAGGGGGAATGGGTGTAGAAAAGACAGTGGAATGAGATGGACATCATTACCCTAAATACATGTATGAATATATGAATGGTGTGACTCTACTTTGTGTATAACCAGAGATGTGTTCTACATGTGTAATATGAATTGTAATGCATTCTGCTGTCATATATAACAAATTAGAATAAAAACTCCAAAAAACCATGTTAATCATTTAAGGAGAGCTGTCTAAAGTGGGTAACCACTCTGACGTCAAACAGAAAGGTACCAAAATGAGTAACTAAGATATTTGGAAGATTTGCAGGCATCATAACCAGCAGATTGTCCACTGCAAGCTCTTACAGCATCCTCTTCTGCAGCATCCTGTCTGCCTCCAGGCATTGCCCTGAAGGAACCAACTCCATCTTTCCTTCCTGACTTGTCTTTTTCTGAGTCTTCTCTCCTGCAGGCACCTTGGGTTCCAGGGACAACAGGCCTAATGATAAACATCCTGTGGCCAGGGTCTACACTGCCCCTCGGCAGCAGCAACTTTCTTATCAGGGACAACTCTCTGCCTGGCTGAACCTGAAACAATGATCAATCAGACCACGGTGTGCCCAAGAGTGACGTCACTTGTGCTCCCTGGCATTGTTTCTCTCCCAGACTTTGACACAGTGATGCCAGAGGTTCACCAGGACCCCTGTGGATACCATGATTGGGTGAGAAGCCGGCTGCTCCTCCTTCATGATCCACTGGGGAATTTCGGCCTTGGACCTCCGTGTGTTCCCTTCTGCTGCATTTGGTTGGGTTCTTCGTTATTACCCACCAGGGCTTTGTGAAGACTGCATCTCTTGACTGCTAAATACTTGAGTTTCTGTTCTGAAATAATTCCGAGTCCTTCTTTCTCAAATGAGTATTCCACCAAGATTTGCTGAGGGGGAGTAGCCTAAAGGAACGCTCTAGACTCAACTTGGATTGCCCCGAAGGGCACCCCCTGGCTTCTGTGTGCAGACACCTGCTGGAACCCCCCACGGGACCAAGAGCTTGATCTGCCCTCTCCCTCTTCTGCCCTGGGCTCACTTTCTCTTCTGTCTCTAAATTAAGAGAGGTGTGGCCAGACTGGGTCTGACTCTGATTTGAACACACCATCCATGCTCCCTGGCCAGCACCACCCCAGGGTGGACGCCTGACTGTTTCTGGTGAACCTTGCAGTATTAGGTGGGGTGGGGTGGGGTGTGCATGGTGTGGACCTGTGTGTGTACGCTTGACTCTTGGCATATTTGTCTTGAGGACTTTACTGTCTCCTGGCATTGGTGACAAGAATCTGCTTGGCCCTGGGTCACTTTTTGTAGGGATGTTGCAGGTTCCAACTGTGTTATCTGTGTCATTTCCCCATCCTTCTAGTGATGGATGAAGTCCCCTGTGTTGTTTGTCTGTTACTCACCACCGTGATTTCAATTCACAAGGGAAACTTTGTCCCACACAAATGGGCAACATCCAGGTAGGCCCTGTTGGTGTTGTGAGCTGAAGAATCTGTGGTCCCATGGCCAGAGGGAAACACCAAAGGCCTCTAAGTGCATTTAGACCATGTGATTGGAAAGCACAGTTAAAACCACAGAGCCTGCCCATCCTGCTGTGTTGTGTCTGTGTTGCTCCCTGGAAATGGACCCTAATCCCCTCACAGTGGTGCTGGAGGTGGGTCTGCGGGGGAGGATAGGTCTTGAGGGCCCCAGATGATGGGGTTCATTCCTGCTTCGGTTTGACTGTGTCCCCTCCAACGTTCAGGCACTTGGTGTCATTGTTTCAGCCTTTACCATGATTAGGCCACGAGGATGCCTCCTGTGTTCACGACTGAGCTTCTCATCCAAGGAACATCCCACGGCACACACTTGGTCACTTGCTGCACTGCCCCAGCCCCCAGGTGAGGACTCGGCTCTCCTCCCCTGCAGGGACTTGCGGACCAGCTGGCACCTCTGCCTGGCCCGTCCCAGCTGCAGACCCATGAGTGTCACCTTCTGCTATTCATCAGTCACCAAGTTTGCAGCACTGTGATGGAGCATCTTGAGCAGCGAGGAACCGGCCTTCCTTAGAAGTGACAGTTTGACAGCTGTAAGTCATGCTGTCTCCGGCCAGAGAGCATCTGTTCCCTGGCTGTCTGCCAGTCCCTCAGGTGACATCAACCTGAACTCACTTCCTCTGGGGGTTTTCACACTTCCACTCTCAAGTAAGTCTATTCTTACTTTCTTTCCCTTTCTAGCATAAATGCACCTTGCTATTTGAAGACAAGTCTCTAGCAATTTCCTCTTGAGAAAAAGAGGAAATTGCTAGAAACTTGAGAAAACTATCACATTGATAACACCTGAGTTTAGGAGGGACACATTCAAATCAAGCAGGGACAGCTTGTTCAGAGCCATCTTGAACGAATCCCTGAAAGACCCCCACCCCACCCCAGCGCAATCACTGTGGGGTTCAAGGTTCCAACACATTGATTTGTGGGGTGGGCAGCAATGTCCAGAGCATTGGGCTTTCCAACAATTACTTTTCTTTCTCTCTTTCCCTCCCCCGCCCACATGTGTGCATGGGCACACATGCACATGTCAGGTAAATTGGTCTTAAGAACATATCATTTTGCACACGGTCTAAGCAAAGCATACTTTGAGTAGGCATATTTTCCAATAAAGGGGAAAGTGTCAGCCAGAAGTAAACACTTTTGGCTGGTTGGGATGTGACTTGGAGAGCAAAGAACTGGTACAGCAAAGAGTTCTCAGGATGTTTATTAACCGTGGGTCTGATGTGCTTGTGAGATGGATGGGGAGGCCAGCCCTGGTACGTCTGGAAACCCTATGATTCCCTGAAGAACCCCAAGGGTCTGAGAGAGTGGCTGTCTCTACCTCCTAAAAAAAACCACAAAAAAACAAAACAAAAAAAAAAAAACAGGGAAACCGCAAGCAGATGCACAGATATGCAAGCCCCTCTGTGGAGAACTGCTGGGGCTGGCTACAGTGTACAAGTAACTAAATCAGAACCTTTAGCTTAGGCCTCAGTCTAGCTAGACAAGTATTCTAAAATAGCACATAGTGAGGCATATCTATAAGTGCTGCCTAAACCCCCTAGCTTGCCCAGGAGTTGATTGGATTATTGACAGTGCTTGTGTGAAATATAGCAAACACGTTGATATATTTTCTAAGCTTCAGAGAGGAAAAAAAAAGTGGATTATAAAGTTTCTTAAATACATCAGAGGTTGCATTTTGATTTGCTTAGCATTTAAATGAACTTAAATCACCTTACGAATTCTCAGAGTTTAAGAAAATTTGAACTTCAATGCCTAACTTTAAAATCAACTTTGTTTTATGATATTTGTTGAAATTAGAAAATAACAATGTTTGTTTAGCCATAACTTAAGCTGATGGTCTTGCTGAATGATTTGGAAAATGGAATTTTCTATAAAACGCTAATTGACAACATGGAAAAATAATTGAAAAAAAAAAACATTTAGCCCAGGTGAGAAAAATTGAAGGAGGTTTTATCATTTGGCATATAAAATAAAAATAATCAGGTAACATTTTTAATCAAGGTCTATCTTTAGAAAAAGTATATAGGTTTAGTAGTTTCAGTTAAAAATCATATCATATGTCTTTTTCCTATTTGATCAGAGTATAAAACATTTTTCAATATTCTAGTTTATATAAAGTCTAAGTTTATTTCTTTTAAAATTCCAATCAATTCATATATCTAAATTTTTAAACCTTTTTTTGTAGGTCTATCATGTTATCATATCCACAAAATGTTTAAAATTATATGTGAACATTTTGTTAAAATAAATTGTGTTGTAATAACAAATATCTTTTAGAAAGACAAACTTGCCCTGCGAACAATGCAGAATGACTATTGCAGATAATCAGGCAGTGACTGTGGGGAGGTGTTTATAGAAGATGAGAGATGAAAGTACTTTTATTTCTTCTTAATCTCTCAGGGGATAATCAGTGCAATTTGTTTTAAAATATAAATGTTTAGCTGTTCTATAATGAGAAAGAGGGTAATAAAAAACATCTTTGAGAAAGAAAATAACTGCAAAAAATATAAAAGAGAGTCTTGGTTTATATTATCCAAATATAATGAATTTGAAAGGGGTAGTGCAATGCATTAAATTTACAACTAGATTTGGACAGTGTTAATGAATGTATCATAAAATGGAAAAAAAAGACTTGCAAGGACTTTTCTAAAAATTATTACACAAATGGCATAAGCAAGAAAAATTAGAATTTGAATTTTCTTTCGTTTAAATGTCAAATTTACCTTTCAGTTGGTGAATGTATAGTCTGCTCTTAACAGGAAAGAGTAAAGCGCATTGTGTTGTCTACATAGTGGTTCTTAAAGTCAACCAATTATGCTACTAATGCTTTTGCTGTCTGTTGTCTTCATGGACTATCTTTGGATGAAATTCAAGAAAGAAAGAAAGAGAGAGAGAGGGAGAGAGAGAGAGAGAGAAAGAAAGAAAGAAAGAAAGAAAGAAAGAAAGGAAGGAAGGAAGGAAGGAAGGAAGGAAGGAAGGAAGGAAGGAAGGAAGGAGGGAGGGAGGGAGGGAGGGAGGGAGGGAGGGAGGGAGGGAGGGAGGGAGGGAAGGAAAGAAGGAAGGAAGGAAGGAAGGAAGGAAGGAAGGAGTAAATAAGTCCCAATAGTGATTGTCACCTTTGTGTGTGTGTGTCTTCCAGACTGAGGCTATAATCACTTCATGTCTTTCACTGTGATGACTTAGGTTTATTTATTTTCTTCTGTTTCAAATTTGCAACTCCATTTCATAAAAATAAAACTTAGAAAAAAAATTTTATTTAAATGATGGGCTTCTGCATTTCCCCAGAGATGGACTCCTTAACTTAATGTGGTTGTTTTGCCATTCTCTAAAGTTTCAATTAGTTACTTATAGAAACTTGTAGAAGCCCTACTGTTTATTAATTTATTTAATTTTATTTTTTCATGATACTTGGGATTGAATGCAGAGGCACTCTACCATTGAACTATACTCAACCAATATTACTATTATTATTATTATTATTATTATATAATTTTGAGACAGAGTGTCTCTTAGTTGCCCATGCTGATCTGGAATTTGCGATCCTCCGGCCTCAGCCTGCTGGGTGGCTGAGATGACGGATGGAATCACCCAGGTCTGAGTGAGTAACCATCTCCACCTCCTGCAAAAGACACCAGGGAAGCCACACGCAAATGCACAGATATGCAAGCCCCTCTGTGAAGAATTGCTGGGGCTGGCGGCACAATACGAATAAAATAAATTTGCACCTTTAGCTTAGGTTTCCATCTAGCTAGACAAGTATTTTAAAATAGCACAGAGTGATACACTTGTCTATAAATGCCTCCTAAACCCCCTAGCTTGCCCAAGATTGATTGGATTATTGACAGTACTTGTGTGAAATATAGCAAACACATTGATGTCTTTTCTTAGCTACAGAGAGGAAAAAGTTTCTTAAATTCATTAAAGGTTGTATTTTGATTTGCTTAGCATTTAAATAAGTTTAGATCACCTTAAGAATTCTCAGAGACTAAAAAAAATATCAGCAAATAAAAAACTGAAGCCTCCTTTCTGGGTCAATAGCCAGCTCATGGAACCCATTAACAGAGGAATGGATAAAGAAAACGTGGCATATACACACAATGGAGTTTTACTCAGTCACAGAAAAGGATGAAATTATGTCATTTTCTTTTAATGGATAGAAGTATGGAACATCTTCCTAAGTGAAATAATGACCCAGTAAGTCAAGGACAGTATAGCATTTATATATCTTCAAGAAAGAAGTAAATTCTTAGTGCTTATTGTATACAACTCTTAACTTTTAAAATCATACAATAAGGGGTGTTTATATACCAATAAATATCTCATAACATTTAAGCAAATAATAGTGGTAAATAAAACAAAACTTAAAGCTAATTATACCTAGCATGTGTGACACCCTGGTTTGGTCCTTGGCACTACAAAAAAGAAAAATAATTATTGACAAAGGCTAACTACAAAATCAGAAAATAATAAAATAGTATGGCCAAATCTGTAACATAGAGTCCCTCACCACTCTGTGTATTCACAGCCCCTACAACCTCATTGTGGACTAGTGTGTTCCCTGGTCCTTCACTTTGGACTTGGCCATGTGCTTGCTCTGGTCGGTGGCACATCAGCAGAAGCCAGAGTGCACCAATTCCAAGCCCCTGAGGCTTGCACCACCTCAGGGTCTGCCATTACCATTAGCAAAGTGTCCCCCGGCTGCCTGCTGGCTCCTCATCCCTGGCCTCAGAGAGAGAGGTGAGGGGGCAGACCTTGGCCACATATCTGCTGTATGAAGCAGAGTCTCCTAGGAGGAGACTTAGCCCTGGGTGATGCACAACCTGTGGGCAGACAGGTAACTGCTGCTCTAGTGCACTGGAGTTGGAGGTGTTGGTTGTGCATAAATGCTGAACTGATTCAGAGGCATCAGGGGTCAGACTTCTGGTTGCCTGTGGAACACGAGTGGCATCCTGCCCTGCTGCCATTGCCCATGAGCACCCACAGCACATCCTGCATTCCCAGAGAATAACCCTCTGTACTCAAAGATACATTAAAAAGCAGCAAGGTAACTAGGTAGCACCTGTCTTCCTAAAAAATAATGCTTCGAAACTTTCCTCTGAGTTAGTGTATCTTAGTGAAAATAATTTTATCCCTGATCTGTATAATAGAGATGTCTGAAGATACAGTGTAATCATGTTAAAAATTGCTATTTATCTACCAGGATCTGACTAGTAGATCAATTTTTAGCAGTTTTCATTTTTTTACAATGTCTGTATTTTAAATTAATTTTTAATGGAGTACTATAGCCTGGATTTCTTTGTACCTTTTGCAAATCAAGTTATTTTCTTTTCTAACGTGCTGTCTCTAGCTTTCCTCATGGTCAATGCCCACTCTTGCCCATCTGCCCCCATCAGCTCACTGCCTGGTACCCTGACCTTCCCTCTCAGGGAAAGCCCCACGGTGCTGTAGGTCTCTCTATACATGCATCATTATTGCCTTCTAATTTCTTGGGTTTCAAGCCTTATACTTAAACTATATAAAGTTCCTGGCTCACACAGGTACCTAGTGATGTTTCCAACTGTCAGCACAAGCAAACCTCAGGCACACTGGCTCTTAGTGACTTCTCAAGGTTGTGTCAGAGAAATCCCGTAAAAGACACTTGTGGGAGTGGGGGATGTGAAGCTTGGCCAAAATCTCCAGCTCTGGGCTCAGGTCCATGTGGGGCATGGTGTAGTCAAAACAGCCACCTTCCTGGGAGATCTTATTGGCACATTTTCCTCTTTTGTGAAGAGTTTACTAAAAATGGCCTTATACATTTGCTACAAATATCAAATGAAATCATACATATGTGGTGTCTGGGACCTCCTAGGTTGGTGGTAATAACACTCATCAGCAATGACCTCCCATCAACAGGGTTGGTGTTGTCCTGGATCCCTGTGCCTTTCTTCAGTGATGGCCAAGACACTTACAACACCCCTAATTAAGGCATCTGGATTCTAGTAGGAAAGAGGTCACATAACTCTTTTTTCTTTTTTCCTTCTTTCATGATGAGAACATTTCATTTTTGAAACAGGAAGGGCAAAAGTTTGGATGTTTAGTTTTGTTTAAAATCTAGAATAAAGTATAAAACATCCATCAGCACACAGAATGGAATTACTTTAACATGTCAAATGTGCTCAAATGTGATCTGTCTGGATAGTTATTTCTCAGCTGTACAAACCTGATTCCTTTCACTTCACATCCTGTGGACTTGGCTGAGGAGCAGGAGAGCAGAGGTCTGTTCACACGGGGGCTCAGTGGAGGAGCTGTGGAAGGCCAGCTTGAACAAGAAGGCTGACGATTATCACCAAAGAATCCCTGTGGTGACTGTCCCCATGGTTGTAGAGGGGCTCAATTATTCACAGGAAGGAGAAACTTAAAAACCAACAGGCTCAGAACCTTGGTAATAGACTTTGGACAACCACCTGGTGAGTTGAGCAGAACCTTTTCAACCACAGATGTTTGAGGCTGCCTTTAAGTTCTAAAATAAACTTTTAAATTAACTATTTCAATTTTAAAATAAGCATTTGATGCCAATGTATAGAAACTTCCTTTCCACATATTTGGGGAGGAAAATAAGCAGAAAATGGTGGGGAAAAAAAAACCACAAAGCAGTCTATAGAAATAATGGATCCCTGGTTCTGGTTCCATGGTAGGACCTTGTCCATCAGAGTGGGCCTTTCCAGCTCATGCTTCTTGGAACAATGATCACAGCACAGCTCTTCTGGGAAATGTTATATTGGTACATCCAGGTGGTGTCTTTGCATTTTGTAAAGTTTTACTGGATGCAGGGGCCCAGTCTTATGTTTGTGCATCTGAGAAAGCTACTCTTAATGGCTGAGCTCTGGAGTTGATATGAGGGCCTTGGGATCCAAGTGTGCCTTCCAAAGCCACTGTGATCCTTACTTGCATTCATTCATGTACTCAATAGAAATCCAGGAGTCCGCACTATGTGCCAGGCCCTGGCTAATGGGGAAGTGCAGTTATCTGCCTCAGGTAGGCTGACTCTCTGTTTGGGAGATTATGGAGCTCTGAGAACAATCTGATGGGAGTGGAAACTGAGACATAAAATGAGAGAGGAAAGACAGAGAAGGGTCAGGTATGTCTGAAGTAGATCAAGACCCCTGTGCCATGCCGTTAAATCTCTTTGCTGCATTTCTAACTCATCAGCAAACTTCTCCAACTCTCAAATTAACATCAGCCTTCTGGAAGAACTTGGCTTATCCAAACCCCTGGCTGGAAGACCCTCATGGATTAACAGTACGCAGTGGACTTCAGACCCTTGAATAACAGTGGAAGGGACTTGGGTGAATTGACTCTCGTCTTTGATGAAAACCAGAGCAGTAAGTGCAGCAGGGCCCATGCCATCCACTTCCAACCACTCAGCCTGTGCTCTGCAGGCAAACGCCGTGTCTAGCTCACGTTTTCCTCCTGAGCCTTTGAAATCTGAGGATCAGGCAGGAGCAAGAACATGCAGGAATCTTTCAGAGACCCATCCCCTGTCGTTGGCACTCACAGGCTCTGAGGCTGTGTGACTCAGTGTGGAGGGGCAGTCCACCCTCCACCCACCCTATAGTTGTGGTGAGCAGGAGGCTCCTCCTGGAGGACCCCAGGGAACCATGCTGAGTGTCACTGAGACTCATCACCCAGGACCAGCAGCACCAATAGAAGGCTGGAAGATCCTCCCTAGGTGTCCCCAAGGGCCAGGCTGCAAGTCCCCAGGTGCAAAAAGGGCTTGCTTGGACCAGAGCAGCTTTGTAGGTCACAGGGTCACCCATCTGCAGGGATAGGCAGTGACAGCTCTGCTCCCCTCCTGGGGTTTCCTCTCCACCCAGCATTCACCAGCCTCTTGGTGGCCCACGCGTTGGTGGCCCTGCTCTAAGCAGCAGCAGTGCAGGCTGTGGAGCTGGGCCAGCGGGGCAGGGACTCTCCACATCTTGCTTCTTCTTCTGGCACACAGCAGCTCACTGCATGACCCCCTCTCCAAGGTCAGGATTCCAGTGGAGTCATCTTTTATTACCTCAATTTAAATATTAATCATTCTGAATTAAGAAACAAAAACTTTCCTTTATTAAGAAGATAATATCTTAATGGGAACCTTAACCTAGACTTATAAAAATTAACCAGATGAGGCTAAAGGCAGAAAACTTTCCAGCTAGTTAAAAACGCAAGTGCAGAGCTCGTGAGAGGTGGGGGTCACCAGTACAGATCCAGCATCTGCAATGGGGCAGGGTGGTCTCCCCTTGGGTCTGGGTGATGCCTGGGAACCATATCAAGTACAGGCAGGCAAGGCATTGAAGTTAAAAGTACAAACCAGAGAAGGACCAGAACATTCCAGAACCTAGAGGAGGAAGCTACTCACGAAGGAGGGAGTAGTCACTAGGTTTAATCACTACTGAAGAAAGAAAATGGGAAAATATCTTTGGTTCTGTGAATTTGGTTTCACCATCATGAAAGGTCAACCCAATAGCAGATTCCACTTGTGATGGAATCAAAGCCAGATTGCAGCTTGTGCAGCAAGGTCAACAAGGTCCAAGATGAAGGTACTTCACAACTCCCCACCTGGGATGTTGGCTTTGGTAACAAGAGGAGAAATACCTACGGTATAGAGGGCAGGGGAAGAGACTCCGGGAAGATCATTTTAAATGGGAAGACAGACACATCTTTTGGCTGAGGAAGGAGAGGCTGGTGTAGACTGAGAGAAGGAGGGCATGACTTTGGGGGTCCCAGAGGTGATGGGGTGGGGTTCATGGAGTGAGCTCCCCTGGATGATGAGAAACAGGCCGTCTTCTGAGACAGGGTCAGAAGTCAGGGACTCACCTTCAGGAGGGGTGGACGTTACACCAGCTCATGGGAATACGTGAGGATTGACAAGGGAGGGGCCATGAGACTGTGAAAGGCAGCAGAGCCCCCAGGGAAACAAGTTGTTGACTAGGCTTGAATTTAAAAGGAGTCAGGAAGTGGGCCGGGCCTCCTGGGGACTGGAAATTGCCAGGTCTGTTTTCTGCTGTCACAGAGTACCACAGGCTGGGAAGGGGAGGCTGTGCTGTCAAAGGTGTCCCACAGGGCTGCCAGGCGTCCAGCCAGGGCTGGGCGAGGAGCTTGCACGTGGGAGGAAGACAAGTCAGAGAGCGGAGGGCACCAAGCGGCAGGGTCCAGGGAGAAGGAGTTGGATTTGATCTGGAACCAGGGCAGGCCAGGGTGCTGCTGCCCTGGGAGGGGTGTGTGCCTTTCTAGCGTCATCTACTGTCCACCTTCTGCCCCACCGCAGCGCAGCCACAGCTTCTCCTGCAGCCACCAGCCTGGCCTGCCTTTGGCATGGGCTCTCATTCTGGACACTCCCAGTGTCCTCTCCCCACCCTTGGCTTTGTTCTGGATACAGGACGTGTGGCTATCAGCCACCGTTGTCACATGCTGTACTACACAGGACAGGGCATGCTGACCACCAGCTACAGTCACCGTGTGCTGCGTCTGTCTCCCTGACACACAAAGAGCTCCAGAAAGGGCCCGTCTCCCTCGTCTTCCTTGGTTCCCACCCTCGTGCCCCAAGACATCTAATTCACCATCGTAAATAGCATGAGATCTTGAAGTGTCCCTTCTGCCCCCACCTTCTTCATTCCCAGCCAGCATCACGGCTTCCTGCACAACAGGTGAGTCTCCCTGGGCCCTGCGCCAGGACTCCCGCAGTCTACACCACACCTGCTCCTGTCTTCTGTGTCACCATATACTCCCTTCTCCCTGTGTCTGTCTGCACCTGCAGCTAGGGGCCTGCCCAGTCCTCAGAGTCTTCACGTGTAGACCAAGGAGCCACTTTAGTCCCCTGGAATCCACACCTGCTACTGAGGGTCTTTCCAGTCCCCCAGTGTCCACACCTGCTGCTGAAGGTCCTGCTCAGTTCTTTGTGTCCACGCTTACCACCCAAGGGGCCTCCCCAGTACCCCTGCGGCTGAGACCCTTTGGGATCCCCTTCGTCCACACTGCTTCTTGAAGGGTCTCCCTTGCTCTCCTGCAGGACACCAGCCTGTTCCCCATGCAGTGCTCATTTCTCTCCTGCAGGTCTCTGTCTGCAGAATCTCATTGCTGGCCCTTGAACTCTCCATTTGTAAGTAGACAGGAACTGGCTCTTATTTCCCGTTTGTTTCTTTTTGCCTCAGGATTTCAGAGCTGTGAGGAAATTCTAATTACCCAGTCTTATTCTCTCACAGTAGATGAAGCTGATCCCCAAATAATTTAAGCATCTACCCTGAGTCCCTCCGTCTGGCAGAGGAAGGTCTGAATTAATCTTTCCACTAATTGCCCCACTGTAGGTGGTTCAGAGTGACCGCAGGGCCTCTGCACAGAGGTGCCTGAGGCTGCAGATGGGCAGGGGTGGATAATTGCACCAGGACGGGGTGGGCGTATCTTCAGACCCAACAAGCAGGCCGCTGCAGTCGGGGACCCTGGGTGGCAGGGAAGTGCATCCTGACAGGGTAGAAATGTGTGTTTTTTTCAATATAAAAATCAATTTATTTTTTTTTTGATTGTCATCTGTTGACTTTATCCAAGTATGAAATGCGTGTTTGAATATTTAAAAATTATTAGGAATGTATTTTATGTTATATGTGTTTCAGCACAATAAAAATAATCTGCTTAAGAAAATACAATTTGTTTCATTTAACTGATTGATTATTAGGACAATTGACAAAAATGTGTCTTGCGTGGGTCTCACTTTTTGTATATAAAGGAGCAGACACAACAGTTATACATGCTCAGTGTGGTGCATGGCTGGTCTGCAGCACCCTTATCCTTGTGTTGTAGTTTAAGTTGGCTTACATTCTTGGCAACATACTTAACCGAAAGTATATTTCAGATTGGCCTTTGTCCAACTATAGCAAGCACCTTATTAGTAAGATAAATAAGCAAAGGCTTATTGCATATTGAAAGCTCATTCCATATGGCATCGGATTTTTTCCATCTTTGATATTAGGAAGATCAGGCATGGGTAGAACAGAGCCTGGCTGAATGAAAAAGAAATTGACCAATTTCAAAAGTAGCTGGTATGCTTTTGTCCTGTCTTTTGCAAAGAAAAGGAAACCCATGTTTTGTTTCTCCCTTTGTTAAATGTGTATAAGCCTGAAAACAGATGTCATTGCTTTGGTATCTTCGAGCTATTAGTGATGATATAAAAACTCATTCTACCCACAGGGAGAAGAATTGAGAACGCTCTGCAGCTGTGTACACAGCATATAAACATCTCAGTAATGAAAATGGAATTCAGCATGAATAGTCAACATCCAATGAAAAAATAACAGCCATCAATTTTGGGCCCTGGATCTTATACTGTAACTGTAAAACTCAACGGCAAACTGTGCTTCTCATCTGTGAACCATATGCAGGCAAGCATGGTTACAGGACACGGCCCTGGCAGCCAGCCCCTCATGAGCTTGACCTGCTCACCCCACCTGGGTCAGCAGAAGTGTCCGAGCACTGGATCACTCCAGCGGAACTTGACTTTATGGTCCCTAGAACCTAAGGTTATTACTTAGAACACACACACAATTAAAACCCTTCTAAAGTGGATAGAAAGGGTCTGTCCACTGAAAAGGTCTGTTGATGAAGGTCGGTCCAACCTTTGAGAGCCCCAGTGCTCACAAGAGCACTTTGTGTGGGGTCGTCTTCAGTCTTGACTTTAGAGTCAGTGGAATTGTCACAAAAGCCATCATCTCTGCTGCCATGGCCCACCCCCTAACTCTCCATCCCCTGACCAGGCATGGCGATTTCTGTATCCAACATCTTCCTTCAAGGAACACACACAGGAGAGCAGACTCCAGTGGGCGCCAGGCTGGGTGTGGCCCTGGGGGCTCCTTTCCCTGGCTTCCCCCTGGCTGTCTCCCCCTTCAGGAGGCTCTCAGGCACCACCTCCCTGCAGGTCTGTCCTCCTCCGGCAGGAGTCTCCTCCCTCCTACTACTTCCGCCCTGCTCAGGCTTCATCAGGACTGCTGCAGGAGGTCCTAGTCCCACAAGAAGGTGGGCGGCACATCCTCTGATTCCCAGTGCCTGGCTGTGGCAGACCCTGGCTTCATGACCACATTGGTGAAGGAATGCACATGCCTATGGAGTGAATGCGTGTGCACAGGTTCTTTAATCTGTGACACCTGAACATCCGATATGGCCACACAGGTAGATTTTCATGCTTGGCAAAGGCCTTAATGTTCACTTGGGGATCACTTTTGGGATATAGAGCTTCCTTTGGAATACGGATCTTTTGCCAGCATTAAAAGTGATGCATCCAGCCTGAGAGTGAGCACGCTCCTTGGCTCCCTGTGAGGGACCACTTCCAGTATGTCCAGCAATCCATGTTGTCTGTCTGTCTAGCTATCCCTCCATCCCAGTCTGTGTATCC
The DNA here is from genome assembly GCF_052094955.1 of Ictidomys tridecemlineatus. NCBI lineage: Eukaryota > Metazoa > Chordata > Mammalia > Rodentia > Sciuridae > Ictidomys > Ictidomys tridecemlineatus. The sequence goes on along the minus strand of NC_135477.1, from coordinate 258,614,669 downwards.
AGGTGTGTCTATTTATGTGCATCCCTATCTATCACTGCGAATTTCATAATATATTAAATGGTGCTCACGTCAAGTTTTGTGTATGTATGTGTGTTTTTGTTGGCACCACAGAATCAATTTGAATAAGTGAGTTTATCTCCTGAGATGGCTGTAGCAATGGAGACATGGACGAGGCAGAAGTATAACATTTAACATGAAAGCAGGATACTGTGGCCACCAACGGGAAAGAGTGGTTGAAGTTTGTGATGGTCAGTTTTATGTGTCGACATGAAGGTGACACCCAGGTGTCTGCTAACCACTGTTCCCAGTTATCTACAAGGCGTATCTGGAATAGTTAGCATGGGAATCAGTGGACTGAGTAGAGAAGATTCCTCCTCACCAATGCTGGTGGCCATCATTCAAACTGGTGAGGAACCACGCAGTGCAAAAAAGGCCAGCTCCCTGCTGCTGGTGCCCAGAATCCATCTTCTGCCCCGAAACACCAGAACTCCTGGTTCTCAGCCTGAAGACTGGGCTGGGGGGCAGCACTGGGTCTCCTGGTTCTTCAGCTTGTGGCTGGCAGATGATGGGGCTCCTGAGCCTCCATCGTTGTGTGAGCCAGTTCCCATGACAACTCTATCCCCTCTCTATATGTACACACACACACACACTCACACACACACACACTCACTCACACACACACACTCACACACACACTCACACACACTCACACACACTCACACACACACACTCACTCACACACACTCACACACTCACACACACTCACACACACTCACATACACACTCACACACACTCACACACACATTCACACACACACACTCACACACACACACACTCATACACACACTCATACACACATGCACACACACACTCACACACACACTCACATACACTCACACACACACTCACACACTCACACACACATACTCACACACACATACACACACACTCACACACACATTCACACACACATACACACACACTCACACACACATTCACACACACACTCACACACACATTCACACACACACACACAATCACACACACACATTCACACACACATACACACACTCACACACATTCTCACACACTCACACACACACTCACACACACACACACACGCATAATACATACGTCCCTGTGGGTCTCTTTCCTTGGAGAACTTCCCTACAGGATCAATAGTAAATGGGGTCCAGAATCACTTCCAGTTTGATCAAGGATACGCACTCCACTGCTCTGCTTCATTTCCTCAAATAGGAAAGAACGTGATAAACTGTTTTCCTTAAAGGTGTGTGAGATTAACTCCCTTGGACAGTGTCACAGATCGACAAGTGGCTGCACTGGACTGATGTCCTCGCCAGTCGTCTGGCGCCAGGCCTCAGAATTCTGCACAGCGGGTGCTTCTACCTCCATGAGCGCAAGGCACCATCTGATGGGGAAAAAGAAGAATCAGCAAATCCACGGTCATCATAGATTTTTATTTTTCACATTCACCAGAAATCATAGGTACAATGAATGTACTGTATAAATACAGCCTCGATCTTTTCAAACTCTTTAGGAAACTCCATACTTATGTATTAATGAAAATAATGGAAAGCAGGTCATGTCTGATTATAGGGAACAGATTATAAAATAATGACAAATTATAGACCTAATGTATTGCTTAGGTACTTGTTAGTATCTGGTTAGCAACCCTGTGTTGAAGCCAAGATTAAAATTTAGATATTAAAATCAGAACTGAGATATTTTTTAATTTATATGGTCATTTCTAAATAAAATAAAATTTATAATAAAATAAGTTAATTTAAATGTAAACCTAAAGAAATTTTATATACATGGAGCAAGATGGACTAGCTTTGGGGAAATTTGTCAAAGTGAAATATATTTTTTTAAAAACCTGTAAGTTGATAATAATATGAAATGTGCTTCTTTGGAGCTTTGACCATGGCAAAGCCTCAGGTTTGGTGGTCGGCAAGTGTGAGGTTGAACTGTTTCTCTTTAATTCAGTGGAAGATGCTCCTTGGTCATTAGGAACTCTGACTGACAACTCCAGCAAGCAGCCCTCAGGCACACTGCCGCAGAGGGCAGCTCCCGGGCCAGGTGCTCAGCCTGGAAATGCAGACGGAAGCCGAAGCCCAGACTTTGGAGGAAGAAAGGAGCTCTGGAGTCCAGCCAGTCATTTATTTGATTTCAGTAAAAGCAAGCGGAATTAATGTGGGTCTCTGAAGAGAATACCGGTCATGTGACATGATGGGAAATGATGTTGACGTTTATAATCCAAATTTTAATGCATCGAAGGTATAAAATAATCATTTAAGTATTGAAATATGTTGGCCTTTTAAATAATAAGGTACTAGTCTTATCTCTAAAGAAATCTCCTGGTTTTCATCTTTCTAAAAAGTTTGCTGTAGATTTAGTGAGCATGTCACGTTTTAAGGTACCTGTGAGAATGTGTGAAAATAATGTCTGGCATCCATTCTAAATGGGCTGCAGATTGAAGTGGAATAAACTCAGCGTGTACCCAGGAAACACGCACACAGAGACTAGAAAACAGAACAAGGCCAGGTACCGTGGCTGGACTCCTGGCCCTGGTCTGCAGCAGAGGTGTCTTGGGATAGAGCACAGGGTGTCAGAGCTGTGGAGACGCTACTGAGCATCTGTGACCATGAACATTATACACAGACACAAAAAGAAGTAAAAGAAAAATATCCTTCTCCAAGTCCAATAGCCCACCTTAAGAAAAGTCACTTTTTGTCTCCCTACCAATCAAGTCCAAAAGGGCAATGGGAGGATTATGTAGATCCCTCGTGGATGACGTAGCTAAGTCTTCAGTAATTGCTCCTGCAAACCAAAGCCTTGGCTTCAGGAACTCCAGGGACAGATCTGCCTTTCCCTACTGTGTTTCCCTCTCCCATCCTCTTCCACTAGGAAAAGGGACAAATAGAGCAGCACAAAGGGAGAAATGTGTCTGAGCAGGGGACCAGGAGGCAGGAGGCAGATGATGGGCGACGTCCTCCGTGTCAGTCCACTCAGAGAATGAAAAGAGGTCCACAGATGTCTGGCAGTGGGAGAGCTTATTAGTCAGAAAACTAGCAGGAAATAGAAGGTTCAGCGGAGCTAGTCTCTTTATGGATTCCCCTTCTCCCTTGTAACGTGCAGTCTTTACTACCCGTGTGGCTGAGTAGAGCAGGTCCAGGAGAAGACAAGGTCCCTGTGTCTCTAACGTGCTCCAGTGGTCTGCATGGAAACATCTTTCAGCCTCTGAAAGAAATTCTTTTAGGAGCCCAAAGTGAAAAATATTTCAGGGTACCATTTTCTAGTGGTATATTTAATGTAGTGGAGAGATGAACATCCCCTTAGATAGCCACTTGAAACTAAGGTTTAGAACAAGATGAAAAGTCACCTACTCTATCTACACTGTTGACTAACAAATTCTCCTGCAAAACAAGTGCCAGGCTACCAGACGGCCAACGGTGTGGTTTGCTATAAACAAGGTAGTGTTTCTGCATGGCCAGGGCATTACTTCACTAGGTATCAGCCTTAGCAAGTAAAAATAAAAGATGCTAAGTTGAATTCTAATTTCAAATAAATAACGAATCTTTTTAGTATAAGTGTGTTCCAAATACTGTATGAGGCATATAAATATCTGTTTCTTTGCCTGTGGTTCTGTTTTTTAATCTAATAATCTTAAACTCAACTGCTGTATGCAGCTGATTTTCAGCTCAGCGCCACCATTTCCAAGGTCTGAAGTGTTTTCCAAAAGGCAAGTCAAATCACTGAAAGAATTTAAAAGGAAAATCGATTCATTGCTTGAAGTCCCATAACAGGGCCTGGGATCATTTCAATGTGGACTTTAGTAAATTCTCGCTCTGCTTCAGCAGGGTTCTAACAGGGGGAGAAGCACGTGCTCATGGATGTGCTTTCTGTAGTGGGCTGCAGATGAGAAGGCCCGAGGACAGAGTGAGTCAGGGCGTCCAGCTGTGCTCCTCTGCCCTCCTGCAGCTGAGAGTCTGCCGGGGAGGTAACAAGCAGGAAAACAAACGGCAAAACCTGAGGTAGCCACTACATAATGGGTGGGGAATGAAACCAGGAGGAAGTGGCAGGTGGTGGGTGGTATTAGGATGTTCTCATGCCTCCCGTGCAGGACAGGGAACAGAAATTAACCCAAGGGGCAGGTCCTGAAAAGATCTAGTCAGCAGCTTTCTCTACGGGGAAGGGCACGGGCACACCCCATCATCTCCAGGCCTCCCTGCCGTTCACGGCACAGCCGACGCCTTTCCCTGTTCCATCGTTACAAGTATCTCGCTAGCTCCCCTGTCTCCTGGGCCTGCTGTTTAAAAGACTTGACGTGTCCACTAAAGGTATGCCTACCTAAGTCCCTTTCACACCGCATCCAGTCACAGTGTCCTTTCCACCAGAATCGCAGTGACCCAGTTCCTGAACAACTGCCCTGTCGTCCAACCCACAGGCACCCTCGTCCTCATCTTGTGTGACCTCTTGGCATTGTATGAAGGATTCTGCCACCTGATCGCTGGGGAAACTCTCTTCAATCTCTGCCTAGTAGCTACACTCCCTGAGGTCCCCTGACCCAGAGCCACCTGTCCCTGGTCACTTGCCTCCTCCGTGTTGACCTTTGCTGTTCTGCATTGGCCCATCCATCCCTCTTTCTACATTCTTTCGCTTATTCCTATGGATTTGGACTTTCTCTGGACAATAGCTTTCAATTTTGATTCTCCATCCTGGACATTTCCTCCTAACTTCTGGAACCTTCTTGTCATCTCCACTTGGATTTCTCCTGGGCATTTCATCTTCATCTGTCAAATTCCGAATGCTTGACTCCTCCTCATACATCCCCTCTGCAAACACCCACATTTCTGTAACTCACAGAACCACTAAACCACTGCTTATTTCCAGTTTATCTTCATCATTCAATTCTCCATATCCAGTGGGCACTGAGTTAAAACAGAATTCCTCTCAAACTGTATTTCAAATTTCCCACGTTTCAGAATCTCTGCTGCTTCCACCTCACCCATCTTCCACTTAGCATATTGCAAAAACTCTTAACAAATGTGGTGGTTTGGAGAAGAGGCATCCCCCAAAAGCATCTGTGTTAGTGCAAAAATGTTCAAAGGTAAAGTAGGAAGTAGCTGGATTGCAAAAGTTGTGACCTGATCTGTCCCTGAGAGGACAAGGTGTGAAGCCAGGAAGGCGAAGTCAAAACTGGAAGGGTCGTGCAAAGACCAGGCTCCAGGGAAGGACGTAAACACCGTGACCAGAAGCCAGGGGCAGGGCTGCTCAAGTCCCCTGAAGTGAGCACACTGCATGTCTATGTGTCCTGGAGGCTGTACACAGGGTTGGGGGCTGTTCACCTGGTGGATTTTGGCCTCTTCTTTCTATGCCCCAATTCCTCTTTTTTTGGAATGGGAATGCTTACTCAGTGCCACTGTATTTAGGATGTAGGAAACTTGCTTTTGTTTTCTACAGACCCTCATAGCCCCGAGTTTGCCTTAAGTCTCAGGAGAGATGTTAGACTTGGCCTTGGGAAATGCTAGAATCGTTGAGATTCTGGGACTGAGATGAAGTGAATGCATTTTTCACCATGGACAGAACTTTTGGGGGTCAGGACAAGAATGTGAAGGTTTGGATATGAGGTGTTCCCCCAAAGTTCCTTCATTCACGCAGGAATGTTTGGAGGTAACAGGCTTGGACTGGGAGAGTGGGACCTATCAGTCCACCCCCGTCTGAGAGGTGGGTGTGACGGTGGGTAGGTGAATGTGGCTGGAGGAGGGGTCACGGGTGTGCTCTGGAAGGTGCATATTTCCTGCACTCCTTCCCTCACTCTGATTCTCTGCCTCCTGTGGCCTCAAGGAGAGCAACTCCCGTCCACCAGGCCTCACTTGGGGCCCAGAGCAATGCAGCTGGGCATCTGTGGACTGGGACTTCTGAACCTGTGAGCCCCAAATAAAGTTTCCTCCTCCAAGAGGGGCTTGTTGGAGTCTGGCCACAGCGAAGAGAAAGCCGACTGACAACACCGGATCTCCTTTCTGCCTCCAATCTGCTCTCCACCCAGCAGACGGTCCTTTTGAAATAAGGCTCAGAGCATGTCACCTGCCTGCTTCAAACTTTTCAGTTCCACATTGTGGTCAGAGAAACACAAAACTCCTGGTAAAAACTCGGGTGCTTTGGTTTCTAGCGGGCTTTTCCACTGTGCTCTACTTTCTCCCTCACCCAATTGTCCCAGGACAGACGGGTGCCTTCCGGGGGGCCAGGCTCTGCCAGCTCCTCCCTGACACAGGACAAGTGCTTCCCCTCCCTGGGGAGGCCCAGCTCCTGCCCACCCTCAGGACCCAGCTAAGTGCCCTGGACTTGGAGAAAGTCTCCCTGCCCCTCTCTGTAGCATGGTGTCCCTAACGCCACTTGTCCCGTCACCATGGTTCTGAGCCTTTCTTCCCCAAGCTGACCAGGGCTGGGGCTCCTGGCTCAGGGTCAGCCGTGTGCTCACCCTCACTGAGGAAGGAACGGTCATGGATGTTAAAGGGACAGGACTCTGCACAGGCCATGGAGAAGCGAGAACCTGTTGCCCTACTGTGTTTTGTCTGAACTTAGGACATGTGGAAGGCAGAATAGGGCCTTTAGTGAAATCAGAGGTGGGTGTGAAGATGAAATTCTGTATCCCAGCTGCTCTTTCTGCCTCCTATGTAAACAAGCGAGTTCTTCAAAGCCAGTTAAAAGACTTGAGCAGAAATAAACAGATAAAACTGGAGATGCTAAGGATTATTAAAAAGCAATGCTAAGGATTATTAGAAAGCAATGAGGTAGCATTCCTGAAGGATTGCCTATATTATGCTTAGATTCCAGTGTAAGTGTGAAGGGAATTTATACAATGATAATGCCTACGGGTGTCCATCATTTTGAAGTTACGTATGCATGCAGGTGCATACATACACATATTTGTACGTAAGTATATACATGCAAATATACAGTATATACATACAAATGTGTTTACAATTATACATACATATCACACACACCACAGCACTGCATTGCCACTGTGAGGAGTGTTCTATGGAGTTACTATTTCTGGGAATGGCCTGGAACCTGTAAAGAAAGCCACGAGCCTATTCATTCCCTGAATTCGTGTTTCCTGAGCACCTGCTACGTGCCAGGCACTTTTGTCCAGGGGATGTATTGATCAACAACAACAACAACAAACAGCACGGGTCAGGTGTTGGTGACTGTCAGGGAGCAGAGCCATGAAGAAAAAGAGAGAGAAAAGAGGGTTGCTATTTTGTGGACAGGGAGGGCCTCGAGAGCAGGGGACCTGCTAATAGCAGGAGTCAAGACTCTCTGCTGAGAGAGCAGGCCAGGGCACAGAGCAGCAGGGCGATGTGCCTGGCACTGGGGCCCTGTAGCAGGCGATGAGAAGATGGGTACTTGTGTCACAAGGGAAGTGACAGAGGGAAGGTGCTGGGTGCACAGGTGCAGGCGGCAGGGGCCGATCACCAGCCACCTCACTGTTGATCCTAAGACTTCAGTTTCCCCTAAATGAGATGGGAACCCTTGGAGGGGATCCCAGGAGGGTGCTGTGATCTCATTCCAAGGAAAGAATTCTGACTCCGGTCCTGGGGGGCTGTGGGCAGCAGGCTTCGAAGTCACAAAGCAGGAGGCTCAGTGGTGACCCTTTAGGGTGTGTCACAGACGTGCACAAGGGCGGCCAGTGGGGGCAATAAAGCCCACCAGATCCAGAGTGTCTTGAAAGTAGAGACACGGGCACGTGCTGATGGGCAGGCGTGGAGGGAAGAGCTGGCCCAGGGCTTGGAAGCACAGAGCTCCTACCCACCGGGTGTGGGGAGAGGAGTGCGTCTCTGCGGCAGAGAAGCACCCGGGTCTCTGGAGGTGCTGAAGTCGTCACAGCCCTGTTTAATGAAAAGCCTGTCCCATTGGTTCAGCAGATGGAAGCACCTGTGTGAAATTAAAAATTATAAAAAGGCGTCCCATTGCTGTCATGGTCACCCTCCTCCTTGGTACATAGGGGGGTCCTTGAAGGGACAGTATAGTATTGCTCCAAGGTTCTCCAGCAACCTATGGGTACCTTCCTTCAGCTAGTGTTTTAGTCAGCTGTATCACTGCAGTGACCAAAAAACAAAAAAGGTAGAGGAGGAAAAGTTGATTTTGCTCATAGCTTCAGAGGTTCAATCCATGGTCAGCTGACTCCAAGCTCTGGCCGGGGGTGAGGCAGAACCTCCTGGAGGAAAGATGTGGTGGAGCAGCTCAGGACAGGGTAACCGTGGGCTCACTCTGGTCCAGGAGGAGGTCCATGGAACAGGGTAGAGGAGAGTGTGCTGCAGAATTGCTCTTCAAGACATCCGAGACCGAGCAGGGAGCAGGTCTGATTTTATTATGCAGTTACCATGTATGTATACTCAGGCAGTAGCTAAGCAGATTACAAGCAGCCACCTGTGCAATGTCTGCTGACTGTCTTTGCAGCAACCAATCTAGGAGTGGGCTGTGGAGCAAGCACAGGTACTGCAACACAAGGCCTCATGCCCAGAGCCGTGCCTAAGGGGTAAGTGGCCTGCCACTCATGCGCCTAGCACGAGCGGAGTGGCCTGCCAGTCATACGCCCTTAATGTATGCCATGTATGCAGTACTCCATGCACCTGTCCCTACAGGTAACCAGGAATCAGAGAGAGGGCCTTTCACCACAGACAAAATATTAACCCTAAAGTCTCACCCCAGTGACCTATTTGCTCCAATAACACCCTACATTCCTGCAGTTCTCAATCAGTTAATCCATGTAGGTGGATTAACCCACCGACTAGATTAGAACTCTCATTATCATTTCATCTTTGAACACTCTTTCATTTTCTCACAAGAGTTTTTTTGGGGACACCTCATATCTAAGCCATGACAGTTGGTAATCTGTGATGTGTTATGCTGCAACTACCAGTGAATATGTCCCAAGGACAACCATGTCCCAGGCCTCTGGAGGTGGAGCACCATTGCTCGCTGCTCTGTGTGTACCTTGTGCTCACGTCTAGCACAGACGAGGTCTCCTGTGGTGCAGTTAATAATACAAAGTGGCCTTCGATATGTTCTGAAAATATGCATTCCCAGCATCCTCACAGCCTACCTTTCTGAATTTTGACTAAAAAAATGTGTCTTTACACTCATTATTCTTTCTCTTGATTTCTCTAGCCTGACACATGAGCAGGAGTAAACCTTCAGCCGAGTCCAGTAACAGATTCTCCCCTCTACCTTTTAGAAAGCCTCTGGGCTCCTCTCCACGGAAGCCTTTATCCCGGGCCAATAGCATGACCCACCAAGGGAGTCAGGTCTGGCTCCTCTCTTACCCATAACATTGGAGATTTTCCAGATTAGAATCACTTGAGAAAAACATTTTTTTATCCTCTGCATTTTAAGTTGAAATTTGGCACTTATTTCATGATTTTTTCCTTTTCTTCTGAAAAAGCATTCTTCATTTGATTTAGCTTCATGAGGGTCACATTTCCCTCCACTCCAACAGAGAACCTTGGCTCCGTGTCCTGCTGCCTGAAGGAGGTCCTGCTGCACCGACCAGGTGGGGATCCCGGCAGGTCTGGGTGCCAACGTGACCAGCGACCGCAGCAAGCAGAGGCAGGATGAGGAGCAGGATCCCGAAGTTCCTTCTGTCCCCAGAAGACACTGGAGCCAGGGCCGGGAGAAGAGTTTCCAGTGTGAACAGCCTATTGATTCAAAGCTGCCACCGGCTACTTAGCCACCTCAAGAGGCAGGAGCTTAATATATCAGATGTTATTTGCTATTTAGACTCAGGTGGCAGCCGAGAATCAATATCCTTAAATCAAGAATCTCTATATTAAGCAACAGCAGGGACATGAATTATAATTCAAGCTCTTTCCTGCTGTTAGCATATGGAGCCAGACACAGGACTGCAGCCAGCCATGGTACGCAGCCCTAAATACCTCCTTTGTGTTTTGTCCCCACAATTATATTCTCTCTGAACCATAAAGAGCCTGTAATAGGCTTAGCCTAATGGATCTTGGCCCAAGAACTTTGAATATTTGAAAAGATTAAATTTTAAAAGTGGCTTAATGGTATTTGCTTTGAGAATTATATGTTAAAATTAATTACTAATACAAATTGAAGGAAGTGCAGCTCCAACCACAATGAAAATCTTTCCGAAGCCCAGATATTGAGAAGTACAGGGACCCTGGAATCACGCTGTGTGGCGGTGAGCATAGAAAACCTACCTGTTGCTCTCCTCCACTCTGCAAATGAGCTGTGGTGTGGTCTCCTTGAAGAGTTGGGCAGGAATGCCAGTTTATCCAGAAATCTCAGAAATACTCCCCGTGCCTGTGGCCTCTGAGGGAACCTTGTTAAGAGATCTTGGCAGATTCCGGAGCGATGTGAAGAATCTCAGGGCAACAATCTCACGTAGATATAAAGGGATTTCTCAGAATTCTTTGAAGTGGCTTCGGGTGAAGCTGGCTCTACTGTAGACAGTTCCACAGGGAAGCAGATAAGTGGTTTGCTCGTGTAGCTTTGTGGATTTGGGTGGCTCTACACTTCAAATTCTACCTGAAATTTTGCAGGAAACTTCAGTAAGTTGAATGTTAGAAAATATTTTATATTTGAGTAAACAAGCACATGCTGGGTTGAGTACAAAACTTTTATAGGTTTTATGATAAAGAATCCTGTACAAAACCCTGTAAAAGTATTTGCCTACAGATTACAAAGAAGGCATGCTCTTATAAAAAACAATACGCTATTTATGTAGGTTCCTCTTGCCTTTTAAGATCTTTAAGTAATATTTTGGTAAAAATTCAAAGAGAATTTAGGAATCCTTGGATCCTCACTGTTGCCATACAACTTGGTTCACAAATAACATTGCCTGTCTGAATCTGAGAGTCGCTGATGATCACAACAGCTGATATTTGGGTAGCACATGCCATGTGCCAGGCTCTGTCCTGTTCACTCACTCCAGTTGTCCCCGAAGCCAGGGACTCACGGCAGCCTCTGGAGCCTTTGCAGGTTAGCGCTGGTGGATGTGGGTAGAATCAACCTCAGAGCTGCATGCTAACTGCTGGTGTAGAATACTCCCAGCCTAACCACAGACCTTTAAATCTAAATTTGTGTATATATGCCACAGTTTTTTTTTATCCATTCATCTATTGAATGGCATCTAGATTGGTTCCTCAATTTAGCTATTGTGAATTGAGCTGCTCTAAACACTGATGTGGCTGTGACCTTATAGTATGCTGTTTTTAAGTCCTTTGGGAATAAACCAAGGAGAGAGATAACTGTGTCAAATGGTGCTTCCATTCCAAGTTTTCTAAGGAATATCCGTACTGCTTTCCAGATTGGTTGCACCAATTTATAGTTCCACCAACAGTGTATGAGTGTGCCTTTTCCCCCACATCCTCACCAACACTTATTTTTGTTTGTATTTGTGATAGCTGCCATTCTGACTGGAGTGAGATGAAATCTTAGAGTAGTTTTGATTTGCATTTCTCTAATTACTAGAGATATTGAACATTTTTTCATATATTTGTTGATCAAATGTATATCTTCTTCTAAGAAGTGTTTGTTCAGTTCCTTAGCCCATTTACTAAGTAGGCTGGTTTTTTTTTTTTTTTTGGTGTTAATTTTTTGAGTTCTTTATATATCCTGGAGATTAGTGTTCTATCTGTTGTGCATGTGACAAAAATTTGCTCCCAAAATGGATGCTCTCTCTTTACCTCATTAACTGTCTTTTTTGCTGAGAAGAAGCTTTTTAGTTTGAATCCATCCCATTTATTAATTGTTGATTTTATTTCTTATGCATTAGGAGTCTTGTTAAGGAAGTTGGGGTCTAATCCAACATAATAAAGATTTGGACTTACTTTTTCCTCTATTAGGTGCAGGGTCTCTGGTCTAATTTCTAGCTCCTTAATCCATTTTAAGTTGAGTTATGTGCATGGTGAAAGATAGGGTTGAGTTTCATTTTGCTGCATGTGGATTTCCAGTTTTCCCAGCACTATTTGTTAAAGAGGCTACCTTTTATCCAATGTATGTTTTTGATGCCTTTACTTGAACTTATGATTCTGATAAAACAATAAGAAATGCTAGTATGTCTGCTGTGTGCTTTTCTCATATAAGATATTTAATTTAAAAACCTCCATTTTAACAGTGAGAAAATTATTGGGGATATTCCAGAACTGGCTGAGTGTTTAAGCTATAAATTAAAGAGTCCGATTGGGGTTTTGTTTATTTCTGCAACAAAGATAAGTTAGATTTGAATTTATTAAACAGTGCTACATGGAAAAAACTGTGTTCCTAGTGAAGAATTTAGCAAGAATTCAGAGTCTCTGCAGTGAAGAGGATTGAACTGACTCAATATATACCAATTATTGTCACTATAACCATGATCTCACAGAAACAAAAACAATGGATAACCAACAGTTAACTCAATTTCTGAAGCCCCTGCCATGGCCCAGTTCCCGTGCAGAGTGTTTCTCTCATATTATATCCTTGACCTTCACCTTAAGGAGAACCAAGCTCTGCTCTGTCTATTCTGTCTTTAGGGACCAGGCTCTTGATCATTAGGACATATTTCTCACTAATGAAAAGCAGAACAAAACATAATTCCAGAACAAATGCTGGAATCTGCAAATTAAAGATGCATGGAATGTGCTCATTAATTTATTCAAACATTTGCTTAGAAAGATTCAGCAAATATTTATTGAGCAACTTCTTTGTTGAGTGTGTGCTATAAATTATGGAGTTGGCATTTCATTTGAGAAAACTGAAACTAAATGGGAGATACTCCCAGCTGGCACCACTGGGGATGGGGACCTTTAAGATTCAGGTCAGGTCACTGGGGGTGTGCCCTTGGAGGGAATATGAGGCCCTGGTTTCTCCTGTCTCTCTGCTTCTGGTTGCCATGAGATGAGAAGTTTCCTGTACCACATGCTCCTGGCATGATGTGCTGCCACACGTAGGCACAAATGCAGTGGCACCAAGTGACCACAGAACTAAATCATTGAAACCATGAGCAAAAATCAACCTTTCCTCCTTTAAACTGATTTTTGGGGCTCTTTGTTATAGTGACTGACTGACACGGGGAGAGGGATCCACTCCCAAGGCAAAGCCAAACAATCAGACTTGGAAATGAGTGAGGTAGAATGGGCAGAGAAAGGGGAAAGGACCAAGGGTTTAAAGGAAAGGAAGGGGGAAAGGCACAGAAATTTTAAAAAATAAAAATATTTAGGAAATGCAGCTTTTCAGGTAGACAGGAAACAGCTCTGCAAGTCACCCAGACACAGTCATTTTAGTACTGCTGGTCTCCAAGAAGCCACTTGCCAAAGGGAGCACTTTAGATGAGACACGCCAATATTCTGTTGCCTTCACGATAAAATTGAACAGAAATTTCAGAAGACAAAGAAATTAAAAGAACCCGCTGTAGATTTGGCTCCTGCATCTGTTAAGGATGCTGGGTCGCGGCTGTGGCATTGGAAGGGCGGTTCACCTCCTGATAAGGGTGCAATGAAAGGAGCCTTTGAACCAGGTGCTTAACCTATGGTTCACAGTTCTGAATAAATGTTCTTACGTGACCCTCACCCTTTGCTTTAAAAAGTGGTGTTTATCCACTCTGCTGCAGAAATGCTCTCACAGAACGTGTTTCTCGCCAGGGTTTTTAAATATTTACATCAGCTGATTAATAATTTATAGTTGGCATTCACAACCTCAGGCTCATGAATAATTGACATGTTCATTTAAGATTTGCAACTGTTCTGTATAATGATAAAGTACAACAATCTATGTTTCCCCAGCATTACAAGAGTGAAAGTTTGCAAAGGAATCAGGGATTTCTTTTGGTTTTACAGAGGTAGGAAATGAATAATATAAGCAAATAAGGCAGAAAAAATAATTGTGTATGGCAATGCTCTCTCTGTTGAAGAAAGACAGAATCACTGCCACATCAGGAAGACAATCCACACATCAACACTAAGAGGCGAGTTTTATTAGCTGCATTTTAAATGGAAGGAAAGCATCCCAGGGATTCTGATTACACTGTAGATTACCTCTCTATTATTTAGGAGTAGCTTGAAATATAAAAATACCTGTTTATATATGTGTATGTGTATATACATCCTACCTATACACACACTATAGATAAATATCTCAAATCAATGTCAGTTTAATTACTATTATAATATCTTCAAGAAAATAAAATCTATTAAAAATTAAAAAAAAAAAACCTAGTCTGAACTTTTGGGTGGTTGCCATTTTAGCTGTCAAAATGCTGGTACCAAAATGTTCATTTTTAACCTCAACTTTTTCAGAGATGTGAATGTTGGTCACTGACAGTTTCATGTTGAAATGAATCTGTTTTGCAAAAGAAATACCCAGCATGGCAGTTCTAGAATTTCTTCACAGAGAAAGAAAACAAAAGCAGTTAACAAAAAGTCTCATGGTGCTGTTGTCCTTCCCCCTGGCAATTTGGTGTGGGGTTCGCTGAGTCGTCCTCTACAGGGGTCAGTGGCATGGAGGACATCAAGCAAAGCCTGGTCTTGCTCTCCTTCCCTAAGGCCTCACAGATCCCTGGCCTCTCTTCTTGGTGCCCACGGCCTCTCAGCTGTGCTGTCTTTTCCCTGTGGTTCTTGGATCCTGCTGGGAATCTCATTCTTAGTTTTATTCTTTTTCTTTTAATTTCCACCTGGGCCCTCTAACTGATCAAGGTGATAACAGGGAAGCTTTGGTGGAGAGTGACTTCTGCAGGTGTCCTCAGAAGCCTCGTGATTCCCAGATCAAGGTTTCAAGCACCACAGCAGACAGTGGACAAGCATCACTCTCTGCCGACCTTCCCATCATGCTGCGGAGCAGGGGTCCACTCCCTTCATCACAGCGTGTTTGCTGACTCTGCCCTGATACACAAGAGGCAGACGACTCACTGGGACACTCCTGGTTGGGATCTCTGAGGTCCTGGCGGCTGGCAAACCTCCTGTACTCCAGCTGCAAACAGCAGCCTCTCATTGGCCTATCTGACAGATGCCATGGCCTTGGCCTTCCCTGGCTGAGTGGAAGTCGCTCTCTCAGCTCAAAACTTCAGCGTTTCTGCTCCTGCAAGTTCTCCCTGCTCATGCAATCTATTTGAGGAGTCTGTTGGTTGACTTGGGCTCTTCCAGCAAAATGTCTGCTTCAGGCACCTTTGATTCCCTCTTGTCTGAAGATAAGATGTGGGTATCAGTCAGGGACTGGACACAGAAACCACTGGAGAGGGAAACAGACAGGAAGTCCACCCCAGAAATGTGCACTTGTCAGCACGCCCAGAGCTAAGGAGCCAAGTGGGAACAGCCGCTCTTCCAGGCTCAGTGTTGGGAGGGGTAGTGCCACCAGGCCCAGGAACTGAGGTCATGACCTGGGAAGAAAAGCGTGGGCAGAGAGAGAACATGAGGTTACAGAGATGCCACTCACAGTGGAGAGAGAAGGGCAGGAATTCCTTATCTTCTTCTCTTCTCCCACCTCCAGGGCTCCTCCAGTGCTGGCCATTGTCCAAACACAGGTGGAACCAGCTGCCCCAGAGCCTGGGGCTTGTACTCTACAGAAGAGAGAAACCCACACCACAGACTGCAGCAGGTGAGGAATGGGGTGGGACCAGACACCATCCATGTGCTGCTGCCACCACCAGGGCCCTCCGGAAGGGTGCAGAGAGCCAGGAGTGCTTCCCCAGGGCCTGATCAAGGGTGCGCTTGGTCTCCTGTCTTTGCAAGCAAATGAAGGTTTTAAATTATAATTTGTAATTTGCCCTATAAAATATAACATGATATGAAAGATATTTGAATATGTACTTAAAACCTACTTAAATATATTTATAGTAGGAGACACCTAACTGTCAAACCAAGTGATTTAAAAAGTGAGCTCTTGAGTGTGTAAGAGGTGACTCCGCTTCCATTGGCAGCAACGTGGTTTAGGTTCCAGCAAGACTTAGCAGAGTGGGTGAAGCGAGAGAGCTGCTAGGAGGCACCAGCCTCCAGGGCGTGGATTAAAGGCCATCACATGCTGCATAAGCCCCACCAGGTGCCGGGTCATTTAAGGCAGAGATCTCTGTGTCACCTCCACAGAAAGAGGACAGTAAGGAGGACAGACAAGAGGAGTGGACACAGGTGGGTTGCTGTCATGGCACGTGGCCATGTGACTTGGTGATACAGAGCCCAGTCCCTGAGCCAAGAGAAGCCTGCTGCAGATTCGTGACCGACGCTCACTGTTGACGTCCCCACCACCCTCCCGTCCCCACTTTCCTTTTTGCTGAAAGGAGCCCAACTGTTCGTTTCCAGGAGCCGAAGGCACTGGCTCTGGGAATGTGGGTCCCTCTTCCATTGTCTGGGTGAGAAGAGCCAAGACACCAGTGAGCATGCACCGTCAGGGTTCAGGCTGGAATCAGAACCCGCCCAGGGTGTTCCAACAGAGTGTCCCTGGCCACAGCAACCAGTGCTTCCTGGCATCACCAGCAGTGCTGGAAGAGCTGTGGTGCCCAGGGCCAGGGTCCAGTCACAGAGTTTAGGGAGCTGCTGTGGCTACTACTTCTACCAGGACCTGTGCTCATGAGGGGATTAGGCATCCCCACCCTCCCCTGGCAAATCTGCCCTCCAGATCCTAAGTGCACTCCCAGCTGACCACACGCACATCATCCACCAGCAACCATGGTCTCCGGACGGGGCTCCCCACCTCCCCACTCAGGGCAACAGCATCTCCTACAAAAGTGACTCACAGGTGTGTATCATCCTCATTCCTCCCTGTAAGGAAATTTAGGAAATGTAGCTTGTGGACTTTCAGCCCCTTCAGTGCATGGAAGAGAGGCCATGGGTGTGGGGTGATGGCTAAGTGCTAATAGACAGCAATTAGAACGATATTTATGTGCCTTCCTGGGTTATTATTATTCATTTTGTAGATGAATCATAAATTTATGCATTTAGAGTACACTGTGATATTTTGATGTATGTATGCGATGTGGAACAATTAAATAAAGCTAATTAACAGATTCATCAGCTGGGTGACTTTGAAATGTAAATGTAGGACTGCTTTGAACTGCTGGGGAAATCCAGTACACTGACACAGGATGTTTGAGAGGAATCTCTTCTGCCTCCTTGGAGGAGGCCAGGTATCTAGAACCGCGGTTTCTTCTTGCGTTCAGGGTAAAAGCCAAGGACCCACAGATAACCGTTGATGGACATCACTGGGTCCCTGATGCTGTGCAGGTGTCCCTGGGCCGACTGACCCTGACACAGCTCCTTCCACGCCCCCGGGTGGATGGGATACTAAATGCTTCTTGTGTTTTCCTTGCCAAAGCATGTGACTGGCTGTGCCTAACTGGACAGGGGGCCCGAGAACACAGCCCTGCCAGGGGCTCAGAGGAAGGGGGACCGGAAATGCTGCTGCCTCCAGGTCTAGGGCACAGTGGCTCTTCCTCTGACCCCATGTAGGTGTCCTCGGGGGAACGAGGGGGGGGGGCTAGAGGACAGTGCCCATTTCCCGAGTCAGTGGGTGGGGGAACTCGGTGCCTCGTGGCCACAGTGGCACAGCCACACCGTCATCCTCTGCCAGGCATGGAGGACGTCAGGAGAGCAGTGACTTCATGCATCCAGTAAGTTATCAACCCTCTAAGCCCCTCGGGAGCAGGTCCACCATCCAGGTGGAAATCATTAGCCCCAAAGAACTCCTCGGGTATGCACAAGGCTTTCTTTGGAGGGTGGGTCCTAGTAAGTCTCTGTTGACTTCTGCCCCTGGGTCTAGGTCCAGGTACTCATAGGAGCCAATCTACCTGCCAAAGACGAAGGTCCCGCTGGCATGAGGCGGTCACTAGGAGCCAGGCTCCCTGCACCAAATGTCTCCTTGCACCTCCCCCGGTCTTGTCTCCACATCCGTGAACTCAAGATGCTGGCGGGACAGCGCCTCCGGAGGCCCAGGAGAGGAAGCTGTCTCTTCCAGGTGACCTAGGCTGGGCTGCCGGGCTCCGTCTGCCCCTCTGCACCTGCTTCCTCTCTGTCTCTCATACAAACAGGTGTCCTCTTATTGAAGACCCGCCTGGATAATCCAGTTTGACTGCATCTCCAGGACCTTAACTTACTTACAACCGCAGAGGCGCTTCTCCCTAATCCCCACATGAGCACAGGCCCTGGATGTGAGCCTGTGACCTTCTGAGGGCCACTATCCAACATGGCCAGAGTCCCACAGTGAGATGGAAGACTGGGCCGCACATTTGGGAGGGTCTCACTTCAGGAACAGTGTGCCTTCTCTGTGATCAACTCCATCACCACGGCCCAAATCCCTTGTACTAAAACCTGCTCTTGGTTAAGAGAACTGGGATCCAGAGCCCTGCCCTCCAGAGGGTTGAGATCCAGCTGGGACACATGGCCACTCTGTGGGAAGCAGACCTTCCCAGCCGAATTGTAGAGGAGCTTGAGGAACATGCTGTGGCAGAGAGGTGGCCAGCAGAGCAGGAAAGAAAAGGTCACCTGAGGGGCCCCTGGAGGTCGCGGGAGCGGCTCACATATGAAGCCACAGGGTACGTACCCCACTGAGGTGGTGGTAGTGGGAATGGAGGAGGAGGACTGTGGAGAGACGTTGCAAAGCACTGACTTGGGGCCAGGTGTCCAGGAGGCTGGTGACAACAGTGAGGCTGAATCAGAGAGAATAGTGAGATTTGAGTTTGGGTGACAGGAATGTCACTAACTCCAGTTTTGAAGTTGGCCTGAGGTCACCTCTTTGCCCTTGTCTTTCTCTAAGTCACGTGCCTCTTTCTCACTGAGCTCACGGCTGAGAGAGTAATTAATGGGGGGATGGTTGAGGAAGGAGGGCGAGCAGATGGGCCGAGTCTGCTTTGCACAGACCTTTTAATTCTTCAGAGGATAGCAAAACACAACCGAAGACTGTAAAATCATGCTTTATGGATTTTCATCTCTGCCAAAGCTTTTGTCCCATCTGCGGCATGCTATAAAATTACTTGTCAATATAGACACACACCTCAAGTTATTAGACAGTGTCCAAGGTTAAGCTGGAAAATGTGTTCCAGGAGGATTTCAGAGGCCACAGGGGACAGGGGACGTCTCTGTTCCTATTACCACTGATGACCAGTTTGTCCTGCTTGGGTGACCCACCTGCTCCCAGGGGACCCGGCTCCTTCAGTCGGCCCTTGCTTACACGGGCGGTGCTCTTCTGGCCCTGGCCTTGCCTCAGAATGTACCCATGCCTAGGACTTGCCCAGCCCATGGCCCTGTGTCCCCACAACCCCCAGCCATCACTAACAGCCTTTGTCACCACCAGTCTGCTTCTGGGTTCACACCCGTGTGGCCTCCACTGGGCACTCTGCCAGGATCCCTTCTGCCTCGGGTCGTGATGAGCTCTTGGTGGGCGACTCCACCAACATCCTGCAGCTCCTTCCAGGAGGCGTTCCCCTGGGCATTGCTCCCGCGGGAAGGCACCTTGTTCTACCTCCCACAGGCCCCTTTATTCTGCCCCTTCCCCAAAGAGCCTCCCTCTGGTCCTCAGTTATCAGCATTGCTCAATCCCAGAGACCTGCCTCTGCCCACCTCTGAGTCTCTCCACTGGCACAACCCAGAGCTCCTGGATTAGGTCACTTTCCCTTCACAGTGTCCAAACCTATACCTGCAGGTCCTCAGAGAGCTTGCCACGAGGACCCCATGAGGACCTCAAACTCCGTGAGCCAGTGGTCCCTCTAAGAGCTCCTGACCACCATGAGGAAATCAGCACCGCACACACCTGTGCCCAGCTTTGCCACTCCAGAAACCTGCGTCCAAGTTCCTGTGCCAGAAGCCTGTGCCCCCATCTCTGCACAGGACCCCATTCAGGTTGCTAAGCCAGAAACCTGCAGCTTCATCCAGATTTCTGTGGCTGCCCTTTTCTCCATCCCCACTGCCGCAGACCAGGACGTCTGTAGATATTTCAGGGTACGGCCCTTCAGGAAGCTGTGCATGGTCTTAACTCCCTCTAATCTCTTCCCTGGCCTTAGGGAGATTGTTCCAAAACACATCCGTACCCACCTCTCTTCTTCCCTTAAGAAATAAAAATAAACCCAAACCAAACAAACAAAAAGCACCGTCAATGCTTCTCCAAGTTGACAGGATAAAGCTTAAAAACCTCTCGTCTTCTGGAGTCTGCTGAATCTCTGTCCCTCCCCTTCCTTCCCACGTAGGTGTCTCTGTCCTGTTCCGCATGACCCCCCTGCATCGTCTGAGCAGAGATGCTCTCCTCCCGTCCCCCAGCCGTGTCAGCTGGAAACACTGCCTGTAGCTCCCCAGGCTGATGCTACTTCTGCTAAACCCCTTGCCTCAGGGGCCGCCATCATGTCCTCGGCCCCTGCATGGACAGGCCTGCTCATGCCCACAGAGGAGAGCTCAGTGCTCTGCCCTGGGCGGCTCAGCCAGGAGCTGCTGTCCTGAAAGCAGAGCACCGTCCTCTCCAGACAAGCCTTGGTCTTGGACTCCCAGCACCAGAGTCGTGACCAACGGCATCCTGTCCTTCATCAACCACCCCGTGTGGGTATTCTGGCAGAGCAGCACAAAGGGACAGGGACACTCATGCATTTTAACATCGATCTCTTCTCATTCCCTGTGCTCTGTCATTGTGACACTTCTCCTTTAGCTCTGCTTTGGAAGTTGGGTATTAGTTTTCTCTGACTCCAGTGACAAATCACCCAGACTGGGTGCTTAAATCAACACAATGTATTCTCTTATGTTCAAGAAGACAGAAATCCAAACTCCAGCTCCCTCGGAGGCTCTGGGGGACAATCCGTCTCTTGCCTCCCACATTCCTGTTTGCCCCGGGCATTCCCTGGCCTCTGGCCACATCTCAGCAACCCCTGCCCATCTTTCCATGGGTTCTCATCTGTCTTGGAAAGTCAACCATAGTGCCACTTAGCCCAGTGGATGACTCAGGACAATTTCCTCACTTTGAGATCTTCAACCATTTTCCAAATGGGGTAACTTCGTGAGTTCTGGGGGCTTCAAGTTGGACAAAACATTTGGGAGTCATCGTCAGCTGACCACACTTGGCTTTATTCTCTTGACTAGTCTTGTCATTCAGGACTTTGTTTCAGAAAGGAGAAAGGCCAACTCTTATACTTCCCTTCTGGGTTATCTTCCCCCATCCATTATTCATCTTGACTCTCCCAGAGAGTTGTCTCCAGTTGTTTTCCTTGACATGTTCTGTTGGTTTGTTCTAATGTTCAGCTATCCTACTTAATTCCTGGGGTGTTTTTATTGTCCTCCGACGTCCTCTCTTTTCACCGCATGCTCATTTAGTTTTACGGATGGAAGTTCACTGATGCTTGTCTCTGAGATTCCTTCTCTCATGCACCTTCTGTTTATGCCGGGCCCTGTTTGTCTGTTGTCTTCTTTTTTCTGTTTGTTGTGGAGGCCCTCTTTAAATGCCTGCTCCTCCTTGGTCACCTATTTATATTTTTAAAATAATCAGAAAAATACCCGTGTGCATATGTGTTTGCAGAATTGCACATGTGGATTGAGTTTGCAAACTGGTGACTGTCACCATCCACTGGTCATGTAGAAAGCCAGGCTTTCACACGGACCCCACAACATCAATGTCAGTTTCCCATGCTCCGAGTTTCACAGATAAGCCTTCCTATTTTCCACCTGGTTCTATGAGCTGCCGGCTTGTGCTCATTTCAGAAGCAGGCCCTTCTAGAGTCCTGGCCTGCAGTGTTCAGCTTGTGCCTAAGTCCCCAGGGTCAGCTCAGGCCCACACTGGATCTCAGCTATGCCAGGCCTTCTCTGGTTCAGTCTCTCCACAGATTACAGCCTTCATTGCTTGGGGCCCGGACGGCCGGCTGCTCTAAGGGGAGAGAGGGGCTTTCTGCCGAGGTCTTAGTTTCCAGCCCAGGGCCTCATCTCTGCCCCTGGCACTGGGGCCTCAAAGGTGTGAGTTTCTGTGTGTGTGTGTGTGTGTGTGTGTGTGTGTGTGTGTGTGGTGGGGGGTAATCACTTTTAATCAATGGAGCTTAAGTTCCTGCCTCCTTGGGTCTGACAAGGCAATCTCTTTCCCATCCCCATGTTTACTTTATTTTTTCCCTAAATTTTAAACCTCCCTCGGGTGCGCTGCTGTTTTCAATTGTCCTTTCCTAGGGGCTTATATATTGCTCTCAATATTGGTGATATTTAAAGGAGGAAGAGAGATAAGGGTCCATTGCTGAATTGGCTGCGTTTAACTGGCCCCACAGCTCCATGGCAACTGTCCTGGTCGAACACTCTCTTGTCTTCTTGCTATTCAGGTGGCTGTATTGAGGACATATTTGAACATCATTAGGTTACACGTTTTTCTGTCTAGGAAACTGTACACTAAAGAGGGAAAGAGAGCTCCTCCAGGCTTGGAACCCAGGCCAAGAGCAGTGTCTGCACAAGGCGCTGAGTGAATGTGATGGGAGTTCCTGGCTGGAGAGCCTCAAGGGCGCCTCTTGAGGGCTGGAGGACCCACTGCAAGGGCAAGAGCCTGAGGGCCTCTTGAGGCACCTGCCCTCTTGCTGTCAGGGCCTTTCTCAGGCAGAGGGCCTGCAGGTTTCCCTTCTTCACTATAAAGAGGTCAGCGCAAAACACCAACTCGTTTTAGTGCTCTAGTCCTTCCTAAAACAACGGGTACACTGAAGTCCTCCTGTACCACTCCTGGGACAAGAATTTGAAGCTTCTAGCTACTGACTCTTGTGCTGATAAGAGATATAATTACCTAGGTGGAATAAAAGAGAGGCCAAAGCCTCCCAGCTGTTCTGCCACGTCATCATTTCATCTTGTCTATCATCTAGCAGTTTCACGTCTGTTTTCACAATGTACAGACTGGTTAAGGTGGAAGGTGTCTGTCCGCTCATCTGGTCTTCAGTATGCCTATTGCAACAGTTAGACTGAGAATCCCAGGCAGGAGACTCGCCCTCAGAGTCCACGGCCTTGTCAGAACAGCCAGGAGTGCAGCTTGGGGTCCCGAGAAAAATGCCCTTTGGAAATTCCTTCTCGCCGTATTTGTTCTCACAGAAATACAGCCATGTGCTGCAGACAGCGTGGCAGCATGTGCAGCCTGATAACCATCAAGGCAACTGCGTTCTGTGTCTTCATGATGCTTGGCTTCATACAACTGCTTTATGCCTTGTTTTCTCCTGGTGTAAAGAAGTGCTTTGGGCTGGAGTGTGGCTCATTGGTCGAGCTCTTGCCTGGCATGCCTGAGGTCCTGGGAGAAATCCCCAGCAACACACACACACACACACACACACACACACACACACACACACGGAGGAGGACTAGGAGGAAATATAAGAAAGACACACTGCGTAGATTTGTCTTTCATGAACCATCTGCTCCACATGACCTTGTTTTCCACGCCTTTCTTGCATCCCAGGGTTTAACATCTCTCAGCACTGATCTCCTAGACAACATGGCTACCATTCTTGATCCTGCCCATGGGACTGGTGAAACTTCAGGTTGGAAGAGTTAGAATTCAGCCAAAAGCATAGAAATGGTGCCGTTCTGTGTCCTACACCTTGATGTGGGCGAACTGGGTACCTGTCTCTCGATTTAGGGTCTGCTCAGGGTTATTGGCTGACAAATGTGACTCATCATATTGAGAAGGTTCATTTCCTGAGGGTCACTACCAATCAAGCCCTTGAGACTGACACAAAAAGCTAGAGACCGGATGGTTAGCTCTACTATAGAAGTAATCTAATTGATGTTCAGAATGAAATATCCCCCTTGACAGAGCCAGGACATTTTCTCCCCATGGGCATGAGAGAGTCAGAGACCACCATGTTGGGACGAAAGGCTGGCACAATGAAATAAACCCCTGGGAACAAAAAATGATTGCCTTTTGTAGCATAGCGTGCGGCTTCAGTGCCCTGTGCTCTTCTGAACGGATCCTGTGAGACCTGGTGAAACCACAAAGGCAGGATGTGAGCACAAGGTGGAATTATTACCAAACAGGAAAAAAAAAAAAAAAAAGAACCCTAAACCAGCCCTCTAGCTTCGCTTGTTCTTCATCAGCTACAAACTGCTATTCTGGAGGTCATGCCGCAGGGCAGGACATTATTAGCCTCCCTCTAACTGGGCTCTAGGTCAGACCTCTGTCACGCGGGTTCTGAGGACAACAGTTGCCTAGGTTACTTTGCAGCAACCTGAAGGCAGATTCTGCTGGAAACACGGGCTCTTCGCTTGGTGCCCACTGACTGGTGACTGGACCAGGATGGAGAGGCTCGGCTTCTCTGCCTCCAGATCGTGTCTGTCCACTTTGCTGTGTTAACTCTGGGTCAGAGTCCACTGGGCTCTGCGGATAGATGTCTTGGTTGCTCACAGGAGCTGAGGTGCATCCTTCTACCCTGTGCTTTTTCAGCACCTACAGTCCCCAAAGCACCCAAAGCCCTTCATCCCTGTCACCAGGCCCAGAGGGAGCCACAAAGTCAGGGCATATGCCCAGGAGCATGGTGCAGCTGCAAAGAGCAACCCAGCTGTCCCCAGGACAAGCTGACCACACCTGCCTGGAGACCAGAGCCACGCACAGGGAGCAGCACCTTGTGGAACTGTGTCCCTGCCTGCTGGACTCTGGCCCACCCCAGACAGTCAGTAAAAGCTTCCATCTCCCATTGTTCAGGGAGAGCCTGACCTCACTCGGTGCTGAAGTCCCAGTTAAAGCCTCACCCGGGTGCTCCCCAACCTCGGCTGGCTTCCCTCCCACCCTCACCTGGAATCTGAGCCAGACAGGTGAGGGGTGAGAGAGCTGCCTGCACTTCGGCCAGCACCACGGGAAGACCCCACGCTTACTGACGGTCGGCGGAGAGGCTGAAACTCCAGACCACAAAGCGGAGCCTTGTGAAGATGGAATGGTGGCACCTGTGCTTTACGTCACTGCAGAGCGTCCCCTCCTGCGAGGAGACCGCCGGCATGCCAGTGCCCACCTCAGGCTTGCCCTTGTTGGTCTTCACTGGGCTCTCCCCCTGTGCCTAGGACTGCCCGACCAGAGGGCCCTGCCATGGTTCCTGAGCAGGAGGCAGGTTTATTCTCCCACCCCTGACTGGGTCCCTGACGGCTCTGTTGAAAGGCTTGTCCCCTCTGGCCCTGCCCACCGCTGTCCATCTGGCCTCTGCCGTGTGCCTTCATGGTTCCTGGGCTGCTCTAGCCGTTCTTCTGCACCCTCGCAGATATTCAGACGGCTCCTTCTTCCTTCAGGTGAGTAAGTCTCTTCACAAGGCCTTGGAGCCCTTGTGAGTCACGGAAAGGATGCTTCTGATACCAAGGGCACCTGCGGGCGTCCGTGTAACCAGGTGCTTGTTCCTGTTAACGACAGCTGAACCCAAGCACCTGGACACCTTCTCGTAATAGTTAAATTTTCCAATAAAAATGCCATGTAGATATCCCAAGCATGGACTGTCTGAAATTACGTGGTTCTAGAAAAAGCTTGGGAAGGCCTTAAAAAAAATCAGTGCTATTCATTGGGTAAAATATTAAAGACGGTAGTTGATGTCTTTTGTTGTTTCTAGATATACATGACAGTAGGTGTATTTTGACATATCATAGTACATGGAGTATACATTCCCATTCTTGTGGTTGTGCGCGATGTGGAGTTTCACTGGCCATGTATTCATACTTGACCACAGGAAAGTTAGGTCCAATTCCTCCTACTGTCTTTCCTATCCCATCCCCCGCTTCCCTTCATTCCCCTTTGTCCAATCCAATGAACTTCTATTCTTCCTCCCCTTCCCCTTTTGGTGTGTGAGCATCTGCATATCAGAACATTCAGCCTTTGTCTGTTGAGAATTGACTTCTTTCACTTAGCGTGACAGTCTCCATTTCCAGCCATTTATCAGAAAATGCCATAATTTGATTTGTTTTTATGGCTGGGTAATATTCCATGGTGTATATATGGCACATTTTCTTTATCCATTCATCTGTTGAAGGGCTCCTAGGTTGGTTTCACACCTGATCTACTATGTTTTTGTATCAATGTTTTGGATTCAATATCTTTGCTGTAGGAATGTTCTGATTTACAATTTCTTCTTGTAGGATCTGCTAAACTGCATTTTTCTGGAAGTGTAACCATTTCATCTAAATTTTATATATGTTGGTTTTGTGTCTCATTAATCTTCTGTGTTCCAGCCTTTTCTCTTTATTTACTGATATTTAATTTGCTTATTTTTCTACTTCAGACCAATGCTTAGAGCAATATTTTTTTCCTAAAAATACATATATTCCACATTTTTCTTTGCAATCTTAGCCTCCATCCACATGTATTACACTCATTATAATTCATTTTGAAACCTGGTAATTTCAAAGGCTCATTTAGAAGCTTATTACATAATTTCCAAGCCAGGGAGTCTTCCAGCTATCTTTTTATTGCATTATCCAGCTTATGCATAATGTGTTCAAATGATATAAAGTGTGTGTTTTCCGTTCAATGTGTTGAACAGAATGTGTTAGGTGTCCACCATTCCATCTTCTCCAAAGCCCCGTTCCTGGGGGGCCTGGAAAGCAGGTGAATTGGGAATCGGCGCGATGGTTCCTGTGTGTTTCCTTGTTATGGCATCTCGCACCCTTTCTGATTGCTTTCGTCTCTCTCTTCCTTCACTGTGGAGAGAAGTTTGCTGAAAGCCTACTAATGTGATGTTGGTGGGCCAGTTCCTTCTTCTAGCTCTGCACGTGTGTGCTGTGTATGTTTTGAGACTGTGTCCTGTGCTGCAGGTGGAGGCTGATTTCTGTGTGCTCCTGCGGAATGAAGCCCCAGCGTTACAACACGCCACTCTGCTCCCAGGTCACAGCTTCCGTGCCGAGGGCTCTTTCCATAATATGAACAAGGGGCTTTTGTGTTCATGTTTGCATGGGGTAAATTTGCCCATCCCTTTTGTCCAAAACATCTCTATTGTACAGCTTTAATGTGTCTCTATAAACACTGCTCTTTGTACTTGTTTTCCAGAATGAGGAGCTTTGCTTTGTTTATTTTGGTGGATACGTTAGTGTGCTGGTACTTAATGTGATTTATCATCAGCTGGTTTTTAAATTCATTGACCCTTTGCATTGTCTGTTCTGCCTGTAGTTTCTCTCTCTCTCCCACCCTCTTCTTTTCTTCTTCTGGATTTATTGAACTTACTTTATTTCATTTTCCCTCCCTGAGATATTGAAACTCTTTTATTATTATTTTAATGTTCACCATAGAGATTACACTACGCCTTCTTAAATTTCAAAAACTTATTTTATTTTTAAGACTTGGTATCCTTTATCTTATTTAACTTTCTTAATTTGTATGTTTTTTTTATTTGTATTTAAAGTTTGTAATATTTTAAACCTCACAGTAAATTATTATGACTGCTCTACTCATAAAATATTCATATGAATTTACTATGTATTTGCCATCTTCCTACCAATTCTGTACCTGCTTCTGTGTTACCACCTGGGATGGTGGATTTTCAGCCCGGGGGTCACCCGTGGGCACCACCTTCAATACTCGCCTTCATCCATGATGATGTTTTTGCTGGAGGTTTGGTTCTGGACGAGTTTCCTTTAACTGGACCTTCAGTAAGTCCACCCCAAGGTGCTCCTCCTCCTCTGTCTCCACTGATAATGAACTGCTCCTTTTCCCTCTAGTTGCTTAAAAACATTCATTTCTCATTCCCTTTGTAAAAGTGTGTATTTATTTGCTTGTTCTGGATCTTCCTTCTCTCATCTTCACATTTAGATTTTTACTCTGTATCTCATCTGATATTAAATCCAACTCATATTTTTCTTTTCAATATTTGTTTTTCAGACTCAGATATGCCACTTGGTTCTGTTTTATACTTTTATTATTTTTTTCCACCCAAAGTGTTCAGTCTTGTCTTTACACTGCTAAACATGTTAAGTGTGTTTACTCTAAATTCTGAGTCAGACAACTCTATTATCTCAATCCCCTGGGTCTGTTTCTATTGTCTGTCACTTTTTAAAATGTGTTATTTTCTCCTTATCTGCATGGTTGCTTATGATTGAGTGTTGGAAATTGATAGTAAATAATCCAGAAATAATTTGATCACTAAGAAAATGTCATCTTTCAAGGATTATTTACAACTGCTCTGGCAGGTGCCTGGGGGCATCAGTTATCTGAGATTCAAAAAATTCAATTCTAGAAACTGTGGTTATTCACACCTGAGTTTCCGTTTGTGTAAAGCTGACCATTTTCAGGCTGTCCGTTACCCAAGGCCCAGCTCTTCAGGTGCCCGCTTTGGTATATGGAGGACTTACCAATGATCCTGCCTCCTGCAGATCAGGCCTGGGACGTCAGCTTCTGTTCTCCTGACACACAAGGATGCGCAGAGCGCTAGTTAAGCTCTTAATCTCCAAGAGATGCACCTGGAGAGAGGAAAGGAAGAGACGCGGAGCGCATCTCTCTCGCCTCCTTCTTCAACTTATCTTACTTCATCAATGGCCTCAAGCAAAAAAGAGATTCCAGATTTCCTAGTTGTTTTCTGTGAGGTTAACTTTCTCAATCATCTGGTCTGTTATTATTAAGGCTTTTCATTTAGTTGGCATGTTTAACCAACAAGGGATCTCAGGGATCTGCTAGTTAATAGACATCATTGAAACATCCAAGTTCACCCTTTCCTCTCATAGACACAGGAGAGCTTTTATATTTTCAATCTCTTCCTTCTCTAATCCCCTCCCTATATTTCACTTTGTAAAACACCTTTGACATCTAAACACTGCAAGTTTCTTTTCTAAATAGCTATGCATCTGAGTCTAGGCTTTTCTTACTCAATAAGAAAATCCTTTATTTACTCTGTTGACTTTGGTACAGGACCAAGCCTGGTTGCAGATGTGTACATTAGAAAAAAGAGCATCGCAAACCCCACACTGACTAATAGGATACGGATTTCAAAAACTAGAATCCTAAATTAATTGTGTCTCTCTGTGTAAGGCACATTCTCATTTAGTTTACCCCTGAGTTTCCTCTGTAAAACAAAGCCAAACATATAGATGGCAGAGAAGGCTGGCTCTGGGTGGCTTGAGCTCCTTGCTGACAGATGTTAAATCATCGTGGGTTTGTATGAATTCATAATGAGCAGTGGGGACAGTCCCTCAGCACTTCTTTGCTAATCATCTGTCACAGCAACATGAAGACCGAGAGCACACACGGGTGCAGGCTCCCGCTGCGGCATTTCAGGTGGATGTGCTGGTGTGCCATTAGCTGGGATCTCCCTGGGGGTCTTCATCTTCCCAGCAGTGACCAGGGGCAATATGCTTGTGATGAAGACTGCTGGGCACCCTGTGGTCAGAGCACCTGCTCCAAAGAGAATGAATTTGTCTCGGGATAACTGCCTTCCTGGTGTACTGACGTCATTAATGTTTCACTACATCTGTGGCTTGGGCAGATCTAGATCTCTGAGTCATCTGCTTCTCTCTCTCTCTCTCTCTCTCTCTCTCTCTCTCTCTCTCTCTCTCTCTCTCCACATTTTTTAAAAATTCTGCCATATTTTTCTGTAATGATCTACCTCCATGTCAACATGACTCTTTTCTCTGCATGTCCCCTTTTTCTTGGGGTCTTTAGATACCTTTCATTCAGCCACATAAAGAAAGTCCCAGTGAACTCCCGAGGATCCCTGTATTTGCCATTATTGGTCATTCACCTACTTGGTTTTGGAAATTTCAACTGTATTGGGAGCCTGTGGAGGACGGTCCGTGAGTCTCTTTGGCAATCAGTTCCCAACTCTCTTCCCAGGCCCAGACTCAGTGTGGGCTTTAATACGACTGAATAAACCAGTCAGTGAGTCTCTGAGTGTGCGGTGACTTGCAGTTGCAGAAGTCTAAGTTCTTTCCATAGGGGAGCAAACAGAAGGGCACACTGTGCATGTGTGTCCCTAAGTCTGCTGGCTCTGTGGGCACTGCCTTTGCACCCCACCACCTTCTCCTCATGCCCCACCCCTATTCAAGCACCTATTCCAACACAATCTGAACACACAGCTTGGTGATCAGTTTATTCTCCTTAGCCTTTTACCTTTTTATTTCAAAATGGCCTTTCTTAAAGTTTACTTTTAACTGATGCATTAAATCCATAAAAATTGTCATCTTAATGGGGGTAATAACATGACTTTTTCTTTTCTTGTTTGTACTCATGCAATTCTACCTATGATGATTTATGTGGCAACAAGTGGTTATGCAAAACACTGTTCCTTGGTAGAAATCATGTTTAAAGTGAGGAAGAGAAAATTTTTACTTTTCTGGAAGCCACAATGATTCAATGCATTGGTCAGCTTTCCCTTGCTGTGACAAAATGCCTGAGAAAAACAACATAAAGGAAGAAAGATTTATTTGGCTCACAGTTTCAGAGGTTCCAGTCCATGGTCACTGGGATCTGTTGTTTCTGGAACTGAGGGAAAGCAGAACATTTTGGTGGAGAGGGGGTCCTGGTGGAGCAAAGCTGCTTGGCTCATGGCAGCCAGGATGCAGAGAGAGGGCGGGGTGGGGGTCTCCTTATGTCTCCCAGGCATGCCCCTGATGACCTACTTTCTCCAACTGGACCCCACCTTCTAAAGGTTCCACCACCCCCCAGTAGTCCCATCAGCTGGAGAACCAAGTCTTCACCACACAAGCTTCTGGGGGCCATTTGAGATCCAACTCACTTTTGTATTTGGACAATTTGGTGAGGGTCTGTTGCCCACCGGTGACAAATCCAACTTTGATGCAGCCTCCAGAGCAGTGCTGGTCACCTCTCTCGTCTTAGGACCTGTCACAGCTCTCTCCTTGCAGTAGACCCCTGGGGTCCTGCCTGAGCAGGAGATCTCCTTACCTCAACCTGTGCTCATTTCCCCTCTTCCTTGGAAACACTTTCTCCCCCATCCCACCTGAAACACCTGGAAAACCTTTCAAATTTATTCAGTTGTGACCGCAGAGGCCAGGGGACCTCAGGCTGACCTCTGGACCTCAGGCTGAACCCTGTGAGGTGGGTGCCGTTGGACCATCCTGACCTTCATGAGCGTAGTCGCATTTGGTTCACGCCGTGACATAGTTCCACGAACTTGTCACACAGAGTTGGACTCAACTCTTCAAATGCCCATCCCCCGGCTCTCTGGCTCAGAATGGGACGTGGTGGGCACTTGTGTCTTATGTCCCAGGCCCCTCTTCTCTTTTCCACTCCATTTCTTCCTTTCCTCATTGGTCTTTCACACAACCCCGAGGTGGTACTGGATGCTTCAGGACTTGCAGAGGATGGTTCTGGGGCCAGGATCCTGCTTCTCATCTGGAGGTCCTGGTGGAGGACTTTGTTCACCTGTGGCACCCGCCATCCTACGCTCTCCAGATTGGGAAGTGGCTCTTGGTGGGTGGCAGGTGACAGCAAGAGAACTTCTTCCTGTGTGTGCACTGAGCTTTCAGAAGAAAAATTCTGTCAAGCGACGGTGACACTCCCCATTCTGTTCTGCCCTGTCTTTCAATTACTGAGTGATTCTCACCTGGAGATCTAGAGAGGACCTGAAGTCACTGCTTCCTCATGAGCGCTCTCTACTGTGATATCTTCTGCCCCCATGATGCAGGAGCTCCAGGAACATCCCGAGTGACCAATCCGTTAGACTTCAGCTCGGCTCTGGAACCTGCTGGACAACTGTGAAGGTGCATAGCCTCTGGGAGAGTCCCCAGGAGAGTCCCGGCCCCCAGTCCAGGTGCAGCCCCCCACGGGGGAAAGAGCGCTAGCACATCCCATGACTGTGTTTCGGAAGTCGGTGTTAGGAGAAGACGAGCCCAGGCCGTGGCCACCACTGCTTCTGTGCTCTCCTCCTCCTAGATGACCCCCGTCTCTCCCAGCACCGCCCTTCTTCCCTGCAGCTTCCTGCCCCTGCATTTGGTTTTGTGACGTGACTACCACCATCATTATGTGATTATCTCATCTATTGTGTCGTCAGCTTTGTGTCACTGTGACCAAAACACCTGACAAGAACTACTTAGAGGCGGGAAGTTTATTTGGCTCATGTTTTCAGAAGCCTCAGTGCCCAGACAGTAGCTCTGCGCCTGTGGTCAGGGAGGGGGCCAGGGCAGAGGGGTGTGGAGGAGGAAGGCAGCTCAGGTCGGGAGCAGGGGAGCAGAGAGAGAAGAAGCTCTTCTCATCAGGGACAAAACAGAAACCTCAAAGACACGCCCCAGTGACCTGCTTCCCTAATCCCACCCTCCCTGCCCAAAGCTACCAACTAGTTAGTCCAAATCAGTGGATTAATTCATTGATTAGGTGATAGGTCTTATAATACAATCATTTGACCTCTGAACATTCTTGCATTGTCCCAGATGAACTTTTGGGGGAAACCTCATCTCTAAACCATCATCTACCTGTCTGCCTACGTACCTACCCCATCAACCACATAACAACTCCGGCCTCTCCTTCAGAAAACCTGGCTTTTGCCTCTGGCTCTGACACTTTAGATGGGCTCTCCACCTCTCTGGCCTCAGCTCACGGTTCCTTATGTGGTGAAGTAGACGACATCTGTGGTTCCTTTCTGCTCTCGGTGCACACAGCCTCATGCCACCATCTGGCCAGGTCTCTCTGCATGCATATGGAGCCACAGTGTGCTCTTCCCATGAGTAACGGGCAGAAGGGGAGGTGACATGTGGGCAAGAGTGTCACAGTTCCCACTGCACCACGTGAGACCCGTCGGCTGAGCAGCACTGGCTTCCCAGGAAGCAGAGACCATGTGCAGAGCCATGCTACGTTGCTGCAGAAGGGAAACCGGTCTCTGCTAGGAAACAAGCATTTTGGAGGCAGAAGTTTTTTACTCTGCCATCACATTTCTTTTGCTCAATGCCTGAAACTATCAGAAAGGTTTTGAAAAATGATAGGAGAACAGACAGGATTTTTGCATCCTTGGCAGAGGAAACCTAGTGTCTGGGGCTGTCAGCAGGATGGCCCTATAGCTCCACATGCAGACAAGGGGGTTAGAGACCCCAAGTAGTAGAGGGTCCCCCTACCATGTGGAGGCAGAGGCCTGACACTTCCTGCAGACAACATGACATTGCATCTGATGGAGCCACTTTACATGTTCACACGGTGACCCTGCAACCTGATGTTATGGGAATTCTCAGCTTAGTGACGGTGGTTTGCTTCCCAGGAGCTTCCCAGAAGCACCCCAAGCCTACTCTGTGCACCCAAATAGGACAAAGAGACTCAGGGAGGAGCCTATTTGGCAATTTTACCTGGGCTGGCTGTGGTCCTGCAATTTGGTTGTGTAACCTGACGGATGTAGAGGTCCCCATAGGGAAGATAGCTTGGTACAGTGGGACCCCACTGAGCAAAGGATGTGAGGAAATGGTCTTAAATTGGGGTGAGGGCAGTGACTATCTACAGCTTCTAACAATGCAGGGTTTTTAATGGCCAAGATTGGACCATCATGGAGTCTACTATCCTTCTCCTCAGTGATTCTCTTTTTAAGGAAGGTAGCTTCTAGAAGAGAATTGCAGGTTCAATTTACTGTTCCAAAAATGGGAATAAATTTTGAATATGTCTATACAGCGTCAACAGTGATTTCATTACTGTACTCTACATTCTGCCCACTCACAGCTCAGGATGAATATAATTTTGGATCATTGTAAGTGTTTATAATGATTTAAATATTGAAGTATATTGAATTATGTAGAAGCCATCTCATTCAAGAGATTGAATGAATTCTGCACTTTGGTCCCCACAGAGGGGAAGAAGCTCCCCCTGGATGTAACCTCTGGTCTTAGCGTAGTCCCATGGAAGCTGCCCCACGTGTTGTCGAGGGACACCAGTCCTAAGAGCAGGACCACCTCACCCTGGATCTGGCCCAAAGCAACACCAGCAAAGTCCCTGCCACAGTTATGCCCTTGAGCACACACTAGTTGGCAGCTGTGTTGTGGCACGGAGGGGGACAACTGGCCAATGCCTGTGTGTGACGATGGTGGTGAGTGGGGCAGGGAGACAAGGTCAGCCAGAGGCCTAGGCATGTCTTAGTGAGGTGCCCTCAGCCAGGACATTCTCCACAACACCTACCTGCAAAGAAGCCTGCAAGACACTGAGGCTAGTGGTAATTGAATTGTATGCCATATTTCCAATGTTTGAGTTACAAAGACAGGTAGCAGTGGCCAGAGAGTGCCAATGCTCATTACACGCCACAGAGCAATTGGCCCAAGACTATGAACCAAATTATTCAGGGTTCCCAAGATCCATTTCAAAAATAACTTTTCAAAACCGGTTTGGAAGGGTGCAGGCCAAGTTGCTGAATGGCCTGGGTGTGGCACGAACTCCAGAGCATCCCCTGCACAGATGCCCAAAACTTACTATGATGCTGGTGCTCAGTCAGGTTCATGGTGCAAGCAGACATGTGCATTCCACCACCTATTAGGGACTGCCCATCAAAGACAACACACCCTTGACTTACGTTCTGCTACATCTCGCTCTGCTTTGGCAAATGGCTACTCAGGAAACCTTACCCAAGCGGGATCTCTCCTGAGCCACCTGCACAAGGACCAAGTGTCAGCCAAGACAGTGGGCAATGACCAAGATGCACTCACATCACTCATCAAGATGTCCTCCACACAGACTAAGTGCTGGACCAAAGGCACAGATGGGGCAGCCGCACATGCCACAAGGTGGTGCCATCCCTGGTCCTGTGGCAGGAGCCAGAGCTGGGTGGCACAGCTGCACAGGAAGCCTCTCTTCCAGCCAATTGCTCATGGATTCCAGGCCATGTCAGGTGCTGTAGTCTCTGGGAAAGCTGCTGGATTAGACACCCCTGGGAGGAGAGGGTGGAGGACGGGCTGTGAGCACTCACCTTCTTCCCAAC
Organism: Ictidomys tridecemlineatus; assembly: GCF_052094955.1. NCBI lineage: Eukaryota > Metazoa > Chordata > Mammalia > Rodentia > Sciuridae > Ictidomys > Ictidomys tridecemlineatus. The sequence goes on along the minus strand of NC_135477.1, from coordinate 258,579,882 downwards.
ATTTATTCTAAGGATCAGGATGGGTGCCCCTACACTGCCTTGCATCCCAAGAGATCCTCCGTTCTATAGAACAGTGTCAATTGTTTTAGGAAATGATATTTTGCCAGTACACAGGCAAGACTGGCCCACGGAACACAGGTGAATCCACCCAAATCTGGCACATTCTCTTGGAAACTGACCCAAAGCATGCACTTATGAAGGCGTGGATGGCTTCATCTCTGTTGTAGTTGGTTTTATCATTACTGAGACCAAAAAACCAAGAGACCTGACAAAAACATAGGGGAGGAAAACCAAAACCTGACAAGAACATAGAGGAAGAAAAGCTTATTTTGGCTCAAGGTTTCAGAGGTCTCAGTCCATAGACGACCAACTCCTTAGCTCTGGGCCTGAGAAGAATGGCAGAAGGTTAAAAACACGGGTAGAAAGTAGCTCAGACAATGGAAACCACAGAGCAGGGTTATCATTGTTACCCAAGGCCTGGCCCTGTGGACTGCTGACACAGCTTGACAGTGGCTTCTTGCTCCTAGGCAGTGAGGGGCATGGGGCTCAGCAGGCCTCCCGGGTGCCTTCCAAATGCCAAGCTACCCACTCTCAGGTCTGGGGACTACAGGGGTTTCCCTTTCCTCTCTGCCCGCATCAAGGGTATCACACCGGGCGCAGCTCCCAGCAGCTCTGGCTTGTGCTCTGCGCCTGGCTCAGCCTGGAGCCGGCCCTGGACGCCCCGCGCGGGCGCCTGTTCCACCAGCAGAGGGAGCGCGCGGCGGTTTGGCTGCGGTCCTGGCCCTGCGCGTCCGCCCCGGCGGAGGCGTCTGCCAGCCATTTACCGTCAGGACTGGCTTCTGCTCGTGCCAATCAGCGCCGTGCGGTGGGCACGCTCCATGGACCCCGGTCAGCGCGCGGACCGTTCCTAATGAGAACCGCTAATTAGCGTGCTGAGCGCGGGACCGCCGTCCTACCCGCTCGGACTTCGCAGGGATTCCGCCCGCGCCACAGCTGCGGTCCCCACCGCCCACCGCCCACCGCCCAAGGCCGCGTCCTGCAAGCGCGCCCATGCCTGCCCACAGCATCTCACGGCTTTAAAGCTCCAAGCCTTCTGCTCCTGGCGGCCTCCTGCCGGGCATTGCTAACTCCAGAGGCCTGAGGGTCCAGGTGGAAGCTTTGGTGGGGCCGCCCAGGGCCATCAGTCACCCAGCCCCAGCTCCCAGAGCGCCTGCTGCCCCGCCCCCTGTGCCCCTCGTAATTGGATAAGGATGAATTCTCGGTTTGTCCCTGTTCCTAGGAGTCACTATTCTACCAAAAGGAAACTGGCTTGGTAACATCAGAGACATATTAGGGACATTTGGGTTTCTGATTTCCTAAGATACAGTGAACGTTTCAGAAAGACTTTTAGAGTTTATGTCTGACAAACTGCAGCAACAAACCGACATTCTGAGAAGTTTCCAAGGATTTTTTTTTTCAATTTCTTGTTCTTTTTTTTTTTTTAACTTCAGATAATTCCTCAGTCCCATGACATTTGCTTTTAACTGTGATTCATGAAGTAATAAAGAAATCTTTTATTCAAGAAGCCACTTATCCTGCTAAAAATTCCTTCTTTATGAGCTTGCTCATTATGAGCCTGTAGGGTCATCCATTTCTTAAGAATCAGGTTCCTGGTGCCTGGGGAGAGAGATGGGAGAAACATAAATAGCAGAGTAGGCAGATTGGTGATTTTTCAAAAACTCAGGAGGGAGTGTGTCCAACTTCTCAGTTATCCTGGGGAATATTCTGAAGTCTGAAGTCTCAGAATAACTCAGCCACTGGACATGGTATCTCTTCATGAGATGTTGTTTACAGGTAATTTCCTCGGGTAGGTTCTTTGTGAGGCATTGGCTTTGGAGCATCTCCAACAAACCATGTTGGACAAATGTCTGCAAATTGCACTCACCAGAGGCCTTCCTCCTAGGTGACCACAGCCTATGCCTTCCTCCTGGGGAATCACCAAAGCACATGCTCTCCTGTGGATGCTCCTCAAAGGCCTTGTGACCTCCCCAGATGTGACATGAGTGTGACAAGGCACGGCTCAGCATGCATTCACGTCTGCGCTCCACCCATCCAGCCCGTGCTCTTTGTAAACCCATAGCTTTCCTTTTATTCCGCTGACACTCTACGCTGCACAATGCTCCCAGTTGATTCATATCAACCCACAGACTGAAGGGGATGGTAGCACTGAGAGCGACATCAGCAAGCAGGGTTGAGGTGGCTGCTGAGTCACAGAAGAATGCCCACGTGCCATCATCTGCCTCACTCACACGCAGAGGTGGTGCACATCTGCTAGGAAGCCATTTAGCAATTCAAGGAGTCAGCATTCTCTGTCTAGAAATTTAGGGTACATTATACTTTATTCTTCCCATTTCCAACTGAGCATAGGAAATGGAAATGAGACCTTTGACTAATGTTTCCATCACTGCTCCTACTCACGGCAGATCCCAGGCACTTCTTACAATACTAATGAATCCTTTACATTTATTAGGCCCTGAGTTTAAAAAGCTGTATGTTTCCAGCAATGCCAACCAGGAAGTCATTGGCACAGCAATGACTTCTACCACCTTCTTGCGGGTGGTAGAACCTCTCCCTTCCACCTGGAGATGCTAGGTTAGGGTCAGCACCTGGTCCTCCTGCTCAATGATCTCTGACTACCAGGAGATAGAAACAACACAGAGGGGCCCTGAGCAGGTGACAAGAACACCCTTCTAGCTCCACATGTGGGCAAAGGACACAGGTTCCTTAATGGAGTGATCTAATGGGGAATAAAAACCTATGGTATATGAGAATTCCAAATAAAACATGACAGATATTTCCATGTCTCTGTTGGCAACTGAATGTCAGATGAATGAGAAAATATGGCCAGCCAAGCAAGTCCTTGTTCCCAGGAAGTACAGGTCCACTTAACCGGAACACAAGGAAAGGAAAGCAAAGGGGGAGTTCACACGTTTTAATCCACTTTTTAAAGTCTAGAGTAATTGAGGGTCAAAAGTTATTTTTGAATGTGTAGATGAAGAAATAATAAACCAGGAATTAATGAAGAAAGTTTGGGGCAATGAGTGGGAAATTGTCTTAACTTGTCTCAGGAGCATGACTTATCTCAAGAGCTTCTTTGGGACAGGGACTTGGGGGGAGCCCAGGTGGAAAGGCAGTCAGGGGAGGCTCGGCAGCTGGCACAGATGGCTGGCATGGATTTGAAGGGGTCCATCACAGATGAACCAATTAAGGTGGCACAGTAAACTGGCACTTTCTAAACTTGGGCCCATGGGTCATATCCCACGGACTATAACAATATCCTGCTGTTATCACACCGAGAATAAAGATATGGCAACTATGTGGGTAAATATAATTAAAAACTTTACACGGGTACAGTGAACCTCCAACAAGAAAATAAAGGAGAAGGTAGAAAAGGTATCTGATTTTCAGAACTCCATTTTGGCTAGGAGTCCTGAAGGATTCAGGAAGTGCTGTCAGACGTTGTCAAGGTCGTGTCTGGGCCCCGGGTTTGGGCAGAGGCTTGTCTGGGAGCCATTCAGAGGTGAAAGAGGATCACAGAATGTTCCAGGAGACAGAAGGAGAGAAGGGTCCAGCTGTTCTCAGCCTGTCCAGAGGCTCGAGAGGGCCCTGCTGGGCCACTGCTGGGCCCTGCTCGTGTTCCTGGACACCTCTCCCTCCAGGTCACTCCACTGCCCTCCTCCTGGAACACTCTCGACAGCCTCCTGGGAGTGTTCTTGGTCACAGATGAGCACACAAGGCTGACCAGAGCCTAGCTGGCAGCTCGTCGGTGTCCCAGGATTCAGCGGCCAGCTAAGGAAGAGTGGCCCACGGACCTGAAGAAGGTCTGTGTCTCCCAGAGCCCTGGGGGCTCAGTTGCCCAAGTGGAAGACCGCTGAGCCCCACAAGCCACCTCAGCTCTCTCCTTCCTTCCCGTCCTCCTCCACGCAGGAGCTTCGGGATCACCTCCCAGATTGACCACTTGTATCCCAATCCTGATCTCAAGGTCTGCTTCCGGGGAACCCAACGTCAGACAGGTATGTAAACGGAACAGGAAGGAACGCATCCCACTTGCAGTAATTCATAGCCACCTCATTCTTCTACCTGCTGGCCTGTCCACCCACCCATCATCCATGTCAACCAGTCATGGGTCACTCTGGTCTGTCATCTAGCTGTCTATCAAGATAGAGGGTAAAAGCAAATGTGCACCCTGTGAACTGTGGTCATCGCTGGGTGACACGGATCACAGGGGAGCAGGCTGGGGTGTGTGCAGGTGCGTGGCTGGGGTGCCTCTCAGGGCTAAATCGTCTGTGAGATAAATACATCTTTTATTTATTTTTAGGGACAAACTGAAAATTAGCGTTTTTAAAACGCTAACCTTAAGGCGCCCTTCTGTTGGCACTCTTAACCAGAAGAAGGACAACGTAACATCAATGTGTACATTCAGCACCCTTCTTTCCCTAAAAACGTGATTTCCTTTAAAAGGAAAGGCAGGAAGACAGAGAAAGGAGAACTACAGCGCCTCCTGATGGCCACACTAGGACGGTTACAGAGAAGGTGGGGTCTGCTGCACCAGCTCCCTAGGGACAGCCCCCCTCCTGCCTTACAAAGACATTTACTATCGGGCGGGCCTTTGTCATCTGCCTTCATAGGAGTTCTGACTCATCCTCACCCACACAAATCCTCCAAACAGCTTGGGTTGGCTTCTGCGTCAGTGGCATCTCAGTCCCCAGCACTGCAGACTGCCTCTGTAGACCACACACAGCCCCAAGATGCTCTTAAGCCCAGAGCCAGGTGGAGCTTGAGGTGTCTGTCAGAAAGATCCACCAAGTCCATGGGACTCTGCAGCTCTATCAATGTGACAAAGTCCCAGCTCAGCTTGACCGTCTCTATGGGAGGCAGAATGAGGCCTGGGCAGAGCTAGATGCGGAGGAGTCTGCGTCCTCCAGCTCACAATGAGCATGTTGGCCACATGGCTCCAGAGCAGGGTATAGGGGAGTGAGGGACGTCCAGGCATTTCCCACTGCCTGTGGATGGAGGTGTGCATGGGTGTTCACAGGTGGGTCAAAAACCTCACATCAGCAGACCATTGGCTTGTCCCCAGCTCACCCTCAGGCCTGATAACCCAAGAGACACACATTTAGTAATGGGGGAAAGAAAAGTTCTAGAAGAGGAAGCATTGCCAAGCTGCTGTGTCCCCTTGGTGTAGAGGGCAGTGCAGCCCACGGCCAGGCACGGCATGGGGCTGACTCTGGGGTAATTTCTACCACCTTGCTGGAAAGCAAGAATCACTCTCCTTAAGGAAAACTTAAACACCCATTTCCTTTTGAAGCCTATCAACATGTCAAGTGGCCGGTTTCCATCACGAGTCCTGGGCCATCTCCCCGGCCAGCAGAAAGCAAAGGCAGAAGCCCACTCCACACCCCTCCTGTGCTGTGGGGGCTCTGGTGGTTCCAGGGAGCTCCAGGCCCCTGCTTGGGTGCCCCAGGGCAGCACTAGGAAAAGCAGTGGTCGGAGGAATAGCAGGGCCCCGTGCAGTGGAGAGGGCACTGGGTAGCGGGTCCCTGCCCCTCCTCAGGGTCCCTGCCTGGTCCTCCCCTCTGGCACTTGTCCTTTGACAGGAGGACTAGAAGGGACCTTGAAGACAGAGAAGGCAGAATGGACACAGAGACGGTCCCTGGTGAGACTCATTTCGGAGGCAGTATATTTGGTGGGACCCACAGCACTTTATTTTTGAGACAGGGTCTCCTTGTGTGGCCTTCACTGGCCCCAAACTCAGGGCTTTCTGTCTCCACCTCCTCAGCAGCTGGGATGATTGAAACATGTCACCCACCAGCTTCCAATGCAGGATAATGTGAGTGGCCCAGTGCCGATGGCCCTCCGTGCACCCTGCAGTGACAATCTCTTCCTGCCTCGCAGCCCCAAACTCTGTGACTTCCTACAGATGGTGGACATCGGAGCACTGGAGACACTGACCTCAGAGTGGGGACCAGGAAGAGGTCAGGTGGGGCTTTCTCCTCTCCCTCACTCACTGCCTCGGAGCCAAGTTAGGGACTCCCCTGGATGTCCCCTCCTCCGTGGCCCCCATCCTCTCACCTGTCTGTGGTGACATGGCCTCCTCAGGGCTGAGGCAGGGCAGGCCTCCTCTGTGCCGTTGCTGGGAGCCTCCAGATCCCTAGTGGTCTCCTTAGCTGGCCCTCTCATCACCACCCACTGGGGTCCTCCTGGAGCCCTTCCTCTCTTTTACCACCCACATCAGTGGCCATCAATCCCCGGAATCACCAGGTCCTCAACATCCTAAATCACACTGCTCTCCCCTGCCCCAGCAACAACCACCACCCTGTGAGGCTGTTTTGGAATCCTTCCTGGAATCCTCTTCCCCCTGGACTCTTTGCCCTACCCTGACCTTCAGAGTTGTCCTCCATGTTGGTGTTCACACCTGGTCGTCTCACCCTCCAATGGCCAAACTCAAACTAGCTAAGGTGAGGTGTACCATGGCCATCTCTGCTGACCCTGCTCACCCGTCCACTGTTGATGGCACCAGGTCAATTGTCACCATGTCCCACCTTCCACTCTCACCTCTCATGCCAGAAACAAAATCACTGCGTGCCAACTGATACTTCAATCCTGACGTTCTTGCCAAATTACTTACCTGTCTCATCTTCCACAGAGAATAATGGTGCTTCTTAGAATTCCAGCCTGATGCAACTTCTCACTCAGAATATAATATGAATGCCCAAATTGTCACCAGGTCAATTCAACCCTGAAATCCCATCAGATTACCTGGGGACCTCCAAAGAGGATGGTCCCTACCAGAGCCCGAGTTGGGTGCAAAGGCCAAGTGCACTTAGGAGAGAGGAAGTGGGAAGAGGGTTTCTACACATGAGCCCCTGTATTAGGGTTCTCTAAAAGGACAGAATCAACAAGAAGTATGATGATAAAAGGGGGTTTATTAGATTGGCTTACACAACCAGAAGCTGGATAGTCCACAGAGGCCGTCTACTGGCTGGAGAGCTGAAGGAACCAGTAGCTGAGCAGCCCAAGAGGCTGAAGCCTCTGACAAGTAGCATGAACGATGCTTCCCTAGTTTGACTTGGAAGGCTTCTGGAAACCCTGGAGAATCACCAGCAGAGTCCACTTTGGAAGAGTAAAGGAGCAAGAGTCTGCTCAAGAAGAATCCATCCTGCATCTGCTGCTGCCTCCCTGTTCCTCCAACTCTTATTCCATCCAAGCCTCCGACCTTTTGGACGGTGCTGCCCACCCTTAGGGAGGGTCTCCCCTTCAGTTCCTATCCCACTCGCCCATCATTCCTACACACACCCTCACTGACACACCCAGAGCCTCTTCACCTTTGGCATCTCTTAATCTAATCAAGTTGGCAATTCAAATTAAGCACTGCAGGCCCCACACCAACCACCCTCTAAGCACAACATCTCTTTCTCAAGCAGGAGGATTTTGTCCATCACAGGAGCAGCTCTCCCTGATGTGAACATCCTGTGTGTTTTTTCTTACACCCAGAGTCCTAGATGTGCCACCAGGTTAAACTCCCCTCCGGAGTCCACTGCCTGCCAGGTGTTACCTCAGGGTCTAAGACAACACAGTCTGCCACCAAAGCACTTTGCATATCCTCCAAAATCATGGATTTCTTTTTCTTCCTCCAATCCATTTCTTCCTATTTCACAAGCCATTGTTGCCATTTCACCCACCCTGGCACCCCCACCTGCCTACTTTAAGAGCCCCTGTAATTTGCTGTTGCATTTTGGATGAAGACAGACCAGTTTCATGGAGACTGGTCCTGTTCCTGTCTCAGCTCTCCTTCTAGAATGACCCACAGCAGCTTGCTAGTGACGAACAGGGATCAATCCGAGCAGGAGGAGATCCTGGGGTAGGAGAGATCATGGGGTGCACCACAAATGTAGGGGAGCAGATCATGTGTCAACAGCAGGGGAGCAGATCATGTGTCAACATTTTTGCATACATCTTGCATCATTTCTGTTTACATTTTAGGTGTTAAGAATCTCAGCAGGTTGTGACCTTATACCTTGTATTCAATATAATCCCACTAAAGTAAAAAGTTAAATTCCGATTTAAATGTGAATTTATTTAAAAATGAGAAAATACTTCAATGAAATTTTTAAATGAATTAACATTTAATTTGTATAGAGGAAGATTTGTCTGTATGATAGTAAGGAGAAAATACAATAGTGGAGACCAAATGATTTGATTAGGTGTCTTTTCATGATGTAAGCTACATCATAAGCACAGTTAAAGAAGTGAAGCACGGTGAGTGAAATATGGCCACTGGTTCAATGGAGAACTTGTGCATTTAAATATGTGAGAAACTTGTACATGTTGACTAATATCCACGGAACAGCAGGCAGCATTGAGTCCTCCACAGTAAGGTCAGTACTCTACTACAGAGTTATGGCTATTGTGGACACCATTATCATAAAATAAGGGTGGGCAACGCAAGGCACAGAGATCATTAAGATAAGGGGGAGTACTAAAACAGTGCCCATTCTCAGTTCCTCACAGGTCAAGTTTGCCTATCAAAAATTATTAGAATAAGGAGGGCACAATGGCACACACATAAGTAATCCTAGTGGCTCTGAAGGCTGAGGCAGGAGGATCAAAGTTCTAGGCCAGCCTCAGCAACTAAGTGAGACCCTGTCTCAAAATTAAAAAAATAAAATAAAATGGGTTGAGGATGTGGTTTAGGGGTAAAGTGCTCCTGGTGTCAATTTCTATTACACCCCAAATATTATTAAAATAAAAACATACTACAACAATTTTATCTTTTAAAGTAGGAATCAGTACTAACCAAGGGCATTTGCTCCTTGGAGATGCTGCTTCCCTCACGGGATGCTCTGCTGCAGAAAGTGCTCATGCCTTAGCTGCAGCCCTGCCAGTCATTGCAGCTAGCAGCAGAGCTGCTCAGGGCTGACCATGGGAAACTTGCCTGACCTCCCTCCACCTGTTTCAAGAAGGTGGCAAATCAGCAGATGACCAGCTACCAGGTTTCTTCAGCCATTTCCTCCTGAGATGAGAGGAGCTCAAAGCTCATGTTGCTAGATGACCTCTCAGGACAGCAGCCAGCTTCTTTGTGGTCTTAATGTCTTACCAGTAAACCCTTCCTTTCCCATGGCTGGTCCTCCATCCCCAGGCCTTTCCAGGGGAAGTAACCAGATATTATTATTATTGTTGTTGTTGTTATTATTATTATACTGGAAGTAACCAGTATTATTATTATAACTGAATTGAGTTCAGTTACAATAATAATGCTGTTATCCAAAGGTTTTCCTTCTTCTTTTCTTTTTTGTATCAACACTCAGGGTACTTTTCTTTGCTCTGGAAGGAGCCTGTGGCCAGCGACTCCTGGTGAGCAGTGTGGACAGTGGTCCGTGTCCCTGGGGGGCCAGGCCTCGAGATTCCATTGACACGGCTGCAGCCAAGGTGGGAGGTACATTCCTGAGGCAGTGTCCTGGTTCTGGTTTGATGATGACCACGAGGAACAAGAAGCCTGTGACCTGGGCCACAGAAAATCTCCCAACACAGCCATTTGTCACTGTAACATGTCAGGGTTTGGATATGAGGTGTGTCCCAAAAACTTGTGTGAGAAATTGCAGGAGGTGAAATGACTGGGTTATGAGAGCTGTGACCTAATCAGGGACTGATTTACTGACCGTAGGCAGGAAGGTGTGACCAGGGGAGGTGGGTCACTGAGGACGGGCTTTGGGGGTTTCTCTTCTGTTCCTGGTGAGCAGAGCTCTCCCTTTGTTCCCTGGCTGCTGTGCCCTGAGCGGCTTCCCTCTGCCAGGCCCTTCGACATGATGTTCCACCTCCCTAGGGTCCAGAGCTACGGCGCTGGCCAACAAGGACTGCATCTCTGAAACCAAGAGCCAAACACACTTTCCTTCTCTACGCTGTTCTTGTCAGATTTCTAGTGGTCACAATGAAGAAAAAACTGAAAGGTAGTATAAATTATCCCGTCCTGATTGACAGTGTCCATGAGGGGGTTTAATTTGGATATGTCTTTCTCAAGAGTCATTTGGTAATATTAAGTAGATTGGAAGCATCTCAAATCACCCTCTACATTCCTTCTTATGCTCATTTATGTGGAAACAGAGTTTTGTGAGCTTCCTGTACATCAGGATCTTTGCTAGGCTCAAGGAAAACAAAAGCAAGAGATCAGACTTGTCAGCACAAGAGCTTATAGCAATTTCTTCCTGAAGATTATTTTTTAAGAAATAATTACGAAATGTAACTAAGAATAAGTAAACAGGACACATGGAATATGCATGTTATTATCTATTACATTGATTATAAGGCAGATATTTAGCATTGGAAAATGTTAAAATCAAATTTGTTCTGTGTGTGAGATAAACTGTTCTGCTGTCATTTAAATTATAATTTTAAAATAATGTTCATGAATATAACAAATGCTGACTGTATTATAATTAGTGAAGAAAGCATAATAAGATTCGAAGGACAGCCCAGTCTAAATGTTATAATAGTACATGCATAGACTTAAAAATAAGGCAGAGTTATATATCAAATTAAAATTGATTATGTGTGAGAAGAAAGAAATCACTTTATTTTTTTCCTTTATGGCTTTTGCATGCAAAAATTTAATAATGCGGTATTTTTATGATAACTAAAAAATAAAAGTCATTAATTCACAGGGCCTTTGTGAGGATGAATTCAAGTACATTTTAGAGAGCTTACAATGCATGCATAACAACTACAACATTATTAAAACAAAACACATACATAATTTCAAAAGAAACAGAAGGATAAATAATAAATTATTATCTGACCTAAAATGATAAAACTATTTAGGAAAAAAACAAATTTCTAGTGGCTGAACTCCCCAAAAAGTAAATTGGCTTTCACTCTGTAGAACCATAATATGCAGATAAAGCATGCAATTTGCATAATAGAGCTGAGTTTTAGCCAGCTCCCAATTTTAAAGCTGAGAACATTGGGCAAATAAAGATATAATGATTCTTCTTTGCTATAACCATGATGAAATCAGTTCTCAGTTTTTTACAGGGAAAAAAAGGACAGGAGTTTGCATCTTCTATTGTTGATGAGACTGTGCTGAAATTAACCACACGGGAAAAGTGCTTGATTTTGTAGAACAACACAGAAATGAAAAAGAAAGCATGTATTGAAAAGATGCTCTTTATCACCACAAATAATTGTTGTGTTGTTATTGTGGCTTTTACTGCTCAATTTCTAAAATGTGTGCATTTGTCATTTTGGTAGAAAAAAAATAATTACTATGGACATACAAAGTGAAGATTTCAATATAGTTTGCTACATTAATAGACTAAAGGAGAAATAATGTACTTTATCATCTCCATAGACACAGGAAGAGGATTGCATAAAACCAGGCAGCCATTCACCAGGAAACAAACAAGCCCTGACATATCTAGAAGGAAAGCTCTCCTAAAAGCCCACACCAAGCATCCTGCATTGTGATGAAGATCAGAAGCTTTTCATGTAGAAATAAGACCAGGTTGCCAATGTCACCAGTATTTAAGATGGTACTTTGTTGTGCTACTGAAAACAGTAAGGAAAATTTTTAAAGTCAATTAAAAAGTGGAGACAATATTGTTACTGTTAGTATTATATGGTCATCTACACAGAAATTCCAGAGAAAAATCATTGGTCATACTTTTGGAAATAATGCAAATTGCATAAGACTGGTGGATACCAATTAAAATTTAAATGTCAATATTTTCTTTACACTGTAATAAAGAAATTTAAAAGTAAGTGTTATTAAAAAAATACTGTTCATGATGGCAAAAACACAAAATCAAAACCACAGAGTGGGACCAAAACTAACCTAACAAAACTGATGCAGGTCTATTAATTACAAAAAAGAAGAAAGAAGATTCAAATTAATGAAAAGAGCTGTGCTGTTCATAGATGATTCTCTCCAAATTTCCTGTGAATTCAAAATGAAGACAATCAAGATCCTAGCAACAATACTTTTGTGAAAACACACATTGCAAACATTAAAGTTGCACAAATAGAATGGTGTTGAAGAGTCAGAGCTAATGGAGGGACTGTCAAGGAGACAGGACTACCTGACCCAAGAGTAGGTGTCTTCCTACTCAGCATTGCACATTGCTGCACATTGCAGGATTTATTCTTTATATGGATAAAAACATTCCATTGGGTACTTGGACTTCACCCATCTGTCCCTTCCTGGCGCCTAGGCTGACTCCATGTCTTAGCCATGGTCAATAGTAAGTACTACAGTGAATGTGGGTGTGCATGCTGCTCTGACCGCATTTCCTTAGGACAGCAGGAAGTGGGGTAGGGGTAGCTGGATCACATGGTGGATCTGGGCTTTTGTGTGTTTGTTTCTTGAGGAACCTCCAAACTTCTCCATAATGCTTGTTAAATGAAATGAACCAACACAGAAAAATTCTCCTTCATGTGATAATTTAAAGAAAGAAAGAAAGAATAATGAATGAATTAATTGACCAAGATGTACAATAGTGATTGGCAGAGTTGGGGAAGGCAGGAGAGGTGGAGGGATGGAAAAAGGAGACTGGACTCAATCAGTGCACACTGTATGCTCATATTGAAATGTTACACTGAATTCTAGTAAGTTTTATGATTAACACATGTTAGCTAAAGATTTTTGAAAAGCATGGGGTTAAGTCATGTGCATTGGGGAAGGCACAGACGAGAGAGGAACATGATGAAGGTGTGGCATTGGCATTACAGGCAAGTGGGGAAAGGCTGAATAGTTCAATAAAGAGAATCAATATCATTGACTGTCCACTTAGGAAGACAGAATTAGATTCTCAATTTGCATGATACACAAAAATCAAATCCAGAATATTAAGAAAATAAATATAAAAATAACATTAAGAAAGTCAATACCCGATGGATTTATCTGGGTGGTAACTGTAGGCAGGTAGACTTGGCATGGAGGAGGTAGGTCATCAGGGGTGTGCCTTTGGGGTTTATATTTTGTCTGTGGTGAAGGGAACACTCTGCCTTCTTGTGCTATGTCCTGAGATGTTTTCCTCCATCATATCCTCCCTCCATGATGTTCTGTCTCACCTAGGGCCCAGAGCATCAGAGCCTTCTGTCTGCGGACTGGGATCTCTGAAACCAGGAGCCCCAACTTTTTCTCCTCTAAAATTGTTCTCGTGAGATCTTTTGATCACAGCAGTTTAAAAGCTGACTAAAACAAATATTGATACTAGGAGGAGGGTTGTTGCTGTGACTAACTTAACCATGTGGTTCAGAAGCTTTTGGAACTTTTTGGAATTTGTGGGTAGAATTTTGAGAAGTTTGGCGATGCAAACTGGAAAAGCTTTGGAATGTTGTAAGTGCACTTTAATGGGTGATTCTAGTGAGTGCTCAGAACACCAGAGCACCAGTAGGACTATGGACAGTAAAGAGTGGGCTCCTGAGGTTTCAGAGGAGGAGGATACTATTGAAAATGGATGCCAATACCATGCCATTTTTGTTACTATGGCTCTGTAGTATATAGTTCAACGCTGGTATTATGAAGCCTCCTGCTTCACTCTTTGTGTTAAGGATTGCTTTGGCTATTTTGGGTCTCCTCTTTTTCTGAATGAATTTCATGATTTATTTTTCTGTTTCTATGAAGGATGTCATTGGGAGTTTAATAGGGATTGCATTGAAATTGAATAACACTTTTGGTAGTATGGCCATTTTGACAATACATATTCTGCCTATCCAGGAGCATGGAGGATATAGAAATTCCTTAGGAAAAAAACGGAGTGAAACCACCATTTTACACAGCTGATCCACTCCTCAGTTCATACCCAAAGGACTTAAAAATAACATACTACAGTGACACAGCACATCAATGTTTACAGTAGATCAATTCACAATAGCTAAACTACAGAACCAATCTAGGTATTCTTCAACAGATAAATGGATAAAGAAAATGTGGTACATATACACAATTCGATATTACTCAGCCTTAAAGAAGAATGAAATAATGGCATTTGCCAGTAAATGAATGAAACTGGAGAATATCATGATAAGTAAAATAAACCAATGCCAAAAAACCAAAGTCCAAATGTTTTCTCTGTTATGTGAATACTAATTCACAATAAGGTGTGTGTGGGGGGCTAAGGGAAAACAGAGTAACTTTGGATTAGGTAGTGGGGTGTGAAGGGGGGAGGGAGTATGAGGATAGAGAGGATACTAGAATGAATCAGACATTTTTACCCTGTGTACATATACGACCACACAACTGGTGTGATTCTATATCACGTATAACCAGAAGAATGAGAAATTACTCTTCATTTATGCATGGTGTGTCACAGTGCTTTCTACTGTCATGTATAACTAATTAGAACAAATAAAAAGAAAGTGGACTAGAGCCCATTCCTATTATGTTCTAACAAAACAGTTGCGTACCTCTTACCCAAAGTCCTGAGACTTTCTGTGAGGCTGAATTTAAAGGTGATGGAATTCTTAATCTGGAGGAAAATATTTCTAAGGAGCATAACATCCAGGCAGTGACATAGGAATTTCTGATGACTTTTAGCCAAGTTATTGTAAAAATCAGGAGCAGGAAGATTTGAAAAACTTGCAGTGTTGAAGAACATTGAGTAAAACTGGGGCTAAGGAAGGTACGTTGTTATAGAGAAAACAGCCACTAGGAAGACACTGCTAACTTTACTGAGAAACAATAAGAAAGATGGCTTGAGGGCAGTGCAGGACTTGGCCAGGCCATCCCCACCTCAGGCTCCAGGGAGTAAAGAAAACAGTTACTTTGAGAAGAGACAAAGGGTTTCCACAGGGGTGCCTGGGAAGCCTCCCCATGCTCAGTCACCAGACACTCAGATGCAGCTACAGCCTTGGTTTCTAGCCTATTGTTGGGGATGGGGGCAGACCTTGGCACCAACCACAGGGTGCTGGGTCTGCAGGAAGGCAGGAGGCTGGAGTTAGGGGGCCTAAAAAGGCTTCCACTGAGATTTCAAAGAAAAGCCTATGAGTGAACTTCAGCAGGGTTGGAGTCCGAGGGCTGCCCCCCAGAGCAATGCATGGCCATGTGAGGAGGAAGCTGAAGCCCAGTGGAGACCCCAAGATTAAAAGTCACCAGTGCTGTGGTATGTCTGCCAAGGAAAGCCCAGACACTGAGCACAGGCAAGCCGGGAGAGGCCATGGGGCTGCAACCAGCAGCAGCTAGAGAGAAAATCCAATGTCATGCGCCCCAGATGCTGGACACGGAGCCACAGCACTTGTGGCCCAGGTAGATTTGGGTCTTGCTTTGGTCCTATCCCTTCTTTCTGTGCCCCTACTTCTTCCTGTTGGAATGAGAATGTTTACTTTACATTGAATATTGGTAACTAGCTTTTGAAATTTACAATGGCTCAGCCTGAGAGTTTGCCTTGAGTCTTAGATCAGATTTTACACTGTTGAGACTATGGGAGCCTTGGAAACGGACCAAGTGAGCTCTTCATGGTGCCAGGAGAATGGGCGTTGGGGAGCCCGGGGCAGAATGTAATGGTTTAAACCTGAGGTGTCCTCCCAAAGCTCATGTGAGAGCCACGCACGGAATGACTGGGTGACGAGAGCCTTAACCTAACCCGTGCCCTAACCCTGATGGGGACTGTCTGGGGGGCACAGGTAGTCAGGCAGGTTTTGCATGGAGAAGGTGGACCACTGCAGGACTGCCTTTGGGTCTATATTCTGTCTGTGGTGAGGGGAGCATTCTCTCTGCTCTCTGGTGCCATGTCCTGAGCTGTTTTGCTTCACCATGCCCTTCCTCCATTCTCCTCTGCCTCACCTAGGGCCCAGGGCAACGGAGCCTCCTGTCTGGGACCTGGGACCTCTGAACCATGAGCTCCAAGTTAACTTCTCCCCTAACGGCTCTAGATCACAGCAGTTTAGAAGCCGACTACATGTATCAGTGTAGTTATCTTTTTATTTTAGTGTAGATATATCTCAAAAGCAAAATTGAGAAGGAAAAACCAAAATGAACACCAAAAAATATAGGGTCATAGCCTCAGGAATTGATTCTAAGTGCACACTCTTAGGAATGCATCATATCCTAACCTTATACACTATTTATATGTATATAATAAATACTATGCTATAGATTGGAGCAGACGTGTGTGTATTAAATACAGAATAGCTAGTATTTTTTCTTTAATTTTTTTCTAATCATGCTTCTTGACCTTTACTATGAAAGTTGATAATGTGCAGGACAGATTTCAGCTGTATGTTTAATATTTTATGTCCTTAAATAGATTGTAATCAAATGGTATACAGATGTCACCTGTTACTTGTCCATGAGGAGGTATGATGAATTGTTTTTTGATTCTTGCAAGTTATTGCTATTTTTAAATTTTTAAATAAAATTGATTTATGAAGGGACTTGTACTGACCCAGCAGCCCATATCGGCCTGCCCTGGCGGAGCCTGCCCTTCTCTGTAATGGCCCCATGCATTTGAGTTTGGGGCTTTTGATCTTCCAGTCATCCTTAATAAAACTTCAAAGTCATGTTGGAGCCATTTAAACTATTCAGTAGGCATCTGAAAAAGGGAAACTCAATTGGCGTCCCGGGGCTTTCAAATGTGTTTAGCTTTGATAATATCTCATGTTCGTCTGAATCCTTTCATCCCCAGAATACTAAGCTCCCCTAACACATTAGCTCAAGGGTCCCCACAGTCCCCTGCAAGGCAGGATATTGGCTGCTGTCATTTAGAAAGATCCAAACAGTGTTGGAGTCAGATGCTCTGAAAGTCAGGAAAGGGCAGGATCCAGCCCCAGGCTCATGACCCCATGTGATCTGGGTCAGTCCTCCCTTCTTCATTATCCAGGCTTAATTTCTAATTCACGGTTCCATGTCATCATTCCCAGCTCTTTCTCCTGAACCATCTCAGCTGTTTATTTTAGGGGAATATGCCCAGAATCTTCTCTGTATCTCACCCACACTGGGTATTCACAACATTGCCTCACGTTAGGATCGCTTCTCTGCCTCTGACCCTCGGCCTCCCTCCCACCTGCCGTTGAATTTCCCTGGGAATAAAATACCGTTCCCTTTGTAGTGCAGGTGCATTGGAATCTGTGGCAGTTTTGGTGGGCTGCCATAGAGAGCTGTAAGATCTCTTGCCAGGGCAGCCGCCTGTGTGTCTGGGAATCGGAGTGGATGAAGCATAGATTTGCCATGCAGATTAACTCTTTGCGAGACTGGAACTCGTGGGACAATATGCCATCCTTCCTTTTCACTTGTACACTTGGCTAGAACGAGTCCCCAGGGCCTTCTGGGTAGGGATTCCCCGAGAGTATTTCTGCTCTGTGTTACTTTAAAGCCAGAAAAGACCCATCTCACTCTTTTCTATCTTTGTTACAAAATGCAAACTGTCCACAAACTCCATGTTGTGGATAAAGAAGCACAGCACTGAAAAAAATTGTTTAGAAAACGTTCTGGATGACAAATAGTTCTATATTACAGATAGTCCCCATTTTACAAAGGCTCCACTTGAGATCTTTTTCCCTGACCATGGTCCGACTGTGATGCACATTTCAGTAGAAACCATTCTTCAAATTCCTAGGCTAGCAATATGCAGCACAAAGTTCTCTCAAGCCATGCCACCGCCCAGGAGAACAATCCATACACCTCAGTGTACAGACTAACTCCTGGCATTTGGGATGATACAAGTATTCAATAAACTACCTGAGGTGTTCGACACTCTACTGTAAAGTGACCTGCTGTGGAATGATTTTGCCCAACTCTGGCTAATGGTAGTGAGCTGAGGGCCTGTGAGCAGGCCAGGCCGGGCGGGTGTTCGGCGGGTCAGGAGTTCATGCAGATTTAACTTTACCACGTGTTCACTTTAGGACGAACTTATCAGATGCCACTCCATTGTAAGTCGGGGGACACTGTGCTTGTCTGTCTTCCTCTTTTGAAGCATTTTCCTCTGATAGCTACTCTTCGCCTTTCTCTGCTTAAAGGCCTCATGTCATCCAGAAGACCAGCGGTATAGAGCAGACACACGGAGGCAAGACAGAATCCTGACCAAACCCCAGGACATTAACTCCAGGAGGCCTGGGACTTGGCCAGTCTTGTTAACGATGAGTAGTGTCAGGCACTTAGCCGACTTTCATGACCTGCTGTGAATGAGTGATCAAAGGACCAAAATATTAATACCAATGTACTCTCTGCAACTTCCCAGTAATCTCATGCTGGACGTGTGTGTGTGGTCACTGATCTGCCTTCCCTGGGACAATTCCACTCTAACGGATGTTTTAATGGTCTTGAAACCAGGCTGCAGGTGTGCAAATACATTCAGCTTGGGCACATCTCTAAGCAAAGCCTAACTGCACCATTCTGGACTTGGAGAGTCATTTTGTATGCCAATGTGAGCAGCCAGCAAGCTTCCCCAAGGCTCAGCCAGCAGCATTCTAATGCACAGCATGGCTGGCAAGCCTGGCAGGCTTCAGTGAAATGAGCTCTGGGTAAGCCCTGTTCCATCCATCAAGCCCATAAACCACACCAGAGTAGAGTGGAATGAGGCTCGGCTCACAAACAATCCAGCCCTGCTTTTATTGATGCTGTGCGTGCCCGCAGACAATCCCTGGGCACCGAGCATTTATAGGTCTCCAGCTTGCAGTTATCTGCCTCAAAACGTGCTCTTCCTCCACTTGTCACCTCCTCTCCCGGGCTGCATGTGTTGTAAAATCAGCCTGCGGCATCTGCTCAATGGTGTGCAGCTTATGCATGAACAGCCTCGAGCACGTAGGCCTGGGCTACACCAGCCGCCTCCTGTTTGTGATTTAGTAATGTGCTTTTCTGCAGCGCACCGTGAATCACTCCTGGCTCCAGAATCATGCTCAGGTGTCCTCCAGACCACAGGTGTCACGTGGCTTCAGGGCCAGGCCACGGTGTGTGCAGATCCCAGTTGGCCTTTGATGAGAACCAGGTTGCCTCCACTCAACACATTTCCTTTCAAGGTGAACTTTGGTAAGAATTGGCATCTTTCCTTCCTCATTCAGACATAAGGGCTGTGAACTGGAAAATAAAAAGAAAGGAGTTTGGAAACCAGTGTGCCTCGGAGTCCTGTCCTGCTTTCCTTTTCCTTCCTATAGAGAGGAAAAAGACATTGAACCATCCAGCTGGGTGGCTCGGAGCTTTGGTCCTGTGCCTTAGGCATGAAGAACTGTCACCCACATCTGATTCTCAGCCCCAGGGTACCCCGGACTAACATCCCTGGAGACCATGCTCTCAGGGGTGGGTGTGTCCACCAGCTTTTCCAGCCATGTCTGCCCTGAAGACCAGCCAATGCTGGTAAAGAGAGCTCAGAATGTGCTGATGTGGCCAAGGTATCACCAGCTCTCAATCTGTGTGTGTGCATGTGCCATGTGCACACATGTGTGAGAAGGGGAGCTAAGTGTGAGCGGTCAGTTGTGGGGGGAAGTGAGGGAAGGAGGAGGAGGAGGAGCATCTTTTATCAGACTGTTGGAAGTTCTGCTGGTGAGTTAGCCTCAGCGGGCGGCTCAGCAGCCCAGAAGATGCACACTGCAGTCATGGTGCCTATGCTTCTTAATCACTCTCAGACCGTCTTCTGTCCTCCGCTGTCTCTGAGCAGAGGTCCGCTATCATCTCTTTCTGCTCCTCTGCATACACGGCCTGTTTCTCCCTCTGTTTAGCACGAGTTTTGAACAGTCTCAGTGTGATGTCTCTCTGTGCAGATTGCTTCACCTTTCCTGGGCTTGGGGTTTGTTGTACTTTCTGGATCTGTGACATGAGTTTTTATCTAACAGGTCTTATTTTTGTCCCTGGTCTTTCTAACCTGCCCTCTTGTCCTGACGGAGCTCTGACTACACATATGGGGAGGTTCTGGGGCTCGGCTGGTGGCAGAGGCCCTCTGCTCAGCTCTGTGAGCACCTCGTACTGTCCTCATAACCTCCCAGGGTCCTTCTTTCCCTGGTGTCAGGCAATTTCCCCATCTCTAGGCACTGGTCATGCCTCCATGAGGTTTGAAGACTTTTCATATGTGAACCTCACCCATGCCTGTCCATGCAGACCCGCTCACTTGTGATTCCCTAAAGCACTTAGAATCCTTTGACATACAGTCAGGGATCTGAAGCTTCCTCATTCACTGCTGATCCCCAGCATTAGGACAGTGCCAAATATTCAAAAGTATGTCATGAATGAGTACATACATAATTGAACCTTCAAATGAATCATTGAGTGACTGTATGACTGGGCAAATAATTAGAAGACTGAAGTATAATCATATTAATTCTCATATCAATGAATATTCACCATTCCTTATTGGACAATGATCTTGTTACTTTTTTTATAAGGTCAGTGCTCTTAGTCTATTCTTTGTTTCCACACAGAATCTTCCCTGTCTACCATATGCATCTTGGTCTTGGTTCTGGAGCCAAGTAGGGAATGAGGGAAGAGATAGGAGGCATCTCAGTATTAAAGAGCAGGTGGTTGGGAGGTGACTTTTCACCTGTAATGTGTACAGAGGCAAAATCCAGAGACTCCAGGTGGCTCTAACTGATGGAGCACTGATGTAGGGGGAGTTCATGTGTGCATATAAATCAAACAATCAGAGAAAGAAGAGTGTCAGTATCCTAGAAAGCAAGAATGGAAACTGAGTCAGGAGAGCGTGAGTAAGTACGAGATCCACTGGGGAGTAGGCCTGAAAACCAAGGAAAATACGAGCTCAGGAGGAGGACGTGTGTGCTTGCAGGACTCAACCAGTTCTGCTGCAGGGAAATGCTCTTCTAGAAGCCCTTCATCCTGGTGACAGAAGACTCGGTCCATCAAGCCATGTCTCCCAGGTTGAGATAAGAACATTTGTAATTCTTAGGCCACGAGGACCTAGTTTGGGTTCAGAAAGCAGGAATATTGTATCAATAGGGCCAATGTATGTCTTCAGCTTCCAAATGTGGCTGTTTGGAAGGAGAATGTTCCAGAAACACCTTTAAGGGATGAATGCTAAATCCTGCATTGCTTCACCCTCCTATTTCAGCTTCCAGTGAAACCAAGTGCTTGGCCCTCTCTGGGTGTAGTGGAGAAGGCCCCGCAAATCCTGGAAACCTAAAGAGATCGGATGTTGGCAGCAAAACTTCAGAAAACCTATGATGATTTTTAAAAGTAAAATAAAAAATGCCAGCATCATTGGAAAAGGTTTTAAAGTGTGTATATTCCTAGCTAAAGAAAAAAGCTATTTTTAAAAAATGGTGATTCTATAACAAGGAGCAATTTTTTAAATTAGAATTTCTGAAACTTTTGTTACATTGTGTGTGTGTGTGTGTGTGTGTGTGCACTGACATTTTACAGAAAAAAAGCTTTGAAGTATGAATCAATTTTGAGAGCATTCTTTGAGATGGATGCTAATGCCATATTTGAATAATTTTCTGTTCTTTTGGAACAAAATTCAAAATACTCGTTCATTAAATTTGAGTCTGATGTAAAATTCAAAAGGGGCAGAAGAAATTTTGATACAATGTCACTTATTATTGTGTATTGTTGACCTTAGTTACTTGGGAATATTCTATATAAAAGTACATATTTTTTTCTTTCGTCAGTGTTATATCATGTTCATTGTAGATGTCTTTCACCTCCTTGGTTAGATTTATACCCAACCTTTTTATTTTATTGGAAGGTTATTGTGAATGGGATAGTTTTCCTGGTTTCTTTCTCAGCAGACTGTAATCTAGGAAAGCTCCTGATTTGTATATATCTATCTTGTCTCCTGATACTTTGCTGAATTATTTATCAGCTCTAGAATCTTCTGGTGGGGTGTTTTTGTGTGTTTTGTTCTCAGTCTTCTAGAAACAGGATTATGTCATCAGCAAACAGATAATTGGGCTTCTTCTTTTCCTATTTGTGTCCTTCTACCTTCTCTGTCTTGCCTGATTGTTCTGCTGTGAATGGTGAGAGTGGACATTTTGACCGGCTC
This sequence comes from Ictidomys tridecemlineatus, assembly GCF_052094955.1. Classification (NCBI taxonomy): domain Eukaryota; kingdom Metazoa; phylum Chordata; class Mammalia; order Rodentia; family Sciuridae; genus Ictidomys; species Ictidomys tridecemlineatus. Next base: position 258,557,929 of record NC_135477.1, on the reverse strand, counting down.
CTGATTTTAGAGGAAATGCTTTCAATTTTTCTCCACTCAGCATGAAATTGGCTCTGGCTTTGTTGTACATAGCTTTTATAAAGTTAAGTTCCTTCTGTCATGGCTTCTCCAGTGTTTTTAAAATGAATGCTGGATTTTGTCAAGGACCTTTTCTGCATCTATTGTGATGATCATATGATTCTTGTCCTCAACTCTATTTATGTGGTGAATATTGAAGAAAGAAATTAAAGCATATGGAATGATCTCCCATGTTCTTGGCTAAGCAGAATTGATATTGGGAAAAAAAAGGCCATTTTACCAGCATCATACAGATTCAATGCGATCTCCACCAAAATGCCAATACCTTTCTTCAGAAAATTAGAAAACTCAGTTCTAATATTTGGAAGAATAAAAGATCCAGAATAGCTAAAGGAATACTAAGCAAAAAGAACAACATTAAGCAAAAATCTCAGGAGACATCACAATACTGCAGAGTCATTGTAAGCACAATAGTATGGTGTGGATATCAAAATAGACATGAAGCTCAGTAGATTAGAAGAGAAGATGCAGAGACAAACTCTCTTAGTTATAGTCATCTTACATTTGACAATGTTGACAAAAATATATATTAGAGAAAAGATATCTTTTTAACAAACGGTGCTGAGAAAAATGGATGTCCAAGAAAACACTTGGCATTTGTGTTATTGGGATTGGCTAACTTAACTTAACTTAACTTAGCATTATCTTCTCTAACCCCATCCATTTGCCTGCAAATGCCATGATTTTATTCTCTTTTATTGCTGAGTAATATTCTATTGTGTATATATACCACATTTTTATCCATTCATCTATTGAAGGGCATCTAGGTTGGTTCTACAGTTTAGCTATTGTGAATTGTGCTGCTATAAACATTGATGTGGATGTGTCCCTGTAGTATGCTGTTTTATTCAAAGTGGATAGGGAGGGAGAGCATGGGAGAAATAGATAAACTCTAGATAGGGCAGATGAGTTGGAGGGGAAGGGAGGGGCATGGGGTAATTAATCATGGTGGAATGTGATGATCATTACTATCTAAAGTACATGTATGAAGACACAAATTGGTGTGATTATACTCTCTCTCTCTCTCTCTCTATATATATATATATATCCAGAGATATGAAAAATTGCATTCTATATATGTAATAAGAATTATAATGTATTTTGCTGTCATATATAAATAAAAATATTTACATAATAAAATTTTAAAAAAGAAAAATGGATATCCACACATAGAAGAAAAAAACTAGATCCTTATCTCACCCTGAATACAAATCAGATCAAAGTAGATCAATGATTTAGGAATTAAATCAGAAATTTTGCAACTGTTAGAAAAAAAAAACAAAGGGTCAACACAACAACATATTGTGCAGGTACCAACTTTCTTAGCAAGACCCTTAACACTCAAGAAGTAAAGCCAAGGATTAATAAGTGGAATGGCATCAGATTAAAAAGATTTTTCACTTAAAAGAAAAATATTAAGATCATGAAGAGAGAGCCTATGGAATGGGAGAAGGTCTTTGCCAGATATTCCTCTAAAAGGTGATCAATATCCAGAATATACAAAGAACTCAATCAACTTAACACCCAAAAACAAATAAGCCAATCAGTAAATGGACAAAGAAACTAAATTTAAAATTATCAAAAATAGAAATACAAATCATCAACAAATATATGAAAAAATCTACATCTCTGGCACTCATGGAAAAGAAAATCAAAACTACACTGAGATTTCATCTAACTTTAGTTAAAATGGTAATCATCAAGAATACAAATAATAATAAACACTGGAAAGAATACAGAGACAAAGTACCCTGATGTATTATCAGTGGGACTGCAAATTTGTACAAACTCATGGAAAGCAATATGGAGATTCTTCAAAAGACCAGGAATGGAACCACCATATGACCCAGCTATCTTTCTCCCTAGTATTTACTCAAAAGAACTAACATCAGCATATTAATATAGGCACATTAATGCATATACAGTGCAATTCACAAGAGTCATGTTGTGGAACCAGCCCAGGTGCCTGTCAACAGATGAATGGATTAAGAAAATGTGTGTGTATATACACAATGGAATTTTGTCAACCATAAAGAAGAATTAGATCATAGTGTTTCCTAGCAGATGGATGGAACCAAAGAACACCATGCTAAGTGAAATCAGTCGGACTCAGAAAATCAAGGATTGGATTTTTTTCTCTCATATGCAGAAGCTAGAGCAAAGTTAGGAAAATAAAGGGAGGTAGAGAGGGAAGGTCAATGCACCAGAGGGAAGAGATTGAGGGGAGAGAGGAGGGACAGGAAAATGTCAGAAATGCAGAATGAAATTGACCACATTATCTTATGTGCATATGTGAATATACTGCAGTGAATTCTGCCTTTATGCATATATATAAAGCACTAATTAAAAAATGATGAATAGGCAGAAGGAAGACCAGTCATGTAGAGGAAGCAGAATGGGGGAGGGAGAGAGGCAGGAGAGCAGGAGGCCCTGGAGACTGAGATGGGCAACTTCTGCGGGGCTCATGTCTGATTATGTTGACAGGAATCCCATGATTATGTATGACTGTAATGCACTAATAAAAATGTTTTTAAAAACTACCTGCTGTTGTCTTGGTATCAAATAAAATAAGAATACTTTTATCCATTTTCCTCTGTTCTTTACAACCGTAGATATTTATAGCAATCCGGGGTCTCCAGGCAGGACATAGGGACACATGGTCGTGCTTGCTGAGCAGGAAGCACGTGTCAGAGTCTCCTGGAGGTCCGTCTCCGAGTGTGTGCAGGTGGGCTGACAGTGGGCAGGAAGAGCATGGCCTCCTGCCTGAGGACTTGTGCTCAGGAGGTCCAAGCTCCACGCACCTTCACAGCTGCAGGGGGTCTGGAGAGGACCCTCCTTGTGCCGCCTCAGCCATGTGCTTAGGAGGAGGCCACGGAGCTGGGAGAACCTGGATGGTGACCATCTTCAGCCCTCATTTCTTCCCCTTCTCTTTGCTTTTCTCACTGTTGTTCCAGAACAATCCAGGTCACTACAGAGACAGGCTGTATGCTATTTATCTTTCCTAAAATTTAGGCTGAACTTTGGGCTTCTTGCATACTCCAGGGAATTGGCTACAGACCCAATTGTTTTAATTGGGAATACAATTGAAATTATAATTTCCTTGCAATTAAAATCATTGAAATTACATTAAAATTATAATTACTTGATTTGCTTGAATTAGTTGTGAACAGTGAAGTGAGGAAGGGTTACCAAGCCTACTAATGAGATTTGATGATTTACATAATTAAGGATAATGGAATTTTAAAAGTGACAGCTACTTGGTTCATGCTGCGGTGACTTCTCAGATTTGAACATATGTATACCTTCTCTCCCAGATTCAAGAAAGGTGTAAAAGGGATGTTTTTAAAACTCAGTTACTGAAAGCAGAGAATATCTAGATTTAAAAAAAAAAAAAAAGCAATGATAAGAGTACCCCTTCCCCTCTCCCTGAAGACATGCATTTTGCACACAGAGGTGGGGGCAGAGTGACAAGGGACAGCAGCTGTGAGAGACCATGAGCCTGTCAGCGGCTCTTCAGAGTGGCCACATGGTTCAACTGCACGTGGACTGCCCTCCTGGTTGTTGGGATGCACCTAGTGGACAAAGCTGGGCTTTCACGCCTCCTGGGCTGTTGAGAGGCCCAGCCAGTCTGGATGGTGCCTGGCCTTTTGCCAGAAGCATCTTTGCAGGTGCCACACACGCCCTCATCGTCTGTGTTGCAGGTGGACGAGGAAGGAGAGGAGATGGAAGGGGGCTCCCTCAGGCTAGCAGCCATGGGCGTGGAGGTTCGGGGTACTGTGCCCACCAGGGACATGGAAGCGGGGGTCCACAGGCGGAGGAGCAAGGAGCAAACCATTCCGAGGAGGCAAGATAGAGGGGTCGATCTCCACTTGCTCTGCTGGTGGGGCTCAGTGATGCCACCCCTGCCGGGTCCCCAGAAAACTTCCAGCTGATTGGCTCCTCTGCGGTGACGCTCATTGGGCTGTTTCTCGCCCTTTCAGACCACGGAGCTGCTCACTGGGGGACTCTTTTGGCTCCACCCACGCGACCGGGAAGTCTGAGCGGGAAAATTTAAAATGACCTAGGAGTTCCGGTTGCGCACTAGTTGGAAGTGCCAGAGGTGGCGGTTGAGCTCTGAGGGAATTCCTGGAGCGCTGGCGTGGTGAGGTGTGCATGCTAAAAATAAAGTTCGTTCCTGCTTGACAAGTGGCTCCTGAATTGTGCCCAGCCAGACTGCGGCACTGGGCCAGGGCTGAAGGGGGTACATATGGCTCACAGCCTTTCCATGTGGATGCTGAGCTCCAACTGGCCCAGGATCTGACTTGAGTGAGACAGGGAGGGGTCCTCAGCACCACCTGCTTCCCTGGTCTTATTTTCCTGAACCACGCTCCTATTTCACCCTTTCCTGTGGCAGGCAGTGTGTGTGCATATGTGTGAGTGTATGTGCGTGTGTGTGCATGCATGTGTATGTGTGTGTGCATGTGTGCATGTGTGTGTGCAGGTGTGTTCATGTATGTGTGTATGTGTGTGTGTGTGTTTGTGTGTGTTCTAGAATGCTCCTTCATTGTTGTCTCAGGGGATTTTACTGTTGGTAACTATGCTCAGGTAACATCCCCTTTACCTAATGCAGCTCAGAGTCGTCTCCTCTCTAGACATGGACTTCAACTGGAGAGCACTCACCTGCGGACAGGTGTCCCTCACTTACAGGCACAGTACCTGACTTTGGGAAAGTTTTACAGCATCACCACTGAGCCCCATTCTGAATAAACCCAGGGAGCTCACTACTTCAAGCAACTAATTAATGCCGAGTCGTGCCAAGTGGGAAATCACTGATTTCCTTTTCCAAAACATGATTTTCCTTTGTCATGTTTGCATATATCAGAAAACATTCAAAGTGCACTGGATTAAGAGTCTCAAAAGCAGTCAGAGCAATAGAAATTTTATTATTCTATCAGACTTAACTCCCTCATCCTCAAGTCTTTTTTTTGTTGTTGTTGTTTTTCCTGAAAAAGCTTTATTTTCATTTGGGTCAAAGCTTTGGAGGGGCTCCATGGGGGTTAAAAAGCTGCCTAGGGGTTGGAGGGCGAGGCTCAGGCCAAAGCCCTGATGCCAAGAGATGCAAAGGCGCCCCATCAAAGGCCAAGGTGCTCCGGGGCCTCCAGTCGTGCCTGAGTGTCAGTCTTCCAAGATACTTGCCCAGGCCAGCCGGGGGCCGCCAGAGAGCAGAGGTTAGTCCCTGTGGTCATGGGGAACTTCATGAAGAGGCAGGAGAACTGATAGGAGACACGGGAACATGCAGAACAGGCGTGTAACCATTCTGTCCCTTAGTCAACCAATGTCCCTGGGAGAAAACACGCAATTTATCATTATCCTCCATGAGCCTTTACAGGGAAGTAAGAGGAAATCTAAATCAGAAAAATAAATGGAAGTCTCAAAGTTTATACATAAAACAATGACTGATGGCTTGGAATTTGTGTGTTTTGACTCAGTGTGATGTAAGTCCTCGGGAAAATCTGCACTTACACGTCTCTGTCCCAAGGTCGAGCTGATGAAAGAAGACAGTGATGGAGCCGGTGGGTTCATTTCCTCTAGGACAGGGCACAGGCAACCCAGACGGTGTAACAAACTGAGTGACAGTCGGCAGGAAGCACTGGGCAAGGACTCAGGAGGCAGAGCCTCATCGTGCCCTGCAGCTCAGGCCAGGTCAGAACCTCAAGAGCAACGTGGTGAAGGATGGAATTGGAAGGGTGGAAAGCAAAGTGACCAGGCCTCCTGAGGAGTCCTGGAGGCTCCCACCCCAGGAGAGACGTTCTGTCTTGTGATGAGATACCGAGAGTCTGAGGCCGCCACGGGTTTCTCTGTGCTGCTGTCAGACCCTGAGCTTACCCACCTCAGCATGTGTGGATTATGAACAAGCAATTTGTCATCTTGGTCATCTCTGAGGATTAGGCCAAAATCTGTCTTCCCATTACCTATGTTGGCACCATTTACTGTTGGAAAACTCACAACTCCGGAAGTTGATAATAAAAGATAAATTCTAATGCCAGAAGTTTCTGGATGGTGTGGGTCCCTCAGCATGTTTCTTCAATTTTCTGGTCACAATACATACATGCACGGTCATGGCCATGGGCCAGGCCCCTGCTGACACTCCACCTGAGTTTGAGGAGTCATGTGAACAGAGCAGAGAGGACAGGATTCTGTTCAGAGCCACCGCCTACAAGGTAAGCTGCTCTCTCTCCCAACTGCATTCCTGACAGTGGGAGGGAAAGAAAGGATGTCGTATCTGACGAACAAATTATATTCCTGAGTCTCTTCCCAATGCCACCCGAAAATCACACCTATTAGATTTCCATCCCAGCCTAATAGATGACCACAGAGGCAGCCGTTCCAAGCTGCACAAATTCATCCTCTCACAGCTCTGTAGATCAAAGGCCGACACAGGTCTCCCTGGGCTCCACCAAGGTGCTGGCCGGCTGGCCTCCTTTCCCGACATGCAAGAGGACCATCCACCTCCTTGCCTTTCCCAGGACTGGGCAGTGCTCACTGGAATTCCAGAGGAATTCACGCCTGGCAGCTGCAGGACTGAGGTCCTGTTTCAGGCCAGCTGTCCCCACCGCCTCCAGCTGGCTGTGCCCTGTGCTCATGGCCCACGTCACTCCCTCTCTGTTCCAGGCCAGCCACGGGGGGCCACTTTTCTCTCTCTTCAGAGTCCTCTGAGCTCTCAGTTTGGGAGCTTATAGGGTTAAATTGCATCCATTCTGATAATCCAGAATAATCTTCTCAAGTCAAGATTCAAAATCAAAGTCTCAGCTGCCAGATCTCATTTTCCCTGTAAAGGAACCTATTCACAGATTCCAGGGGATGTGTGTGAGCATCTTTGGGAGATATTATTCTCTGCTCTGTACTCAGAATATAAAAATAAATAAGACTGTAAATCCAACATCTACCTGGCATACAAAAATCATGCACTTTTAGGCTGATTGAAAACATCTTCTAAAGACTTCCTAGTGGGGTCATGAGGATTTGGTTAAAATAATTAAAATTGAATTGTTTCAAAATTCATTGGAAAATGCACTGTTCTTCCTGATTAAGACGGACCTGCACTCTTCACCAACCTTAGATACCAGCTGAAGCTCCGGAACACCCATGTCTGCCAGGGGCCTCACACGGGCCAGCAGCTCACAAATTCCTCTGGTGGGTGCTGCCACCATTCCAACCTCTTCTTTGTCTTCAATTTCTTTGCTTCCCACTGGAATTTACGAGGGTAAGAGCCATCCGCCTATCACTGACCCCATGCACAGTGCCTGGAGAGAAGGAGGTGTGTGATCTGCAACCCGTGGCACCTGGTAGAATGGGTGGGAGAATGGGTGGGGTGGGATTCGTGGGTCAAGGACATTTTCGAATGGTTTCCTGAATTAGGAGTAGTTTCAACAAGGTGACTTCTGTCTTCTGCCTAAGCCCATAGGTCCCACGGTGTCAGGGAACACACGCTTCCCACCTGTGGGCCTTCACAGGGTTTTTGAATGTTGTCACGTCCTGTTTCCTTTAGTTTCCACAATTCCACTGGCATAGCCAGGACAAATGTCACCTTGGTTCTAATTATTAGGAAATGAGACTCAGAAGCCTGTGAGTCTAAAGAACTCCAGGCTTCTCCTGTCCAAGCCAGGGCATGGGTTCTGTTAAAGCCTCCTGCGCAGGTGACAGTGACCAGCCAACTCCAAATCCTCTTTTTAAAATCCAGAAATCAAGTTTGTCCTGGACTCTAAATTAGACCCTAGCCTTTTAGAAATACATGGTAGAGTAGGAACATCTTGTTCAGAGTTGTTTCCTATTGTTGGCCAAATGTTTTTGGTAACATGAAGATATTAAGACGACATTTGCAGGAGCAGAGGAAGACAATGTCTCCTAGATCTATCTCTGAAGAAATCAGGGTCCTAAACTGTGGCTTCTACCTCTTGAGGGCTAATGTCCTGGTCTCAACTTATCACCTGGCATGACTGAGAGCCACTGCAGAGAGAAGAGCTGAGCCTCTTGTTCCAAATCCAAGGGGACACCCTGGAGGCTGGGGTCAGGGGTCAGTGTCAAATCCAGCAGACAGTCCTGCAGGGTGAGGGCTTATTGCAACCTCACCTTCCTCTACAAGCCCCCACCACGTGTCTCTCGTTCACACTAGACTCCATGATACTGCATCTGCTTCTTTTTCTAGGATTGAAAATAAAACTCAGCTAAGAATTCCTTTTCCCAGCAAACTGAACCCCTAAATGCTACCATTTCCCAGGAGGTGCTGCTCCTGCATCTTTGAAGGAAAGCAGCCTGCAAATCCTGCCTTTCCTGGCACACTTTCTCTAGACCCCATGATAAGTGGCACCTTCTCTGCAGTAAACACAGACTTTATGACACTGGATTGCATTAAGCTTTGTTTCTCAAGAAATTGGTGTTCCCGGTTCCAGTGTCTGCACCTTAATTAATCGACATCGTGCAAACCTCTTTTGGAAGCAATTTGTTCTGTGCCATCAGACTTTAAGTGTCTGCAAGCTGCTACCAGTGGAGCGGGGAGCTTCATGGCTTCCCTTCACGGGAAGAGTGCACAGCGAGAATGGAAGCCAGCCCCACAAAGGAACAGCACTGCGTAAAGCTCTGCCACTTGCACCAGGGCGTTGCAAAACATGTTTATTTTCTTGTTATTATTTCAGTATCTGTTTCTGAGAACCAACCTGGCTGTTAGGGATTATTAACCAGGATAAACTGTTTCCATGGAAACCTGGGGTGAAGCACATTGGGCGAAACTTCATCTGGAATATCTTCATAAACAGTCACTAAAGGTCAGCATCATTATCTTTAAGGATGCAAAGAAGAAGGAAGAGAAGGAGGAGGAAGGTGAGGGGAAGCAGGAAGAGGAGGAGGAAACCGAGGGAAGGGAAAGAAGATGAGGGGGAAGAGGGAGAAAGTACCTATCTTAAATCTCTTCTTGGTATCCAGCTAAATTAATGTACTTCAAGTTTGTTTTGGCAAAGTCTCCTAAGAAACACTGTGCTAGTACTGTCTCTAGAAACATTTCCCTGAGTAGATGATGACTTTAATGTCTTTGTTGCATGCTCAGATTTGGAAATATTTAAGATCACTGGGTGCTTAAGCATGCGGGTGTCGGAAACTGACTCACTATCAGCCGACCTCACTCACACATGCTCCGGGGGGAAACTGGGCACACAATGGTTTAAAGATCATCTCACTACTTAGGTGGTTGCCAAGGGACCTTACTGGAGTAAGATGCATGAAGGGAGCTGTTTTCAGGTGGCTGGACCCTTTCTTCACAGTACAGAAAAAACACACTGAGGCGGGTAAGATTCCTTGTATGAAACCAAGTAACTCGCACTGCAGGTAATAGATGATATGATTCACGCTATTTTGACATTGTTTCTATGTGTAGAATTAATATGTTTCCATATTGTTTTACATATTATAACTGATCCTTTTTTGGTGTTTAGTTTTTTATGAATACAAAACCTCAGCAGGTTCACATTATCTATAGTTTTTAGCCACATTTTGGAAAATTAATCAGGTCATGATAAGTGGCGTTTTCTAAAGTTTTTCCTCTTTGTCCAAGTTTGTAACATTTTGTACTTGGTCTCTCCCTGAATGTGGATCTCTGTATTCCATGCTCAGCTGTCGCTCCCCCTTCAAGTCCTGACTTCAGGATTTCTACTCCAAGGACACCTTCTCTGATGGAATAGGCTAGGGGAGACCTTTGGTCATCACACAGTGCCCTGTTCTTCCCCACATCTGCAATGAACACACTGTTTGGACGTGAATCAGTCAAGATGCTTAGCTATAAGCCACAGGACAAACTCTAGAAGATTCAGCAGCAAAGGATGTGGGAGCTCACAGACTCGTAGAGGAGCTGCAGGCTGAGGTTTTTGGAGGCTGCTCCTGGCAGGAAGGATAGTCAGCGAAGAGACACTGTGTCCACACTCAGCTCTGGGGCTGGCACAGCCTCTGGGCAGCACATGGAACTCACAGTGGACTTGAGGCCACATCTGTACTATGAACTTGATCTTCCTATAGCCAGAAGCACCATGAAGACTCCCTAGATCCAAGCTAAACCTCTAATGTGGGCCACAAGGACATTCTGCACCCCAGGGGCTAGAAGTAGAGCAAGGAGTACAAATGACTGGAACAAGGGGAGAAGAAGGAAATGCTGGGAAGGAAAAAGGAGATTGGCAAAAAAAAAAGTCCCTTTAATAAAATGGTTTAACTAACAGACCCCTCACCATTCAGATGCTCTTTGACTTACAATGGGATCAGATCCTGGTAAACCATCATGAGTTAAAAATGCACGCAGTGCCCTGAGCTACCAAGCATCCCCACTAAGCACCAAGTACTCTGCAGTGGGTGGTGTTTTCCTGGTGTTTGAGAGGATGATTGGGAGCTGGGCCAGGATGCTGACCCTGCCTCACAGAGTGTCAGGAGGTATCTGGCCTGCTCAGGAAAACATCCAAACCCAGAATTCAAAATGTAGTTTCTGTAGAATCCTTTCGCTTTTGCTTTATGGTAAAAGCAAAACATAAGTTGAACCATCCTACGTCAGGGACCACCCAAGACCAGGGGTGGTAAAACCTGTGGATCCCAGGACTCACTAAATAGCATAGAACTGGCCCACAAACAAGTTAGCAAATGTGCTTGTGGCAGCCGCTACCGTGATTGTCATGGCTTGCTGTCACTCCACACATTTCATATTTACCAGCTAACCTGTCTGTGTCCCTGGGGCAGGTTCCCAGCATGCAGCACTGTGGGGCCATTCCTGATCGAAGGACTCAGAAGACTCGGAAAATGGCCACAGTAACAACAAAGAGGCTGAATCCTGCACACTGAGGTTGTCTTTTTTCCTTTTTTTGTCCCACAGCAGTGTGCATGTGACACAGAGTGGACATCCTTAGGGAATTGTGAGTGGCCACTTGATGATGGTGCCATGAGGCGGCCTGTTGCCTGCTTCATGTGCTGAATGTGGCATCAGACAGTCAGTTACCATAGCAACTGTCCTGGTAACTGTGAGAAACAACTTTTATTCTAACAACACTGATAGCAAAAAAATATTAAATGCTGGCACCAAGAATCAGTCATTTGGCAGGACACCAATATATCTGTTGCTTTGTGTAGGTCCTGCCTGGAGGCAGGCAAACAGGTTCAATGTGGGATCTTGACTACTTAATACATAACTGGACAGCCTAATAAATTGACAAGGTATTTATTTACTTAAAATTATTTAGAAAAGAATTCTCCTTTTCTAAAAAGGAGGAGTGGCTTTGCCAATAAAAAATACTACAATGTGAGAAACTCATCTATAAACTGGGCAGTGATATCCTCACTCCTCAAATCAGATTCCCCAATGTGCAAACATGGGCCTGTGCCACAGAATCACACACTCGTTTTCATATTTAAAAACATTATTACCAGATGGTGGATTGTACCATAACCTATCCATCCATTTCTGGGCTCCTTAAATAGGAAACATACCCTTTGTTCACTTCACATTTTGTATGATACCCATAGATCTACCAGTCCATCTACCCATCCAACAATCCATCCATCCATCCATCCATCCACCCATCCATCCATCCACCCATCCATCCTCCCATCCATCCATCCACCCATCCATCCATCCACCCATCCATCCTCCCATCTGCCTAAATACCCATCCAGTTGTAATTTAAAATAATGCCTAGATGAACACACAAGGAAAATATAGACAGAAAATATTTTCCACAATATATGAAAATTCTTTTGCAATATTCTTATTTTAGGAAATTTGTTGATCTTCCAACATTGAGCAGCTCCAAGATTCACAGAGTCAAGGAAGCCTCTGTGTTCACAGAATACCTAACGCGCCTTCTTGATCTCCAGAAATGAAGAAAGGAGGTCAGAGAGAAGGAAGAACTTGCCCGGCCCTCTGGAACAAGCCTGCATTTCAACTTGACCATATTGCCTTTATTTTTTTGTCAAGGGTGCGTCACAGCAGAGGAGGAGGAAGCTGATTAAACATCGCTGTGCCTTCCTTCATAAGGGAGACGTTCTCTATTTCAGCATACTGCATGGTGCAAAGCATCAAGGACTGCCTGAGGAAGACTTCAGGGTGTTGGAGGCTCCACCTGGGGAACACAGGGCCCCAGTACTGGGCCCAGAACGAAGATGGCCATAATGGACAGGGAATGGACAGACGGCTCATCTCAGCCACGATATGACCCCCCATTTCACCCTTGACTCTGCACAAGGATAGAAGGTCGGCCCTTCTGGCTTCAGCTAGAATGAGCTCTCTTTTCATCAATCCAAAACTGGTATTTCTCCTGTAATGAGGCTCTGGCTCATCATTATTTTGTTCCTGTTTCTGTTTTCATTTTAGAGTATTCAAAGATTATGAGTAATATCATCTCATTAATTCATTGCTGGCAGGAACAAATACTCGGGAATGTATAATTATGAGGAGTTTGGCACAGACCTTTGGCAGAATCTGGGGAATTTGTCTGTAATTTAAAAGTATCTGTGCCTGTGGAAATCCTTCTCAAAGCAGGCACCAAATTTCCTCTAACAGACTCTATTATGTCGAGCGATGCCATTTCTGAGGCAGTGCATGTACTCGTATGCAGGAGGCACAAATGCCACGGCCAGATGGCCATCAGATATTCTTCAAGTGCTCTGGAAACGACCATCGTGCCAAATGGGGGCAGAGAGGTTTTTAACTGCCCCGCAGCACCCCTAACCCAGCCGAGGCTTCTCAGATGGGAGAGATGGCTCAATGCAAACCCTTCCAAACAGGGATGGACTCACCCCAAAGTGCAGCTACCATCCAGAGTTCCTCTGCCTGAATGGCTAGTAGGGGAGCTTGGTGCACAACCAGGGGCAGACTCTGAGGAGCTCTCTGGACCACACTTATCAAAATGCAAAAGCTTAATCCAATACGCTGGCAGGTTTAGAAATGATTTCTACTCAACCAACAGGAACAATCTCCAAATAGATAAGTAAGACTAAACGATGGCACTCCCCCACCGTTGTGTGTCCTCAAGCGTACAATTAGCAATGACATCCCAGGGATTTGTCATAGCTGAGCTAATAACAGGATAAGCCCAGTTAACAGTCCTGAAATTCCAGTCGCAAATGAATGCATAAAACACCTGGAGCTGTTAATAAGAAGAAAAAGTCTCTGAGTTTCACACTGAATGATACATTTTCCCATAATTAACATTCCAGATATTTCTTCCATTCAACTTCACACAAGCTCCATAAAAACACTGTGAAATAGTTTTATAAACGATTGTGGGAATGCTAACAGCCCAGGTGTTGTCTTAGGCATTTAAGATCTAAACTCATTGTTGAATTCTTTTCTGTGAGTGTTCACAGAAGCAGAGAAGCTAAAGAGTATGACTCACTGACACTCATTCCATGTCCTGTTTCAGTGGTCTTTGCTGAAGTCTGGTGTTTATCCAATGTTAATAGAGTAAAATTTAGATTTGATCGCCTTTCTTCCTGAGAACTATTTTCACACATAGCATCATTCTTTACCCATAACATTAGCTTGTTTTCCCCTTTAAATATTTTTTGCACGTGGCCATCATAAGAGTTCTGTGTAAGTTCTGTTGCAAGAAATAGAATCATAACTGATCTTCCACACGGACTGTTCGTTCACTTGGTCAATAAGGATTCACAGAGTTTCTCAGCCATGGCCTTGAAGAGATAAGAGGAGAAAAGGAGGTATAGCCTCGGCTGCTGTGACCATTCTGCGTGAGTGGAGGGGGCAGGTGGTCAGCCGGGCAGCGACTGCCTTGATGGATGGATCTCCCTCTTCCCCTGCCATGCTCGCCTCCCAGTAACTTCTTCACCAACGTCCTGTGCTCTGACTTCCACACAGCTTCCCTCATTGTAATACTGACTGTAAAAAGGAGCGTAAGCAAAACCAACGGGCAACGTGACTGATACCTTGCAGCAAATCCCCACCACCACAGAGCTCACGCTCTCCAGGCAAGTGGCCTCTGTTTGTGGGTCTTCTGCAATGACTGCTCTTTTCTGTTTGGGAGGCTGGTTGAAATCACATGCCAATATAGATATATATTTCTGTGATTTCCTCTGGCTTTTAATGAGACCTTGGAACTCTTGTGTTCAGATTTCAGAAAAGTTATTTAATTGTGCTCCTTTCTATTTTAAATCTATTGCCTAAGTCATCTCTCTGCCTCTCCCTGCAGGTTGAATTTCCCAGGCTGCCTCAAAGGCATGAATGAGATCAAGTGAACAAAATATCCATTATTCCATAGCCGTCCACAGTGCTGATGCTCCTATCACCCTTCTTCCCTCTCCAAATTGGAAAAAAAATGACTTTGCAATTCTCTACTGAAGGACGTGCATCCCCCAGGCTTTGGACAGGCCTGGATCTTGTGTTTCTGGTCTTGTCGAGCTGGCCCAACTTTTAAACATCTGTTATTATGGCTTGCCTGAGTGAGTGTTCGAGCTTGTCAATATATATAGTGATTTGATGACCCTTAGAGAACTGAAACCATGTATTACTGTATTGCAGATGTGTCTTTTACGCTATTAATCATCTGTAATAATTTCTACATGGACTCAGGTGTAACGATAATGAAGTGCTTATCTTCTGCTATTTGTTTTTTAAGGTACTGCTGAGAAGAAGGGTATTCCCAGATATCAAAACAATAGGGCTATTTTATTTTGCCATTTGAATGTTAGATAGCTCATAATCTTATTTGCACCTCAACTTTTTCTCTTGTCACTACAGAATAGATTCTGTACACTATAGAATATAGACTCTGTGCATATTACTGTTATGGAGGCAAGTACTCTAACATAAACTTTTAACTGGAAACAAGGAAATGACCTGAACAAGTAGGAAAACCCAAGCTTGATAATCCCTACCTATGTCAGGCAAACTCCTTGCCTAGCTGCGACCTACACTTGACCGTGAACTAGTGAGGCACAGGAGCGGTGTGGCCAGCACTGTGGACAATGTGTTCTCCTCTTTGGGAGGCAGGCACTGTACGTGACTCTGGTGGACACTGGTAAATGCCCAGACAGGTCAGTGGGTTGCTTTAAGGGAGGGGGTGGTGCTGCATGAAGAACTGCAGGACGTCTGCCAATCAGTTCATCTGCAGGTGAAGGTTCCCCTCTTCAGGGCCGAGACTCAGCATCAGTTTGAGAGCAGGCGTTCTGGGAATATTGGCATCAAGCACACCCTGGCTCTAGAGACCCTGCAGAAGTAGGGTTGTTCGGTGGAATCTGAGAGAGCTTTTCCCTGACCAAGAATGATGACATGGGACCCAGACAGGTTGCTGTGTAAAACTGTGGTCATTTTAAATAGAGACAGATATGCACCCGTATCCGTCCCATCTCGCTGTAGGAAGCCTGTGCATGCACGAGGGCGGGAGGCCTGGCTCTCAGGGTGGTGGTAGACAGGTGCCACCAGGGGCCTGAAGAGAGGAGTGAGGGGACACTCAGTGCCCCTTGGTGTCTTGCTCCTGTGTTATCAGAAGGAACAAGGGCTGCATGCACATGTGACAGTGGGGCCATTTTTGCCCCAGGTGAGGCGGGAGCCTTAAGCTGCTCTTGCCCAGCTCCTGTGCTCGGGGGTGAGCCGGAATCTGGCCCCTTCTGTGTGTGCGTCTTTGAAATGAGAGGTCCAGTGCACTTTATGAACTGCAGTCGGTATTCCATAAGCAGACGGGAAAGAGAGTGTTCCAGAAAACTAGATCTCCGTGGCATGACAAGGCGAGGACCAGGAACCAACTGTGACCTCAGGAAAAGACACATTTCAACAAGGGGTCCATTGGTCTGTGATTCTGGTCGTTGGCATTAAAACTCAGAGATTTTGCTTAGACTCTGTTGAGTCTTTTTTTTTTTTTTTTTTTTTGCTCAAATGATGCAAAACATAGGAATGGTGTAGAGGGTTGGTAGCTCTGGACAACTCCCATCAGAGACCCTTCTCAGCCTTCCCAAGGCCCTGTGGTCACCAGCCTGGGTTCTGTGGTATTTAGATGTGAATCTGAACTCCTATGACTTGGGTCAGTTTGAATTCATGCAACGTGGCACCTTCTGCACATTCTTACGGGTTCCGCCATGATCAGTTCTAAACCAGCTTCCTTCTCCCCTGATCCTTCTCCCCTTCCTCCAGGGGCAGTGGTGGCCGCCTGGACAGCTCCTCTCCAGCACCTCAGCATCACAGGACAGCTCTTTCCTTCCCATGCTCCACACGGGCCCTCCTTTACTGAATCCCCACTAAGCCACGGGAGTAAGTTCTGCTTCCTGCCAACGCCCTCACCAGTAGCCACACACACGATGACACCGTGGTGAACCGAATCTTCCAAAGAAGGAAACACCCCAAGAAATATTATCATCAATTAAAATTGCCACGATACGAAAGCATGAGATTTTCAAATTAAAACCTTATGATCCTGGGGGTAGCACCATGCCTGGTGTCCCGTAAGACAGAATACACTGGAAACATTCTGTCAATGGGGAAACTGCAAAAATCCCCAGGACTTGACCCTTCCTTGGACCCTTACTTACTTGCCCCTTTCAGGAAGTCTCCTTCCAACACCAGCCCACGTGCAGGGTGCGGGCTCTAGATCTTGTCTGAGTGCCTCAAACAGATCTCATCTGAGTGCCAAATAGTCTCTGAATTTGGTGCTAAAGTTCTTTGAAGCCTCTAATGATGTGTTAAGTGGAGCAGTGAAACTGTTAGAAAAAAGGTGCACCTAGGCCTGAAAAATACCCATTATTCTCAAACAAAAGACACATTTTTAGAAACTCGTTAAATTCACAATAGTTTACCTAAAGAGTATGTAACTGGTCACAGCAGAAGGTCCCCATTTCCTCCACAGCCTCACCCATTCCTCCTTGGCAGTGCGTGGTCACCTGTGCTCCCTCCACTCTGAATTTCTGCCCCAGGTGTCGTGGTTGGGAGCATCAGTCTCTCAGTGTCCAGGTGGAGATCTAGATCTCCATGGCAGGACAAGGAAAGCTTCTCACCAGGAGGCACCTCTCCCACCATCCAGATGAGAGAAAGTTCAGGAAGAAGCACCTGGAGATGCATCCACTTCCCTCTGTGCTTTACAACAGCAGAACTCTGAAACTCCCCCACAGCTCCCGCCCTTCCTGGGAGCTCTGCCTCAGGAATGTCCTGCTGCACACCCTTCTCGGGACTGCTCTCCTGAGCCATGCCCTTGGGTCTCGGCTGCACTGGAAGGCGTGTGTTTTCAAAATCCAGTACTTCGTAAGGACAGGAAATTTAGAAGTCCACTACCAGCAGCTTTTGTGAAATCCTTTCTTAGCAGACCAGAATAGAACTCAGCACCACCGACATCCTGTGGAAATGCCACTGAGAAGAACCGGATGTAGTCCTTGGAGTACAATTCATGCTCCAGAACTTTAGGTCAAGTAAGAGAATTAGGATGATGTGACTTCCACAAAAATACAAATATGATTGGGGATTTTGTTCAAAATGCTATTAATATCAGCTCCCAAAGAAGACTGAAAAATTCGTTCCAACTAGGAAATCTGAGGCCTTTCTTCCCTGCACAGGTTCTTCATTTATTTCTCCTGTGCTGAGGTTGGCCACAATCCTGGCAGCTAGGAACCAACATCCCCAGGACTCCTGGCACACCTATGGACTCAGAGCCCAATGAGACTCAAGGGAGCAACCTAAAGGCCATTGCACCTGGACTCCATGCGTCTCAGGTTCCCGGCTGGCCTGTCCACCTGTCTACCAATTGGAAATGTCTGCTTAGTTAATAGAGGGCATTCAAGTGTGTGAATGAGCTTCTGGGTACCTGCTGTAGTGTGATCCATCCTTCCCCCAGGGCTATGAGGTGGCTGCTTATGGAGCTCTGGGAATGGCTGGTTTGCAGGTTGTCAGTTTCTAGAAGGCCCGCAGTGCTCATCTACTTACCTGGACTGCAATAGGGGTGGTCTTTCCAGTGATTGGCATCCATTTTTTCCTTAAATGCTAACACCCTCTCAGAGGCAAAACTGACTACCGTTTTTCAATATGAGCAGATTCTGTTAGAGGCTACATATCTCTTGATCTGGCTTTAAGTTCATCTCATGAAGTCAGAAAGTGAAACTAAATTCGAAGAGTTAAATTCTGCAAAATGCTTCATTGTGCTCACAGGAGAGATCTATAGTTCTACATTGTGCAAATGAATTTAATTCCTGTATAAAGGGCTTCTGCTTAAATCCTCCCCTTATCCCTAAAGCGAGCTAAAATTACCCAAGACATGTGGGGAATTTGAAATGTAAAAATCCTTCTTAAAGAGAATTCCTGTTGGCAATGAGAGCATTCCAGAGAGAGAGATGGAGACACGAATCCCGCACACTTGAGTACTAAATGGACAGTGTTTCTGTATGTGTCTTCACCTCAAATGAGATGCCTTGGACTTCAGGGTAGCTAGCACAACTTGGAAAATTAGAACCAGGAGGACAAGCTAGACAAGCGTTTAGAGCACTTTGCCAGCATCTCATTTTTAATGATGCAACTGCAAATGAGTGTAGGTTTGTAATTAGGAAACAGAACAGATGGTGGAGACTTAGTTTAAAGTGTTCATTAAAATAACCTACACTGCCAAGTTACTGTTCCCTGCTAGGAGGCTGCTGCTCAGTTGAAATGTGCTGCGCTGAGATGAGATGTGGGGAAAGATCTCTGCAGCAGGGAATAGAGCGTAATTGTTTCCCAATTGTCTGCCAATCTCCAGATGTGTGCAGCGTGAAGCCTCTATTTTTGTAACCAAATGTGGCTACAGAAAATCTCAAACTCTTGAAATTCCTCATCCAATGCCTGTGCTCTCTTACCACTGTGTCAGAAATGCAGTTTCTTGATCTACCTGTTGGAAGGCATCTTCTAGAAAGCCCCACCTACCCAATTCCTGCTATCCAGGCACTGTGCAACCCTCTCCCTTGAGTGTGGACCGGGGCATCCAAAGAATGCAACACAGTCTGCATGACAAACTACAGACACTTCTGAGATCAGACTCTGAAAATACTGGCTTCCATTTGGGGCACCCTCTCCCACTCTGAGGGAAGCCAGCTGCCCCGTGGAGAAGCCCAGATGCAAGGAACTGGTGTCTGGCCAGCAGCCAGTGAGGACCCAGAGTCACCAACAGCCATGTTGAGAGAGCGTAGAAGGGGAGCCACGCCCAGCTAGGCACTGGCTGCAGCCTTTGGGGGTCTTAGGCCCAGCTAAGGGGTACCTCGACTCCTGGCCCACGGAAGGTGCATGACAGTGAGTGTGTTAAGTCTGGGGCAGTTGGTTATTCAGCCTGGTACTGCATCCAAGAGGCAGGACCTCAGCCATCTAAGGCTGACGTCTGGTTACTCAGCGGGCAAGTTGCCCACTTATTCTTTTTGTTGTTGTTTTCTCATTTTATGTAATTATTGTGAAGCATTTGGTTCCTGGAATCCCAAGGAGAACACAGGATGAACGACCTTGTCAAAATATTAAATAGTGATCTATTTTACACATAATTGAAATGTCAAACTCATCTTCCAGAAAGTGAATCAGACTGGGTTGCTTTAGAACAGGTTGCCTGGGATCATGCTCCCTCACGTCTGTGTGGCTGTGGTGGGGGGATGTGCACACAGGTTTATCACCGTGCCTTCAAATCATGTGTGTGTGTGTGTGTGTGTGTGTGTGTGGTGTGCGTGCATGTGTGTGTGGGCAGGCCCACACGTAAGCACAGAGCTGTTTGGGAAAAGCACATCTTATTGCCATTCTGGACTTGCTTTACGTACTGTGGGCGGGCAGAACTTTGTTCCAGAACCCTCTTTTACACAACAGCACACCCCATTTTAGCATACTAGGATAATGAGAGGCACATGTGTTGCTTTCTGCCTTTCAGGTGCCTCTTTGTGAAATCTTTTCTATTTCTTGTCCCTTTTTCCAAATCCTCCAGGCTCTTTCCTAAAACTCTTCTCTATAGTCTCTGAGGTTTTCCTAGCTAGCTAGCTGGCTTCATCTAGCCCTATTACTTCAATACCACCCAAACCAAGGACCCTCAGATGTTCTCCTTCTGTGCTGAGCCCCAGACTGGGACATCCTGACATCACCAGTTGCATGTCTAAAGGGAATAATCAATTCTAAATGTCCACAGCAAAACTCGTGAATTTTCCGGCTGGAGGACCCTCTGTTTCCCACCAGAGTTGACGGTATGTTCCTTCATTTAAGTTGTTCAGGAAACTCTCTGGGGGTATTTTTAATACAGACTCTCCATATCCAATCTGTCAGCAGATTCTGCTGGCTCTATCTTGAAAGCAAATACCAAACATGACTCATATTTTTCATTTCCAGCAATGACAGCCAAAGTTAACTCACCCATATTGTCTGGGTATTTTATGCTAATGACCTCCTAATCAGTCTCACACTCTCCTTTTCAGACAGTAGCCAGAGTGACGCTTTAAAATCATAAAATTTATAGTGGTTTCATCAGTATCCTCTCAGTCCGTAAAGCCTGGTTCAAACAATGGGAAAATTGAAGAAAATTTAATGAAGAAACAAGGTGTGGACAGATAAGGGAAAAGCCTGGTAAGCCAGCCTCCCTTGCCTCTTGTGGGTTCAGATGGTCGGAGGGAAGGGACTCTCTGCCTCATTCTTTTGCTCAGGCACATGACATACTGACTAATTCTCTAACTATAAAACAGGAAGCAAGATGAGGTTAGGAGTAGAACAGAGCCCAGATACGGAATTCTTGTAGGACATGAATTTCTGTTTCCTTTTATAATTCAGGACTGAAGGTTTTGTATTGGAAATCCAATGCTTTATGAATTCTAAACCTAATGACAATGGTTACTACTATGTGGGTTCACCATCAACCCAGGGCTTCCTGAAGAGAGGAACAGTCCCATAATCATCCACCTCTGCACCCTCTTTAGGTCAGTTTCTGCACATGTTTGAATTAGGATTTGCATATCATCCCTTACATACTCTCTGGGGTAGAAAGAACTAAACTTGGCAGATTAAGCAGTTTGCAGTCAAATAACCAGGTCTAAGAGGTTTGTTCCCAAGACCCATGTGGCTGAGGATCACTGTGGACATGACTTTTCCCACACAGACCTGCTTCTCTTTCCCCAAGGTAAGCTGGTTTCAGCTTCTCCGGGGGTAAAACATTCAGTGACGCTGCTGAGCTGGAACACTGAAGAGGAAACCCAGACAACACTCAGCGTTGTCAACTGTGTGATGCCCAAGTATCCTTAACAACAAGCCATCAATGAAAGAAAGAGGTGTCACTGCTGCAGTCTAGTCCACATGACTCAAGGTGACTGCCCAGAAACTTGAGGAGAAACGAGGAGCCCTGGGCACTGGCTTTCCTCCACTGGCCGCCCACATCCCACTGTTTGCTGCTCTCCTCTTGCTCCAGGGTGCACCCTGCAGACCACTGTCAGGGGGCCTCTGAGCTCTGCCTCCTGGGTTGGCTGCAGCCCTGGGCAGTGGAGCCACTGTAGGAGGAGGGAGACTGGCTCCAGGATTCAGGGCTGCATCCCGGCAGGCAGGGGGCTTCTGAGTGTGGCCCCACAAGGAACCTTCCTCCAGGGGCACTCTCTCCCCTAGGTCAGTGGTGGCCGCCTGGACGGCTCCTCTCCAGCACCTCAGCATCACAGGATAGCTCTTTCCTTCCCATGCTCCACACGGGCCCTCCTTTACTGAATCCCCACTAAGCCACGGGAGTGAGTTCTGCTTTCTGCCAACGCCCTCACCAGTAGTCACACACACGATGACACCGTGGTGAACCGAATCTTCCAAAGAAGGAAACACCCCAAGAAATATTACAATCAATTAAAATCGTCCCTATACAAAAGCATGAGATTTTCAAATTCAAATCCTATGGCTATCTCATTTTCTTCCTTCTTGTGTTTGAAGGTTAGAAAGAGAATAACATGATCATAGATGACTTTTGTAAAATTTTCCCTGTGAATCTGGTTTTTTTTTTAAATAGATTTTTAAATTTATTTTCTCAAGACAGGAGGTTTTGGAAGTTGTGGCATCTCTGAGGGAATCTTTTTGTTTCCTGGGTTATTTGGGGGACACGGTTAAGTAAAGGCATTTTCAACAGTCACTTTCCCTGTGTGCAGGCCTTTGCTGCTGTCGAGACTTCCGGTATTCCATTTGAAATTCCATTCCTGGACTGAGGGCACCTGTTTAATAACTCCTAGGTTATCCGTGAGGACAGTGGACAGCACTGCCCCATCCTGTATTGGTGGCTTCCCACCTTCATCTCCTGACACAGGCAGGTGCTCTCTCCAGCATCCTGTCCACGTGAGAAGAGAATGGAGTCCCCGCGGCTCTGATCTTTAGAAAGTGTAAGCAGCGCAGCAGGGGAGCCTTGAGAACAGGCCTGGGGAAGGCAAAGTGGTGCAAAGAGGAGGAGAAGGGAGGGGCCGGCCGTGTGGGTCACTCTGGCCTCTCTGCTCTCCAGGGAGGTGGGAGGTGAACACAGAGGTGAGGGGAGGCAGGAGCCCTGGACAGCGCCAGGCTGGGGTCCAGGCTCTGTGTGGATGCGGTGTCCACAGGGTTTCTGTGGACCTAGGGTAGGGACTGGAAGCACCCTGCCAGAAGCTTCCATTTCTACCCTGAGACAGAGGGAGACAGAGCCTTCAGCTAAGAGAGAGGAAGGAGTAACTGAAATGTCTCTGGATCTTTTATCTCCAAGTTCTCCCGTCACCATTTGTTTGTTTCTTTTTCTTTCGATTTTATTTGTTAAAGAAATCAGGACAGTAGTTTCCAAGATTCTGGGGTTTGATGATGGAAACCTCATGGGATCATTGGGCATGGTCCCCTCTATTTCCTACAAATTGACCCATGGATCTAAAGCCTCCTTCAGATTCAGGTTTCCTTTTCTCCCGCAAGACTGCTGCAGAGGTGGCCCTGTGTTCTTCAGCCAAAGGCACACCCACCCACTTTGTGACATTCACTGATGGTCAATGGCTTGCTCGGGTCATCTGTTAGGGGTTAAAATTGGCCACGTTCTGGGGTCTCGTGCTACTGTAATTTATTAGCTGGGGTATTCCTACAGAGAGAAGGCTCTCTGCAGCTGTTTGAATTCCAGGGCTACCATTTACATAGAAGGTCAGGGTGGATATTTATTCCTGTGTTTACCAGTTTCCAAAATAACATGTTGGTTCCTTAGCAACATCCAACACGGATATCTTAGCATTTTCTTTAGAATCTTTATAATCTCAAGACTTTGAGCCTTTTCATATGTTTTAATCCATTACAGTTGTTGTCTTTCTTGAAGCTTAAAATGTCTCACCTTTGGCCACTGAGAGCCTTTGAGTTGGAATCTGTGAGCTCCATAAATGTGGCCTGATGGGCTTCCGTAAGCCTCACTCCCATCCTGGGATGCCATGCTTCATCATGGTTCTCTCCCTTCCCCACCCTAGACCTGGAATTTCTATTTTCCATGGAGCTTCGGCATCCTAAGGTCACAATATGGCTGTGTATTTTAATAGCAGATCTGTGCAATTGTTTCTTGGTTCTGTCTAATTTTAGCTCTTGTGAGTTTATTTACTATGGAAAATGAAGTGGTAGCTCTTCTTCAAGCCCTTCCACCCTACTCCCAGCCTCCTCCTAAAAAAACAACTACTCACCAATATTAAGATTGGCCGACCTTCACCACTCAGGTTCTGTTTTGCACTGTAATTGCATCCTATTAAAAGGTTCATCTCCTCTTGGGTTAATAATTGCCTTGATTTCTTTATTTCTTGGTTTTCTGAGTTTCTGTGTGTAGTAGATCTGTACATTTCTGCCCTTGTTACCACCTAGGAGTGCTGGGTTCATTGTCTCTGTTCAGCAAAGAATTGAAGAACAGGACAAAGACAGCAGGTGAGCAGCAGGTTTATTGTAAAAGCAACAGAGACAGGCTTCTCTGAAGGGAAGGGGCCCGAGCTGGGAATACGATGGGAGAGTTGGAATCTCCTCCTTTCCTATCTCCTCCCCTGTTCACACTCTACTCACTACTGTTGACTGCTGCCCCCTCTGTCCATGTATCTATGTGTTTTCCTGTTGGATCCCCTGCTAAGGAGCAGGAGTACAGAAGTGTCTGTCTGATTGGGTCCCCCACTTGTGTCCACAAGCACTTTTGACAAGCAGGTGGAAGACCTCATCAGAAGACCCTCTCCATGATCCTTTGGTCTGGCTCTGCCCACCTCCTCACTCACCTTCTTGTTCTGGCTGCCTCTGTCTCTGCCGCACCCTAAGAAGAACTTTCTCGAATCACATTCACACCCACCAGGTAATCTGCGAACTCCCTGGGGGACTTCCTCCTCTCTTACCTGGACTCCTGTGCGAGGCCTCTCTCCTGTGCGAGTCTTCTCCGGTGCGTCTCTGCCTCCTGCACTGTGGCCATCTGGACCTCCCCTCCGATAGCATTTGCTTCTCTCCTTTTGAGAGCTCCTGATTCCTCTACTCAACTACTTTACGAATTTTATTTTTTCCAAATTTCAGTCCTAAGTTTTGGGACATCTGCTCAGGTATAGCCTAAGAAAAATTCTTAGAGGTAATTTTTTTTTTCCAAGCGTGAATATCTCACACTTAATTGACCACTTGGCTGAGCATAGAATTATAAATTGGAAATAATTTGAAGAAATTTAGAGGCATTCCTCCATTATGTTCTGAGTCATTATGTTCTGATTTAGTTGATGACATTCTGCTTCTGGATGCTTTATTTGCATTTTCCCTATTTCTATGTAGTTTGTTCTGAAATGTGGTGATAGCATGTCCCTTTATATCTGGCCTCCGTGGGACCTTCATCCTGGTGGCTAATGATCTTCTACCCCAGAATTTTATTGCTTTAACAATTTCTTGCCTTTTGACTTCTCCCTTCTTCCTTTCTGCAATGCCTATTATTTGGACATTAAATATTTTGGAACAATCTTATAATTTTCTTTCTACTGCTCTT
Source organism: Ictidomys tridecemlineatus (assembly GCF_052094955.1). Classification (NCBI taxonomy): domain Eukaryota; kingdom Metazoa; phylum Chordata; class Mammalia; order Rodentia; family Sciuridae; genus Ictidomys; species Ictidomys tridecemlineatus. The sequence continues at coordinate 258,532,934 of NC_135477.1, read as the reverse complement.
TTGTTATTCATTTCTTTTTATTACTGAAATTTATTTTCAGCCATCCCATTTAATTTTTTTATGTCTACCATAATTTTTTTTTAATATCCAGTAGACAGGTTTTTCCCTCTCCGTGTCTGCCTTTCCCATGGGCTCTGCTTGAGCCACACTTGCATCCTTGTATCTCTGTGGGGCTGTTGATGATGGTGAGTTTTATCGCAGGCTCTTCTGGCCTCCTTTGGGTGTTACCTCCATTTCCTCCATTCCTTCTTTACTTATTCAGCTCTCTGTGTTCCACAGTAGTCCTTCCACATGCAGCTTGGTCAGGGCCTCGGTGCTCCTCTTTAAAAGTGAGGCTCTTAACGGGCCTGGACCTCCAGGAGGGCAGAGCTACAGAACGGCAGGCCTTAGCAGGGCCGACCTGTGGTGCTCTCGCTGAGAATGGCCCTTGCCAACCTCCCTGCTGAGAAATCTTGTGGCTGCACCTGCTTCTGGATGCAGAAGCTTGGCCACCAGCATCCTGACAGCCCTGTGTGGAGGAGTCCCGAGGTGCACATGCACTTGGCCCTGTGTTTTCAGTGTGGCTGGCCTCCTGTGAGTGGTGCAAGTGTCTGTCAGTCCCACTTGGGAACCTCGTCTTCTGCCAAGGATAGGCAGGGAGGGATCTGAGAGTCCAATTGTCTTCTTAAAATAATGGACCAGTTGTTCAGCTTCAGAGCTCTGGGGACTTCAAGGTTCATCAGCGTGACACAGCCTGCTGCTTGCCCTGCAGTCTGGCCCTCCCGGACCTCTGATGTTGTACTAGCTCCTCTTCTTCCAGACCAGGCCTTGATTGGGGTCCTCTTCCTCCTATTGATACAGAGAAATCTCACCTGCTCATGACTTCAGACACCATACTGAGGTCTGTGATCTGCTTTTCTGTCTGGGTCTACTGAGAGGTAGATGCCAACGTGGCATTAGATGGGCAGGAGCTGGTCTAACCCCACAGCCTCCCAGTTCCTGTCACATCCAGTGGGCGGTGTGTGATTGCTCTGCTGAACTCTGTCCGCCTCGTTGGCCTATGAGCCTGTAGGAGGGGTGGGGGCTGCTCTTCACCATGGGACCTAGCACATCATCTGGACATCAGGGCTCCCACTTACCTCTGGGTGATGAGGACACACAATGTGAGGTGTCCCCTCTGGAGGAGGACGAGTGTGTCACACTGGGCTGTGAATCCAGGAAGGATCCTCCCAGGACAGAGATGAGCTGCTGGTCCCTGGAGAGAGATGCCTGTTTCCTGCACAATAGGGACGGCTTTCTACTCTGTTGTTGCCCAAATCAGAAGTGTTTTTCTTCTCCTGGCACCTGCAGGAGACTCGGCAGCCTTGGCAGCAGGGAACACTGCTATGAGAAACGGCCCTGCCCCACATAGCCCAGCTCCAGGGCGGGCAAGACCAGGGCTTCCTTCCCCTGTGGTCATTCTGTGTCCTGCTGTCTTCCCAGAGCCATCCCAGAGGAGGAAGCTCCTTCACAGGGGTGTGCATGGAGGGGGGCTGCTGGCCAGGCTGTCACCGGCCTTGGGCACTGCTGGCTCCAGAGCTGTGCACTGTTCCTGCTGAACCAGTGGTGTGGACGCTCAAGGTGACCACTGTCCTGACTGCTATGGACTTAACATGTGTCTCCCCAGATCACAGGCTATAGCCCCAGCCCTGGGTGTGATGGTGCTCAGGGCGGGGCTTTAAGGAGTCTTGGGAAGGTGACTAGGTCTCCATGAGGTCATGAGGGTGGAGCCTCAGCCTGGGCCTATTGTCCTTATAACAAGAGGGAGAGACACGGTGAGAAGGCAGCTCCCCGGAGGCCCTCCCCAGAAACCGTACCTGAATGAATGTCTATTGCTCAAGTCACTCAGCCTCTGGGACTTTGTCGTAGCAGGCTTCTCTGGTTTTGAATAATCTCTATTGCACAGGTATTTAGAGGTGGGGCCTTTAACAGGTGGTCAGTCCATGATTGAGGGTGAAAAGCTTCGTTCCATGATCGAGGGTCCGTCATCCTCAGAGGGGGTCCTTGAAACAGGATGACTTTGACTTACACCCTGTGGCACTTTCTACTATGCTGTGATTCCACAGAAGACCCTCCTCACCTGCTGGCCCCATGGCAGGTGACCCTAGAGTCCAGAGAGAGGGCATGTGCTGGCCCAGGTTGCTGGCCGGGAGGCACAGTTCCAACATCCACAGCCCTAACTGTGCGCCATCCTGGTGTCACCCCAGGGCTTCACTGAGACCCCACACCTGGAGCTAATGTGCTCCCTACCTGCCTAAGGCTTCCAGGTGTGCAGCCTGGGAGGCAACTGGACAGGGCAGGCAGCGGGGTCTGGGGAAGCCTGAGCAGGACAGTCCAGTGCATTTTTGCCCGTCCTGTAGTGCTCGTGCTACTTGGGCAAAAATAATTGCTAAGAACACATTTTGAAGGTGCAGTGTCAGTTCTGCTGCAAGACATCACACGAGTCACATTTCTGACAGGTTCATCATGGTTTAATTTTTTTAAAAAGTCATGTTAGAAAGATTGTTGTGGGAAATCTTAATGATCTAAGAGCGAGGCTGATATCATCACAGAACTTCTTGAAGTGTGAATTCAAGGGCTGTCTTTTGAACCAGAGGGTGGGTTGGGGGATGTGGAAGTCAGAGATGGATAGACTCATGGTGGAAGATGAAGCTGTTTCTATGTGGGGAAGGCACGTGTCACCCCATTAAAATCCACCAGCTGGGGGCCTGGGAATTCTTCTAGAGCTTTGCTTCTCTGTACGGAGCGATGTGAAGCCTCCTCATGTCCACCCAGGAGCATGCCCTGGACCACCCTGGGAGGGATGTGCTTGGGCTCACTGAACTCTGCCTTTGACTCTGCGCCCTGGCCTGGACACACACGGCCCTGTCCTGCTAAACGCCGTCCAGTCCTGTTTCTGGCAAATTTCTAACAAAAGGAGTTTTGTTAAGGAATCATGATGCCCCTAGGGACTGACAAATGAGGAATGAATATTTCGCTTTGGGGCTAAATCAAAATCACTGTGAAGTGAGTATTTTACAATCATTACTTTGAATGACCTGCACAGCACTAGGCACACTTTTTTTTTCTTTTGTGGTATTGATAATTATTGATCTAGCATTAGTGGAGGTGAGAATTCCAATGTGAACAGTATGGAGTACCATAAGAAAGTCCCATTTTCTATTTGGCAATTCAGTGGCCTTCTGTGAGCTTAGGAGGTCAGGACCATGGACAGAGGCAGACAGTTTTGTCCCAGCTGTCTTTCTTCCCAGTGTTGGGCCCTGTCAGCGTCCCAGCCCCCGGGCTACACAGCACATCCTGTGGGCCTGCAGAGACCCATTCACTAGTGGAAGCCCCAGCTGCAGGAAGCAGAGGTGAGGGGCATAAGAACACCGAGAGGCAGACAGCCCAGCGCAATCCAGAGAAGGAGCTACGATCGGAGATACAAGTATAGACCAAATGTCGCGGGTCTTCAGGAAAACTGGTGTCAGTTTCAGCAGGCCTAATGCACTAAAGCCTCTGCTATGAACAGCTCTATTCATATATTCCAGTGCTACACACAGTAGATAAAAATAAAATGGTGCTCTGCCAAATGGGCTGATTTGTCACATCCTCCGTCATGAGGCAGGAAATGCAATTCCTTAAACAACAGTTATGCTTCAACGCCGGTCAACTGCTCACCAGCTCTACCAGATGGGTTTCCAGGTCCTATTGATAATAAGATCACCATCTTGCCATCAGGGAGACTCCTCAGTGACAGACGCCCATACACCTCCAGGTGAATGACTCTTATTTTATTTTGTTTTCACCCTGAAGTGAACGGATCATCATCAATTCCAGAAAAAGGCAGTAAGGCCAGCAGAGACCAGGGAGTCACTGCTCTTCCTGAAGACCCAGGTCTTTGGGAAGATGTGGCCTCCTGGGGCTTGCCAGCCATCAGTCACTGGCTTCAGTCCTCCTGGGTGCCATCTTTAAAATCAGCAGACCCTTCTTTCCTCACTGTTGCCAAAGCAGCCTGGTGTCATCTTGCTGGCTTTGCACATGGGAGTGAGACAGGGACAGCTGCTAGGCCTGTTTGGTTCCTCTGCCATCGATGACCACTCGCAGCCCAAGCCAGGCCCAGGGCATGGTTGGCCTGCAGGAGACAGCTCCTTCCTCAGGTTCCCGAAGCAATGGTGCCTCCAGGGAAACGTGAGCCTCACGAAGCACATGATGGTCACGATGTCAGCCGTGAAGTGAACTGAGTTGCAGAAGCTCAGAAAGGTCATCAGGAAATTGTTGAAGCCTTTGGGTTTTGAGCACTCAAAATACACAAAACAAGAACATCATAGGTTTCAGGTCTTCGTTTAGGATCCCAGACTTATTCCCCAAATATTTCCAAAGTCAAGGGAAGACAGCTGTGAGTGGTGCTTCACAGTGGGGCTGGGCCAGATCCCCAGGTGGGGGCACATCCTCGTGGAACAGCAGGACCAAGAAGAAATGGTCAGAACAAGCCGTGTCCTCCCAGGGCAGAGCCAGTGCAGCAGAGAGGGGGACCCTCACAGGTGCTGTGGAAGGCAGCCAGCACCCCAAAACCTCCACTGGGTTTTAGCGGGCATCATAAACATGATCCAGCTGCCAGGGGGTGTTGGATTCCATCTTCTCCTAGACCAGAGTTGAGCTCATAAATCAGCGGCACAGACTGAGGGTGCTCCGGCTTTCACGTCAATTGTTCTGATAGTTGCTGACCTTCCACTAATAAATGAGCAGAAACTAGATCGCTAAGCTTTACATTTCCTAAAAACCCTCTCTTAGATTTAAGTAGCATTGAAAGGTGAAACCCATAAACCGTGGCTAGGTGTTCGTTTCTGTGAGTTGGATGCGAGGTCTAAATGTTCATATAAATGGGGTGCAGCTTGCACTTAGCATGGTGCGGGGGCCAGGAGACGAGGCCAAGGATTGACTCCACCTGTCACTCTCTTTTAAGACCAGCTCTATCGAGAGAACTCACCACACTTCTCTCCTTCAAAGTGTCCAGTTCAATGGCATTTAGGAAATTCAGGGTTGTGCCATCAACACAATTGATTTTATGATGTTTTCAACACCCTAAAACAAAGGCCTACCTATGGGTGGTCACTCCCCCTTGCCCACCCCCCACCCTTCATGACACTAAGACACTCTCAGCCTCCATAGATCTGCCTGTTCTAGAAATCTCGTGTCGCTAGTCCATGCATTCTGTGGACTTCTGTGGCCAGCGTCTTTGAATTATCGTGAGGTTTTCCAGGCCATCTGGTGGCGGCACCCATCACTTCTCTGGTGGCTTCATTGCTGAATAACATCCGCTGTGTGGATTCGCCACGTCGTAGGCCTCCCTTCACCAGCTGATGGACACTCAGCTCTTGTACCTTCTGCTTGTTAGAAATAATGCCAGCTGGGCGTGGTGGCCCACACCTGAAATCCCAGCGAAGGCTGAGGCAGGAGGATCCCAAGTTCAAGGCCAGCCTCAGCAACGGAGCAAGACCCTTCCATGTCTCAAGATGAAAAACAAAAAGGGCTGAGGGGGTAGCTCAGTGGCTTGCCCCCCCCCCCCCCGGGTTCACTCCTCAGTACTGCAAAGAAAGAGAGAGGGAGGGAGGAAAACCTCTGTGAGCACACAGACGCAAGGCACATGTTGTCATGTTCATGGCTGTGTTGTTATCAGTGACTGCCAGCTTGTCCTCAAGGGAGCCATAGTATCCTGTGTCCCCAAGAGCAGGGTGTGAGTCCACTCCTCCTTAGCCTCACGCCTGCTCCTTATCATGTGTCCTTTGGAATGTAGACATCCTAAAGGTGATTTGGATGGGCATTTCTCTGAAAGCTGATAATGTTGAACATCTTGGTCATTGGTTTATCTTCTTTGGATAAGTTTCTATTTGAAGCCCTATTTTTAAAATTGGGTTACCTGTCCTTTTAGTTCTGAGTCTTTTTTTGTTTTCAGCATCTTCTCTTCCTACATTTCTTATCAGACCAGCCTTGCTCTCTCCCCTCTGTCCTGTCCTTTCGGGGCTCCCCTCACACACGTGCTGGTGCTTACAGTGCCCCTCGTTTCTCCGAGAACCTGCTCATTTTTACTAATTCTGTTTTCCTGTCTCCAGTCCCTGGTGATCTATCTTCACTTCACTTAACCCTCCCTCCACCCTGGGCCTGTCTAGTGAGTCCCTCACTTAGGTCATGGCATTTTTAAAGTCCATGATTTTTGTCTGTTTCTTTTGAAAGGAGCTTCGATCCCCTCGTGTGTGTGCTGGCTCTGATGAGGGGTCGAGCTCTCTCCGTCCAGTCAGCATGGCTTCCTCTGCTCCTCTGAGCATCATTCGTAAAGCTCCTAAGACATCTTGACCTGGGAGCTTCGATACCTCAGCCCTCGCACTGAATTCTATTGCCTGGTTTCCTTTTTGTATTGTTGTTTTTATTTTCTTTGAGTCACATCTTTCTATTTCTTTGCATCTCAAAATTTCTATTTAAATAGTTTGATTTAAATAGAAAGCTCAACATGTCTGGGTCGTAGGTCACAGCACCCCTTCTCTCTCTGGAGTACTTGGCTGCGATTTTCTTGTCCACCTAGTGACTGAGCTAGACTGCACTAGTGACCTCTGTTTTATCGGCAGTGGACACCTCTGATGCTGCCCCTCAGAGAGCAGGGTCTTGGCAGGCCCCGGGCTCTCCCGCCTGCGGTCAGCCTGTGTGCTCACTCACTGCAGGACCCCCACTCTCCCCACTGCTGCGTGGCCGTCAACCGTGGCCTTGTGCGCAATGGCTCCACCGTCTGGCGCAGTGAAACGTCCGTCATGTGGTTCTGAGTTGGCAAGGTGTCTTCTGACCTTCAGGCCATCTCTCCCCTGCATCTCTGTGACAACTGGTGGAGATCCTCTCATCCTGACTTAGGAGGAGCCTCTAGCCAGCTCCTTCTGTGGCTCCCCACACGAGCTCGGCCACGGAGGGAGCAGTCAGGCCTGAGCTTCCCCACACCCTCCGTGGGCTTCTTTCATAAGCTCGTTTCTGGTGGGAACTTCCAAGCTCCTTCTCCTCTGGTCTGGTTCCTGGGCCAGACCCCACAGGATCTCTCTCTGGGTGGGGACCCTGGCACACATTTTCTGGGTGATCCCTGCTTTGCAGCCAAGGTGGCAGCCCATGGTCTTCTCGCCGTGCCCCTCGGACTCCATGTCCCCTGTGAACACTCTGGGATGAGAGCGCCAGGGCCGACTTGTGCACTCAGCCACCCCGCCAGGAGCTTCCCCTTCAGCCCAGAGCTGGAGCAGAGGAGAAGGCTCAGCTGCTGCTCCCAGGTGGGAGCCAAGGGGCGGGCGGCCTGTCTTTCCGGCCACGCTGTCCTGGAGCTGAGCTTCCCGCTGTGCTGGGCCTAGGGAGCAGCGCCACTGTCTTGCCCACATCCAGGTGTCCGTGGCTACGTTTGCCTTCGTGCATTGTATATCTCCAGGACAACGCCTGGAGACTCATTGGCCGGGCTACTTTTAAAGCGTTTTCAACATCTCTGGTTGTATCTCCCTGGGGGAGTCTTTAGTCCACTCCAGAGCACTTTCAATCCCGACCTCCGCAAGCTTTGAGGAGCCATGTAGAAAAGCGCTGGAGAGTTCTGGGAGAGAAGGGTCCAGGCGAACCTGCCAGTCCAGGTCCAACATCTCCCCCAGGAGAGGCCTGCATGTGAGCAGGAGGGAGTGCCGCACGGAGGGCAGCGGGCCTCTCCCTGGCAGCTGCTCTTCAGGCACTGGACCTCCTCCCCGTCCCTCTGCGACTCGGGGCAGACCTCTCCCACCTCAGGCGGAGGCCCTGGTCAGCACAGGGAGCAGGCTGCCCAGTCCTCCACGGGCCGTTCCAGAGCCATCCTCAGCTCCACTCCACAGATCCTGCTCCCTGAGGGCGAGAGTCACGGCAGACCTAAGTGCTCTGCCCACGTTGCCTCCTCCGAAACCCCAGGGAACCCTGAGAGGTAGGTGATAAAGGTGCTCATAGTGACTGAGGGGGGGTGGAGCAGGAGGGGGGCATCCTCCACTGGAGACACCCGAGCAGTGGAGATGGTCAGCAGCTTCGCCAGATTCAGCAACCACTTCCTGGCTGCAGTTCAACTGTGAGGTACAAATGCCCGATTCAAGTCTGTCTTTAAGGCAGTTTGTGCATCTCTCTTGGTTCTGGTCCTGTGGCTGGGGTGCACGTCAGGCCCTGATTTTGATGGCAATGGAAACATTTGTTTCTGGCGTCAGATGCAGACTGTGATGTGAAGCTGGATCGTGAGTGTCCACTAAACTCAGAGCACCACGAATGGCTACCAATGGACTTAGTGGAAAGTGAACAGCTCCCTTGAATGCAGTTAGACCTTGACAACAGAAAGGGACACTGTGTTAACAAGTGCATTTGGTCACAGCAGCTACTTGCTGAGAAATTGTAAATACAGAGAAATATTTTGTAAGTCGTGGCATCTGAGTGGTATCAAGACCCACTCTGACATAGGTGTTTGGATGCATGGTAATGAAATAGAAGCCGAGGTATTAAATATCTTCCTGCTCAAATCACAGAGAGGTCAGGGCAGGACAGAGGAAGGCTGGGCTGGCAGCCACTTCTCTAAAGCTGCTCGGGGAGCCTGGTGCCCACTGACTGCCCACTCTGCTTCCCTTCTCTGCGGGGCAGCCTGCCGGGTGGTCTCTGCTCTGCATTTGGCCTCCTAGCTGGAGCCTGGCAGTGCAAATGTCCATAATTATGGGAGATCCACCGTTTTCTGCTCTGTTGTGGGAATAATGACAGTCTTTCTCTTTATTGCCGTTCTGATGGCCTCGTGTTCTGAATCGCGTGACAGTATTAATAATGGCAAATGGGTCTCATTGAACACAGGGAGAGGCTTCCCATACATCACTTGAAGGGTGGTGGTGAGCTGACAGGTTAACGGAGCTGCTCAGATATGGGCTGAGCTGCGCAGGATGCAGCCACAGATAGACTGTGTGTGGAGGAGAATGGACCCTCTGCTCCATTGCTCGTTCTCTGGAGATATTTACCTCAAAACTGAGTTCCACATCTCAAAATAGACAGCGCGCTTTTTGAATATATTGCTTTTATCCCAAAGAACTCTTTAAAACAACATTTTACAAACCTCCCGAGGCTTATAAAAAGATGGGAAGCCCGATCTCCTAATGGCATAGACAGAAGGACCTTGGAATTCAAAGCCCACAAAACACAGGAAAGGGGCGAATACCCGGCGGCAGTGTCCACGTGGCCTTGTTTCACAGGATCTACACCCCTGGCCAGCCTCGCCCCCAAGCACTCAGCATGGACCTAAGGTGCGGCCTCAGCTCTTATTTTTGGAGAGGGTGCCCTCTACCTCCCGGGTTCCTTCATTCCGGCTCTGGACGCTCATCCGCGAATGCTCTCAGGATGAGCTTCCCCAGCATTCCTTCAGGGGATGAGGCCAGGAGTGGGCAGCTGGCAGGGAAGTCCACCAACATCTGGGGAAGATGGGACAAGGGGCTCACAGCCAGGGGGGGACACTGTGGTTTTACTGTAACGAGGGGGTCCTGGGGAGAGATCCCCTGACTGCCCACTCTGCCTGAAGCCAGTTTCCCTCCACTGTCAGAACAGAACCTCCACGGGGCCCGGCCGGAGCAAGGTCTACCTGAGGATGCAGCAGCCCCCACGGGTGATTGACGTACAGGAGCAGAGCGTCTGCCGTGCTCCCCAGCCTCCCTCCCTGGCCTCCTTCTCCTCTCTTCCCTCTGTCTCCAGCAGGGATCTGTCAGCAGCTCCTTGTCTTTTGTATGTATACCAGACGTCACCTCATCCTGCATTCTGTCAGCAGCTGCGTACCCGAGCTGGTCACAGCACTAACCCACAATGGCCCCTATTTCCTCATTGGCTTTCCTCAGGCAGAATGCTTCTCCATCTGTCTCCCTTGTCACCAGCTGTGACTGTGGGTGCCATCACACCAGGATTGACACTGAAGGAGCACAGAGCCCAAACCATGCAATCAGGTGACAAATCAGATCCGCCATCTTCTCTTTACTGGGAAGAGAAAGAAAGGCTTAGGATGCATTTTGATGGTTCTAGAAGGAAGTTTCCTTAGTGAGGGAAATGCAGAATATAGAATTTGTGCAGGGATTATGAACTTTTGTTGGGATTATTGTAGTTTTATCTGTATTAGAGTTACATACATAAAATAGTGGTGCAGTGTAATTTCTTTTTCTGATTTGTTCTAGTTGGTTACACAGGACAGTAGAGTGCACTCTGTCACATTATACATAAATGGAGCGTGACTTCTCGTTCTTCTGGTTGTATGTAATATGGAATTACACCAGTTGTGTACTCATATATGTGCATACAGTAATAATGTCCCATTCATTCTACTACTTTCCTACTCCAATACCCCTCCCCTCCCTTCAATCCCCTCTGCCTAATGCAAAGTAACTCTATTCTTCCCAAGCCGCCTACCCCCCTCCCCCCTCCCCCGCTTATTGTGAACTAGCATCCACATATCAGAGAAAACATTTGGCCTTTGGACTTTTGGGATTGGCTTAGCATGACATTCTCCAGCTCCATCCATTTACTGGCAAATGCCATAACTTCACTCTTCCTGAAGGCCAAATAATATTCCATTGTGTATCTATACCACATTTTCTTTATCCGTTCATCTGTTAAAGGGCTTCTAGGTTGGTAGCATAGTTTGGCCATTGTAAATTGAATTGCTAGAAACACTGATGTGGCTGTGTCACTGTAGCATGCTGATTTTAGGTCTTTTAGGTATAGACTGAGGAGTGGGATAGCTGGGTCAAATGGTTCTAGTCCAAGTTTTCTGAGGAATCTCCATACTGCTTTCCATAATGGTTTCTCCAACTTGCAAATCCACCAGCAACGTAAGAGTGTACCTTTTCCTATATCCTTGCCAATATTTATTATGCTTGTATTCTTGATGATCGTCATTCTGACTGGATTGAGATGAAATCTTAGGGTAGTTTTGATTTGCATTCTCTAATTGCTAGCAATGTTGAGCTTTTTTTTATATGTTTGTTGATCAATTGTATTTCTTCTTCTGTCAAGTATCTGATTAGTTCCTTTGCTCATTTATTGATTGGGTTATTTGATATTTTTGAGATTCTTTATATATCCTGGAGATCCATGCTGCATCTAAGCTGCATGCAGGCTCTCTCTTCATGTTATTGATTGTTTCCTTTGCTGAGAAGAAGCTTTTTAGTTTGAATCCATCTCATTTCTAAGAGAAAAGTGTGACCTCAATATTCACACATGGTCATGAAAAAAGAAATAACTAAAATGTTCTAATTGTAGACTCTTTCTTTACTTGCCATAATACATGAACATTCTTGAAAATATATACTGACAGAACAAAATGAGTTTAGTGCTCGGCTGACCATTCAGTATTGGCCACTGGAGTTCCCCCCACTGGGAGGTGCTGTTTTTCATGAGGATGGAGAAGGAGAGAGGCTTTTGGTGTTGTCTCATAATCAGCCAGAAGGTTCTAGAAGACTGGTCTCTGGATGGGAAGAGGAGAAACTACAAGAGATGTTAGAACACTGGGGTCTGACAGAAGGCCAGGAGAGAAGGAGGTGCTTGAGGAATGAGGGAAAGCTAGGGTCCTCCAGAGGTCCCTGGAGACGTGTTACCTTGGTGCAGGTGTGTGGGCACCCATGGTCTTCATGCTGGACACTCCTTCTCTCCGAGACTTGGGAAATGCAGTGATTCCAAGCACAGAGACAGATTGAGGTGCCCCCTCCCTTGGCACTTGGTGGACCAGCACGGGCAGTCCAGTGCCCAAACAGCCTGCCTGTTTGCAACCCTCCAGAACTCATTTTCTAGGACCTGGTATGCAACATGCAGTACTGGGAATCCAGTGCTTTCTGGGAGGTGATTAGGGGCGAGTACCCCACCCTCAAGGATAAGTTGAGACCTTAGAAAAGTGGCTGAAGGCCGTGCCCTAGTCTTTTTTGCCCTGCCACCAAGTGAGGGTGCCCCAAAGCAGAGCCATCTTGGAAGCAGAGAGGGGGCCCTCAACTGACACTCTCTTCCAGTAGCTTCATCTTGTGTTCCCCGACTCCAGAACCACCAGAGACAAATTCCTATTGTCTGTGAATCATCCAGTGCAAGGCACTTTTTATAGCAGCCCCAACAGACTGACACAGCCCCATATGCACATTTCCCTGACTCGGATGTGCATATGAAAAGTACTTTGGACTGAGGAGTCTTGGAGTTCCATGCACCAATGAGGAAAGGCGGTCCTGCAGGCCCCTGCAGCCCAGAAGATCTGTCCCCGTGGTTTAAATGCCCAGGTGCTGTGGAGGAGTGGCTCTCCTGGTCAGCATGACAGCTTGTCTTCATGTTCCCTGGGTGGGGGGGCTGTGGACATTACGCCAGCCTGCCTCTCCCTGTGCGTGTGCTCAGACAAGGAACTCAGATTCTCTTCTGTGAAAGAAGGAGGATGACTTACAATCTGTGTTTTTATTTTACTTTTAGTAGTGTTAAGTACCCCACTGGCCATCACTCATCTCCAGGACTCTTCATCTTCCCAAATGGAAATTTCATACACACCAAACACTGACACTCAGTCTCCCTCTTCCCTGGTCCCCGGCTCCCACCTTTTCATTGTCTACCTCCAGTGTCTCATGTAAGCAGAACAGACGGCATCTGTTGTTTTGTGCCTAGCTCTCCCAGCCTGGTGCTCTCAAGGTCCATCCATGTGTACCTATGATAGCACATTTCATAAATGAGTGTAGCAAGAGGCGAACAACAGTAAAATAGACAATTATAATGATATACTCCTGTGAAAGGTTCTGAACACTTACGAATTATTCATTTCAGGAATTTTCCACTTAATACGGGGCTCGTGGTTGACTGCACTTAACTGAAATTGTGGAAAACGGAACCCCACAGGAAGGGATAGACTACTGCTACCTGTTGGGAAAACATAACGGCGGCAGCACCCCAGAAAAATAAAGAAAAAACCCCAACATGGTGTCTAACGACCCTCTTTCTCCTCTTTGTTTCACACCAATGTTCAAACCCTGCTGGTGGGAAGCCTTAGCCCCAATTAGAATTCACTTCTTGGGCTCCGGAACTGACATAGGGAAGAGCTCGCCAATAAATGGGCGCCTTGCTGTCTACCTCAGCCCTGTGACCTCTCCTGGGACCTATGTAAACACACCGCCTTTGGTAATACAGCGGAAACCTCTCTGGTGATCTGTGTCGTGTGGTGTGGCGTCTTCCAGTCCTACACTACCCCAGAGGGGAACCGCTGGATCATAGGACAACTCCAGTCCTACTCGAAGACCCCATAAGAACCCATCTTCCAAGGGGCAGCGCGTGTCAGGTACTACCACATCGTCACTCACAGATGTGTCCAGAGCCTCTGCACCCCCGGGACGCAGGACACCTGCCTCCTCTCCATGGGTGAAAGGTGAAGGGGGCAGCGCATCAAGGGAAGAGCTCTTAAGAGTGCCACTCCCAAACAGGGAAGCTGTCTGACTCCTCCCACCTTCACGGACTCTCCCTGGTGTCATCAGTCAGACAGGGCTTCGGTCCAGTCTCCCCTTACCATTGAGCTCACGTTCCCACTTCCACCCAAGGAGCCTCAGTTGATGATGTTTATCGTTTGGATCACTTTTGTCCAGAACGTGTACCCTCTGTGCTCACTTGAGCACTTTTCAGATCACCCTTGCCAGCTGATGAGATTCTAGAACCCAGATTTTCAGCCACCATCATCACCAAAGTGTCAGATACACGACGTCCCTCAACACGATGCACCAAGACAGGACAGGACAAGGGCCAGAAACAGATGAGCACCTCTATTAAATGTCATCACCCCGCAGTGGGTCCCCCCGTCCCACCTCAGCATCAGTGGAAAAGCCATTTGAGTCTCTTACTCTGGATTGAAACCAAACTGCTTGAGCATAGGGAGAGGAGTGACCGTCTCCAGCCAAGGGGAGGCCCTCCGGGTGCAGCACGGGGCCCAGGCTCGGGAGCCAGGACGCTGGGCCCAGACCCTGGCTCCACCAAGTGCAGACCCGATGACCTCGTGGCTCAGGCTGCTGTGTACCCCATGTCTTGGTGCTTAAGTAGCATAGCGTGTGGCCGAGGTTCAAGGAGGGACGCTCAGAACAGTGCCTGACGTAGCACCCTCGGTGTCAGGGCTTGCTCGTCTTTCGATGATGGGGATAATGAGAAGTCAGGCACTGGTGTCAGCTCAGCACTGAGGCACAGACGGTGAGGGTGGAGGGGCCGCACCCCCCCCTCCCATGGCGGACTCCCTCCTCCACAGCTGCCTCTTCTCCCCTGGCTCCAGCCTTCTGACATGCCTTTCCTCTTCTCCCTCCCTTTTTGTTTTCCCTGGGGGCTGCTGCTCGGCAGTGATGGCCCCTGACTCCCTTCTTAGCAGTGTGGGCGCAGAGCTGGGGACGTGCCAGGCCAGCTCTTCTCCTGGGGCTGAAGGCAGGAGGCCTGGGGGGTCTCAGAGTTCACGCTGCCTGGCCCATGAGGAATGCTGTCTGCTAAGGGAAGAGGCCGCCAGGCAGAAGCAGGGAGGCCCCCTGGGCGTCATGGGGTCCTGGAGGCACCTGCAGGGGACATTCCCTGTTTCCATCTCCTGGGGCCTCAGAGGAGTCTCCACTTCCTGCTTTCCTGGCTTCTAGAGTCCACACCCCCTCCAATGTCAAGGCCCACGGTGGGGTGGTGCCCTCCTTCTCCATCGCTTGGCCGCCTTCTTTCCGTGGTCCAACTTCCCTGTTTTCCCCCTTATATACTTATGGGTGCACCAAGGAGCAGCCAGCTAAGCCCAGATAATCCCCCAACTCAAGAGCCTAGTTCAATCGCATCTGGAAAGAAGTCTCACCCCCAAGTCATTTCTTGCAAAGCCCAGGGATTAGGGCCTGGAAATCCTTGGAAGATGATACTTTCCTGCCTTCCTGTCACCCTGGGGGGTCTCGGGTCCTCACGAGGTCTCACCTGCACCTCCGTTTCTGAGATCCTGGGGCCACACTGTCCGCCCTCCGGTGACCCAGGAACTTGGGGGGACTTCAGCATCTCTTGGCCTGTATGTATGCTCTTTTGAGGGTTCTGAGACTGCAAGAAATAAAGACCCGGTTCCAGACCCAGGTGGGAAAAAAGGTCACGGCAGATATAATGGCATCCTTGGAAAGTTTAAATATTTCTGTTAGAAAACTTTAAAGCTCATAAAATTTTCATAGGTTGGCAACACATAAAATGAATATACCCAGAATCAATTACATTCTTCCTACCAGAGGTAACTCAGAACACATAATTTATAAGGAGATTTCTATTCACAACAGAAACAAAAATATGAAATATTCAGAAACAAATTTGAGACGTGATGCATGACCTTTATACAGAAATGAGCAAAGTTGACTGGAAAATACGAAAGCCTCCAGTCCGGAGATCACTGTGCCTTCTTCCAGGCGGGAATGCTGCCTGTGGTGCTGTCAGTGGTTGGCAAGGTGACTGGCGGGCTGTGCGGAGTTTAGATCCAGTTGTTCATGCCATGTCATGGGAGCGCTCTTCAGCCAGAAGAACAGCACCGCGTAGCGTGATGACAGAAAGAGGATGAGGTGCAGGCTGCCCGCACATCCACAGGGACCCGGTGGGAAGCCGTCGGTGACCATGAGCTGTCTGTCGTTGCTGATGTGCATTTTGAGCAAGCTGCCCAGCCTAGAGAGTCAGGTCCCTTCTCTGTGAACCAAGGGGGGCCAGCACGCACAGGTGCACCCTGGAAGGAGGCTGAATGAAGCGGGGTGTGGTGTTTTCTGGAAACTGTGTTGGATGACCCAGACTGATATCTGGGATGGAAGCCATGGTGCCCAAAACTGCTTCCCTGTGAAGCTTTAAATAAACCCGTTCCAGGAAAACAGAGAGTGGGGGAGATGGAGGTCTTCAGATTGAGACAGTGATGTATTTAATGCAAAGGTAAAGGCGCCTGTGAAAGTGAACTTGACTCATGTTGCTCAGCACACGCTGTATACCTGCCCTGGAATATCCACCTGAGCCCCATTCCTGTGTACATTTATACCGGCTGATCAAGAATTCAAAGCCATTTTAGAATCAATGTCAATGTAAACAACAGCCACAGAAAAATCAATGCCGGCAATTCTGTAAAAAAATCTATTCTCCTTGGAAAAGTGGGGACCGATTCTCGGGAGTCCTCTGTTACTGGAGTAACCCTCTTTCCACAAACGCCTTTCCTCAGGAAGCGGGAACCAGGTGGGATGGAAGCAGGAGCAGCTCTTACCTGAGTGCTGACACCGGAGTGCTCCCAGGGGAAGGCCAACAGAGCAGGGAGGTGCGCGCAGTTCCCGGGAGAACTTGAAGCCAACAGCCGGCACACAGGGAGAGCCGCCGAGCTGCACTGGG
Organism: Ictidomys tridecemlineatus; assembly: GCF_052094955.1. Classification (NCBI taxonomy): domain Eukaryota; kingdom Metazoa; phylum Chordata; class Mammalia; order Rodentia; family Sciuridae; genus Ictidomys; species Ictidomys tridecemlineatus. Next base: position 258,516,554 of record NC_135477.1, on the reverse strand, counting down.
GCCAACACTAGGTCCTCCAGGGAAAACGTCTTGCTTTGCAAGACTCACTCAAATAACAATCAAGCCACTCCCACCATGTACTCTTGGGCTTCCTTAACACACGTCAGGTCACCAAGCTGGGCTTGCTACACCTGAAGGCCACTGGAGAGACTGGTGGTTCAAGTCCCAAGCCACGGGGTCATTTTGGTAGGAAGAGTGCACTTCCCAGGCTGGGACATGTGACCCTTCCTGTCCGTCTCCTATGGCTTTCCCTCCTGGTACAGCAAACCCCACAGGCACCCCCAAACCCTGCCCACCCCACCTGCCTCAGGGCTCCCATCACTGTAGCTCTGCTGACTGGTCAGTGTTCCTCCAAGACGTCAAGGCATCTTCTGCCACAGGCCCTTTGCACCTGCCCTGCCCTTTGCCTGGAGAACTCCCCAGATCTCCACATGGCTTGCTCCCTGGTCCCCTCAGAGTTCTGTCAAATGTCACCATTTTCCATGACCATGTAGTATAACACAGAAGCCATGACCCTCCAGGATGTGCGTGTGCTTGGCTTTCTCTTGGGTACAGCATTCGTGATCTGTGAGTGCCTCCCACCTGTTCGTCCTTCTTCCCTCTGACTGAAGGAGGGGCTCCCCCTCCCCCTTCCGGAGAGCACTGCTGGCCAGGCTTGGGGAGCTGAGAGCCTCCACCCCTGTCCCAGGGACTGACCCCTTGTGCCCCTGGGGCTTCTCCTCTGCAGGCTGCTGTCAATCACTCACAGGCTGTGACCATGCTCAGCAGAGAGCAGGAGGGGACAGCAGCCCCAGGGAGGGTCTCCTCCACTCTGGGACTTCCCCACTCTGGGCTCCTCCTGCCCCCTCCTTCCTTCTCTCCTGCTCCCCCCCCCACCAGGCCCACCCCCTTCCCCTCCCCCCCACAGGCCTGGTCCCTACAGGTCTCTGGACTCCAACTGCATCTTGATGTCTGCTTCCCAGAGGACCCCAGGGGACAAGGAAGGTAGAGATGTCATCTTTTCTGCTCAATTCTATACCCTTAATGAAACAAAAATAAAACCCATTCAAGCCAAGAACAATCGAATAAATTCAGAATAAAATTATGTTGTAGTATTTTATGTTTCTGAAATTAACCGAATTAATAACAACGAGGAGTTGATTGGGAGCTGGTGTAAATCACACAAAGCTGTATGTATAATGAGCACGTCACTTTTCCAAGAGAGCTTGGCAGCCTGATAAGGACTTTAAACTTGATTCACAAGTGCTCTCTCAACTAATTCTGATGAAACCATTTTCAGTAAAGCAGAAGAAAAAGGTGTGCATGGAGCTATCCATTGTATCCTTAGCTCTAGAGTAAACGTGGCATTTTCAAACAGGTCATTTGCATGATTTGGGGATCATCTGGGCAGGAAGAGGCAGAAGCTGAGCTGAAACATGGAGAAGCCGTGGTCTAAGGAAGAGCATGAGGAGAGCTGTGCTTTCCAGACCTCACTGGGGCTCGGCTCCCCTGGGCAGGTGGGTGGTGACCTGCGTTCTCTTGGTAAGCCGATGCAATGCGGCCCGGATCCCGAGAAAGGGGCACTTTCCTTATTCCTATTTGATAAGCAGGATTGAAATCACGCTGGGATTCACTCCATCGGCTACAGCTCGAAGGCTGGGGACACACTGCATTCTGTGGATTTTCAGAGGACACTGATTCTGAGACATCCTCTTGACCCACAGTGGCTTTCCCAGGTACAACAGAAAAGGACGATGTGAAAAGTCAAAATGGTCTGTAAGGTGGACTCCAATTTCCAAAATGCTAAGAACAGCCTCGTGGTCCTTCAGGTGGGAAACAACGCGGAGGGCTGAGCCCTGGTTGTAAGAGCTGGGCTGCCTCCAATCGCCAACCTGGCCGCCACTCCAAGTAATCACCTCTCATCACACCAGCATTTCACCTGGGAGGGGGGACTCCCTGCCGGGAAACACCTCAGATAGTGCTGCCTGTGCAAGCACACGTGCACGGGGTGAATCAGGTGGACCAGCAACAAAAGCTGCAGTCCCTGCACTCACCCTGTGCTTGTGTTCTGCTCTAGTCCCTGCACTCACCATGGGCTCTGTGTTCTGCTCTAGTCCCTGCACTCACCATGGGCTCTGTGTTCTGCTCTAGTCCCTGCACTCACCATGGGCTCTGTGTTCTGCTCTAGTCTGCTTTGAAATGCTCCAGTGTCCATCTGCGGGTCAGTTGTCACTGTGTCACTGCATCACTGTGGGAGGAAAGACTGCCTCCGAAGGAAGCTGCTCCCCACTGGGCACACAGGGTGTCCCCATTGCCCCTCCCGCGTCTAGAGGAGAGATGCTGCCACAGGGAGGGGACGTTGGGTCCTGACACTGATGGTGGGTGTTCTCTGTCCAAGGGTGCCAAGCGTCCTCAGAGCTGACCCGTCACTAGAGGAGATGGTGGTGAAGTAGCTATCCTGTCCAGGTCAGAGGCTGTATTCTGCTGTGGTTTAGGTCTGAGGTGCCCCCCACCCCAAAGCCCACAGTGAGACGATGCGGGAAGGGTTAGGAGAGTGTTAACATAGTGCATTAGTGCCCTGGGATGCACTGAGAGGGGCCTGCAGGCAGGTAGGGTGTGGCTGGAGGAGGCGGGTCCCTGAGGGCGTGTCCCTGGGGTTTGTATTGTGTCCTTGTTGAGCAGCCTCTCTCTGCTTCCTGGTGTCCAGGCCCCAGCCTCTTCCCTCCTCCTCGTCCTTCTGCCATGATGTTCTGTCCCCCACAGGCCTGGAGGAAGGGAGCTGAACTGAGCCTCTGAAACCGTGAGCACCAAATAAACTTTTCCTCCTCTAAAATTGTGCTCGTCAGGTCACAGCAGCAAAGGAGGCGACTAAAACCCGTTTGTATCTTTAATCCTCCCCTCTCTTGATTCTGAATACTTTTACTGAGTGGGGGTTTTTGATGACAGGAGTGAATTTAGTTCTATAGAAAAGGGAGAGCAGTTGACTCATGGGTTCCTGTACCTTCAAGCCCTGCAGGACTGGGATTTGGGAGGGATTTCTCCTGGAGGCAGTGTGACAGGTTATCAGCCTTCGGCCTCCTGGGCTTGTTGATTAACCTCCTGTTTTCTGATGGCAAGTTTGCTCCTAACCAAGGGACGCAGGTGGAGGCCTGTGTTTGGGCTGATGCTTGTCAACAGCTCTCCTTGGGCCACTGAGAAGCCTGTCTGCACCTGCAGCTCTCAACAGAGTGTGGAGCTGAAGACGGTGGGAAGGGAGGCCTTGCCAGTAACCGGGGAAGACAAGTGCCCGGCTGTTCCCTTTACCCTTCTCATGACCCAGGACGGTCGGGGATGGAGAATTTTAACCCAGTGAGGTACTAAAGGAGACCAGAGAACAAGATCAAATGCTTTACCTGAACCAAGAACTTTCACATACTGCATGTGTCTTAATGGGATCCGTCATACACGCCTGCCTTACGAAATACGGAACTCGGGCCGGGGCTGTAGCTCAGTGGTAGAGCACTTGCCTCGCAGTTGGGAGGCATTGGGTTCAATCCTCAGCATCCCATAAAAATAAATAAATAAATACAGATATTATGTCCATCAACAACTAAAATAACAACAACAAAAAGAAATAGGGAATCCAAACTCAGAAAGCATATGGAAATTTCAATTATCACACAACCAAATTACTACAGGAAAGAGGAAGGTCTATGAAATGCCTCTCTATGGAACTCTAAATGGTGTTTTTCAACATGGAAAAACTTGAAGAATAATTCATAAAGCTATGTGAATTAAGCCACCCTTTCAAGCCAGTAGGGAAGTAGGTACACAATCCATACTGTGGTTTTATCCAAGGCCATGTCAAAGGTTAAACAAATGAGGTAGAAGAAAAGGGCCAGAGAACGAAATCTTAGCCTTTATATTCACCGAGAATGTTGGTTTTGAATGAGGTTAGTGAAATAGTTTTCTCATTTGCACTTTACTTTCAGATTAATATTACAATAATTCTTGATTCATTTTCAATTTTCTATCTTAACAAGAGTTGACTCTGTGAAAGACACTCATTATACACAGCATGCTGGATTTGAGGTAGCTGGTGTGTTATTGATAGGTGATATGACAAAGCCCATGTTTCACTGTCTTGCTTCTAGGATCAATGGAAACCTGTCAATAATTTATCCCACAATGAATTTGCTGCACACGACTTTAATTAAAAGACTTGGGGAACTAGCCAGCATGTCTGAGATGCAGCATGCATGTCTATGCAGTAAACAGGCTACGTGGAGTAGTTTGTATCAAGGGCTTTGACAACTGAGAGCCAGGGCCAAATTCTAACTCATTCCCTTGCATTTATGTCTTCTTGCCTTAGTCAACTTGGGGTTCTTTAATAGAGTACTATAGACTGGGTAGCTTAAATAGCATGCACTTATTTCTCCTGGAGACTGGTATGTCCAGTTCCAAGATGGCAGCAGATCTGGGGTCTGGCGAGGGCCTCTTCTTGGTTCACAGATGGTGCCTTCTTATTGCATCTTTAAGGAGAGAACAGGGAAAGAGAGGGAGAGGGGAGAGAAAGCAAGCCACAAGCTTACCCATCTCTCTTGCTAATCCTATTTATGAAGGTTCCACCTATAAGACCCAATTATTTCCCAAAGCCCCACATCCTGAGACCATTACTTTGGGGGATTTGGATGTCAATATATGAATTCTGAAGGGAACAAATATTCAGTCCACAGAAGCTCTCCTCCTGTTTTTCATCTTTCGTAATCACTGCCTTGCACCGTGAGGAATTACTTGGGCTTACTCTATAATAAAATATGAAACACGCAGTGAATGTTGTGGGTTTGACATCATGTTATATTTTTGTAAAGTAAAGAGTTTTGAGTAAGAAATAAAGTCTATTGATCTGCTGCCAGAGCAGGCAAGTTTGAAATATTTGAATATTTTGATGCAGAAATAAAACATGGAAGAGATCTCACAGTCTTTGGTATTCAATGTATCACTGATACACTATTATTATTATTATTATTATTGATACTGGACCTAAGAATCTTTACTGTGCAAAGTGTAATAGATTGCAATTCAGAATGGTGTAACACAGGCCAGAGGAATGAGGAGCTCCAGCATTTGCAGGAGGCTGTCTCTGCCCTCGGCAGTCACAGGACAGCAGGGCTGCAGGAAACCTTCCTTGCCCCTTAGGAGTGGGAGGTCACCGTCACCTGCACAGGGTCACAGCTGGAGTAAACCATCCTGTGCTCCCTCTTGTGTTCCCAAAGGCAGGATGCTACAAAGGAAACTTTCAATTAAAAAACAGAGTGAGATTATGTATTAGTATCATGGCAGTTTAGTTTTCTCTCCTTTTCTATGACTCATTGAAAATCCCAGAGTTCTAATGGCTTAAACTCCTAGAATACTTATTTTTTTATAATCAATGTTTGTTTTTCTATAACTGTTCGGTCAATGACCCATCTACATGGTTTCAAAAATTAATTTTGTTTCTAACAAAATTCCTTTCCTATGTGCATATGTGACCTCATGACCAATAAAATTCTACATCATGTATAACTAAAAGAATGAGAAGTTGTACTCCATATGTGTATATTATGTCAAAATGCATTTTACTCTAATGTATAACTAATTAGTACAAACAAAAAAGTTAGATGACTGTATATAATGTCCAATGTTTAACAACTGATTTTTAGAGATACTTACAATACTGCATAAATTTATGAAATAAATAAATAATTTTCAAAACACCCTAGCAAGTGTAAAGAGGGTTAGAATATATTGTCTCTTACAAGGGGGTCTGTACATATTAAAGATGTGTAAACTTCAAAATTTCCTTCCCACACTTAGAGATTTCTCTATTATTATTATCAACCTTAAAGAATGTCTAATCATATTCTTTCATTAGTAGTTTTCTTCCTGTTCTTATAACCTGATTCCCCAGATATATGTTAGCAGTGTCCACCCTGAATTGGCATAAATGCCAGGGCCAGATAGCAAGCTGAGATGTGACCTCAAATTTTGGTAGCAAGGTCAATCTAGGATTTCAAGGACACTTTGTGAATCAGTGACGTAGCACAAGCTCTGATCACATCTGGTCACTGCACACAGCTTCTCTCTCACAAGAATACTGTGGGCAGTCTGCAGAGGTGATGTCTGCCCCATGCATGGACAACGGGAAGCAGGTCTGCATCTGCCTTCCTCCAGCAGCCCCCTCCGGGCTGTTGACCATGAGTGTCCTCTGCATTCCTTGGCAAAAGCCTCTCCCAAAACACAATAGCTACACCAATGGCCATGCCTGGTGTCAACAAGTGACCTGAAGTCTGGAGTCTGGGTTCCATGGACACTACCTATAAGCGCTCAGCTGGACTGAAATGAGGAGGAGAAACATCACTGCAGGCAAATCACAGCTCTGATCTTCTCTTTTTCTCATTCTAAACTCACTTTCCACATGAGATCCTTCATTAACCTAATGTTTTATGGATTTGAATTTTTTCTTCCTCTATTCACAGAGGCTTGTAGTTTGGGAGACAAAGTTGTTGTGTAAATAATTAACTATTCAAATGAAAAGCCATCATTTCTAACCTGCTGCAGCATTGTAAGTATTAAGAAAATTAAGCTATGGCAGCCTTGAATGCGTAACTAGATGGCTGTTTAATACCTGTGAAGGTTGGGTCGTGCTTGGTTCGATTCACTTTATTTGAAATAAAATGTATTTTCCTCCTGATCAGGATGCATGGAGACACCGCAGAGGAAAAGTATTCTTTACCCTGGTTTCCACAAAGAAGGTTTTGTACAAATCTGAATTTTAAATAATTTCTCCTTTCCAGAACTTCTGATGGGGCTGAATAAAGTCATTTTAAAAATGTGTAACATAAAATACCGTTTCAGACACACTGAGCACTGTGCTGTGGAAGAGCAGGGGTGAGACGTTGACAATCTCTTGTTCTTTGGCCTTGTGCCACGGACAGCTGAGACGCCCTTGTGTCTGAAATGTGCTCCCCAGAGGGTATGCTGATGTCCTAAACCCCTCCTGCCCTTGAATGTGACCTCATTTGGAAACATGTCTTTACCGATGTGATCAAGATGAGGCCCCAATTCATGGGACTGGAGCCCTTATTATAAGAGGAGAACAGGAGAAGATGTCGTGTCACTTATAGGAGAATGCTGTGGGATCACGGAGGCTGAGCTTGGAGTGATGTTTCTTCCAGCCAAGGATCACAGGACTGCAGGGAAAACCAGGAGTTAAGAGAAGGTAAAGGAAGGACCCTCTGCTAGAACCTACAGATAGAGGATGGGCCATCGGCTTGACTTTGGACATTTCACCTTTCAGAACTGCAACAGTGAATCTCCTGTTGTTTAAGACACCCAGTGGGTGACAAGTCTTTGAGACAGCCCTCAGAGACTGGAGCAGATGTTAGAGTGGATGATTCCTCTAGGTGGCTTCTCTTATGTGACCCAACTCAGAGCCAGGGCTACAGAGCCTGACCAGCTCAACCTTTAGCTCACTGTCCACAAACATTGTGAGTCTCAATGCAAGGAATCTCTGAGCTCATGTAGGCACCTGCACCACTAACTTTACAGAATAGGCCTCAGCAGAGGGTGGTGAGATCTCCACATTTATAGGAGACCATATTAGGGGGAAAAAAAATCCCCATTTTCTTTTAAAGCAGAAGGGCTGGGGTGGGCACATTGAACACCTACAGAGAACAACTAAGAGGCCTCATGCTGCGGAATAAAGTCCTCCCTGGGCCTGTCTTCCATGTTTTAACAAGAACTGGGGTTACTTTCACTTTCCTGGGCATGTGTAGAAACTGGCTCTTCTCTGAGTTAAGGTGGAGACTGAAGAAGGTCCCTCTATGGATCTCTGATGGTATACACTGCCAGCTTCCAGGGAGGGGTGGTCTTCTTGGAAAAAGAACTAGCCAGCATGGGAGAAATGCAATATATACAGAGAGAGAGAGAGAGAGAGAGAGAGAGAGCGAGCGCAAGCTGGAGACCCTGCCGAATCTGTGGTGTTCTTTCCAGGTCAAGTGCAGGAGAAGACAGATGCCCAGATCCAGGCCAGACAGAGGGAAGGGCAATTGGTCTGGTGCACTTCCCTTGTTGGGAAGGGCAGTTAATTGGTCTGGTGTGTCAGATGTCAGAGTCATCCGTCACAGGCACGCCTTGGGAATGCTTCCCCCTGCGGCCCAGTCAAGGTGGCACACAAAGCAACTACTCCAGGGCTCAATGGAGACCCTCTGCAGGGCCTCTCCCAGGGCCTCCTGGTGATTCCTTCGTTCACTGACCCTCCCTCACCCACAACCAGGGCCCACACCTCATCAGAGCCAGTTCCACACAGCTGTCCCACGGCAGAGACAGACATGCTTCTTTGCCTGTGTCCCTACGGAGCGCTACCCAGTCCTGGCTTGAGCAAATGTTGCTGTACTACAGTAAGATTCTCCAGAGAAACCAAGCTAATGAAATTCAAGAGAAAGTGACTGAAAGGGAGAGAGAGTGTGTGAGAGGGAGATTTAAGGGATTTTCTCACGTGATCATGGAGGCTGGTAAGTCCACTATCTCCAGGGCGGGAGCTGGAGACCCAGGAAGAGCTGACGTAGCCACAGGAGTCTGAAGACTGTGGCTGCCATGTTCCTGTTGCTTGGTGGGGAGAGAGTGGGTGAGTCTTCTGTTCTCTCCAGGATTTCAATTGATAAAGGAAGGCCCACCTTCATTGTGGAGGGTAATCCACTGTACTCAAAGCCCACCAATTAAACTATTATTCTCACCCAAAAAACACTCTCACAGGAACATCCAGAATATGTGACCACATTCCTAAGCATTGTGGTCCAGTCAAGTCAACATATAAAATTAACTATCACAGGCCGAGCACAGCGGCACACACCTATATTCCCAGCTGCTCGGGAGGCTGAGGCAGGAGGATGGTTAATTCAAAGTCATCTTTAGCAACTTAGCAACATCTATCTATAAATAAAATATTAAAAAGGGTTGGGATGTTGCTGGGTGGGTAAGCACCCCTGGGTTTAATCCCCAGTACCAAAAAAAAAAAATTAACCTTCAGATACACATTGTATACATATATAGGTAACAATCTTTTATGTATAAGCATTGTTATAAATTATAGGATATATTCTATGTGTATATGTACATGCATTCATACAACTTAACCATTTATAAAAATAATTTTATGATGAAAACCAGGTTTTATTTATCTTTAGCAACTTGGCAACATCTATCTATAAATAAAATATTAAAAAGGGTTGGGATGTTGCTGGGTGGTTAAGCACCCCTGTTTAATCCCCAGTACCAAAAAAAAATTAACCTTCAGATATACATTGTATACATATATAGGTAACAATCTTTTATGTATAAGTATTGTTATAAATTATAGGATATATTCTATGTGTACATGTACATGCATTCATACAACTTAACCATTTATAAAAATAATTTTATGATGAAAACCAGGTTTTATTTATCAAAATAAAATCATTTATTGTTCATCTTGTCTGAGTTTCTATAAAACACAAAGTCTGCCGCTATCTCTTTCTGCTTTCCTGCAGGGAGCATGTGGCCCTGTGCCCTGTAGAGGGTGACAGTTAGTCCATGTTCATTGAGGAGGATTTTGCTGAAGACGAGGGGGAGACTGCAGCGCAGGTGTGTGTCCTCGATGGACTGCCCCATCTTACCAGGCCAAGGCCTTCCCTGCCCAGCCAAGCCAGTCACTCCAGCTGGGCCATTGTGCTGTCACCTGTAACAACAATGCTTTTCTGCTCCTTTTGTTCTTGGATTGCCTCTCCTCTTCCCCACTCTCTTGCTGAGGACCACCATCTGGCCCCTGGGTGCTGTCTGCTGAGCCCGCTCCTCAGCACCCCAGGTTCAGGAGGTTTGGGTCACACAGTTCTCTTGAGGACTTTGGCTCCTGACTTTGGTGCAGATGGGCAGTTGCTCTCACACTGACAGGATGGCTGCCCAGGGAACGGGGCTGAGCAGAGACAGGTCTCCAGTTTGTCCCCACCCAATTCAGTGTCTCATCTGGATGGAAAGTGTGCCTGGGCTAGTTCTGGTGACCATTTTGGCTCTGTTGACCATGGCTTTTCCCACCTAAGGATTCCATGTGGGAAAACGTCAGTCTCTCTCCTGTGTGCATCGCCCAGAATGACTCCGGGAACCTGGTGAGTGTCCTGCTGCCCCAGGGCCATCGGGACATCATCATTCAAGGCCCACAGGATGGGAGCCGAGATGTGCCACCTGAAAGTTAAAGCAAAGCCTTAGAAAGGAGGTCAGCAAGGAGAGGAGCGTTGAAGGTCAGGAAGAGGCAGCAGAACCCCGTGGGATGGAGCAGGTGGATAAACAGGGCTCCAAGCTTCCAGAGGGCGGGAGGTGAATGGAGCCTCAACCTGGCAACGCAGAAGCACATGGAGGCGTTGGCAGGAGCTGAGTGAGGAATGGCTTCATCCTGGCCACCTGTAAGGATCCCCACCCACACTGCTTTATGATTGAGTGCTCCCCTGAAATCCTCATCTTTTCTCTCCCGTCTCATGTGTGTTTCCCAGAAACTTTAGGGAGCCAGTGCCCCTAGTGTTCAGGCAGGGACTGGAAACAGGAGGATGTCAGGGCTCCAGATTCTTCTCCATCTTCAAATTTTCACTCAAAAGACTGGAATATGCATGAGGCGAGGGGCCGTGTCTGAGGCTCACTCTACACTCATTTGTTGATTGAATCAGTAAGTCAGTCCAGTAGATAAAAGGTGGACCCTAGGATTGTAATGTTTTTGAAATTGGAATCAAGCTAAAAAAAAATCTGGTCTAATTTTTTAATTCTCTTGATGAGCAGATTAAGACTCAGAGGAATTAATTTATTTGCCTAGTTTTGCAGGACTAATTCGCATTGAGTTCACACTCTGAAGTACGGATCAAATATTCATTTCCCGACCTTGTCTGTTTTCCATAATTTTGGATAACTCTTCTTGATGATTTTAGAAATGAGAGTGATGATCTCACCAACAAACCGCTCCCTGTTCACAAGCACTTTTCTTGAGAAAATATTCCCCCCTCAGATTTTACACAAAGTGTCTCAATTCTCACCAGGTGTCCACATTTGTGCCTGAACAGGACACACCATCTCCCCACAGTAAGGGAACGAGTAAAAATGAATCCGTTGCAAAGCTAAAGTTAGAATAACAGGTCAATGGAAGATGAGTGGTTTCTCAAATTCCATCTCATTGACAGGGCAGGCACTGGACCTCAACTTGGGGCCCCTGGGATCATGTAGGGTGCTCCAAGGACAGGTGACAAACACTGCACACTCCACAAACCACACATTGAAGTGTCCTGCTCAGGTCACCTGACTTTCCCTGTCCTTCGAGGAGGGGACGGGAGGCCTCGAGAGAACACCCATCTTTAAAATCCCCAAGGAGTAGAGGTGCCCAGAGGGAAACCGAGGAAGAACCAGTGGGGGAACAGAGGGGGTGCAGAGCAGCACGTCCCACCACCATTGACAAGAGCAGCGCACCCCCCTCCCCCCACGGGGGATGGCACCAAGAGCTCAATGACAGGGCTGAAAGAGGCCACTGGGGTTGAGGTCAGAAGCTGTGAGCCCCTGCACAGAGCCAGCTCAGCTCGGTGACGAGTTAAAAGCCTGTCTTGGACTGAGAAGCAAACCAAGCTGACGGGAGTGGAGAGAGGTGACGGGAGGAGGAGACGGTGGGAGTAGGGGAAAGTCAGAACAGTGGCCTTCTTCTAAATCCTGTGTTACGGTGACACACAGGTGCCATCTCTATCTTTCAAGGCAAGTCCCCACCATGACCCTGAAATGTGGGAGAGGTACTTAGGAAGAGGGAAACTGGGCAGATCAGGAGGGAAGTCGGCCAGGCCCCAGGGAGGAGGCAGGACCAGGGGGGACCAGGCTGGCACTGCCAAGCCTGGGCCCTGAGGGCAGGAGCTGTCGTCTGGCTCCCCTGCCCTCTCCCTGCAGACTGATCCCAGCCCATCGGGGCCTTGGATGTGGAGTGTGGAGGACACATCTCCAGTTCAACGTGCTGCCCCCTCCTTGAGCTTGGTTCTTGCTACCATTGTCCTGTTGACTCAGGGCTGTGCCTCACACTGCAGGGCTTCTCCCCGTTTCCCCACCCACGCTTCTCCCGTCTGTGTCAGAGAAGGGACAAGGCAGATGCTCAGGTGTAAAATGTCAGTCAGTCACTGACGGAACCGGTTCAGGACTTTTAAGTATTTTAGAGAAGACTTTGCTAAAACAGATATTACTCTGTATATTTATATGATTGGGATCTAATTTTAAATCAGGATAGAGACTTAAGTCTGTGTTACACAAATTTGCATAAGCAGATTTGGTTTTTTTTCCCCTTCGTGGGGAAACATGATTCATTTCCCTAGGGAAAATGGCAGGTCAATTTGTGCCCTGGACCCACTTTCTCTTTAGCATGATTAATGAAGATGGACACTGGAGTCTGTCTTGTTCCTCCAGGCACAGTTAATTAGCCCTTGACTCCCACCCCCACCAACAGCCTCTGTTTCCCATTCCCATGATACAGGAAGCACCAGGCATCTATAGCTGGGGTCTCCTTGCAAGAGACCATGGACAAATTGACAGGTGTCACCCTGAAAGCAGCAGCCTGCAGCACACAGGAGAGCAAATTAACCCAGGAAGCACTGATCGACCACATGGTGGAATTCAAATGCCAATGCAATTTCCAAATGCTGGTTTTAAGTGCAGCAGAAGCCATCTATAAATTCACCTCTATGACTTTTACATTCATAATTTATTTCCTGCCAGGAATCTAGTACCTTGCCATGTAGCTACTGCACCATAAGAGACCTTGCGAATGGAATTAAAAGGCACAATTCACATACTTGACTTTTCCACCTCCAAAGCTCATGGGATTTTTTAATTCAGTTTGAATTTCCTGAGAGCTTTTTAAGAATTGCAGGTTTTCTGGTTAACAACCAAATTCAAGTAAGGCTTGGTCCCAGATGGATTTTGAAAGCCCATTTAGTAGCATGCTCTGTGGGCCTCAGTTCCAGGATGGAGCTGACTGCCCCAGAGTGGGCAACATGCCCAGAGAGGAAATGCCTCAGCTTCAGGGCCTGGGCCAGGAACAGGAGTGAGCTCAGTCCTTAGGGTGTCCTACCTACTGACAGAGAAAGAAGAAAAGCTCACATGGAAATGAGATGTACTACCCGAGTGGCATATGCCCCTTTCTTTATTAAGGAAATTGAACAATACAAAAAGCAGCTACCAAAGTGACACCCTTACATCCTTGCTCCTCAAAGTGACCTCTGCAGGCAGCAGCTACTGCATCATCAGCACTGGTGTGCTGAGCCCTGGCTATCTGCATATGTGTGCCAGGAAACATCTGAGACCCAGAAAAGGGACCTCTTGCTGGAGGCCAGCCCTCTGATGACACTCCCTTTCAGCTGGCCTCACACACTCCTGACCACTCTGCATAGTTCCCCAGCAGGCTGCATCTTCCAGCTCCCTCCCTCCTTGGAGTCAGCCCTGGTTCCCTCCTTCCTTCTCTGAGCCTCTGATTTCCATCTCCTGGGGCAATTTCTTCATGTCTGTGGGTGTAACTCCTACAAGCAAAATGAACAGGTATACTTGAGAGCTGATTTTGGTTGGAATGTGTGAAAGTGCATACACGTTGGTGGCCGCTAGATAACCAAGAGCTTCCTTGTGCTGGTCAGTCTGCTTGCCTCAGCAGGGACAATTGCTGAATGAATCCCCTGGTTTTCAACACCATAAATTAGGAGCCTGGAGAAGAAGGAGGCTAAAAATCCACTAAGCTCCTACAGGCAGCATGCAGAGGGAGCACTCGAAGCTGTATTCCTTGACTCTGTAGCTCTGCCCACGACCAGCAGGCCTTCCAGCCTGTCCAGCATGAATCCCACTGTGCATCTCCCCACAAGCCTGCCTGGGCTTCAGAGTCGCACACACAGCGACCTGGGGTGCAGCCCTGGCACCTCAACCTGTTCAAACCCCGCTTGCTCCCCCAGGTCTCTCCTGTCTTCACTAGGTACCCCTCCAGCCTTCGCCTCTCCTGGGGATCAAGTGCTTCACCTCCCCTGACCCAGGGCCTGCATCACACATCCACCCAGGCTGGGTGTTCTCCCTCTGGTGGGAACAGGATGCTGGCTGCCTGCCCGCCGTGTTCACACTGGCACTGCGGAGGCCCAGTCTGTCAAAGGCTCCTTTGGTTCCTGTACCACTGGGAGGCACTGGCTTTCCTGGGCTGGATTGTAAAATGGGCCTGTGGATTTCTGCTGGGAGAGGAGGCTTCCTCTGGCTTGGGAGAAGGGGCAGCATGCTTCATAACTCCCTGCCCTTGGGAAGGACTGTCATCTGCATGTGTGAAGTCTCACCTCCACAGGGAAGTCCTGGGCAGGGAGGCCAGAGCCTGCGTCCTGGGAGCGGATACCCTTCTCCTTCAGGCAGCCTGTGCTCCCCACAGCCTTGGCCATCAGAATCCAGTTTATTAAGTGTGACATTTCAGAGGTTACTGGATTCATCTTAGTCACACAGACACAGACTCTCTTCTTCTGTCAGGACTTTCCAGTGGAGTTCTGGCAACATGAAGGGTCTGCTTCACATAAGTCTCCTCTGTCCCTGTGGCTCTTAAAATCAGTTCCTTTCCTCCAGGTTTGGAGAGCAGAGGCCAGGCCATCTCTGGAAGTCCACAGCTTTCCTCCGAAGTGCAGAGGCTCCATGGGTGGGACAGGAAGGGGCTGGGTAGGGCTAGATGGGACCGAACCCATGTCCTCTGTGGGTTTTTTCATATGGGAAGACTCTCTCTGTCTCCCAAGGGTCTTCTTCCTCCAAGAGACTGCTTGGTCCTCATCTGAATGAAGGTGAAACATAAGTGTTGGTGAAACGACACTGATCAATATGGTCCTTCTACAGGCAGGAACTTGACAAATACCACAATGATAACCAAGTGAGGGAGCTGTAGAGGGCAGAAGCCGCCAGGGCAGGAAGGCGAGTGAGGAGGTCGGAGCAGGGTCAGAACAAAGGAGCATGGAGAGGTCTTCCAATGAGGTCAAGCTCCTGCTTCATGAAAGTGCTCATGGACACAGCAGGGACCCACCTAGACAGACACTTCTGTTCTCGTGCTCCTAAGTGGAGACCCAGTAGAAAAACTAAAACAGATGCGTGGACAGAGAGGTCACCCATCAATAGTAGGAGTGTATGGACAGGGGAGGAGATAGGGAAGGGAGGAGATTCCAGAGACCATAAGAACAGGCCAAAACTCCCCCACCAGATCCCCAGCTCTGGGTCCCCTTCACATTAGAGAAGGTCATTTCAGTATCTCCGTCACCTCTGCAATGACCCTGCTCCTGGCTTGCTGTCTCTGTGTCCTGTTCTCCAATTCTTTGCTGAATGGACACAATGAACCCAGCACCTTAGACAGTAACAAAAGTGGACACAAGATGTGGCACTGCTGAGAAGTGAAATGCGTGCCGTGGGTCCTGGCTGGGCAGTCCAACACAGCGCGTCCTTCAACAGCACTGCACTGCAGACCCCATGGCCCTTCCACCCTCACACTCGGGGCAAAGCCAGACACAGTTTCCTGCCAGAAATACGGACAGTGGCCAGGTATGCCCAGGGGTGCTCCTCAGTACCCCCATCAGCTTCTGGGCCTCTTGATTTCTGCTGGAGTGTTGTCAGACACCCAGATCACACCATGAAAAACAATGTAATTACTTTTATGTGTCAAGGGCTCTTGGCCTTGCCTTTCTATTTATGTAGTTTTGGACAAAAACAATGTAGCTTTCCATTCTAATGATTTGAATCACAGAAAGGGGCAGATTGAGGGCTCTCATTTTCAAATAGCATGAGTCTGTTCCAGGGAAGAGATAAATCCCTAACGCTGTTGTATTTTAAGTGTTGGTTGTACTGAGAATTCCTGTTCACTGACGGCTCTTTCAGAGGCACCAGCACAAGAGGAAGGATTCAAGAATTTGGTACCATTGGGGCTCCAAAGAGCAAGGGGTTGTGGGACAGGTGGTGGGAGCCATCAGTGCTGGGCATCCAGAGTGTTCCCTCAACATGTGCCACACATCCTTGTAGGTGGGCATCATTATCCCCATTCTGAGGAGGAAAACTTGCAGCTTAGAGAAGATTATAATTAATAAAGCAACAAAGCAGTGACGTGGCAAGACCAAGATTTGAGCCGTGGGTGGACACCACGCCTGTGCTTCCTGGACTGTGCTGGACTGTGGGGTGCTAATGTTTCCTGCAAGGCTATTTTGCTACAGATAAATAATTAACCTTCCAAGTTTTCTTCAGTATAATTGGGAGCTGTGTAGATACTCTGTAGCCAAATAGGTCTTCCTTAGAAAGTCAAGTGCTTTAGAGGAATAAATGGGTTCATTTTAGATGTTGATGCTCCACCAAATAACTAGAATGACCACGGGATCTACATGTAGCAGCTTCTCAGCAAACATGTGTTGGATGAGGGAGAGACTGACTGAGTCCTGCATGTCTAAGTGGACAGCCCTGTCCATGTGTTTGAATTTCCAAAATGAACAGATGAGGGGCCCGTCATCCTGCTTTTGATCTATAGGGCCACACGGGACTGTAAGCCAACAAGACTAGCAGATGGACTTGGAAGAGGTCACCAATGAAGGAGGAGGACTCTGGAGGACAGTGGCCAGCTTGCCGATCAGGGGTTTCCTGAGGGCTGAGGAATAGAAGACCCTCAGACACCTGGACCCAGGTGAGTGCTGGTAGCGGGTCAGACTGCTTCAACAGCATGTGAACCATGTGGCTGAGCCGGGGCTCCCAGGCAAGGTCACACAGGACTCGGCATCATGGCGGTGACTGACATTTACATGCCATTTACTCAGTGGGACAGTCGAACACATTCAGGAAAAACTGTAGAGAAGAGATGAGAAGAGAGCCCCGTGGTGACCCTCCCCAGAAGAGGCCGGAAAGGGAGGCCGGAACAAAGGCGGAGGGGCTGCCCTGAGGTGGCAGCAAGGCAGAGCTGTGGCTGAGGAGGGGACGCGCTCCCTGGAGCCCAGTGCCCCAGGGTGGGCATTACCTCTGAGCCTGCGGACCCCACGGCTGCTCACGGGAGGGTTGGCACATGTGCTGTTTGGCCTGGGCCCGAGTGACCACGAGTTGGCAAGCTCTTCTCCTCCGGCTCAGAACGGGGTGCTCTGAAGGGTTTGCTTCACGGGCCATTAGGGATTCACCAGCTTCTCCCATCAAAACAACAATCACGGACTGGAGGTTCCTCAAAAAGCCCTGTCATCTGGGTAAGAGGCGCCTGCACTGGGGGCGCTGGGAGTCCGTGATTGGCAGCTTTTCTTTATTCTGGCCTCACATCACCATTTAAACCAACCAAAACACTCATCTTGCCAGAGAGTAAATTGCCACTTTGAAACACAAAAAAACAGGCAGAAGTATGAGATTCTGAACACTCGCCATTGTGAAGTGGTGAGGGCTGGGTGGCGGTGGGCACGGGGCCATTTGCATCTTGTTATCCCTCCCTCCTTCTTGCTTCCAGAATTATTGAAACACTTCAGATCATTAACTCTGCCAAATACAAATTAGAAAAATAAAACTCTCCCAACTGACCCTTTTCCTAAGCCCAACTCCAGTTGACAATTCTCAGAATTTTCTAGATGAAATTAATCCTCTTGCTTTTGCCTCCCAACCTCTTCCCAAGTTCTTCCTAACCTCTGTCTCTTCATAAGCTCCACCAGACACACACATTTGAAGCTAATAAAATATCAAATTTAATTCACCCTGAACTCTTGCTCAGCAGAGCAACTAAGCATATTTACTTCTTGTTACCTTGAGAATTGAAAACTTGTATAATATTCATTGTCACTTATCAGTGAGAGTATAGACTGAGTCAAAAGTCACAAATTACCCACAGAGAGCTTTACTTACAGGGTGACCCAGTTGAAGCCCTTGGAGGGTCTCCTCATGTTTATTCATAAGTGAGGATGCTTTAGCGTCTCATAGAAGGCTATGGATGCACCCCAGGTGCTCAATTAAAGGCCTCTGAAGTGCAGGCATCCAGTGAACTCTGTTCAGGAGAGCAAGCCAGCACCAGGGCAGGAAGGTGGGCACAGCCCCTGTCCCACCATAAAATCTCGGCCAGTTAATGAAAATTTTATTTTATTTTATTTATTTTTTTTTTGAAAGAGAGAGAATTTTTAATATTTATTTTTTAGTTCTTGGCGGACACAACATCTTTGTTGGTATGTGGTGCTGAGGATCGAACCCGGGCCGCACGCATGCCAGGCGAGCGCGCTACCGCTTGAGCCACATTCCCAGCCCCTAATGAAAATTTTAAATGTGTTAGTTTAAATTTCAAACATAGATTTTATAGAAATCAACATAAGAAAAAATAGGCCTAGAGCAGTCCTCTATCATTTAGTCTCAATTAAACACCCCTCTACCGCAGTCCTAAGGACCGGGGTTGCCAGAGCAGGAGGAACAGGCCCAGTGGGGGCTGCACAGCCAGCAGCCAATCCTGGCTCCAGGTGACAAGGTGGCGTTGCTGTCTCCTCACCAGAAGAGCAGTGTGTGTGGAGGGTGCTTTCCATTCCAGGGTTTGATTGACATGGAGTCTTCTGTCATCTCCTGCGTAGTGGACCCTGCTTTGCTGGGAGGGGGCCAGAGTCAGGCACACAATCTGGGTCCTGACTGAATCCAGCCAAACCAAGCAAATCTAAATAGGGTTTTTTGCTATGTTTACAATATCCATTTTAAATCTTTTCATATCTTAATGCTTATGATAAAAACTACGAGAATTCTGTAAAAATACATAGCAAACACTTGAGCATCCTGTCTGAGCAGGTCCTGGGCAGCTGGTGGACGCTCACTGCTGCAGAAGGAGCTCTATCCTCAGGTCTAGTCAGCGGGTCGGTGTGCTTTGTTCACACACGTGATAAAGGGTTACTCAGATTCGTGTGTGTGTTTTGTCTTCAAACACGCTACATGCACATACACGCATGTGCACATGTGTACATATCCACACAAAATGTTTACATGTTGTCCATGATGTTTAGATCATACTGTTCTATATCCTGAGTTTTTCACTGAGCATAAAATTGTCATTCAGATCCAACTGCTTGGAGCCTCCTGAAGCTTTCAAAGTAAGATGATTCCTGTTTGTTCTGTTCATTTGCTTTTCATTTCAGAAAGCTCATCACTTCAGGGTTCAGAAACCAAAATGTGATTTGACCTTTTTTATAAATGTGTGCTGTTTTATCTTATTGATTATCCACCTTTAACTCGACTGCACATTTTTTAAACTGACATAACAACAATTGCCCGTATTTATGCAGCACAGTGTGATGTTTGGATGTGCGAGTGTACACTGTGTAATAATCAAATCAGGGCATTAAACATGTCCGTCATCTCATGCATTTAGCATTTCTGGAGAGAACATTCCAAATCCTCTCTTGTTATTTTGAAATAGCCAGTACAATATTTTTTAAAAAGAACACGCAGAATGCCACTGTAGTCAATACCCCAGCAACTCACTGTCCTGCGTGCTCACTGCTCTTAGGAACACACCAAAGTTCCACCCACCTCCTTTTCCTGCTTTGCTTTTCATGGCGCTCTCTGAGCAATGCAGGCTATGCACTAGGCCGATCGATGCGTTTTCTGAGACTCCCAAATTGTGCAGGATATGAGGTGGAGCGCAGCACAGCTGCAGTAGGTAAGAACAAACAGCATGTAATGCTTATTTTTTAAATCTGGGTCAGAGGGCTGTATTAGTCAGGTCTCTCCAGAGAAACAGAACTAATAGAATGCGTGTGCATGCACACACACATGAACACATACCCACAGCACATGCACATACAAATTATGGTAAAGAATTGGCATATACAATTATCGAGGCTACCAAGTCCAAAATCCTCAGAGTGGGTCACCTGATGCTGCAGGTGGGCTCCAGTTTGAAGATAGCAGGCAGGAGACCTAGGAGAGCTCAATTTCCAGCTCAAGTTCAAAGACTAATTGCTGCAGAACAGGGGGGAGCTCACGTTTTGGATGAAGTTCAACGAAGTTCTCCCTTGTTTGAGGAAGACTAGACTTTCTGCTCCAATTAACTTCTCATACAATCAGCTGGTTGGATGAGGCCCACCCATATTATGGAGACCTTCTGCTTTACTCAGGGTGCTAATTTAAATGTCGATGTCATCCACAGGGCACTCACAGAGATACACAAAGTTACACTTGACCAGTATCTGGTCATTCCATGGCTCATCCAATGTGACACAAAATGCACCATCTCAGATACTTAGCATCACTTTCAGTCACTTTTAATATAAAAACCACTACCTATTATAACTGTGCTGCAAATTAGCCAAGGCTTCTGCTTTTAAAATGAAAAGTGACAGAAGAAAACCATTCAATAAAGCCAAGCTCTATTCTTGCCCAGATATATTTTAAAAATCAAGGTGAATTTGGAGAAGGTTGGCTGAGCCCTCAGCATTTAATCCAAATCCAGCAGAGAATTTAAAGTCGGTTTTCACTGAAAACTCTCCAGAAGGCTGTTTTCTTAGAAAAGGACTCTAGAATCATAAAAATACAGGTGCTTTGTTTGCAGTGGGACAGGGGTTATGTGGAAAGGTTGTGCCACCAGGTATAACAACTGAATGGAGTTTCCAATAAATCCTGGCACAGACTTGCTGAAATTACAAAGTGTTTTAACAAACATCATCAAAATATATTTTTGATACAACATAGTAAAGTCAGGTCATCTTACAGATTATTTATTTATACATTGATAAATGGTTAACTAGAAATCAAAGATTCACCTCAAAGTTTTCACCTTCTGGGTCACCCCAGGTCCTGACTGAAGACAGGGTCTCTTTCTACTGTAATCATCTTTCAACTAAAGACCACAGTCACTGCACAACCTTTTCAGACCCTCTCAGAAGCCTCAGGCTCTCAGATCCATGACACTCCCAGGGTGGGGACAAGAACGTGGCTGCCATGTTGGGGTCATGGATTCTGCTGGGCTCCAGGTGCTCAGGATCCGTAGACGGGGAGGCCTGAGCTCTCGGGGCTGCAGCAGTAGGTGAGCACCACCCTCCTGCCTTCTGGCAACAGGAACTGATTCTCCCAAGGTCCTGGAGACCAGAGATCAAAACCAAGGCATTGCAGCCACACTGCGGAGGCCCCGGGACAGCTCCCTACTCCTCCAGGTCTGGGGCTGGTGGCATTCCTGAGCTTGCACTGCCTCTCTCCCTCTCTACCTCAGGTTTCACACTGCTTCTCCTCTGTGCATCCCTGCAAAGCCCCCATCTCTCCTTCTCTTACCAGGAGACAATCAGGATAATTCAGGAAAAAGCCCCATTTGCTCATCTTCCTGTGCCGAGGCCCACTTTATATGGGTCCTGATTCTCCCAGGCAGATCCAGGTGGACACGGAGACCCTGAGAATCTGCCTTTTCCTATAGCTAACTCCTGTTAATCCCCACACTCAGTGCAGAGGCCACTTCTGTCAGGATGCCCTACATGACTCCCGGGCTGGGCTGCTTCAGTCCGCTCAGCCCAGACCTCAACCTGTTCTATCACAACGCACGTCAGCCAGATCTAGTCTATCTTCCAACTATTGAAAATAACTTTTTCCCTGCAGAGAGCCTCTGTTCTGCAGGGCACATGACTGCTTCATCTCTAGTCCCACAGCCAGTTAATTGGTGACTGTAATATGCTGTCCCCATACCTGTTTACCACTAGAGAACTGAGAACTCTAGGAACGCATGCTCTCATTCCCATCCACAGCCTAGAGGAGCAGGGAGGGTCTGCCTTCCGGTTAGGCTGGCTCAGAAGGTTTTCAACACCTCTCATTGGGCACTGTTGATTTCAAGCTGTTGAAGCTGAGGGACTGTTTTTCATTTAATTACAAGGGCCTAACGTGATGCTCAGCCCAGAGCCTGGCAGAAGGCAAGCTGCTCAGTATGTTTTCCTCTGCTCAGGTGCTCATTAAGTGTCAGGAAGGAGTGGAAAAGATCTGCAATGTAGGGTTCCTCACCTCTGTGGATGGCCCCATAGTTGTAAACACAGTAGGCTTGGATTCCAAGTGAGTTAAACTTAATTGAAGTAAGATCTGAAAAGAGGATTTGAAGTGCAAAAGCTACTAATCATTTTTTAGAGTCTTCTTGTTTTAAAGAAATTTGTAGTAGTGATGACATGCCAAAGACATGCAGGTCAAATTAAACCTCTCCGTGTGTAATAAATTTGGGGCTCTCGCTAGGAGGACGCTTTAGAGAAGATGAATAATGAAGGATTGAAATGCAAGGCTGTGGATGGCACCCAGTTTCCCACCACTCCCTGGTTGACCAGAACTCCCTTTGACGTGCTTGGCATTTCTGTGCTGAAATGTACTCTGTTTGGCTCTCGAGGTTTCTCGCCAGCCCACAACCTTCTCTGTGTCCCTATCTTGCTTCCACAGATGACATCAAACAGGCTCCCTTGTCCTGCAGCACTGAGTTGGTCTAGCAATAGAGGAGGAGCAGGATACGACCTGGTGAGGTGGGGGTGAACCCATGGCCCAGGCTCACCTTCCTGCCCACGGAGTGCAAGCCCTGCTGAGTTCTCCATAGGGCATGGATGCTCTCTGGGGGTTGCTCCTACAGCCAGAGATCTTTGCAGCCCTCATCAACAGCTGTCTCTCATCCTCTAGGCCTAGAGACAACTTGAAGTGTCTCTAGCTCTGGGTACAACCCATCACATGGAGTCTTCCTCAACCATGTCCCACCTTGGAAATGACCCTTCACGGAACCACTTGCTCACAGCATTAGCTCACCAGCTGTTCACTGCTCACCCTCACCAATGCAGTCACTGAGAAGACCCTCAGATCTCGGTGGCTTAACCCCAGAGTTGATTCCAACTCAGAGAGAGTCCACTGAGAGATTTCTGTAGGCTTCACCAAGACCCCTTCTACCATCTAGAGATGGAGATTCTCCGGGCCAATCCTGGACATGGCCTCTATCACTTCCTAGAGTTTTGTTGGTTGGGATGTAAAGGCAGAAGAGGCTGGAAGCAGTCACCTTGGACCCTGGAGCAAAGTAGATGTTCCTGGAGTAAAGCCAGGCAATCTCTGCCACGTGGTTTAAATTTTAACCACTGAAGAAAATGGACATACTTCCATGACAATGTTTGTGTCCTGCATTGGGAGCCCTTGGGAGGAGGCATAA
This sequence comes from Ictidomys tridecemlineatus, assembly GCF_052094955.1. Taxonomy (NCBI): domain Eukaryota; kingdom Metazoa; phylum Chordata; class Mammalia; order Rodentia; family Sciuridae; genus Ictidomys; species Ictidomys tridecemlineatus. The sequence continues at coordinate 258,493,402 of NC_135477.1, read as the reverse complement.
AATAGGTAGAACTCGCTGGATTCCTGTGCAAGGAAGCACAGAATTTTGCCATGAAAGACCACGATCTTCCTGTGTGAAAGCTCTGGCTCAGGGCATCTGACGGATGAACCCCTTGCACCTAGGAGCCAATGGAAGAGCAGGAGAGAAGCAAAGGACACACATTACAAGTTTTCCCAGGACATCTCCTTGGGACTGAGCTCTGTCACTCTGGAGAGAGGATTTGTCACTGTACATTCCATCAGCTGCCTTCCTGCGGAGTCCCCGAGACCAGGGCAAAGGACAGGTAGCTGATTACCAAAAAAAAAAAAAAAAACCAAGATGAGTAGGTAGCACTCCCCATCCCCCTGTTGCTAACAGCCTCCTGGGAGGGGAAAGGATCGCACTCTCCAGCGCAAGCCCCCCTCCAGGACTGCTCTCTTCCGGCCTTTTGTACTTTGGGTGGCATAAGGAGATCAGAGGAGGAGGGCACAGGAGAAGAAGGGAAACCTAAAATCCTAAAGGGCCAGGACACCCCCCTCCCTTGGGCACCAGCTCTGGGACCCCTCCTCTCCAGAGGAGTCTCTCACCCCCACCCCTGTTCTGTTTCTTAAATAGAATTTACTTTTCTCTTTCCTCGGCATTTAATCTTCAAAACCAGAATAAGGAGCTGATCCTGAATTCAAGACCCGTTTCCCCACTTCCCCAAGCCCTACCAAGGATCCCCACTCTTCTCAAATGATCGACTCACTGAATCTGAATCTCTGGCTTCAACTCTTCCTCAGGGGACTGATGTGGTTTAGGCAAATGGCCCCAAGGCCGCAGCACTACTGGGATGAGGTAGAGCCTCTGAGAGTGGGGCCTGGTGGATGTCTTGTGTTCACTAGGGTGCTGGCTTCTCCCCTCCTCCCTCTCTCTTTCCACTGCCACCTGTCCTCCCTGCTGCCAAGGTCTCGGCTTGGCATCAGAATCACGAGCCACCACACACCTTTGTATCAAACAGTAATTCTTTATTCCCGCTCTCACACTGCTCCACACAGGTCCAGGGCCGTCTCCCGCACCATTCACCTACTCCACGAGGCTCTTACCAAATCTCATTTTAATCTCACAAGAACTCAACGGGAACAAGCAGCAGGAACACCCTAATCCCAGCAATAATCTTCAACCTCTAACTTCCCTAAAACCCATTGTCTTAAACTGGCAACGCCTTAAACTCAAGGAGCCGGTTACTTCCTCAAACCTGATCAGCTCTAAACCCGGATCCGCCTTGGTCCTTGAGCAAGGTCACCTTATTAAAGCATGCATGCAATGTCCCATCGAATGTCCTCTAAGCAGCATGGGGTACGCTTGGCAAGGAAATTTCGATGCGTCATTCCTACTTGGTAATGGCCCTCAGCACCCTGCCATGGTGAGCTGCCTCGCCCAGGAGGAGGGGGAATGGGTCCACGTCAAAACCTTGGGATGCGAGCCTCGGTGGGCTTCCTTTCTGCATGTTTACACAGGAGAGATGATGGAGGGACACTGCTGTTGGCTGCAGGGAAACGGGAATGAATTAGGAGAGAAGGAAATGAAGGCTTCACTTCGGGAAGGAGAAGAGGAGCTAGTGACACCATGACACGCAGTGAAGAGCTTGGGGACTGGGCAAGACCCTTGGTGAACAGAAACAGCAGGAAGAGAGAAATCAAAATCCAGTCACTTTGAGACAGCCCCAGCTCTCGTGAAGTCTCTTTGTCACCTCTTATCCTATACAGACACAGAAGGCCACGGACTCCCCTGGGAGCCCTGAAGGGGTCAGGCTTTCCTGCTGTCCTGCGCTGCCCAGTGCCGCCTTCCAATCCCACCCTACTCTCAACCTCTTGTGCATTTTTTTTTAAATCAAAATGCAACCTGAGGAACATGTCTGTGCCTGCCACTTGTACTGACAGGCATTAGGGCCGGGTGCTACCCTGCTGGGGACTCCAGTGTCAATGTCCAACGTGGAGAAAGGAGCTTCAGCATTCACCCCTCTGGAGAAGCAGACATAGTGACAAATGTGCTCGTGGGACCCTGACTGGGTTGTGACTTCCCTCCAACCAGTCCCCATGGGTGGGCTGCTCCTGAGCTCCCTGCATCCTGCACCCTCTGAAGCCACCTGGCCTAAGTTCATTGACCTGCCTGCGGGCTCCTCTGACTGCTCACACCTGCAGAGTGTGGGCTAGTTTTGTAAGAACTCTGCTTCTCAGTGCCTTGTGCAATGCTGGGTGCTCAGGGACAGGCACAAACCACATTAGCAGAGACATCTGAACCTTTGTTGTCTCCATGGAAGGTCTCTCTGTTCTTTCTGGCTGTGTGTTTTAAACTTCTTTCCTCCGTACCTATTCCCATGGTCAACCATCTCTCTCAAATGCCCAGCTCCTGCCAGCTGCTCAAGAGACTTTTCAAACTCTTTCCTGTCTGTTATTAATATTCCCAGAGTTCAGATCACCTGTCCAAAGACAGAAGAATGCTGTTCAGTGCTGAGTGTGATAGCCACACCTGTAGTCCCAGCAACTTGGGAGGCTGAAGCAGGAGGATCTCAGGTTCAAAGTTCAAAGCCAGCTTTAGCAACTTAGAGAGGCCCTAAACAACTTAGCAAGACCCTGTCTCAAAATAGAAAATAAAAAGGTCTGAAGATGAGGCTCAGTGATTAAGCATCTTTGGGTTCAATCCCCAGTACCAAAAATGTGGAAAAAAAGGACTGAGGATGTAACTCAGTGAACCCCTAGGTTCATTTCAGGTAAAAGGGGGTGGATAAGGGAGGGGAAGAGGGGCTGGGTGCTGGCTCAGTTGAAGAGTGGTTGTCTAGCACATGCGAGGCACTGGGTTCGATTCTCAGCACCCCATATAAATAAATAAAATAAAGGTCCACTGACAACTAAAAAGAAGAGAGAAATGAAGAGAAAGGAAGGAAGGAAGGAAGGAAGGAAGGAAGGAAGGAAGGAAGGAAGGAAGGAAGGAAGGAAGGAAGGAAGGGAGGGAGGGAGGGAGAAAGGGAGAGAGGAAGGAAGAGAGGGAAGGAAGGAGGAAGGGAGGGAGGAAGGGAGGGAGGAAGGGAGGGAGGGAGGAAGGGAGGAAGGGTGGGTCTCCAACAGGCCTCATTCTGACCTTGACTTCTTTAGCGCAGCATTTAGCCTGTCTCAGCACTGCCTCTAAAGTCTAATGCAATCCCAGTCTGGCCACAGAATGGATTATTAAATGACCCTCTCCTACCTGCCTCCTTATGCGTCCCTCTGGGTTTTCCTGGTGGCTCATTCCTTGCTTTCCCCCCTTCCCAGCTGCTGTCCTCCTCACAAATGTGTGTGGCTGCTTCACTTCTCTTAAGAGCTGGCAGGTTCCTGTCCCTTGTGCTGAGGCTCATTCCATCTACATGGCGCTCAGCTCCTGGAATCCAGGACACCCGGCTTGGCTTCTGAGTCACCTGCAAACCCAGTGCTGAGGACGGAGGGAGGAGGGAGAGCAGACCTGCCCGGGCCTGCAGGGCCCTCCCCAGTGCATCCATCCACCAAACACAGGAACACGTTGCCCATCGTGAAAATTAGACTGCATCTACAAGTGAGTGGTAAGAATACTGCCTCTTAAATAAAAATCTATAAAGATATTTAAATTACAATAACATTAGTAAAAGGGGGTAGAAAATGTTCAGTATTATCATTACATTCAAAATGTTAGAGGAAAAAAATACATTAAAACCTAACAACATGCAAAAAGAAATTAATAAAAAAAACACATTTGAAAAAAAAGGAAGTGGGTAAAAATTCAAAGAACTAGTTATTTGTGGGAAATTTTTAATGAAATAAAAATAATATTTTGCAAAACCGATAAATTTAAAAGTTTTTAAGGGCCATAAATTCTTGGTTTTAAAATTTTAAAATTATAAAGATTAGGGTTGGAAAATAAGTTAGAAGAAAAGTGTAGTGTCCTTGGATGGGGAGATTAAAATTTAAAAATAACTAAAGATTAGGAGTAAATTATATGGAAGTATAACTATAAATAAATGAATCAGTATTTATAAATTCAACAAAACCCAGCCAAACAAAAAGCCCTCCAGTTCCAGACAATTTTAGATAAAAATTCTAATAATACTTCAAGAAACAAATATCCTACCACTTTAGGAATTGTTTAAAGGACTAGAAATAGAAAGTCTTGTCTCAAAGCTGGTATTAAAGTTGTTTAGAATAGGGACAAGGACGTTATAAGAAAGGAATGAATTAAAGTGATCTCATTACTGACCATAGAAAAATGTTATACATATTAACAAACTAAACCTACTGCTATACATAAAAATAAACAAAATGGACACAAGCAGGTGTCCACCAAGAGTGCAAGAATGGCAAATACTAAAAAATCTAGCACTGAAATGCAAAAATGTAGATGAAAAGCCATTGACTTAAAATGTACATACATATGTTTGATAAATTTAATATACACTTAAAATAGCTTAGTAAAAACATGACAAGAGTTTTCCTTATTGTTATGAAAGATAAAGTTTTACAATAAATCCTGTAATTAGTTTTGAAAAAAAGAAAAACATTATCTTTAAATCAGGAGCAAGAACACAATGGCAATTTGTTTCTAGGGATTTTTTGTTTGTTTGTTTGTTTATTGGGCATCTAAGATAGCACTCTGAAGCAAGAATACCAAACTAAATTTTATAGACTTAACAGTATTTTCATATGCATAGAAAATGCTCAAGAACCTTGAACCAAATTGTTGGAATTAATAATACAATTTACAAGATGTAAAATCAATTCATGAAAACTGCATCCCAATAAAGTATCAACAAACAAAAAAAATCTAATCATAAAACACATCTTTTACAAAAAAAATGTATACTATTGAGTAAATCTAACAACACTTATGCAATAACTTTATGAGTAAAAATATGAAACATCATTAAAGGACATAGAGTAAGAGCTACATAAATAAGAGCACACCGTGGAGAGGAAGATGCAGAAATCAGATTTGTTAATAAACAACAGTGACCTGAGACATGATGATGGCACAGGGAATGAAGAACAGATGAACAAAACACAATCCAGACAGACTCAGACCCACACAGAGACCAACACTGGCATAAGACGGCGGCACAAAACACTGACGTATTTAATAAAAGGGATGAGGAAACTAGTCATCCAAAAAATACAGAAGTTTAGATCACAATTTAAATTTCAACCCTCTTATCAAATTATCACTCTTATCAGTGGTAAATGGGATAAAAATCTAAAGATAAGACACAATACTTAAAAAATGCGTCACTGGAGGCCTTTATGCTCAGGCCACGTGAAGCCAAGTGCTGGGGGACATATCCACTCCAAAGAAGGGGACACTGGACAAGACAGATGAGACAGGCACATGCTTTAATATCGGGCAGTACGTAGCTGAGAACCCTGACCCCTGACAGAGGGGATCAGGTCAGGGGATCCCTCTCCCCAGTTTTTGCCTACAGGAAATTTCTGGACTTCTGTTCAGGAAGAGAAAGAGCACTGTATCTTCCTGAGCTGGAACAGGGATTACACTTGAAGGACCCGAGGGGCTGGACGGAGCCGGAGGGCAGGGGATGTAAGTGGTGGGAGAAAGTGGCCCCTCGAGTCTTGGTCTGACTTCTCTTCTGCCCAGCCATCAACGGGAACTCCTTAAGGCTGGAAATAGGACTACTGCCGAACTCAGCAAAATTACCTGGTAGTTGTACCTTGAACACTGCCCACCCCAGCCTCCCCCACACACGGATGAGGGTCTTTTGAGTTGCACCAACAAGAATGTATTTCATTGAGTGCACACAGCATCTAGGTAGAGTTCCCAGGAAGTCAATAAGGGTCTAGAAGACAGAAGGAAGTGAGGATAAAATATTCCTAAAGTAAAGGCTATTTCACTCTATGTCCTAAAAAACGCATAAACCTAAGTTACCAAAGGTTAAACTGATTCTTAGTGGTGAGTGTCTACTGTGTGCCTGCCAAAGTCCACCTTACTCTCAATTTTCAAGAGCCCAAATCATAAAAGATACAATGTTTCGAATCCAACCAAAAATTACTAGAAAAATAAAACCAGAAAAAAACTAAGTAAATCAAAACGACTCAGAAATATCAGAGATTACACAAGCTCTTTTAAACAGCTAATTATAATATGGTCAGAAAGAAATCATAATGAGGAGAAAAACTGAAGGTATAGAGAAGCTCTTGTATCTTTTAGAGATAAAAATACTTTATAGCTATAAAATGCCCTGTGTTCAAAAAGTTTTTCCTCTGGGAAAATTTCACTAGATAGTATTGACAAAGAACTTACATATTGTAAAAAAAAATAGGAAACATAAAAAATAATAACTATAAAATATGAAGCATAAGATAAATATAAGGTTTGGAAAATAGAACTAATTAAAACTTATTTAAAATCCCCAAATTGATACTTGCATTAACTTGCTGGTCAAAAAAAATCTAAGTCATTCCATGTACACAGCACCAGCAAAAAGAGAACATTCTCTCTTTTTATTTTAGCTCTCTTTTGTTTAGTTTTCCTATTATAAACAAATTTTCTTATTATGGTCAATTTAATAACTTTTTTTTTTTTTTTGGATTTTTGTGTTTTGTGTTGTAATTTTGTTGAAAATGGCCTCCCAAGCATATGCCGAGGTGCTGTCCAGCATTCCCAAGCACAAGAAGGCTGTCTGGTGCCTCATGGAGAAAATGAACCAATTGAATGAGCTTCATTGAGGCATGAGCTAAAGAACTCTTGTCTGTAAACTCAAAGTTAATGAATCGATGATACAAAACAAGTAAGAATCAAAGACACAAGAAAATGCAAAGTTAGGTATTGATTCATTGATGAACATGTCAGTTCAGAGAAACCTAACTACTTAGCCTGCGGAAGAATGGTTAGGAATCCATTAATTCAGTTTCCAAGATGATTTCATAGAATATAACCACCATGAATAAGAGAAAAGACAATCTCTCTTATATCAATAAAATTGATACTCTTTCATGCAGAACTTTATAGCAACTGTAGTAAAGAAGATATGCTTTCTAGTAATAGAGAAATGCTTTGCATCATACTAACTCTAGTGCTAACAATTATAAATTTTGCACAAACTTGAGCAACCTTTTGAAGGCATGGGAAAGTGAATAAAATCTGGCATAAGCTAGAAGCAGTTTGGCCATTGAAAGAAGAAAACCATGCCTGGTGAAATCCACATTTCATGCAATCTTTCCTCTAAGAAATTTTCTCATTTCTTTGCCATATCAGAGTGACCCAAATAGTAGTCCCCAGTCATATGGAGTTGAGAAGTCAGAGGATAGAGCTCAAGGCAGCTACTTTTAGTGGAAATGGTGGGGAGACAGGATGAAGAGGGGGAGACAGTGGAGACAGCCCCACTCTTTCTACTGAAATGGCCCTGAGTACGTAACTACATGGAAGAGGCAGAGGAGAAAAAGATCGAGCAGAAGATCCAACAGCTCCTCAGGACGGGAAAACGGGTTCTGGAGTTGAATTCCAGTGTTCTGAAGGCTTGTTACGTTTTACTTTAAATGGGAAGTCAAGAACAAATATCACTGGAAGGAAATTGAAAATAGATAAGCATACTCAAAGATAGCTTGTAGATGTCTAGGGAAGATTAGTTACAGCTCGGTTCATGGAAAGAATTTTGTAACAAGAAACAAAGCCCAGTAAGTAACCTGCGGAATATTTGCAAGAATGCATGCATTTTATGCAGAAAAATTAAATTCTTAACATTATGGATTGTAATCAATCCCCTGAAAAAAAGAGCCAATAGATTGAGTGGAAAAAAGGAAACAGCAATAAGACATAGTCTCTAGTACTAGTCATTAAAACTCAAATCCACAGGCTGATATTTTGAGTTTTGAAAGCCTCACTAGAATGGAATATTCTGAAAGAGTGATCAATGCAGAGTCTTGATTTCAGCAGAGATTTGAAATTAGCAGACTAAAATTTAAAAAAAAAAAAAGATGAAGCCGTAATAAATTTAACTGAGCACACACGGGAGCAGGGTGTATTTGAACTCTGCATTATTTTCTGGTGTGCAAGAAGCAGCTCCATCCCATCTCAGCACCGCTGGGGATTGGATCAAGAGCTATCCCAGGGCACGCAGGCCACACTGGGCTGCACTGGGGGGGGGGGGGGGGAGGCGTGTACATACGGGAAGTCATGGCTGCCCTCAGGTGGGAAAGGGGCCATCCTTACCCTGCTCACTTTATTGATTTATTTGTGTAGGAAATTCTATTCCTAAAATTCTCTTCCCTCAGAAATCTGAGTAGAGCATCTCCACATCTATTAGATGAGGCTTCTTTTGGGTTTGTGCACAACATTAAGTTTTAAACACAATTAAGGAAAGGAGGATTTCCAGAGGTAGGAGGTAAGTGTGAGCCCCATATTCATGGTCCCCCTTAGTCTAATTAAAAGGCAGATAGCAAGTGTTGGTAATTCATCCATTTACATAACAATATGGATGCCATGGGTTCCCTTCTCATGGAAGGATTTTTTTTTTTTTAAGTCAAAGTAAAGTCAACTGTGAGGTTATAAAGACAGTTCAAAGTCCTTTTGGGGGGATCTTGGTCACACACAAGTGGCCCTCAGCCTGGAGACTTGCCGACCATTTCTATAAGTTTCCAGAAGCAGCCTTTGTGTGTTGGTCTCCAGGCAGCATACAGGACAAACCTGCACACAGCGAGACGGCTCTCTGACACCGCCCCTGCTCTCAGCTGGCTGTGGGACTCACTTTCCAGATGCTCATTTGTAAATCCAGACTGTGGCTTAGGTCCATTCCATGAAGACTCAACCAGCTCCAGGGTCTGAGATCCTGTGCTCTTCAGGGGTCCAGTGCTGTTTGCCAAGAGGGGAGGGAGCAGACAGTCACAAGCCGTGCAGGGGACAGAATTCAGGATGCCTCGCTCAGGCCAGCACTCCTGGGGCTGTGGTTTCACTCTTGCAGAGATAGCTCAAGGAGCTGGGAGATGTGCACAGGACAGAATCTTGTTCACCTTGGAAAGCTGGGCAAAAAGGGTATTTACCTGGCCTACTGAATAAATAGGGGTGGGTGGCTTCTTATATTCCTCATCAATCTTTAAAAATTAAGGTGCATTAGTTTTCAAAAACTGTGTTTGTTTGCATATTCACTTATTTTAATCCAATAAGGCTGCGAGTTGCTATGCTTTTCCAAGATGCCACAAAGATTTTACTCTCAAAGTTTTATTTCTTGGATGAAAACAAGAACTCTGGCATCCATGTCGGTGATTTTTAAAACGGTTGCCACTTTGTTCTTTGCTGCAAGGATCTCAGGTATAAATGCTCAGGTGTGAAGTATGATATTTGTGGGCAGTGTACTGAGTCATCATCAGAAAAACACAGAGTACTGCAAAACATATTTTAGAGTAATAATCCTAAAAATATTGCTAATATATTTCTGAAAATTTATGAATTGCAGAAAACTTTTATAATGATGATGATATAGTGGAAATTAACTAAGTTTTAAGTTCTTACTGCAATTTGGGAACTAAGTGTTTCATAAACATGGTTTCTCCTTAGGCTTCATAAAATAGGTGATATAATCACTTCCATGATACAGATGAGTGGACTGAGAACTAGAGACCTAAATAATTGGGTATACAACCATCATGTAGTTACCCAACTAGTAAGTGAGATTCAGTCTCAGAACAAGTGATAAAAACTCAATTCTATACCACTGAATAATCTATCAAGTAGTAAATTCTGTTTTTCTTTGATCTCTCTGAATAAATTTATAATTTTAAGAGAAAATGAGATCATAGTACCTCCTCTCAATCTGGGTCAACCTGCGTTGCTAATGACATTGTAAGTCAATCTCTGTTTCGAAGAAGGTCTTACAAGTCATTGTTTTAAATAGCCCCATGCCATTCTGGTAAAAGGTGTTAGTTAGCTATTTCTCTGCCACAAATTACTCCCCAAATGCAGAAGCTTGAGATCACAAGCATTTATGTGGAGTCTTTGAGGGCAGGGCTTTGGGGGAAGCTGAGCCGGAGGCTCTGGCTCAGACTCCCCTGCAGGCCACAGTCAAGGTGGTGAGCAGGGCTGCAGTTGTGGGAAGGCTTGACTGAGGCTGGGGGATCCACTTCCAAGACGGCCCCCTCCTCACCACGTGAACCTCTCCTTAGAATATAGAGCTGACTCCCAGGGAGGGGGATCTAGGAGAAAGCGGGGGCCTTGGATGAACTAAGGCACACACCATCCCTCCCTGTTTATTCTCTATAGCACAAGAGACTTCCAAGTCCCATCCCAAACCCCAGGAGAGGGAGTCAGTTTTCTCTTGCAAGAAAAAGTATCAAAGATATTGTGGGAATACTTTCAAAACAGAACATGAAACAGCTCTGTATTTGCACTTAAATGTTTCCTAATTGACTTCTAATGATTTCTGCTGTTAATAACATCACTACAAGCCTCTTTGTAAACAAGCCTCTGCGTGTTTTGCCTTGATTTCCTCAGGATCACATCCAAGGGAGATGATTGGGATGAAGGATGTAAATATTTCAGAGGTTTTTCCAGAGATAGCTGGAAAAATAAATTACATTACAGGTATTACTCTGACCAAGTGATGTTGACACATCGCATGGGACACCTGAGTCCTACTGTTTTGTTTTAGTTCAATGACAAAATACCTTAGACTGGGGAATTTATAAACAACAGACTGGTGTACATACTGGTCAGCACTGGGATGTTGGAAGCCCATTGAGCAGCAGCAGATTCAGGGTCTGGTGAGAGCTGCTTTCTCATAGACCGTGTCTCCTCCTGGTGACCTTACGTGACGGACAGGGAGAGCCAGCTCTCTGGTCTCATTTAAAAGGACACTATTCCCAAATTTGAAGTCTCTGCCCTCATGAGCTGATCACTTCCCCAAAGCACTTCTTCCATCACCATCACCTTGGGGGTTAAGATTTCAACATTCAGCTACCCCCCTGGAACCTAAGTGAAGTTTGTTTAAACCCATGAGAGACGACAAGAACAATACTTTGTGACTTCTGAGTAGGCCATTAGAAATGCACTCACTTCTGCCTTGAGCTCCTGGGACACTTGCTAGTGGAGTCCCCCCGTCACGCCGTGAGGAGTCCAAGCATCCCGGGGGCGAGGCCTGGTGTACATACTCCGGCTGAGTGTCCAGCTGAGGCACTGGCTGTCCATAGCATCAACCATCAGGTATAAAGGGAGCACATCTTCCAGGTCTTCAGTTCCCAGGGACCTGGGTGACACTCCTTGGAGCAGAGACAAGCTTCCCACTGAGCAGGACCAAGTTGGAGACTTGTCAGAAAAGCAAATGACCAGAAATTCCATTGCAGAACATCTACCTGCAAAAAATGAAAACATGCATCAACAAGGAGACTCGAATGTGAAAGTGTTATAGTTCCTAAAAGCTGGAAAAATCCTATATCCATTGACAGAAGAGATGGGTGTTGGTGGTATGCCCATTAAATGGAGAGTTAGCAAAAACAAGAGTGAATTACTAACACATAGAGCATAGGTAAATCCTACTAAGGATAACACACTGCATGATTTAACTTGAGTGACATGGGAATACAGTGAAAACTCACCTGTAGCAGTAAGAGACAAGGCTGTGGTTGTTGGGATGGACTTAGAGGAGGCAAGTAATACTTTCTGATAGGATGGAAGTGTTGTGTATGTTGGATGTGGTTAGTAGGAGTTTACAATTGTCAAAATTCATCACACTGAACTCCTATCATCTGTATATTTAAGTGTATGTGAATTGCAACTCAGTCTTTTAAATGATACCTGCATGACTGCATCCACCTTTCTAAATACTTTTGCTCTCTCAGTCCAGACACAGTTAACAGCACCACAGAGGGACACTTTCCATTAACAGTAAGTGGATGGAAAATGAGAAGTCATATTTATTGAAGTCCACTTCCCATTACCGAGGCTTCATTAATTCAACTTGGGAGCAGATGATGCCAACAAGTAAAGCTAACCACTTGGTGAAAAATGGGGTCCGAAAATAGGAACCTAAGCATTAGCAATTCTGGGAGATGAAGATTAAATTGGGCTCTCCTACTACTAATGTTCCCACATGAATTCATGAAAAGGGAATTAGCACAGGCAGTCGATGTATTGCTTAGTCTGCTCTGCTCCTTTTAAGTCGCAGGAAATAATTTGGGTAGAATTAGGGTTATATTAACGTGATTAATATTTGCATTCAAGGTCCTGAAACACATTTCTAATTGACAGAGAAAAACCTATCTTAGTTACGTGGCAGTGCTTTTGTGAGAAGATTAAATTCCGTCTGGATCAAGGGAAAAACCAGAATAGAAGTGAATCCCACAGCCTGCCATCTTGATCTTTCAAGACTGGAAGCAGTAAAGACATAAGTATTATTTGTGGGGAGCAATTCCTCTCTACTCAGTGAAGTAGAGAGTGGTTCTGTGTTGTTTTCTTAAATAAAAGCTGGCCCAGCCTCATCTCTGTATCTTAGCACATCTAACAACAGAACATGAAGTTCTCTGTGTCTCAGAGAGTAGACCTGGAATGACATCAGTAAAATATTGAAGTGGCACCACTGGTTCTGTGGGTCCTGTTATTTCCTCTCCCCTGATATCATCAGCCATGTATTAGTACAAGGAATCTGAGGGAGACAAAAAGCCTCAGTCTGGACTTCTCCAAAGTCGTCTGTCAAAGTCAGATATGGAGACCCCAGAGCAGGGCGATGAGGTGAGAAGATGAACATTGGGCTATGGAAAGAAATGTAGAAGCTTACCTTGATATTAATTTTAATTGAAAAGGAGGCAGCCATACCTAATGTTTAATAGCAGGTCTTCAGCTGTGCCCTGGACAGATCAGCCTGCCACTGCACCTCACAAGGTGATTTCTTTATGGTCGTGCTTTCTCACTTAAGTGTGCCAAACCAAGTGCATGTAAATAGGTGCATGGAATTGTATGGCTTAATTTCGCTCAGCAATCTTTTACCAATAGAAAACTGGCTTCAAAAAATGTAGGCACAGATACCAGCTGCTCCCTATTAGTCATGAGCCCCTGTCAACAGGTGAACAGAGGATCTGGGAGGAGCCCAGGATGCCCATGTGCATGCCTCCATGGGGACAGAGCTTCTGCCCTTCTCAGACAGGGGGACTGAAGAAATGTCCCTCGAAACAACCAAGTTGAGGAAGGATGACTCCCAAGACCCAGAAGGTGGACAATAAAGGACAGGCAGGAGACAGATGGTGTAATCCCTTACAATGTCCATGGAGTCTCTCTCTCTCTCTCTCTCTTTTTGTATCAGGGATTGAACCTAGAAGCCCTTAACCACTGAGCTAAGTCCCCAGACCTTTTTATTTTTCATTTTGAGACAGGGTTGCTAAGTTGCTTAGGACCTCACCAAGTTGCTGAGGCTAGCATTGAACTTGCAATCCTCCTGCCTTAGCCTCCCTCCTGAGCTGCTGGGATTACTGGAAGTTTCCAGTCTGCAGCTCAGAATAAAACAGGTGGAGGAACACAGTGAACTCAGAACAGGTGGAGGAACACAGTGAACTGTCTGAGGAAAAAGAGAATGTGGAGGGCCTGGGAGTTCAAGGTCATCGGAGTTGGCCTGACGGAAGAGAGGAGAGGACAGGGCCTTGGGAGGGAGTTCCAGAGAGGTACAAAGGGCTGTCCTCAAACATCCAGCTGTTTCCTGGTGTCCAGGAAACTCTGCAAACCCAAGGAAAGAACTTCTGAGAAACTCCAGAACACAGCATGGTCCTCCCACAGGCCGGGGACAGCTCCCTTTCCTACCCACAGCCTGGAGGCTGCATGACTCACAGGACCTGGTGTAGAAACCTAGTGTGGTTCTGCCCCAGAGGAGAATAATTATCCCTGGATTGAGCACTGCTGCAGTCCTGCCCAACACATTTTAAGAGCAAGACTCAAAAGGATCAAACTGTTTGCCAGGAGCTTAGCTGTGCCTCCAAAGAAAGCTCAAGAACATTCATAGGAATGCAAAAATATGCAGGAGCCCACGAAGCAAAACCCAGAATGCCTGGCATCCAGTCAGAGTGACAGGCACACAATAAATCAGAAAAATGTCATCTCACTGGAAAAAAATAAATCCACTCTTCTACTGGAATATTGTAATCTGTCTCTCAAAAAATGGTAGCTAAAATTGACAGAAAATCAGTAAGGATATAAAAGCTTCAAATAACACTAGCAACCAACTTAATCTAATTAATATTTATAGAAAATTCCACCCAGTAAACAACAGAATACATAACCTTATAAAATACCCACAATCTTTTTTCCAGGATAGATCTATTAGTGCCATAAAATAAGTCTCAATGAGTTTAAAATAACTTCCTACAAAGTACGCTCTCTGACCCCAATGATTTAAATTTAAATCAAAAATAGAGATATTTTAGAAATCTATGTATGTTTAGAAAGTAATACCCGTGAATTAAAAAAAAATTTACCTGGTTAAAATGAAAATGCTACATAATATTTATGTAATTACACTAATGCACATTTAGAGAATGGAATATTTAGCACAATACATCAGTATAAAAAATTTCAAATTATCAGCTTATGTTTTCATCTTAACTAACTGGAAAAAGAAAAGAGCAAGTGAAATCCAAGGTAAGCAAATGGAAAGAAATCACAAATAGTAGAATCAAATCAAAGCAAAACTAAAAAGAGAGAAATCAATGAGATCAATAGCTACTTCTACAAGAGTATTGGTAAAATTTGTCAATTTCCACCAGACGTGTTTAAAAACAGGGTAAGATACATTGTACCCATGCCAGTAATAAAAGAGGCAATACCATTACTGATCACATATATATTAAAGGAATAACAAGAGGATCCAATAAATGACTTGACACCAATAAATTTGACATTAAATTGGACAAAGTACTTGAAAAACACAAAATACTGAAGCTCATTTAGGAAGAAAGAGATAACTTGAATAGTGCTATTTGAATTCTACGTCATGTACAACCAGAAGAATCAGACTCTACTTCATTTATTTACGAAGTGTCAAAATGCATTCTACAGTCACATATAATTAGAACAAATAAAAATACATTTAAAAATTTTGAATTATAGACATTTCCACAAACAAAAATCTAGACTACATTTTTTCCCTAGGGAATTCCACCAAAACAATAAACAAGAAATAATATCAAGTCTACATAAATTCTTCCAGAAACTGAAAATGAGAGATGGTTCCCAAATAATTTCATAAGACAAGACCAACTGTACCTGTTACCCAAACCACACAAAAATATTAGAAGAAAAGAGACTTCAGATCAAACTCATTCACAAATATGAATGTGAAAGTTCCAAACAAGTTTTTTGCCAATTAAATTCAAATAACATCTAGCATCACATCATAAAGCATCACAACAAAGTTGGATTTATCTTAAGAATGCAGAGGTGGATCTACATTCAAAACACCCTCAATGCAGTTCACTATATTCACAAACCAAAGCAGAAGAGTTACATGATTATGCAAACAGACACAGAAAAGCATCTGATGAATTTCAGCAACCTTCATAAAAACTTTCAGTAAATTAAAAATAAAAGGAAACTTCCTCAATCTAATAAAGGTCATCTCTGAAAAATTGTGCTACATCCCTTACATTTAAAACTAACTATTTGCTTAACAGGAAAAGGCAATGTTTCAACTCAAAGAGTAGGAAGAAGAGGAGATATTTGGCCTCAAAACTTCTATTCTACTGTGTACAAGAGGTTCTAGCCAGTGTAATCAGGCAAGATTTTTTTTTTTAAATATACTTGTTGAAGCAGGAGAAGTAATCCTGTCATTATTCACAAATGACAGATCATCTATGCAGAATATCTAAAATAACCTATTTTTAAAAGCTAGTAGGACTAATAAGTCAATTAACAACTTTAAAGAGTAGAAATCAATGCACTTCATGTTTCTATATATTCGCAATAACAATTGGAAACTAAAATTAAAGCAAAAATACCATTAGCAAGAGCATTGAAAGAATAAAGTAATCATGGATAAATCTGACCAAATGCATGAACTTTCTCAAGATAACAGAACATTGCTAAGGGAATGTCAGGAAATAAGTGGCAAATTGGGTTATGTACAAGAGTCAGAAAACTCTGTATTGTTAAGGTGTCTCATTTTCTGAAATAGAATCAAAGCCATCCCAGTCAAAAATCCCAGAGGAATTTTTGGTCATTTTAATTGACAAAATGATAATAACATTTGTATGGAGATGGAGATGTCTGGTAGGAACCCAAACAACTGCAAAAGAAAAACAAACCTGGATGATTACTACTGCCTGATCTCACAGTTCTCTATGAAGTCACAGTAACGTAGAGAGGGTAGTACTGTTGTAAATGTAGACAAACTGATCAGTGAAACAGAGAGAAACAGAAATTGTACAGACATACATGTACAATTGATTTGGCAATGGGACAAAAGCAATTCAGGGTAAAAAGAATAGTCTTTCTGTACTAAAGTTCTTGGATGTATCTCTCTCTCTCTCTCTCTCTCTCTCTCTCTCTCTCCATATATGCTTAAAAAAAGTAAAATTCAAACTATATCCTGTGACAAAATGGACCATAAATCTAAGTTTAAGATCAAAACCTAGAAAACTTCTAGAATAAAATGTAGCAGAAATGTTTGTGACCTTGTGTTAAGAAAAGGCTTATTCAATAACCACCAGAAACGCACAGTCACTAGGGGAAACTGATAAATTGTACTGCCACAGAGTTTGAAACATGTCTGTTCTTGGAGGGCAATAAAATGTTAAGAGAGAAATGGTAAGCCCCAGTCTAAAGGAAGTATTTCAAATCGGATACATGAAAAAAGGACTTGTAGACAAACAGAGAACACTCAAGACTAATGATAAGCACAGAAACAAACCAGTTAAAAAGGCAGGAAGAGATGTGGCCATCCATTTAACAGACCCTCCACTAGAGAAGCTGTGTTCTGCCAAATAACCACCTGCAAAGATGCAAACCTCATTACTCATTAGGGCAATTAAAATTAAAATTACAAGGAGACAGACACCACCAAGCTCATATCAAAACAGCTGAAATTCCAAAATCTGACCTTTCCTGGTAATGAGCAGGATGCAGAGGAGCCTGAGCTTCCAGAGTGGGGGAGGAGTGCAGAAGCACTTGGAACACAGTTTGGAAGTCTCTTCAGCAGTTAAACCTACAGCGCTCATTTGATTCAGCCACTTGGACTCTAGGAACTTCCCCAAGAAAAGGCAGTGTAGGTGAACGGAAAACTGAGCAGAGCATCCCCTCATTCTTAGAGTAAGGCTTTGTAAAGTGAATCACTCTGTAGCTACTCTTCGCATTTGCCTTTTCTCTGGGTCGGAAACCCTCTTCATCTACTGTCTTTAGAGTCCTCCTCTCACAACATCCAAATCATGGCACAAATGTCACCATCTTGTTGAAGCTTTTCTCTGGAAACCTGACTAAGAGGGCATCTCCCCTCTACGCATCCCCTCTCCATGCACCCTCTCCCAGGAGTGCTCCCACTAACAACAAACACACATCAGTACGCAATTCCCCCACACACACACAGCCGGCAGAAAGAGCCAAAACCAGAGTGGGTATTTGATGAATGACGTGGTTGCAAAGTTGGCTGAAACTTTTGAATTCTTCAAGAGGCCGATTTTAAACATGAATTTATATACACTACTGTTAATTAATGACTCTGCTCAGAGTCTGAGAAATGCCTTGAGATGCTGACTTGTGATGAAATAGGAATCGTGAACCATAAATACCTAGGTAAACATACACGTACGTTCAAACATGGTCAATAGCAACACACTGTCCCCAATACTTGGTGTAGGTGGAGGCCAAGTACAGGGCATGGTGAGTGTGTAGCAGCCCCTCCCACTTTAGGGAGGTGGAGATTGGCTTCCTCCAAGGGTGACGCCAAACCTGGCTTGGAGGATCACTGAGCAGATTCATTTTAACATTTTTATTTCAATCGAAATGTTTTGTTTGACATTCTTCCTACAAGATGGGAAAGGAAGAGGAAGGTGGAGGAGCGATATTGATTTTTTAAAAGCATTCTTTGGTGTCCCTGTGGTGCCTCTTCAGGTAGGCTCAGCTTTCCCAGCCCCCTCAGTAGCAAAAATAGCCATGAATGGATGTTGGCTGAGCTCCCTGGTGTGGGATTTTTTTTTAAATTTCATACATCATTTACTGTTTGCTGCAGTGATTACACAACACAGCCCATAACCTCCAGAGAGGAAAGATGAAAGAAAACCAAGCACTGAGCGTGGGCTCCGTCACACGCAGCACACAGGGTCCACGGTGCCTACACAGAGCTCGGCTGAGGAGGGGGAGGGGCACTTGAACCAAGGACTTTTTTTCCTCCCGAATTTGCTGGTTTCAATAATTTTGTAAGTTATCTAACTGCAGGAATATATTAAGTTTTTGCTTTTATATTTAGAACAGAAAAATGATTTAGTTTTAATGTCTGTGACTCGGCAGGGCACAAGCCCTGTATTGTATTCTGACTCAGTATACAGAAAATCAGTTTTGATTTTACACACATATGCAAATTGACAACAGAATCAGGGCCATCATACTTCCTTCTGAATTCTGCTTTGGGGAAACCATGAGACCATGATCAGAATAAGAAAGGTGACTTTTTTTTTTCTTCTTAAGTCAATATTTCTTACTCTTTTGCAGATCACAAGTTATGGGTACACTCCCAGGAATTCTTTTTCTATACCATTTCCAGAGATGTGTTGTCCACCGGGGAGAGTCCCTGCTCAGTGTCTAAAATTCAGCCCACGCTGACAACGATGACGATGCATAATTCAGTAGGAGAGACGAGGGGAAAGGGACCTTCATTCTCGTAACAACAAAGAGCAGCTGCTGCGTTTACCTGGAGCCTCCCCAAGGCCAAGGCCGGTCTTTGATTCCCTGCCTGTTTCTGCAAGGCCTACAGCTGTAACAGTCCCTGTGCCCAGCCAGCCTCAGAGAGTGAAGGGGCTGAGCGCTTCTCCAGACCCTCCTGTGTGGCTCTTTTATATGGGAACAATTCTGACCTGGGGCCCAGTCAGGAGGGAGTCAGAGTGATCGACAGACCACTGCCCACCCACTCTCTCTGTTGATGTGGTCACTGAGTTCTCCCTTGTGCGCCCTGTTCTGAGGAGGGGCTTGGCCCTCAGTTATAGTCAGAAAACCTTTTTTCATTTCAGATAAGCTTGGCAGCATTCTCTCGTCCTGTAAAGCCGTAAAATGAGAGGTTTAAAAGGATAGCACATCATGGAAACATCACGTCTGCCCAGCCTTCCCCCAGGTGAGAAGGCCACAAGAACAACAGAGCCCTCGTCTCTCCTGCTTCCACATTAATCCCTGGGGTTGCCTGCAAGCGGTTGCTCACAGGCAAGCTCAAGAATGGAAAATCATATGGTGGTGATGTTGGTTTGGAGGTCCCCAAGCAGCATGAGGGGCTAAGGGCACCCATGGATCTGTGGCATGGGCTCTTACCTGACTGTGGGCCTGTGACCTCAACAGGCTGGTCTAGAGGTGAGGCTACATATCCTTCTACCTCAGGAAGCCTCCAACCTCCCGGGAGCTGCTCCCTCCACCCAGTCCCTTCAGAGACTCATACAGGAGGAGGAGGCCCCTCTAGGTCATATCTATGCAGGGCCCAGCGTGGACAGATAGAGCCCCACTCTGCTGCCATCCTGCCTCACTGGACCTCCTGGTGCGGACAGTCACCTTCACATCTGAACCGAACTTGTCTGAACCAAACTTCTCGACCTTCTCTAGGAAGGCTTTGGTTTCCCCAAGAGAACAGCCTTCTCTACATCCCCAGCCTTCTGTCCAAGTTTCATTTGGCTATGCTTCTTCATCTTCCAGAAGATGCACAGGGTCTTGGCCCCAGAGGACACAGCCTGAGACAAAAGGATTCTATTTATTGCTGTTTATTAAGAGGCAGAATCCCAGGGAGCAGAGGGAGCAGCGCTGAGGTGCACCACCAGACAGACCCCTTTTTGTTAACACAGCCATTTATTCAAACTTCAGAGCCCACCTTCCCAGAGGCCGTAGGCTTATCCTAAGTACAAGGATTCTTATTCCAACTGTACGGCTGATTCCGAGAAGGAAAGAGGATGAAATGGCTCCCAGCTCCTCTTGGCATGAGAAGTTTCCCCACTGGGCATTCTTTACCTCTGACCCTTCAGGCTGGGTGTGAGTGGAGCCTCAATAGAGCTTGAAAAAAATGATATTGATAGAGAACCAGGGCTGAGGCCCTCACCTGAGTCACCGGGCTATTGAGCTGTGTCATCAGGAGGTGTTGGAAACCAGGTGAAGTTGAGCACCACAGCGCCGAGAGTTGGGGCTGGAACAGATTTATGGACCATCTGTGGCGCATGATAGGTATCTAGTATACACAGGTGTGCAGCCTCCATGTCCAGTGTCACCTAATTAAGTAGGTACATGATAAATGTTACTTAGAGAAAATTCCACCATCTCTGAGCTGGGAGAGACCTTGATCTGATTGACAACCCTCTGCAGCATCCTTGACAGAGTCCTCGAGACCAGGCTCAAAGATGCAGTCTCCTGAGGTGACCATCAGCTTCTGTGGGCTGTAAGTCTTAGAACCTGCTTTCCCTGGTAAGCAAATGGTCATCTCTCTGCTGCATGCAAGCCCTTCCCATGCTTCTAGAAACCCGATGCTGAGCAAAACCATCCACAGGTAAGAAAGCATATACCCTTTGATGACATTTATATTATGTACACACAGCCATAGCTACCTATGCCTATGGAGGAGGATCCAGTGAGAGAGACATGTTTGTCCAAGAGACTTGTGAGTTCCACCAGTGTCCCAGTCCCTGATCTGGGTGCTGGCTACATGGCTGTGCTCATTTGTGAAATTCATCAAGCCATTTGCTTATGCTGTGTGATTTCCCTGATTGCATACTTTCACTAATATTTTCTTGTAAAGTCAAGTCTCATCACATTATTCTTGTGAACCAGTGTCCATTAACTGTTCACCATATGTATTATCTATACCATATGGTGCCAAGCTGAAAGTATGACCTGTTGGGCAGCACCCGATACTGAGGGAGGTGAACTCCTCAGCTGCAGATGTTATTGAAAAACCATTTCCATAAAAAAGACTCTATACTTCACCAATGCACCCTGAAGCCATCTCAGAAGTTTGAATATTTTTCAAAATAAAAAGCCCATGACTTTTCACATCTATTTTATTTTACTTATCATGTACTTATCAAGAAACTGAGCATATGGGCCAAATATTCAACAAATACAATAAGAAATTCAATGGCTAACATACAAATTTTGCAGAATGATATGAAATGGAGCACAAGGTTTTAAGCATTATGTTTCTACCTTAAAATTTTCGAGTTCAAAGCCAGCCTCAGCAAAATTGAGGCACTAAGCAACTCAGTCAGATTCTGTCCCCAAGTAAAAAGAAAAATAGGGCTGGGGATGTGGCTCAGTGGTCAAATGCCCATAAGTTCAATACCTGGTACTCTCCCCGCCAAAAAAAATTTCTACCTTAATCATAACCTTTCTGTTTTGTTTGCACTCTGATAAATCATAATATATCCACGTGAGGGGATTTTATTAAGGTATTTCCTGAGGTTTGGATCAAGAACGTCCCCAATACTCAGTGCTCAGAGACGGGGCTGTTGGACTGGGTCATGGGGGCTCTGATTTCATCAGTCTTGGCCGCATGGACTCCTGGGACATGGGACCTAGTGGGAGAAAGCAGGTCACTGAGGACATGTCCTGGCTTTATCTTCTTACTGTCCTCTTCTCTCCCCCCGACCCCCGGGCACCATGAGCTGAGTAGCTTCCTTCTGTCCTGCCCTGCCTCCAGATCCAAAGCAATGGGGGCAGCCCACCACGGACTGAAACCTCCAAACCCACAACCAAATTAAAGCTTTCCTCCTGTGAGTCACTCTTGTCAGGTATTTTAGTCTCAGTGAATGTATTCAAATGACTCCTGAGTTCTCAGTACAAAAAGTACGTACGCTCCCGAGTGCACGTGAAGAGCGTGAAACCTAGAAGGCTGCAGAGCGTGCTGCGGTGACGGCTGCCCTGTTACGAATGTCCCTCCAGGGTGCTCATCCTCAAGCCAAGGAGGCTCCCAGGCAGTGCGCCTAGTCCAGTGTGTGTGCGGGTTTGGGAACGGTGTCCCTGGTGCCGTTAATGATCAGCCACATCCAAGTGCCCCCTGACAGTTTTCTGTCATAGAGAAAACCCCAAAGGTAAATGAGAGAAAGGAAATATTTCAGTGGGACTGGAAATGATTAAGAGTGAGTAGGGGAGCTAAAATAAGGAGGTGCAGAGGAAAATGTGGGCTTACAGATGAGAGTCAACTCCTGAAGGCCCGGGGAGCCACAGAAGGCTCTCTGTGGAAGAGCGAGATCATCTGTTTTGAGTTTTGAGTGAGATGCAGTGTTAGGAGAGGTGGAGGATGGCCAGAGAGGGTGGAGAGGGACCTGTTCAGTATCCATGATGGGAGACCTTGACCTGCATTGAGCTGCTGGTGTCGTGGAAGAACAGGGGAGTAAAGACTGTCCATGGGGTGGGGTCTGCCAGCCCCAGTTGTCCCTGAATGTGGAATGTGGGTGGTAGAAGATGACAGCTCAGGAGCATCCCCTGGCTCCCAGCTCGTGCACGTGGACTGAATGTCTTCATGTACCAAGGAAGAGTTGGTAGACGTGTGAGGCAGGACCGTTGCTGCATGCATCTGCACACTGTGACTTCACACCCCTGTGGGACATCCACTTGGAGAATTTCCCATGGCAGCAGGGTCCCAGGACCAGGATCTCCTGGTGAAAACAGGTGATAGTTCAAGACTCAGACCCGGGAGTAGCAAATAGGATCCTAGATGCTTTAGACCAGGTGAGGGGATGCTGTGGTCCAATGAGGTTAAAGGGAAGGAAAAGGGAGAAGCTGGACACCTCATGGACTTAGAGGAGGAGCTCAACCCAGAATCCCAACAACAGCCTGGAGGTAGGAGGTCGAGGAGAAAGGTACGGCATGGAGCACAGAGCAGGAGCTTCCCCAGGAGTGGGGCAGATTGGTGACCTGTGCTCAGGAGAGCTGCTGGAGGTGGCCCTTCCCCAGCCCTCACACTCTGACAGTGAGGGGGAGCACCCTGGGCCTGTCTCTGAAATGCTGGAGGGTCACCTGCTCATCATCTTGGACCATAGCTCCTGGCTTCTGTCCAGATGACTGATTCCTACTATCTCCTTATGGGAGGGTCCCTTTCCCACTCCCTTGTTCTTCCTGGGACAGTCTTCCATATTTTTTTTCAATATGATTAGTTGAAGAATTTTCCAAATCTTTAAGTTTTACTTCCTTTTCGATTGACAATCAGTCTTTATTTTTTCCATGTTTTTATTGGTGTGGTATAACGGAGCACAATGGTGAGCTTCACTGTGGCATATTCATACATCCGCACAGTGTAACAACATAATTTATCAGTAGCATTCCCCAGCATTTCCCTTTTCCCTGTCCTCCTTCCCTCCCCTCATCCCTTTCCTCTATTTACTGAGCTCCCTTCAATTTTCATGAGGACCCTCCCCTTGACTCTCTGACTTTGATTTATTTCACTTAACACAGTGTCCTAAAGCTCCATACATTTTCCTGCAAATGACACAATTTTGTTATTCTTTATAGATTAATAAAATCCCATTCTTCATACACCACATTTTCTTTACCCATTTATCCATTGATGGACTCCTAGGTCGGTTCCGTGATTTGGCTCTTGTGGATTGGGCTGCTTTAAGCATGGGTGTGCATGAATTGCTACAGTGTGCTGACTGTGATTCTTCAGGATAAATACAGAGAAGTGGTACACTTGGCTCATATGGTAGTTCCATGCCTAGTCTTTTGAGAAACCTCCATACTGATTTCCATAATGGAGGTACCAATTTACAATCCCACCAACAGTGTGTTCCTTCCAGCAGAAGCGTTCCTTCTCCTCCGCATCCCTCCCGCATTTGTTATAGTGTGGTGGCCACCGATGGCTGCCATTCTAACTGGAATGAGATGGGTTCTCAGTGTAGTTTTGGTTTGCATTTTCCTAATTGTTAATGTTGAACTTTTTATATAAATTTTTGGTGGTCATTTATATTTTTTCTTTTGAGGAGTGTATGTTTAGTTCATTTGTCCATTAATATTGCAGGGGTAGGATGGGGGTGATGTCAAGTCTTTTGAGTTCTTTATATATTCTGGATTTTTTTTTTCAAAAGAACAGCTAGAAAAGATTTCCTCCCATTCTGTAGGTTCCCCTTCACATTTCTAATTGTTTTCTTTGTTGTGCAGAACTTTTTAATTTGATGCCACCCATGTATTAACTCTTGGCTTTATTTTCTGTGCTTTAAGGATCCTGTTGAGAAATTAACTCTTTGTACCTATATGCTGGAGTATTGAGTTGCATAGTTTCTCCTCTAATTCCTAGATCCTTGATCCATTTTGAGTTGATTTTTGTGCAAGGTGAGAAATAAGGTCTAGTCTCATTCTTCTACATGTCAATAACTAGCTTTCCCAGCTCCATTTGTTAAAAATGGTGTGTTTTCTTCCACATGTGCTTTGACATCATTGTCACGGACCAGATGGTTCTAACTGTATGGGTTGGTCTCTGTGTCTTCTACTCTGGACCACGGAGTTTGACATGTAGCTTTATGGTATAATTAAGTCAGTATTGTGATGCTTCCAGCATCACCTTTTTGGCTTAGAATTATTTGGCTATTCTGGGTCTTAAATTTTTCCAAATAAATTTTAAGACTTTGTTTGTTTTTAGTTCTTTGAAGAATGTCATTGATGTTTTGATGGGAATCACACTGAATTTGTATATTGCCTTTGATAATAAGGCCATGTTAACAATATTATTCCTGCCTATCTATGAACATGGGACATCTTTCCATCTTCTTGGGTCTTCTTCAAATTTTCTCGAGTGTCCTTTGTTTTAATTGTAGAGTCTTTCATCTCCATGTTATATTCATTCCTGGGTATTTTGTTATTGTTGTTTGAGGCTATTGAGAATAGGATCATTTTCATGATTTCTCTCTTACCAGGTTCATTGTTGATGTATAAGAAAACTGTTGACTTTTAATGTTGATTTTGTAACCTGCTGCTTTGCTGGGTTTATTCATTAATTCTAGTGGTCTTCTGGGGAGCTTTTTGGATTTTCTAAGTCTAGGATTAAATCATCTGCAAATAGTGATGATTGAACTTCTTCCTTTCCTATTTTTCTCCCTTTTACCTAATAAGTTGGAAAGTCTAGAAGAAATTGTTCCAGCTCTAGACACAAGCTCTCTGTGCCTCAGTGTCCTCACCTGGTAATGGTGACAACAGTGAAATCACCTCCTGTGGTTTGTCATGAAAGGCATTGGGGCAGCCTAGTGGGTCCCAGGGCACCGGGGCAGGCCTCCTCCATTCTCTACCTAAGTCATGGGGGCCAAAGGAGAGCTGGGGCCCCCACCACTGCGCACCAGCTGGAGACTGCACACTCTCTCATGGAGCAAGTGCCAGTCCAGGAGGAGACTGACTATGACTCAGTACTTCATGCTGGGCGCAGGATGAAGTCACAATTCAAGTGCTGTTTTTGCCAGACAATCCCAAGAAAGTTTTCTGGTTTCCTCTTGTTTCCTCTTGATGGTTTCAGGATTAAATATGATAGAATCAACAGGACATTCAGTACCATGCCTAGCATACAATACTTTCTTATTAACTACTCTAGTAATAATTTTAGCACATTTACATGCTTTACATTTTTGCTTCTGGAATGAAATTCAGTAATTTAATTTCCATTTCTTCAGGAGACTGACATTCCAACAAGCTATATGATTTTCCCACGCTCACTAATCGTCCTCAGTGTTTCGATGCAGTGATTGACACTTGGCATGCTCATGAGTAACTATTGAACTGAACTGGTAATTAAGCAAATTAGTGACAAAATCGGAAGCTAAACCCTGCGCTCTGACTCTGAGGTGAGCATGTGTCTGTGGAGAGGCTCTTTCCCTCTCTGACTTCACAATCTCCCTGAAGGTTGTTCCAGTTGTGCTCTCGACCTACGAAAAGTGGCCAATGGATGTGTTTGACTTCCTCAAAACAGTACAAAAATCTCCCTGACCTTCTGGAACATCTTATGGAAAAATGCAGGGAGGAGTCTGCATTATGGGCTCCTGCTGTTCCCAGACTCTGCTCCCACGTGCTGCTTGGGCTCAGGATGATCCATCCCTGTTTTAAGCAGCCAAGAAAAGCACCAACTGCGGCCCCCCAGGGGCCCATGGAGTCACGGAGACTTCCTCTTTCACAGCTCTGCTCCTCTGTGGTCCCCGCGCCAGCTGTCTCCTGCTCTTCACGTCTATTGCTTACACTCTAAAGCCTTTGAATTTTTCTGGGGTCTTAACTTTAGGCATCTGAGTCACAGCTAGTTAGTCTTCAAATCACCAGGCAGTGGCTCATGAAATCTAATTCTCCATTACAAAATGGCCAGCTCCTGGGGTGTTGAGCTCCGAGAGGCGTGACCCCACCACCACCTTCCGGGAGATCCCTCAGAGCTACGGAGCTGCCTTAAAAGGGAAAAGTCCAACAAGTAAGATGTCCGTTTCCAGCTGGAGAGAGAATCCTCAGCCATCTGCCGGAGCTTCAAGAGCTTCCCCTGAAATCGAGGATCTGGATTAAGCCGTATAAGGTAAGCTTTGTCCCTGCAGAGTGGTGTGCTTGTCTTCTGATCGCATCCCATTTCAGTAACAAAACCTGTCACAGGAAGAGCTCCCGACGTTGGCTGGAGTCACATAAGGACGTCTGAGTCACACATCTGCTTCCTGTCTGCCTGCACTCGGGCTTCTCCAACTGGTACTGGTGAATGCCGTCGTCTCTCAAGTCCAAGAGTGCACTCCTAGGGCTGGAATACAGAAGAGACTCGCTTCTTTGCTATGAAAAAAATCAAGATAGGAGAGCCCTTGTGTCCTGTAACCAAACAATAGAAATAGGATATTGTACATAAAGTCAGGGTTACAAGAATTTCAGATAACAATGAAAGAAATCATAACATCATTGTGATGAGCAGAGGGCTCGAGTTCAGAACTATGAGCACCACAAATCAGAGGTTTTAGAAGTCACCTTTCAGGCAGTTTATGTACCAGTGTAGTATGAGTGTGTGCATATCTGAATAAGGGAACTACAGTCAGCAAGCTCTAAATAGAGAAATCAGTGATGTTTGAACCATGTTTTTGTTTTGTTTTTTAGTTTTATTGATGTTATTTTTTTAGATACATAACAGCGAAATGCATTACAATTCTTATTACACATATACAGAGCACAATTTTTCATACCTTTGTATGTAGAGTATGTTCACACCAATTCATGCCTTTATACATGTACTTTGGGTTTTTTTTTTTTGCATTACAATTCTTATTACGCATATATGCCACAATTTTTCATATCTGTTTATATAAGTATGTTGACACCCAATTTGTGTCTTCATACATGTACTTTGGATAATGATGTCCATCACATTCCACCATCTTTGCTAATCCCCTGCCCCATCCCTTTCCCTCCCACCCCTCTGCCCTATCTAGAATTTATCTAATCCTCTCATGCTCCCCCTCCCTACCCCACTATGAGTCAGCCTCCTTATATCAGAGAAAACATTCGACATTTGTTTTGGGGGGGATTGGCTAACTTCACTTACTTCACTTAACATTATCTTCTCCAGTGCCATCTATTTACCTGCAAATGCCATGATTTTATTCTCTTTTATTGCTGAGTAAAATTCCATTGTGTAGATATGCCACATTTTTTTATCCATTCATCCACTGAAGGGCATCTAGGTTGGCTCCACAGTCTAGCTATTGTGAATTATGCTGCTATAAACATTGATGTGGTTGTGTCCCTGTAGTGTGCTGTTTTTAAGTCCTTTGGGTATAGTCTGAGAAGAGGAATAGCTGGGTCAAATGGTGGTTCCATTCCCAGATTCCCAAGGAATCGCCATACTGCTCTCCATATTGGCTGCACCAATTTGCAGTCTTACCAGCAATGTATGAATGTGCCTTTTCCCCACATCATCACCCACACTTATTGTTTGTCTTCATAATAGCTGCCATTCTGACTGAAGTGAGATGGTATCTTAGAGTAGTTTTGATTTGCATTTCTCTGATTGCTAGAGATGATGTGCATTTTTTCATATATTTATTGATTGATTGTATATCCTCTTCTGAGAAGCATCTGTTCAGGTAGATCCTTGGCCCATTTGTTGATTGAATTATTTGTTTTTTCGGTGCTTAGCTTTTTGAGTTCTTTATATACTCTAGAAATTAGGGCTGTATCTGATGTATGAGGGGTAAAAATTTGCTCCCAGGATGTGGGCTCTCTGTTCACTTTACAGATTGTTTCTTTTTCTGAGAAGAAAACTTTTAGTTTGATTCCATCCCAATTATTAATTCTTGGTTCTTGGTTTTATGCCACAGATCAGCTAGAAACGGAACCTCCTCTATTCCGCCATCTTGGATTCTTTCCTTCAATGTTTTTTTTTAAAGTAATTTTGAAATTTAATATTTGAAATTTAAAATGTTAAAATGATATTTTAACAGGGTTTTTATTCATCATTTTTAACTAGCACATATCAATTCTTGACAAGCAACTGATTTAAATTTACTTGAGGGAATGTGAAGAAAAATATGATTATATTAGCATACAAATTTATAGGCATAGTTATTTTCTTATCAGTGTCTTTCTTTGCTGAGAACACCTTACATTAGTCATATTAAACAACCAAAAATTATAAATTAGGAGATAATTATCAAAACATTATGGGTTTATAAGGAAGTTAAACTTTTAAGATATAAGTGTATTTTTTTCTCAAAATGTGTGTGTGTGTGTGTGTGTGAGAGAGAGAGAGAGAGAGAGAGAGAGAGAGAGAGAGAGTTGAAGAGTCTCAGTCTCTCCAAGATAATATAGAAATTCAATATAATACAAAAGAAAACACCAGCTTCCCACACTCTGCGCCAAAGCTGCACTCATGATCTTCCCCCTACTGTATATCACTTTCTAACTTTCTAGTTCCTGTCAAAATTCTCCTTCTTAATAATTGTTAATTGGCATTAATATTATTCCTTGTAGGAATAAAAGTGTTTAGTGATCTTCCAAGCTGGGACGTTGTTGCAAACGGGTGTTTCTTCAAGCCTCAAGACAGCGAGGCGGGCGTGACATTGTCCTGCTGCAGGGTGACTTTTCATGCCAGGTAAGTCCCATGCCATGGCAGGTGGACTGCTCAGGGGACAGTGTGTGGTGTAGCGGCCCAGGTAGGAGCACACATGTCAACACATGACACATTCATTACTGTGGGTGCTAAAGGAGCTGGGGAAGTGAGAGCCGGGTGCTGGTTTTGCCTTAAGAGAACTGTGGGATTCACCGCAGGTGTCTCTTTCCTCTGGTGCGTAAAACACAAGATCATGGCCTTGGGAAATGGTTTTACAGGGATTCCTGATGCTTTAGCCAGCTTTTTGCTGTTGTGACTAAAGGACCCAACCAGCACAATTATCGAGGAGGAAGAGTTTATTTGAGGGCTCGTGGTTTCCGAGGTCTTAGTCCATAGAAGGCCGGCTCCATTCCTCAGGACGGAGGTGAGGCTGAGCATCATGGCAGAGTGGGTGGCAGAGGGAAGCAGCTCACATCGCGGTGATCAAGAAGCAGAGAGGCTCCACTCTCCAGATACAAATATATCCCCCAAAGCCACGCCCCAATTCCCACCCCCTCCACCACACCCCACCACTTCATTACCTCTCAGTAACCCCTATCGGAGATGAATCACTGATTGTGTGAAGACTCCTGCCACCCCATCATTTCTCCTCCAGGCCTTCTTGAACTCTCTCACATGTGAGCTTTTGGGGGACACCTCACATCCAAACCATAACACCTAATTTCGGAGAACAGACATGGCCTTGTAATTGTATAAAAGGCATCTGGAAGGGTGACTTTGATGAGGGACATGGGGAGAGACTTGAAAAGAGACTTTCAGGTCACTTTTTGACACTGAGAAAGCTCCAACCTGAACCAGTGTTGATCACACTTCAGGTGTCCAGCGGCTTCCTGCAGGAAGGTCGCCATGGCGTGCTGTTTGTCAGGCAGTCTCTGGAGGCTCCTTCTTGCAGACTGTGTGTTCCAGTGCCCGGACCCTGTGGGCTACAGTGGGGTGGGCACGGTGAGCCTGCCCACAGCTCCTGAGTATGGGGTCTCTGTGGTTCAGGAGTCTGGGGGATTCGACATGTCGGGTTCACACACCTGATGTGAACTTAGGGTAGCATAGTGGGAGAAAGGGCTTCTGAAGCTTGGTTGAATCTTTATCACATTCTGTGAGCAGCTGTTACTGTTCCCATGTTAAAGCTGAGGAAATTTGAACTCAGAGAATGTAAGCAACGTGCACAAATTGCCAGCTGATGATTGCACATGTGACTGCAGCCGCGTCAATGAAGACAGGCAAGAACGAGAGCTCAGAGGCCAGCAGCCCCTCTGCAGGCCAGAGTGGGCCGCCTGAAGGAGGCTGTCCTTTCTTCTGCTCTGCATTTCCCTTAAAACCCAAGGGTGTGGAATTGTGTTGGGTTTTAATTCATTCAATACTTGCTTGTTTAGATCAACCCTCGTCTTCCCAGCTCTACTGCCCATAGTGCTCACTGTTGCTTCCCGGGTCAAGTCCTCTTCTCCGAACAATTCCCTGTTTCCTTTGTCACTAAGAGACACTCTGCAGAAGCATGTAGCTCAGAGCTCTAGCCTTGGCTTTCTGCTTCCTGAATTGGCAGGTGCAAGTGATCAGCGCTTTGAAGGGAACTCCTCTTGTCACTGGGGAAGACACCGATACCAGCTGTCACTCCTTCCCGAGCAAGCTTTCTTTTCTGTCTGTCTTTGGAGCTTTTTTCCCTGATATTTGACATGAAGAAACTGTGTAACAGTGTGTTTATGGGTGTGTAACTTCTGTGTCTGGCTCAGGGCTTGGTGAGGTTCCTAAACACATGTCTCTTCTAAGTTTTTAGTCACCATTTCTTGAATAGTTTGTTTCATCCAAAATTCTATTAAAAATGCGTTAAACTTTCTTCTTTCATTAAGTTAAATTGAGTCATTTTGAAAAACCTCCTGTCTTGATCTCTCTGTGTCTGATTCTGGGTGATTCCTGCAGGTCTGTTTCCAGCTGATCGCCGTTTCTCTGAATCCATCTCAGGGTCTATTTAATGTGTTCTTTGCTTCTGTCTCTTTCCTGATCCTTGATTTTTCTTAGTAACCTGCCATGGCATCAGGGACTCTGCCCATTTTTTAAGTTGCCTAATAACTTTAAGCATTCTTTACCGTATGATGTCTTTCTGAGTTCTTGGGAGTTTAATAATGCTGTCTATTCTGTCTCCTGGAGAGTTGACTCCTTAGGCAGTTGTTTTCATTTTCATTGTGAATTCATTTTTATGGATTCTTTTCCTCCACATTTTATTGTAGTGGTGTGAACTTTGCAAATCCTACCTACACGTTTCTAGTTACCCTTAAATGTCTGACTATTCCACATAAGCATTTCATCAGTGTCTCTCAGTCGCACACTCTGATTCCCCTCCACCCCCCATCATCTCCCACATTGTCACCATCTGTGAACTTATTTTAAAGATGTAATAACTGTCATACTCCACTCAATCACATTATTCAAAATCAACCCACATTTTACTGGTACTGCTCGGTACCCAATGTTCATGTCTGATATCTTCTCTCTCGTTGTGTTCATTTGTGTTTTATAATAATAAATGTTAGATAGCATCTCTAGAGAGGATGTCTGGTGTGCAGCCTGTCACATAAGGTGTCATTACCATGACGGGAATTCTTTGTGGCAGCTGTACCTCAGGAGTGATGAAGGTCACTCATCCAGAAGAGGTCATTCATAATGATTCTACATGGGTTCAAAACAACTGTGAGTGAGTGCAGCATTCTCTCTCTGGTTTTCTCAGTCACACTGGTCAAGTATGATCACATAATCACCAAGACCTTATAAACAGTGTTAAACCTTTCTGTATTCTGTGTGCTTATTCTTTTTCTCCCTGGCTATCATACCAGCCAGTAGCATTTACCTCTTTTTATTTATATGAATAAGTTAGAAGTTTCACGTTCCCTTGCAAGTCTTATGTAGGCATATTTTACATTTCAACATTAAATATTTGACTTAACAACAACGCAGGCTCATCAAGATCTCTGGGTCACTCGTGGCAGAGGGGCCTCGGCCGAGACCCCCGCCCTCCATGTCTGTGCTGCTGCATCTCAGCACCCAGGGGCCCTCTTCACAGGGGGCCACAAACGGTGATCACCACAAACCGTGATCACCACAAACCGTGATCACCACAAACCGTGATCACCGTTTGTGTTGTTTTAACAGATGATGTGCATTTAGATTTACTCATATTTTCTCCTTGTTGTTTATTCTGGCTTCAATGATCTTTTTTTAATAAGTGTGTTTTCTTCTTTTACAGGAATTTAGTTAGTGGTGACATTCCCCAGTCTTGTCTGAAAGTGACCCTATCTAACTTCTCCATCAAACAGTACTTCAGCTGGATGTAGAATTCCGTATAGAAGATCCTTTCCTCTTTTTCCTTTGATACTTTGGACATTATTCTATCACCACATGATTTTTGTTCTTTCTTTCTTTTCCTTTTTCTTCCTTTTTTTCTTTCTCCTCCTCCTCCTCCTCCTCCTCCTCCTTCTCCTCCTCCTCCTCCTCCTCCTCCTCCTCCTCCTCCTCCTCCTCCTCCTCCCCCTCCTCCTCCTCCTTCTTCTTCTTGGAAAAAGAAACGTTAGTGTTTTGCTAGCACAGGAAACACCACAGGGGACTCCTATCCCAGAGGCTGTGGTTGTCCCCATCAGGGGACACAGGAGGTTGTCAAATAGGTCAGTTAAAAGCTACTTTCCATGTGTTCCCTGTCTGGAGTCGTGATTCCCTGGTGAATTTAGGAGACAGTCATTTCTTGGATCTTCTGGTGCCATCCCTAAGTCTGGATTGCTTCATTCCTGTGGTGGGTGTGTCCTCGAGGACAGATAATCCTGCTTCCCCCAGATTAGGGAAGAGAAATTAAGGAGGGGAGGGAGGAAGGAAGAGAAAGGAGTGCGTTGGTTTTAACAGTCAGTCACAGTGGCAGAGCAGACGGGGCTGTGTTCAAAGCATAACGTGGCCCACTGTCACATTGCTTCACAGTCAGGTTCTAGTTCCATTTCTATGGGATGAGAGGTGACAGCTCCAAGCTGCTTGCTGCTGAGAGAGGGCAGAGCTGGAGGGAAGAGACCTGATGTCCTCTGTCTCTATCAGGTGGTGCGTGGAGAGTTGAGGCTACTTAGCCTCAGGGCTGTGAGGAGGTCCATGGTGACAGTTAGCAGGTGACTGGACGAGGCCCCAGGAAGGGCCGGGGTCATGGCAGCAAAGCATTGCTTTCTTGTAAACAGTTAGCACAAAAGCAGGTACTATTTCAGCCAGTCTCTGAAACCCATGGAGATGACTCACCCTAACTTCAGGGGAGATCCCACGTGCCCTGGATCCCAAGCTATCACCTCGTGGCCTCTGCTGTTGACCTTGAGAAGCCTTTCATCAGGCAGATTTTGATGCAATGTAAGTAAACCTCTCTTGGGACATTGGTCAAGTTGGAGGGAGGGTTTAAGGTTTATAGAGTTTACAGTTGCTCTCTGATGACCTAGTACATCCATCTATCTTTCATGTGTTCAAGTCGATGCATTAGGATTTATGCTCAGGAGAACTGGTATTTTCCCTTAATTCTGAAAAATTTCTAGTTATTCTATTTTGGAGAGTTTTTTCTTCCATTTTCTTTATTTCCCCATCTGGAATTCCTATTCCATTTTATGATGTTGGAAAGTAGTTTTGCCCTGCGTTTCTGCTAAATCTTGAAATATATATTGATGTGCCTTTCATGTAAATATTCAATTCTATGTGCCATGTGTTTATTTAATGTATTTAAAAGCAATTATTCAACACTTACATTTTCTAGGTATTACACACATACAATTTGATTCTTTAAAACACCCCTGGAGGTAATATTGAGAACAGCTCTGGAACAATCATTTTATCTCTACTCTGCTTTGTATAACGTCCTCATTCCCTTGATTTTTCATTTCCTGTATTTGGTCATTTTTTATATCTTACTGGCTTGTTGGTTATAACTATCACAGAAAACTTGGTCCTTGACCCGAATGCCAATCCAGTAACCAGGGAATGATTTTGACAAAAAGGAAAAAGAAGGTTTATTGCTTTGGTAGCAAAGGAGAAACACAGGGAGTCCTGTCCCAGGGCTGTGGCATCAGAGGGAACAGGGAATTTTTAAAGAGGTGAGTCAAGGAAATCCTGTTTCCTGGGATTAGGGAGGAGAAGATTAGGGAAAGAAGGTTGGGGAAAAGGAAAAAAAAAATTCAAGCGTTTTAGAGCAACAAGCGATATAGTCGAAGCCTAAGCTGACCGCTGTGGCATAGCTTGGCTTTTCCCACACCCCGAGTCCCTGTCTGGTGCTTCTGCTGCTGTTTTAAGTGTCTTTTTTGTCCCTTGGCTTCCTCAGGAGGTCCACCTCATGAGTCCTTGGACATCTCACTGGCTGGTCGTGTTTCCAGACTCTTGCCTCAGTAGGCTCTCTGTCTCACAGGTGGGTTGGAAGTCGTCTCGGGTGGACATTATGTCCAGGACTCCTGGGCAGACTAGGTTGCAGGTGAGTTCCCATAAGATGGTCTGGGGTTTCTTTTGTGGTACCCCTGGACTTTCAGGCTGGGCACCACTTTGTACCAATTAGTCACCTTTGGAATACAGGTAGCATTACTTCAAAGGTAGGCTGCCTGTGATATGTATTCTTTGGAAGTTCCTTTTTCTTCCCAGTCCAGTTCTAGGCAAGAGAACTTGCTTGCTTGCTTTCTGAGGTTTCTTCACCTTTTTTCCTTTCACCTTTTCTCTGAACAGGCCATTTTGAGGGCAGTGAAGTTGTGCCAGAGACCTGACATTCACCCATGGTACTGTCTCACAGTGCCACTCCTTGCGGGGCCTTGTCTCCTGCTCTTGTACCCCTGAGGCTACAGTGACAGCTACACCTCCACCCTTCTTATCAAGGCTCTCCCGAATTCTGCTGGACTTTTCTCTTACTTTCCTGAAGTCTTGTCTACCTTTAAAATTATGTACGCTGTAATGCAGCGAGCATGTCTGTTTCTCAACTGATGGGCAATGCTGCGTAGCATCCTGTGAACCAATCCTGCAACTGATGATGTGAACCCTGAAGCCTGTCTGCCTTGGTTCAAACCCAGGCCCAGCACTGAGCAGACTATTAAATGCTTTATAACTTCTCTGTGCTTCAGTTACCCCATTTGCAAACTGGTAAGGATCGTCTTGCCTAGCTCATCATGTGCGTAAGGAATAAATGAGTCCACATTTGCAGGTTTTTAGAGCCGTTCTAGGCTCTGTGTAAGTGGCAGCTATCATTATAATTGCTTGATACTCAGGATTTTACA
Organism: Ictidomys tridecemlineatus; assembly: GCF_052094955.1. Lineage (NCBI taxonomy): Eukaryota > Metazoa > Chordata > Mammalia > Rodentia > Sciuridae > Ictidomys > Ictidomys tridecemlineatus. Next base: position 258,457,945 of record NC_135477.1, on the reverse strand, counting down.
ATGTTGCCAGAAATATAGGTCCCCTTCCATGCCATTTTAATATAATAAGCACTCTTTCAACTGTGTTTTAAATAATCAGTTCAACTCTGTTTAATAAAAGTTTCATTTTACACTGGTATATTATGTACATAAATTGTCTGGTAAAGTGCAATTTCTACATAAGACTCGAGACGTAGATAATGTCTGTAGCTAGAAAATGGGGAAAGCGGAAGTGCAGGTAACTCAGGCTCAGCACTGATGGAGGGTTCGGGTTTCTCTCTGTCTCTCGGCATCCTTGCCCTTCCCATTTGTTATGAAAACAGGGGTTCTCATCTTCAGCTTGGGTAACGATGTCTCCTCCAGGGCACCATGAGACACTGGCCCTACCTCCCCCCCAGTTCCTCTTGTCAGGAACCTGGGGCGCTAAGTCCAGGAGGGCAAAAGGAGAGAAGCCAGCGCTGAAGTTGAAACTCTAAACGACACCAGGATGTGCACATCACACACAGAGTAGGTGAGTGGCATAGGCTATGTTTAGGAGCCATGGTTACAGCCAGGAAAAATCTAAGACTGCCCTGCACTCACCACCTTTGGATCTGCAGGTAGACCTGGCCTTGTGGGCACTGGATGCAATGAGAGAAAAATATATTTCCAGCAGGCACTGGGAAAAGCCAATCTAGCCCCCATGCCCGCCACGTCTGGATTCAGGCACCTTGAAGGAGAGGATTGTGCAGTCCAACCAACATGCAACTCATCACAGCACCATTCTGAGATGTGTTTCGCCATTTGAAATTCACTGCTGCTGCAACAGGGACTTCTGCATTTCCTCACAACCCTGTCAGAGACAGAGTCTGCCCCCAGGTGGAGCACATGACATTGACCACTCTCTAGATGGGCAGCCCTGGGCAGCTGCAGCTCGAGCCCATTCTCTGCGAAGGCTTAAGCTGAGCAGAGCTCTGCAGACATCTCCACGTGAGCTCTGGGGATTCGATCTCTTTAAAAGTTACAACCGGTCACATGAACATTTGTTTTGTTATGTTCTTTTTCTACGAGCAAAAAGCCATTGAGCATTTCCCTTTGAACCCCTTTTCTTTTCCTCTTCTCCATGAGAATGAGATTCAATTTAGTCTTGTTCACAGGAACATTCAGATGCATTAGCCATGAACTGCAGGCTTGGAAAATATCTTTCCATCGGAATTCCTCTTTCCTTATTCTTCACATGTTCTTAAGGCTTCTATTTCTGGTGGTATTTTGTCCTCGGTCACTAAAAGGAGTCAGTCAAATTGGATGGGTTCCTTCTCAAAGCCATGACCCAGGGTTCTGGCCAACCACAGAGGCATGGAGATGTTGTGCTGGGGTGGAGGTAGGAGGGGAGGGTTGGTGGGTAAAGACCCACCAGTGGTTTATGTTTCATCCACAGTGTTTCCCTTAGAGAAAAATTTTGCTCTGTGAATAAAAATATTCAGACAGGAGCTCAATAGGCCCTCTCTGCCCAGACCCTGTGTCCCCATGTTGGTGGCATGACCCTTCCTCCTGAGTCTTTGGAGAGGGGGATTCTGAGTGATCCTCAGGCCCCTGTCCTCCATGTCTTTGTGCCATGGTTACAAGGCTCTGCTAGCTTATTCTGCTTTCATGAAATCCTTATTTCTTCCATCCCGATTCCCAGGTGCTGGAAGACACTGGTTCATTCCTTAACATGGGTCCATTCATCCTCCTGGATGAATAAAAGGAGTCCTCATGAGGATCGACATCCAGAAAGAAGAGCCTGTAAGTCACAGGAGAGGTGACAATTCCCAGATGGTGCAGGATCCATCAGAGGCAGCACTAACAGGCAGAAAAGGCAGGGGCCTCACTGCCCACAGGCTGCCGTCTCAGCTCTCTTTAGGGGAAGTCCAAGATGCAGCAAAGAGCTCAGAACCACAGAGGACCAGCACGGGCACCTGCGATGTCTGCGTCTCCTCTCTGGTTGTTTAAGGGCGCTGTCTAGACACATTAGGCTCTAATCTCATTTGCTCTGCCCTGTGATACGGCAAGCTGTGACCCTTGCTGGGAAGCTGTCTGCCATTCTCTCCATCCTGAATAGAGGTTGAAAGGGACACAAAACCTTGGGCTCTGCCACAAGAGATGCTGCTGCATGGAGAATTCTAAAAACTGGTTTATGAGAGTTGGAATCAGGGAGGAGAAGTAATTAAGGGAAATATGCAAAGAGCATGAACCTGCCTGTCCTTCCCTTAACTTTGCTGCATCCTGCAGAGGGCAGGGGGCAGAGGCTAGAGAGGGACAGGGATTTGTCCCAGCTTCCGATACACCCCCTCCCCTGCACCACCCTGCCTTCCTTCAGCTGCTCTACCTGCCACCTTGTGTTAAGTGAATTTCAGTTGCTTTAAATTAAATGTCTTCATGCCAAATGTAGACATGCAAAATTTAGGTACAGCCCCTCTCACACGTGGCCTGAGCTGCCCTCATACCCGGAGGCTGCCTCACCAGCCATCCCAAGGCTCCTGGCTCCGGGGTTCATCCTGCTAGGAAGAGATGGAGAGCTCAATGCCCCACACCAGTGTCCAGCCCCCGGAAAGCAAGGCCTGAAAGGATGCGATCACTGGAGGACTGCTTTGTTTTCATTGGAACTTACGTAAATCTGTTACAAGTCACTTTTTTTCCTTTAACTTACATTTTTGATCAGGGAGCATGTAAATATTTACCTGTAAAGGTAAAAACATTAAGTCTTCTATGGGTCTGTGTCTTGAAATCCCAAGTGATTTTGAACTCACCTGTTTACTGTTGGTTTGCCACAGTGTCCAGGACCAAGATTGAGAGGAAGGGGGGGCACAAAAGACCTCTGGCTGCCTGCCCATTGTGTTCTCCTATAGAAAGCCAACAGTGGGAGCAGGGCCAGTGGCTTGCCTGCCCTCCCCCAGGAGCTGTGGCTGTTCTCTTAGGAAGTGCTGATTCTGGGCTGGCCACAGGCCACCACTAACACGCTCAGGCCTCCTGTCCTTAGCACGAGTCTGCCTGTGGCCCCAGTGATACACTGCAGTTTGGTCCAGAGCCCTGGCCAGACTTAATCAGTGGGTGCACAGGACTTTCATTTTTAGATGCAACCGATCCAGCGAAATTTTTAAAATCATACTCTAATTGTTAAAATTTCAAATATAATCTATTTGGAGTTTCCAAACATTCTTTGGAAAAATGTCACCCCCCCCTTGATTACATTTGTTTTGTATAGTCTGGGGGAACAAATATGTACAAAAGGAGTTGAAGGTGTATGTGTGAAGGGAATGTAGAGGCCCTCATGTCACTCTGGACTGTGGACCTGTTTCATCAGCTGTGTGCTGTCTTCCTTCATTGAAGGTTGTGAATTAAACCTCCCTCCCACATCTAAGCCAGCCCTCTCCTGAATGTCAGTACTTCTGTGCCACCTCTGCCCCCACACTGCAGTCCTGAGACAGAGCAATCAAAGGAAGCAGCTGCTGTGGTCTGCAGGTGGGTCCCCAACCGAGGCCTATCAACGTCCTCCCCGACTCTCAGTGGTCGAAGGTCTATCCATCCTCTGTGTGACATGGTGCCATCCCACACTGTAGAAGCAGCAGGCAAAAGAGGTGGCTGGACAGGGCCCTGCACTACCACTGGGCGGGGGCTGCGCTGGGTGTGGGTCCCAGTGTCCTTCATGAAGGCTGTTTGTCAGGACCCGAGAGGAGCAGGCGGGGGAGGAGGGCTCCCTGGACGTGTTCCACTCCATCTTCTCTGAAGCCTCAGGTAGACCTGCCAATTTGGCAGGTGAATAAGAAGTTCCCAGCTTAGATTAAAAATTTTAATTTCATTAAATAATTAAAGATGCTTTTCAGGAACAGCTGCCTTCCAAGTGCTGTCACTGTCCTGGTGGCGTGCACCCTCCTGTCTGTCCCTTCGCCTTTCCTGCCCCCTACCCTGCTCCCCATGGCTCCGTTCAGGGGCAGCACCGCCTAAGGAAATCGTGTTCCCCACCAGCACAGACCCTGCCCAAGAGCCCCTGAGGATCGGCAGGCCAGCCATGGGGGTGGAGGGCCCGCGGGCCACCTGGTCGGGCACACTCATCCAGGTCTGACTGTGGCTCTGAGCTCCGCCTGGCGTCTCTGTGGCTGCATCGAGCTCTCTCTGTTCTCATGGCTTTGGCTAAGTGGCTCCTGTGGTTTTCGAGGCAGATGTGCCTTTCTTCTCTGTCTGGGGGGGCTCTGCCCTGAAGGGACCCTACAAAACACACGCAGCTGTCACTCCAACGCCAAACTTCCTGGTACCAAGAGCAAACTCTACTTCTGTCAGATGAACTTACATCTCCATCTGTTTAGCCAGCAACTTCATTTCCAAGAGCCCAACGTACCTTCACAGCACCATTCTCCATTAGGGGATTCCTAGGCACACCCGGGGACAGCCTCTCTGAACTTGAGGCATACCCCAGTAGCCCTTAGTGCCATGGCCAGTGTTGCTGTGCCTCAGCCTCCCAGAGCCCACACGCAGTGCCATGTCCCGACCCTTAAGGGCTTAAGGGCTTTCCTAGAAGAAGGCAAAAGTTCCCAAGTGCAAGTAAGAGAGACAGACATCCAGACCCTCCCTTCTGTCCTAGGTCCCCGCACAGCCCCCTATCCTCACTTCTGTGTGGAGGAGGGAGTCACAGCCCTGTGTAGAGGCCAAGAGGCCACCTTGGACCACCCCCGACTCCCACTGCCCTGCAGGACGCTCCTCCAGAAGCCCAGGACTCACAGAACTCTACTAGAAACCTGGGGTGGCTTCCCTGCAAAAAGTGTTTAACATTTGTAAAATGCCCAACCAGCCAATCCCTCTCATTACAATTCTACCTATGCATATTAAATTGGGAGCTAATAGTACCCAGATGATTATATTAAGAGGGAAAAATAAGCACCCCAGCTTATTAATGAAACCAATTACACATTCTTGGAAATGGAAAAACCCCGTAAGTACTCATCTAGAAAATAATCTCCATCTTCCCTTCGGTGCTCTTCCCTGCATGCCACGCCAGCCCGAGGGTCTGAAACCACCTGTAACCAATTTCCTACAAAGCAGCAGCCTTCACAGCCCTAGCAGCAATGAAAGGACAAGGACAGACTTCTGGGGTGACCTGAGACAGCTCTAAAGCTGTCTGGCTCAGCTCTCTTCTGCAAATCTCAGAGCCAGCCAAGGATAGAAACTGGGAGAGGGCAGTTTTCAGACTTGCGAGGTGACAGAAGCATCTGGTGTCGCAGGATAAATAGTGAATTAGCCCATGCACATCCCACTGTCAGGGCTGCTCTCATGGAACCTCTGTGAGCGAGGTCTGCACAGCAGTAGAAAGACCACAGCCCTGGACTGCAGTCTCTGCCTCAGGCTCCAATCTTCACTCAGCAAGACGTGCCCTGCACATTCGCTGACTCTTGATGGTTACATTTGACAGACAGCTGTGGGATAGTATGGCAGGGCATGGGGATAAGTAGGACCCAGAGTTCACATGAAATAAGTTCAGAATAGCTTAGTCAGCTAGGTGCTGAGGAGGAGGAAGCTTGGCCCCCGCCTTTGCTCTGTGCAATATTCCCCGTGAGGCTCTCTTGAGCTGCGACATCTTCACATGCAGATCTGCTCCCCTCTGAGGTCAGGGCAGCCGGCAGCCCCGGTTTGCGCTTGATGAGTGCAGGACTTCACGCACGGTTCAGAAGATGCCCTGACCTTGTGCCGGTGGAGCTGCAGTGACCTTGCAGACCTCCAGCCTCCTCTGCCCCTTCAGGGCCCCATCCCTCTGCAGTCCACTCCCTGGAAAACAGAATCTATAAAGCGTGAAAACTCTCCCTTACTCCTCTCCCTCCTCCCTCCTGCCCTCCAGTGGATTGTCAGAGCTGGTGGCTCACCTTGTTCACCGCCTCTCTGTGACAGCCTTTCCCGGGGACTCCAGCGCCTAGCTGACTAGGCGACTTTGAGCCCATTTCCCTGGGTCTCTGTCCAGAGAGGTCTTACCTTGCCCAGCCTCCACCAGCCCTTGGCCCTGCCAGGACTCACGGTGAAACTCATGCTGCCACTCTGGTGCTGCGCTGTCCCTGGTGACTACGCCCTCCTTCATACACTGCCCGCCTCCCTTTCTCCTATGGGTTGGAAAGGGCTCGGACAAAGCAGAGAGAGGTCAAAGCCAGGAAGGAACACTGAGTGAAGATTAAAGGCAGCCAGGAAATGGTGCACAATGAAGCCAATCAGGAGTCTAGGATGAGTGATGGTAGCTACAGGAAGAAGAGGATTGAGATGGAGCTTACCACCCATAGTGGCTCATGTCCACTGCCGTAGCTGTGAGATGAATAGGTGATAGGTGGGTAGGTAGAGAGACAAGATAGATAGATGATAGACAGGTGATGAAAAGATAGGTAGATAGATAAGGTAAATAAGTGGATGGAGAGATAGATAAGGTAGATAAGATAGATTAGATAGATGATAGATAAGATAGATAGATAGAGAGATAGATAGATAGATAAGGTAGATAGGTGGATAGACAGATAGGTAGATAGATGGTGGATAGATAGATAGATAAGTAGACAGAGTGAGCAAGCCAGGGGATAGATGGCTAGGTAGATCATGAGTAGATAGATGAATAGATAGCCAGTTAGATAGGAGAAGATAGGTGACAAATAGTAGATAGATAAATAGATCATGGGTAGGATAGATTAATAGAGATAGCTATAATAGAAGGAAATGGACCTGGGCAGACGATCATTTCTCCAGCCAACAGACAGAGAGCTAGGGGAATAGGAGGACTTACTAGTTGGCAAGTGCCCCGCTGAGACTCCAGCACAGACTTCCTGTCTCCAGAAGTCACACTCCTGAAGTTCCCGGCAGCCCAGGCAGACCCCGGGCCTCTGCAGAGCCTGTGCGCTCTCTAGGTCCCCCCTGAGTGCAGCCCTGTCCACTCCTTCCCCTCTCACAATGTGTCCTTGGTGGCAAGGATCTCCTCCCACTGGACTTCTGGGCCTGGTCTCCAGCCCACCACAGGTGCCTGGCAGGATGGGTGCCCAGTGGCCTTTTATTGAATAAAAGTGGACAGGCAGCCGATGCCCTGCAAGGGCATCTGGAGATCCCCCTCAGAAGCCCCACCAAATCTAAGTGCAGCACAGACCTTTGCAGCCCTGTCCAGCACGCAGTCCCGCAGGGGTGGACAGAAGAGTCTAGAAGAGTCCTCTTGCCTTCCCGCAGCGGAGGCACACCGTACGCACAGTGAGTTCTGTGGGATCTGGCCCCTCTGAGGAAGCAGGTGACACCTTACCCAGTGGCAAAGTGAAGAGCAAGGAGAGCTCTGGTGCCCCAGGACATCCAATAGCAAGGCCACTCTCCTCACCAAGAGTCCCTGTTCACCCAGGCACACAGGGTGGACGCCTGGATTAAGAGTGAAAACATGGCCCTCATCAGTGCGCTGGGGTCCCACTCATGACCAGTGGACTTGGAAGTGGACAGGACCCCACCTCTGAGGGTAGGCAGTTTGTGCGGGAAGCCTCTTGGTCTTCTGTGCAGGGCAGATCTTCCCAAGCCCCAAGGGGTGCGCCTGTCCCCACCTGCTGGCTAACGATGACTTGATGGTGGAGCACAGGTGTGGCCTGTTCTTTCTGGAATACTTACATATTTATACCGACCGGGTTAACACGAGGGAGTGAGGGACACTCAGCCGGCAGCACGTCAAATCACAGGGTTCTCCTGAACTCTCAGGCCGCTGACCCACCCCATTCATTTTCCAGATCAGTGTGTGACCTTTGGAAACCAGGAGTCCATCTTCTCAGAGCAGAGTCCCGGGTCAGTGTGGTGGGAGTAGGGTCAACCGTGAATCCTCCTGTGAGGTCTCAATGGCCCAGGATGCTCTGGGAGCCCCCCAAAGGAAGGAGGACGAAGCCCCCCGTCAAAGGTCTAGGCGGGTGGTCAAATCATCATGGTCCTGGACCCCCAGGGCAGCCTGCCAGCTCCCTGTCCCGCTTCTCCCTCTGCATGATGAGGGCGTGGAAGCCCGTCCCCACTGACTTCCAAACAGCAGATCACACTCCCACAGGAAGTGGGAAGAAAGACACCGACCAGCTCATCCCACTGGCCTGGCCTCCAGACCTGCCTGCAGCCCTGAGCAGAGACAGCCTTGCAGCATCCGGTCCCCAGCATCCTGCAGGACTCCCAGCCCTTCCTCCCAGCATCGCAGCTGACTCTGCCCGTGTGGCTGCTTCCAGATGTCACGAGCATGGTAACAGCAAAGGGAGGGGCTCGTGGGATTTTCTAAAAGTGCTCAGACCAGGCACCCTGGAATGAGACGGGGTTTGCATCTATTTCCAAATTGTGTGTGGCTGCTCTTTGGAAGCAGTCCTGAAATCAAGCAAAGCTGCTCCAAGCAGACAGCAACCTCCCCTCTTCCCAGCCTACTCATAGCACAGACGAAGTTCTAAAATAGATTTCCCCTGGCTGGGTGCCAAAATATTTACATTTAGTACCAGTAGTTAATTCATTAGAAAGACTTTAGAACTGATTTATGATGTGATAAAAATGTGAGGAGATAGTCTCTCTGGGTTACCTGGATTTTTAATTTGCATATTATATTGAAATCCCAATTAATTTGCAAATAAAAGCAATATAAGTTTAAAGCTTTGCCATTTATTTAGGGGAAAAAAATGCATATCTCCCTTGTCTTGGAATTTACTGATTTTTTTAAGGGATCATAAAACTTTTATATTTCATGTGTTTATTCGTATTTGTGAAGTGCTCAGAAGTCAAAATTATCTCTAATGAAATGCACCTGACTTAGTGTCAAAAGTACAATGTCAGCACATTCTGGTTTGTCATCTTATGAGTAATCAAGGCCTGCAACCTCATGGTAGCCCTCTTTATAAAAACAGAAGTATTTGTTCTGTCTATAGAACTAAAACATGCTCATTATGGAAATTTTGGAGGGAGCAGAAAGAAATAATATTACTCCTCATAATCCAACCATTCAAAAAAAAGTCCCTATTAGACTTGTGAGAAACTTATAACTCTGCCAGTTTATAAAGGCAGAAGGCGAACCCTCAAATCCACAGCACCCAGCGGTGTGTAAGCCCACAGGGTTCCCCTGAAGCTGCAGAACTCTTTCTGGTCCAGAAAAGCGAGTCAAACACGACTGGGTTCCATCCTGGGCAGATGTCATCAGAACACCTGACTTCACAGTTAGAAAGAGGCTGTCATCTGCTGAAATATGGAAAACAGTCCTCATGCATTATTTGTCTCCCCTGAAGAAATGCTATAAATCATTCAATCAAAGGCAGAGTTTTCCTGTGAAATTCAACCTGCAAAGAGATTAAATAGTACGTCCCAAAGAAGGAGTCAAAAAATGTCACCTTTGCTGGGGCAACTGCGGGCGCCCTTGAGTGATGACCAACACTTCCTCTGCGAGGGCCCACGGGACAGGACCCCAGCAGACAGGTGGAACAAGAGCGCTCGTTCAAAGATGGCTTCGGCCGCTCCACATGCGAAACGGGTGAAGGGCCGAGTCCATGCTTACAATATCAGGTGCGTGCACGTATTTTCCTTCTGTTTGTAAGTGATCGTTGAAGGAGCACATTTGTCAGGCTCCTCATCTTTTGGATCTTTGGTCTAAATGACACAAGGAATTGTTCCCCTCTCTGTATGTTTGTCAGGTAGATACGATATTTGGTCCTTTAAAGCTCTAAATCCTGTAGGGATGGTGTTCTTGTGTATTTAGGGTGTGGAGGAGTTTGTAGTAGCTGTACGGTGTGCACGGGCAGGTGCCCCCTCCCACACACACAGGAGCGAAAGCTCTGAACCAAGCTCTTGGCCCTGCGCTGTGCACTGCTTGTTCTGGTAAGAAAGCTTCCGTCGTCCCCATTTGATGAGCAATGAACCGAGACCCACAGAGGTTAAGCCATTTCATTCAAAGTCGCACAATGGTGAAGCCATAATCCTGTGTACCTCCCTCAATTTTAACATTACAATACCACATGGATCCTTTAAAACGTGTCATCAGAATGACATTAGCCCAACCACAGAGGAAGTGGAGGGACAGGCCTCATGATGTGAAATTTGCCCCAGTTCACCATATACTGAAAGAAGACGCTGCCTGTGTAGGAGCTATCTTAGAAGCAGAGGATGCTGAATCATGCTTTCCTTTTTTCCTATTATTGTAAAATTATGAGATGGACATTTTTAAAATCATTCATCCATGAGACAGATCTTTGTTGCCCACTAAGGATACACAAGGCATCAGGGTAAGAACAGAAGCCATCCAATGTGGTCAATATCACTTCGCAGAACTTCTGCTTTCTCTCCCCTGCTGTGTTCATGAACAAATATGTAACACGGAATCCCACCATTATGTATCATTATAATGCACCAACAAAATTTCTGAGAAAAAAAAGAAATGAAAAATAACATTTGGAAAAAAATGCATTTGTATTTCCCAACTCTATGCACCTATGTCCAATGAGGCTTGGGTTAACGATGATAAAATTACTTTTACCAAAATGACTTGTGTGTGCCTGAAACGCAGAATTTAAGGACAGTGATATTTAGCCTTCATCTTGGGAGGTAGCATGATGTGCTCCATGTGGCTCTCCATGACTCACAATGTCCCCTACCTGCAGAGATAACTGCAGAATGGAAGCAAGCACCTACCCAGGCCCTACAAAGAAATTGTGATTGTTAGCATCACTTCACCAGTATTGCTTCATAAAGTGTCCCTGCTGGCCTGTCTGTCACCTAGAATACTATTACACAGCTTTTTACAGTATATTTTATATTAAATAAAATTCACTCAAATTTATAGTTTGATGCATTATGATTAAATGATATCATTGTTCAAATACCATTACACTCAAGTTTTTGAATAATTACATCAATTCCCAAATTTCTCTCACATCCCCTTTCCATAAAAGACATTTCACAGAACTCAGCACTCATTCACAGAAAACAAACAAACAAACAAAAGTACTCCCAGGAGTGGCAGGGACTGTCCTCCACCTGATAGGCTGCATCTACAGGAAACGTCCAGAAAACGGAGAAAGACTAACACTTCCTCCTTATAACCCCAAGTAAACCCTGAGGTCTGTTTTCATCACTCTACATGACATTGTGTAGGAAACACTAGCTAGGGCAATAAGACAAGAAAATGAAATATCTACAGACTAGAAAGGAATAAGTAAATCTCTATTTGCAGGTAACAATTCTGTCTATATTCCTAAGGAATAAAAAATGTTATTTAGAACTAATAAGCTAATTTAATAAGATTGCAGGATACATAGTTGAAATAAAAACTATTACATTTCTCTGTATTAGTAGCCCAGAATTCAAAAAAATAATTCTAATATCACAAAAAATAAGAATAAATGTAATAAAAGATTTGTGAGTCTTCCTCAGTGAAACAACAGAAATGAATTCATAGAGATGTGGTGAGTGCTTTGATCAGAAGACTCAATATTGTCAATATGGAAAATTTCCCCAAGTTTTTCTGTAGCTACAGGACATCTATATCAGTATCCCAGAAAGAATTTTATAGAAATTGGCAAACTGGTGGCACAATTCATGTAGAAATTCGGAGGGCCTAGAATAACAAAACAATTTAGAACAAACTAAGCAGACTTTTATTATCTGATTTCAAAATTTTCTATAAAGTCATAGCAAGAGAATAGTGTATTGCTGTAATAAGCAACATATAGATCATGAAGACTTGACCTGTGGCTTAGCTTGAAGTCTGTCCTGGTGAAGGTTCTGTTTGTCTTTGAAGAGGTGGTGCACACTGTGCTGTTGGATGGAGTGTCTCACAGGTCCCACATCCAAGTGTTCAGCATGCTCATGGGCTTGTTCTGCTTACCAAGAGTGGCGTATCCCAATCTTCAACAATGCAGAATGGTATGGAGAGTTCCTTTTTCAGTTAAGGAAATGAGGTTCATTTCATATATTATGGGAGTGTTTTTAGTTCATAAACATTTATAATTGTTGTATGTTCCTTCTCCAGTTCCCCTTTTCTCGTTATGGAATGCCTGTTTTTCATCTCTGGTTTTGCCTTCAGCTATGTTTTGTCTGATATTTAAATAGCCATTCTATTTTCTTTATGCACAGTGTTCACAGAAAATATATTTTGGCATCTCTTTACATTTATTCTAGGCATGTCCCTGAATTTAAAGTGCATGTCTTAGGCAGCCTGTAGTGCTTTCTCGACCAGCTTGATAATTATACCTTTGACTCTATTATTTATTCCACTCATATTTAATGTAATTATTGACATGACTGAATTCGTACCTGCCATTTTTCTGTTTTTCTTGTCATGTTTGTTTGTTTCTCTGTTCTCATTTATCCAGTCCTTTGCTTCTTACCTGCCTTCTTAGGGTCTCTCACCTGCATGTGAGGTTAACAGTCACCAATGGACGTGTGGTGCCTTATCTCAATTCTTATATTTTCCCCTTACTCCCAAATCTCCACCTTGTAGCTTCTCTGCCTTTGCATCAGTCCAAGTTTGCCACCCACAGCAAGGGAGCTTCCTGTTCTTGCTGCTTCTGGGTGGAAATGTCCATAGAAGGCTGACGCTCATCATTTTAGCCTGATGCAGAGCCACTTTGTCATGAGAGGGCGTCCCTCTTGTTGTGGCCTACCTTTGGTCACTTCACAGTGTCCTGAGGTTATAGTTTTTAATATTTTGCCTGATTTTATTCTTATTTTCTGTAGGAGAAATTGCCCAGCATTTTCATATAATTTATACTGAAATTTTAGTCCTTCAAACACACACTTTAAAATAATCCTCATGAGTAAAACCTTGACTTATTGAGATTCAAGGTTTTCCATAATTTTCCCATCACTGAAGAAAAAAAAACATTGTAATGAACTGAAATGATTCTCCCCCAAAGTATTGACAGATGGAATTAATAATCAATAAAACGGCACTTTCTTTGTATCATCAATGTGCCAAGTACTTTGTCTCATAGCTAGCCCATATGAGGAATCCATATGAGAAAACACAATGTGCCAAGTACTTTGTCTTAATCCCCATATGACAAAGCCATGTAAGAAAAGCATTAACATACTGTCCTCGTTATGGGTGGTGAAATGGATACAGTAAGAAAAGTTAATTTGACTAAAGTCATACAACTATTGAGCAATGAACCCAGGAATCAAAATCCAACCCCTCTGGCCCCTGGGTCCATGCGGGAGCTATGGCACGTTCTGCCACCTGAGCTCCCGCAGAGGACCCAAAGACCTGATGTTAGGTCTACAAGGACACGTCATCGGTCCAACTCACCCCTCATGCTGGTTTCCTCCTGATGCTGCCCTGAAATCCAGCCTCCCAAAATTCCTTTATCTCCTACACAGAAATGAGGGCTGTGTTTTTGTGCATTTTTACAATTTGCACATTCTGTATTTCAGCTCTGAGAACACAACAAAATTCATGATCTTTGTTCAATAAATGAGAGCTCCTTGTCCATCCAGAGACCTGAAAGACTTCCCTGCACGGGAACACGGGGGACGCCACGGCTGAGTTCCTCCAGCAGCACACAGCCCACGCTTCAGCACACAGGTGTGGATTCACTCCAGGTGTGGCTGGGAAATGCTGGACACAGGGGAGGAGGTTATGTGGGTATGTGAGGAGTCAGGAGAGGTACAGGAGCCCGGAGGATGGGACTGGACGTTTCAAAACTCAGAGCTGGTGGGAGATTACTTGTTTCACAATATGCAAATTACCCAAACTGTTTTTGAAGAGGGGTCCACTTCGCCTGCCCTGTGGTCACCTGCAGTTGATGCTCCGATCACCTGACATGCCTGGGAGCTTGGAAGGTCACGTAAAAAGTAGAAGACATGCTGCAAGGTGACACTTGGGCCCCAGGATTCTCACAAATGCACCTTGGGTAGTGGCACCGTCCTGAGGGTGCAAGCTGTGGAGTCCCGCAAGGTGCTCATCAGGCGTGCGGAAGGCGTGGCTGCCTCCCTCGCTCCCCGGCTCCTTTTCCGTACAGGACACGTCTGAATTGACTATTTGTTGTCCTTGGCATCGCCTCCTATGTGGAACCAATCTAGTGTACTCCCCTCTGTCTCTCCCTCAATTTTTCATTTGTACTTTGTGATTTTTCCCCAGCTTATTGAATCAAGTACAATTATTCTTTTTATTTAGCATCTCTTCCTTAAAATGATAGCAGACTTTATATGCAGCATGAATTTTTCTCCATAGATTTTGGTATTTTTTTTTACTGCTTTATAAGTAATTTTAACTGTGATTTTGGTTTTCTCTTTAATCCATGAGTTATCTAAGAGAGTTATCTAAAGAATCAAGACTTTTATCACTTATTTCTAACTCTTATCAGTTCATAAATTGAGAATATGAACTGCCAAAATCTCAATAATGTTGAGTTATGATATTGGGTTATTATAAATGAGTTGTCTTTTACATCTAAGTACATATCAATTTTCTAAGTAATACATACACAAATTTATTAAAAATAATCTTTAAAGAATACATTTTTCCATACATTTTTTTACTTATGCAGATATAAATGTATAATTTTTTAAATTAATGTGATTTTCCTGGTAGAAATATCTGAGAGAAGTTTACAAATGCCTTGTACCATAACTATTTTGTTTGTACTTCTAGTTTTTCTTTACGTGTTGAGTGTTAAGTTGTTTTGTTAATAAAATTTTATTACCAATGGATCTTTTCATAAATTGCAACTGTTGTGATTGGTAGAATAACCTTCTACTTTGTTTAGAATGTTCAACATCAAATTCCACTCTGTCTGTCTGATATTAATATAGCTTCTATAGATTCTAATTGTTTATGTTTTTCCAGAGTTTCTTTGTTAATCTCTTTTCAACCTTTTGCTTTTTACAGACTTTGTCCATTACACGTCTCATAGGCATAATTTAACCATATTTAATTAGGATCTTGTTGGTTTGCATTTATTTTTTTTTAACCCAGTCTGAAAGTCTCTTTTCTAGGCAGCCCAAGGATAACAGCAACTACCTAGATCTGAAAGCCACCAGGATACTTTATAAATGCAGAAGGAGGAGAAAGAGGAGGGGGACAAATATAAATTTCTCCTTGTGGTTAATGTCACCACTCTGTCCTGACACCAAGCCACCACCCTGGTGCTGTCCTCAGCTATTCTCAGTGGCTCAGCACTGAGCTCTGCAGATCCCAGCCCAGCAGTGGGGGCCCAGGAGGCTCCTCCCTTCCCAGGACCAGGCCAGCCTTTCAGCCCCGCAGCCCTCGCAGCCACCCAGTATCCAGGAGTGCCTCAACTGTCCTCGCCCACGGCGTCACCACCTGTCCACGTGCTAGGTTTCACGTGCAAATATCTGACGCTGTCACTTCTGGACCTCAACACACAGCCCCATTATTTGAACGGAAAGTCAGACAACATGAAGGCCACAGAGTCCCTCCTGCACCCTCCATCTTGCAGCTGTCCCCTCCCCTCCACTCAGGCCTCTGCTGCTCTGATGCTGACCAGACCATGCTCGTGGGAGCTTCGCTCTTGGTTTTGGGGTTCTAAGTGTGCAAAGCCTTTCTCCTTGTTTTCTGCTGGAGGCCTCTGCACCCCTTCCTATCTGAGGCCACCGGCCTCCTCTGGGCTTCCCCTCAGCAGAGCCATTCATATTCTCCTAAGTACCCTGCTTCAACCCTCCTCTTGGATGACAGTGACTGCAGCAGAGCCTCAGGATGACCTCAGAGGCCCTGGTGTCCAGCTTGGTGCCTCAGGGACATTTGTCAACAAGTGCCCATGCAGAAGGTCCAGGAAGCAAGTTCGCAGACCAGACTCGGGAGCCGCTGACTCCTTCTGCTCCTTCTATCAGGCACAGAGTGCACACGTTTCCATGGTTTCCTCCTGGATGCAAACCCAGCTCTGCACTCACCTTCAGGCTGGGCCACAGTATTAGTCTTCCCTTCCAAATGATGACAAGAGGACAAGATGAAAAGTGGCTGCACTGCGAAGGTCAGGTGGAGGATTCAGAAGAGGATGTTCACAAAGACCCCGGCCTGGGCCTGAGAAGCAACCCCCTCTGAAGAACCCGAAAAGCACCCGGGACAAAGGCAGCCAGCAGCCGACTATTGTGAACAGAACCGGACACCAGACACCGGTGGCTCCTGACCCTCTCCCAGGCTCGGCCTCCCTGGCCTTCTGCACAGCCTGAGGCGGCTCTTACACCCAAACAAGGGAGAGAAAGCAGAGAGCATCTCAATAAATCCAATGAGATTAAAAGTAAGGCAGAGTGCTGCAGGGATTTCCAACTTGAGGGTCCAGAGGAAGAAGGAGGGTGGTTCTTAATGGCACCCAGTGGCCCTGAGTGGAGGGAAAGCCATTTCCATAAATTATGGAGGCAGGCGCTGGTCTCAGTGCATCCATTTTCGTATTGTTCTGCTGCCTTAATGACACAGGCTATTTTGTGCATCTGTGTTGGGGACCCTCCCTTCCTCCCCCGCGGCATTGACATTCAGCAGCGCTCCTGCACCATCAGTGGGTGCTGGCGCTGGGACACGGATGCTCTGCCGTGTGGCTGTGCAGCCGTGACGTGGGAGCTGAGATGGGGTCACTCAGAGCGTGTTCTAATACGGCCCTGGACCAAGAGCTGGCTGGTGGGCCACATAGGTGGACAGGCCTTCCCTGAAGGACCAGAGCTCGGGACCTGGGGAAGACTTCTGGAAGCAGGTGGACGTTGTCTTTATCTTTCCAAGCAGCAGTTTGAATTCCGCGAGGCTGATCTAGGCAGTGCTTGATGAAACTTTAAGAAAATTCTGACTTATACCTCACAGTACCAGCACTGCATTTCTTAAAGAAATAGCACACCACAAAATTAAACTCCAGCTGTCTTATTTCTCTAAGCAGCATGAACATAGTGGAACTGTGAGGGTCTGTGTGATGCATGACAGTTCTGCAGCTTCAGGTGGCAGGAGAGTGGATCTGCATGGAGACACCAGGTATTAAAGTGGCAGTCACAGAGCACCACACTTGTCCTGGGGTTGCAGGTGAGCAAGACAAGGAAGGAAGGTGGGAACAAGGAGGACAGGCAGGTAGGAAAGAGGAGGAAGCACAGGAGCAACAGAAAGGGCTGACCCTCCACAGCCTGCCTCACAGTGGGGCCAGACCAGGCCCAGCGGGGAGCATCCACTCAGCTCTCAAGGGACCCAGCACTCCCTGGGCACTGACCTCCAGTGTCCAGGAAACACCCCTGTGTGACCCCAGGGACAAGGAGCCAGAAATGAGCTGAGATGGGCTTTCTGGATTCTTCATATCCTCATTTTATTTCGCAATTTTGAAATCTGTATTTTGGTATGAATTTTATAGGTCTTCACATCATGAAGATATGGAGATCGATTTCCTAAAGTATAATATGTAAATCTGAATTCCAAAGGAGAAAATTTGAAAATCATATTACTTTTGATTTCTGAAGAAATGAATCCATCATGTTGTAAGCTTAACAGGTTTCTGGCTCCATCACACTTAAAATGGAATTGAAATTAACCGTCTCCTTTTGTGCCATGCCCCACTGATCCACCCCACCCTCTCCCTGCCTTTCTCCAGCTTCCACCTCGTTCTTTTAAGTGCACAGAATGCATATGTGCATGCACACACCCACATGCACACACACGCACACATGTGCACATGCACATGCATGCACACACATGCATGTGTACACACCCATGCACATGTGCACGTACACACACACACATGCACACATGCACATGCATGTGCACACGCCCATTGCACACGCACACACACACACATACACATGCACATGCATGCACATACGAACATGCGCACTCCCTCCATGCACCCTGGTGCCCCCTCATTGCCGGTTGGTGTGTGTGATTCTGGAGGGCACCATGCTCTGCTACAGTTCTGGGAAGGAGGGAGGGAAGGAGGATGGTATTCCTAGCTCTGATTCTGGCCTGGCTATCTTGTCCTTCTGGCCTGGCTCCAAAGCTGTGTCTGCATGGAGGCAACTGTCACCGTGGGCCTGGGGACCCCTGCATTGCAGTAGTGGTTTGCAGCCTGAAGTGAAACGGATCTGCTGATGGATTTACACGGCTGCCTCCTCACTTAGTTTGCCATTTGATCCAGACATGCTGCTGAATTAAGAGGCTCAAATCCCACTCCAATTCAGCCAGAAAGTCCACTCTGGGCAGCAGCACAGGGAAGGACAGAGCATACGCAAGTCCCAGACAGACTAGGTGATGAGGAAGTGGACTGCCCTCTGCAGAGCCTCTGGTATGAAATATGAGGAATGACAGGATACACCTGTCTTACTGAGGTGCTACAAAGACCAGCTCCCTAAAACCATCGACTAATCAAATGCCTAGAGCCAAGTGGCTAGCTGGGAAACAGCTTGAAACAGCTCCATCATATTTAAAATGAAGACAGTCATCCCTGTGGAACGGAACCATTGCGAAATCATCTTAAATAAGGGAAGTGAGTGGCCAATGATTCTTCCAAAGGAGAGTGGGCGTGTGTGTTTGTGAGCATGCCTCTGTGTGTTCTGCTACTGGACACGGTTCTCTTTCCCCCCCAAGAGATCTTTAAAAGCTGATTGTGGAAAGATCGCTCTGCTGGAGAAATGGCCTCTGCTCATGTTTCCCGTCTCTGAGGCTGGCATAGCCCCAGGAACTGGCAGATCTGAGCACCTCACTGGGGCACCTCTGCTCTCTCTTTTCTGAACAGGAGACCCTGAAGTGAAGCCACGTCCACCCAGGGTTGGAGTCCACGAGGAAGCAGTATCCACTCCGTGTACAAGTCCCCAAGCTTCAGCACCACTGGGATTTGGAGGTGACCTGGTGAAAGGTGATATTGAAGACCAGGGTCCTTGTACAGCCAAGATGCTCATGTGTCAGCTCTGGGGTGTCTGGGACCTCCCTCTGCCTGAAGCCACTGGGCAGTGGCTGCTACTGCAAATCTCATCTTCCCTTGCCTACAGATATCTTTCGGATGAAGGATCATCCTTATTCGAGGAGCCCTGGGCGGACTCATCTCTGAGGTTTCAGTCCCTTTCCTCAATGCCTGTTTTCAGGACCACGAAGCCAGTCCTGCCTCAGGAACACAGGGACTGCTTCTCTCCTCTCACTACTCCCCATTCAACCGGCTATCTCGGCAGACGTGGGCATTGCTGACCTTGCTCAGCTGCAGGGTCAGGAAGATTTGGAGGGAGCACTGCTGCCAGGAGAAGGAGCAGCCACGGGCACAGGAAGAGACCAGCTCCCTCTCCAACATCCCCCCCACAAGGACCTGCAGAGGGGAGCTCCCCGGGATGGTGACTCCTGCACCCTCACACAGCAGGTGCACTGCACGGGTGGGTGCTGCCTAACTGGGAAGCAGGCTTGAGCGCCCTTCCTGCCCTGTGAGGTGGGCTTTGTCCAGGTGGAAGCACGTGTTTGGGTTTACCTGGAAATGGAGATGGAAAGGCCCACGACATTTTCCAGCCCGTGATGGTGACGCACTGTGAACTCTTTGCACTCGGGTGTTTCTTTCCTTGACCATATTTCTGACTATTATTATTTTTTCAATGAAAGGCTGACATTTATACTCTGACATTTTAGAATGCCTCTTCCATGGCTCCCTTCTATTTCTGTACTCCGGGCCTGGTTCACCTTGGCAGGTGAACTTGAGGTGATGGGAAAGTTCTTTGGCAGAGTTGCACTCTAAAGTGACAGGAGCTATTCCTGGGGGACTTCAGGGTCCCCTCCGGATGGTGGCACTGAAAACACACAGTGGTCTTCAGAACCATAAGTGGTCACCTATTTGAAAACAAAATTACAAACAGTTTTAGTTACATTTTTTCACACAGGCAAGGACAAAGCATCTTTTATCATGAAAACAAAAACAAAAATAAGTAAAAGACAGTAACTCTACCAAATAAATGTTCTCAGCTTTATCCACATTTTATGTTTACAGGTTACGGTTCTGGTATGAGGTGTCCCCGAACGCCCCTGTGGGAGACAGTGCAGGAAGGCTCAGAGGTGAAATGACTGGTTAGGAGAGCCTCCACCTCATCGGGGCCTTAATCCTACCCTGACAGGCACTAACTGGCTGCCAGCTGTGGGCAGGTGGGTGTGGTGGAGGAGGTGGGTCTCTGCGGGTGTGCCTTTGGGATTTGCCTTTTGTCTCTGGGAAGTGGGGCTCTCTCTGCCTCCGGGTGCCGTGTCCTGAGAGGCTCTCCTCCACCACGCCTTTCTCCATGATGACCCACCTCACCTGGGATCCACCACAGAGCAGTGGAGCTGGCCATCTATGGACTGAGACCTCTGAAACCATGAGCCCCAGATAAACTTTCCCTCCTCTAAAACTGTTCTTGTCAGCCCTTTTAGTCACAGTGGCCAAAAAGCTGACCAAAACACGACACTTCATGAAGAAAATTACGTATTCTTCCATCTGTAGGTAATATGCCTTCTTCAACTTAAACTCTAAAATCATTAGATGTTCTGCATGCTTTACAAAATGTCTAGAAAATACTTAAAATTAGTTTGCAAGGGTTGATTTCTTTCACTAAGACCATGTATGAACAATTACATCCTCAGGTTTATCCCATGACTGATTTTCAAGATGCTAAAATTGGAAATATGGTTATTTGAGCCATATTTAGACCTATTTTTGTTCTTAATAAATGCTCATTGAGATAAATTAGATGGCATTCTATAAGAGCCATTAAGATTTCTTTAAAAAATTCTCAGTTTAAACACAGGAATTAAGATTTCTTTAAAAAATTCTCAGTTTAAACACAGGAACATGACTGGGAAGTAAACATTGGGTTTTGGGAAGGGATATACTGGGATACAGGGACACTCAGCCACTGAGCCACATCCTCAGCACTTTTTCATATTTTATTTAGAGACAGGGTCTCACTGAGTTGCTTGGTGCCTCACTTTTGCTGGGATTGGCTTTGAACTCGCGACCTCCTGCCTCAGCCTCGAAGCTGCTGGGATTACAGGCATGTGCCACCACACCTGGCATAAACATTATTTTTTCAGTTGAAAATAATTATGAAAACTATTGTTAAAAGGGGAATTTCATATAACTAAGTAGGGAAATAATTCCCATAGGAAATAATAATCAAAATATAGGAAAGTGAACTGTATTAGTCTATTTTCTGTTGCTATAACAAAGTACCAGAGACAGGATACTTTATAAAAAAAAAAAAAGAAGTTCATTTGACACACAGCCCTAGAAGCTCAAGGGCCACCATCTTCAGCTCAGCTCTGGTGAGGATATCCACATGACTGGACCAGGATGGCAGGAGGCATGAAGGGATAGCTCTTTTCATTTCTTTTGAGTCACTTCCTACACCCCAGAAAAGAGAAGTAGTTCTCCTTCCCTTCCACATGCTGGTTTCTCTTCTGGTTTCTTGTGGCTATTTTCCGAGGTGTCTTTCCAAGACTGTAGGAAAATGAGAGAAAGAGGGAGCTGGTCACAGCACCTCTCCGTGGTGGGGAGGCTACTCCAAGGCCAGACCTCGGGGAGGGTGTCCTCTGCCACGGGTCCAGTCCTTGCTGTGGAGACCAGCCCTAGCACGCTGCTTCCGTCCTTCTCAGCGCCTCCTGAGTTGGTGGCCTTGGTGACTGCCAGGCCCTGTGTCGGCAGGAGCTGAGGGACTCCAGCAGTCGGCGGAGGCCGTCCCACGGCGCTCGCCCTCCCCGTGTCCCTCCCGCCCTGACGAAGCACAGCCCCTGCCCTTCCCTGCTTCAGGGCCCCCTGCAGACACCGAGAACCCAGCCAGCCTCCCTGAAGCCCCCGGGACTCCTCCAAACCCTGGAGATGAGCCTGAATCCCCCACCTCCAGCCGAGAGATCCGGACACGGGCACTGCACACCAGGAGCCACCCGCAGCCCTGGACTTTGAGCGGCAGCATCTCCAGAGGCGCCCGCACTGACCGACCTTCTGTCCTAGGTGCACGACCGTGCCTCCCTGCAGCCCCCCACAGCACAGCTGCCTGCAGGTAGTGTGCCTGAGGCAGCTGAGGAAGCCCGCAAGGCACCAACTGGTACTGCAGGATACCGGGCCCCAGGCACCGGAAAGGGATACCCTACAACTGTCCCCTCCCCGCCCTCCATGGGGCCTACTGTCCACATCCTCAGGTACCCCCAGCAGTGACATTGGCATCACTTGCATATTTGATTTTGCAACTTATCTAAGAGACTGTTGTTCCACACACACACACACACACACACATACACACACATACACACACACACACAGTTACTAAAGTGTCTTGCACTTTGTTATTCTTTGCAGAGCTGGTAAATTGAGGCCCTCCTAAACAGATATTTTACTTAACTTACTTGGCCAAGAGTATATGAAGCTTGCAGACAGGAAATAAGCAATATGGAGAAACAGCCCTTCCTCTCCTTGGTTTGGCTGAATATGGCACAAGATTATGTGTCAGTCTTAGAGAAGTTCCTTCCTCTGGCTTCTTGAGCTTATGGTCAATGGAGACCTCTGCTCTTTCTCCTCTTTTATATGCTACTGACAAGCTGGCTGGGCCCAAAGCAGCTCGTGTACCTCCATCTTTGCTGGGTGCTCGTTTGTACCTGTTAAATTGCACTAATTGGTTATTCTGAAATATCTTGTGTTATACAAATAAGTCCTTCTCCTGTGGCCCAATGTCTGGGAGAGATGATAAAAGAACTGAAATGTTTTTTCTTCACTGTATGCCTTTGCCCTTAGTGTTTACCATGGACTTGGTATTCCTTTAATGAATAAGAATAACACAGGTTTTAATTAAACTCTTAGAATTCTGCACGATGCTAAAAATCACTGTCAAGAATATTATATTACCTGGATGAAATGGACCAGTTTTCTGAAAGACACAATACACCCAAACTCTTAAAGAATAAATAATCTCTAATTGGGAATTTTCTATTCAATAAATCCAATTAACAAATACTAACCACCAAAATAAGAAGGCAGCAGGCGCAGGCGGGTTCACTGGTGAATTCTACTAAGTATTTGAGGAAGAAAATGTTCTATACAATCTCTTATAGAAAATCAAACTACAGGGAATACTTTATAATTCATTTCATGTGACCAGAATTACTCGAATAACAAAACAACAAAGACTTACAAGAAAATAAAGCTAGAGACCCATATCCCTCATGAGCGTAGATGTAAAAGTCCTCACCAACATATTAACAAATTGAAACCTACGATGTACAAAAAACTTCAACACAATGACCAGGTGGGATTTATTTGAAGAAGGCAAGGCTGGGTCAACATTTGAAAATCAAGTAATGCAATCCATCACATCAGTAGGCCAAAGAAGAAAAACTGTGATCCTATCAATGAATTCAGAAAAACCGTTTGACAAAATCCAAACTGTATACATAATAAAAACTACCAGTAAACTAGGGATAGAGAGGAACTTCCTCAATTCAATAAACAATGGCCATGAAAACATACAGCTAACATGATACTTGGAAGAAACCAGATTTACCATCAAGATCAGAAACAGAAAAAAAAATACCTCCTCCTCCCATCACTCTTTTGCAATGTCATTCTGGAAGTTTTATCTAATTTAATAGGGAAGGGAGGGGGAAGGGGGTTAGAAATGATGGTGGGATGTGACGGTCATCATTATCCAAAGTACATGTATGAAGACACGAATTGGTGTGAATTCTTTATACAACCAGAGATATGAAAAATGTGTGTTCTCTATGTGTAATATGGATTTTAATGCATTCTGCTGTCATATACAAATAAAAAATTAATAAAAATAGAAAAAAATATAAAAGAGAGATAAGATATTGGGAAGGAAGCAAACCTCTCCATATATAAGGAAAAATACAAAACACTATTGAACTACATCAAAGAACTAAATAAATACAGATATTGCATGATCATGGATTGAAAGACTCAGTTTTATGAAAATGTCAATTCTCTAATTGATCTATAGGTTTGATGCAATACCAATTGAAATCCTAACAAATTTGTGTGTGTGTGTGTGTAGGGGGGAGAGAGAGAGAGAGAGAGAGAGAGAGAGAGAGAGAGAGAGAGAGAGAGAGAGAGAGAGAGAGAGAGAAACTTATCTTAAAGTTTATATGGACAGGAAAAAGATTCAGAATAGTCAAGACAATATTGAAGAAGAAATGCACCATTAGGCTGACTGTATCCAACTTCAAGTCTTACTAAAATGGTACAGTAACCAAGACAGTGTGATATTGATAAAAGAGCAAACAAACAGAACAATAGAAAAAAAATGAGATTCCAAAAATAACAAATATGTGGTCTATTGGCCTTTGACAGAGAAGTAAAGGCAATGCAATAAAACAAAGATAAACTTTCAACATGTAACAATGGAACTTTCATATGGAAAAAAATATGAATCTAGAAATATCTTACACCTTCCACAAAAATTAACTAGAGGTGGATCATAAACCTAAACATAAAACAAAACAAACAACCAACCTATAAAACTCTAAAACGATAATGGGGGAAATCTAGGTGATCTTGACTATGGCAATGACTTTCCGGATACCACACCCCAGGCATGATCCATGAAAGAAAGGCTCAATAGGCTGGGCTTTATCAAAATAAAAAATCGTATTTTGTGAAAGACAAATAAGGAGAATGAAGAGGCAAACCAGAGACTTGGTATAAAATATTTGCAAAAGACACATTTGATAAATGAATGTAGTTCAAAATACCAAAAGAACCTTCAAAACTCTATAGTAAGAAAACAGACAACTCAATTATGAGCCAAATGTTTTAACAGACACCTCATCAAAGGAGATATACAGGTGACAAATAAGCATTTGAAAAAATCTTTCATGTCCTATGTGACTGGGGGAAAAACAACTGCTACCATCTATCTGTTAGAATGCACAAAATATGGAACGTTGATATCACCCAGTGCTGGTGAGGATGTGGAGCAATTGGAATGCCCATGGACCCACAGGGAACTGCAACGTGGTGCAGCCCATTTGAAAGGCAGTGTGGCAGTTTCATACAAAGCTACATACACTCTTAACATGCAATCCAGGGACGCTGCTCCTTGCCACATAGCCCAAGTGTTGAAAACTTTTGTCTACAGAAAAACCTGCACAAGGTTAACTGGGGCCAGGAAAGTCATAAAGACAACCTTTCCAACCAGAGACCAGCCATGAAGACACATAGTAAGATAATCATCATAGTCTTCCCATTGCTTAAGTCTCATTCAGTTTTGCAAATAAGAGAACAGATTTATTCTATATAATACCACATTCCATCCAGCACTACCAGGAGATGAAATGCTCCACAGAAAGGAATTGCTCAGTTACCTGAGGTGCACCCTTTCCTGCACTCAGACTTCTCTTTGTCCCCGTCAGTATGTCCCTCCAAAAGCGCATGGTGCATGCCCTGCCTTCTAAGGCTGAGCTGCTGGGCTGTCTTTCACCTACCCTGCTCACTTTCATCAAAATGGATATATTTAGGTAAAGCAATGTGCTTTGGGCTCCCTGACCTCTTCTTCCCAAGTCCCTGGCCCAGTGCTCTCCCAGTGTGCTGAGAGGCAGGACCTGGGCCATGACTCAGACTCCGGTGGCTCACCAGCTGAGAATTGATTAGACCCCGAGTGAGGGCTCGAGGTTAGGGGTCTGTTTCTGGCACCTCAAATCCCTCTCTTTCTTTGAGAGTGGACATATTCCACCTGAATGAGGCTCAGGACTTCCAGTTGGTAGGGTTACTCTAAACAGTAGCCATCAATCATGGCTGCATGTCTAAGAAGCTTTGAAGAACACGGGTGCTTAGTCCACCTTGAAAGAGCTTCACTTAACTGGTTAAGATGGAACCTGAGCATCCACACTTTGTAAAGTTCATACCACATGAGGCCCCTCTGAGACTCTAGGTGCTAACACAGGTCTTGTGTTGAAACAAGACCTTGAGTGGCAAGGGGAGAATTTGGTCTGGGATCATAGTGGTCCTTCATAGGTGTTATGGGTAAAATATGCTCCCCCCCCAAAAAAAAATTTATTTGTGGAATTCCTAACTCCCAGTACATCAGAATGTGAGCTTTAGAAGTAGGGCTATTACAGACGTAATTAGTTAAGCTGAGGTCAAACTGCCCAGAGTTTGCAGGTTCTGCCACTCAACCCTCTGCTGCATAATTCAGGTGACAAAGCCTGATGAAGAAAGACAGAGGAGACCTTCTGTGTCTCCAGTCTCTGTCTTTAGGGCATTGGAGGGTATGAACAGGAAAGAGGGTTCAGTGGGATAAGAGGCAGGAAATATGCATATGTAGATTTAGCCAGGCAATGCCAGCCAGAGAAGGTTACAATTCCAGGTTTCAACCCCGCTACCCAGGCTTTGAGGCTGGTTATTAAGTTCCCATTTTCAGCATGGGAAAGTTTAGTTTCAAGAAACAACAATTTATGGGGAAATTGGTTGCTTACGATGCTAGGGGAGAAGAGCCCTAATGCAGTGACTATGCCTCTATCAACATTGGAAATTTGCACAGAGAAGTACTTGGAGAGAATGTAACACAGGATGAAGGCAGAGAATTGCAAGCCCTGGAAATTTGAAGATTGCCAGTAGACCCCCAGAGTCTACGAGAGATAGGAGCAGGCCTCTTCCTCACCCCCCGGGAAGGAAGGCCTTGCTCATGCCTCCATCTCTACTTTCCAGCCTCCAGGACTCTGAGGCAATACAGTTCTGTTGTTAAGGAACCTGGTTGGCAGTGCTTTGCCCTGGCAGCCCTAGCAAGCTAATAAGCATAGCTATAAATTCTCAGAATTTGCTTCTGGAAGGTGCACGAGATACACCACGCATCTGCCACAGATCAGCCTTGATGGAGGTGTTGAGAAAGTGCACTGGGGACTCAGGAAAAAGAGGGAGCTCAGTTCTGAAACTTACCTAGGAATTTCTGCCTTGCATAATCAAACCAGACAGGCAAAGCACAAGGAAAACAAGACTCCAAATACAAAATCTACAGGGACATTCTGATTTGCATGTGCAAACAGCATGGGGAGCTGTGTGTTTAACTAATTCACAGTCATAAATGTAGAAGGTTCGTAAATTTGCATTGCAAAACATTCTTGCTCCAGATGCTGAGTTTACAAGAATTTCAGTTGCTTTATAAATTGTCATCCTTCAATGACTCTGTGATAATATCTCTGATATTATTGGATCTATTTCCTTTTAGGACCATCCTAAATCATATTTCAGACTATTCATCTATGAAAGAAAAACAATTTTATGTAGTTTCTAAAATGACCACTGACTGGTCTTTTGTGAAGTGTATGTCTCTGCCTGTTCATGTTCAAGAAAAGCAAGCATAGAAATATGATTTTCAAGTGTTTTGGATAAGACGGTAGCTTTGGGAAAATTAAAATCTTTTTTCTCAAAAAAAGAGAAATTAACATTTCATACAGCAGCAGAATTTACCATTTTCATATCACTGATGTCATATTGGCATAATAAACATGAGATGTTGAAATCCCAATGACTTTATTTTATAATATTTGCTGCTTGAATTTTCTAAACATCATTCAGGAAGGCACTAGAATTAAGAAAGAACAATATTGGGAACTTCATGAGATGCTGATGCCCCCTTTGGTCTCCAGAGACCACAGATTCCCTGCCATAGAAGAAGAGAGGACCCTAGGCCCCAGGGCTGGGGTGCAGAGCCTCTTGGCCCCCCGTCTGCTGTACCTGAGGAGAGGAGACTCAACAATCAACTGCTTGGAGCAGTCTTGTTCATTGTGCAGTGAATTGGGGCTGGGAGCTGTCCGTGAACAGTTTCACACAGTCCATAGTGAAACAAGGCAGGTAACAGACACTTCAATTTAACTCCATGATCTGGCCTTCTTTCAACTCATACCTAGGAGATAATAATTAAGATAACAATGCCAGGCACAGAGGTGCACACCTGTAATCCCTGGGGCTTGGGCAGTTGAAGCAGGAGGATCATTAAGTTCAAAGCCAGCCTCAGCAACTTAGTAAAGCCCTAAGCAATTTAGCAAGACCCTGTGTCTAAATAAAATATAAAAAGACTGGGGATCTGGCTCAGTGGTTAAGCGCCCCTGGGCTCTATCCCTGGTACAAAAAACAATGCCACATTTCTTTAGATGTTTCTTTGTAATCTAGCATTTTCATTCCTTAATCCACCTACGTATTAATCTAAATTAATGAACATTTACTGACTTTTATGTTTCCTATCATCTACCCCAGTAATTAATGCATTTTAAAATCTTGATAAGTGAAGGAGGACTTGGGTTCTTTCTAATGGAGAACTGAGAACCTAAAGGACAAAGCCTAAATAATACTCTGGAACTCCAGACTGTGGCTTCAGGGAAGGACAGAAGGGGTGTTTCAGAGCAAGGCGACAGATTCATCAACAGCTTTTCTTTTTGTTTATTAGGGCTTAAACTTCGCCTTTGTTCCTGTCTGTGTTGAATCACTTTCTGCAGACAGCTGGGTTCAGATTCAACTGCATTTCATCTGATTTCAATGTTGATCTCTTCTCGTGGACAGGTTTCAGGAGCCCTTGCCCAGCTCCAGACCTGGTTTCCTGGCCTGCACAGAACATCACAGCGTCTGCACAGGAGGGTCTTCCCATTCCACTCAGGGCTGGTACTATTCACAGTCTATTCCTGTGCACAAAGGGTGCATAGCTGGCTTTGGGAGAGCAGGAGTTTGGACATTATGTGTCCACTGTTTTCAGTTTATGGTCTACCAAGAGTTGAGACATGGTCACAAAAATGTGGTTCAAGGTAGAAAGGGGTGAATCTCTGAAGGAGTCATGCACAGGCAGTGTGGAGTTCCAGCAAACAGAGAGGATTAGAACGAAGCTGTGCTGCCGCGTGCCCCTCAGCACAGACTGACGAGCCCCACGGCTTCAGGGAAGGACCCACCCACAGGACCCAGTTGTGGAAGTTGTCGAGCACTCGTCAGGTCGAGCAGGCTTGGGAAGGACTTGCCTAAGCCAGCCAACTAGAGAAAGCTCAGAAGTTTTCTGGGAATTCCAGGACAAAGACATTTGTTTTCTGCTCTTTAGGGATGAAGAACGTGTGTCTCCAAAGCTGTAGGCTGAGGTCTTGGCAATGTGGGGGAAACTTCCTGGGCAATAATCAGAGGAGCAGAGAGAGTGTGCCATGCTGCCCCGGGCCCAGGACACACAGCCGTGCGGGGCTCTGCTCTCGACTGCAGGGCTGCTCCCTTCCTTGAGGGCTGTGAGGATGACCTGTTATCAGGTAGTAGAAACCTTTGGTGCTGTGCCTCACACAGCATCTCTGTAACTACTCCACTCTGGTGTGTGCCTGGGAAAGCAAGCACAGAAAGAGCACAAAGGAATGAATGGGGTTGTGCTTCAATAAAACTTTATTGATGACACTGTCCAAATTGCATGTAATTTTCATGAATCCTGAAATATTAATCCTCCTTTGATTTTTTTTTTCCAAGCAACAACAATAATGTAAAGCTCCTTCTTGGGTCAAGGACTTTACAAACACAGGCAGGGTCTAGATTTGTCCTGTGGGCCCTAGTGCATAGACCCTTGATTTAAGCAAATAATTTCTTATTTCTGTTTTTTGGGGGAAGGGTTTTGTTTTATATAATTCCCAACTTAAAGCATCCTAATAAGTAATGAAGATTTTATTTTTTTTTGAAAAAAGGAAATATTTAAATAAAGCTTCCAAGAATCAGAAGGATTTTGACGAGGAAAGTAAGAATGAGAAGAAGTAATGTGAAAAAATAATGAAATAAAAATTGCTGGTGTTAGAAGTAGGATGTTTTCTGGGAGTGTAAATACATGTGCCACCAACACACAGTGACAACAGGGGACCATATCAATCAGCTTCTCCAGAAAACAGAACCAAGGGAATTTGTGATTCAGGAGGGATTGGTCAGGCAGGTCACGTGGTCACAGAGGTAAATGTGCCTGCACCAATGGATGGTCTCTGCTCCTCACCTGGGTTGTGGGGACAACCCTCACCGACATACCCCACAAGTGTGCACACACGTTCCTACATGGCAGTGCTCAGCATCTGGTTTCCGTCTTTCCATCTGTCTCCTTCCCTGCTGCCTTCGTCTCCCTCTCCTGTCCTCCTCCTCCTTGTCCTTGTTCTTTCCTTCCACGGGAGGGGACGCTTTGGAAGGGCCGTAGCTGGCAAAGTAGCAGGGAGACACTGGTGATCTTGTTCAGGTTCCACAAACTGGATCCTCCCCACAAAATTCAAGTGCTGCGAGCCTTCTGCTGCCGTCTCCAGGAGCTGCCGAGACCGGTGCCCCAAGCTTCCCACAGGTCCCCGTTCCCTGAGTGGAATTCCAAACTCTGAGGACTGCGCTCATGCCACAGCTTGCATCGCAGCCGCCCTGTTACCCCATAAAACATTCCAGACAAGTTAAAATCCACTCCTCCTTCAAAGATCTCCAGAAGAGTTTCACTAGTAATTCATGCTATCATTTAGCGCCTGTCTGTGTAGGGAGTCTTTCCATGACTCCCCCTAAGCCCGGTGCAGAGCATGGGGAAGGGGTCCTTAGGCTGTGGCTAATCGCCCGGGTACCAACTTCTGCTGAGATGCTTTTGTGACTATCATTTGTCACAAGTGTACCCAGAATGCAGTTCAAGCTGCTGGTCCTGTTGCATTTTGAGCCTTCTCCTTCAGCAAAGGGGACGGACACAAGAGCACACAAGACACCTGAGCTCCAGGCTCTATGGGAGCGTCTGCTGTACATCTCAGGTAAACCCTCAAGAAAGGGCCCAGAGTCACCTGAGAGCCAGCAGCTGGTCGGCCTCATTCCTCAGGAAGAAAAGAGAAGAGAGGCAGACTGACTGTCAATTCTCCTTGCCAAGTCCCTCACTGATTAGGGGCCCCCTGAATCCTTCTCCACGTGTTGTTAGGCAAGGGGTAAAACAAGAAAATAAATTATCATCAAGCACAGCACAACTTGACCTGCTACCAATTTTTTTGAAGACAAAGAATTAGAGATATGTTGCCTGGACTTTATCAGCTGCCATCCCGACCCCTAGGAACAGACTCAGGGCCTGGCCTGTGCTGTGGTAGTCGGGAGCAGCTCACGCCTATCCCAGGGTTCTGCCTGGGTCTTGCATGAGGAGCTCTCACTTTGATTGGCCAAAGTTGTGCAGCCATGCACTGGAATGCGCCCCACAGTCCTCAAGAGCTTTTTGTACCCTGCAGCATCAACGGTGTTAATTATGGACATAAGGGCCAGGAACAGGACCCTTAACACTCCCCTGAACACGCACCATCTGCAGTTGAGACCGTGAATGCTATCTGTAAATGGGCCACACACCCTCACAAGCTCCACATATTTCTCAAGTTCTGCTTCCTTTATTTATTTATTTATTTAGGTGCTGGGGATTTGAATCCAGGGGCACCTGAGCAATGAGCCACATCCCAGCTACCTTTTTTTTTAATTTTTAATTTTGAGGTAGGGTCTCCATAAGTTGCTCAGGGCCTTGCTGGTTGCTGTGGATGACCTCGGACGTGTCATCCTCCTACTTCAATCTCCCGACTCAATGGGGTCACAGCCACATGCCCCTGTGCCCAGCTCAGGTTCTGCATTTCTAACACACGACCAGGTAATGCTCATGGTGCAGGCCCAGGCCCGTGCAAACATCTGGATGCTCCAACTAACCTAATAGGATAAACTGTGCTTTTAAGACACAGGCTCTTGGCACATGGATTTGGGAGCACCAAACTTGTATGTATGAAATCGAACCTTTATTCTGCAAACTCAGCACCGAGAAACCACTTTTTTTTTTAAATCTTGAAAGAACCTCTGAAATACCCTCAGATAAAGCCCTCACTGCTCGATGGAAGGGGAAGGGGAAGAGAAAGACTTTACAAAATGCCAACGCCTCAGGCACGCTCTTAGTCACATCAGAAGAGCTGGGGTGAGGCACAGTTTCCCCTGGCCAACGGCCCCCAGGTCTCCTCGAGGGCTCTCGGGTTGTCACCACTCACTGGTACTTTTCCCTTTGCTCACCGTGGGGACCAACACCCACCGCACCGCCCCTGTCAGACAGTAGAGCCCAAGTCACCTTCCAGAGTTAGTTATTCAGCAATCTAGCCTCCACCTAATAACTCACCGCTGAGGCTCTTTCCAAAATCTCTGCCTCACTGGCAGCTGAGCAAGGGGAAGTTTTACCTGGGAGTCCCAGCGTCGGCTTGAGCCACTGTGAATTTGGGAAAAGTAAGCAAAATGAATTGGAGTTTGCAGGTTTGTGCCTTTATTTTAACCTTACAGTTTTCTATTTCTTATTTTTATGTGAATATTCTTTTCTCTTCCTAGAGGAAAGGCACTAATTTGAAAAGGATATGACTCGTAAGGAGTTGAAGTTCATTCTTCAAAGCTTCTCTGAATGGTCCCTGGAGAGTTTTCTAGACAAATGGATTGATTGCTACTCTGCTCACAAGTTGAGCTGGGATCTCCCAAGGGCAATTAAAACAAGCCGGTGAGTCAGCACTCAGTTTCCAGGGCTCTGGACAGAAAATCAGCTTTCGCAGCAGGAACAAAGGTAGCCTGGGAAAGGAAGAGGGTCGATGGGCAGAGACCACGCAGCTCCACCCACAGGTACAGACCCCAGAGAACTGACAATCAGACAAGACCATGCACATATGCTCTTAAAGCAGCCAAGAGTGTCCTGCAACAGACAAATGGACAAGCAATTAGACAATGGACTACTAGTCAGCCTTTAAAAAGGAATGAAGTTGCTACTGCACGACGAACTTCAAAACCTAGCATTGTAAATAAGAACTCAGACATCACACCCTGTGTGGTCCCATCTGTATGAAATGCCTGGAACAGACAAATCAGTGGAGATGGAATGTGGACTGGAGGTCGCCAGAGGCTGGAGGCAGGAGATGCAGATGTGGAGAGGAATGGAGAGAAAGTGCAGAAAGGAAAAGGGGTGAGATGTGTGGACCCGGGGGCACTGGTGTTATGGTAACACAACATTGCAAGTGTGCTAAGTCCCTCTGGATGGTTCATGTTACCATAGTTTATTAAGCACATTTTGATAATTTTAAAAATATGCAAGATGCTTGGCATATCTGATGGTACTATGGCTATGGAGAAAATTAAAGCCAAAAGAAGACACATAAAACAGGGGAGAGTGGTGGGTCTTTTGGGGGGCAGGGTTTCCTGGAGATTGAACTCAGGGGCACTCAACCTCTGAGCCACATCCCCAGCCCTATTTTGCATTTTATTTAAGGACAGGGTCACACTGAGTTGCTTAGCACTTCACTGTTGTTGAGGCTGGCTTTGAACTCATGATCCTCCTGCCCAAGCCTCCCAAGCCACTGGGATTATAGGCGTGCACCACCTCACCCAGCGAGAGTGCCATTTTAGACCAGGTGGTGAGGAAGGTCTTCTCTGTAAAAGCCGCAGCAGAGCCAACCCTAAGGGCAAGGGCAGGAGCCACAGGAACAGCTCTGTGAAGACCACTGGGGCAGAGGGCAGCCTGCACAGGACAGCACAGTGGCCACCACGGCTGGCAACTGGCAGATACACCTGGACATGGGACTCCAAGAGGTGCAGAGGGACTTGGAGGGTCTCCTGTGCTGGGAACCAGAGAGAGTCCAGGATTGCCTCCAGGAGAGGGGAGTGCAGCGAGGAGACAGAAGGAATGAGCCCGGGTGGGTGAAGAGCTGAAGGCAGGCCTGAGCCTAAGGTGGGCCGCAGTCCAGTGTGATCAACAAAGGGCCCATTTTAACAATGAGTGGATCATCATGGAAAGAGCACGATTAGGTTGTAGGAATATTAGTGCACACACACTAACACACACCATACAATACACACACTCAACACACATGCACAAACAACACACACCACTCTACAAACACATCACATACCATGCACAATGCATACGCCGTCACACACATAAACACACCACACAGAACACACACGCCACCCATGTACACTCCCACACACATACATAAACACTACACCCACGGGCACACCACATACACACAAGTGCACTGCACACATGCACACACCCACGCCCTGCACACCCCCCACACATGCACACACCCATGCCCTGCACACCCCCCACACATGCACACACCCACGCCCTGCACACCCCCCACACATGCACACACCCACGCCCTGCACACCCCTCACACATGCACACACCCACGCCCTGCACACCCCTCACACATGCACACACCCACGCCCTGCACAACCCCCCACATGCACACACCCACACCCTGCACTCCCCCCCACATGCACACACACACACACTCGGTACAGCGCACCTGCATGAAGCTCACTGGGTGGAGGGTCACCTCGCCTGCTCCTCCCAGCCTCCCTCCCCTCCTCATTGCGTCGCTCCCTCCTCCACGCTGTGCTCTGTCCTTGCATCCCTCCTCTCCACATCTGCTTCTTACTCCTGCCCACCTCCTCTCCAAGGCCCTCGGCCCATCTTTCCATCCCATTCTGTGCTGAGGCCACTCTGTGGCCTCCATTCTTTTTCTCAGTGACTGAAAACAGCAGATAGTGTTGGTATCTCAGAAGCCGAGAAGGACCTCGAGCTGATCTGACCCAGCCCCAGACATTCTGGTGGTATTCTTAGGGAATGGGTAAAAACCCTTCTGTGGGGGGCAATCTTGCTGAATGACCAACATTCTCCTTCCCGTGATCGGAAGAGGCTCTGTGGGTCACCTTCGTAGTGACCTGGAAGTAGCAGAATGTGTCTTCAGGCGTAGGCGTGCCTTCCTGCCGATCCCTGGGTCAAATTACTCTCACCTGTTCCTTTGTGATGTTACCCCCTTGCCCTGTTTGGGATAGAACGTTCCATGGAAACGCCCTTTGTGTGTCCCCTTCTCTTGCTCTGCCTTTGGGTGTGGCCTTCCTAGATGTCAGTCACCCTGCTCACAGCGGACATCAGAAGCTGGACTCAGCCCCCTGAAACCTGCCCCCTTGCCTCATCTGAATGGCTTCTCCTCAATAAAAGGGGTCAGCACACGCTCGCTCTCTCTCTTTCTGCAGACCCTTAAGGTCGGAGGAGCCGTCACAGGACCCCCAAAGATAAAGGTGTCTCTGTCTCTTTGTGATATTTGACGCAGCCCAGTTCCCCTGGAGTGACCCTGAGTGTTTTAGTCGTGAGGAAAGGGACAAGACCTGGTGTTCTGTTTCTAAAGACACAACCATCAGAACTGATCGCGTGCTGACCCGCGCTGCTCCCGGGCTCTTTGTTGCTCTATCTCGTCTTTAACTGCTTGGCGCTCTTCTTCCTGCTCCCGAGCCCTGTTTCCGCACGGCCAGGCTGTGCACCCAGGAGGCTGCTCCACCCAGCTTTGGAGCCTTTCCCAGGGCTGAGCGGGGAGGGTGGGCTAAGGGAGCCTGCTGGTCAGCCTCTGCACACGCCCTGTGGCCCAGGTGCCAGTCACAAGCTGCTTGCTCAGGCTCGTTCACAGAGATCACGCCAACAGACCTCCTAGGACCTGCTTTCTAAACCACAGCAACTGCACGGAGCCCCTCCCAGAAAGTGTCACGGAGCCTTAGAGCCCAGGGGAAGGACGCTGGGCAGAGCTTGCTGTGTTGTGAGGTGGCAGGAGGATGCACGGCCCTGGGTTGCCCACAGCCCCAGACCAGCAGCACGTGGGAGTGGAGCTGTCATGTGAGGTGGCCTTTGACAGGTCTGTCGCTGGAATAAAATCTCATTTGGGCACCTGTAAGATACCACAAACAGACAAGGCGTCACCCCAGAGGCTGCTCCAACAGATCAGTGCCACCTGTCAAGCTCTGCACACCTTTGCAGCTCCCTGATCTATGTGAGGCCCTCCGCACAGAAACAGGAGAAAGCAATTCAGATCTCTTCCACTTCCGCCCCAGACAGACCACCCAACGCCATCATGACCCACACTGGCCACTGTGCCCACCGACAGAGCAAAGACCACATCCCCCTAAAAGCACTGGCTCCCAGTCTTCCTGTCCCTCGGTGGAGGAGACAGGGCATGAAACAGGGTGGCTGCCTGGTGGCTCTAGAGGTTCCGTGTGGTGCTGGGGCCCCTGTCAGCACCCAAATGTCTAATACCCAAATGTACCCGTTCAATGCCTCCACCACACCAGAAATGTGCTATCGTTTTCCTAACACATTCCTCTGAATTACAGTGTGTCTCATTTTGAAAATGTCCTAATCTCTAATGATGTAGTGACATATATTAATATTATCATTATTAAGGTTGTTATTATTATTAAGTGCACCACTGTGGACCGGTGCACCAGGTACACTATTCTTAGCATGACTTATTATGCTTAAAACTTAATCTCAGGGAGGTGGGTGTGATTATTGATGAATTGCAATCAGGGTACTTGGAAAAGCACAGGGCAGGGCACAGAGTGTGTTTAACAAATTAAAAGGAGTTAGATCTCCACCAGAGTGTGATGCTCCCTGCTGGCCCACTCCCAGGCTGGGTGCTAAACCACCACTCGTCCCTTGCCTCCAATTAAACACCTCTTCCTCTACCACACATCAGGACATGATGGACCCCCACTGACCCTGCTGATCATGCCAAGATGACCCCTGGGCTGAGGGTGAGCCAGTCCAGCCAGGCTGCTGGGGCTCCCACCCTCTCCAACTTCTCCTTCTGCCAGGGTCAGGCTCCACTCTCCCGTCTCCCCACCCCACAGCCCGGGCTGCAGCACCGGCTGCCTTCAGGTCAGCTTGGAGAGGACCCTCCTTCCACAGTCCTCCTCTTTCCACCCTCCAAGGCCCAGCTCTGAGATTTCCCCCTAAAGCCATTGTTCCATGAATAATCTGAAATTCCAGGCCTAAAATAACCATAATCTTGGTCAAAAATATTGCCTTTCTTTGATCTGAGTTATTCTTTAGGGGTTTCCTTGGCAAGTGCTAATTCCAAAATCTGTGACTCACATTTCATTTCTTTGCTGAGCACAGAGTTAGGACTTTATATGCAAAGAATGAACGCTGAAAGGAATCCTTGCTAGGCCTATTACAACTTCAGAAAAGTAGATCGTCGTCAGAGCAGAAAAATCTTGACACATTGTTTTAGTTGTCTTTTTTTTTTCATTGCTGAAATCAGAAGATCTGACGAGAACAACAAAGAGGAGACAGAGTTTATTGGGACAGCCACTCCACTGCTCTGGGCCCCAGGTGAGGCAGGAACACCTTGGCAGAAGGGGGTGGTAAAGGAGAGCAGCTCAGCACGTGGCAATCAGGAAGAGGAGACTCTGCTCACCAGAGACCAGACATAAACCCCAAAGGCACACCCCGGGACCCACCCCCGTGACCCACCCGCTCCAGCCACAGCCACCTGCCTTCATCACTGACCAGGTCATCTCTGGTAGGTTCAGGCTGTCCTAGAATGTCCTTCACCTCTGAACTTTCTTGCATTGACCCACAGGTGAGCTTTTGGGGGACACTTTGTATCTAAACCATAACAGGTTGTTTCCAGGAAGAATCCGTCCACCTCACTCCCCAGGCAGACGCAGGCTCCCTCTGTGCTCTAAGTACCATCTCTGTGCCTTCACCCTCCTCCTCTGAGCCTCAGTGCCCAACTTGACATACCAGACAACTCAAACTGAGAATGGCCCAACCTGGACCGATTCCCTGCCTACCCACACCCTCAAGATTGCTCTTGCTGTTCCCCAAAACCAGGGACTCTAACTCCCTCCATGCATTTGAAAACCTTAAAACTGTCCTTGGGCCCCCTCTCCTCCTCCCTCTGCCTTACTGCTTACCCAGGCCAAGCCTGTGTTTCCAAAGCTACCCCCGACCTCCGACTTCCATCACTCCCACCTGTGAGGCCACACTGGGCCTCCTGAAGGGTGGACACTGCCTCCCACCTGCTTCTCTCAGCTGTCATTTCTCCTGTAGTCCACGCTTCACGAGGCCCCGAGTCACCTTGTCACACAGACGCAGGTCAGTTACCTCCCAGGGCTCTTTTCTCCCTCCCAGGAAAGCCGGAGCTTGCCACAGAGGGCTCTGGCGGGCAGCATGTGGCCCCGCTGTTCTCTGACATCACTTAACACTTCCCGGGCTCTCCTGCTCCTGGTGCCAGCTTGCTGGTCCCTAGGGTGGCAGCACGCCCTCCCCTGCCCCTCCTCATGCCTGGCCGGGCACTCTCTACTCATCCCATGGCTCACCCCGCTGCTCCCAGAGCTGTGTCAGGGACCCCAGATAGAGTGGTGTCCACCCTGCACTTCCCACCCTGCAGGTCACCACCTGACCCCGTCCTAATGCGCGCCACCGTCTACGTCCACGTCACACAGAGGCACATTTGTGGAGCATGGCAGTGCGTGTTGTCTGCACTGCGGATGCTTCCTGCTGCCTTCCTCTCCCCTTGAAAATGCAGCCCATGAAGAAACTCAGGTCCCAGGGCTTGGAGTGCGTCCTGAGCACAGCAGCTTCTCCATGAATACTTAGAGAAAGAATCAGGGGAAATCAAAAGAGGAAGCAAGGAAAAGGAAGAAAGAAGGAGAGAGAGAGGGATGGAGAGAGGAAAGGGAGAAAGTGAGAGAGAAAGGAATGAAGGTGAAAGAAAGAGAGAAAGAGGAAGGAGGAAGGAGGAAGAAATGAAGGAAGGAAGGAGGGAGGAAAGGAGGGGGAGAGGGAGGGAAGGAAGGAAAGAAAGAAGGAAGGAAGGAGGGGGGAGGGAGGAGGAAGAAGGAAGGAAGGAAGGAAGGGAGGGAGGGAAGGAGGAAGGGAGCGTCCAACCTGCAGACTCTCAGTCCACCCTGGTGATCTGCACTGAAGCTGATTGTTTCTGTAATGTCAGAAAAAGATGCTTCCTGCAAATAGCCAGGATAGGAAGATTCCAAATGGATGCCAGCCTCCTGGAGTGGCAATTAGGGAAAAGATATTAGGAGATCATTTGGAGTGGCTTTCAATTTGATGGGTGAGATTTTAGGCAGAACAGATGGACATGAAATGTCGGCTGAAACACAGAAGAATGAGGAACAATTAGCAAATGTGTAAGTGGTAAATGGCTTGAGGCCTGTGACAGACCCTTCCACATGGGCCATGTGAAAATAAAGCCCTCCCTGAGCAAGGGGCGAAGGCCACACCTTCACCACCCCCATTAAGAGCCTGCGCCCACAGCTGCTGGTGAGGGTCTGTGAGGACAGGCTGCTGTGATGGCTTGATTGAGTACAGCCCATTAAGAAGCTCCCAGAGCGGAGGTGGCGGCTGATTTGAGGAAGCCTGTGGGTCAGTGTTCATTTCAGAAGTCCTGTCCCAGCCACAAATGCGACTTGGAAATGGACATTGCTGTCCTTGGGGCAGTTGGTCTGTTGGATAAATCGCCCACATCTGCATGTGTGCTTTTTGACTCCAGACAGTTAAATATTAGCAAATATCACCTGGCACCCAGAGAGACAGGCACTGTGTCCTACTTCTTACAAATTTTATGTTTTCTTTGCTTCCATGTTCAATTAAAACGCTTTCTCCAGTGAAGTTCCATTGATTTACTGTAATACAGGCCTAAAACTCAGCCAGGGCATAACTGATTTATAAAGCACAATATCCTGTTTATGAACAAAACATGCCGGAGAGTAACTGACAGCTCTGCTGACGGATCATTTTGCTCACGTTATGGGAGACTTTTTTTTTAATTTTCTCCCCAAGATTGCCGGCATAGTGCTATAATCGATCATGTAATGTATGTCATCAAAGGAACCAGAGACAAACACATCCTTCTGACAACCACAATGAAATTAAGAATGGCATGCAGTTTTCTTTAAAAGAAATGAACACCTCTCTTTACCCTTCCCAAAGTCATTTCTGTAAGCTCTAGGGAGTGGGGTGAGT
Source organism: Ictidomys tridecemlineatus (assembly GCF_052094955.1). Lineage (NCBI taxonomy): Eukaryota > Metazoa > Chordata > Mammalia > Rodentia > Sciuridae > Ictidomys > Ictidomys tridecemlineatus. The sequence continues at coordinate 258,418,270 of NC_135477.1, read as the reverse complement.
GCCCAGGCCCCTCCCTGGATCCCTGCTCCACCCCAGCTTCCCAGTGGGCTGTGGGCCTTGGCAGTCGAGAGGGGAACCAAGTGGAGCTGGGCTCCCCTGGCCCCTGGAGATGACGTCTGAATACAGACCTCACGCCAGGCACAGAGGTCGAGACACAGACGTCCATCCAACTGAGGAGACGGAAAGACTTTTTATGCTTCTTTTAAACAAATTGGGAAGTCAGAGAGCTGGCACAGCACACTCTGAGTTCTGAGAGCTTTGAGCTGAGCGGAGCCCTGCTCGCTACCTTGATTTGGTGAAGCACAGAGACACCAGCATGATATAGACCAACAGCTCAAGTGAAGAACTGATGGGGGAAGTAGAAGATTTGACAAGTGGAATCTGGACATTTTCCTGCCCATTCTGGACACTCAAATTTCCCCTGTTCATCCTGGGTGACAAAGACTTGGCCGCCGAGGAGACAGAAGCAGTTCCAAGTAGATTTGCAAAGAACTGTCAGGGCCAAGGACAGATGGCCCACTTGTTGGAGGAAAGGGAGAAGCTTCTTGGCCCCCCATGGACATTCGTCTGCCCTGGAGAACTACAGCTGGACATGTCCCCAAAAGGGTCTGTGTCACTGCGGCCCACCACAGGATCCCAACCCCTGGAAGCCCAGCCAGACACATCCTTCACCTCCTTTTTCCCACCATTTTGTCTCGGTGGACAAGAACACACATCTTGTGCTCTACCGCCAACTTGCCCTGCGGTGTTTCTCTCCCCCTTGGAGGGAAGAAATCTGTATGGAGGGGTGATCTTGAATCCTCAGAGGAGCAACACTGCTGGCCGGTCTACACCGGGGAAAGCACTGTCTTGCTGCTCTCCACACTTTGTACCCCTTTGGTCAGACTCTGGTCTTCTTCACCCAGTTACTTCACAGTATTGCCAAGTACAACTAGGGGATACCTCTGGCAGTTGCAGGACCCAGCATGTGCTGTGAAGTTCTAGAACTCCCCCTCTCCTGCACCAGGCCATGCTGTGGCCGGCAGCCTCCATGGTACAGGGGGCCCAACTCTCTGGGATGGGTGAGATGAGAGAGCCTGCAGGCAGTGCCCCTCTGAGGGGGCAGGGGCCGGTGGGTGCCCACCTGCATGCGAAGCCTTGCTCCTGACCAGGCACAGCTCGTTGACTGAGTCTGAAAATTCACGTTCTCTGCTTTCCTTCCGTCCTTGGTGTCCCTTTTGGATCACAGGGCCCAGCACAGCCCAACCCACAAGCATCTCCAGACTGTCTTTGGACTTCCATCTGCTGACTCCCTCTCTGGTCAGGAGTCGTCTTTGGTTCCTCGAAAGGTGGCCTCTGTCTCTACCCTGCCAGTCACCTTGCTCCTGTGGGTGGGAGTCCCTAGTTGGTGGCACCTGATGGTGACTTTTCTGGAGCCAACCACCTCCTTGAATGTGCAGAACCCTGGTGTGCCCTTCCACCATAGCTAATTTTATGTGTCGGCTTGGCCACAGGATGTCCAGGAAGCTGGTTAAAGATGAATCCCTGAGGTTTTGAGAAGATATCCACATTGGAATCAGTAGATGCGTAAAGAAGCCCCTCCCTCACCAGTTTGCCATCATTCTCTTCACCAAGGACCCGACCAGAAGGAGGCAGAAGAGGGTCGTGGCTTCCACCTGACTGCTTCAGCTGGGCTTGGGTCTAATGCATCTAGAAATGTTAAGGCACGCCAACTTTAACAACATGATATTCTGTGACACTTACAGCAAGGCGTACCTTTCCTAAACATGTGCCACTAGTGGCTATGAGAAAGTAAAGTAAGGAAAACAATTGGGAACCCTTACTGGACTCAAATGAAAATTAAAAAGTCACAAATGTAAGTGAGGAAGGGCTTCCCAAGATGTCCTGGGCCTACTCCCTTGTTTGACATTCTGATCATAAGCATGTGATAGTGAGTCACAAACAGGCTGCGGCATCTCAGCAGCCACACGTCGGCTGGATCCGTGGAGCACAGCACACCCGTCACTGTCTCTCCCCATAAAATATACCCTGGTTGTCCTCCGAAGTTTGATTCGTCACCTTTTCCTGAGTCCAAGTGGCACCATGCTGAGGGAGCGCATCTCCAGTGTCACCCCAGACAAGCGACTTGCCTGATACTCACGATCTCATGCGGTCCTTCCACTAAGATCTGAACTGCCCCAGCATTCATTTAACCCAAAATCATGTGGTGTGGATTCTGTGCCAGCTCTGTGCCCAAACCCTGAGGAGCCCTTACTGCCACATGGGAAGTGCCAACCATATTACAGACCCTGGGTGGCAGGTGACAGAGGGGCTCAGCTTGACCAGAGTTTAACCAGAGTGCCAGGTCTGTGCACTCCTGTGGTTGGGTCGGCAAGAGCAGCCTACACATCGACCATCCTGCTGACGTCGGGCTCTTCATCTTCCACCCACCCTCAGGTGACATCGGGTCGGTCACCCTGCCTGCCTTCAGCAAGAGTCCTGTCAGGTCACCTGAGCCAGAGTCCCCCCTTTTTTTCCTCTTTGATGTTTTCTCTCAGTACTTCTCTACCCACTGCCCCCCACCCCGCTTCCTGGCTATAAATCCCCGCTTGCCCAAACTGACCCTGATCTGATCCCCACTGCAAAACTCCAATGCCATCGTGAGGGTCCTCAGGAAAACTGCCTACTGTGCGCAAAGCAGTGAGACAGCCAGAGGCCCACCATCTTGTCTCAATTCAGCCTCCAAATGACTCAGGCCCAGCCACCCTCTAACTGCGACTGTCCCAGGCTGGAGCAGCAGAGGGACAAGCAGCTGAGTCGGCCGACATGGAGTACCACGACAGATAACAAAATCACGTTGCTTTGACGTTTTGTCAGGGTTTGTTACACGGAAGTAGGTGCACATGGTGCAGATGGCTGGCCTGCCCCAGATGAGACCTTTTATTCTGAATTCTGCAGGGGAAAAAAAGTGTGTCTCTGGGATGCTCTAGGGTAGCATGAAATTACTAATTGCAGATACTTTAATATCTGGAAAAAGTAAGTTAAGAAAAGCATTCATGAGAAATGATGATAGGTAAAATAAGTCTCTACAAAAGCAGGCGCTGTGAGGGTTGGGAGTTGACTGCTTGGCTTCTCAGGCCAGGACTCTCAGGGACAAGTCCCTGGGCAGGGTCACCCTGGGCTTTCGTCCCTGTGTCAAGACACATGCAAAATCCCGAATATACAGGTGGACACAGACTCAGAACACAGACCTAGTAATATAATTGAAGACTTTCTCAAGATTGTGGGTCTGCAAAGTTTGCAATCATACTCCACGTTAAGAAACATACTTGACCACATATCACTAACATACACGTGCTTGTTGTGTTGTGTCTACACTATTGCATTGCCCCGAGACACAGTCTATATATTAAACACTAAAATGAAATATAAACAGGGATGTCAACAGGAGCTCTTATGCTTTCCTTCTGTTCCCCTCCATATTGTTCGGCATGCCACTTTGGAGATCTGGGCGAAACTATGGGATTAAACCTCCTCAACACTATGCACAGTCCAAGTGACTGAGGTACTTGGTTAATGGCACAAGTAGCTTCTTTTTTTCCAGTTCAACATTTCTTTAAAAACTGGCAAGTGTTGACTTCCTCATTCCTGTTTTCTAAATCCCATTTCTCTTACATCAGAATATTCAGCCCATTATTTGGGACTATGCAGTCTTTGCTCTTTCCTCCCTGCAGACAAACTCCAGGCTATATACCCTGGGTCAGTTACAACTCTTTAGAACTCTGAAGCACACTTCCCAGAGGAGCCTGAGGTCAGAGGGGCGGGGGAGGGGACTGTGCTGAGATGCACACAGTGCCGAGGAGGGTGGCTTGGGAAGAGAATCAGGACGGATGGGCACTCTGAGTTGGGTTCCTGCCTGATTTGACCTCACTCTTCTACTCCTGCCTGCCACTCCTGTTCCAATCCTGCCAAGTAGGTAGAACACACCTGGAGCGAGCCTTCTCCCAGAGACCACTCTGCTCTGAATTACCAGGTGTGCAGATGTATCCAAATGACTACTCCCGTTCCTTCTGCGTCCGTAGAGGGTGCAGAACTCATTCTTCCCTGCTCAGGAACACTCATCTTACAGCACAGATGGTTTTATTCAAAGAAAAGGCAGAGCAAAAAGTATCACTCAACAATACAAAATGATCTTATATTTAGATGATATTAACAAACCTACCAACCAAGGTTGCAGAATACAGTAAAACAAAAATTAATTGAATTCTATCTTCTAGTAATGAAATATTAGATTTAGAAATTAACAAAATAATACCATTAACAGGAGCATCAAAATTTGATAAAATAACAAGATTAAATAAGAATGAATTTAATAAAAAAATGTTCAAGACAGACTCATACATTGAAAAATCACACAATATTTACTGAAATAAAAAGGACCTCAATAAATGGAGCTATATATCATGTCCTCAAAATACTGAGCCCTTGATTATCCATAACTAGATTAATGTAACTCCAATCAAAATCCAGCAGAATCATTGTACATTGTAAATCTTAGGTTTCATACATGTTAGGGTCTGGATACGAGGTGTCCTCAGAAGTTCCCATTAATGCAGCAATATTCAAATGATTAGTTGTGAGCATCATGACTCAGTCCACCCTAGTTTGAACAGGCTGCCTGGGTGGATACTGTGGACAGGTGGGCATGGCTGGAGGAGGCCGGTCACTGGGGTATGTCCTGAAAGGGTGCTCCTTCCCTGAAGCCCCTTCTCTTTCTTCTCCTGACACTGCCAGGAGCTGAGCAGCGGTCTCCTGCTGGGCCCTCGCACCATGATGCACTGCCTCCCCTTGGTCCAGAGCAGTAGAAACAGGCTGTCTATGGACTGAGGCCTCTGAAACCATGAGCCCCAAATAAACTTTCCCTTCTCTAAGTTGTTCTTAGTGAGTATTTTGATCACAGCAACAAAAGCTAACTAAAACCGTATGTAAATGCAAAGAACCTAGAGGAGCCAAACAACGTTGAAAAAGCACAAAATTGGATTTCTCACACGGCTTCATTTCAATATTTACTGTAAAGCTACAGTAGTCAAAACAGTATTAGCATAGATACAAACACATAGAACAATAAACAGAAGAGTAAGTCCAGAAAGAGATTGTGCATATATGAGGAATTTATTTTCAACAAAATGCCAAGGCATTTCAGTGGGGGAGATGATAATCTTTTCAACAAATGATGCTAGAACACTTGGAAATCTACGCAAACAATGAATAAACCTGTACCTCAGCTCATACAATAAAATATCAACTTAAAATGGATAATAGATCTAATCATAATAACTATGATTGCAAGGCTAATAAAAAATGTTCTTTCTAATCCCAGGAGAGTGAAGGATCTTTAAAACAGGACATAGAAAGTAAAAATGATGAGAAAAATAATGACATATATTCAGTGTCATAAAAATTAAAGAACTTTGACCTCAAAAGATACCATAAAGAAAGTAAAAAGGCAAGCCATAGACTGAACGAAAATATTTGAGGGTGATAATGTTCAAGAGAGCATTTCTATTCAAATTGTAACACACACTGAAGCACACACATTCTTAATAATCAGGAAACAAACAATCCACATTTTATTAGGCAAAAGATTTAGACAGCTACTTTAACCAAAGATACATACAGAAAGGGTATTCATACATTAAAATATTATTATAATTCTAGATCCATTAGGAAAAAGTAAAATAAACCACAGAAGGGCTAAAATTAAAAATCAAAAAGACAGTATTAACTGGTGTCAAGGATTTTGAGCTACTGGAACTCCCCACCTTGCGGTATGATGGGGAATGGCACTGCTCTACTGGGGAACACTTTGCAAATACCTAACCAAGCTAAATATGTGCTTGACATAGACATTAGCATCCTACTCCACAGCCATTATCCAAAAGACTTAAACACTTATGTCCACATAAGGATTTGTTTTTACATATTCTTATCAGCTTCATTTAATAAAGTCGAAATCAAAGAACTCAACATGTTCAACAGCCTGTGAATGGATAACATAGGGTAGAACATCCATACAATGGGATGTACTAGGTAATAAAAATGAATAAATTAATGTTATAGGTTGCACATGCATGAATTTTCAGTGCATTAGGTTAAGTTTTAAAAGTTGCCCACAAAAGACTCTGCTGTAAGATTCCACTTACATGCTCATCTAGAAAGGTCAGCACCATAGTGACTGAAAGCCAGTGAGCCAGGAGAAGGGTTTTGATTATTAAATGGGCACAGAGAAAACTTTTGGCAGATTTATTTATTTATTTATTTATTTATTTATTTATTTATTTATTTATTTATTTATTGCAGGGCTAGGGATTGAACCCAGGGCTCCAACTTGCTAGGCTAGTTATGAGCCACAGCCCCGATCCAGTAAGTTTTGGGGGTGAAGAACATGTTCTCTATCATGATCTTGCTGGTAGCTCAGCAACTATAGACTTTTATCAAAATGATCAAGTTATACACTCAACCCTGCTGATTTTATTACATATGTCTCCATATAGCTGATGAAAGAAAAAAAATAGATAGAGTTTGATCTGTTTTTAAAATACTTTTGCAAGGGTCTAAAAGATAATCTTTAGATAGTCAAAGGTAATCATGTGTTTTTTCATTTTTTGACTAAAATTATCTCTTTAAAAATTTCCAAGATCATTATATACTGTTACCAATTAAATTTTAATTTAAAATATTATTACTATTTGGATAGAAGGTGAGCAAGAATTTCTCTTTTTCCTTGATTATTGTAATCATTAATTTGAATTGCCAGCTTGATTAGTTTAAGAGATACAGAAGACTGAGAGCCTCTTAGTCAGTGAGGGTGTGTGTAGGAACGATGGCGAGTGGGATAGGAACTGAAGGGGAGACCCTCCCTAAGGGTGGGCAGCACCGTCCAATGGGTTGGAGGCTTGGATGGAATAAGAGTTGGAGGAACAGGGAGGCAGCAGCAGAGGCAAGCTCGATTCTTCTTGAGCAGGTTCTTGATTGGTGCTGTGATCATGAGGAAATCAGACTCTTGCTCCTTCACTCTTCCAAAGTGGACTCTGCCCGTGGTTCTCTAGGGAGTTGGATAGACCTCCCCACTGTGTGGGCCTCTCCATTTTGGGGACTACCCATTGTGTGGACCTGCCCACTGTGTAGGCCTCCCCACTGTGTGGATTTCTCCACTATGTGGACCACCCCCCACCCCCAACTGAGTGGCTTTTCAAGATTCTGCTCATGAAAACTTTTCCTTTCCTGAACTTTGTCCCTCTTTTAAGTCACACATGCTAACAGTTAAGGACTATCTCTCAGACACAGCAGGAGTCTTATTTTATTTCTTTGTACATTGTTGATGGATCATTGAGAGAAGCCTATTGGAGGATATGAGGTAGGAAGTGGGGCAGAGAGAAGACAGGAGCGCTCTTCTATCTCTATTTTTTTCTCTTTGGTATCAGATGCTCAACCGCTGAGCCACATACCCAGTCCTTTTTTATAATTTTATTTTGAGACAGATTTTTTTCTAAGAGTTGCCTAGGACCTTGCTAAGTTGTTGAGGCTGGCCTTGAACTCATGATCCTCCTGAGTCACTGGGATTACAAGTGTGCACTACCATGCCTGGTGAAAAAAGAGTTCTTATAAGCCAGTAGACACTTTGTGCAAAATAACAGCTGGTGTTTTCCATGGAGTTGATGGCCCAATTCTTACTAGGATCCTTGTGCTAGTGTCACCATCTCCATGTGTGTAACGTCACACTATCCTGGAAACTGATGAGCCATGGGGAAGGTGGAGACAACATGAACCCAAAGGTGCAAAATTCACCTCTTCCTGGGCTTTTATCTAGACCCCAAAATAAGGCCACATATATCGCTGGAGTTCAGGCAACGGTGCTCAATGACAGTCAAAGGCAGCGTCTTCCCCTTCCCACTGGGTTCTCCAGCAAGTGCCCTTCACTTGAGCCGAGATTTACATTTCTCAGCTTACGGCAAGGCTACAAGACAGCAAATTCCATTATCTTCACTTGAAATATAGAAAATCTCTGGCTGTGATGAATTACAGAATCGGCTTCATTCACACTGTAATTAATTTGGATTCAGTGTACTCTCATGAAATCCTGTCTATAGTTGAAGAAGAACCAAGAATTCATAAGGAGTGGGGAGGATCTGCGTGCGTGCCCTCACTCACACGTGCACACACACACACACACCAGATATCATCCTGGTGCAGATGCCTGGAAGCTCTGTAGGGTGGGGGTAGGAAGGCAGACTTTGGGGACAGGCCACCTACACTTGCACACTTGCTCTTGTGCTTAGTAGCTCTGTGACTGGAAGCAGACGTCTTGAGCTCTCTGGGCCTGAGTTCTCTCATCGGTCAAGTGGCCAAGGATGAAGGAGAAAGCCCACGAGCAGCCCAACCTGGCGGTGCCTGGGTGGGTCAGGCAGAGCTACGACATGGAGCCGTGGGCTTTGGAAACCTCGACTCAGCCACCCTCGGGGGAAGTTAACCTGCAAGACCAGAAGAAAGCGTGAGCCCTGCAGGATGACCGGGGCCCAGCCCTGCACTGCCCAGCACTGGTGTCTGGCGTTCTGTCAACTCTCCTCCAATAGAACAAGAACGCCCAGGGACGGAGCAGAGTGTTCCCTCTGGGAACAGCTCCGTGTCCTCTCTGCATCCACCTCTCTAGGCCTCAGCAGCTCAGGGCTTCAGGAGCCCTGGGAACCACAGACTGGCAGGCCATCAGCCTCATCTGGCATCTGCTGACCTCTGCTTTCTCTCCGACGTGTGACCTGCTTCCTCCTTCCCCAGGGTGACAAAGGGGAAGCTGAAGCTCCTGACATGGACTCTGTACCTGGATACCCTGGGCTGGCCAAGGGCTGGCCACAGACTCCCAGGAGCAGAGGGTAAATCAACCTGCCAGCAACACAGTCCACGCTCCACTTCACTCTGCTCTAGGTGCCGCCACAGCTCTTGATGGATCCTGAGAGACACATGGAGGTCCCCCACCTGAAGCATGATGATAGGTGGAGCTGACCAGGCCCCATCAGGTGTGACAGTCCAGCAGTGGCCAAGCAGCGCACACCATGAGGCAAGAACACGGAAGAACCCTCCCTCCTTCCACAGCCAAGCCCCTTGTGTGCCTTAGTGCTCTGCTGGTCTGAATGGGGTCCCTTCTTTAAGGGGCCTGAACTCAACTCTGGTTCTTGCATGTGACCTCTCGTGGAAAGAGAATCTGCATGGATGCCCGAGTCCGTTTGAGCTGCTCTAACAAAATGCCATAAGTTAAGTATTTTGATGCTGCCGTTTGTGACTGTCGCTTAGCACAGTTGCCTGAACTCCAGCGATAAGTAGGGTTCTAACAATATGAACAACAGGAATTCATCTTTACTCTTCTACAGACTGGGAAGCCCGGTGTCCAGCAGCCAGCAGATGTGGTGTCTAGTGAGGGCATGATTTCTGGCTCATAGGCAGCACCTTCTTGCCAGGTCCCTACCTGGGGGAAGGGACCAGCTGGCTCTTAGGGCCTCTCTTATCAGAGAACTAATGCTGTTCATAGGGGTCCACCCCCATGACCAATCTCCTACCTCCTTGGGGGCTGGGGGACACAGACGTTCAGTGGTTTGCAGCAGAAGTAAGCAAGTGAAGGATCTCAAGATGGAGAGAGCCGGACTTCCGGCCTCCACAACGGTGAAAGAAAAGGCTTTGGTTGTTTGAGGCTGTCCTGCTGTGGCAGGTGGTATGACAGCCTTGGGAAGCGGGTGACCTGCTCAAGAGGAGGTGGTCTGAGCTCAGCTCCTGGCTAGGGCCAGATACGTGGGCATGCTGAGGCTACCCTACAAATGGGCACGAGCTGTGCTTGTTAGCTGACCTGGCAGCAGCCATCCTTGAGACCGTCCAGCACTGCCGCAGCCCCTCCTGCATTTGTGGGTTGAAGAGGGTGAGAACTCCACACTGTGCCTTCCACTTCACGTGGCCATCTGCACGGTTGGAGAGAGAAGTACCAGAAGTGGAGCTGGGAGCCAGGGCTACTTAACGAGAGCCTCAACCAGACAGCAGAGCATCGCCCTGCCCTCCCCAGCCCAGGCCTTGGTCTGGGTGAGCAGGGGAGACAAGGCTGGCAGTCACCCGGTGGACTTCCGTCCTCTGGTTTCCTCCCACATCAAGCCGTCACCCTCTCCTTTGAATGCAGTTGGTTGGTGCCAGGCTTTCTGCTGTTTGCTGCTTTTCCTTCTTTGTGACCATGAGGCCCACGCATCCCATAAAACAGACACAGGTGGGGCTGGGGATGTGGCTCAAGCGGTAGCGCGCTCGCCTGGCATGCATGCGGCCCGGGTTCGATCCTCAGCACCACATACCAACAAAGATGTTGTGTCCACCGAGAACTAAAAAAAAAATATTAAAAATTCTCTCTCTTTAAAAAAAAAAAAAAAAAAAAAAACAGACACAGGTAAGACAACAAGCTGGGAGGAGCAGCCCTGCACCAACCCAGGAGTCTGATGAGGCCCCCCAACGTCCCAGCTCACCACAGGCTGTGAACCTCTGCAAATCCACAGCAGCTGGAGCCACTTGTGACATCTCCCCGATGACTGTCCCTCAACTCATCATCCCCCCATTTTGTCCACCCCTGCCTGCCCCAGTCCCCATGTGCACCTGCAGCCCTCCTAAACACGTCGCCTTTCCTTTGCCAAAGCTGGCTCAGAGATCGAGGGGTCTCGAATTCAGTTGCTTCTTTTCAGGGTTAGGAATGAGCTTGGACGGAACCTGGGTTTTGGATCTGGAAGTGTCCCCTGGACTCCTCTAAACAGAGTGCTGACGGGGAGGAGTGTCCCTTGGCTTCACCCACAGCCACACTAAATTAAAACTGGTTGGCAGCTTGGCATTCCCTCCCCCCAGGGCACACTAGACAGTGTCTGGAGACAGTTCTGATTGCCATCATCTTGGAGGGGTCTGCTGGGCAGGTCCTGGTGGATGGTGCTAAAAGGCCTTCCATGCCCTGGACTGTCCCCATAACAAAGACCTCAGCATCCAACGTCAGAATGCAGGGTCGAGAAACCCTGACCAGAGGCCAAGGGCTCTGCAGGCTTCTGTCCTCTGAACAGCCCACATAGCCCTGGGGCCGTGTTTGAGGTCCAGTGCTGCAGATGGACAGAGGAAACACCACACCCCAACAGGAGCCTCTCCCTTGTCTTTTAGTTGGAGAGACCCTATCCATTCTGTACCTATTACAAAGCAGGGGAAAACAAGCAGGAAATATAAAATAAGGAGAAGAGTAAAATGCAAGACCCCCAACGTCCTAAAACTCCATCCCAGCCAGTGAGTCTCATGGCACTGTGGGGAGGACAGTGGTGAGGACTGTCCTTCAGGATGAGGCCAGAAGGCCACAGGTAGGATCTGGGCCACTTCATCTGACCTGAAATGTCACCCACTCACCTTGATCCAGGGGCTCAGACGATGAGCAAACATGGCGCCTCCCTCACAGAGGCCCAGGCTCGGGGGCCTGAGGGCAGTGAAGCCAACAAGCGAGGTGAAGGACAGGGAGAGGGCAAGCTGTGTGTGTGTGTCGGGGGGGCTCATCAACCATGAACAGAGCGAGGACCCATCTGTGACGGACCCGCATGCCAGCTTACCAGGCCAACCAGGGGACAGTCCCGTGATGGAAGGCCCTGGCAAGATTCCTGTCTATTCAATTAACCTCTTCCCACCCATCATGCATTATGTCAGGTGATGCCCACAGCAATGCCCAGTGTCAGCCCAGTGCAGAGCACCCCAGAACCCACCTGTCAGAACCAGGCTTGAGCTCAGCCTCTTGCTAGGGTGGAGTGGACAGTTGGCCCCAGGGCAGGTCACAGTCTGGCCCTCGTGGAGAGGAGATGTTTCCTGCTTACCAAGAGAGGCTGCATCCAGAACATGCTCCATCACTTAGCTAGAAAAACCACACAGCCAAAAAGAAAAGAAGCACCGAAAGAAGCTTAAATAGGCAGGTGTGCGCCGGAAGGTTCACGGTTCAGGACAGCTTGATCTGTGAGGCTCACACCCTGTGGCTGTGGATGATTCTGTGCCCCAGTCTGGTTGGGCACAAATCACCGAGCCGCCACACAGCACTTGTATCTTCAAACAGGAAGCTTTATTGCCTGAACTCCAACAGCACTCCACGCACACTCCCCGGGAACTCTCCCGCCGCCTCACTTACTCCCGGAACCCCAAGAGAACTCAAGGGGAACTCCAAAGTAGCCGGCGGGTGCCCAAGGTGGACAGTAAAGGTCTAATATACAATTGAATACACAGCCTGTTTCAATCCAGCATCATCCAGTCACAGCAATTATAGACAGTTTAACTTAATATCATCATCTTATGGCTCGCCTCCCAACCATTACTTCTGGCAAAATGCCAGGGGCCATTCTGACTCGGCTGTGGCTCTCAGCAATTCCGAGGTGGAAGGGCAGCAACCATCGGGCAATCTCCCCAGTCCTTGCTCATTTCTCCAGCGAGGGGCGCAATCCCTTCCATGCCCCTCTCTGCTCGGAGGGTCACATCAACCCCTCCAGGCCAGCATGCTGGGTCCAGTTGGGAAACAGCGAGCTCCTGTGTTGCTGTTCCCTGGGTTTGTACTGATCCCACAGCAACAGAGCCCTGCATTAGGTGGAGAGGGAGCTGGAGCTGCAGAAGGTCCCCCACCTAGCCAGAACATGCTGGGTGTAGGCTGTTACAGCTTTACCTCCACAAAGACAACTCAGTTCTCACCTCTGTGTGCCACCCTTCTATCACAGTGAGTAGACAGTGCAACATTGTGTGAAGCAGCAGCCACCCAGAGCCCTGATCCCCATCGGCCACCTTCAGGTTGCTGGGAGGACACTTCAGGTCCCAGATACTGCTGTGACAGTGCAACTCTCTCAGCACTGCCTTCTAGGGCCTCCCCAGGCCTGCCTGCCACCTGCCCCAGCCACACTCAGATTCCCAGTGGAAACGCCTCTTCGTGAAGACGGCTGTGCTGGGGCAGAACTCCCCTGTGTCCTCGTAGCACCATGATCTGCCCTTTAGTGGGCACTTCCTGCCCATTTCCAGCTCTTACTGAGAGAAACAGTTGCACAAATTCCACCCACAGAGAAAGTTCCCTGAGGACACAAACCAGTGTCTAGGCAGTTTTCCTCTGGGCTCAGGGAGTGGGTACAAAGGAGTCCATTGCAACATGAGACTTTGTGTCACGACGGAACTCACAGATTACACATGTGGGTGTCTGATAGACCTGTGCCCATGCGCATTCTTATATGCTATCTCACCTACAGTACGGCTGCTTTAAAAACAATGAATGACTCCACCATACTTTGTCCCACCTTAGGATTAAGTTAGGGACAGCACCTAGTCCCAGGAAGCATCCAGGTCTCAAATGGGGCTTAAGATTAGTGGCAATGAGTAGTCAGAGGTGACCGTTTTGCCCACTTAAACAAAGGGCACGCAGGTTAAGACAGTGTCTTGGGCTTCTTGGTGGAACCTCCTGGAGGAGTCACCATGGTCAGGGGCCAGTGTTTTACTGGCCAGGGAAAGGGTCAGCTCTGCTCAACCACAGCATCGGGGGGGCTGCTCCAGCCCTGAATGGATCCGGTCAAGCTCTCATAAGGGTTCTGAGCCTCCTTCTATTTGGAGGACACTGGATCCTGTTGACCTCCTGGTCCTCTCCTCCTTCCCCCAAGACTCCTGAGGCTGTGTGCCCTCTGTCTGCCCTCCAGGCCTGGTCTGGGCCCTTCTCTGGGGGATTTGCCCATCATCAGCACTCGGGGTTCCAAACCTGACCCTCTCACTTGACTGTGGGCCTCTGGCAAGCCAAGGTCCCCTCCAAGCCACATTCCCATCTCCCAAAGTACAAGATGGAAGCCAACCATGGCACAAACCAACCACACTGCCTTCACCTGGCCACTGTGTGGACACTGTCAGTAGCTAACCCAGAAAAGAGGAGGCCTGGTGCCCTGGGAGGACAGGCTCAGAGGCCCCATGGATCAGAGACCATCATCGCTCTGTTTATCTAGACCTCCTCTACAAAGGACATCACTGATCTTTTCTTAATTAGGCTATTGTTTTGTCCCCTGGGTGGAAGATTTATCTCTATACCATTCACTCTCATTGGAAAAGCTCCCTCCTTGATCTTTTTAAAGGATAAAATAAATGCAGGCTCAGGCCTACAGCGAGTCTAGAGTCTCAGGGGAGATGATAAATGCTTCCAGAAGGAACGGATTAATAAATGAATGAGTCAAAGTGCCCAGTACTGGCTGGGCGGTTTCATCATCCAGCTGGAGTTGGGCAGGACCACGCCTGGGTTGACTGGGACAGAGCCTGGGGGTACTCAGAACTCCAGACCAAGCCTGGACTTCATCGTCCACTAGAGAACATGAGCCAGCCCTCACCCGTGGCCACAACCAAAGCCCAGCTGTTCACCCACATGACTGAGTCCCTTTGTCCTGGACAACAGAGACACACAGGCTAGAGGCAGAGGGGGAGGAGAATGAGAGGAGAGTGAATTTGATGCTGAGTGGCTGCAAGAGTCTTGGGCATTGATGGATTAGTTCATTCACTCCTCCAGCGAGGGCTCACTGAGATCTGCGCACACATGTCCCTTTAACTCTGCTCTGCTTTCCTTTTTCCATAAGTCTTATCATCTTTTAAAAGTACACATTATTTGCTTTTTTCTCTCTATTCTTCATCTGTGTACTGGGGATTGACCCCAGGGCACTCCACTACTCAGCTACATGCCCAGTCCTTTTCATTTTTATTTTGAGGCAGGGTCTCATTAAGTCACACTTGCAGTCCTCCTGCCTCAGCCTCTGAGTTGCTTGGATCACAGGCAGGTGCCATCATTCCCAGCTGAAACAGAGATTCGTTTTGTGTCTCTCTGCTGCAGCGTTAGGCCTGGAAGACAGAGATCATTGTCAGATTCATTCACTGGTGTTTCTAAGCACCTGGAAGGTGGCACGTGGCCAGTAAATGCTTTCTAATTAGCTGAGTTCCCCTCTTTAGGGGGGCACCACACAGGCTGCAGGTCTGGGCCGAGGCGGGCTCTGCTGGCTCCCATTCTACATGCTCCAGTCCATCCTGGCCCCTTGTCCAGGGGCTTTGATCCTGGACCTGCAGCTCTACTTAGCAGGGGAGGCCTCTCCACCTGGTGCAGTCCCTTCCCACAGTCCTTCCTGCGCCTCTCCCTGGGACCCGTGTGCACCTCCACTGTCCACCCCACCTGGCCTGGCAGGGCACTCACACCTCCCACTACAATGGTCTTTCTGAACCTCCATCTCTGCCCTGGTCAAACCCCAGGAAGCCAGAGGGAAGGGCAGGGATGGAGGGGAAGGCGGAGAGGTCAAGGAGGGGGGCGAGGGCACGGGTGGAGCCTGCTCCAAGTCTGGGATGTGGCCGGCAGAGGACAGGTCATCCTGCATTGGGTCCCACACACACTCCACGAGGTACCATCTCCATAAAGCACAAGCCATTGTGTCTCCCAAGTCACAGCCCCTTCTACCCAGTGGTCCCTTTAGCCTGCCAGGAGCCCACTGTGTGCCCAGCCCTGGGTCAGGAAGGAGAGCTGTTCTGAACCCACAGACCACCCAAGGAAGACCACCAAGGAAGCCACCAGTCACGCCTCTGAGTGGAGGTGCCACAGAGGAAGCCTGGCAGGACCGAGGGCTGAGAAGGTATCTGGGGGGGGGTGGCATCTGGGTTCTGAGCCTGAGAAAAGTACAAGTGCCATGAAAAGGCCCCTCCTGAGGGAGCACAGGGGCCTGGAGCTGAGTGTGGCTGAGAGGACACCTCAGGGAGCTGCAGACAGAGCCGGGCTCAGCACCGGCAGAGCATCGTCAGGAAAGCCACGTCGGGCTTTCTTGTCCGTCATCCCTGCTGCCCCAACAGGATGCCACAGACTTGGGGTAGGGTGAGGTCTTCACCAACAGAAACCAAGTTCCTCACTGTTGTGCAGGCTGGACCTCCCCACGACGGCTCTGTACTGGCCTGCGGTTGGCCGGTCCCTCCTCGGGAGCACGCACAGAGGGTGTGGCTCCAGCTTCTCTTCCCTTCCCTGGGACAGATTAGGGTCCCACCCTCATGACCTCATTTAGTGATCCCTGAAGCCCTCATCTCCAATTGTAGTCACAGTGGGCTCAGGGCTTCCGCAAAATACTCGGGGGCAGGGGACGTCAAGATGCCCAAAGCACTTACAAAGGAGCATTTTCATCAGCAGAGGCCTCTGGGATGGGATTCCTGGTTTAATAGTAGGATGGCAATGACCTGTTGGTGGGAGATGCCTGTCCTGAAGTCTTCCTGCTCAGTAACAGGGAAAAAGGAAGACCAGCCACCCACCTCTTAGAGGAAAGGGCTCTCCCACGCTGCTCCCCTGTCGTCCTGCAGGACAAGGGAGAGACTGTGTCCATGTGGTTTACAACGCCCAGCACAGCTCATAAAGAATACTGTGCTTTAGGGACCCAGGCGGTGGCTCACGCAGGAGGAGCCGGGCTCATCTGTGGTGGGATGCCGGTCTCCACTCCAGTGGCTCATTGGAATGAGTCTCCGACTTCATCACCGTGCACACCTAGATTATGCATTCGGCAAAGTTTCAATTATTCAAGAAGCAAACAGTATTTCCTAAGGAAACCACTGAAATTAATGAAACCCTGTATTTTGTGGACTGATTTATTATTATCATCCCTTCAAATTTACTTAGATTTTTTTTTCCTTCGTGCTGTGCAAGGAATTCTGTGAAAGGTTTGCTATGAGACTGCAATTCCAAAGTCAGCCCTGAGGTAATTAGGATGAAGGAATACACATATTAAGTGGTAGCACAAACCATTCATAAAGACATGCCTGTTCTCATCTAAAATTAAAAATTTAAAAATGCAAAACCAACCATTAGCTTACTTGAGTCTGATTCTTTACCCGTATACATTCCCAGAGCTATTGATTAAACCCTCATGGGGACATGTGGCCAGCACTTCCACAGAGAGATGAATGTCCTTCGTTAGTAGAATATGGCCAGTTTAGAGTTGGGATTGACTTGATGCCTAGAATTTATTGGTATCCAAGTGATCAATAGTTCTACTTGGTGACTTGCTTTTTTATTTCCTTCAATAAGGCAATGCATTTCATTAAATTTATATTTGCATGAAGTAAATACATGATGATATCACTGCTTTTTTCCTCTTCCTTTTATCACTTACCTTGTACTTGTAAAACCAGGTAATTTGGGAGTGACTTCAGTGAAAGCTGAGTTATGAGTGACGGGCTTCAGAGGTCATCATTCAGAAGAAATACACGCAGAATCATGGGGACGCTCACAAGCCACCACTCAAGGATTTGGTGCAAAACAGATGCTGGTCCCTAGAATATGTTGAATCAGCCAAAATCTCCTGCTACTGGGGTTTCGAACGTTGCAGGAAACATCGCAGCAGAGAGAGGGTCTAGCCCCTTGTTCCACTGCCCTGACCCTGTGTGCAGATGAGGGCGGGCGGGAACCCCTGTCCAGGGAAGGACAGGTCTGTCCCAAAGCAGCGCTTGTTGTCTTGTTCCTGCACAGGCCCTGCTTTTAGAGGTTGAAAGGGAGAACAGTGACAAACAGGGACCACAGCAAGCTGATGTGGCTTGTGACAAGCCAGCCTCAACTGGACACAGGGCCATCTGAAAGCCACCACACAGATGGGCACTGCCAGAGCTCCCAGCGTGTAGAGTCCTGATTCAGAATGTCAAGCCGTGTCTCTGAGCTTCTCTACGTGTTCAGTGTGCGCTCAAGTGACACAAAGCAGAAAAGAGTAAGAGGTATGAGGATTGGCTAGGAGCAAGACCTCGAGAGCTCAGCTGTCCAGGTGGTGGCCCTGCTTTGTGGCTCCCAGGTTGTGGGACCATGGGCAGGTCACGGAACCTTTGCATCTCCTGCCTCCCAATGGCCCTGATGATGGAGTAAGTGTGTGCTGATCCCTGCACACAGTGAGAGCCGGCGTGGCTGCTCTTAACACCAGTGAGGTCGCGAGTGCCGCAGTCCGGCTGGGCACAAACCATGAGCCACTGAAGCAGGAACAAACTTTATTTCTGAACTCCACCAGCACGCTCCACACACGCTCCTGGGAACTCTCCTGAACGCCACTCGGCTCCTCCAGGAACCACCAACCGGAAATCCCTCCTCCTCCAGCACTTCCCCAACCAACGTGAACTCTTCAGGAATCCCCGCGAGAGCTCAACCGGAACTCCACGGGAACTCCACGAGAACCCAAAAGTCATCATCTGAATGGCTCGCTGGCGTCACCTCTCAACCACTACTTCTGGCAAAAATGCCATGCGTCATCCCCACTCGGCTGTGGCCCTCAACACGCGAGGACCTGGAGGGGACTTTGCTATTTATAGTATATTTAAAAAGAGAAGGAGATGACAAATTAGATAACAAGGGAATATGCCTTCCTTCTTCAATTCTTGTTTCTTACTTATTGAATTTCCATACAAGTAAGAGAACAATCAAAGCAGAGATGGCAAACATTTCAGATGCAGGGATCAGGACAGAACTTGGGCCCAGTGGAGGTGCCTGGGAACCTCAGGTGATTGTGCTCTTGGCCTTTTTATATGATTTTTGGTGCCCACTCAGTTGGTTTTAAACCTTCCTGGCTGGGATGATGACTTTTCTTCTGGACTCGCGTTACGTCAATGAGCCCGTGGGGGTGACGGCTGGATCTTCCCCAGAGGTCTACCCTGAGAAAGTCTGTATGCTTGGACCGTTGGGCAGCGGGTCACTCAGCAACGGCTGGGTGCAGGGGCCAATGGAGACTGCGGCGCTCTGCCAGACCCCCTGCTCACCCCCAGCCCCCAGCTGCCCACCTCACTCATGAATTTACTCACTTAGTTGTTTATTTACTGTTGCCGAACACCTGAAGCGTCATCTACATTCTAGTCCCCAGTCTCCACCCCTTCTGGTCCCCTTCTGGGGAACCTCTGCCCTGTAGTAGGTAGCTACCACTTACCTGTGTTGGGTCTCATCTCTCTTTGGACCTCAGGTCTCACGGACCAAGGTGGTCCCTATCATCATCAGCTCTTCCGACCCTCTACTTTCTCTCTTTTTAAATGCTTTTCAATTGACTCTGAGTCAGCTGGGGGCAGACTTGAGGCTGGCGTGTGACAGATGACCTGCAGTGTTTGCTAAATGCATAGTGAAAGCCTTCCACCCAAAACTCCCCGCGAACACACTGCTGCTATGGACTGGATGTCTGGGCCCCGCCAAAGCCCATCAGTGAAAGTCCTAACTCCCTGGCTGACGGGACTAGGAGGTGGGCCTCAGGGAAGAGGACAGGCCATGAAGAAGGAGCCCTTATCCAAGAGCCGACAGTGAGACTCGCCCATCTCCCCTGTGGGGCTGGACTGAGAAGATGGCCTTGACCAGATCCCTGACCTGCCGGCACCTTGGTCTTGACCTTGGACTTCCAGAACCATGAGCAACATGCTCTTGTTTTAGAAACTGCCTGTTTGGCTGTATTCTGTCACAGCAGTGTGAACAGGATCGAGTTGGTGACTTGTGGCATCAGGGAGAAGAAGAGCCGTGGGGAACTGTGGAGCGTGTCACTAAGAGGGCTGGAAAGGAACATAAGGGTTTGAGGCTCACGTCGAGTGGGTCTAGGAAGTTTCAGGAGAGCTGAGTTCTCCTCATCCCTGAGGGCTCTCGGGACGTCAGGGTGCCACTGTGTGGGAGGACAGTCAATCTATCCAGAAAGCAAGGGGAGAAAAGCGAGGCTGCGGTTGTAACTGTCATCCTGCCCACGGCCAGGATCGGGATGTTGGGTATTCTGTGGTTTGCTCTGACACCACTGTGGCTGGGCCTTGTCCTCTGCCACCCTCGTGGTCCCAGCCTTGGTGTGCTGGTGGAGGCTGGGTGAGGCACCTGCTCTGGCCTCGGCACTCTGAGAGTTTTGTGGGTTGACAGGAGGAGAGCAAGCCCTGCTGGGTCTGCCAGGAGCTCCTGGCCCCCCAGGCCTGATGGGAGGGGAAGGCTGAGCTCCGTCTCCCGCACGCAGCCTGCTGGCTCCTCCCGGCTTCCTTCCCCTCCGAGGTCTTCTGCAAACCCCAGCTCCTGAAGACTCCTTTGGGTGTCTGTGAGTCCTCTTCCTGTGGCAACAGACTACCTCCTGGTTTTCCTGGTGCAGTGACTGACTTTATCTTCTGCTGTTCTCACCTTTTCTCTTCTTTACTCACTGATGTCGTCAAAGTCAAAGTGTGATTTTAGAGATTTTTCTTAGAAAAAAGGGAAGAAGTCTTTAAGCGCAAGGCTTTTCCTCAATTTCTTATGGTCTTTTCCAATAATATGACTCAACATTCCTTGATTGAGGCAGGGCTGGGCTGTCCTTTCCAATCAGGGGTGTGTCCACTCCTGCAGGGTAGCTGAGGTCCTCTGGCTAAACCGCAACACTGGCCTTAGCTGTCCTCTATCGACTCCCATCTTCTGGGAGTCTGGGAGTTCATTGAGGTAGAGAGCAGCAATGTGTGTGCGACAAATGAAGGGAGATGACCAACATGGGATAGAGCACCCTGCCCCTCACCCACTTGCCCCAGTCCCACTTGGAGATATTAGGGATGTCCTCTGCTGATAGGAGGACAGATCTCAGCAACAACAAAAATCAGGTGGGAGTGTAGGCTGCTCACAAAGTGGCATGTGAGTCAGGCTGTGTCCTGTGATGATTCTCCACCAGGTACCTAGAGGTGGATGGGCTCTCCAGACATCCCCTCCTAGAAGGCAGGTGTATGCAGGCTGATCTCACCTTCAGCGCCAGGTAAACACAGCATTCCTCACTGAAGGGGGCAGGAGAGGCTTTGTTGAGTCGTCTAACCCCAGAACAGTCACAGGGCCCCACAAACCTGGGTCCCCTGCAAGTCGGCACTTCACGGCTCTCAAACTCACCTGTAGTTAATCATCTCCACCAACCACGATGCTTCAATGGGAAGCAAGTTTAGGGAACCTTCATCTCCTCCTGATGATTCAGACAGGACACAAGAAAGGTGCTTGGCCACTTGGGGAAGGGAACCCTGCTGGATTCGCTGCTGGGGAACAAGCCCGGGTCTAGAAGGAGGCTGTGGAAGGGCGTCCTGCACTCCCCGGTGCTTGAGTTTGACTCCCCTCTGTTGAGATGGGGAAGAGTAGGTGAAGATGCTGAGTCCCGTGCCTTCCCGCTGTTCTGTCCAGACTCGGTGAGGCTGGAAAAGGTGGCAAGGGGGAGGCTAAGCAGAGCCAGGTGTGTCCCCAGGACCCTGTCCTCCCCAGCTCAAGCCCTGATGCTCTGCTGTGGCCTCCTGGCCTGCACCTTCCCGAAGGCTTCATAGCCACTGTGATGGCTGCTTGTGTGTGTCAGCTGGACTGGATGAGGTGGTGTCCAGATGCCTGGCTCAAACTTATTTCTAGATGTTTCTAGAAGAGACTAGCATTTGAATCAGTAGCATGGTCCAAGTCATTGAGCGTCTGAAAAGAACAAAGAGTGAGTGAGCTCACACGTGGACCATGTCCTGCCCTGGGCACCTCTAATCTCAGGGCCTCGGAATGGGACTAGGATCTCCACCCTAGCTCTCCCTCTCGGCCTTCCGGCTACAGCACCAACTTTCCTGCAACCACAGCTGGCAGACCACGGGACTTCTCAGCTTCGTGTGAGGCAATATTGTACATATTTTAAAATATTTTATAATAAACTTCACTATATAATATTTTTGTATCTTAGAGTATTTCAGAATAAATCACACAGGTGTACGTAATTATATATTGGTTCCATTTCTCTAGAGAAGCACGAAGAGTTCAGCTCACACTGACCCCTGGAGCCCTGGCTGACCGGGAGGCAGGGGGCTGCTGTCCTCCCCAGAGAAAATCACAGCCCTGGAGCAGAAGCCCTGGCGCTGTGGAGACCGGCCAGAGGGAACCGGGAATGCAGAGAGGAGGTTGCGCCAGTTGGAAATTGAAATGGGTTGAACACACTAATTTGAGGTTGTCTTTTTCAATTTCCCAAATTTATTGAGCATGAATAAACTATTATTTGAAAAGTCGAATGATTTCATGATTTGCAGGACAACCAAATGCTCTGAACCCACACTGGGAGACACAGCAATTCCTCCTCAGACTCATAGAGATGCAGAGTGAGCTTCTTTGGACATTAGCATCCGAGGCACAACCTGCAATAAAAAGGTGCAATTCATTTGGGGAGGTTTGTTCCCACTCTACTCGAAGGGCAGACCATGTTTCCATATGAACCTGTGGATGTAAAGTGCCTCTGTAGGTTTGGAGACGCCTTCCGTTGCAAGTGACAGCTGGAGGTAGGGGAACTTTGGTTGGGAGCGCTCAGGATGAGCCCCGAGAGCATCGAGAACAAAGTCCCCTTGAAACGAGGCAGCCCTGCGCTGGTGTTTGGCTAGCTCTCAGCACCAGCTTCCTGTTCAGGGATGAAGGGCGGAGTCTCCCCACGCAAGGCGTGTGTGCTGGATTCCCTGTGAAACGCACCCGGTTGCTGTAACTGGATGGGACTTGCACTGTCGACAACTAAAAACCTTTTTTAAAAGAATCTTATGCAGAAAATGCTGGCCACTAGGGCATTTTTCAGCTAGTACCTTCTGCACCTCCTGTGAACAGTGACTCAGTTTCTTTCGCACACGGTGTCTGGAACCCAGGCGGGTGCCCGGCATATGGTGGGTACTGTGTTCATGCCAGCACTTTGCAGCCATCTCACTCTTCCAAATGCACTGAGCAGGCTACTAAGATACGCTCAGCAGGATTTGACCAATAAGTAAGGATGAAAAGCTGAAAACCCAGCAGGCAACACCCAGACCCCCCACCACCCTCACACACACACCTGCTTCACATTCTGCTTCCAGGTCTCAGTGGCTGTGGAGCCCGGGACTCCCTCCAGGGCCTGCTAGGCTGGCAGAGGCCTCGAGGGTGGGTTCGGTTTCTCACTGCAGAGTGATGAAGTTGGATCGGATGTGACTTCTTTCTCCTCCCACATGGACTCTGGGTGAGTCTGTCATTCCTTTACAGAAATCGAATGATTTTCGTTTGAATCTAGATATGTCACTATGAAATGAAGTGGCCCTTTCATGTGCTCATGGTGACTACTTCTGGTTAAATCTGATCCCACCCAAGCTGGGGAGAGGACTACCAATCTCACTTTAAAAACAGCTCCAATTGTGTTGACTGCAAAGGTTCGTTCTGGGAGTCCTGCCCACTGATGGCAAGGAGAAGGAAATGGGGCAGAAAAGCAACTTTTGCAAAAACCGCTTTCCCTTGTGCAAGAAAAATCCCTTATATTTATGAGGCTGGGTTCAGATGAGAAGAACAGACGCATGATTTCCGAGGACCAGCCCACGGTGTGCGTCCCCCTGTGCAGAGTGCAGGCCGCCTTCCCTGTGGGTGAAGTCTCCCTCGCCTCCTGCTGGCTTTGCAAACTGCCCTGCAGAGCCTCTCTGCTCATGGGAAAAGCACACTCCCATTTCCTCCCACTCCCCAGAGCCGTCCGTAAGCTTGACGTCTCCTGGTGAAGGTTGTACTTTTTCTGTTGAGCTAAACATAGCTTTTACAAGTACCAGCCAGAGCATCTCAAGGTTCCCGTGATGGGTGTATTTATTAAGTCACATTCTAACCTTCTGGAAAGAGAAATATTCTTGCCATCCTTTTCTTCTGACTCTGTCATTAATTTGACAGTGTGGCTGTAAATACTAGAGCTTTTCAATCAAGGAGTTCTGTGCTACCCAAGAGGGTATCTCCATAAGGAGAAATAGCTGACGGTCTTGTCTCCCAGCAGCTCTGTGGAGAGCAGGGTGCCGCCCTACTGTGGGACCTGCAGGGCGGTGGAGGGGGACTCAGAGCCTTTGCTCTTCCTCCGTCATGTCATCCACACGGAGGTCTGCACAGTGGAATCCTGGGCTCTGATCTTCACATGTCATTTTAGTTGATTTGCGAGAAGGTGTCACAGCCGTGTGTTTGCCACAGGGAAGGAATCTGGATCCAGGAAGCCCTGTTGGAGCCAGCAGAGCTGGAATTGCACAGATGGGATATCAAGTCCCCGCCATCGGAATGACAAGCTGTGTGTCTCTGTGGCACTCACTTGCCTTCTCTGATTCTGGGGGTGGAAGCCATGAAGCGCAGATGCCAGGCTCTGGGCCCATCACAGATGCTGACGTGGGCTCTTTGCTTGTTCCTCCCTGGATGAGCGTCCTTGTCAAGGGCCAGCGGTAGGCTCTGTCATGACGCTGTCCACTGTGGGGCTTGGCACTTAGGATCAACGTGCTCGGCAAGTGCTCCACCACTGAGCCACAAGCCCAGCCCCTGCATAAGATTCTTGAGAACTGTCTTCCAATATGAAGTTCAAGTTCAAACATTATCGGGAATCCCTTCATGGCTCTCAATCTCACCATTCAAGACAATGACTCTGTTTGGGATTATTTTGGTTCAAACTCTCCTCTTTTAGCAGCAATGATCACCACTTCCCTTCGTGCTTCTTTGAAGATAGGATCCTGTTACCCTGAACCCCGTGGGCA
This sequence comes from Ictidomys tridecemlineatus, assembly GCF_052094955.1. Taxonomy (NCBI): domain Eukaryota; kingdom Metazoa; phylum Chordata; class Mammalia; order Rodentia; family Sciuridae; genus Ictidomys; species Ictidomys tridecemlineatus. The sequence continues at coordinate 258,393,757 of NC_135477.1, read as the reverse complement.
GCATCCCGTGGGAGGGAGGAGCCCGACAGGTGTCTCCAGGTGGAGGTTCTAAAGGCCTCCTCAACCACTGAGTCTCTCCTAGACACGAGGTGCCCTTCAAGCAGCAGCCAGTCTTCCCTCCCCGACCAGGAGCGGGAAGCTTCTCCAGTGTCCTGGCGAATCCCCTTTGTGCTCCTCATCCCCTTTCATCCAAGTCGTGTGTGAGGTGCATCTGGCTGATTTCCAGGTAGGTCGGGAACTCCCCAGGGGTGGTATCGCAGCCGGTAGCCTAGCACCCAGCACAGAGCAGGTATTCAGTAAATATTGTCTTAAATGAAGGTGAAGATGGTAATTTATTCTTTCCCAATAGGCACACTTCCTCCTGTATGTATTCATTAAGCCACAGTGTGAATGACAAGTCTAGGGACAAAGAGAGCCCACTCAGGAAACAATCTGTTCACAGGTGGGAAGAACTGGCAAGGGTCGCACTGCAACTGCCTGTCCCTGTTACTGTGGGAGTTAGTTCCTCTTTCCCCGTGCTTGACTACAAGGGGCATCTTGCAGAGCCTGTGGGGCCAATGAGGTTCTTTGTGGTTGCCCTGGGATGACAGAGTTCCCTTCCACAGCCACCAATTCAGGAAGTCCATTGGCATTCCTGCCAGAGTGCCCTTTCCACCAGGGGTTTTGGCAAGATTGAGAGTTGGTCTCACAACTGACGGGGGTGCGTGCTAATAGTCAGAGACAAATGGAATGGGGGGCGAGGCGGACACTTGCATCTTGTTGGATAAACCATTTGAAGAACTCGCTGGGGAGAAGGGGGTGAGACCTGAAGAATGAAAACCATGTGGACTTGGGGACCCTGCAGGCTCATGGTGGATGTGAAGGGACGAGTTGAGAATGGCAAGAGGAAGTCCAAGAAAGCAAAGAACAGAGCCAGCGTGAGGAAGCTGGAGGGGCAGACTCTAGAGGGAAGTGACTTGGATTTTCCACCGAAGGTTAAAAACACAAGAGGGAAATTGCTCTCACCAGCTTTGCTCCTGGAACCCATCCTCTCACTTCCTGATCCATGTCTCCCCTCCCTGTCTCACTTTCTGGATGAACAGTGCCTCGATGGTGACCAGCGTCCTCACGGTGTAGTTGAAGCACCATCCACCTTGCAGGCAGGAGTCGGGTCCTAGACAGATTCTTGGAAAGGATTATGGAGTGACTGTCTTTCCTGGCCCAATGGAGCAGACACATGTTGTACCCACTGCCCACAGGGCCTGCAGACAAGCCAGGGAAGCAGCATGGCCCACACTGATGGGCAGTGCACCCTCATTGGTATAGCTCATGGGGAGATCTCACCACCTCACACCAGCCAGACCCAGCCAGGTGTTATGAATATGGCTTTTTAAGTACAGAATCTTGGGTCAGGCACACTCCAGTGGACTGAAGCTCAAGCCTTCCCACAGTTTTGGGTTCAGGAAGCTCAGGTTCAATAGATTAGGAAGGTGACTCTTGGCATGGACTGAGAGTGGATTTTCTCACCTCTCCTGGAGCTCAGCTGAGCTGCAAAGAGCTGAGCTGCAAAGAGCTGAGCTGCCAAGCCTTGGAGTGGTTGATGGGGACAGTAAGCCAAAATGTTGGCAGTGGTCAAGATTTTCATCTTTTCCTGGAGGATAACTGGGAGCAGTGATCAGGTGGACCAGCAAAGGTGATGGAGTCAAAAGTTTCTATCTGGAGGAGCATGGGGTGGAGACAGGGCTGGAAGTGGACGTCACTGGACACTGAGCCAGAAGGGGAAGATCTTCAAGCTCCATCCACTCCCCACTGTTAAGTGCACAGACAGTTGAACTTTTATGCAATGACCTTCCCCTCTCCATGGTAAGATTCACTTCACCTAATTTTTAAAAATTGATATAAATTGATTCACGCCGTATTCACCTGTTTTGCGGCTGCTTGTTCCCCAGTGCTATGACTGAGCTTCTTCTTCATGTTGCCCTATGGAATTGCACTGTGTGAGTGTGGCTGATTGATCCCGTGTGCTGTGGATGGACTTCTGAGCTGTTTCCAGTTAGGGACTAGTATGAGTGATGTTCCTCTGAACATTTCCTCTGGGTGTCTCTTGTGCACACACGTCCCCATTACTGACATGTCCATACCTATTACTCAGGTGATGCTGGACACGTGCAGGTGAAGCCTGGGGAGCTGCTACAAGAGCCAGGGGTCAAATCCCTGTGACAAGTGGCACTTCCACCAAGAACCACCAAGCAAAAGAGGAGAGGCTCTACAAATATCAATATCAGCAATGACAAAGGTAATAGGTGAAGGGATCCTACACACATTAAAGTGATGATAAAGATATTGCAGGAAATGTATACACTAGAAATAATTTCAATATTCAAAATTTGAAAATTTAGAGAGACAAAACTGAAAATTCTTAGAAAAGATCATCAAACACAAAATATGGGATGCAAGGAATGGAAAATCTGAGTAGTTATATATTTAATAAAGGAAACTTCAGCTTTACATAACTTTACCAGTTAATTCTTCCAAACATTTAAGAAAGAAATATCAACAATCTTATATAAGCCCTTCCAGAAAATAACAAAGAGGAGCAAGCAAACCTACTCGCTTTAGAAAAGCCATAGGTCTTTATATCAAAGAACATGGCAAAAGTAAAATCATAATTCCTCTGATTATAAATCTAAAACCCATATTGAATATTAGCAACTAAACACTAATGATATATTAAAAATTAAAGTTTAAAACACTGCAGCAAAATTTGGTAGAAATGGTGAGTTAGTTTAGCTTGAGAATTTATAATTCTGAAGTCCTCAAAATTATCAGAAAAGAGGGAGAAAACATATTTCACCTCAGTAGTTCAGAAAAATATTTATTAAAAATATTTTCTAATAAAACTGCTAGCATTCTGAAAAGAGAAGAAAATTTCCTTAACTCTGTAAAGTTTATCTGCAACAAGCTGCAAGGCACATCCGTTCTACGTGGTGACGTGCTGAAAGCTTTGTTCCCTGCGCCAGGAAAGGACGAGAGGCCCTCCAACTCCGCATCCAGGGGAGTGTCAATCTTCACCGTTCCAGACCCCTGACCAAGGAATGGAAATATTTAGACATAGCCAAAGAAGGGGGGCTTCTATTTCATTGTTCAAATATGTCATGATATTTTATTTAAAAAGTCTGTAATAATCTACAGTAAAAGTTTTAGAACTAATAGGTAAATCTAAGCAGGCTGTTTGTTCATATTAGCAAAGATGATTAGAAAATGAAAATGTACAGTGATATTACACACAATGTTTTCAAAAATATCAAAACATAAGACTTCACAAAGAAAATCACAAGTTAGTACTGAAAAAAAATTAAGAAGATTTAAAGATTGAAGTATTGGAATATTCAATATAGTAGGATGTCAGTTCTCTCTAAAATGATTGAAGAATTTTATGCAATTTCAATTAAAATCCAATGAAATATGTATTTTGTTATTTATCTGGTTTGCTGAAATTTGGATTAAGTGTGTATAAATTTTATAGATCAGTTTGGAGTTAATTAATATCCTGACAATACTGAATTTCTACTGTGTGTAAATGGTTTATATCTTCTTTTATTTAGATCTTAATTTCTCTCAGCAAGATTTTTTGGAGATTTTGGATTGTAATTCTTTCATGTATTCTGCTAAATTAAAACCTAGTTAACTTCATGATTTCCTATTTTCTTCCAAAATGTTGTATGTTTCATGTTCTAAATGTGGGTCGACGAATATGAAATATTAAATTAACAACAAAATTACCAGACTTAATTAATGAAGACATGCTATCATACCTGAGAACTGCTAATAATTTTTTTGTAATTAGCAATAAATACCTCAAAAATTAATTACATAAAACTTGAAATTACTATTGTTGTAATTACTGCTATTTAGAAAACAATGACCAAGCCTAAAACCTGCATGTGGCAGAACATGTTGTAAAATAACTTGCAAAACCGCTTCACAATAATTAGATCTACAAAACTGAACTTGATGGAAAAGTGGCCCAAAACAATAAATCTCATCGGCAGAAGGTAAGATTTCATGTGTATAATAAGTTATTGGTGAATCAATTTGTCAATATAACATTTTCATGAAATAAAATGTATCAGAGTAAGAATGATTTTACTGAAAAATGCCTGTGGTTTTTCTAAAGCCAATGTACATTTGGATGAGTTAATAAGCTGCTGAAGGCCCGGGAGGCAGGCCCCAGGAGCGGCTTCGTCCATGAGCCCTCTTCCTTGCTGGTGAGAGTGGCCGAATGTGTTACCCGGACACCAAGTGCAGGCATTCCTGGGACTGAACCAGGGGCTGGGACTCTTCATCACCCTCTGGCCACCACTGCTGGCTCCTGATGAAGGACCCGCAGCCTCGAGGGTGGGTGGACACCGGGTAGACACCAGACCCTGTTCCACAATGGGGAAATAAAGTTACAACCTGGCCTCCGATGAGGGCAGTGGAGTTCGTGTTGGTTAACTGGGATGTGGAGCAGAGGGGAAATCAGAAGAACAGGAAAGGTCTGTTCCAGGAGGAGGCCTAAAGAGAGCAGGCTTGGGACAGATGATTAATGACCTCATCAATGACCACGGCCAAGCCTGGAAACCCCCTACCAAGGGCCCCCTGGGGGCGGGCGCTGGCCATTACAGCCACAGGGACAGCAGCTTTCTTGGTTAATTCAGTGTTCGCAGGAGCTCTGATCCCTGCTGATGTGTTCATTAGCTCTTCCAGGCACAGGCTGAGGGCGGCTTCTTCACTCAGCAGGGAGAAGCGTGTCCTGGAGCTGCACAGCCCCTGTGTGCGCAAGGCCACGCACCTAAGGCTTGGAAGAGACTCGCGGGAGGGCAGGCTGCCCTGAACAGACCTTCTAAAACCCACACTGCTTTACAGAGGAGGAAGCTAAGACCCCAAAAGGTGGCTCCTCTAAGGCCCCACAGCCCACAGGTGGAAGAGAGAGGGCAGGAGCCCGGAGCCCGGGCCACCGAGCCCAGGCCCAAAGCGTCTCCTCCCTCCTCTTTGCCACCCCTGGGCTGGGAATCCTAGGGCAGTGCAGGAGTTCCTGCCCCAGTTCTGCATTGGCTTGGGCTGAGCACACAATGACACGCACACCCAACACAAGCATTCGCACACTTTCTCTAACACACACTACGTTGTGTTAAATATGGAGATGCTGCAAAGGTCGTTATGATACAAAATTGGTTCAATGTGTCCCTGGATTTCTATCTTTTATCATAGCACATTTCCTCAAATAGTGTTTATTAAAATAAAGGACAATCAACAACTAAAAACATTTTTTTAAAAAATGTACAATCATCTCTGATTAAAATTATCAAAGGGATTTTGCTGAAATCCACAACTGCTTACCTGTGCTGCATTCCTGTGCTGACTCACTGCTAACCTTCAACTCTAAAAGAAACAGGTCAAATTTAGGTGAAATGCAAGAACATTCAAAAATCGCATCGTTTCCCCCAGTCCAAGATAATTAGAAAGTCCTCACTCAACAGCCTATCTGCATGGTAAGTAGTGAACACTTACACTTTCTCCTGAAAGGCAATGATTGCCACATTGACTTGCTCTGCTGGTGCTGGCAGGTACCTGTGAATCACCATGTAAATGCACACAGGATGTGCAGGAGAAAGCCTCCATTCCATTAAGGGGGAAATCTGGAACTCTAAACCATTCCCATCTTTGTTCACGCCACAAATTACTTTAAATGCATCTTTAAAATGCAGCAAAGAAACAAAGTCACAGATGTTTTAATTATTTCCTTCTTAGAACTGACTGTCTTCCAGTATCCATAGAGGAGTTGATGAGTCCAGACAGAATATCATCTTTCATTGCAACAGGCCACATTTGATGCAAGTGCACCAGAAGATCCTCGGGCTCTTTTCAATATCCTCTGATGTAAGATCTGCAGTCTTACATCAGTGGATATTGTATTCTAGCTGAGACCATCTTCAGACAGACAGGTTTACAGATGGAAAGGTAACATTTAAATCAGCCAGGAACCATAGCCAAGAACCCTCTGCTGTGTCTTACATAGAATGTAAACTGCTTCTGAGTAGGGACCAACCAGACCGAGGTCAGCAGGTCATGCACCCTAATGATCCAGCAGTGTGGAGCTATTTGATGAACTAATAAGTATTCTAAGTCACAAGAATTCCTGTAGTTCATTGTTCCCCCACGGACCTAATTTCATAAACCGTTTCAGTCAACTTTCTCATCAAAGACCTGACAAGAGCAACTTAAGGGAACAAAGTTTATTTGGAGGCTCAAGGTTTCAGAGGTCTCAGTCCATAGGGGGCCAACTCCATCTGGGCCTGACGTGAGCAGAACATCATAGCAGAAAGATGTGGCAGAGAACAGCAGCTCAGGACATGGCAACAAGGAAGCCGAGAGCTCCCCTTACCAGAGACAAAATACAATGGGAACAGCAGGCTCTCCCACTGAGGGGTAACCCGGGAGGGTGGAGTCCCTTCATCCACCAGCGCCTGGTCTCCCTCTAGCGCCCCCTATTGGCAGAGCCTAAGAGGGAACAACTGGCCAAGCAGATGGGCAGTTTGCAGAGCCCACCCACCCTCAGCACCACGCACTGGCCCAGTGGTGTGAGCTATGAGGTGGTGCTTAGTACACAGCTCTCTGAGATCCGTAAGACCTCAGCGTGCAGCATGTGGCAAGGCTGGGATTTTACCTGGGTGGCTGTACCTCTCAACTCAGTGCTTTTCCTTTATTCAATTTCCCTTGAAACAGATATTAAGAAATAGGTGAATGCATACTCCTTTCATTCTTGAAACCATCACGATCTAAGAACCAATCCTGGAAAAATATGGGTCTAATTAGATAACATTGGAACTTAAGAGTCAGTTGCGCTCTGTGTCAGTCAAGACTGCGTCTCTCTAACCAAAATACCCCACAAGGTCAATTTGGAAGAGGAAGATTTCTTTGGCTCACGGTTTCAGAGGATTCAGTCCGTGGTCAGTCATCTCCAAGGCAGAAATATCATGGCAGAAGGGTGTGGCCAAGGGAAATGGCTAGACTCCTGGCAACCAAGAAGCCCTGAGAGAGAGGAACAAGATCAGCTCTTCCAGGGCACGTCCCCAGTGACCCACTGCCTCCAGTGAGCTCCCCCCACCCAGCAGTCCTGTTCCTCATCAAGTGGATTTTTCCACTGACGAGGTCAGAGTCCTTATGATCCAATCATTGCCCTAAGCCCCTCCTCTGAATCTTGCTGGTTTGGGGGACCATGTCTTCAACACACGAGCTCTTAGGGGGACCTTCCAACACGTTCTCTTACACAGTTGACCTTCAGCCTGAGGAACCTGGCTAGAAAGCTCCTGGCCCTTAAAATGAAAAGGGAAACACAAGGTCCCAAAGCCTAGTAAATCGAATTAGTTTCTTCAATCAAATAAAGATGAGAAACAATTGGATTTAGGTTTGCAATATGTGAAATTAATTTAATAAACCTAGAAGCAGATGAAATGTTGGTGTGATAAGAAACCAACAGAAAGTCCTTTGGTGAGGAGCGAGGGGAGCCGGCATTCTGCAGAGGCTGTGGGTTTCTTCACGTCAGCAGTACACGCGTCTTCCCTGGGCTGCCACACCTTCGCTCCATCCGCAGAGAGTTCTTGCAATACTGAAGCTGAGTGTTTGTAAATCAACTCGCACTCTGCTTACACCTGTTCTGTCTCCAGGCTGCTCTGCTTGGTAATGATCCACCTCCCAGTCACACCAGTGTTGATGGCCCCTGTGAGCAAGAGACCCGTGTTCACTCTCTGTTGCCCACGGTCCCACAGCAGAACCTTCCGGTCACTGCCCACTCTCTGTTTTCTACACCTCATGCGATTTCCTTTCTAATTTTGCAGGATGGTAGCAAAGTCCGTCACTCAATTGTGTGGCAACTGAAAAGATGGGAACAACCAAAGCCTTCGCACAGGCAGGGAGCAGAGGTGCCTGGCCACTCAGCCTGCTGGACAAGGCGCCATGGACTGGCAGCTCAGCAGAACAGACACTTCTCACGGTCCTGCAGGGTAGAAGTCCACAGCACAGCCGCCGCTGTGTCTGGTGAGAGCCGTTTCCTATCATAGATGGCGCCTTTTTGCTCTGTCCTCACCTGGTGGGAGGGGCAAGGCGACGCTCTGGGGCTTCTCCCAGAAGGTCCCTGCTTTTCTTCTGATGTTGTAACACAGCACCTGAGACAAGGTATTTATAAAGAAAAGAGGCTTCGTTAGCTCACGGTTCTGGTGGCTGGGGAGTTGATCAGGTGGTCCCATTTGGGGGGAGCCTGGTGCTGTCTTCTCCTGGTGGAGAAGCGTGTGAAGAGTGAGCGTGTGAGGGTGGGCTTCCTTTTAACAGCCCACGCCACCAGTAACCAATCCAGTCCTGCAGGAACAAGAGCTCACTCACAGGAGGTAGGGCCGGCCATCCACAAGGCTCCGCCCACCACCCAGCTCCCTGCCCCAACACCCTGCATCCAACACTGCTGCACTGAGGAGTGAATCTCAGCATGAGTTTCGGTGGGAACAATCCATACTCAAACCATTTCAGACACTAATCTCGGTCAGAGGGGCTATGCCTTTGTCATTCAGTTGTCCTCTGAGGCCCGCCTCCTAGTGAGCCGTACTGGGTAGGGCTTCAGCTCTCTGGCATTCAGGAGGTACACATATTCAGTCCATGAGAGAGACATTAACTGGGCCAGAGGGAGGAGGACCTTTGTTTGGTTTCCTGCCCTCTGAATAGTCACCCCTTGCTCCTGACTTTCTGCAGAATGCACAACTCCTGCTTTGTTAGGGTCTGTAAACAAGTCAGGATGGCGCCTGGCATTTTGCCAGAGGGAGTGGTTTGTGAAGTAACGCACCAGTGAGCCATTAAGTGTGGAGATTCCTTATTGGTTGACTGCTGTATCTAGTTTATGTTAATTAGATAAGCTGTGTGGAATGTATATATACCCCTCCTGTCCTACAATAAACGGCTCCCACTCCTGCTGTATCAACGTACACAAGTTGCTCCTCACCCCCCCCCCCCCCCCCCCCCCCGGTTATTTTGCCGCAGCCAGACTGCGGCATTGATTGTTTTCTTACTTGTATGAAAATTAAGTAAGAAACAAGAATTGAAGAAGGAAGGCATATCCAATTTATGTAAGATACAATGACCATGCCCAGGTCATCTAACCAGCCAGCGGCAAGGCCAGGCCTACAGGGTGCCCAGGCTCTGTCTGACTTGTAGCACTAGCCCTCTGAGGCTCCTGGGTTTGGGATCTGTCATGACCATTATTCACAGGGTGGATAGACCTGAGTAGCTAATGACAAGTGGGCGTTTTGTTTTGTCTAAAAGAGGATCAAGTGAGAATGAGCTGATCCCATGAAGGTCAATTGCCTGAGTACAATGGACAAATGGCACATGGGTGCGAGTGGGCACGCACACACACACACATGTGCATTTGTGTCAGCTGGGAGCTGGGAGCTGGGGGCGTGGCTGGCCCTGGGGATGTGCTTATGATTATAAAGCCTTCCGACATTGCTCCTGGTGGGTTGGGTCTGTTCAGAATCTCCTTCTTGGCCCTGAATCAGGTGCCTGGGATTGACTTCCTTTCTAACAGCAGGTGTAGTGGGAGGGGAAAGAGGTCCAGAGGAGGCCAGGTGAGGAGGAGGGGAGAAGGGAAGCCCAGGGGCTGGTTGGCTGAGCGAGCCCTGGGGACTGAGGGCTGGAAGTCAGCAGCTGCTCTTGAGAGCCAGAAAAGGAGGGCTGAGAACTTTGGTCAGTCTGGGAACTGACAGCGTGAGCGTATTTTCATTTTAGTGTCCCGGGGAATGTGAGAGAAAGAAGAGACAAGGAGAGCAGACGGGAAGAAGCGTCATGGATCGCAGAAGCTCAGAGCTCTCGTTGCTCCTGCCACAGAGAGGAGAACTGTTGTCGTTGTCTATTGGTGCAGCAAAAACAAAACATCAGAGACTGAGTCATTTATAAAGAGCCAAAATTCATTTCTGACCATTCGGGAGGCCAGGAAGATCAAGGTACCAGCCTCTGGTGGCCACTGAAGGCCTATTTCCTGTGTCCTCACACAGTGCAAGGTGGAGGGTGGGGAGGGAAGGACTTTTTCAGGCAAGCCCTTTTCTGAGGCACCTAACCTCATTCACAAGGAGGAGAGCTCATGGCCTCTTAGAACTACCCCACTAGTGGCCCCTCAGTTTTGGGGGTCAAACCATAGCAGCACTTTTCATCCAGTGCAGGCAGGGAACCCAGTCAGAGTATCAGGACACTAGGAAGCCAGGCAGGCACAGATTGGCTTCAACAGAGACATCTGTGTGCATTGATGTATTAAAATTGCTCCCCAGGACACACTCTCACTGCCTTTTATACCTCCTGGAAATCAATGGGCGCTGTACTTCCCTCACCGGGATGTCTGTAAGCATCATAAATTAATCAGGGCATTAAGCCCCTGGAATGAAAGCCCCTTCATTACGGTGCTCTGGCAATGGTGATTCGAGATTTAACAATGGCCAGAGTTTTGGGGGTGACTGTATTTCATGTACTGTACCCCTCCTATCAAGATAACTGCGTTCACCTATTTGATGTTCCCACTTTTACACTCACTTTCAAACTGTGTGCTCAAAGTGGATGACCAAACCGAAAAGTCAACATTCTTCTAATTTGAGGAAAAGGCCAAACTGTAATTGTGACCCGTCAGCTCGGGCTTCTTAGAGTTTCTACCACAGTTAAGGACTACAAGATTAATATTAGAAACCTCACGCCACTGGGAGCCGCTTCCTAAGCCTTGGCACTCGTCGAGGGGAACGGAAAACAAGGGTCACTTCCCTCCCTCCCTGCAGCCTTGGGCTCCAAGCAGGCGTGGCCGGGTCAGCACTGCACCTTGCAGTGGCCCGGTGGCTCCTTCCGGGCACCTGGCCCTCCTGGTGAGCCTCCGTCCCACCCCCTTCCCTATCTGTTGTTGCTTTCTTGTGATACCATCTCCCTCAACTCACCCCCCTCTCACAAACTGCTCTGTCACGATTTTCCTAACATTCAGGTTCAAAATTACAACCTGTTTCAAGATGGAAAAATAAGAATAAATTCACCCCAAAATCCTGAGTTTGATATCCAGAACTCAAAGATAACAATTTTAAAAGTAGCCAGGGGAAATATAAACAGAGAGAGAGAGAGAGAGAGAGAGAGAGAGAGAGAGAGAGAGAGAGAGAGAGAGAAGAGAGAGAGAGAAATCTGTAAAGAAAATGAGACTAATACCTGACTTCTTCATACCACCATTTAAACCAGAAGACACACATTGCCATCTTCAATAACTCAGTGCATTGGGAGGGGCAGGGAAATTTAAAAATATATATACATACCCACTGAAAATATTTTGCAGGAATAAGAGATAAGCAACAGCAAAAAGTGGGAATGCTTACAACAGCAACTAAAACAAACTCTTTTTTAAAAATTTTTATTTATTTATTATTTTAGTCATACATGATAGTAGAATGCATTTTGATATATAATACATACATGGAATGTACATACATCAATCATATTGTCTGTTCTATTCTGCTGCCCTTCCTATCCCCCCTACTCCTCCCCTCCCCTCCCATCACTTCTCTCTGTCCAATCTAAGGTGACATGCTTTCTTTTGCTTTTTCTCATTTCAACATCATACATGTATTCTGTATAACAATGAGGGTCTCCTTCCATCTTCTGTGCAACTCCTCTTCTCCCTCTTTTTCCCTCCCACCTCGCTTCCCTGTTTAGTGGTAGTCTTCTTCTCATGCTCTTCCTCCCTATCCTATTTTGAGTCACTACCCTTATATCACAGAAGACATTTGGCATTTGTTTTTTGGGATTGGCTAACTCCTCTTAGCATAATCTACTCTAATGCCATCCATTTCCCTGCAAATGCCATGATTTTATTATTTTTTAGTGCTGAGGAATATTCCATTGTGTATAAATGTCACATTTTTTAATCCATTCATCTATTGAAGTGCATCTAGATTGGTTCCACATTCTAGCTATTGTGAATTATGCTACTATAAACATTGATGTGGCTGTGTCCCTGTAGTATGCTCTTTTTAGGTCTTTTGGGTATAGTCCAAGAAGGGGAATAGCTGGGTCAAATGGTGGTTCCATTCCCAGCTTTCCAAGGAATCTCCATACTTCTTTCCAAATTGGCTGCACCAATTTGCAGTCCCACCAGCAATGTATGAGTGTACCTTTTTCCCTGCATCCTCACCAGCACTTATTGTTGTTTGACTTCCTTCTTAATGACTGTCATTCTTATTGGAGTGAGATGGTATCTTAGAGTAGATTTAATTTGCATTTCTCTGACTGCTAGAGATGGTGAGCATTTTTTCATGTATTTGTTGATTGATTGTGTGTCCTCTGAGAAGTGTCTGTTCCAGTCCTCGGCCCATTTGTTGATTGGATTATTTGCTTTTTTGTTGTTTAACTTTTTGAGTTCTTTGTATACTCTAGAGATTAGAGCTCTATCTGATGTTTGAGGGGTAAAAATTTGTTCCCAGGATGTAGGCTCCCTATTCACCTCGCATATTATTTCTCTTGCTGAGAAAAAACTTTTTAGTTTGAATTCGTCCCATTTGTTGATTCTTGGTTTCAATTCTTGTGCTACAGGTGTCTTATTAAGAAAATTGGGGCCTGTCCCCACGTGATGAAGATAAGGGCCAACTTTATCTTCTACTAGATGCAGAGTCTCTGGTCTGATTCCTAGCTCCCTGATCCATTAAAACAAACTCTTAAGGTCAGACGCATTCAGGAAGAAGCTTGTGCAACACTGAAGGCTCCCCATGCAGGAGTGAAAGGAAGGAGATGAAGCGAGGGTGCAGCACAAATCTAAAATCTACCATGTGAAGATTAAAACTTCCCTTGAGGATTGAAACACAGCAAACAATTGTAAACAATGACACCAATAAGGCAAGAGAGGGTAAAATAAGTTCAAGTGCTATCAGTTTCCTCTCTTATTTGAAAGAATGTCAAGAATACCGAAGTGCTCCACAAGAGGTAAGTAGTCATGTTATAATTTCTAGGAAAAGTATTAAGTGTGTGCTTAGCTTTCAAATCATTAATGAAGAAAAGTGAAGTGCTGCTCATCTAAAAGAAGTTTTTTAAAAAAAGAAAGATCTAGGAAAAAATGGTAAAATAGTAGTCACAAAGCAAGTTAATATATTTAAACCCCAAAACATCAGTAACTGCATTAAATATAAGCAGGATATGTCCATAATAAAGAGATTAAAGCATGAACATAAGGAGAAAGTGTCACACGTCAGGAATCAGTCAAGTCCAGCTTCACGTGGAAGGCTTGTTGGCCAGGAAATGCCATCAATGTCACACAATATATTATAGGAAAATAAGATAAAACGGAATCTGATAAAATTTTCATGATAAAAATTATAAATGGCTAAGAAACTAGGAATAGAAGGCATCTTTCTTAGTCTAATAAACAGCATCTATAAGAAAATCAGAATCAAATTTATATTAAATGGGTAAACCTTCTGTTTTGAAATGAGGACAAAACAACATCTCCTTGAAACACAGATTCTTTTCAACTTTGCATTGGGATGCCCAGCGAGCCTATCAGGCAAGGAGAACAAGGAAAAGTAAAATGGAACCATGAAGGGAGATGATAGGGTCTCAGAGACGAGAACTTTTTACATAGGAAAAAAAGATCCATAAAGAATTCATTTGAATCTATAGAAAAACTTAACAAAATTTAAGTTAATTAGGACTCAACATGTGAAAATTGATTTCATTTCTACATGTCAGCAATGAAAGATCACAAAACAAAAAGAAAAGCACTGACTGCAATAGCAAAAAAAAAAAAAATCTAAGGAAAAAAAACAATAAAAAGAAAGCAAGGAAATAATATAAAGTAATGGGGGAATTGTAAAACATCTTAAAAGAAGGTCCAAACAAATGGAGAGTGACATCTGACTCTTCATAACACCATGAAACCAGAAGACACACACAGCTGGTGATTGAACTCCATGAAGATCTTATTGGTGCCCAAATTCATTTACAAAATCCCAACTATATTTCAGTACGATTTGGAAAGTAAGATGATTCTAAAATCCCCATGCCAATGGCTACAATTTGGATGTTGAAAAGAGTAATGTTCAATCTCAAGCAAGCTTTAATTTGCATACTGTGAATTTGTTTGGATTTGGACATACATTCACTCTCTCTGCTCTGACCTTCCTCTTATAACAGGGCCTTTATGTCAAGGCTTGGTTCAGGGAATGCTGCTGGGAGTTGGTGGAACTCTTAGGGGGTGCCGGCTCCTGGGAGGTCTCAGGTCACCAGGTGCCTCTTCTTGAAGGAGGTTGTGGGCTTGGGGGATATTGTCCCTTTCCTCTTCTCCTCTTTACTTTGAGGCCATGAGGTGAGTTAGTTTATTCCTACTGTTTCTGCCATGATGTGCTGCCTCCCAGAGGCCCAAAGCCAGGGGGTCTCCTGACCATGAGCTGGAACCTCCTCCGAGACAGAATGAATCTTTTCTTTTGATGGATTCACTATCTCGGGTGTTTTATTATAGTGATGGAAAGCTGACTAACACAAGAACCTAGAAAGATGTGAATGTGCAAGTTACATTTGAAGAAGAATTCAGGGATGGAAAACCTTCACTGTATCCACAGCATCATTACAAAGTTATGGTGACCAAGACTGTGATACGGGAACACAAAGAGACTAACAGCGTAGATGGAGGAAAACTGGGCCTCGAGACAAACCGGTACTATGTGGGTTCTTGGCATCAGCCCAGCTGACACCTGAGACCAGTGAGGAAACAACGGTGCTTTCTGATAAAGACTTCTAGGATAATTAGACAACCGTACAGTTAAAGCTTCCCTTCAGGTAGATCAATGTTGTAAGTGAAAAGGGAAATCATAAAGCACATGGAGAGCTACAAATGCCAATGTCTTTATGACCTTGGGGTAGGGTTTCCTGAACAAGACAGGAAAAATGTCCTGTCACTGGCCATGTGTGACTGCATTAAACTTACTTATTTATTATTGTTCTTTTTATTTATACCTGACAGTAGAATGTATTTTGGCAAATTATACATACACCGAGTATATCTTATTCTATTTAGGATGCCATTCTTGTGACATCTCCTGATGGAGAGTTCCCCCGTCGTGTATTCAAACAGAGCCTAGGAAAGTCATGTCAATTAATTCTACTGTCCTTCCTGTTTCCCTCCACCTCCCTTCCCTTCATTCCCCTTCGCCTAATCCAGTGGATTTCTATTCTTCCCCTCCCCACCCTCCCTTGTTTTGGGTTAGCATCCACATATCAGAGAGAACACTTGGCCTTTGTTTCTGTTTTTTGAGATTGGCTTATTTCACTTAGCATTATCTTCTCCAGTTCCATCCATTTACCAGCAAATGCCATTATTACATTCTTCTTTATGGCTGAGTAATATCCCTTTGTGTATATGCCTCATTTTCTTTATCCATTCTTCCACCGAAGTACACCTAGGTTGGTTCCATAGCTTGGCTCTTGTGAATTGAGCTGTTATAAACATTGAAGTGGCTGTGTCACTGTGGTATACTGTTTTTAAGTCCTTTGGGTATAGACTGAGAAGTGGGATAATGTTAGAGTCTGTAAACAAGTCAGGATGGCGCCCGGCATTTTGCCAGAGGGAGTGGTTTGTGAAGTAACTCCAGTGAGCCATTAAGTGTGGAGATTCCTTATTGGTTGACTGCTGTATCGAGTTAATGTTAATTAAGATAAGCTGTGTGGAATGTATAAATACCTCTGTTGTCCTACAATAAACGGCTCCCACTCCTGTTGTATCAATGTACACAAGTTGCTCGTCACCCCCCGGGTTATTTTGCTGCAGCCGGACTGCGGCAGGATAACTGAGCCAAATGGTGGTTCCATTCCAAGTTTTCTGCGGAATCTCCATTCTGCATTCCATAGTGGTTGCACTAATTTACAGTCCCACCAGCAATGATTGAGATTACCTATCTCCCCACATCCTCACCAACATTTTTTGATAGTTGTGTTCTTGATAATTGCCATTCTGACTGAAGTGAGATGGGATCTCGGTGTATTTTAACTTGCACTTCTCTAATTGCTAGAGATGTTGAACGTTTTCTCATATATATTTTGACTATTCATACTTCTTCTTTTGTGAAGTGTTTGTTCAGTTCCTTTACCCATTTATTAATTGGTTTATTTATTTTTCTGGTATAGAATTTTTTGGGTTTTTATATAACCTGGAGATTAATGCTTTAGAGATGGTAAAAGTTTTCTCCCGTTCTTTAAGTCTCTGTTCACAGTCTTGATCGTTTCCTTTGTTGTGAAGATTTTCATTTTGATACCAACCCACTTATTGACTTTTGATTTTACTTCTCGTGCATTAGGAGTCTTATTGAAGAAGTCAGTTCCCAAGCCAACATGATGAAGAATTGGGCCTACTTTTTCTTCTGGTAAGCACAGGGTCTCTGCTCTAGTGCCAGGTCCTTGATCCACTTAGAATTGAGTTTTATGCAGGGTGAGAGATAAGGGTTCAATTTCATTCTACCACATATGGATTTCCCGTTTCCCCAGCACCATTGTTGAAGAGGCTTTCCTTACTCCAGTGTGTGTCTACGGTGTCTTTGTCTAGGACGAGATCACGGTATTTAGGTGTGTGCATCTCTGTGTCTTCTATTCTGTTCCTTTGGTGTTCAAGTCTGTTTTGTGCCAATGCTGTGCTGTTTTCTTAGGTTTACTAGAAGATGTGATAAAAACATATAATGAGGAGGTTCAGGTGTCCCCCAGGTTTCCTGTTGGCTGGCTTGGCTGGTTGTTATTTGGACAAGGTGGGAGAGGTGACAGAGAATGATGTGTCACAAAATGCCTGAGTGGGACCTGACCTTTGCAAGGAGAAGAACTCGGCCTGAAGGGCCACTGTCTCTGGGGGACAGTTGTCCCCTGGTGTTCCCCTTCACCATCCTCTCGGGGGCCTCTTCCACCCTTGGCTTTTCCCATCGCCCACACAGTGACACTTCCCTCTCCCGCCTAGAGCTCGCCGGCTGTCAGCACACAGCCATTGCCCCTGCTCATGGACCTGCAGTCCTGGAACACCTCCCTTGCAAACATCACAATAGTTGTCCCTCCGACACCCTACTCCTCCTGCTGTCACGTTCCATCATTAAGACAAAAAACACTGAGTCGTCCTTGATTCTTTCTTTTTCTTTCCCACTTCCCTTCGTGGTCAGTCACTAGGCCTTGGGAAAGTTCCCGTCCATGGGTAGGTCCAGATCTTCTGTCCCTTTCATTCCATTCCCACTGCCCACCCTCTGGACAGCCTTGAGATGCTTCCCACCACCTCTCTGCCTCCAGATCTGGCTCACCAGATCATTTCTTCTATATCTCTAGTGCTCAAAAAAAAAAAAATTCAAGGGCTGCTGTTTCCAAGAGCAAACTTGGATCCTTCAGGGGATTCTGGCTGCACCTCAGGAGCACCGAGGCCCTGTGTCTGGCCTGAATTGTCATCAGTCATAGTAGGAAGCTCTTCCCTCCTTTCCTGCCTCTGTGCCTCTCATGTACCTCTTGCCCCCCGTGTTCTCCTCCGTTTCTGTTTCATAAATTATATTTATTTTTTGATAATTTTATTTTAAATATCTGCACTCAAATCACCCAAGTCCACATTATGCTCACCCAAAATGCTGGACCATGTGGTCTTACTTGCAGAGTGATCTGGTTTTAGTGATCGGCTGTGGTTTCCCCGTGGGTATCTTCATCTTCACTCACTAGATGGTCAGAGATTGTAGGTCCTGTCACTTGATAGCCATGTGGCAATGCCATATAGGGATTTCCACATAATGAATGAAAAATGTTTATTTAATGAAGAGTAGACATGTCTTCAACTCCTCTGAGCAACAGAGGTGACGCAGACAGAGCTAAGACGGCTCCACTTGAAACACATCCCCATTCCAAGTTCCCCCGTCTTGTGCGCGTCACTGGTGAACACCCACCTTCCCCTAGATAATTAAAGATCCCAGGAAATTATCCAAGAAAACTTTCTATGTGGATGGAAAACACCATCACAGAAATGTTGATTGTTGCCAGAGAAATTACTAAGAAGTCCAAGAAATTACGAATTACAAGGGTTCTTGAAAACGTTGAGTCTTCAGTCTTCTCTGGGGAGGGTGATCCTGCTTCAAAATGAGGAAATGACCATCTGGTCCAACCAACAAAGAGAGGATGGTGAAAGGGAAGAGGCCCCGGGACAGGAGTGTAACCACCCCACATCTCCTCTCACTCTCTCTGCTCCTTCTCTGGGAAGAAATGCTCCCTGCAGAGGTGGGCTTGGGCTGCCCATGCTGCTTTTGGGGGGAGTCAGGATGGGGAGATGGGGAGCAAACAGAAAGCCACAGTGTCCTCTGGTACACCTACTTCAGCTGTTGGTTGTGACCTGGCCATATCTGTGTATCATCCAGCTCCCATGTCCCTCCTGTGGGAGCCAGGGTTGGTGCACCTGCCTGTATTTCTTACCTGGAAGCTAAATGAGGTGTAGCAGGCACAGTTCTCAGGGCTAGAGGTCCTCTTGTCCACCCAGGGCAGGGCCCACCAGCGTCCTCTTTCACTTCCAGAAGTCAGTGCACATCTGGGACAGGCTGGGGCTTCAGACTCTCCCATAGGGAAGGAGCCCAGCCAACTCTGAGGCCACAAGCACCGGAGGAAGGCAGGCTCCCAGGGCCCTCACCTCAGAACACCCCGAGAGCCTTCGGAAGAGCTCAGGTTTCCTGGGTTCTTCACAAGGAAACCACCCGCGTCTTCCCTGGCCCACTCCACATATTCCCTAAGTGAAGAAAGGTCCTTCAGTGGCTGGCAGATTCACACTCCCTGAAGCTCACAGTGGGGGTGTGGGGGGGTGGATGACCTCTTACCAGAGGGCACTGGAGATGGCTTATGTCCACTCCTTTCCCAGTGACCCGCCATCACCTGCCAGATGCTGCAGAACCCAGATGGAGAAAGGAGCCCCATGCCTGAGTTTGTAAGCACGCTCCCGGGCTTGCCTGGCCTTGCAGTGTGGCTGGAAGGACCCCTTCCATCTCGTCTTGGGTGGGCAGAAAGGATGCGCAGACCTGATCCTCACTGATGCAGACTGACCTGTGCCTGTCCTTGGTGGATGCCTCACAGACCCATGGGGCTCACTCTCATTCTGGCTTCCTTTTTATTGGCCTGATACTAGAGCCACTGGTGAGGCCTGTTTGCAGCAATAAGAAAATGCACAGGCCTCCTGAGGCTGACCGATTCCACTGTCTCTCTCCTACCTACACTCAACTAACTACTTTCTTCCTACATGAGAAAGAGAGGAGACAAGAAAAAGAAGAAGCAAGCAAGGTGTTTGATAATGGAGACCATGAAATTACTAAAGACAGAGAGGGAGAGAGAGGAAAGAGGGTGGGGGGAGAAAGAGAGAGAGAGAGCGAGATGGGGGGAGAGAGGGAGACAGAGGGAGTGAAAGACAGAAATGGAGAGAGAGAGAGAAAGAGACAGAGGGGGAAGAGAGAGAGAGAGAGAGAGAGAGAGAGAGAGAGAGAGAGAGAGAGAGAGCATTTCACCTCTGAACCAAATAAAAGAAGCCAATTTATGTGCTATATCACTAAGCCCTGGCCCTTAAAAAACCCCAATCCCATAGCTCTTGTTGCAAGTCCCGTAAGTGCGGAGGTCAGAAGTGAAGATGCAGAGTTGTCCACGGGCATTTTGGAAGAGCCAGAGAAGCATTATCAACACGAGGGTCTCTGAACCCTGTGTAACACCACAGCTCTGAGCAGTGTGTGCAGGTATCCACAGGCCGGACTCCTGAGAGGCTCTCTAGACAGGAACATGGAGGGGTCCAGTCAGCACCCAGCACCCTCTCCTCCAGGACCAGCACTGCCCTCTCGGGCTCAGAGTCCCCAAGACAAGCAAGGATGCAGCGGTCTCTCTAGGATGCCCACTGTCCCCTGACTTCTCTTCACACTCTACTGGGCAATCACTTGGAGTAGGCCACATCTTCAAATCCCAAATCCCAATAAAAAAACCAGTGACCAGGATGGCTGTCTGCAGCTTCCTACAGAGAGCGGTCTCTTAATCTGCCTCTACGGCTCCCCACCAGCCCACAGTCCTGTGGCTCTCCATCCCTCACCTGATGCCTATTCGCAGCCTCCTAAGGACACCCAGGTCTGGAGAGGAACGCAGCTGGTCCCCCCCACCCCCGCCCCACTGACCATCCTACACCACGAGCCTCCAGACTAAGGTGGTGCCCAGTAGCTGCAGAAGGACAGCCTGGATTCCGAGTCCAGTCTAGGTGCCCAGGGTCCTACCCCAGGATTTGAAACCTTCCTCACTGTTGTGTCGACCTGCTCCAGCTGGACAGCATGACTCTGCAGCACACAGGAAGGCCAGACACCACGAATGCCACCCAGATGTGACAGTGCCACTCAGCACAAAAGACCATCAGAGAGCCACTCTCACAAAGCACCTGCATCACCTCTTGTGGACAAAGAAAAACTAATTTCAAAAAGGCGGGAAGTATTAAATCCATACTAGGTGCACAGCATCAAGCCCCGACTTCACAAAGGAATAGAGAAGAGCTTTAAGACATCGCGTGGCCTAGAACCTGAAAATCAGATTGGAAGAAGTTAGAGCCCTCAGCTTCCCATGAGTCTGCCTGGTGCCAGTGTCCCGCGTTTATGAAAACACAGTCAAGTGAGGATGGAGGGACGGTGATGCAAACCCTCGCCAAGTGGTAAATTGTGTAATATCACACTGGAAATGAACAGAGGTGATGTGCTGGGTGAGGAGGGAAGTGGGCGGCCCCATCCCCTTCCATGTGCAAGGTTTAATGGAGGAAAACCAGGGGAGGTGAGCCTCAGGACCATGTCCGGGGTCCTGGACACGGGAGAAGAGTGAATTCACACAAAGCATGGCTCAAGTCACTTGCCACGCTTTCAGCCTCTGAGGTAAGGAACAGAAGCTTTGACCTAAGCCACACATTCTCAGTGGAAGCCAGAGAGCAATGCTACCTTAGGGGCCAAAGCTGATATTAGGAGGAAGAGAAATCTTCTCTACCGCCATGGCTTGTGGCCCTTCAAAGCTCAAAGCTAAACAACAAAATCTCTGCCTTAATATTTAATTTAACTCATTAAATTAAATTAAAACTTTCTCCTTAGGGGTTTGGTAATGAAAGCAAGTTTAGAAACCCTCACATAAGCCTTTTCCACTAAAGTTGGCCAGAGCTTTCATGAAATTAAAAAGCTGCGCACCGAAGAGTGCAACTGAGGAAGTGAAAAGGCAAATCCAGAAAATGGGGAAAATGTTTGCAGATCACAAACCTCAGGTGTATGACACACCAGACACTGACACTCAATAAGTATGGGCCAAGGGTTTTGACAGCTCTCTGCAGAAGAAATACCAACAAGCAAGAAACACACAAAAAGATGCACAGCATCATTAGCAATTCAGGAACCGCAAATCGGAACCACTATGAGATACCACCTCACACCCACTTAGGATAATAAACGAGCAGTAGCCAAAGTGTGGAAAAATTGGAACCATAAAAATTCCTGGTGGACGTATTCAACGGTTTACCCCACCCAGAAAGCATTCAGGGGTTCCTCCAAATCATAATAGGACCAGGCGATTTCTAATTGGAATATGTTCACACAAAAACTTGAACTCATATGTTCAAAGAAGCCTATTTATAATAGCCAAATTGCACAAATGACCCCAATGCCCACCAAAGGATGAATGGACAGACAAAATATGGTACCCTTACAATGGAATACCGTTGAGCCGTAAGATGGAGGGCATTACTGGTCC
This sequence comes from Ictidomys tridecemlineatus, assembly GCF_052094955.1. Taxonomy (NCBI): domain Eukaryota; kingdom Metazoa; phylum Chordata; class Mammalia; order Rodentia; family Sciuridae; genus Ictidomys; species Ictidomys tridecemlineatus. Next base: position 258,371,962 of record NC_135477.1, on the reverse strand, counting down.
GGGCTACTACACAGATGAAGCCGGAAAGCACCACACTAAGTGAGAAAAGCACAGATACTATATATGATTCCCTTGATACAGAATGTCCATAAGTGGTCAGTTCATAGAGACAGAAATCAGAGCAGTGGACACCAGGGGCGGGGAAACGGGAGGGGAGAGTAAATGCTAATGGGTAAGGGTTTCTTTTTGGGAAGATGAACATTTTCTGGACTTAAAATAGTCACTATGGTTATACAACCTTCTGACTATATTTTATTTACTTATTGTATCGGTCTTGGGGATTAAACCCAGGGCCTTGTGCATGCTGGACACGCTCTCTTTCACTGAACTACACCCCCAGCTTGCCTTCTGAATATGTATTCAGTGAAAAACCACTGAAATATGTGCTTTGAAGTGATCAGCTGTATGATATGTGAATTAAGATGATTGACCAAATCATTTTTCCTGAATACACATTCTAAGCCCTTGCAGCATCCCCAGGATGCTGAGGAGCAGGTGAAACATCTGAAACATCGTCGTTTGGCTCTCAGATGGATGGAGAAGTGTCAGCTGAGTTACCGCAACCCTGTGACACCTCTTCCGGACTCTGAACCACCCTAGACCTTACTGATTTTTTTTTTTTTTCATTGAAACAAACAAGAAAAACGATCTCAAGTGAAGAGAAGCATTTGGTCAACTAGGATGTGGCTCCTACCACTTAATTGCACAAGGCGCTGTGATTAATCTATTGATCGCTCCCATCCCCTCCACTAAGCAGGCATGACCATGCCTGATAACTGCTGAGAAGATTAATCACTGAGCAGGCCTGGCAATGCTAGCGACGAATGTGTATGAAATCAGAGAAGAGATGGACTCAGATTTATATGGAGATTAGAGGAGAAAAACAATCAGCGGCTGTGTTTCCTCTGTGACCAGCCTCAGCAGAGGCTCCATAGTGAAGTTCATCTTCCGTGACAGTGCGCCAAAACAAGAAATATTCACACAAGGGAAAGTGCCATCAGAAAGTGATAGGCATCGAGATCCCAGGACAGATTGTCCGCTGATAACCACTCTTTGAAGCAGAGCCTTTTGCTGCGGCGTGACATGAACAGCCCTCTTCTCTAGATATCAGGAGGCTCCCCCTAATGCCATCAGGAACTCGTGCTCCAGATTCAGAGAGCTCTGTTTGCTGCTTCACACGTGGTTCTGAAAAGGGGGTGTGCTCTGATCTTCTCCATTACAGATCTCCTTGGAGACTGTGCCTGGGAGGTGGCTGAGGGAAGAGAGAAAGAAGAAGTGGTGGGGGGAGAGCTTTGCTAGAGGAGAGGGGCCTGGAGCTTGTCTTAGAGGTGGAGCAGAGGTGCTGTGGGACTCATCTGCAAAGGCGGGAGGGAGGTCTGCGTCCCCTGCCCAGCTTTCCTCCAGATGGGCTCTGGCTCACCTTAGATCTATGGCCACCATCCAGAGGCAAGGCCGACTCAGAGCAGCCCCTGACCTCCAGGGGGTCCTGCCCCACCCAGAGTCTTCTGAGACAGCCCCCAGGAGGGCAGTGGCCTCCGCCTTAGGGTCTCCAGGTGGGATGGTCCTTTGTTCCCTTTTCCAGGTCTCCAGTCTTCATACTGGCCTGCCCCACAGCCCCTGGCCCTCCCGTCACTCCACACCCTGCCTCCTGCTGCCCGTGAGCTCACTTCCTTTTGTTCCAGCTTCCCTAGCAAGAAGGGGCAGCTGGCAGCCTTAGCATAACAGCCCCTTTTATTCTTGAAAATGGCTATTCCATCGCTAGAATAAATCACGCTCCTCCGTCCTTCCCCACAGTCACAGTGTGACTGAAGCCTAGTCACCACTCTGCAGACACCGCCCTCCCCAAATTGCCCCTTTCACTCAATTTGCAGACTCTCCAGTGGGACGCTTCTATTTATTGGCCTCTCATTATGGGAATGAGCATGAAGATTTAGCTAAAGCCTCCGTCTGCATTTTAATACCCATCCAGAATAATCCCCGACTCTGCCCTCTAAAGGGACTGCTGCTTCCTGGTGCCCTAGCAGACCCCCCTGAGCCACTAATGAGCAGCTCTTCCTGCTAATTGAACTCCACCTGCTCCCTCCCTCCCTCTGACTCTGGGCCTGATGGATGTTTGTCAGGGTCCTGCAGATGCTCAGCAGTGTTGCCACACCCGGGGGAGATCCTGAGACAGAACAATAGAGCCAACTTCATGTTCCAAATCTTTTTTTTAATTTCCAAATCTCCTAATGCAGATGAAAAGAGGAAAAAATAGCTAAAACTAGCCATTCACATTTTTAAATGTTTGTTTTGTTTTAAATGGATTATAAGAGTTATAACCAGCAAAAAAAAAAAAAAAAAACAGTCTCGATTCTTTTACAGTCATGGGACTGTTTCTCAAGGTGTGACTGTGAGAGTATGTACACCTACAGTAAAGTCCTTGGCCCCGCAGAAACACGTGAGATGCACCTGGTTCACCCAGCCACGATGCGCTGAGGACTCCCACAGTTTCTCTCTGGCCTTATTTGAACCATGTCTCACTCCATTTTCTGCTGCCGTAACAGAACACCACAGACTGCTTAATTAGACACAGAAGAAAAATAATTGGCTAATGGTTGTGGGAGATGGGAAGTCTAAAATGCAGGGACCACTCTGGTGAGGGCCTTGCATGGCAGAAAAATATCCTATGGGGAGAGAGAGAGAGAGAGAGAGAGAGAGAGAGAGAGAGAGAGAGAGAGCAAGAGCAAGAGCCAAACTCTCCCTTTCCTAGGTAACCCACTTCTGTGATAACTAGCCCACTCCAGTGACCCCTTGGACCTAGTAACCTCTTAATACGGTCACAATGGCAACCAACTGCAGCATGGGTTTGGAGGGGCAACTCCAACCATAGCACGTGGCTTCCTCTATTCATCCGTACCTGTCCAGGGAGCTTCTCACCACACTGTTCCTTTCATAAGCACAGGAAGAACTTCCTTAGCACCAGTCTCTAATGATGGCCTACCTTATGGACTAGGTTTTTCCCAGTGACATACCTGCTTTACTTCAGGCTCAGTGACTTTTTTCTGAACCTCATCTCAATCCAAGTAATGATATTTCATACCCGGAGTTGGTGTCTTTAGACCCCGGCCCTTCGGCCTTCGAAGCCATCTCTTCCTTTTGTCTTCTTAAAGCCTAGTAAGAACTTCAACCTACTGTGTCTCATCAGCATCTGTTTATTCAATGACCAGAGCATGGCAGCTTCTTCTTCTTGGGTCCTTCTTATTTGTACAGATGCAATCACCAGAGTGACGGGGGCTCCATCTGAAGGACATAGCCACTGGCCAGTTCTTCCTGTGAGAAATAGCTGTGTGGCTTTCTCATAAATTCTCCAGCTTCACCAAAACTAGAGGCTGGAAGTCAGCTGGCCAGGGATGGGCACTTCCATTGAATTAACAGCACAGAGAATGTGACGGACCCATGAGGGGATGGTGCTGGACGGTCCACTCTGCAGTCAATTGACTAAGCTGACATGCAGCCTGGCTTTGTCTAGATGCTGGAAAGGGCTCTGTAATTAGATCCCCATCCTCCTGGAAAATGAGAGTCAACTGTTTTGCATGGCTAATCACGATGACAGGACCCCAATGCAGGCTCAATCCATATGCTGAGGAATTATAGGGCTTTAAATGCACACTCCTGATTGTTCCCAATGGCAGGATTTCATCTGAAAATAAGTGCTGATTTACATGAATTTACATCTAAAATGCAAGTCACAGAGTTTCCCAATGGGGAGCAAAAGGAAAGTTGGAGGCGGCTGGTTTCTTCCTTTATCTCAAAGTGCAGGTCCCATTGGCCCTGAGAGTAGGGGTGAAAAAAAGAACAAAAAGCCAAAGACACCCATGGGCAGCCTCATACAAAATGTAAAACGACGGATTAGGTGTCAGCAGATGCCTTGACCTGCCCAGTGGAGAGCCAGAGCACAGGAACTGCTCCCACTTCCATCCATTGGTACCTGGTCCACATGGCTTCCTGCTCAGCTGCCTGTCAACACGGAGAGGCAATGCCAGGAGAGGCCCTCTGGAAAACTCCAACAGTTGGCTGGGTCTTCTTGTCACTTCTGGCAGAGGTCAGGCTGGGTCTGTTGGGTATCTTTAGTTCACATCAGTAGCTGAGAGACGGAGCATGGTACCCAGAATCAGAACTGGCATTCTCTAAGAAGGGTAAGGGAGGTGTGTTTGTGCCTGTACATTTGTGGCCACAGTCTTCTCTGTACTACAGGACACAATTAACTGTCCACAGCAAGGAGAAAGGAAATCTAGTTGTTAAAATTTGAGGCGTTTTTACTAAAGAAAATACTCCATGTACCTGAATGTGTGAAGAGTTGCCTTCCACACCTCCCCAGGTCCATTCCCTGGCCCTCCTTCCTGGCCCTCCACACATGCAACATGGGGGTCACTAGAGAATCCAAATGAGCCTTGCTGGACAGCACAGGATGCAGAAGGGCGTTGTGTGCCTGTATTATTCTAGTTGGCCTGGAGGGGAGGAGGAGACACCTCTTTAATTAGGCACCATCTCTTTTCCAATACGGATTTCATATTCAGACTGAAAATCAATGCCTGACCTGGAGGCTGCATGTAGTCTTCCTTTTAGAGGCTGAAACAACCACAGACCGTCGGTGTGAAGATGCAGCTCACAGGGCCAGCTTGTCACACCCCCTCCTCTCCTCTCAGTCACGACAGGAGAAAGCCACCCACAGGAGAGGGTGGCCTTTGGTCCTGAACGACAGGTGTCATCCAGGAGCTGCGGGAACAGTGGGGCTGCCTTTCTGCACTGACCCTTCTCGGTCATTTGTCCACGGTGTGCAGAGCTGGAGGCTGAGAACACTTCCAGTTTTCCCTGCGTGGCAGAGAGTGGCCCTCTGAGAAGAGAGGGGGTCACACTTTGGGAATGCACATGGGAAAAGACCCAGGAGGATTTGCGGCATTGGGGTGAGGGAGGGGGCGGGGCCCTGGGGTTCATCCACAGCTCTCCGGGAAGGACAAGAGACATTTGATTCAGAAAGAGGATCTTAGCTTCTTCATGGGGATTGCAATAGCTATTGCTTTGCAGAGTGGGTCTCTTGACCTTCCTTTTTTAAAAAGTGGCTAAACCATTTTGGAGTCCTAGAAAGGACCTGCCTGCCTCCGTCAAGTACGTAAAACAATGCCGTAAAAGGGGAAGCTGGCTTGCTCTGTGCCCACCTGCCCAGGCCTCCTCCTGGCTCTCCAACCCCACAGCCTGGTGCCTGTCACCCCCATGAGTGGGCAGACACCTGAGGAAAAGGCCAGATCTTGTGACGCTAAAATGAGATCACGGCACACCTATCGTCTGTACCTTGATTCCGTCAGCTGTGACAGGCCTCCCTTTGGGGAAGCAGGTGGAGAGGGACGTGTCGATGTCCACCCCATCTTCATCTTCATCTTTTTACATTTCTTTGTGGACTCACGGGTTGCATTTTCATAAATTGGGTTATACTCTGACGGTCATTCAAACTGCAGACTGCTTTCTTTCTCCTTGCTTCCTCCTCCTCATCTTCTCTCCCCCCTACCCTCCGCTCCAGCCTCCCGCCACCCTGCCCCTAAGAACCATGCCCCACATTCTCTGCCCTCCTCACATGGTCCACACCACTGGTTCCACCAAAATCCCGGATACTATGGCTGCTCCTCCGCAGCTCGGCTTCCTGCATCAACAGCATCTCACAGAAGCCCTCGCAGTCCCTCTGATGTCGCATCTAACGCCTTCTTTTTACTAGCTGCACGCTAGTGAATGCACTGACGCTCATCAGCGGTTCAGCAAGTCCCTGCTGATGGGCAGTCCTGGGAGTCAGTCTTGCATTCGGACCTGCAAGGCCCCTTGGTGCTCCTGTCTGTGAGATGGGTTTCCAAGAGGGAGGCTGTGGGGGCGGGCGCAGGTCCCCCACTCTAACAGCTGGTGCCAAGAGAAGCAGCCCTTCACAGGTCTCCCCCGGAGCGTCCCTGCTCAGGCGGCTTCATCTCCCCTGGCCCTGAGCTCTTGGCTCCATCTGAGTTGGTGCCAGTTGGATGTGTGTACAATAACAATTCTTTTTTATGCTAATTTGCACTCCTCTGATTTGGGTGAATTTGATCTTTTCATATGTTTATGAATCATTTAGATTTTCTCTTCTCTGAATTTGTTATCCAAATCTTTGCCCATTTGTCTCTGGAGTTGTTTTTCTTCCACCGTGCAGCTGTAAAGCTTTTAATATATTTAAAATAATGTTCTGGTTGGCCCGATGGGCTCAGGACCCTGCTGGAGGACCTGCACCTTAGCTCCGCCTCTCAACCTGTGCAGCCTTGATCTGCGCCTCCACTTCTCTGTGCTCAAACCCGGGGGTCCTGGTCTTCAGGTCAGGGTAGGTAAAGGCCCACCTTGCAGGGATACTGAAAGGCACATTAGACTGATGAAAACATATAACACACAGAGTGGGTTAATTTAAACCATCATTCCTATTTATTTGACATATGAACTATTTAGGTTTATTTAAATTTTTAATTTTTATATATTAAAATTATGTTTTGTGCCAAAGCCTCCAGTTTTCCTGTCCTGGTCACAGAAATGTCCTCTCCTTTCAGTCTGTCTCCGGCCACACAGGTTTCCCTGCCCAAATGGGAGCTTCTGTTGTAAGCCCGTCTCCTCCCCAAGTCCAGCTTGGCTGGGGCCCAGCCCCAGAACCAGTTTCCCCTTTTGATGCAGAGTGTGTAACAGCTGTTTGGGGATGGGCCAGGGGACCCTGTGCAGCAGGTCCTGGGGAGGGAGCAGCCCCAAGGCAGCCCACCTGCAGGATGCTGGCCTCCCCTCTCTGCTCCCCAGGATGAAGTGTGTACAATCAAAGGGGGTTTAGAAGACACCTTTGGTGTCTTTAGTACCACTGAGCGTCCTCCTGGCTTACATGTTGATTCTAAGTACACGGCGTGGTGACTGTCCTTTTTCTAAAAACATTTAAACAGAAAACCGCATTTGTGTGGTGCTTTTCCATGATGGCTACCAGCTCTTCTCTCTAGTTCTCCCATGAGGTAGCAGCGCAAGGACCCTCACCCGGCTGTGAAATGGATGACTTAAACACTGATATCCACTGTATGCCTCTTGGCAATGACTGTCACCTCCTTCTCGGGCATCTTTCTCACTGCTACTCATACTTTGATTAGTATCAATTTCTGACTAATTATTCTATTTTGTAATTAACTGCTTTGGTAAGTAAAAGCAATACAAATTAATGGCACTCCTTCGTATTTAATTGCTGAATTACTGTTTTAACTGAGGTTGCAAATCATTTTGGCAAATATATATTGTCATTCTTTTTATTGCCAATGAATCAAGAAATTAAATTAATGATTTAATTGATTAACTCAGTTAACGATGGTAATTGATATTGGCTGCAGTGGTGTTCAGATGAACGAAGAGCCCATCTTTCCATCTTACTGGGTCTCATCCTATTTTCTTCCAGACTTAAAGTGGAAAACACACACGCATGCACACACGCACACGCACGCACACACGCACACACACACAGAGTTCTTAAAATGAAAGCTACTGAGCACATATTCTATCCATGTGCACAACCAATTCATTTCAGATTACAAATTTGTGCCTGCAATCCACAACTATTTTGCACATAATTCTTCATGACTAAGGAAGACACAGTGAAAACACTTTATAAGGTGGCATTTTCTGTCAAGGACAGAGTCTATGATACATTCCTTAATATCCTCATGACATTCCGTACAGGCCCAACAGGTGCCTGCTCATCAGACTGGAATTGGGCTACACCTGTCTGACATCGCATCTCGATGAGTGCTGGCACTTCACGGCCGTGTGCAGTCCTCCAGCTCCAGACCCCGCATGGCTCTCCTCCGGGGACAAATGTGTTCCGAGGAGGCACTAGTCTGGCACCTGAGGCCCTGCACCCCTTCACCCTCTTGCGTCTTTCCAGCTCAGTCTAGCAGTGTTTCCAGGAAGTCCTCCCCTGAGGCTGGGAGTCTCCCCATCTCACCTCTGCAGACCATCACAAGTGGCAGGTAGAGGCTTAGGCTCGCTCCCTTCACTTCTGCCAGGAGACACACCAGTCGTCCTGAGAGCCTGCCTTCTACCCTCCCCAACACGGCCTCCATGACCACCCCCTCCTGCTCCAACCAGACAGAGAGGCTCCTCCCCCTCACCCAAACCCTCAGCTTCTGCTTTCCAGGCTCTGACGTCCTGCTGAACACCGTGACCTGGGCACGCGACCTACCAAAGATCTCCCATGCCTCTGGACCCGTGCAGAACTACAGCTCCTGGGGCCTCCTGGGTTCCTTTCCCTGCTGGGGTCTGCGGAGCTTCAGCTGCTGACCTCATGTGCTCACGGGTGCCTTCATGGAAGGGGCACTGCTAAACTGCATGCACAGCCCTAATCCCCAGATGTGGGGAGCTGGCTGGCCTCGGCTCGGACCTCGTCAGGACTAGCTTTTGGCTGAAGACATCCCTGTCACCTGTGGTCATGCCCCTGTCTCAGGTGGAGTCTATGAATAATGACTGGTCAGTGAGGCCATATGAAGACCCAGCCTCTGCACCCCAACGGATGGCAAATGAAGGGCCATCTTAGTTCCAGGGCTCCTGCCAGGATCCAGGGTCAGCCAGCGTCTGGATCACAGGATTGGGATAACAGCTCGGCTCCCCAGGCTGCCCAATCCTGCCACCTTCCTCCCCACCACTGTGAACCCCAAAGGCACTCCCAGATCAACTTCCCATACCCCAGTCTGCCTGGCAGAGCCACTTCCTAAGAATCCCAGTGAACCAAAGTTCGCCAGGGCACTCCTTGAGCTCAGGAGCGTCTTGTGGTGAATTTTGCATCCTAGAGAGCAAATGTTTGCCTTAGATACCAGAAGACTCTGATGATACCTTCCCAACTGAGCTGATCCCTTGTGTGATGTACCAAAATGAACTACTTCATCAAGTTCAGACTGCACTCTCTCTTCAGGTGGAGAACCAGGGATAGCTGGGGGAGTGGGAGGAAGAGGAGGCAGCCATTTCTTCACACCCCACAGGCAGGACTGAGAACGTGACACCCAGTCAGCAAGAGACAGGGCCCAGGAACTGGCCCCTGTGTTCACTGCTGCTCCATCTCTGTGCCGGACCAGCAGGAGGCGTCCTGTAGTTCATTGTTATTTCTCCTGGAGAGGAGGGGCTGGACGGATCAAGGTATTATCCAAAGAATTCTGTGCTCTAGGAAGGACTATCACAGGGCTAGGAAAGACACCTGTTGCAAACTGTCACGTGTGAAGATTCAAATGCAATCGTAGCTTTCACCTACATCGACGCCTGTCCAGGGCTCTGTGTATCATGCAGTAAAACAGTTGAGGATTCACAAGTTACAAAGATGAGGATGTGATTAGGCATAAATACTAGACCCTCCACCCCAGCCACTCTCACCCCAGGAAGAGAGCAGGTGGCCACTCTCCAGTGCGTCCCTTGGCAGCACACAATGTTTCCTCCAGTAACTACTGACCGGTGGCCCTGCTGAACATTTCCCAGGGCCTGGAACTGTGCTGAGTGTGTCCACACATACACCTTGGCTCATCTAATCCTCCCCAACACACGGTGAGATGAGGATGATTACAGCTGTCCCACAGAGGAGAAAATCGGGCTGAGACATCAAGTCACTGGCTCAAGACCCCTGGCCCGTAGGTGGAGCAGGGAGGGCATCTGTTGGTGCCCTAATGCTCAGCAGACTGCGGCCCTCCTTTATGGAGGCCCTCCCACCAAAGCCCAGCACCTGGGAGGACTGCATGGCCCTCCAAGCCGGAATGTCAGATGGCTCATTTGTTCAGAGACTTTCACACCTAGCTGGGCATGGCCAGGGGTCTCTGAGCCTCTTCCCAGGAAATGACCAACCCAGCATGTTCCTCTCACAGGGAACGAGACCCATCATGTGGCCCTTCTCAGGACTTTGGCCACCACATGGCTGCCAATGTCCCTGGTGGAGAGAAAAGCCAAGCATGTGCAGGTGGGCAGGTCAGGGAGCCATGGTCGATTGACATCTATCTAGCATGAGACTGCAGGGCAGGCTGGCATGTGTTGCTGCTGTCTGTCCCACACAGGCCTCATCCACTGGCAGATTGTTCACAGCAAGAACCCTCCATTGACGCCTCTCCACCCCCACATCTTTGACCACTGTGGAGTTAATAAACCACTTTAAATAGATCAGCGTGAGAGACACACATCAGTTGCAAAATGTAAAATAAATATTTCACTCCAAAGCATGAAATCTTTTTTTATTATTCATTGCTTTGGATTATCCATGCCTCTGCTTTCCTTCACTTACTTGATTAGCCAAGATGTGTTCTAGTTTTGAATTGTTTAAGGCTGGATTCTCATACAAACCTTTTGGCTATGGTCATCCTTGCTTGCTGCAAAGTAATAAATGTTGAGGGGACTTACTTATAGCATCATTTTTCTGGCATCAGCGTCTTATTTTGGCAAAGCTAATATGTTAATGATAGATACATGGTGAATACATACCAAAGTATCAGTAGTTACATAGAAAGTCGGCAATGAGACTTGCTTGACTTTATTACCACAGTTGCATTTATAAATGTTTTAATGTTAGAAGCTTACATAACAGAAAGGCTTATGATGTGCCCCATAAATAGGGGAGAGTGAAATATAATTGCCAATTTATAGCCAGAGCCACAGACCAATGTTCCGCCTTCCTGCTACTGTCACATTGAAAGATTGCTGTGTCACCTGGTGGCATTAGCCAGCGCTATTAACAGAAGCAGGGTGGAGAAAGGGAGCCATGTTTCATAACCCAAGGAGGCTCCGAGAGCCAGACAGAGGAAAGTTAAATTTCTGACATGACAGGTGTCAACCAGTGAGTTAGTGTGGCATGCAAACAGAAAGGGTTCAAATGCCAGGAGCCTTAGGGACTCGGGACGGCTTCTGGGGCAGCAGAGGGAGGCTGGAGCTCAGAGAGACAGGGCTGGCCAATGCTTACGGCCCTCATTTGACAAGTCTCTCAGCAAGACACTGATTAACAAGGGATTTTGAATTGGGGAAAACTGGAAGGTTTAGGGAGCAATAGAGATCCACTTGGGGTTCAGCTGAGTTGAAGGAATTGTTGGAACACTGTGGTTGTGTTTATGGAGGTCCAGCCTCCTCCAGCCTCCCTCTGCTGGGCAGATCATGCTGCTGTGTGTCTGGGCCTCCCTGGTACTTGTGAGGTCTCGGTACACAGCCACCGCCACCACTCACCCCACTCCACCGCCCTCCTCCTCTAAATGGGCCTTTTTCTGGTTTTGTTTTTTTTCCTATTTTCTAATAACGATCTGTTTTGCAGTACTGACTTGATTTTGGAGTGTGAAGAAGGAAACATGTAGGCCCGGAAGGGAGGGGGCATGGCCAGGTACTTGACTGAAGCACCAAGGGAGAAGGGGAGGGACCCTCCTGGTGGCCAAGTGGACGAAGCAGGGGAGAGGTTAGTCGCCTGTGAGGTGAAAGAAGAAGTGTGGCGAGGAAAAGCTCTGCCAGGGACAGCCCTGTGGACTCGGCCCTGACCTTCACTGCCACTTAGAAGAGCGAGGGCAGAATGATTGTTCCCAAGTGCCCATCTGTGACGGCTCCAGGCTGCAACAGGCCCGGGGTGGACGGAGCATCTCTTGCAGAAAATCATGGAGACGTCAGTTTACCAATAAGAAGTGGTATGCGTGTGTGATTTAAAGATGGAGAAATGTGGAAGGCAGGGATGGGACGCTAGGATAAGGTTCATCTCAAAATGTGAAGATACAAATGCTGGGTCCTAAACTCTCATTGCCAAGGGCAGACCAGGAGAACCTGCAGGCATGTGCAGTTGGGGACCCCCGGGACCTCCACAGCTTCACCATGGAAGGGCCCTGCAGCAGCCATCGTTTAAACCCCTCCCTGAATTGTCCCAGGCAACTCTGACAAGGGCAATTTCTCACTCAGTAACAGGAGAGATAAATCTAAATTTCAGAATAGACAGATACAAAGGAGAGAAGATATGAGGTAGATAAATATGTGGGCAAATAGCCAGAGGGAAAGCACAGGCCTTGACAGAGAAAGAGCCACCCCACTTAGAGGGAGAGACCATGGACATGCCCGGGCAGGTAGGAGGGTAATGGACGGTGGGGGAGCACGGCTCAGCCAGGCTGCCAGAGATGATGGATTCCCGCCCAAGGCAGGCAGGAGAGGCGTCCAGAATTAATGTCTGATCACCGCCCCTTGTTGGGTCTTGGTAAATCCATTTTGAATCGTTTGTTCTCTTTTGAATCTCCCATTATCACAGGGCACTTGAACCATTAGTAGGAAGGTCACAGTCACAGGAGATTGCGTGATCCCCGAGAAAGGCCTGATCCCAGAGGAGCAGCTGAGAGGAGGAGAGCAAGGCTGCTCTTCCACAGCTCAGAGAATGCACCACCTCGACCCTGCTCGGGTTTAATCGGGGCCAATTTTCAGCTGTGAGCACAGAGCAGCGTGTGGCCCTGAGCTGCTGGGCTCCGTGAATGGTGTCAACAGGGTCCAGGTGACCAGGAAAACAGTCCCCAACACCTGGGAGGGGTGGGACAGACACAGGCTTCTTTCTCTGCTCCGACAAACTGCTCAGGCCAGTTACTCCCAAATCTGCTGTACATGGTCATCACTGGGCGGCTTAGAACTGACCCCAGGGATGGGGGTGCCGTGGGTGTGGAGGTGGCCAGGCGCTGGGATTTTCAGAGATTCTAATGTGTAGACAACGTTCTGAACCCCTGTTCTAACAAATCTTATTTTGACATTGTTGGGTGTCGCAGCATGATGTCACACGAGTACACCTGCAGAAGCAGCTGTGGTGGCCCTGGAAGGACAGCTGTGGCATTAACAATGCTGTCCTCCCCCCCCCCCCCCGGCACCCCCTCAGACCTTTACAGAAGCAACTCCAGGAGGTTTGAGTGAGGCTGCTCTCAATGTTTCCCAACTTACAGGTGAGAAGACTGGAGAGGAGGGCAGCTCTGCCACCTGTTCAAGGTCACACAGCCAGAGGGAGCAGGCTTCGACTCCACATCCTCCTCGAGGCACAAAGACCTCTGTTCCACCTCACTCAGCATGAGGAACAGGAGCCAAAGCCCCTGGAGAGTGCCGTGTCCCTGGCTGCCCTCTACCCTACAGTGTGACCTATACGCAGCCCTGCCTCCTCCCCTTCTCCGTCCTGAGGGGGTGCAGTCACCCTGGTCTCAGGTGACCACAGGGCGCCTGGCTCTCTGTTGCTCCTGCAGACACCAAGCAGTTCCCTGGCCGCTCTTCTGAGAAGAGTCCAGTCTGTAGTTCTCAGATTCCTCCTCTGCTGGCCAGTGCCTCCTGTCCTCATGCCTCGACCCCCGTCCTGCATCCGTCATAGGAACAGACAGGACCCAGTGGTGCCCAGCCTGGGCTTCGGGCTGGAGGCTCTTCCTGTGCCACACCCCAGGGCTGCTCCAGCAGGGAGCTGGTCAGAGCGTCCCTCTGCACAGGGCTGCCCATTGTCCTCCTTGGGATGGAGCACCTGCCCTCACAGGAATTTCCTTTGGCTTGCCAGGCTCCCTTTGTTTAAGCAGAGGGGTAGGAGCTCCCAGTGTCTAATTAATTAATATTCAGAACAGGATTAGGCCATGCTGCAGTTTCCACAGCCCATTAGAAAACTGAAATCTGGCACTTACATGTGTGCCCTGCATTGTCTGTGAGAAGCAATTGAAACTCCTTCAAGCTCCATCTATTAGGAGACTGAACCTTCAGACAGCAATCACAGCAGATTCCCGTGGAGAGCCAGGGTGCCCCTCAGTAGCAGGAGGGACAGAGCAGGCTTTGAAAAGTCTGCAGGGGCTGCTGGATGGAAATGAGGCTCCAGGTGCCAGAGTAACCACTGACGTTGAAGAGTGCAGGTGTCCCGGAGCCCACATTGGGCCAGGCCTGGTTCCAAAGCCGGCAGACCCCAGAGGTGATGGTCCTAGGCCGACAAAACAAAACGTGCAAGCTAACTTTAAACCAGCCTCCCCAACTCAAAAGCCTGACTCTGAGGCCGAGGAATGGTGAGGACCGCTGGTCACGTGGACTCTGCTGGTGGGGCAGAGGCCAAGCAGGAAATCTGCCTGGGTGCCCACGATTGTTGTCCAATGTGAGCCATGTGATCTGTCTAGAATGCAAGCCCTGCTCTCCCAAAGATGCCTCTGGGGTAATCAACACCTGGATGCTCCTGCCAGGGCTCCTGGACCTGCTGACCGCTCAGCCCTTTCCCCAGGAGCTCCAGGGCTCGGAGCTCATACACTCAGGAAGGCCAGGGTCACCTGAGCAAAGAGCTTGACAGTGTTACCCTGTGACTTCTGGAGGATCAGAATGTCCCCTCTGGCCTGTGCAGCTAGCCATGGCCTGGACCGTCCACCATGCTCAGGCAGCAGAGCATGTAGGACACTCTGCTCCAGAGGTGAGAGGAGAGTCCAGCCCGCAGCAACTGCTTCTTGTTCCTGGAAAAGTACAGCCCTCCAGTTTGGGGGGTGGAATGTGCTTGGGGCCAACACCATGCAATGGGGTCTGGATGAGGTCCAAACAAAACAGACAGCAGCCCGCTTCCATGGGGAGGCCTCGTCCCCTCTCAGCCCTTGCAGCCTGCTCCTGTGCTTAGAGGTGAGAAGTGCAGAACCCCAGCCTCAGGTCCACAGGTGCCCTGCCTCATCCCCGAGGGTTCATCTCTAAAATCATAAACACAAAGACAAATCATGCGTCTCCACAGTTTCCAGGCAAATCGTGGAAAATTGGGATCAAGAACAGCCATGTCCTGGCTCTATCAGTTAATCTATAAAATGAGTAATAAATAAATAAAAGCCAATGTGAATGTGTGCATGCATGACATTTTTCTTTTTAATTTACAAAGTATGTCAGAAACAAATATTCAGTACCATGTCTACCACCCCCAGCTTTAAAACTCAGGGTCTTCGGGGACTGAAACCTCATAGAATCGGGTCACTTGACAGCCCCACATCCTGTTGCTCACAGTCCTCCTACAGCTGTGGGAGGTGACATTGCTGCACCTGGATGAGGCAGGCCATCCCACATCACTCCAAGCCCTGTCGGCCAGGGACCCAAGTCCCCCTCTGAGGAAACACCTCTGAAGCACCGTCAGTACAGTGGCATGGCATGGGCAGCTGGGCAGGAGGGACTTGGTACCACACACCATGTCCACACTGTGGAATAGAAGCTGGGTCTGAGAGCAGAGAACACGAGCACTCACGGTCCTAGGAAGCCAGACCCTGGACCCTCCTCTCCGCAGAAGCCCTCCCAGCTGCTCCTCTGAGTGCCCCTGTGTATATTTCCAACCAGGTACAGCCCTGCGGTGTGAGGTCCTTCTGCAAGATGACCACGTCCAGGGGCTCCTCAGACTGCAGGGGCCCTGAGCATGGGGACTGGTGGGGACAGAAGAGGAGGTCCCCCTCCACGGTACTGCCAATCAACCCCAGTGGGAGGAAACTAAAGCTTCCGACCAGGAGAGTGAGGAGACCCTGAGCTTTTGAGAAGTTTCCAGAAAGGACAGGACCTAGGCAGCCAGGTCAGCTTGCAGTTGTCCTGAACAAGACACAAAACAGGCTGAGCATGGAGTGGCCTCCCCCTCCACAGCCCTGAAGATCTCCGCTGCTGGCAGGACTCTGCAGCTGGAGGGCCTCCCCCGGCCTTTCCTGCAAATTACTAGCCCCACGTGTTCTCCCTAAATCGCCCGCCCCATCCAGAGCTGGAACCCATTCTCCATGCTGCTGGTACCTGCGACTGTTTTGAAAATGCTTCAGAGAATCAAATGTGGCATAGGCAGCTTGTGAGACTTCTGAGGCCAGAGCATGAAAAGCAATATGAATCCCACTGACAACAGCTGTCTCTGTCTCTTCTCTGAGTCTCTGTCCATCATTCTCTGTCTCTGTCCATCATTCTCTGTCTCTAACTTTCTCTAGCCTGTCTCTGTATCTCTCTGGGTCTCTCTGTCTTCCTATCTTTCTGTCCCTGTCTCTGGCTTTTTATGTCTCTGTCTCATTCCATATATCTCTGTCTCTCTTTTTCATTCATTCATATTCTCTCTCTCTCTCTCTCTCTCTCTCTCTCTCTCTCTCTCTCTCTCTCCTTTAGGTTAGTGCATTTGCAGCCCTGAGCACCACACAGAGACCCCAGCCAGGCTACGCTCCAGAGACCATAAGGAGAGATTGCCCAGTTACTGGAGTGAGCCCAGCCCAGAAGCCATATATATGTGAGCAAAACCACCTTTGACACACCCTCATAACTAAGTTCATGCAAAAGCCCAAGTGAGCCCAGCAGAGCCTTTCCTGAATCCCTGCCCATAGAAACAGGGAGAGGTAATGAAAGGTCATTGTTTCAAGATGTAAAGATGTGGGGCACACTTTTCCTCCAGGATAGCTAGCAAATATAAAGCAGGTGTATGCACCCAGGTCTCTGCTTCTGGTTCCTGGCACAGAACCCTTAAAGCTCTTGTCATTGCCCAAGTGATACAGACGCCGAGAGCATCTCCTTCTAATATTTGGTCTTTGGGCCTGGTTATGGACACAGAGCTTGGGATATAAGAGACTTCTGTGCTCTGATGAAGCTACTTTTGGTGGCTCCTGTATGCAGGATGGTCACCAGAAGACAAGATCACAATTAGAAGCTTGGGACTTTCAGTCTGCCCCTTCGCCAGTCTCCAGAGAGGAGGCAGTTGGAAATGGAATTAAAACTGGTCCTGCCTGCACTATGTGCTCTCCATGGAAATCCCAGAAGAGGTGGCTTGGACAGGCCCCTGGCCAGTGAAAACAGGAACTGCCTGCAGGGTGGTGAGCCTGAAGGGTGTGAAGCTCCACACCCATCCCACTGGCCCTATGCCCATCTTCCATCGTGCTGGTCATCTGGATCCTTCATCATTCCCTTTATTAATATCATAAATTAGTAAATGTCAATGTTTTCCTGAGTTCTATGAGCTTTCTTAGCAGGTTTTCAATCCCAAATGGGAACCCCAGTTCATAGCTGGTAGGCCAGAAGAACAGGTGACCATCTGGCAGGGGTAATTGGCATCTGAAGTGGGGCCAGTCTTATGGGATTGAGCCCTCATGCTAAGAGCCACTGCCAAGTAATATGATGCATGGCATTTTTGGTTGAAAGGTGACGCCAGCTAGCCATTGAGATGATATGATTATGTTAAGATTTACATTCATATGGATATTGGACTCTTGCTGTCCACCTCGGCCTGCTACAGGACTCCTGGAGAGTTCCCATTGGTTGGGGAAGTGCAGTAGGAGGGATTTCCGGAGTAGGAACTTCCTCTTAGGATCCGGGAGAACGCCGCGTGCGTCAATCGGGATCCTTCTTCCCAGGGGAGTACGGGACATTGGTGGCAGTTTCAAAAAATAAAGTTTGTTCCTGCTTGAGTGGCTCGTGATTCTGTGCCCAGCCAGACTGCGGCAATTGGTGGCCCGTGCGGGGGATGCCTGAAGCTTGGAGGTGAGTAAAATTGTTCGCCCCTGAGGGAAGGCGAGAGAATGGGTGACCATTTCAAAAAACAATGTGTTCTTGTTTTGATTTATTTTGTTTTTGTTTCAAGCTGCCTATCCCTAGAATTTTCTCAGGCAAACTGGGAAAAATGGTTGGCTCAAGGTTTGAAGTTGTTTGGCCCTGAGAAAGAGAAAATTGATACAACTATTTTTTGTTCCATTTTTGTTTCATTCTGTTTCGGTTTTGTTTTATGCTATCTTATTGGGTTGCGTTACCTTTATAGTAGATTAGAAACTAGTAAAAAACAAACTGAAAGACTGTTAAGTAAATTGTTAGAGGTCCAGGCTATGGTAGAAAACATGTTAGGTCAAGCAAAAGAGAAAGTCTCTCGAGCTAGTCAGACAGAGGAAAATTTGAAGGAAGAAAGCTTAGAGGAAGAACAACCATCAGGCGGGAAATTACAACAGGAGGCTGCTACTAACTCCATTCCATCACCAGAGGGCGTAATTCAACCAACAGCTCCATCTACAGCTGGGCGGCCCTCAACTCCCATAGTTGATGGACAGAATCCTGAGGCAGGACCTCAAAGATTAGCATGCCCTGTACTTGAGCAGGCAGGAGGGCAACGAATTCACCGTGCTTTAGATTTTAAAACAGTGAAGCAATTAAAGGAGGCTGTAACAACCTATGGTCCTCAAGCACCCTTCACCATAAGTATGGTCGAATCTATTACCAACTTGGACATGACGCCAGCAGATTGGGCTAGCATGTGTAAATCTGTGCTAAATGAAGGACAACATTTGTTATGGAAGGTTGCCAAGGAGGAATTTTGCACGGAGACAGCTAGGCAAAATGCAGCAGCCGGTTACCCTCAAAGAAATCTAGAAATGTTGTTAGGAAAAGGACCTTATGAGGGTCAATGGCAACAAATTGAATATGATCCTGGTGTATATGCACAAATTGCTGTAGATGTGGTTAGGGCATGGAAGACTTTACAGGGGCATGGAGATTTACAAGGTCAATTATCTAAGGTAGTACAAGAAACAAATGAACCTTACACTGAATTTGTAGATAGGCTTATTCAAACAGCTTCTAGAATATTTGGAGATACAAAACAGGCAATGCCATTTATAAAACAACTGGCTTATGACCAAGCAAATCGTTGCTGCAGAGAGGTTATTAGACCATGGAGACATGAAGATTTAAACACATATATTAAATTATGTAGAGACATTAATGAACAAGGGCAAGTCTTAGCAGCAGTACAACAGGCTTTAGATGCCAGGCCAAAAACATGCTACAATTGTGAACAAACAGGACATTTTAAAAGGAGTTGCCCCAAAGGAGGAGGGTTTAACAAAGCTAGGTATCAAAGGAATAAAATACCGGGTATTTGCCCACAATGCCGTAGAGGAAGACATTGGGCTAATGAATGCCATTCTCAAACCACCATAGAGGGTATTCTGTTATCAAAAAACGGACAAGGACCAAGTGTTTACCCACGATATCGTGGAGAAAGGCATCAGGCTCCATTGCCAAAAAACGGACTGGGGGGCCCAATGCTCCGGAGCCCACAACCTCAAATATACAGGGCAATGGAGGAACCCAGCAGCACCATCAAGGGAGTGCCCAGGACACATTATCCATTAAATCCCATCAGACAAACCAGAGGGAGCGCAGGGTTGGACATCTGCGCCTCCACCAGAGCAGTACTAACTCCAGAGATGGGAGTTCAAATCATTCCCACAGGAGTAAAAGGACCTCTTCCCCAAGGAACAGTAGGTTTATTATTGGGACACAGTTCTTCTACTCTAAAAGGACTTATGATAAGTCCTGGGGTAATTGATCCCGATTATGAAGGTGAAATAAAAATTATAGCCAGTTCTCCAAAGGGTATATCAGTAATTTCACCAGGAGATAGAATAGCACAGTTATTAATAATACCCAGCCTACATGATAAATTTTCCAGTCGTACTGCAGAAAGATGCTCCAGGGGATTAGGCTCCAAAGGTGTAGATTGGGCTATGCTGTCTTTAAATTTAGATTCTCGCCCCATGCTAAAACTAAATATTCAAGGACATGAATTTAATGGGCTACTGGACACAGGTGCTGACCTTAGCATCATATCTCATCAAGAATGGCCAAAACATTGGCCATTACAACAAGCCACTCAAACACTTCGAGGCCTAGGAGTGGTGACTATCCCCATAGAAGTGCAATGGTATTAGATTGGAAGGATCCTGAAGGATGTGAAGGAACTATACAGCCCTATGTATTGGATCATCTTCCTATAAATTTATGGGGACAAGATGTCCTAGATCAATTAGGTTTGACATTAACAAATAACATCAATCCTAACACGCCCACTACTAGGGCTAGACAAGACTTTAGGAAAGAAAAAAGATTAAGAGAACAAGAACAAGGCATGACAGCACCAATTCAAATAGATCAAGGAATAAATAGACATGGATTGGATTTTCAGAAAGGGTCACTGAGACAATCAAAACTACTTGGAAATCAGAAAGACCAGTGTGGGTTCCTCAGTGGCCCCTGACTAAATAAAAGATACAAGCAGCCCATGACCTGGTCAAACAACAAGTAGTGGAGGGACATATACAACCTTCTGTATCTCCCCATAATACTCCCATTTTTGTCATTAAAAGAAATCTGGTAAATGGAGGTTATTGCAAGATTTAAGAGCCATTAATAATGAGATGGTTATAATGGGACCTGCTCAATCAGGGATTCCCCAATTGTCTGCTTTACCAAAAACCTGGTATGTTTTAGCTATCCATATTAAAGATTGTTTTTTTTCAATTCCAATTCATCCTGAGGATAGTCCACATTTTGCATTTACTATCCCTGCACTAAATCATGAAGGTCCTGATCAGAGATATGAAAGGAAAGCACTCCCTCAAGGGATGGCTAATAGTCCAACTATGTGTCAAATTTATGTTAACAAAGCAATCCAGCCACTTAGAAATTAAAATCCTGAACTACAAATATTTCACTATATGGATGATGTGTTATTGGCACATAAAGATAAAAACACATTGCTGGAGTGTTATGCCACACTTACAAATTTATTAAAAAATTATAATCTAGAGATAGCATAGATAAAGTACAATTAAATCTTCCAATTAATTATTTAGGAGTTCTATTATCCTCAACCATGGTCCGTCCACCAAAAATTCAAATACGAGTAGATCAACTCAAATCACTTAATGACTTTCAAAAGTTATTGGGAGACATAAATTGGATAAGGCCTTATCTAGGCAAACCAACAAGAGAGCTAGGACCTTTATTTGATATCCTAAAAGGTCCATCAGATCCAAATTCACCCCACATGTTAACGCCTGAAGCAAGAAAGGCATTAAAAATCATTGAAACATATATGGAAAATATGCATTTGGGTAGAATTGATATAAGTTTGCCTTTATTATTTATTGTACTAACAACAAAAAATATTCCTACAGGAGTATTTTGGCAAGAAGGTCCATTATTGTGGATACATTTATCTTATTCTCCTAACACTGTTCTTACTAGGTATCCTGAGGCTGTAGGACAATTAATACTCAAAGGAATAAAAGCAGCAAAGGGAGTGTTTGGTATTTCTCCCAATAAAATTATTACTCCATATACTATGGATCAAATTGATGAGTTAGCTAATGAGTTAAATACATGGGCAATAATCATGTGTAAATCTAATGTTTCATTTGATAATCACTTACCATCTAATCTTTTGTTGTCTTTTTGGTCTAAGCAACCTGTAGTTTTTCCAAAAATGACAAGAAAAACCCCTATCATGAATGCTCCAAATATATTCACTGATGGGTCAAATAATGGTACAACAGCAGTAGTTACCCCTGATCAAACTTTTACATTTTTAGTACCCAAACAATCAGCTCAAAAGGTAGAGCTTAATGCAGTATTACAAGCTTTTTTGATGTTTAAAGATTCTGTAATAATTTATTTTCTGATAGTCAGTACGTAGTTAATGCTATAGTATCCCTTAAAGATGCTGGTAGGATTTCCCCTTCTTCTACTGTTTTCTCTTTGTTTTCCACTATATAAAGTCTAATCTGGGACAGAAAAGATCCATTCTTTATAGGACATATCAGGGCACATACAGGATTGCCTGGATCCCTTAGTTTGGGCAATGAATTAGCAGATAAATCTACACATGACCTACATATTTTCTCCACAATAGAAGCAGCTATAATTTTTCATAAAAGGTTCCATGTCAATGCTAATACTTTACAAAAGCATTTTAAAATAACTAAAGAACAAGCCAGTTATATAATAAAACAATGTCAAAATTGTGTGGCATTTTTACCACAAGCTAATCTTAGAGTCAATCCTAGAGGACTGATACCTAACCATATTTGGCAGATGGACGTCACACACTTGCCAGAATTTGGAAAATTAAAATATTTGCATGTTACAGTTGATACTTCTTCCAGATTTTTGATGGGCTCCCTTCATGCCGGAGAAAAAACTAAAGATGTTATAGCTCATTCCTTCCAAAATTTTGCCACTGTGGGCATTCCAAAACACTTAAAAACAGATAATGGTCCTGGTTATGCTTCTACCTCTTTTAAACAATTTTGCTCATCATTTGGCATTACTCACATAACAGGAATTCCATACAATCCTCAGGGACAAGGCATAGTCGAAAGAACTCATCAAACTATTAAAATGTACTTATTAAAACAAAAAGAGGGAATTGGAAAGGGGTATATATCCCCCAAAGATAAACTTAAAATAACCCTTTTTACTCTAAACTTTTTAAATTTGGATTCATCAGGGCTTAGTGCTGCAGAAAGACATTTGTATCCAAAAAATGTACAATAAGCCTAAGGTACTTTGGAAGGATATTCTAACAGGACAATGGAAAAGTCCTGACCCAGTGATTGTCTGGAGTCGGGGCTCTGTTTGTGTTTTTCCACAGGGAGAACAGCAGCCGATTTGGATTCCAGAGAGATTAACAAAAACAATTTCTACAGACCAAAAAGAAGATGATTTGATTCAAATCCATAACAGCTGATATCCAGAGCTCCAGCTTGGCTATTCTTACATCTGCAACAGTGATTAACCAGGATGCTTTTTTCAATATCTATTTTATTATTGCTTTTTCCCACATCATAAAGTTCTATTTTATTTTTGAGCTCATACAGACCTAGGTTAATGTTTTTCTGATCAGTTTTATTTTTTGACTGTGGAGTTTTTAAACATTGCAGTGGAGATTTCACCTAGGTAAAGCTACAAGGCCTTTACTATTGTCTTATGTGTTTTTGTTACATGTGCACACTTCTGTTTTGTGTTGTATGTCTGTATGTGCGTATGTCCATATATCATATATGAGGAGCGCTCATGAATAAATGTATCCAATTTTTTTTATCATTAATGTGATTTTAATGGTTTAATTTAAATTGGGTAAACAGCTGTTGAGGATTGTTTAAACATGTGTACAAATAAGCACGTTAACAGATCTGTTTGTTTACTTTCACCTTTCCTTTTCATTATATTTTATAATTCTGTTCAGGATAATGTAAATTGCTCAAAATATTGTTTTCTTAGTATCTGTTGGAATGTTACATATTTTTTTTTTAGCATCATTGTCAGAATTCCTATCTTCATCCCAGTGCCGGTGAAGACAAGATGAAACCAAACTACAGTTTCTTCAATAGTTATCACAACAAACTGTATAAAATGATGCATTAATGAATAATAACTCAACAAATAATGCTCAATCACTGAGTTGATTTATTTTGGGAGGAAATGGACATATTGATAGATTTCTCTGCTTTGAACTGCTTACAAAACTTGCCTGGACTATGTATCACTTGTATGCATTGTGCTCTATCTGTTGATGCAGCGAATTATGGTAGTGCTGGCATATCTTTACTGATGTGTCACCAGTGTTGCAATTTTTTCCTAAAGAGTCATCAATTGACTTGATGTCGTGGCATTTCTGTAACCTCCTCCCTTCTACTAGTGATGGTGTAATTTTGGGGGCCACCAGAGGTGAGGCAAAGAACCTCACCCCCCCCACTGGTGCATAGGCCTATCCACAAGTATGGCTATATGCTGGACTGGTAGTCAGTGACGGGTATGATCCGATTGCAGTGGTATCAACCTAAGACAGGAGGCTGACGCCTAGAGGTCAGTTTTCCGATGATGGGTAAGAACCATATGTTGAATTGGACAAACCTAACAGGCATGGTCCCTAGCCACATTGCTTGTTGCTTAATTAAACAGAAGGGGGGAGATGCTAAGAGCCACAGCCAAGTAATATGATGCACGGCATTTTTGGTTGAAAGGTGACGCCAGCTAGCCATTGAGATGATATGATTATGTTAAGATTTACATTCATATGGATATTGGACTCCTGCTGTTCACCTCGGCCTGCTGCAGGACTCCTGGAGAGTTCCATTGGTTGGGGAAGTGCGGTAGGAGGGATTTCTGGAGGAGGAACTTCCTCTTAGGATCCGGGAGACCATGCGTGCTTCGATCAGGATTCTTCTTCCTGGGGGCATACGGGGCATTGGCGGCAGTTTAAAAAAATAGTTTGTTCCTGCTTGAGTGGCTCGTGATTTTGTGCCTAGCCAGACTGCGGCACCCTCTGCTTGTCTACAGTAACTCCATCTGTGCTGCCTGAATAGAAGATTAGGAGGCACTCAGCTGGTGTCCCCTGTAAAATCACTTGGTTTGGGAATACCTCCACGTACCTTGTAGAGACCAGAAGTGATCTGTGCTGAGACCTCAGCAGAAGAAAACAGTCAGTTACTTGGTTTTTCCTTACTGTTCAAGAAAAAACTGCGAAGACTTCTACTTCCAAGCACCATCTTTTCCCACACAGGGAGCAGCAGGTGGAGGTCCTCTTTCCACAGAGGGGCAGTGGGCGGAGGTCCTCTCTGCACATGGGAGCAGCAGGTGCAATGAAGACTTTGAAATAGAAGCATCCTGGGCAGAGAGTGCAAGGGTGACTATGCTGGTGACTGCTTCAGAGGGGACTGCAGACCTGGTGGGAGCACGTGCCTCCCCCTGGGGGATGCTCCAAGACATCTGTCCCCAGGAGCCACCATGTGGGGAGGTCCCTGGAGAAAGGGCACTCCCTGTATTCGAAGTTAAAGAATTTGATTCTTAATTTTCTCTCCGTTCTGGGAAACACCCTAACCCAACAGCTGCTGGAGAGAACCTTTCCTACAAAGCCCTAGGAGTAGACCAGCATCCCACTCCCCAGCAGGGACTCTTGAGATCTGTCTTTGAGCCTAAAATTCTAAACCTGAACACTTTGCCACTCGAGTTTAAGGGAAAACGTGGACTATCAGAAAACAAAAAGCAGATAACAAAAGTGTGATGTAAAATTACAGTCTTTCTGGACAATAGAAAAAGAAAGTGAACTAGGAAATATTTTTAAAATCAAGGTCTAAACAGGAAGCCAATGAAAGTGGCACAATTGTGAGCAATTAAATAAGATAAGGAAATGTCATCATTTATCATTTATGATAGAACATTGTCCACCAAGGGATCAGTCATGACCCTGGGCCTGCAGAGAGGAAATGTACCATTAGTGCGACACCTGGATCCGCAGGGCACTGTGCTCACGAAGGCATAATCATGTCAGTGTTCTGCAAAGATTTGTTCCTTTTTATATCCACGGATGAAATGTGGGAAAAGTAAAATATAATTTCAGAACAGACCATAAATGTTCCCGGACTTGACAGTGTAAAACTAAAGCACCAATAAAAATTGGGAGGAGAAGGGGAAGAAAATTTATTACAATGTTGTAGAAACTGGACATTGAGAAACTTCCAGAAGTTGATGGATTATATTCTGTTTTTCAAAAGCTTTTATGGCAATGAAATGATTCTGTATGACACTATGATGGTGCTTATGTGAGATGATGTCATGAATCTGGGACAAAAATAAGCCAGGGTTATACAACACAGTCAGGGAGCCCTAATGTAAGCTGCACAGGTGGACACGGGTTGACTGATTGTGACCAATGCACCTCACCAGCTCAAGATGCTGATGACAGGGGAAACTGAGGTGGGGGCAGGGAATATAGAGGAATTTTGTACTTTGTGCTTATTTTCTTTTTCTGTACCTAACACTGCTCCAAAAATAACCTTTACTTAGTTAAGATAAAAGATAATTAAGAACCAGAGACAATAATATGGCAATTTTAAATTGATCTGAATGAAGGGGAGTAACTGAACCAAAAAATGCGTCTTCTGTGAAGAGAAGTGGCTACACATTTTGAGGATCTGCGTAATGTATCACCTTCTGAAGCGAGTCTGCAGCAGTGCCATGCAGGCCTTTGTTTAGAGAAGGGCCAGGGCGTGGTGGCCAGGAGAGCTGGCTCTCCTTGTACGCCGTGCCCTGTGCCTTGACATGTGGCCTGGGCCGGACTCTCTTAGGGAATCAAGCCATTTCTGTTCCCAGTGCTGGTCCCAAATGTGGCCTTTCTCCGGAGCACACTGGCCTTCCAGGAGGGGCAGTGGTGCCCGTCAGTGCTGGAGGCTGGGGTTGGTCCTGCCCTTCTGCCATCTCTCACCTTCTCCACCACCCTCACCCCTCAGAGTCCCAGAGGCTCACTGACCCTGCACATGGAAGGTCTCGGGGCAATTTAGCCACGTTCCCCCAGGGCTGTCTGCTCCCCCTCACCCCGAGGCTCCTTAGAGTCACTCCCTCACCCACTCGTTCGTCCACCTGCTCACCAGGTGCACTGAGGGTTTGGGGAGCCGGGACCTGGCCTCCTCTGAGTGAGGCTGGACCTGGGCCCTGGAGCCTGCCCAGGAGCTGTGGCTGAAAGGCAGACCCAGGGCCACGGGTACAGGCAAGGTAGAGGCACTGGGGACAGCATGCTGGCACTCAACCTGTGTTCCAGGGGCAGGAGGAGGATAAGAGTCAGCAAAGTGGGTGGCAGAAAGCAGGCTGAGGCAGAGGGAGACAGGAGACCACGCCTTGCACTATGGTCCCCCAGAGGGACAGAGCCTATGTGGGGTGTGTGTGGAGAGAGATGGATCCTAGGACTGGCTCATGCAACCCTGGGGGACAGCAGGTGTGAAATCCACAGGGCAGACCCCAGGCTGCAGACCCCGGGAAGGGCTGATGTCACCGCTCAGACCCAAGGACCATCACATGCAGAATTACTTCTTGTTTGGGTCCTTCTGTAGACTGTGAGAGGCACACGCACATGATGGAAGGTCGTGTTCATTTCCTTCACAGTGACAGGTGGACCTGTGTTTGGCCAAAAGCGAGGTGCCCTGATCCAGCCATGTTGACATCAAATTAACCATTAGCAGTGTCCCAGGACCCCAGGTGCCACCGTGTGAATGTAGAGAAGTGGAGTGAGGGGAAGCCCTCAACAGCCCTTGGGCCTGGCAGTGAAGTTGACAGTGGTTCTCACAAGAGTTGTTTCTGGAAGCTTCCAAGTTCTGCCACAATCTCAGGCAAAATCTAAACCTGAAGGATTCTCCACCTCCTCCCCTTTGAATGCCCCCACAGCTTGCTCTCCATGCCCCTTACCACCACCAAGGCCAGTCCCTGGCCTTGGCCCAGAACTTTGGCCTCTGTGCTGGTGAACAGCAGCCCTAACTCCAGAACCTTCTCTGTGCCCGATCCTCGTTCCCAATAGTCGCTGTCCCCTCGGTGGGCCAGCTTTATCGTAGTCCCCAGCACAGCCTGCACAGTGCCACGTTCTTCACTGTCTCCTGGGAAGACACATCCTCTTCCCTGTCCTCCTGGAGCAGCTGCCTGAACGCCACTGGCCCCATGGGTGGCCACAGCACCGAGAGCAGCGAGCAGGCTGCAGGGGGGATTCTACCACAATCTCACGGGGTTCCTCTGCGCCCACCCAGGTTGGGGTCTCACAGCGAGGGGCGTGCGGCAGCTCTCCAGTTAAGACTCGTCAACCAGTTGGGCAAGTGCTCCAGAAGAGAGGCCAGCCTTCATTACACCATTTCATCCGTGGTCCTGGGTATCTTTTGGAACCCACATGGATGTTGAAGTTCAATCGTGTGTGAACAAACGTAGGCTTTCTCTTTTAATTACAGTTCTACCCCTAATTTCTGTGATTTTTACAACCATACGTTGATAATGTTTTAATGTTACTAAATAACTAAATTCCCTGAAATAATACAGTTTAAGTTTTTGGGTTTTTTTTTTATGGTAAAACTGGGCAAGTTCTGTCCCTGACTTGGTGGCCGACTGTGTGCCGGTGGCCTCAGAGTGATCCTGGAGATGCCACTCCCTGGCCTCGAGGTTTCCCGGGCCTGGGAGCTGCAGAATCACAGTGGTCCCTGGTTGTGCTTATCAGAGAGGCTGCTGACAGCGCCCGGTTCCTCCCTCCAGCTCTAATGAGCAGCTCTGGGAGAAGGCAAGGCGAGGGCCCATCCCACACCGCCCCTGGTGCTTCTCATCAGTGCTAAGAAGCTTCCTGAGAAACTGGCACGAGTCGCCCTCCCTCAGAAACAGGTACTGGGTTGACTGCCCTGTGCTGACGAGGCTGTGAAGGAGCCCGCTGCCTTCAGCTCGCTGAGAGGAGCAGCTCCCAGAGCAGAGAGGGAGGAAAGCAGGAGGGCTCCAGACAGCCTGAGACGCAGGAAGCTGGCTCAGGGCTGCACCCATGACCTCACAGCTTCCCGCTGCTCCTCCAGCAGGCCCAGTCCCCGTGCATCAGAGCCTAATCCAGCCCAAGAGGGAGCCCGCACCTGCACAGGCTGCCCTGGGGATCCAGCTCTGTCCAGCTCCTCTGGGCTCCTCTGGCCAGGTAGCCCCAGCAACTGTCTCCCCTCCCTGGCCCAGAACCTTGGATCCCCAGACTTGAGCCTGGACGGTATATCAGTGTCCCAGACACTGCCATCTTCACCGAGATGCTTGGTCACCTGCTCCCTGTTCTTCAGAGCACTTGACCCAGAGTCCTGCCTGGATACTCTGGGCCATCTGAGAGGCCCACCAGGTAACTAGACCCTGTCCAGTACTGTTCTGTGGGCCCAGCACCAGGGACCTTGCTTAGCATTACAAAATACAGGACAAACCACAGGCATTTTCTAATTTGCCTCCCATTTAATGAACTCCCAGTTGATGCTATTGACCTCTGAACAATTAATTATCTTAGGACCAGTAGTGATTTCAACTGTTTATTGAGGTAAAGGACAAACTCCTTACGGAATATTCAAATTCCTCTAAAGTTGATCCCTAAATCCAGCCAGTTCTGTAAAGGTATGGACTGGATTGTGTCCTGCCCAAAATGCACATTTGGAGCCCTAACCCCCAGACATCAGAATCTGACTCTTTGGAGGCAGACCACTTAAGAGATGGTCAGGTTTAAGTGAGCTGTTAGAGTGGGCCCTGAGGCCGTCTGACCAGTGTCCTGATAAGGACTAGGACGCCAGAAGGGACAATGGTGGGAGATGCAAGGGTAAGGAGCCCTTGGGAAATCAGCAAGAGGACGGCCATCTGCAAGCCCAGAAAGGAGCCCAGGGACGCCCAGCCCTGGCAGCTGGGACTCTGTGGCCCTCCAGACCCCAGGACTGCAGGTAACAAATGCCACTGTTGAAGCCACTGCTGTGTGCACTCGCTGGCTTTGGCTGTAGGAGGCACATCATCTTACCCGCGACACGCAGGCCAGGAACCGGGTGCTCAGCATCTCCTCCTTTACCCTTTCTCATGCCGTTTTATTCCTGTTGGAGTGCCCTGTTCTCTATAGCCCTGAGAACCCTATTATCCCCTAAGCACCTCAGTTTCATGTGCCCCGAGGACCCCACGAGGCATGGGCCCTGCCCTGGGAGCACCTCGCGTGAAGACACCTGCAGCGCATCCACGGCGCTCACAGCTCCCCTCGCAGGCCCACAGAGCTGGCATCCCGGGCTCCATTCAGCATCTGCTACACACTCCCACTAGGAGCTCCGTGCCCCGCCGTCTTTGGGCATGCAGGTCAGGCCCCCTCTGAGAGCAGTTGTCCCTACAAGGGCTCCTACAAGGGCTCCTCCTCCTCCTTCAGGTACTCACAGGAGCAGCCCCAGCTCTCAGACACCCACGTCCCCCTCTCCTGCCACCTATAAGTTACCACTCTGGGTTTCCCGATTCAGGACCTGCAATGGCAGGTGGATTTCCTCTTACCTCTCTAACCACTGACTTGATTCAGTGGTCAGAGAGGTAAGAGGAGCCACCAGGCATCCTGTGCACCCTGATGAGCAGGCCATAGTGCTGAGAGAAGGAGAAGTGGGCGGACAGTGGCAGGTTGGAGGGGAAGGAGTGGAGCCTCAGAGACAGAGGAGGGTGAAGGGCTGAAAGAGAGAACCAACCGAGGGGTCCGGCTCAGTCCGCCCTTTCCCAGGCTCCTGCTTCACATTTGCTGGTCTCCATGCTGTTACCCCAAGGTGTCAAAGACCTGCCCACTACCCTTCCAAAGACTCCATTTTAGTGTGCACTGGTAGAATTGGGGATCTGTTACTGAGCGAGTCCTTCCTATTTGAGGCACTTAGTGTATTCTTAAAATCAAGTTCAGCTGTAGTAGCTCCAGAGGTTGTGCAGATGTGATTGTCAATAAGGTCCCAACCTGTGAATCATCCATGGAAATATGGCGGCTCTAAACACATGGAAACCTGTGAATAAATGTTCTATTTGTTTTTATGAAAGAATCCACTTATTTTGTACCATCAAACTGTTGACAGCAGTACCATCAAGGAGGAGTGGAAGTCTGGTTCCGGCCCCCCCGTAGATCAGTGTACATTAAGGGGAGCAGGCACAAGAGCGTGGTCTTTGTCATCTCCCTCTTTTGTCTCCTAGGTGATCATCACGGGCAGTCCTCCTTCCCAACACCCTACATTGGAAGGAGTGGGTGAGATGAATGAGTTCATATCAACCAAACAATGTCCAGAGCCCCATGACCAAACATGGCAGATGGATACAACCTGTTGGTCTGAATATCATGGCTGGTTAGAGGAAAGATGGATTCCAGAAACCAACTCTTCTTACCTCCCCTAGGATCTGGAGAGGTTTACCTAAATCTGCCCCTGGCTGGGAGGGCTGAGGGGGTGGGATGTGGAGGGAGCTGGGCAAGTCCTACAGGCTGAAGAGCAGGCTGCTGCCCCTGCCCCCGCCCCTGGCCCTGGCCCGCTGCCCATTCGTTAAGACAAAGAGTAAAGATTGGCTCTGTGCTTGCATTATATGCACACATAAAGTCTGGCCCTGTATCTGCAGACCAGTGCCAAAATGTGTCGTTCCTTTAAATTTTTGTATTTATTTTAATTAGACACCAGCAGAATGCCATTTGCAGTGGCATATTGAATACCTTTGCAATTAACAATACCAAGCCAGAGAGATGGGCTTCCTCCACATTCTTTTAATTAACTGCAAATGGTTCAAGGACAAATCAGTGTTGATTTTTTCATGGACAGAATGTGGAGGCTAGGGAATATGCCCTTCATGGGTAATAAGTGTAATTTTTTGAAAATTCAAGGATCTATCAGAATGTATTTCTGCTTTCATGTCATTATCAGAAGTAAGAGGGGCTGGGGCTGTAGCTCAGTGGCAGAGCACTTGCCTAGCATGCGTGAGGCACTGGGTTCAACCCTCAGCACCACATAAAAATAAAAATACACATAAAATAAAGGCATTCTGTCCATCTACAATTAAATTTTTTTAAAAAAAAAGAATAAGAAGGATTAACAGATGCAATTCATGAAATATTTTGAGTACAACATTTCACTTAATATGGAAATGAGGTAGAACGTCTAATTTGCTTGAGTGGGGTAAATGACAGTGACAATTTGAACCGTTATGTCAAATTCCGTGGTCCAGACAGTCATCTGGCATCCTGACCCAAGCTCTCTTATCACAGCTTCTGAGAATTAGGGTACATTTTCTCTGTCCCCAACCCTCTTTCCTTTGTGTTGCTAACATTGCTTCTTCTCAACACCCCATGTGAACGTCTCAGCACGTTCAAGTATTTAAAAGAAATGTCTGTTTTCCCCTTAATCTATGGAGCTGGACTCTGTGGATGTCAGATGCTGTTTCTTTTAGTCCAAAGGGAACATCCATTGGTTTGGGGCAGTGATGCTACTTCTCCTCTCTTGTGGTACGTTGAGCTCATCTTCAGCACCACTGGGCACAGGAACGAAAGGAGTTTGCTATAGCCAAAGAGCATGACGCACGGCAGGACCTTACTTACCCCCAGAAAAGAGAACACCATGCCAGCCCTGGCCCAGCGTGGGCAGTGCTGGGTCGCCATTGAGATGATGACCCTGAAAAATGGCAGCTACAACCTCACTGAATATGATTAGCTTCTCCTGAACACAAAGAAATCAAGCCCTTCATTTGCCAAACGCATCCTCCCTAAAGAATCTGCAGAAGCACACGCGTGCCCATGTTCACGCTAAAAGCAGCCACTGCGAGCATTTAGGGGAGGGGGCGTTTTGATTCATGCTCTCTGTGCTGGATATAAACTCTGGAGATTCAGCAAAATTTCTTTTTTCATTTGCTGAGTTGAACAACCTCTTCTCTTTCTCTCCTCTCTCACGCACTACAACTCTGAACTGAATTTTTATAGCTGCAGACTGCCAAGTGAAATCCCTTCAATATTAAATTTTGCAACCATCATAAGAAAGGGGAATTATTTGCTGTGCTACGGAAATGAAATATACTTTAAATTGAATAGCCTCATGAATATGCTAACAAGTCCCAGAGAATTTAATAATAATAACAGATCTTGTCTTCATGCGGCCTCTTTCTCCCGGTAAAGACTGACAGCATTTTTTTAAGGGGGGCAGCAGGGGGAGAACACAGTCATCACAATTATTCTATTTTATGAACAAGAGGAGTAAAACCGTCTCTCTACATGAAATCGGCAGCAAGCACCTCTGTGTTTTCATTTGGGCTCTCAGAAAAACAGGACTGAGGCTGGGCACTTGGAAGGGTTTCTGAGACCTTTCCTTGGGGGGTCTCCCTTTGACCTAATCTCAAACCCTGCAGCCCC
Organism: Ictidomys tridecemlineatus; assembly: GCF_052094955.1. NCBI lineage: Eukaryota > Metazoa > Chordata > Mammalia > Rodentia > Sciuridae > Ictidomys > Ictidomys tridecemlineatus. The sequence goes on along the minus strand of NC_135477.1, from coordinate 258,339,501 downwards.
TGTGTCTTCTAGGGCCAGCCCAGAAGCGAGGAAGTGATCACCCACTTCCCCTGCTCAGGATGGAACTGGGTCTCAACTCAGTGTGGACAGCCAAGCAGAGTCCTCTGGACTCCCCAAGGCAGACCCTAAAGCAGTGTCTCCAGGTCCTCCTCCTGGCCTCCTGGCCTCCTGGCTGCTGGAGGGAGGGCAGCCGCGTGGCTGAACACCAGCCAGTGTAGCCGAGGGCAGGTTCGAAGGTAAACAAGAAGACTTGGGTCCAAAGAAGGGCTGGGGGCCTCAGGGAGCGGTCAAAACCAGGTAAATTCTAGGCTTATCCTAGCAGCCTCCTTGTGTGACCTTCTGGCCATGAGGGCCCGGCTGGAGGGGCTAAGGAGGGACTGAAGGGTGGAAGCAGACCTTCCGGGAACCACCCCATGGGGCTTTGCAGCCTGCAGAAACAGCACTTGATCCTGTCCCAGGATACAGCACGCAGTGCCTCTTCCGGGGACAGGATGCGGGATGACGGCAGGACTCACTGGGCAGATGTTCTGGCAGCGTCTCCCCAACTCACCTCCCCACCGGGGACCCAGCAAGCCCTCTGCTCTGGCTCAGTGCTGGGGAAGCCACTCGCCCACTCCAGGGCAGGAGTCTCTGCTGGGAAAACCCTACAACTCGTGGCTGATTCACAGGCACGACGATTGTGATGCTGTCGTGTTCACCACACCCAGGCCCCTGAAGGAGGGGCGCCCCGCTCTTCCAGCCTGACTGGAGCTGACTTCCTCCTTGTCCCTGGAGGTCACCACGCTGGTCCCTGGTGTGATGGTCCCAGCCCCCTGGCAGGGCCTGCAATGTAGCTGGAATGTAGACCTGCTCCATCAGTTTCTGCCTGATCAGGGACAGGCCCCGGGGGGGGGGGGGGGGGGCAAACGTCAGATGTAGATGAATGGCTGACCCAGAGCCACAGAGGTTCCAGGCTTCTGGTGGCCTGACAGACTGCAGCCCCCGCAGTACCCTGCATCATCCAGACTCCAGACGGCAGCCCCAGTGACTAAGGAGGCGTGCCTCATCCCCCACGCACGCTGCAGCCATTGGTGAGCCTCAGGAGGGCCCCACAAGGTCCCCATCAGCACAGCAGCAAGCAGTCCAGAGCTGGGGGACCAGGCAGAAAGCAAGCAAGACCCCTCCCCCAGGCACCTGGAAAGGGCGACCCCGGGGCAGGGTCCTGGACCTCTGCCTGCCATGTAGAGGTCACACTTGCCAACTGAGGCAGGCACCCCTGGCCTTTCCTATTTAAACAATAAAATAATTCATGCTCCACATTTCATCCAAACTTCTGCTTCTCAAGTCTCTCGTTTTCAAAGACGGAATTCCATCGGGAGGACCCAGTATGCATTCCCAAGGGACAGCTCCCACAGTGTGTTTCTGGGCTGTGATGGCTCCTAAGAGGGGCCAGCCCCCAGGGACCCTGATATTTGGATTTCTGCAGCCTTTCTTCGTGCTGACCCTGATTCCCCTCTGGCCCATCCCACTTGGCCCCACCTGAGAGGACAGAAAGCACTGTGACCTTGGGCTGCCGAGCACGGGGGCACCTGTGCAGTTACCCCTGTGCTGTTTCTGGGATCTGCCTTGTCCGTCTGCAAAAGCAGATAATGTTGCCTTCTACCCCCCGCTCATGGTCATGGTGTGAGGGTTAATGAGCTTCTTGTTCTGCTCAGAGAAGGCCCATGTAACCCACTGCTCCTTGGCTCTGGGCGAGAGCCTTTCTTTTGTTAGAAGGAGCTGCGGAGTTCTCCATGGGGAAATTAATTGCTATCCTGACTCATGTTTTCTCTGGATTGGGGGGAAAAAAAATCACAGGTTAAAAGAAATATCTCCTGATTTTGCAGGGTTTTTCTTTTCTACTGCAATTTTGGGACAAATGTTAAAAAGGCATGGCTATTAATTATATTACTTTACAGAAACAAATCTCTGATTTTTTTTGAATAGTCACCAGCCAAGTGTGCATTTTGACTGTTGCCATCAAGAGCCACTCATTACATTAGCATTGTTTTGCACAAAAGAGGAGCCGACTTCCATATTAATGTGGACAAAAAAGGGTTGCTTTTTTATTTCATCTTCTTCACATCAAAACATTTTATGTAAATTCATGGCTCAGCTGTAAGTAATTGGAGATACTAACTCAAGTTCCGCACCCCAGATCTGAGCGTCCTGAAATGCAGGGTGTTCTCAGTCCCTGATGATTTCCATAGTCGTAGTCCCAGCAAGCACTCGGGTTCTGTTCTTTCAGGATTCTAAGTGACTGGGACATGAAAATGTAGACTGTTGAGGGTCTCTTCCATTGAGGGCCTCATTCTGCAGTGGTTTGTCCCGTGCTAAGACAGACCCCCAGGGCACTATTAGTTCAGGCTCACTCCAGCTCAACAAGACTGGCCAGACCCCACAGCTGCTCCACAGCCTGCCCCTGGGGAGGGTCCAGCAATGTTCATTGGAGTTAAGTAGATTCCTGGGAGATCCTGAGTCCTCACAACTTCTGAGATAAGGTCTTGCTAAATTTCTTGAGGCCTCGATAAGTTGCTGAGGCTGATTTTGAACTTGTAATTCTCCTGCCTCAGCCTCCCAAGTCACTGGGATTATAGCCATAGGTCACTGCACCCAGCTAGGTCACAGTTTTAAAAGCCCAAACAGTTGCCATCATTGTGGGAGTGCAAGGAAGGGGAAGTGCTCCTCCGGCCAACAGGAAGCCAGGGCATGACTCAGGGGTCACTCTCACTCTTACAATAGCTCTCTTTGCAAGAACCAATTTGGGGTCCTATGGGAACTGCTTTAAATCCTTGTGAGGGATCACCCCCAGTGACTACCCAGGTGCCACTAGAACCCAACTCTCAAAGGTTCCATCACCAAATAATATTACCTCGCTGGGGACCAAACTTCCATCCAATGAGCTTCCATCAAATCAACTCAAACCACGTCCCAGCCCTGGCATCAGATAAGAAAGCTGAGTCTTAGGTCGCTCAAGCAACGTTCTCGAGCCAGCCAGGAGCAGAAGCGAGCCCGCTCTCCCCTGTGCCTGCAAACAGCACTCCTCCTCTGGGATCAGTGAGCCAAGAGCAGACTTCCTGTTGAGACATTCCAGAGTCCGACTGCCACAGTCCAGAGCGTAAATCACAGTCAGGGTTCTGAATTCCAGAAGCGCAGCCCACGATGAGCAGAGAACAAAGACATGGTCGCAGAGATTGAGAGGCGAGGGAGAACCCCCCAGGTGGAGGGGCGACCGATGGCAGCCTCTTCTGCTGCTGCTCAGGCATGTGCTCATCTGGCCAAGTTTCATGGCAAGACAAACGTGGCCGTGGAAATCGAAGCAGCCACTTCCCTGCACTAGATGGCATTACCATTCGTCTGCCACCACGGCCCTGGAGTACTGGCTCTCTCCACTCCGTTCTTTGGAATTTAATGAAACAGCATCTTCCTAAGATCAACCTTCCAGCTACACAGTAGGAGAAATGTGGTCACAGAATAATTGAAAATTATAATTCACACATGCCGCACTCACCAAGTACTTTTGACCGGTCACACCACTGTGCTGGGCCAACAGCTACCGGCTGCACAATAGAATTGCCATTTCACTCTGCAGAGACAATTGCTTCTTTTTCCTAATGTCCGGATCCTACTGTCCTTTGCCAAGACCCAGATTCTAGCCAGGTTGCCGTGGAGGGGTCTGGCTCCCTGGCTCCCCGGAGCCCTGACCTTGCACTCTGCTGCCCGGATGCAAAAGAAGCACATGTCAGGAGCTCAGCCTTCACATTCCTCAGAGTGACAAAGCCCTTCAGTCCTTCCAACACACATTGCTTCCCAATGGGACGCTCCACACGCCTGCTTTCATCTGGGTCTCGGAACTCTCCCTCTGGAGAGGGAATTAACTCTCCCAAGGCCTCCCAGGCTACCTGGCATGGCCATTCTACTCTTGCATTCAAGGATCCTCTGAAGGGTGCATACGCTGCCTCATGCTAGTATCCACAGCCTCCCACCTCTTCCCCTAAAACAGAGTCCTTTGCTCCCAGCTGTTTCCGGTGCATTCTGAGCATCAGTGCATCAGTCCTCACGCTTTCCTGAAGGCACAGCTCCTCATGTGGACCATTTGAGCTTCAGTCCTGCCCACCATGCAGGCCCACTGACCGCCATTTGTCAGCCAGCTCCCCTCCCCTCCGCGCCATCTCCTACTCAGGTCCCTGGGACCCTGAGTGCTTGATAAGACATTGCTCATTTCAGAGGGTCAGTGGTACTTGTCAGCTTGGAGGCTTGTACAGTGCCCAGAGTGGGACCACGGGAGGCCACATTCACACCACTCACAAGCAGCAGGGACTCACACCATCCTGCCCTTCCAGGACTGAGCACCACAAGAGAAAGGGCAGGTCTTATTGCTGTGGGGGTCTGGCATGTCACTCAAAGGCTCATGTGTGGAAGGCTTGGTGCCCAATGCAGCGTTGTCCAGGGGAGACCTTTGTGGGGCCATGGGATCATGAGGCCTCTGACCTCATCCGTGCATTCATCCACTGAGGGAGTCATAGCTTAATGGACTCTAGGCTTCTTCTCCTTTGTCTCTCCCTCTCCTTCCTGCAGCCATGAGCACAGCTGCGCCCTCTGTGCCCTCTGCCAGGAGGCTCTGCCTCTCCACAGTGAGGACCAGCAGAGGCAGCCGGCCGTGGACCAAAACCTGTGACGCCATCAGCTAAAATAAACCTTCCTCCTTTTGAGTTGTCTTGCCTCCGTTTCCTCTCTGACACGACACCACTACCCTCACTCCCCCGATGGCTTCACCTGGCTCGGTAAAGAGTTCAACGCAGGTTTGCAGAAAACGTTTGTCTCTGAACCAGACGGCCCCATCTGGAAGCTCCTGGAAAATCCAAGGATCCAGGAGGCCTCTGTGGGGACCAGCCGTGTGGCTGTGCAGAGGACAAGCTGGGGAGACTAGGGAGGACAGAGACGCCTCAACCTTCCACACAGCCCGTCTCCTCTCTGGTAGCTCCTGGCATCTGCCCTCACAGGGCCAGGGTGGGCACACACAGTGGGGTCAGCTCCCAGACCCATGCCTTCTAACACGCAAGTCTTACCTGTGCACGACAGTCAGATCATTGGGACTTTGTGGACACCTGGCTCCGCCACTTCCGTGGTATGCCACACAGGCAGTTAGAACAAAATGGTGATCTTAGTAGCAAAGACAGATAAATCTCGGGGATACAAGGGTTCAGCAATAGCTAAATTCATTCCATGCTTTTCCCTTAACTTATGCTGTAGGCCAAATGTCTATGTGCTCTCCAAATCAATAGGTTGAAACCTAATCCCCAGTGTGATGGTATTTGGAGTTAAGGCCTTGGGGTCTGCTTGGGATGCTATAACAAAATGCCATAGGCTGGGTGATGTATACACAACAGAAGTTTATTTCTTACAGTTCTGGAGTCTAAGACGTCCAGATCAGGGCAACAGCCGATTTGGTGTCTGAAGAGGGCTACCGCTTGCTTCACAGATGACTTCCTGCTCCCCTCACACAGGCAGGGGCACTAAGCCCTCTGATGACAGGCCCTCCCTCATGACCTCACCTCTTCCCAAAGGCCCTGCCTCCTAGGACCATCATACTGGGGGAAACACTTCAACCTCTGGATTTTGTAGGGACCCAAATGTCCAGTCCATAACAGAAGGGACTAGGAAAAAGGAAGGAGAAGACCCACAGAGAAAGACTCCACCCCCTCAAACGTGCCAAAGCAATACTGGACGGTGCTGGCACGGTGGGGACAGAGAGGCCGCTCGGTGGAGGGCATGAATGGACAGGAGGACCTGTCGCTGGAGACTGGAGAAAGGTCCCTCCTCACAGACTGGCCAGGAAGTTCTATGACATGAACTTGCACTCCAGAGTCTTGTGAAAGGCGGGCACTGCAAGGGATGCAACTGAAGTGTCGGACCCACGTTTCTCCTAGGAGTGCAGGATTCCTGGTCTGTTCTAGTCTTTGATCCACGTGGAGTTGACTTTTGTGCAGGGTGAGAGGTAGGGGTTGAATTTCACTCTACCACAGATGGATTTCCAGTTTCCCAGCACCAATGGCAGCAGAGGCCCTCTTTTCTCAAACACAGGTTTTGGCCCCTTTGTCTAGTACGGGATAACCGTATTTATCTGTGGGTTTTTCTGCGTCTGCTATTCTGCTTGTCTTGGTGCCAGTCCCATGCTGTTTTGTTACGAGAGCTCCTGAGTATAATTCTTGGTCTAGTATCGTGATCCCTCCTGCTTCACTGTTCTTGCTAAGGATTGCTTTGGCTATTGCGGGTCTCTTATATTTCCAAATTAATTTCAGAACTGCTTTTTCTAGTTCTGCAAAGAATGTTATTAGATTTTGGTGGGGATTGTGTTGAATCTGTGCAGAATTTTTGATAGTACGGCCACTTTGACAATATTAATTCTGCCTATCCAAGAACATGGGAGTTCTTTCCATCTTCTAAGGTCTTCTTCAATTCCTTTCTTTACTGCTTCAGAGTTTTTATTGTAGAGGTATTTCACCTCTTTTGTTAGATTGAGTCCCAAGTATTTTGAGGGGCTTTGGTGAAGAATAGTTTTCCTAATTTATTAGAAGGTTCATCATTGGAGTTTAGGAATGTGATAGTTTTGTTTGTTGATCTTGTATTCTGCTACTTGCTGAATTCATTTATGAGCTCTAAAAGTCTTCTGAGTTTGGGGGCCTTAAAAATATAGAATCCTGTCATTGGCAAACAGATAATTTGAGCTCTTCTTTTCCTATTTGTATCCCTTTAATTTCCTTCTCTTGCCTGATTGCTCTGGCTACAGTTTCAAGGACTATGTTGAGTAGGAATGGTGAGAGTGAACATCCCTGTCTTATTCCTACTTTCAAAAAAGTGCTTTCAATTTTTCTCCTTACAGAATAATGTTGCCCTTGGGTTTATTATATACGGCCTTTATAATGGTGAGGTAAATTCCTTCTGTCCTTCATTTTTCTAGTGTTTTAAATATGAGCGGATGCAGGACTTTGTCAAACACTTGAGATAATCATGTGATTCTTGTCCTTAAGACTATTTACGTGGTGAATTACATTTATTGATTTCCATATGTTGACCCAACCTTGCATCCCTGGGATGAAACTCATTTGATCATGATGCACTATCCTTTTAGTGTATTTTTGTACTCAGTTTGCCGATCTTATATTGGGAATTTTTGCAACTGTGCTCATCAAGGATATTGGCCTGAAGTTTTATTTCCTTGATGTGTTTTCGTCTGGTTTTGGTATTGGGGTGATACTGGCTGTGTAGAATGGGTTTGGCATTGTTTCCTCCTTTTCTATTCCGTGGAATAATTTCAGGAAGATTGGTGTTAGTTCTTCTTTAAAGATCTGGTAGAGCTCAGCTAACATGCCTACATGTCAGCACAGGAACCTACTTCCTTAGCAAGACTACTAAAGGGCAAGAAATAGAATAAAAAATAAAAAATCAGTAAGTAGGGTGGCCTCAAATTAAAAAGCCTCTGCATAGCAAAGAAAACCTTTAGGAGCATGAAAAGAGAGCTTTCAGAATGAGAAAAGATCTTTGCCACAGGCTTCTCAGGTCAGGTATTAGTATCTAGAATATGCAAAGAACTCAAAAACACAAATAACCCAATAAATAAATAAGCAAAGGAACTAAACAGACACTTTCAAAGAAAGAAATACAAATGGTCAACAAATAAGTAAAAAATATATATATTCAACATTTCTAGCAATTAGGGAAATGCAAATCAAAATTAAATCGAGATTTCTTCTCACTCCCATAAGAATGGCAATTATCAGACTACAAATAAGGATAAATTTTGGCAAGGATGTGGGATAAAAGATATCCTCATACATTGTTGGTGGCACTATGAATTAGTGTAACCATGCAAGAAAGCAAGATAGAGATTCCTCGAAGAACCAGGAATGGAACCACCATAATATCCAGTTATTCCATTCCTTGGCATTTATCCAAACAATTTAAAAAACAGCATACTATAGGAATACAGCCACATTAATGTTTATTGCAGCACAAATCACAATTGCCAAACTATGGAGCCAGCCTAGGGGTCCATCAACAGATGAATGGATACAGAAAATGTGATGTATATACACATGGAGTCTTACTTAGTCATAAAGGACCTATTGACATTTGCTCTTAAATGGATGGAAGCGGAGACTATTATGTTAAGTGAAATAAGCCAGTCCCCAAAAGTCAAAGGTCAAATGTTTTCTTGGATCTTTGACATGTGGAACCTAATCCAAAATAAGGGGCAAGGATTAAAAACAAAGTACCAAAAGAGAAAGAAAAAAAAGAGGAGAGGTCATTACATCAATAAGAAGAAATATCAGGAGGGTGGATGAATGAGGTTGAGGAGGAGGAAGAAGGGATGGGAAAAGAAAGAAAAGTGGAATGAATGTGACAGAAATTTTGTATGGGTGTTCATGGATGTGGCACAGTGGGTCCCAGCATCCACAGGACACTAATTTAAAAAAAAACAACTGTAAAAGTATTGAAGAGGAATCTGTGGAGTGGAGGGAGAGGACTGGAGGTGAGGGGAGAGGGCTGGGGCCTGAACTGCAGCGGGCTGTGCTCCATGCTTTTGTGATCACGTCAGGGAGTATCCCGATGTTGTATATCACTAAAACAAACTTTTAAAAAGAAGAAAGTTGATCAATAGAATCTGAACAAAACAAAACAAAAAAAAAAGGATGAAGCTGGATGTTTAATTGAAGATATTTCTAAGCAAAACATTGAAGTTCAGGCTTGATTTCTGGTTGCTTAGAGTCAAACGTGAGAAATGACTTAAAGACATGTGGAGAGTGGGGATTTGGATCATACTCTCTGATTGCCTATTGGCTGTGTTGCTCTGGGAACTTCCTGTGCAAAGGGTGCAGGTAAAGATGGCCCAGTTGCTATGGTGACACTCTGTGCAAAGGCGCAGAGCTGTATCAGTCAGAACCGTGAGCTCGAGTACCAGCTCCCCAAGGAGAGAATCCTGAGCACAGGAAGATGACCCTAACACCTCATCAGTCCTCGTCCTTCAGACTGCCTGCTTTGCCAAAACTCTCCCACAACCATGTAATAAACTTGCTGACCCAGCTCTGGGTCACTGCTCCTCCATCACAGGTCAGAGCCCACCCGGCCCCAGCTTTTTTTCTCTACGTGTGTCTGTCTGTCTTTTCTCCATCCCTCATGGCTCCTTGCTGGTTTCTGAATTAATAGGCATGCTGGTCATGGCAAAGACATGGCAGCTGTCTTTAAAAATGGAAACAGAACTTAATATTTGGGGGATTGGAAATAACAAGACACCCTCCTCAGAAGAGAAGACTGAGGATGTGGCTAAAAGAGACCAGGTGACCCTTTGACGTGAAGATTTGCAAAGATCAGCCAGCTCAGCAGGGAAAAGGACACTGGTGGCAATGCATGGATCACCAGCTGCCTCTTCTATCACAGGCCCAGAGGGCAAGTGCTGGGCAGGGGGATTTGGGACTTTCAGAGGAGCAGCCACAGCACCTGCACACCTCTGAGCATTCAGCTCCCTTGCTCCTGGACCACCTCAGGTGCAGCTCTGGAAGGTCCTGGTGCAACGTGGGCCTAGGACTCACTCCTCCAGCGGCTGCAGTACATGCTGGTTAAACCCCCATGATTCATCCTGCTTCCAAGCACAGCACAAAGACCTGGGCAACCACTGCCAACTCCTAGATGGCACAGGGTGGAGCCGCCAACGGCAGGGAGATGCTCTCAAGAGAGTATTTAGAGAAGCCACGTAGGTGGGCCTCCCTGGAGTGTTGTGGGTCATCTCCTGCCAGGAAAAGCCCTGCCTGCATCTCTGAGGTGAGACCTCAGCCCCGTGTTGGGGGACTGAGCCGGGAGCCAAGGAGGATGACTCCCAGCCTTCAGGGTTCAAGTTCTTTGCCCTGTTGAGTTTTGCACTTACCTGGAACTGCCGCTCCTTCTTCTTTCCTGTGTTTTCCTTTCAGAATGAGATTTGCCCTATGTCTGTCCTCACTGAATTCTGGAAGCGCATGACTTGGACTTCACAGGTTCACAGCTGGAGAGCAATTTGCCATGGAGGAACCTGACCTTGAACCTCACCTTATCCTACTCAGGTCCTGTTTCAGGAGATATTGGTCTTTGGACGCTGAAGGAGTTGAGATTTGGGGGGCTGGGAGATGGGCGGATGTGCTCTGCGTGGGAAGAGGTCGTGGATTTTAGGAGAAGCAGGGACTGAATGCTATGGTATGAAAGGCTGTGCCCCCCACAAACCCTAATGCCGAGTGTGATAGGATCCAGAGACAGCGCCCTTGAGACGTGAACAGATCATGAGGTGGAGCAAGTTAGTCCTGCCACCCATGCGCTCACACCACTGAAAAGCCATTAGACCCCAATGAGCTGGGTGCTCCTTTGGCCTCACGTTATTTATCAATAAACAGGGATCCTGACTCCCAGTTACATTTCCACACAGAGCTTTCCCAAGTATCAAAAAGATCACAGGTGAATGAGGCTTTGATAACAATAAGAAGCCAAAACTTTGTTGATTGCTGAAGAGAGAAGTCCTTCCACTTTCAACCACAGGGGGCACTAATACAGGAGCAGCGTCAGGGCATCTGGATGCTCCTGCGCACCAGGACAGCATGAGGCAAGGTGATTCAGCTCTCCTCTAGACCAGGGATCCTTGTGCCCTGGATTAATTGAAATTTTAACTGGTGAAAGTGAGGTAAGAAATACAATGTCTATATAATTTTCTAAATACAGAAATGAATACACTTAAATTGAAATTAAAGATCATAAACCTTATTTTATAGGGTGGTCAGAAACTAGACTTATGAACTCCAGCCCAGGGTTTGCTCACTGTGAAAGCACTACTTCTTAAAACAATAATTTTTTTTTTAATTTTTTTTTTAATTTTAATTTTTATTTTTTTAAAAGAGAGAATGAGAGAATTTTTAATATTCATTTTTCAGTTCTTGGCGGACACAACATCTTTGTTGGTATGTGGTGCTGAGGATTGAACTCGGGTCGCACTCATATCAGGCGAGCGCGCTACCGCTTGAGCCACATCCCCAGCCCTTAAAACAATAATTATACCAGTGACAATAATATTAATGATGCTAGTGATAAATACACAGTAAGCATCTGCTGCAGACCAGGCCTCGGGCCCGATGCTCTGGATTCAGCCAAGACTTTCCATCACATAAGAGGTGCACTAACTTAGTGGACAGCACTTCGGTTTACGGACTCCAGGGTAGTCAACGCCAGAGTAGAAGTCCGTGTGTCTACTTTCTCTGGTGAGGGGTGTAGCTCGGTGGTAGAGCATGTGCAGGACCCTGGTTCAGTCCCCAGCCAACATACGCACATAGATACACAGCCATACCTACAAAAGCATATTTATATCACCTGAATAAATTACCTTAGACAGCTCATTATATTAAGAAATTCATTCTTTTGATAAAACTGTCCGCTCACCACATTTCTTGCTTTCTTATGAACAGCTCCAGGCGGGCTGTGGGTCTCCCTGGGTGCCCACTCACCCCTCCTCCAGACCCGCCCCTGCCTGGGCACTGGTGCTCTTCCCCGGTCGCTCTCTAGGAGGGATGTCCTACATCCCCACTCCGGTATCTCCCACACAAACTGTCTCCTCTGTCCCGTGATGGTAGTATCACAACTGAAGTTTGACATCTTTTAATGATGTTAACCAGAGGTCCACTAAGAGTGACAATGTCCCTGGCCACACCTGTGCTTTGTGTGGCCTGTGGCAGTCCCCCATGAACTGCATCTTCCAGTTAGATATTTACTGAGTCAATGGAACATTCTAAAAAGGCAAATCCTGGCAGAGCAAGAAAAAACCAGGTCGATGTTTGACAGGGAAACAACAGTGACTCAGGAGCACTGATGACCTGCTAATGTCCCTCCGGGCCCCCCACACGCCCGCAGGCCCATCGTGGAGTAGACAGCTTCGTCCACACTGGAGGTGACCAGCTGTGCTGAAGTGCTCTGAATGATGGGGGCAGGGGTTGCACCCCGGGGCTTTGACTGGCTTTCCCCTGAGCCACCAGGGAAAACCAGGGAGGAAGATCCCTGGAGTCCAGCACAGCCCTCTGGCCCAGCAGCCCAACCAGCACAGCCCAGGTCCTCCTGTGGAACAGCGGTAGAAACGCAGGAGCAGAGGGTAACACAGGAGCAGAGTAGAACGCACACCCAGGGGCCTCGGTGAGCATGACTGGACTGGCTTTGAACCCAGCTCTCCCAACTCCCGTCCCAGGCTCCCCCAGCCGTTTGGTCGTGGCTGGTTGCTAAGCAGCCCTGGAGAAAATGTGATAGAAGGAATCTATCTTCATGCCTTCCAAAGTTTCCAGTTTAGATGCTCTGGATGATGGTGTTGTAAGTTAGTCTTCTCAGAAAATTTTACATGATAGCTTAGTTATAGGAGCATAGATAGATCTGAGCTTTTAACTAAAAAATCACTTTTAAGGTGAGGAGAAAATTGTTATCCTGTGTGTTTGAGAAAACCAAAAAATAAATGACATGAAATTTTATGTAACGAGTAATGAGAACAAAGTTGTGAAACCTCACATCAGGGATGGAGTAGAGAATTGAGAAATTCAGATAAATATTGAAATTATGCACTTTTTGGTTTATCTATTTGGGGTGATAGAATAAATGGCGATGTTATAGAGACATCAGATAGACGTAGTTTATGTGTTTGACAAAGCTGATAGCTTTAACTTCCATAATGACAACCATCTAGACTGATCAAGAACTTCCTCAGATTTCAGCACAGCTGTGGACGTGGATACTGGATGAGGTCTCTGGGGCAGCAGACCCCATCACGGAGTTGCTAGGGATTCCATGTGCTGACCACAGATGTGACCTCCCTGGGTGTCCTTGGCAAAATGCATGTGTTGACCTTCTAATCCCCAGGGCTTCAGAATGTGACCTTTTTAGGAAACAGGGTCCTACGGATGCAGTTAGCTCAGATGAAGTCCCTGGATGGGCCCTGATCCAGCAAGACTAGTGTCGTTAGGAAGGGGAACTGTGGTCACAGACAGGCACACACAGAGCAGATATATTGTGAAGAGACGGGAAGAAGGCGGCCATCCACAGTAAGGGGGGAGGCTGGGACAAATTCTCCCTGCAGCCCCAGAGGGAACCCACCCCTTGGCCTTGCTTGACCTGGACCTAACTCCCAGGCTCCAGAACGTAAGCCATGCCCTTGGGCTGTTCAGAGTCCCAGTCCCTGGGCCCTGAGATGGCTGCTGTGGTTGACTAAGGCAATGGGCACTGCCCCAGGTTAGTGCCCCTGGGGTTGGTTGGTGGCCATGCTGGTGGCTCTCCAGAGGCCAGGCCCTCCCGTGGGTGAAGCTCTGCCACTGGACCTGGGTGGGTCCGCAGCACCCACTCGCCTGTGTATCCCCTGCCACCCCACCCTGCGGCCTTGGCTTTCAGAGGGCTCACACCCTCACTGAACCAAGCTGTCTTCCCCCAGCTCTAAGGCCAACAAAGTGGAAAGGAATGTGCACAGAGGGACATGAGAAAGACTGGTCACCCTGGTAAGAGTGACCACTATGGCCAAAACCTTCCCTGGGTGATAGCAAATGAAGAGACCCTACCATTAGGCAATATGAGTTAAAACTGTTGCTTACTTTATTTCTACATTAAACGTGAATCTATTACATGATCAGAAAAGTGAAATAAAGGTCTGTTTTTTCTGGAGGAGAGGAAAGCATTTAATAAGCTCCCAGGTCGCACTGACCACTGCCTCACTCTCGTTGGGAGGGGAGGGCAAGATACAGACCTGAGGGGGCGGGGTGAGGGCTCTGCCCAATGCCCTGGTGTCCCCCGAGCAGGAGGGGTGGGCACCACAGAACTGCCCCAGCCAGGAGGGCTTCTCAGGTGGCAGGCAGAGCACCAGGTTCCACTCATTCACCCCCAAAGCACCAGTCCTGTGTCCCGCACACGTGGGGGGATGCAAGTGGCATCTGCTGCTTGTCATTGGAGCCCGAGCATCATGCTGTGTCCGAGCTGCCACAGGAAACACGATGGCTCAGCCTGACAGGGCAGCGCTGCCCTCGGACAGCCGAGGCCGAGCAAGGTCAGCTGGGGCAGCGGGCAGCAGCGAGACCCTCACACAGCTCACCTGGGCCAGGGTCCTGCACACACCCCTTTGTGCGGCAACAGAAGGACCCATCCCTCCCCACAAGGGACAGAGAGAGCAGCGGGGGGCTGAGTGTCATGTGCCATGTGACACACACTAAAGCAGAGCAGACGCGTTGAGTCTGAAGCAGAAAAGGACATTCTTCTGCAGGTGACTGTCGAGCACACAGTGGGGACACTGCCTCCCGGTAAAGAAGTCTCTGCTGCAAGGGCCCCTTCCTGCGAGGCCAGGCAGGGGTGGGGACACCCGTGCTCAGGGCTGCCTTCCCCAGCAGGGGCCACTCTCTTCCACCCAGTGAAGCCCAGCCACCTGCAGAGCTGTGCAGATGGTGGCCTGGTCTGCAGCCTCCCAGCAGGGAGCACAGTGGGGGCTGGTCCCACACAGAGGGCCTGAGGGCTGTGCTGCTGGGGAACCCAGTGCAGAGCCAAGTTCAATGGCTGCCTGAGGTGAGTGCCCGCACAGGCCCAGGTCTTCAGGCTGGAAGGAGAGGCCTGTGCAGGAAGAAGCTGCCTCATTCAAAGGAATCTGAGCATCTGGCTCCAGTGAGGAGCACTACGGGGCTGGGAGAAATCAGCAGCCGCTCATAGGAGGCTCAGAAACCCATCAAGCCTCCACCTGTCCCTCGCTCTGCCTGTCTCAGGACACCCACCCGTCATCACCCCACCCTGGAGGCCATAGGTGGAGAGGAGCCATCCACTGAAAGGCTCCCTGGAGGTGGAGTGTCTGCCTCCTGCACCTCCCTGGCTCTGGCCAAGGACATCTGGCTTTGCAAGCCCAGGTGGCTCTCCCGGCTTCTGTCGGCCCCTGTGCCCTGAGCTCCAGCTTGCTCCCCTCACTGAAGAACACAAATCCTGACTTCCCCCAGGTACCAGCAGCTCTGGGCGTGCAGAAGGCCCATCTTCTCACTCTGGCCAGGTGGATGGGAGAAGAGAGGATGCCGGGCAAGCTTCGAGCCTGGCCTGAGAATTAGGCAAGGGCGGGGGCGTGTCTCTCCAGCCTGGTAAGCCCAACTTGCTGGCAAGGAGGGAGCAGGCGGCCTCCACGTGTCCCTCCGGGGCTCTCTGCTGCTGCCTGCAAGCCACTCCGATAGCACGGGGTAAGCGACACGGAGGCAAAGAGCAAGTCAGCTCTGACACCAAGGAGACAGATGGTAAATTGAAATGATGAATTTCTGGTGCCAGCGCAAAATCAGGTAGCAGGGGTCATTTATCACATCTCCAGCACAGCGTACCGAGAAAGATCTCGGAGGTTTTCGGTTGGGCGGAAGTGAAATTGAAACATTTACCAAGGGTTTAGATAAAAATCCAATGTGAGGTTTTAATTTAGTAACCCACACTTTGGATGTGATTGAGGTGGCTTAGCTTGATCCAAGTGGCATTGCTATGCACTTGTGGTGCCATGTAACCGTTCATCACGTTTCCTGGTTCCCATGGACGTGTCACTGAGCACGGCACAACCCGGCTCCCTCAGAAGCTGAATTCACAGAAGCTTGCAGTGTGGTACCCGACTCCACCATGTCTCTGTTGGCACTACCCATGGAATCAAGGGGAGACCCCAAAACTGTGGGGATGGCAGACACCCTTCCTCATGCCAGGTGATCCAACCCTCCCCACGGGGGATCCGCACCCAGAATCTGTAAACAGTCCTTAGCAATTATGCATTTGGACTATTGGACTTAGTGTTTTGGGGACAGCTATGCCCTGGATGGGGTTATCCTCATCTGGGTGGCCACACAGGCTGTCCCAGCCTCTCTCCCTGTTGGCTGGATGACACGAAGCCAGCGCCCACCATGTCTGCTCATACTTCCTCCCTAGGTGGCAATTCTTGGTCTTTTCTCCATTTCTGATTTGCATTTGAGAACACAAAGGGGTGTTTCTGTGCTGTGCTTAGACCTCAAAATCAGAGAAGAACAAGGATATTGTAAAACTGAGAAATTCTAAGTAGGAAGTGGCCTCATTACACAGTGGAGTGAGAGAAGGCCGGTGTGCCACATCTGAAGTTGCAGGAAGTCCAGGGGCCAGAGTCCAGGCCTCTGGGCTTTCAAGCCACTGTGCTTTCCATAATTGGCCCTTGTCCCCACTTCAACAGCCTCACTAGCTCTCACTGAAAACTCTCCCTGTGAGTGAGATGGTGCCCAGCACTTAACAGAGTCCATTAATCGGTGACAGTGGCCACTCTTATCAGTGGACGATGCTCTACATACGGGAGCTGTGCAGAATGAAACCTTTGCAAGTGACTGCAGGGTGTATACTCCCGGCTTTGGAAAACGTCTAGCCCCGTGAAAGCTGTCCTTTATTGCCAGCTGCCGCTGGGTTTGGGGCACCTGTGGGCACCATAGGTACTGGGGGAGGCACTGGAAGGACAATGCCGTCCCACCCTACCCTTCCCCACTCTCTCCTCTGCAAGGTCTGCGTGTCTCAGACGCTGGGTCCAGGTACTTGGCTGGGGCCAAGCTAGACAAACTCTGAGCTGCTGCCTCTTCCCATCTCAGCTGGGCCCAGGCCTGGCCACACCCTCCTGCCTGCTCACAGGGGATGGCACCGGAGCCTCTGGAGTCAGGAAGTGCAGCACCAAGCTTCCTCGGGCACATAAGCTTGCAGAGTGGTACCTGACTGAGGCAGCCCTGGCTATGGGACCGGGAATCTGCCTGCTGTGGCTGCCTGACAGAGCTCCAGAGAGGGTCCTAGAGCACGCAAGTCACGTTCTCACAACTCTGGAGGCTGGGTGTGAGACCGGGGTGTGGCCAGGGCTGGCTCCTGCTGAGGGCTCTGAGAGAGCTCACCCGCTCCCTTGCTGTGGAGGTCACTGGCAACACTGAGCCTTCCTTGGCTTGTCGACATGTCCCCAACCCTGCCTTCACCTTCACGCCATCTTCTCCTGGGTGTGTCTGTCTCTGTATAAATTTCCCACTGCGACAAGAGCCCCAGTCATATTGGGCCACACTAACAACTTCATGTTAACTACCTCTGTGAAGACTCTCCAAATACGGCCACACCCTGAGGTTTAGGTGTTAGGACTAAGAGGTAGCACAATTCAACCCATGACAGCAGGGGTCAGGGAGAGTTGAGTGAAGTGCCCAGGGCACGAGGTCCACTCTCAAGGTGCACCAGGACAGGGCTCTCCATGCCATGGAAGTTGCCTGGCCACACCGTGTGCCTTGAGCACGCCAGTCATCTTTCTGTTGGGAAGAGACCAAAGTCATCCTCCCAGGAAACCAGAAACATCTTCATGGTGATACTGCAAAGTCTATGTGGCAAAGAGAAGAAAGAAAACTGAGGATGGAGGGCCTGGGAGTCTTTTCCTAGAGAAAACACAGAGGGACTGAGCAGAGAACTCGCAGCATATATGCAAACAGGTCATCGGGAGCTTTCTTCTTAGGCCTCTTAGGACACTGATTTCAGCCACCTGGGCACAAATAGGCATCACCACTGCCTGGGGTGGTGGACAGCAGGCTCCAGGTGCAAAGGCCCCCCGAAGCCCCAGCTCTGAGTTAGAGCTCATGCGGGCTATTCCCATCCCACCTCCTCTGCCTCTCACCTCCTCATCTGATACAACAGCTCCTAACTCGCTGGTTCATGGTGAAGTTCAAACACGTGACATATATGTGTGACTTGGAGCAGCATTGAGCCCGTAGACACACTCGGTAGGTCTTAGCAATGACCACTGCTGTTGAAAGCTGAACTGGGAGGCCTTTAAGTGACAACAGCTCCAGTGTCCTTGTTCCTATATAAGCAAACCCAGACCCATCTCAGAATGTGTGGCCAACCTCAAAAAGGAAATCAAACTCGCCCACTGAGGATCTGCTCTGGAACCTCTAACCAGGGACTGAGCCGACCTGGTACTGCTAAACCCACCTGTAACCAGGACTCCCCGCCTCGACCTGTCAAGTGCTTCCTGCATCTCGCTTTCTGCCCTCACACCCCTCGGTGAGCCTGAATCTCTGGGGGCTGCTCCACTCGTGACTGGCTAAAATGTTAAACTGTAATGCGCCTCGGTGGATCTTCTAAGATTGTCTTTAGACCTCGACTAATTGAAAATGAGATTTTTTTTCACTTCGTAATATCAGATAGCGCACAGTCCACACCCAAATCTTTAGAAAGCAGCATCCACGCATGCTGCAAGGCCACCTGCAGTGACATGGTGGGAGGATCCCGGGAGGCCGGGCTTGACTGGGGGTCACTGTGTCCACTCTGACCCTCAGAAGGTCACAGCACTTTGATGCTATATTGGCTGACCCTGCTCCTCTGAAGGGACCCTGGAGGAAGTGGCCCTTCCCCCAGGTTCAGATCCTCATCTTCCCTCTCTCCGTGCCCCTGGGTTGTTTTTCCTTAATGCAGGTCCCTGGTGCTGAAGTCCCATGAGAACCCCTCGCCGCTCTGTTGCTTTGTTCCGAATTTTGCATCCATTTTCTTTCATGAGGTTCAAGAACTCTTTGGGCACTGCTTTTCTTTTCATCTCTTTCAATCCAGTCCTCACCAGTCCAATTCAATCTGGGTATAGAGATAGAGTTATAACTCTTGATTCCATTTCCCATTTTACCATTCTCGTGGGGAAAACTGATGAGCCCTTTGTTCAAAGCATTTTGAAGACAGCGGCTTTTTTAATCTACCTTGTGCCTGCGTCTACCTTGCTGCCAACCATATGCTCCCTGATACCCGTGGAGAAGGGTCTTTGTGAGGCATGCTTAGAAATGTAAATTATATGGCATAGAAAAGAACTATATTGGGAAAAAGAAACAAGCAGCAGAGGTTGGGTGATCGCCTTTTGGAGACAGGCTGGGAAAAACGGATTGCAGAGCTGCGGGCTGGGTCAGGGCGGAGCCCGAGGGCAGGCGGAGGGGAGGAAGCTCAGGAGCCACGGAGCCATGGCCCGCAGACCACCCGGAGAGGGCAGCCGTTGGTCTGTCCTCACAACAGGAACTGATACGTGTGCCTCTGGGGCCTCCAGAATCATCATGGAGGAGTGCATCCAGAACACGGCGAGCTTGCGTTACTCTACCTGAGCATCCAGAACAAAATACTAGAAACTCGGAGGCTCAATGCCAGAAATGTGTGTCCTCACAGGTCTGGAAGTGGAAGACCAGGAGCTGGCCTGGTGGGTTTCTGGTGCGGGACTCCTCCTGGTCTGTGGATCGCCTTCACACTGAGGGCTCACATGTGGTCTTTCCTCATTCCAGCTCAGAGAGACGGGGAGAGCTCTTCTTTACATATAAAGCACCACTCCTGACTGCCTGGGGGCCCATTCCTATCCTTATGGACTCACTAAACCTTAATTGTCTTCTAAAGGCCCCATCTTCAAATGCGATCCCACGGAAGGGGAAAGACGGCGTTAACTCCGTCACTGACAAAATACCTGAGAACATCGTCTCAAAGGAGGGAGGTTTATTTTGGCTCACAGATTCAGAGGCTTCACTCCAAGGTCAGTCGGTTCTGTGGGGGGGGCCTGTGGGAAGGCAGAATGTCAGGGCAGAGCTGAGCTGTTCACCTTATGGCGGCCGAGAAGCCAAGAGGGAGACAGAAAGAGGCCCGAGACAAAGGCGCTCGGCAAGGGCACTGCGCGTGACCTACTCCTCTAACAGGCCCGCCTCCTACTATGTGTTGCTTCCCCAGAGCCCATTCCCTATGACTCCATAGGACTTGTCCCCTGGGTCAGAGCCCCCACTCCTGAACACTGCTGCCCTGGGGACCAAGCCTTCAACACGCGGGTTCCTGGGAGACGTTGACAATCCAAACCCCAGCAAAGACTCAACCTGTGAATTTCAGTCTATAACATCCTTGTAAAGAAGGGGCGGCCAAGGAAAGGGTGCTGAGTTTATATTATATACATAGAAAAAGAAGTACGTGCCCAGCGATGAGAAAAGACCAGACTCCACTGAAATATTTCTATTCTGATCAGTTTCCTTGGAAGTAACTTAAGATCATGAATTATATTCAAATAGTCTTCCTAAAATCTTGCAAAACTGTTTCTCTGGGATATTTAAAAGAGAAGATAAGCTTTCACGTAGAATATACATGCACAGATTTGGCTGGGACTCTGAGCTCTGAAATAGATGAAAGATTCTAGAGCACAGTTATGAAAAGGTAAGCACCGTGTTTCTGGCACACGGCCTTGTTCCCATGTGCACCCTGGGGTTCCCATGCACTCCCCTGTCCCACTGTCCAGCTCCACAGCCATAGAGCCGGGAAGGGGGGTGCTGATCTCAACCTCCCCAGAGAGAAGAGAAATCTCAGCTCTACGCCTGGAGCCAAGACTTGGTTGCAAACATCAGGACCTATCCTGGGACACAAATCAATCCTTCCAGAAAATGCAGAACAAACATACCAAGACCTTGGCGGTCCGTGGGGAGTTTTTCCTTGCTAAATAAATTGCTTTTGACAAAAGCATTAAGCATCTGCCAGAGAATGTGTCTCATCCTTATGCAGCTCTTCCAGCCCTCGCTGCTCTCTGCCCCAGACCTGGACCAAGCACATCTGTTTGGTTTCACCTCTTTCCTATTTTCAGAAAGAGAAAGGCACATTGCTCCATGTTGACTAATAAAGTCACTGCAGAGAGCCTCCTGGGATTCCAGCTCAGGCCAGGAACGGCTGGGCTGTCTGCTCTGGGTGTCCTCTGTGGGTGGGGCTCAGCATCTCTGCCTGGCTTGTTTCCTCTGCATCCTGCACAGGCTTCAGCCCAGTCCCGCCCAGCCCCTCCCTGCTTTGACTGGCCTCCCCTGACTCTCCCATCGCACCTCCTGGTTCCCAATGACGGTGCTGGGAGGTGGGTGATTATCATTTCTTACCCTTAAGACTTTGATGACATTAATCAAATCTGTGTGGGCCTTTTACATGGAAACCACGACTGTCGTATTTCAGGCACTCAGGTTGGGGATTTTGCTGAGTATTTATGGGTTCCTTTAACTGCAGTCACAGCCCATATTAAGTAATGGGTTGGTCTTGTCTGAGTCAAACCACAGTGTACTATTTGCCCCATGATATTTTTTTCTGTTTATTAAAAACTCATTTGTTTGTGTCCAGAAATCAGCGAGGTAACTCAACACTTCATTCCCCCTGCTCACCAAGCACTCTCCTGACCTCTGACTTGGGTTGTGCACATGGAGGACGCTCTCCCTCTCTAGCTCCAGCGGCCCTTGTGGTTTCTCTCACTGGTTTGCTCATCTGAGAGCAGCTTGTGGTGGTGCATCTTCTCCAGTGGCTCTCCTCCAGAAAGAGAGACAGCCAAAGTCTCACTGCAGAATTTCATTGGGGAAATCTTTCTGTGTGTGGAGGCTTTGAGACCAGCACCAGAAATCCCTGACCACAGCTGAGCCTGGCACGGCATCCTTCTCCACTGTTGGCATCATCAGGGAAGGGGTGGAGAGGCATAGGAACTATGCACTTTTTAGTCATTTTAAGCTACTAGCTACAAATTAGTTGAATAATGACCCTAAATGGAACTGGAGTCTCCACTTTTGAATCTTTTTTTCCAAACTTGCCTTCCCAGGGATTAAATTTTCAAAAAATTTCTAAATAGAATTTCTAACTAAAGCATAAATTTTTAGACTAAAGCAATGAATGTAGAGACTGAAAATCCAATTTTGAATAAATAATAACTGATAGTTTTGAAAAACTTGTGCTGCTAACTTTGCCTGTGCTTCAGCGGAGGACAGACCTCATTCATCCTCCTTCATTTGTTCCCTGGCTCTTTTGCTCAAAGCCACCCACACTTGTAAACAACGAGTACTTGTAAACTATTAGCTTCCATGTGCTCATTTTGCTTTTAAAGATTTTTTTTAATCAAGCAAAATAAGTGGACACTAAATTTTGTTTAAAGAAATGAATTACTTTGCTATCAGTTCTCAGCAACATAATCTCTAGTTAGCAGATGTAACATTTTAATGGCTTGATTGAATTAGTCAAAAGTTTCCCAGAGAAGCTAAAGGGTGATGTGGATGTGGAGGTGTGTGATTGTCAGCTTCCTGATACTGCAACAAAATACCTTAGAAAATCAACTTAAAAGAGGAAAGCATTTTGGCTCACAGGATCAAAGGTTTAAGTCCAGGGTCAGCTGGCTCCGTTGCTTTTAGGCCAGAGGGAAGGCAGAAACATAGCAGAAAAGCATGGCAGAGAAAAGCTGCTCACCTCAGGACAGGAACAAGGTGCACACTTCCAGAGGACACCCCAGTCACCCACTTGCTTCAACCATGCCACACCTCCTGTCGCTTCCCCATCTCACAACCATCCTGCAAATGGATCCTTCACAGGCCAACCTCTGATGAGGCCAGCACCCCACGGCCCAACCTCTTCCCCAGATCCCCACTCTGAACCCTGCTGACTCGAGCCTTTGGGGACATTCCAGACCCAACCATAACAGTGTATAGATTTATGTCTGTCTGTCAGTCTATCTACAGCTATACCACAGAACTTTGAGGACTGAGAATCCCAGATCTTCAGGGCATCCCAGCAGACTGGAGACCCACGTCAGAGTCGTGGTACAGCCCCATGACTGTGGGCTTGCACAGTCCCCTCTTCTTCTCGGGGAAGTCAGTCTTCCTCTAATAAAATCTCAACTGGTGAGATGAGGCCCACCCGTATTATGGATGGTCATCTGCTTTCCTCGATGTTTTTTAAAATTATTATTTATTCTAGTTTGTTATACATGATGGCAGAATGCAACTCATTTTATATTACACATATAGAGCACAATTTTTCAAGTCACTGACACAAAGTATTTTCACACCATTCGTGTCGTATACATGCACTTAGGGTGATGATGTCTAACTCATTCCACCATCATTCCTGCCCCTGGCCCCCTCCCTTCCCCTCCCTCCCCTGTGCCCTACCTAAAGTTCCTCCAGGGCTGGGGATGTGGCTCAAGCGGTAGGGCGCTCGCCTGGCATGCGTGTGGCCTGGGTTCGATCCTCAGCACCACATACAAACAAAGATGTTGTGTCCACCGAAACTAAAAAATAAACAAGTAAATAAATATTTTTAAAAAATTAAAAAATAAATAAATAAATAAAAATAAAGTCCCTCCATTCCTCCCATGTTCCCACCGCCATCCCCATTATGAGTCAGTATCTTCATGTCAAAGAAAACATTCGGCCTTTGTTTGGGGGGAGGGCATTGGTTGCTTCACTGAGCATTATATTCTCCAACTCCATCCATTTACCTGCAAATGCCATAATATTACTCTCTTTTAATGCTGAGTAATGTTCCATTATGTATATATACCAAAGCTTCCCTATCCATTCATCTACTGAGGGGCATCTGGGTTAGTTCCATGATTTAGCTATTGTGAATTGTGCTACTATAAACGTGGATATGGCTGTTTAGTGTGCTGTTTTTAAGTCCTTTGGGTATACAATGAGGAGTGGAATAGCTGGGTCAAATGGTGGTTCCATTCTAAGTTTTCCAAGGAATCTCCAACTGCTTTCCAGATTGGCTGCACCAATTTGCAATCCCATCAGCAGTGTACGAGTGTGCCTTTTCCCCCACATTCTCACCAACACTTGTTGTTGTTTGATTTCTTGTAGCTTCCATTCTGACTGAAGTTAGATGAAATCTTGGAGAAGTTTTGATTTGCATTTCTCTAATTGCTAGAGATGTTGAACATTTTTTTCATATGTTTGTTTTATATTCTCTTCTGAGAAGCGTCTGTTCAGTTCCTTGGCCCATTTATTGATTGGGTTATTTGGTTTTTTGGTGCTAAGGATTTTGAGTGTTTTATATATCCTAGAGATTAGTGCTCTATCTGATGTGCTTGTGGTAAAGACTTGCTCCCATTCTGTGGGCTCTCTATTCACCTCACTGATTGTTTGCTGAGAAGAAGCTTTTTAGTTTGAATCCGTCCCATTTATTGATTCTTGGTTTTAATTCTTGCACTACAGGAATCTTATTAGGAAAGTTGGAACCTAATATGACATGATGGAGATTAGGGCCTACTTTTTCTTCTATTAGGCGCAAGGTCTCTGGTTTAATTTCCCAGGTCCTTGATGCACTTTGAGTTGAGTTTTGTGCATGGTGAGAGATAGAGAATTTCATTTTTGTTATATGTGGATTTCCAGTTTTCCCAGGACCATTTGTTGAAGAGGATATTTTTTTTCCAATGTTCATTTTTGGCAACTTTGTCTAGTATAGGACAACTGTAGTTGTGTGAGTTAGCCTCCATTCTGTCCTCTATTCTGTACCATTGGTCTACCAGTCTATTTTGGTGCCAATACCATGCTGTTTTTGTTACTATTGCTCTGGAGTATAGTTTAAGGTCTGGTATAGTAATGCCACCAGCTTTACTCTTCTTGCTAAGAATCTCTTTGGCTATCCTGGGTCTCTTATTTTTCCACATGAATTTCATGATTGATTTTTTCTATTTCTATAAGGAATGTCATTGGGATTTTTATGAGTGACAAATCCATTGAAAGAGAAACTAGGAAAATCACCCCATTTACAATAGCCTTAAAAAAAATACTTGGGAATAAATTTAGCAAAAGAGGTGAAAGACCTCCACAATGAAAACTACAACATGCTAAAGAAAGAAATTAAAGAAGACCTTAGAAGATGGAAAGATCTGCCTTGTTCCTGGAGAGGCAGAATTAATATTGTCAAAACGACCACACTTCCAAAAGCACTAGACAGATTCAATGCTTTCCTCAGTGTTTACTGACTGAAGTATAAATAGCCTATAAACTACACCGTGGCAGCGACATCTAGACTGCTGTTTGATGAAGCACTGTTGCCCTGGCCTGAGATGTCACACACAGAATCACCCATCAATGGTTTGCTAGGTCAGACCAAGTTTCTAAGAGTTTTCCTGGGATGCGTTTCCATGAGGGTCCCACGGGTTCTTACTAGGCATGTCTTCTTCACTGCTATGACCTAAGGACCTAACAAGAACGATTTTAGTAGAGGAACCGTTTATTTGGTAGGCGCAGCTTCAGAGGCTTCAGTCTATGAACAGTCAGTCCATCCCTCTGGGCCCCGGATGAGGCAGAACACCATGGGGAAGAGGAAAGCAGCTCAGAACACTGCACCAGGAAGCAGGGAGACTCCTCTGCTCACCAGGGACCCGACATATACCTCCAAGGCTCTTCCCAACTGAGCCCCTCCTGCAGCCACTCCCTGCCAACAGACACCAACCAGCTGATCTACTCATCAATGAATAGATGCACGGGTCAGGTTAAGGTTCTCATAACCCAATCGTGTCCCCTCTAAACTTTCTTGCATGGTCTCCCACCTGAGCTAATGGAGGACACCTCACATGTAAACCCTAACATCATGGCCCTGGTCTCTAAAGCCTCCTCCAAAACCCTGGGCTTGTTCATTTCAGAAACACCTGTAATTCAGAGGCTTCATTGGCAACATCTGAGTCTGACCTCAGAGAGCAGTGACTTGGACAATTCCCAGAGACCAACAGCATTGGCCTTGCAGGGTCCCTGTTAGTAGTTCTCCCAGACACCACCATAAGGACCATGACCTGTAAACTCACCATGAGCCTGCGGTGGCCTCTGCACTCACCAGGAGCCTGCCTGAGTCCTCACTGGATGAGTGTCATCCATGGACTCAGCAGCAGCTGTGCCCACGCAGCTGTGCCCCGGCCAGTCTCGTGGAACAAGGAGTCAATGCATATGGATAAACTAGTGACTGACAGCAGGCAGACTGGAGGACAATGGTGTCCTCCACGGCCCCTTCTCTCCCTCTCCACAATCTCACTCTCCCCACATTTCAACCAGGGATTCCAACTCTGGCCATTTTAGTGGAACATGCAAGACAGACAGCAAGCAGACACCAGGACTGAGTAGGAGAGAACAGGTGCCCGGACACGGTTAAGTCGGTAGGCTGGGACCACAGCACAAGGGTTTGGGGGAGAAGGTCACTGGACACCCTCCCACAGCTGCAGACCCCTTCTCTGCCCAGCTCCACCCACTGTGCCCTGAAGGGTGATCTTCCTGGACCACCTTGCCCTCCTGCTCCATCCAGGGGAGTTACTGACAGATTTAAGAACAGGAAGAGAGGAAGGTCCAAGCTTTTGTTCACCATCTACCTGCTCTGGTCCCGGTTCGTGGCAGGAAATTCTTCCTACAAGGTCAACGGCTCCTACCCATCCACCACTGTGGCCCCTTCCACAGCTGCACTCACTGGGGATGGAGTGGTGGCTGGCAGCAGCTCCGGTGGCTGTCCATGAGGGCCTCGCAGCTCTTGCTACCCTCAACCCCGATGGCCCCTCTAGGAACTAACTGCTGCAGGATCCTGGGGGTCGATTCCTAGCACTCCCCTTATCTACCTCATGAGCTCAGGATTTCAATATAACAATTCAGACCTTAGAAGCACCAGAGTAAAATGCAGGCAACTCCTTGGAGATCTAAGACATCAGAAAGACTCACAGGCCCTGGCACCAGAAGTAGAAATATGAAGAACAACAGAGAGCTGTGTCTATAAACAACTAAACTTCCACAGTCTAAGACCCCACAGGTGGAAAGCATAACGACGCTCACTGGGCAGACGCTCACCTGGGCCTCTTCATTCAGCACCCAGTTCCCGCGCCTCCCCGTTCCTGGCAGAACCTGGCTTTGTTCAGGGACCCACTCAGGCAGATGATCCTGTAGGGGTTTGTATTTGGGTCTCTGTGCAAGTGGGTCTGCGCCTTGCTGACCCCTGTGCTGGCAGCCTTTAGTTTGGGCGTGATCACGGGCGGACCTGAACCCTGGAAAGTGCAGGGACGTTCAGGCCAACCCCATCCACCCCTCCTCACGCTGGTGGCCATCCATTCATGAGTCCACCCACTCGTTTGCTGAATCCTCTTCACTACCTGAATATAGTCAAGGCTTCAGGACCTTCGTGCAAGGTGATATTCCTGTGTAACTGCTGAGCCAGGCAGGAGCTGAGACAGATCTCTCCACCGTGGAGAGCAGCCCTGAAGGGAAAGCAGCCTCATGGATCATGAGCAGAAACCCTGGTGCTGCCCTTGACTGCACTCACCTGGGTCAGCTGCTCAAGGTCATCTCACAAGTTCAAAAACATAGAAAGTCAAGATGAGAACAAAGGGCAGCAAGGATTCTGGGGAAGTGTCTGTTCAATATGATGAGAAAAAAGAAGAGGCACACTTGCTCTCCTCCATTAGCATCCCTCAGGAGGCTGAGCCAAAGCCCGGCTTCCTCTACAACAGGAGCAGAGGTGTGAGAGCAAGTGTCCTGACCCGCAGAAATGGAGGTGTCCGCTGGACCGTCCCACAGGCTCGCAGGGGTAGGCTCAAGAGCCCTGGGATGCATCCTTTCCCGCACTGGTGGGAATGCGTGAATCTATCCTGGAGCATCGCTGGCTGGTAAGCAAAGGAAACGGAGTTCATGGAGCAAAAGTCCCAAGTGCCTTGCTGATGTCAGGGGTAGGTGGGTGGCTCATCACTGCTGGCTAGGGAGAGGGTGACACCAGCCAACTGCACACCCAGTGTCCCCCGGGAGAAGAGCCTGAATTTCAGTGTCCCCCTTCCATGTGCCTCATGCTGCCTTTCCTGGGCTGAGCCCCTTACCTGCTCCCCATCAGCACCTCCTCCTCTCTGGTCAGTGACTCAGGCCCACGGAGCACATTAGCCCATTCCCAATTTGTCTGAAATTCTGTTTTCAACCTGGGAAATTTAGATATCTGTGGCATAATATTCAATCAAGTTGTTAAGATACTTAATAGAAAATTTTCAAAAAGCCATAAATATTTAAATACATGCATGCTTATAAGTTGTATACATGTGTCTCTTTGCTTAAACAATGATTATTACCAATTTATTTTCTTTTATCATTAACTTGCCTTAATATTCCAAATATGAGTCAGAATGCAAATAAATAATATATACTTTTAAAAAAATGCTCCCTCTTCTAACCCCCAGGGTGAGGACGGCAAGGTCAGAGCTGGCTTCTTCTAAGCAAGGACCCCTTTCCTCCAGGAGCTGTCTCTTCTGCTCACTGTGAGTTTGTCGATTTGGAGACACCAGCTCCTTCCTCATGGAGTGGCATCATGACCCAGTGAAGGGACAGCGGTCATGCACCTGTCCATCACCTCACACACTATGACCCAGTGACTAACCATTTCTCTAATTCTTTAAAACATTTGCTCTAAATTAGAATAATTCTATTTTCAGAATATTTCCTAAGTAGCTGTTCTCACCTATAGAACAAGCTTGCGATAAAATGTGGCCCTGTCTCTTTCCACATCAGTTCTCCAGGTGTCTGCAGTGCCAGATCATCGAGAGTCTGGCATTTCCTCCTCCTGAGTCCTTCCCTCAGGTCCAGCTTGTCTGAGAAGCCTAGTGGACTCATCCCAATGGGGCACCCTGCCTGCCACCCAGCAGTTTGGAGGAGCAAGGCCAGCATAGGGGGACCCCAGGGCATCTCCTCAGCACCCTCCTGGGGGCTCTGCAGCCACTCCCAGCAGGTCTCTGCCCTAATGCCTTCACTCCATGTAGAACATTCCTTCCTGACCCTCTGGATCCTTGGCCCCCATTTCCTTCACAGTGGACATCACTGCCTGCCCTCACATGAAATATGTGACTTGTTCCCTCACTCAACCCTAAAGCCCTGTCTCTAGGACCCAGAACGGGGCCAGGCACAGGAGAGGAAAACAGCAAATACCTGTCAGATGAAGGAATGGACGACTAGCAGGCAGGTGGGCATTCGTGGAGGCAGTGGGCAGGTGGGCAGGGTGGCTTGGTGGCAGGCTCAGCTTGTTTGGGGTGGTAGGTTACCAATGAGTTTGACTTCATCCTTCAGGGGATGCGGAGCCACTGGAGTTCCCTGCAGGGGAGTAACCATATGGTCACACCGAAAAGGGCCACCATGACTCCTATAAAAGGAGCATGGAGAAGTACAGCGGACTCCAACAAGCAAGCTGGGAGTTTTGTTGTAGCCTCCTGGGAGATGCTGAGAGCCACGTTGGAGTAGGCATCTGGACAGACCAAAGTGACCCACACTATACATATTGTGGGCCATAACTGGACAACCTGGCCAAGGGATTGGAGGCAAGGTGTGAGGGCAAAACCAAGGGCACCCAGGACTTGTGGTCACAGCCTTTGGCCATCCATGGACAAGCTGTCTACTGAATAGGGAGGGTGGAAGGAGGTGCTGTTTGGAGTGGAGATCATGGGTGACCTTCCAGAAATACTGGACCGAAGCACCAGTCAGATACATAAATGGAGGTGGAAAGCGACCAGGCACATGGGCAGAGTTCAGGGAGAAGAGGGGGTGGGAGCCGGTGGGGGAGACACCAGCCTACTATGGCTTCTGTGAGGGAAGGAGGGGTGAGAGGAGTGGGGCCAGATGGAGACCCACATCAGGGAGAGAGCCACGGGCTGGGAGAGAGGGCTGATGCAGGACAGCGGGGGCTTCTGCATGATGGGAAGCCAAGCAAAGTTACAAGACATGCGGAACCCGGCAAGGTTCCTATTTTCTCTCTCTTTCCCTTCACTTTGAGGTGAGCTACAGCAGGGAGTTTTCAGTTGCTGGGAATGAGCCAGGACAGAGGGAGATATTAATGCAAAAGAGAGAAGGGATAATTGCAAGAAACAACTTGAGCAGTTACAGCTTAGAACAAGTCACATTACAGCAAAGATGAAATAGGTGCTGAAGTCCAGAGGCTGACGGGGGGCGCTCAGATAGAGAGATCTGCTAAAAGGACTAATGGATGAGAGGAACACATTGCTGACAGAGGAGAGCAATAAACCGCTAAAACTATGGAAATGCACTGCCTATAAGTATCTATAATTTTCCTCGGGAACAACTGAGTGTTTCTCTGGAAAGTATTTGTCCTATATAATTGCTCTTAAAGTACAAAGCAAAACAAGCCTCCCGCTTCCTTGGATGAGCAGCGCACACTCACACGCCAGGCAAACGCATCATGAGTTTCTGGAGGCGTGACTCATGCCCCCCGCGTCACACAGCCAGGAGACGGGCGTGCTGGATCACCTGACCGCCTCCCTTCCCCCATGGTACGGGGCCTCTCAGACCCTCCGAGGCCTGCTCCCAGAAGAGGGCTGCTGACGGATTCACATGAGCTAAGGGTTCATCCGTTGTTTACTGTCTCCACGTTTCAGGAAGGTATTATTTGTCCCTTGACAGAACAATGTAATTACAATCTGCCTTAAATGGGTTTCCTTTGATTTCTCCTAGAGCTAATAATCTGTTTCTGGCTGAAAAATATCCTCAGTAGAAAAGCTAGATGTGGAAATGGCTCAGCCACTCACTCGTTCTGGACCCCCAAATCAGTCAGTTCACCTCTCTTAGCTCTGGATTTTTCTCCCTGAAGAGGTGCCATCGCACCTGACTCTCACAGCTGTCGTCTAGAGGAGGTGAGGCCGAGCTGTAGACACACCTGATGGAGTGGGAAACAAGAACCAGACCAGAGGGTGACTGAGTAAGGAGCATTAGTGGCTTCAAAGAGCAGCCGAGGCTGAGGTGGTTGGGCCGACCCCATGGTTCTTACCAGGCATCCGGAATCATTTCCCATAACCATCCATGCAATGGCCATTCTTTCTTGTATGTGTCTTGTATTTTCAGAGACATCACAGTGCCAAGCCTCCTTCCCCATTAGACATTTTGCAGCTGAAAATTCTGCATCTGAGTGACACAGTAGGTTTTGTACTAGTTCCCCAGAAATCATCAGCCAAACTGACTCTCTGATTTAGGTTTCAGCTAAGCATTTATGATTTCAGCCTTAAAGTCTATATATATATATACACATCATGGAAAAATATGAATTTTGGACAGTCTAGTTTGCTTTCCTGAATTTGACCTCTACAGCCAGAAGGAATTCCAGACCATGGAAGGACTTGGCAGCCTACATAGGTAGTGAGCACAGGGACAGGTCTGTGAGTAGACACCAAGAAGCACACGGAGCAACTGAGAGCAGCCAAGAACCCATGTCCCAGACACCCCGGGCATGGAACTGAGTTCCCAGTGTACCACTGACTTGCTCCGTCACGTACCACATGAGATCGTGCATTAGAAATGGGGCATTTGCAGGGAAGTTTGTTGCTGAAGACTATGTACCAAGGCACAGAGGACCCCCAGAAGGCAGGCTCAATGACCCTGGGCTGGCAGGGGGAGAGCTGCTACAGGCTGTCAGGTTCCCTGAAAGGACCAACCACAGGAGAAGTACTGCGCAGCACAAGGAGACTCTTATGAACTGGTCACCTTGGGGGCGCCAGCCCAAAGAACCCCTGGACAGGAAACCAGGGGAATACAGTACCCCCCTTATCTGGGGGTTACATTCCAGGACTCCCAACTGATGCCCAAAATCATAAATAGTACTGAACCCCATGTATTACTTTTCCTGTACGTTCAACTAGTGTTAAAGTTTAATGTCTAAATTTGGTACAGTAACAGACTAGCAGAAATAGATGATAATAAAATAGAAGATTTGTAATAATATACTTCAATAAAAGTTATGGGAATATGGTCCCCCTTCTCAAAATATCTTATTGTACCCCAGTCACCCTTCTTCTTCTTGTGATGATGAGGAATGATACAACTCCTACCTGATGAGCGGTGACTGACTTAGGCATTGTGACATATTGTTAGACTAGTATGTAAGGGTTACTTGAACACAGCGTAGTGATAATATTATAGCCCGTCTGATAGCTGAGAGGACTGCTGGGTGACTAACAGGTGGGTAGCATATACAGTGTGGATACACTACACAAAAGGGCAAGTTGGGGAGGAGTAGGATAGCATGCAATTTCATCACTCAGCACACAATTTAAAATTGCTTACTTCTGGAATTTTTCCTTTAAGATTGTTAGACTGCAGCTGATAGCAGATAACTGAAACCACAGTAAGAAAACCACAGGTAAAAATGACTAAGGTCCTCACCTTATGTCCCGACTGGGAAGACCTTTTAGGGCAGAGAGTGAGGAAGCAGGCAGGTTGAGGCTGCCAAGACATGCTCTGTGAGGAGCATGTCATCCCCAGCTCCTTATCTGGCAATAAGGCCTATGCCATAGAGATCCATTCAACTATAGAAAAGCATTTAACAGATCTCAGCACATGCAGCTGCAGCCTTAGAGGTTGATGCTGCGCCCCTCTACCTCCCTGGAGGAGGAAGACAGGGTCATTTGTGTCTCACAAGACGTGTTTGGGAAAAGAACTAAGATACTCCCAATCATGTCTCAACTTCCTCTCTGTTTCAGCATTTCTTCAAGGAACATCAAGATGAATTCTTAAGGAACTAAATCAAAGAAGGGCGAATGGGAGTGGTAAACGACCCACAGAGAAAGCAGTGTGTGAAAGCCAGAGAGGATAACACGTAGGAGCCTCTGAAGTCCAAGCATTTCCAGAATGCTCGCAAAACTGGGGGCAGCAAGGTAGAAAATGAGGTTAGCAAGAAAAGTGGGGTAGAACTGGGGAGCACCCCAGATGGCCTGTCAAGGGGTTGGAGTTTGATCCTGTCGGCAGGGGAAACCTTGCACATTATTTTAAGCAGGATTGTGACTTCACTTTTATCTTTACAAAAAGAACCAATAGCCTTAGGAATGACAGAGATGGCAGCCATTCAGAAGATAACAAAGGAGTATTGTGAATAACTTTATGCTTATACATTTAGCATTTTAGATGGAAAAAACCACTATGGTTTC
This sequence comes from Ictidomys tridecemlineatus, assembly GCF_052094955.1. NCBI lineage: Eukaryota > Metazoa > Chordata > Mammalia > Rodentia > Sciuridae > Ictidomys > Ictidomys tridecemlineatus. Next base: position 258,306,755 of record NC_135477.1, on the reverse strand, counting down.
CATTGTTAAGGTTTCTTTCTAGTCTGGTTTGCTCTATCCACGGTAGCCAGAAGTCAAGATAGCCACTGTCTGGAGAACCCTGATGGGCACATGAGGCTCAGGTGGGCCTGTCCTTGATGCACGGTGAGGAAATGAGACCACAGTGCATGAAACAAGACGTTTATTACTCACAGGTCCCCGGGAGATGAGAGATGGTGACAGTGAATTAATAAGAAGTCCAGAGGCAGCAGGGAGCTCAACCTGTGTGGGGAGAATGTGTACACTCACAGACGAGAGAGAGACGGAGGAGAGGCCTGGGGAATGGAGCCGTTGTCAGGCTCTGGGGCCGGCTCTGTTAAGCTCGCAGCGGCCCTCGTGGCTGGCAGATGGTTATCTTAAAGAAAACACACATGAAAGGGGGATTATGGCTTTAGCACTGACCACTGGGTTTTAGTGGCTGTGTGGGCCAGGGGTGTTGGGTTTGGATCAGCGGGAGAGGAACGCGCAGGGAGGGGAGTTTTAACTGGGCCAAAGGTGGCCGGTTACCAAGGGGTTTCACACAACTTCTGTCCAGCCTAGAAATGTACGCTGAGGGTATATGAAATAAACTTAGGACAAGGAGGAATTCCTAGGATCCAGACCACTACTCAACCAAGATGAAAGAGAGGCTCTGAGATGTCGTATAACCACTGACGACACTGACACGTCCACCAAGGTCTAGGGCCTCCTCCGTCCCTGGCTCCGCCTGGTGAGTGGGGAAGGGAGGGGGAGAGGGCACACTCACACTCAGTGGCACTGAGCTGCACGCTGCACCTATCACTTTGACTCACACCCACTGGTGAGAACCAGTCGTGTGGCCTGAGATTCAAGAGCTAGGAAACGTAGGCTGTCAGTCTAGGAAGGGAAGGACCTGAGTCCTGGCTAGTGTGGAGGGAGAACTGTGAGCTGTGTCTCCTCACATTCAACCTCCTCGTCGCTGTCATCATCGTATTAGAAACGCGTCGTGCCAAGACAACCTTCTGAGCACTGTGGTCCACCAATCTGCTGGAACCCCCAGTAACCCTATGAGTTTGTTCCATTTTAACTTCAGTTTGGACCCAGAGAGGCTGAGACACGTGCTGGGAATCACATGACCAGGAAGTGGGGAATTAGAAAAAGAACGCCAGTAAGATGAGGTCAGCCACCCACAGGGAGGGGCCTGATAAGCGGAGGCAAGCCCAGGAGCCAGCGGCTCTTGGAGCAGAACCCAGACCCCTAAAGCACATCGGGCCAGCCAGCTGGGAGCAGCTGCCCCAGGAGCAGGCCCTGGGGTGCAGGTGGCCCAGAGCTCCCTGGGGAAGCTGCACGGCTCCTCCTGCCCCCTGGGCTGCTGTTAGGACGTCCGAGCCAGCTTTCTTGCCACGGTACTAGGAGCTTGATGGAGTCTCTCAGCTGATTTTTCTGTGGAGGATATTTCTATCTTGACTTTCTCGTACTTACATCGGCTCTTCGTTTCAGTTGGCATAAACATCGTCAGAGGTGAACAAAATCTGGACATTCAGGTCGTTTCTTTTAATTATGTAAAAACTCAGGAATCACTGGCTTTATGTAGAGTTTTGGGTTGACCGCCCCTGGCCAGCTATCCCTGACTTCCTCACAGACACACTACACAGACGTCGGCCCACAATAGGAGGGACAGCCCTCTGGCAGGACATCACTCAGATCCACAGGCCAGTGCAAGGCCTGGCAAGTAGAATCAGCCATGGCACCTCCCTCCCTCATCTGCAGGAGATTGACCTGTGGCAAATGAACGAGGTCCAACACCTCTCTGCAGGCCTCAACTGCTTATCCGTGTGCATACTTCTCTGCTGTGTTGTTTCCTCTGGTTCAGACCCAGGAAATAAATGACCCGTATCTGCCAACCTGGTCTGGAGACGCTGCCTATGCAGAAGCAGCCCTTGCTCACCTCTCTGCCACCCCTGGATCCCACCTGGATGAGTTATAGAGGTAAGTGAGTAAGGCAGCACACAATCGACCCAAACACAGACATTTAAATTTTTCATGGCATATGAAATGTCTTTGTAAAAACAACTTTTTTAAAGAACATAAAATTGTATTCTTTATTCATTTAGTGTTATCTGGTACTGAAAATTGAACCCAGTGCCTCACACATGCCAGGCAAGGGCTCTACTCACTGATCCACAGCCAAGCCCCCTCTAAAAATAACTTTTAAAACTACATTTTTATATATGCCATTGTAGACTAAATAGGATTTCTATGCCAAATAAACCAAAGTATTAGCAGCCACATTAACCTGTGTATGGAAAACTGAATATGGGAAAAGGCTTGCTTTCCTCCCAGAGGCCCCACTGATAAAGGGCGAACAGAACAAAACAGGATCTTCCCATGAGGATATCCTCATGTGTATTTTTAATAGTGGCCACATGTGCTCATGGTCCAGAACCTACAAGAGTAACTGCAAAATCACATCAGCAAGTGGCTCTTCTTAACATGCCAGATATCCAAATCCATGGAGGAAATATATGTGTAAATAAGAACACACACACACACACACACACACACACACACACACACACAGCTCATTTCATAGTAAATTAGATCATCTGCTCAAAGTAGAGTGAGAATTCTTGACCTGCCTGTAATAGGGTTCCCAATGTATGTGTGCTTCCATATGTCAAACAACACAATTTCAACAAATTGAGTTTTAAACATGTAACTGGCTTTCATTAGCAATTCATGAATTGGGCAGCTTCCCATGTAACAACAGGGAGATGCTCTGTTGGACATGACAGACAGAACAGTTGGCTTCTGAAAAGGAGCTTGAGGAGAAACAAAGAAATATAGCACAAAAATGCAGATTGGTTAACATCAGGTAATTTCAGGTGTCTTTCCTTATAATTGTTAAAGCAGAGGGGATGTTCTTAAAGTCCTCGCTCAGGATAACTGAGCCTTTCCAATTTGTTTTTATGAGTCTCCTGATTCTTTTTGTTGTTGTCGTTGTTTTATGTTTTTAAGTCTCAGTTTGACTAGTTAGCACAAGTAGCTCCATTTTGGTTAGATCTATTGGGGCCTAATGCAGGAGAACAGCCCAAAACAAGAGCTTCCCACAAATTTTATTTAGCATAGACCATTCAGGTAGTAATGGGGCCTACAGATTCTCCTGACTTAGATGTTGTCCTTCAATTTCTTTGTGGGTTTGAAGCTTCCACAGTCTTCACTGTTAGGCTAGAAGAGATCATGGTTCAATGCAACAGGTATCATCTCAGTCCACAAACTAGAGATTAAGAATGATTTTAAAACATCTTCTAAGTCTGTCTACCTCTGACTCAAAGCTTTTCCTCACAGTCATCATTGAGTCTCCCCACCTCTAGGCCACTCAGACTCCAGGAATCCCAAACCAGACCAAGGCTTCATTTGACCTCACCTGTAAATGATCACTAGTGCCCACTAGTGACCAAGAGGACATCCCCTTCCTCTGTCTGAGGTGTATCCTGTGACTGTGGCTCTCAGGAGCTTCCATGTCACATCAGCATGGAACCATTAGAGATCCAGGAAATCCCCGTGTCTGGTTCCTGTGTCCAACAATGGAGTGGCTACTGCTGGGGAGCAGGCCCACCTCTAAGGCACACTGTCCTCCTCTCTTCACCAGCTGCAGAGCCTCAAAGTGCCTAGCCCCTCCCACTATCCACCCCCAGCTCTGCCGCGGTCCCCCAACCTTCCCTCTGGTGTAGGCACTATTAAATCAGAGCCAAATGTTCCCACCAGAGAGAGCACTAGCAAGAACAATTTTGCTTTTCAGACTTCTCAAAGATGAGAGAAACATTAGGATTCCATCATTGTAATGCAAAAAAAAAGTAGTGACAGAGCGATTATATGGCCACATGGAGATGGCCTGAAGTGCTTTGTCGGGCCACACAACTATGATATTGTAGGTCCCTCTGAGTGACAGCTGTGTTGTGGGTAGGTCCTAGGCCACGGACAACTTGCATTCATGAAGGATTGTTTTTATAAAGGCACTTTTAATCTTACATCTCTTCTGTTGATTAAAGGTCTGTTGACAATGCTGTTCCTTTTGTTTTTTATTTTACAAGTTTTCACTTAATATCATTATAGTTTTTTTTTTAATTGGAGTGCTGTGTAAGAAACACGTGAAACAGCATTGCTCAGAGATCAAATACCCATCCCGTCTCCACCTCCTTCTCGTCTGTGAAGCAGAAAACCCTATCCTACTCTGGGGCACCCACATAAAGAGGCCTCTGAGAAGCCCGGGCTCTTGCTCTGGCCATTTCACACGTCAATAATAAAAGCCCTCGTGGAGCTCAGTTCTGGCTTCAGTAAATCACATCTCTAAATGTCTTTGAAAATTCTACGCAATCATTTGCCCATTAGGACTCTCGAGCATACTCCAAATCATACGCAACCAAGCTGATAGAAATTTAAAAAATGTCTTGCTTAAAGAAGGCTCATGTACACAACACACACACACACACACACACTCACACACACACACACACACACACACACACACGTGTCCATGGGCTACAGGAACACTCTCCTCCCTCCAGGCACAACACGTGGCACAAAGCAGACATTTGAAAACTAAACCCATAAACGAATAGCTGAGTAACAGCTCAGAGCACCATCTAAAGGTGTCAGCAGCTTAAATGTTAAAAAAAAAAAAAAATCAGGCACTCTGCAGAACCTGCAGAGTGCACTGGGAAAAGAATGTGTACATAAATGCCCTTGAGCACAAAGAATTCTTTTTCTCTCCTCAACTTATGAAACTGTCCACCTAGCTGATTTCCAAAATAAGAAGTTTATGACCAAAATCAAATATTGTGTTCAGTCCTAACCAGCAGTTCAACTTCTAGAGGAAGTCTCTATGAAGCTCTATAGAAATAGAGAAAGGAAAAAAATCAAATCCAGGAAAAATAATTTATCAGCCACTCCTTCTAAAGCCTCTGGTGAAGGCTCTTTCCTCACCTCTTCTAGCTCCAGTGGTGGTTGGAGCACAAGACCCTCAGTGCCCTCTGTCCATGCCTTGATTTCTGGTCTGGCCCCCAGCACTAAGTGTCAGGAAGTTTCTGTTACACAAAGCCTCCAAGTGTGTGCTACCCTGTCGTGACAGCCACAGGAAACCAACCTACAGCTGCCTGCAACTCTGGGGTTCTGTATAAGTCACATGCATGGACCCTCTCCAGCATCACTTTTGTGGGGGGCTTCTGGCCCAGGCTAGCTATCTTGCTACCCTCCTTCTTCCTGGCTCAACATGTACTCACCAGAACTCCCCGCCACATTCACCAGTGCACACATAGGTGGCTTGGATTTAGATTCAGGGTTCAGAGCAACAGATGCAACACATGTACAGAGAGGCCAGGGTCATCACAGGGCACCACAGAAACTGCAGAGTCCAACGAAACATGGCTGGCAGGTTTGTATACACAGAAATGCCCCCCAGCACTCACCTCTGCCAAATGTCACGCAGGCTCACCTGCATGTTCATAGGACACCACCACTGTCTGGTTTGGAGTCCACGTCCTGGGCTTGCAGCCTCCTAGGGCCACAGCCACCGATGGGATTTCTGGGCTTGGGGAAGGCCGGTCCAGACTGTTACCACTCATCCATCCACACTTTGCTGCAGCAAGCCGTTGGGAATTGATATTTCGTATAAAGGTTTTATAACCACAATCCATATTTCATTTCTTGCCATAAAATAATAATTTAGAAATGCAGAAAAACACACACTGCTAACAACTTAACATTTACTTTCAATAAATAGGAAGGCTTTACAGGGAACTGCCGCCCATTATGGAAATCATAACTTGTGCCGGTGCCAGAAAAATGTGTTCTCAATTGCACCATGCCCGGGACCCAGCTACAAAACCCAAGGCTCCCTTTGCATTATAGATTCTTATTATGATAGATTAACAAACACAATGTAAAAAGATGTCCTGTGGAACAAAGCACACACCGTTGAAATGAAGATGCCAAAAACATGTCAGCCTTTCTTGCAGGGACGGCAGAATCAGAATTGCCCCTCATTTCCATGAGGCAACTATCAATGCTGAAACACAGATTCCTGTGTGTTCCCAATGACCCTGCCTGTGTCCTTCCCCTGATGATTTATGCATTCTGCAGTTCCCACTGCAGCAAACATCTTATCTTCTCCCGAACTTTTCAGAAAATAACAGTCTTTGAATCTTGAAATTAAATTGCATTTAAGCAATACCACAAATTCTGCACCTGCTTAGATCCTTCCAGCACTCTCATGACTTACATTTATGAAAATCAGCACCAATCTGCCATCTATTCTGGAATTCAGACCTAATAAGACACGAAGCATCAACAGCACAAAGACAGCAGCATTATTCATCTTATAGTACCAGCAAAAACAGCAAGATGTCAGGAGATAGAAATATCAGGAGCTCATTGAACTAGAATTAGGGGTGAAAAGTGAGTCAGCTGTGTATTTTTCTGGTCAAAGAAAGGTTCATTTTTGCTTTTGTTTTTTTCCTATATCCAAGTAAGAAGTGGTATTCAAATGCCAGATGGCCACCAGTCCAAAAAAATGAGTGAATTGAACCTTTAAGTATATCTTTGTGCCTACAAAGAAATTCCCAGACCAAGTCAAACTCTGTTAACTATTGCTCTAAAACAGAAGGAATTTTATTCCCTATCTTCCAGACCGTATTTTGAGAAACAAAATCTGGAGTATACAAAAACGGATGCCCTTTAGAGACGTCATTTCATGCTTCTCAGAGTTGAGATGAAGTGGATAGAGAGAGATAAAATGGGGGTATAATAGTCGTTTGGATTCCCAAGTTAATAAACACTTCACATTTCTGTACTTTGCTATTATAATGGTAATATCACTTGACTTAGCTGTTTTAAAATGTGAGATTGAGCACACGGTGTTTGTATCTTTCCCACTGAGGCCCTTGTGAGTTAAAGGGGTAGTATGCTCACTCCTGTGGATGTGAAATTCATGAGATTCCCCGATGGCAGGACCAAGGACACAATAAGAAGTGAAACTGGTATGGAACTTAGAGCTGGACCAAGTGGATGGAGGGCGGGAGAGACCAGGTCAAGGTACCTCCTGCCCCTGGTTTAACAGTGACCTTGAGCTTGGCTTTGCCAGACTGGGGTGTTCCCCACTGTAGATATAGACACCACCCTGCCCTCTTCTCCACGTTGTCAGGACTCTAGGTGAACTAAGTGCCTAGTCCTGTCATGTTCACCAGAATTGAATTCTTAATTCAAGCCTAAATTGGGATGGAGTCTTCTCACGGCAGCACAGGGAAATGAACAGAAGCTGCCAAGGGCTGCTCTTGAACCCCCTGGTCAGGAATCTAGGTGATTACTCTGAACGATTATCCAGAGGAAGCCCGAGGCAGACGAGTCTCCTGGCCGTAAAGGAAGAGCTTCCTGGCAGTTAGAGGTGCTGTGGAGGAACTGGGTTCTCTGCATCCAGGAGTTAGAAGCAGAGCTTTGGCAGGAGGGTCCCTGGGTTGGGATTTTCTTCATGCAGACCAGCTCCATGGAAACTGTTGGGAACTCTGAAGTGTCCTGAACTGGACTTTACAAGTTGGACACATGCAGAAACAGCAGGACACACCCTGGCAAGAGCAGCAGCTCTCTGGTGACGGGAAGAGAGACAAGTCGCACTCAGGCCCCATCCCCACAGCGTGGTTTCTATTGGCCACAGCAGGCCCTTCTGGAAGACAGTGTTAACGTGAAATGGAGAGCAGTCGTGAGAATCCCCAAGCAGCCAAAACCAGGTGCACCCTGCAAGAGAAAACCCGGTTATTTTTTGTAAACATCTACAATAACCATAAATGATGTCATGTTCCAAAAACAGTGTAAGAAGCGCACTTTTAACCAGCCCTTGCCGTCTGAAAACCCCCACGGTAACAAGGCTGAACGATTTTCTCGCTTTCATCCTATAAGCCAGCCATGCCTCTGAGCTTCCTCTCACCACTTTGGTGTGGATGCTTCAAGTCCTCAACTATTACTTGTGAGCATGACAAACGTTCAATTTTTTTTTTTCTTACTTGATCTGATTTTATTTTTGACAACAGTCACTGAGGTCTGCCAGTTGGCTTAAAGGACTCTGAGTGACAAGCAGGAATTTCCCAGTGCTGAGTCAGCACAGGGTGAGGACACCACAGAAAGCCAGTGGGAAGCATTCCAGCCCAGGGTGAGTGAGCCCAAGGCCCCCCTGTTTACACTGGCCATACGAGGGACCTTGGGAGTCACTTAACCTCTCTGAGCCTTACCTTGCTCATTTGTAAGAGAAAGAGAACAATACTTTATCACGGGGTTGTTATAAATTTTAAATGTCCCTGGCGGTTAGGAGGCACTCAATAAATTATAGCTGTTATTAGGTTAATTGAGAATGCTATAGATTGAATGTGATTGCCATCTCGCACAGAAAAGCCTTCCTAAGCATTTTTCTAAGTGTCTTGATTTAACTTCAGCCGCTCATGTCAATCACAGGAAGAGCCATCCACTACCCCCCAGAGAGCAATCCACAGAGATGACATGTTGGGTGTACTCCCTCCCCGAAGCTTGGAGTTTTTAAATCTTTTTTCCAAAATTCTGCTGACCAACAAGAACCTGTGGTGATCCAGCCCCAGATCTCCCAGCATCCTAATTTCTCCAGCAGTCTCACAAAAAAAAATGAACAATGCAGGCCGCCCAGCTCAGGGCTCACCCACACACAAGCCCATCTGAGGCAATCATTCAAACCTTGGTTGGCTCTGCAAGAAGCCACCCAGGTGCAGCTCCAGGTGTCTGAAGGTGACGATTCCCCAGGAAGCTTGAGATGCCCAATGTAATTTTACTCAGTGATGTGTCATTTGTCCTTAGTATTTTTTTAGTTTATTTTTAGAGCAGCTTTAGGTTCTCAGAAAAAATGTACATACATTCCAGAAAGCTTCCACCTGCCCCTTCCCCAGGTCCACATATGCACAGCCTCACCCACTATCAACACCTTGTGCCAGAGCACCGATCAACCCCACCACACATCATCACTGTCCAAGGCCACATTAGGGTTCGCTCTGGGTGGTGCACTGTGTGTGGGTCTGGGCAAATGTAAACTGCCACCTATCTGCCAAGAGACTATCATATCGCATTTCATTGCCCTGAAGATCCTCTATTCATCCTCCTCTGCAACCCCTGGCAACCATGAATCTTTTATTGTCTCTATGATTTTGCCCCTTCTAGAATGCAAGGAGTTGGAATCATATATCATAGGACCTTTTCAGATTGGCTTCTTTCACCCAGTAAGATGCATTTAAGTTTCCTTTCTGTCTCTTCCCATATTGATAGTTCCTTTGTTTTTAGCACTGAACAATACCCCATTGTCATATGGACCGCAGCCTTGGGATCCACTCAGCTACTCAGGACCACTCACTTGCCACCAAGCAGCATTGTGAATGAATAAAGCTGCTGTTGTCGACCCTGGGCAGACTTTTGTGTGGACACGAGTTTTCAGCTCATTTGGGTAAAGACCAAAGCACGACATTGCCTGATTGTATGGTAAGAGTATGTTCAGTTTTGCAAGAAACTGCCAGACTGTCTTCCCAGGTGGCTGTGCCATTTGCGCTCCCAGCAGCAGTGAACGGGAGTTCCTGTTGTGCCACATTGTCACCAGCACGTGGTGGTGTCTGCATTTCAGGTTTTGGCCATTTTATCCAGTATGCAGTGGTACCATATTGTTGCTTTAGTTTGCAATTCCCTAGTGGCATATGCTGCTGAACATCTTTTCGACTATTTGCTTTCTGTGCACCTTTCTTGATAAGGGATCTGTTCAGGTCTTTTGCTCATGTTTTGCCCAATTCTTTCCTTTCTTATTGTTGAGATTCTAGAATTCTCCATATATTTGGATATCAGTTCTTCAGCAAATGTGTATTTTTCAGGTATGTTCTCCCCATCTGGAGCTTTTTTTTCCTCACTCTCTTGACAGTGTCTCTGGAAGAACAGTTTTCCATTCCATCACTACTGGCCCTTCGGGAATTTTAAAGTAACAGCTTTGGGTTTTGACCTCACGTAGTCTTGACCACTGGGCTTCAACTGCAGCCCCCGTTGTTGAAGGTACTCCTGTCCACACGTTGTCAGGCTGGGATTGTGTCACCAAGACCGTCCATGTGCCCGTCATCCCCGTAGGTTCCCTGCAAACACCCTGCCACATTCATCTGGATTTAGAGGATCTGAAGCACCCATGGGAACAGGGCCTCCAGCAGAGAGGAAGAAGAACGGAAGCCCATCATTGCCAGCACGAACCTCTGCAATTCCTCCTGACCGCTGAATGATGGTGCTGGTTAAATAATCAAGTGAGCTGCAGGCAATGCAATTACAATGGTTATTTAACACTTAATGAAATGCTCTTGTGAGTTCGTCTTCCAGCTCTCCTCAAGCAGCCCCCACCAAGCGTCCCCCACTTTCCCGTGAAGATCCATGATGCAATGGGCAACTCAGGGTTCCCTTGGGGACTGAATCACACAGTGGAAAGGAGCCTCTTTCATCACCGCTGTGCACACCCCAGGCTAGCACTGAAAACTCACATCAGCAGTAGGGTCCTCCAGCACCTGAGGGGCCAATGGGAATCCACAACCTGGGAGACCACAACAGGAGAGTCAGCTCCATGCAGACGCAGGGCCAGCAGCTGGACTGTGGCACCCTGATGAGGGGCATTCTCAGGCTCAACCAGGCTGCTGACAAAGAAAGAAACAGAGGCAGAGGAGTGCCACAAACAGCTCGTCCTTAGCAAGTGTCTCTCAGGCTTCTAAACCCTACACTCTGGGCTCAGGCATCTGTGGTCAGGTGCCAAGGACAAAGCATTCAAAGTCACATTCAAGGTTTTGCTTGTCTTTGCTGTGGCCAGTGCCCATTTCTTCCTTCCAGATCTGTCTGATGGACAGATGTTGGGATGTCAACAGTGCTTTCAAGGAAAGACCCCTTCTCAGAATCACAGCATCTGCCCTCGGACCTGTTCATCTTGAAACATTCCCATGAGGGGTATAAATGAGTCCAGGGGACCAGAGGTGTTGCTGTCACTCAGCAGTTAATGGCGTACTATCTGGAACTCCAGTTAGCTCTCCGCCCCTGGTCTGAGCATTGCTGAGCAGAGGCTGGGCAGGGCCCAGGGAACCTATTGGAGAAGCCTGCTCTGCTCCTCCACCTCCATGGGAAGGGTGGACTGCATGTGGTCCCAGTGTCATGGCTGCGGAGTGACCCCGGGTGCTTTCTAAGACAGTTTGGCACTTCTGCTTCTGTGTTCCAACCCTCAGGTAAACAAGCCTCCCTTTGCCACCCCCAGCTCTGTGCAATGAGAACTGCGAGTAAGAAACCCATCCGCAGCGCTGCTGTAACCTCGCTGTCTGGTCACCAGTGTTTACTCTCCAGCTGGGAGCTGCATGGGGCTGGCTCCTCTGTGCCTCTCTCCCAGCTGCCCCATCTATCCATTGTTAGGAGAGCGTTGCTATGGCAATGGAGGGCAGCGGAAGGCAAAGAAACCAACAGTCACCCACACAAAGCAGGCTAGATCTGGGGCTAATTAAAAGGTTCTGTGCTTGGGGTCACCACAAAAACGAGAAACGTCCATCAGAAGCCCTCGGGCACAAACCACTGCACCCAGATGCCCCCGGAACACCCAGCCACCCAGGCAGGTGCTGGATGTTCCCAGAGTCTGTGCTGCATTTCCAGGGCGCTGCGCCCGTGGGGCCATCCTGGCTCCTTGGCTGGGCCATCTTATTAAATGGACCCAATCTACTTTCTGCCAGTGAACCAGAGAAATTGATTAAAAGTCGCCTACTTTCCTCAGGTCTTGAGCTAGATCTGATGTCATTTATAATTGAAATTGCTTTCAAAAGCTTATGCAGGGTCTTTAAGGCCAGTTCTCGGTGTCTCGGAGTGTGGCAGGCACCACGGGGTCTCAACAGGGCTGGAAGCTCCCTACTGCTAAGAAGGAGTTAGCACTTCCTTGAGCTTTAATGGTTTTCTTCCTAACTGGGGGCCCTGGAGGCCAGGCTCTGCGCATCCCTAGCAGCCAAATAGCTTCAAGAACCTGCCGTCAGAATGCAGCTCAAAGAGCCCTTGTGCCCATGGTATTGTGGTGCTCCGTGAGCAGCTCCAGTGGGGCCTCTGGCTGAGCCCCCTATATATACCCAGCTCCAAGTAGACAGACTCATGAAAACCCAGGAGGGCTTGGATTCCCACCAGAAGCAGAGCTCTGGCCCTTTAGAAATCTCTGGAAGCTGAGAGAAAGTGAAGTCCCCAGAAGAAAGAATGCTACCAAGGAGCGATCAGAATGTGACCCAGGACTCCACTCTTAGAAAGGAAGCTGATATCTTCAGGGAAATAAACCTTCCCTATCACCGTCTGGGGTCCCAAAGGCCCATGGCAGCGAGCTCCTGACCAGCTCAGTCTGGGATGCTGGACTCTCCCTGTGGCCCATACCCAAAGTCACCAGAACCACCGGTAGAATCTGGTGGGATTTAGATCTACAAGGACAATCTCACCCATCTGTTCCTCTTCCAATGCCTGAAGTTCTTTCTGAAAGATCCCCGTGACTCAGCGCCATGGTTCTGGAGCCACGACCCTCACCCCAGCTCTGCTCTAGCCTTGAGACCTTGGGAAAGCTACCTGATCTCTGCCTCTGCTTCACCGCCTCTAAACCGCGGCAATGAAGTCACCGAGGAAACTGAACGCGGTCTTCAAGACAGTGCTGAGAAGGATGCCCGAGCACACTAGTCCTCAGGACGCCTTGGTGTGTCCACTGGGGCTCATGGTTGCAAACCTGACCTCAGAGCCTTCGGCACACAGTAGCTCTGAAAAGAAGTTTCCTCTCAGTGACCTGGAGGGGCATGATGGCCCTGGGTGGACAGAAGGACTCCACCCTCCCCAGGGGCCTCCCGTCAGACTGCCTGGTGCTGGGTGCCCACACTTCCCTGGCCTTGCTGTGCCTGCTGGCCATGCCCTTGGCTTGCCCTGGTTCTGATCTCCCCCTGTGTAGTCCAGTGTGGGGGACAGTGCAGACCCCTGGCCATGCCCTGGGTCCAGCTTCACTGCCCGTGGAGTAGCCAACTCCCCACAGACCAGAGCCCTGTCTCCTCGCAGCCCTTCCCCTTCAGATGCTCCAGGCCCCTGTGGGCAGCCAGGCCCTTCCTCCTGACCCTCCTGACTCTCAACTCCTCAAGGCACCTCACCACAATGCAGGAGAGCAGCCTTCTGACATGCTGCCGGGCATTCCACATGCAGTGAGTGCTCCCGAGCTGGCAGGATCCCGTCCCTTAGCACAGCAAGCAAAGGGACCTCCCTAGCAGAGGCTCCAGGACCCTCCCAACACACATGGCCAGGGGCATCCTGGGCGAGCAGGACCTGGCTGCTCTGGACCGCAGGGCCCTCTATCCGAGCAGTCCATCTTCCAGCCACTGGACTGATTGCTCCCTGTGGTCTCTAGCAGCTCAATTTCCATTTCTTGAGTGGCCGCAGGACTTGGCTCATGTCTGGCTGCTTTATTAGCATCTACTTTTACTCATAACTAAGAGATGAATCGGCAAGCATTTCAAAATTAGCCATTCATTACTGACCGCCTTGGAAATGAGAACCAAACCTTGCACCTTCTAAAACAACTTGAAGCATAAAGATGCAACTGTTTATCAATTAATTTAGACCTAAGGGAGGCTTTTGCTTACACAGGAACTTTAGGATCTGGTCTAATGGATTGAATTTAGACTGCTCCACAAATGAATTCCGAGATCCTGGCTATATATATTCACAAAGCTGCGACTTCCTGAAGTTTTCTTGGCAGAGTGAAAGAAGATATTAAGATCTGGACTCCCGTGTGCTTCCCAGAGAAATCAGCACTCAGTTTCCTCTGCCATAAAATTCATCTGAAAGTAAATGAACATAAAGTAAGAATAACCCTGTTAGGGCTCGAAGGGACTCAATGCCAAAGCCATCCACCAAGTTCTTGCCTTGTCATTCTGAGGTCTTTGAAAAACAGGCCAAATCTTATCAAATCAAATTTAAAACAGACATAAAAGATTTTCAGGAAGCTCTTGTGTGGATTGAAATCAAGATTTATAGCAATGAAAATAAATCTGATTTCCAAAATGACTTCTGCTAACATTGCTTTAAGACCTTTAGTGGAATTCTTCTAGAGAGAAGTATTAGTCTACAGTGTTCAGCCAGGAGAACAAGGTTGAAGTTGGGAATTTGCAAATTAAAGATAGCACCGTTTGTCTCAGATCAATAGGGAACAAAGTCCCCAAAAATAAAGCAAAAAATCAAACCCGATTTGACCTGATTGACCTCACCCAGCCTTTAGAAAGAATGCTACCACGAGATCTTATTCCAAAGATTCTGGGCACAGATTGATGATCCGAGACAAGGGACAAATGATTCTACACAAGGAGGAGGAGAAGGAGGAGCCAGAGAAGGATAAAGAGCAGAGGGAGAAGGAAGAGGAGATATCCGCATGAAATGGGCTGAAATTCTACATGGATTCTCCCAATAAGTGGTAAGAAATCGTCCCAAGCACTATTGAGTTCAGAACTGGGAAGATTCCATCTTAGACTTCACAGAGTTAGCCTGGGAGCTGCACTGGCCCCCGCACCTGGACCACAGAGGAGGAAGTGGCCTACTCTCCTCTTTTGCAGTGACCTTAAGCCCCCAGAAGCCTGCACAGAAAACCCACAAATGGGGGGAGTGGTCAGAGACCCCCAGCCTCAGCATCAGGTGCCCAGTTCATGGCCCCCAAGCTCCAGGTCTGTCCAGGCATCTCCACCCACCTGAGCACAGGGCCACATGCAGGACCACACAAGGAAGCTCTTGCAGGCTGTCTCCATCTCCAGTCCTGCTCTTCTGTCTTTTCAAAGGGTGGCATTGGATCTGGGAGCACCCCACCTGGCAGGGTTACTAAACTGGACCTTGTCTACTGTGTGCTGGGAGTAAACGTCAGCCACCTAGTATGTGATTGTATCACATAGCACAAGCCCAGTTTGGCTCCCCAGGTCGGGGTCAGCACAGCCCACCACCCTGTGGGTTCGTGGGGCATCCAGGAACCCGACCCGTTAAACCTGGCTCCCCTCTGAGGGAAGGGGGTCACAGGAAATGCTGCCTGTTCCTGCATCACTGTGGCACAGCCTCACAAGCACAGCACAGAAAACTCCTTGATCCAGAAAGAGCAGAGCAGAGCCTGTGTATCAAGACGGGAAAACAGAGGAGACAAAACAGGAAACACTCGCTGCCTCTGTGAATCTTCCCAAGAGCCTCCCTCCTGCACATCCAGGGATCACTGGGCAAATCCAATGGGCCACTGTGAACAGCAGAGCCAGCGAGCTGGGATCCAGAGGAGAGAACATGGGTTGACGTAACGGCAAAGGGCACTTTGCATAAGCAGTTAGCTGTGGCAGCTTCTGGGCAGACTAGTAAAGGCATGGAAAGAAGGGTGCTTGGGCAGAGCGTTCACCAGGCCTAGACTCTTCCAAGGATCAAAGAGCCCCTTATGCAGTGGTCACTAAAATGGAATGCTGAGGCCGGAGCTCCTGCAGCAGGTGATGAGTCCTCACTGTGCTCATGCTGAGGATGAGGCAGCTCAGTCCCCTCCCAGCACAGCCTGGGAAGCAGGATGGAGTGGGAGTGGGAAGGAGGGAGGGCTGGCAGGAGCAGGAGAAGCACTAGAGTGCCCATTGGTGTCCACTTCAACCTTAATTTATCTGGATAATCCTGTGTTCATGGAGCCAGGACAGAAGAAACACAGAGAGACACATTCTGAGACCTACCTCCTCCTCTCCTGACTGGAGATGGTTCAAAGTGGAAGGTGGATACAGATAGCTAATGCCAGGTCCTCATGACAGATGTCCCTCCCCTGGTCCTGGGCTGTCCAAGGACTCTACCCTGGTCCTCAGCTATGGCACCCAGAGCTGACCCTCTCCTTGGCACATCCACTTGGATGTCTGATGCGCATCTCAACTGCGACAGCCTTTCCTAAGGAACCTGCCCTGTATCCAGGACCCAGCTCTGAACATCACACCACTGTAGCCCTGTTGCTCAAACATCTGAGAATTATTCTTGAGTCCTGCGTCTCTCTTACATCCTACCTAGCCATTCAACAACTGCTGTTAACTCCACCTGCAAAACAGTGCAAAGCCAAGAGTCTGAACAAACATCTCCCACTGGACCATCAAAATGGATCAGAGTTGGAGTCAGTGCCCGTGCCCAGTCTCCCCACTGGCACAGGCACTGACTCCAACTCTGATCCATTCGCTGCCCAGCAGTCAGGGAGATCCTTAAGAAACCAACCAGGCCCTGTCACTGTCCCCCTTAGGCCCTCGTTTACAGAAATCCCGGGGCCTATGAAGCCTGCAGATGTTAATATGGTGACAATCAAGCTAAGAATGCTCGATGTGGGCCACTCACACCTGCCACCCCCACCCCACCGCCCTGTGTTTCAGATCAGAACTTCCCACGGAGCTCCCAACCCTGATGGCCTCACCCAGAAGTCTCAGCACAACCTCAGGCTCCACATGTCACTTGCTGGCCTCCTCATCCCTGCACACTTCCCTCCAATCACAAATAGTCCCCAAATGTACCCCTACTCAGTGCCTGTGCTGCCCACCCCCCGCACCAGCTGCACAGTCACAGCCCGCTGTGGCCCTTGCATCTCCTCTGCCCTCAGGTAATGCACTGTGCTGCATAAACACCCTCTCTGTGCCCTAAGCAGCTGTTGCAAAGAGACCTGTCTCTGCAGGAAGACCCAGCAGGCACAGCAGGGTGGCATGCCATCCACCTGCATGTGGGCTCCTCATCTCTGACGGTGGCTTGCAGACCGACTTGGCCTTGAGTGCCTCCACTAGCCTCTGGAGCTGTCCTGTTCCTCCTTGTGCTTCTGCCCCCTCTCTGGAGGCTACTTTCTGAAGCTGCTTGTTATGGCACACAGTCCTAACCTAATCCTGCCTCATGGAGCAAGAGGGGTGCACCCCACCTGCAGAGAGGTGAAAAGCCCACCAGAGCCCACCTGGGGAAGTCTTTGGCAGCAGCACCCCAGACCTCACACAGACCTAAATCAAAGACAACGGTGTGTCCCAGAACCACCTAGAGAGCTTAACATGCAGCTTCCTTGCTCCCCGCCCCCACAAGGTCTTGCGTGTGACCATAAGGTGGATTTTTAACCAGCTCCCCACTTGATTGAGAAGCGTGGGTCCAAGGAACAAACCAGGACCTGGAGCTTAGCTGTCCCTGTCATGCTCAGCACCTTCCTGTATCCTCAGAGGACTAGGATGGCACCTGGGACAGCCCTTGAGTTCTCCAGCCTGCCCTGTCCATCCCGGCCACCCTTGTCTCCCTGACCGCTTTCCCAGGTGCCCAGGGCCCGCCCTGGTCCTGAGCTCCCCGCCAGCAGCCTCCCCCGCAGGACAGCGTCCCTGGCGCCTGGCAGCTGCCTACCTCTCCTGACCTCCCGGTTCCCACCAGGCTGCCCAAATCCATCCGCGGGGCATCAGAGTCCCTCACGGATACCCAGACCCGGGATTTCACAAAGGAGATGGAGGTTTATTTTGGCTCAGGGTTCTGGAGGCTGGAAGTCGAGGAGTGTGGCCAGTGTCTGCCCAGCCGCGGTGGGCAGCCTCGTGCTGCTTCCAGGGAGCCTGGAAGGGAGCCTGCCCAGGAGACGGAGCACCAGGGCGCCTTCCTGAGAGTGGCCGCTGGAGAGCAAGGACGGCCTCCGCCTCTCCTCTGGACCTGATCGCTCCCCAAGTCCCCTCTCCTCATTGGTGGCTGGATTTCAGAGAGGGCAGACCACAGCTGGTCACCCCCGCATGGCCTTCTCGTCCCCCACCACTGGCTTCCCAGAGCAGCCCCCAGCCCCACCGAGCCCACGGAAGCCCGCCACAGAGTTTGAAGACTGTGTGAGTCTCCGCTCACCCTCCGGGTGGCCAAAGTCCCCCCCAGGATAGATGGCGCTTCCAGCAGACGTGCTGTCTACCCGTGGCCGGAGAAGGGATGCGAGGGAGGCTGAGGCCCTGGAGACCTGGGCCTCTCCCCAGGTGTGTGCCGTCCCGAGTCCTTCCTGAGGCCAGTGTGCTCCCCTCTCCTCTCTCGGGGACATGGTATTCGCAGCTCCAGCTGCCGCGACAGTGTTATGCCTGGGGACTTAACACCCTGATAGAGCTGAGGGTCCAGGACCAAGAGGTCAGTGACAGCGCTACCTCCTGAGGCCTCTCCTTGCTGGGAGAGGGCGCTTCTCACCTGATCTCCCTGCACATGCGTGAGGACACTCATAAATCCAAGGGAAGCCCCGTCCTTTTACCTTAAGACCTCTTTTTATTTATTTATTTTATTTTATATTTTATTTTATTGGCACTGGAGATTGAAAACAGGATCACTCAACCACTGAGCTACATTTTCAGCTCTTTTCTCTTGAGACTGGGTCTCCCTAAGTTTCTTAGTCCCCTGTTAAGTTTCTGAGACTGACCTCAAATCTGTGATCCTCCTGTCTCAGCCTCCTGAGTTTCTGTAACTGCCAAGGTGTCCAGCAAGATCTCTTTTAAAACCCTGTCTCCAAATATAGTCTCATTCTGAGATACTGGAGGTTAAGACTTCACCTTTTGAATTTGGGGGACATGCAATTCAGCTCACAGCACACCCCAATATCTTCATAACAAATTCCTCCTTTTGGATAAAGCTCCTCTGAGTTGGCAGAGCTACTGCAAACCCCACGTCTTCCACACCGATGGGCAGGTCCCCACAGGAAAGTTTGGGGATTGCTATCTCAGTTTGCTTTGGCCCCACTGGATAGGGGACTGCCTTAGGCCACAGGCCATGGTCTCCTGGACTGAGTCTCCGCAAGGGACATTCAACTCAGTCACAGCCACGTGACATGTGAAAGGTCAGCACCATCCACCCTCTGCAGGACATTCAGAGGAGGCGCTCCATCAGGAAGGCTGACTTAGATCTGCCAAGCACCTGTGTTTATGCCTGGCCCCACTGCTGAGGTTCTGTAGCCAAGAAAAAGTAATGCTAAGAATTATTGCTTAGAGATTCGGAATTTTTACTGGAGTTATAAAAAGCCAAGGATTTCTGAGTAGTCTGTGAATCACAGGAAAGAACCCTGATTATTTTGTACCCAGGATCTGGCAGTATTTGATGGTGGATAAATGCAATATCTCATGAAATCCGCTTCCTGTGGTGTTATTTCAGAGTTACCATGGACCACCCTTGCCAAGGGGGGTACTGCTGAGCAGCAGCCTGTCCTCCCTGTCCTGTCTGCCCTGAGCTGCACAGATGTGTCCGGGAGCACCACGGCCTGCCTTCAGGGAGCTGGCTTCCCAGGGGCATGCATATCCAAACAAGGGGGAAATTAAGAGAAAGACCTCATTCTATTCAGATCAATTAAAATGAAAGTCTGACAGGGTCAGGCAATGTTGAGGAGGTGAAGAAGTGAACACCCACTTCTGGTGGGTTATACAGTAGGTGCGACTCAGAAAGCATGCTGGTTGTGCCTAGCAGTGAGGAAGATGGGCCCACATCACAGACCAGTACGTGTCCTTAAAGGTATCGAGAAGCATGCTCAGTGCACTATCACTTGTAATAGAAAAAAATGGAAACAACTTAATGTTTATTGACAGGATACATACAAAATAAATATGAGCCAGATCTAAATGCACCACATACACAAATCTTGAAGTCACACTGTTGAGCTTTCTCTAACGCAGCTTGCAATATGGATACTGTGCAGGCAAGAGTCATGGCAGGGCCAGAAGCACTACTCAGGAAGGCTGCTTGCAAGGGGCCCTTGGCCAACATCTGGGATGTAGATTCTGGGAGGGTCCCACATGCCCAGGCAGATGCCAGTCACGTGTCCAACCTGTGCAGACAATATGGCCCACCTCAACTCCTGCTTTCCTTCCAGGAGGCTAACATTTTGGTACACGTCAGCCAATGGCCAGTCTCCAACATAAACCCTGGGCACTGAGTCCCTAATGAGCCTCCCTGGCCAGCAGCACTTCACCCGTGTTGACACAACACAATGCTGGGAGAAATTAAGCATGTCCTGTGTGACTCCACCGCGAGAGACCCCCGGAGCTCATGCCTGGTGTCCCTTGTGTCCCCCTTGCTGATTCTGCTGTCCCCTTCCCTGCAATAAACCATGCGCACAAGGGGGACTACCTGCTCTGTCTCCTGCATCCTCCTCGGGAACCACTGGACCTGACGTGAGCTGGGGACCCCAGTACAGATGCAAATGGAATGACTGGATGTGTTTTGAGTTTAAGAACATGCAAAACAAGATTATTCATTGTTTATGGAGACACATGTATGATGTGAAAATATCAACATGCCCCGGAGTGGCACGTGAGCTTGCATCAGAGATGCCCTGGAAGGAATGCAGCAGACTTGGCAGCTTTACAGTTCACAGTGTTCTCATCTTGTTCTCTACCTTGTTCTGGGTTTTAAATAATTTCATAATGAAAAACATCCAAAGGACACAAACTGAAAACACAAGGAGGCACCTCGAAGGTTCCGAGGATGTATCTCAGGTGCGGCTCCCTTCCCCCCTTGGTCACCAAGCCCCCTAAGGCTGGACAGGAGGGCGAGCACCAGCCATCATTCAAAACCCACACTGGGCTGCGAGGGAGCAGTTCTCTTCTCCAAAGGATGTGCCAGGACAGATAGCATGGAAAGAGAACTGGCAACCGAGGGTATTGGCAATAATGATAACAGGATCATGACTCTGAGCCCTGCTCACCTGCAGCAAGCGCAGTGCAGCCAAGTTCCTGTTGGTGCTCACAGGGCTCTGCACATAAGGGACACAGAGAAACCAAATCAGGGACTTTGTCTTCCTGGGGCTCCTGGCCAGTGGATGAGGCACAAGTGGACAGATGTGAGGACCTGGAGTGGAGAGGAACGGTGACGGTGGCCCAGGTCTGGCTTGCTCACCACTCATCTCTCCACTGTACGCCTTCAGGATGGGGACACCACTTGCCCTCCATGATTACACGCTGAATGAACTTGATCCTGGCAATGAGAGTTGTGTGCCCTTGTACAAACAAGTCTCAGTACACGCCTAGTGTCAGTCCCCAGAGCTGTGCCTGCACAGGTTTCCCCTCACCCACAGAGCAGCCCTGGCCCAGCACCCCACCTGGCTGTGAGTTTCCTGAAAGCCAGCACTGAGCCTTGGCATAGATCTCTGTGGCCACGGAAACCCACTCTCTACCTCCTACTGCAGGGAATGGCCCTGACCAACAAGAGCAGCTGCTGGCCCTCTGGATCCAGCCCTGTGCTCTCCCACCTGGCCATGCCAAGCATCCAGGCCTGAGAACAAGGTGGGTGCTGGCCCCGGCACAGTCCTGCCAGGCCAGGACTCCTGCAGAGAGCAGCTCTCCCTTGAATACACTGTGCCAGGCCAGCAAGACCTTCCTCACTGTGAGGTGGGGTCCCCACGGGGTCCTTCCTCCCACCTGGCTCATGGCATCAGGCCCAGGTGTGCCTGCCTCCCCATGCTCCCCTCCTCCCCCACGGCACTGCCCTGACAGTCCTCACATCACATCCTCCCCCCAACCTGCTTCCCAGAAGACCCAAGGAAGCACAGTCATGGGCCCAGCCCCAGCAGGAGACAAAGGCAGAGTAGGAGCCAGACAGTAATTTTTCAATGACTAGATGGCTTCTTGGAAAAAAACAAATTTTAATGAAAATTAAGCAGTGTTCTACAAGGAATATATGAATCATTCCCTGATATGGCTGAACCCTGCTTTAGGGCAAAGTATTTTGTATGATCAGTATACTGTCTGTATGGTACTCTTTCTTTACAGCAACATCTTCATTCATGAGTGATTAGCAGTCAGTGAAAAAACATCAGCCAGGCCTGGTGGCAGATGCTTGTGATCCCAGCAACTCAGGAGGATGCCAAGTTCAAGGCCAGCCGCAGCAACGTAGTGGGGCCCTAAGCAACTCAGTGAGACCCTGTTTCAAATAAGAAATGAAAAGGGCTGGGGCTGGGGCTCAGGGGTCAGCACCCTGGGTTCAATCCCAGTACCAAAAGAAAAAAACAACAGATCATGCCAGGTGGCAATGCCGAATTATACACATCGTTGAGCAGAATCTCGGCCTCCCTGATGCGGTCATGCCGGCTGCTCCCAATTCCCCCAGTCAGCAGTGGGAAGTGTGGGCATCAGGAGAGACGGCCCGAGTCTTTATCAGCTTGTGCTCCAGGGGCATTAAACTTGTTCAGAGGTGGCATCGCTGGCCTTGGTGACACAGTCACACTACTCTCCGCTGTCGGCCCTGAGAGTCCTCTGCATGAGGTTTCCAGTGGCTGGGGAATGGAGGAAGGAGCAGCAGTGCTGCATGGGCTCAGAGTCCTCCTGGCTCAGAGTCCTCCCCGTGGTGTCGTGTTGATGGAGAGCAGGAACTCCACGGCTCCCCGGGAGATCCCCAGGGAGGTGGCCCCTGGCCAAGCCCACTGGGGCGGCTCTGACTTTGCATTAGGCAGCTTCCCAGTCGCACACTGTGCAAAGGAGCCACAGCCCTGAGAATGTCAGCACTGCAGGCTGCAGTACCCTGCCCTTCGCCTAGCACTATGAGAGAACAGAGCTTGCTCTCCTTATCCACCTTAAGGACAGCGACCACCAAAAACATTCACTGAGCATTTGCCGCATGCTGATGTTTCCTTTTTTATTTTTCATCACAAGCCCACGAGCTCAAAGATTTCATTATTGCCATTTCCAGATGAGAAAAATGGAGACTCAGAGATGTTAAAGGTCTTGCCCAAGGTCACACAGCAAAAAGGGTGTCAAATTTAAAACCAAGCAGTCATATATTACGTGTCTGCCTTTAACAACCTGTTTGCATTTTGATTTGTTTTTTTCAAAGCCAATAGTCTAAAACATTTTTAAAATTTAATTTCATCATTTCATAAATGATAATAGAAGATTTGGGGAGATGTCATCTTGGGAAATGAGAGTGGCCAGCAGGTGGGGACCTTGGTGATAAGGTCCTCCTCTCTAAGAAGCCTGCTGCTCAACCTTGGTGGGAAACATGTTTGGGATCCTGTTCCAACCCCCTCCACATGTGGACATGAGAATGTGGGTGATGGCCATATCAGCGGCCAGCCTGAAGGTCAGGGAGGAGGGAAAGACAGAGCTTCTCAGAGCCACGGTGACCCTGAGAAACCTGACAGACATGGAAGATATACTAGGACAGACCTCACCTCCCTGTGTACAGGTTTTCATTAGAAGGTGTGCTAGTCAGATTTTTATTGCTGGGACAATGAAATACCAAAGGGGGGGGGAATAAACTTAGAGGGGAAGATTTATTTTGGCTCACAACTGCAGTCCATGGTCAGCAGACTCCATTGCTCTGAACCTGGGGTGGGACAGAGCATCATGGCGGAGGACACCTGTCAGTTCATGGCAGTCGGGAAGCAGAGGGGGCGGGAGGGCTGGAGAGAAGAGAAACCTTCCAGGGCCTGCCCCCCCGCCCACCTCCTCTAACAGCCCCCCCACAGCTTGCACCCCCTCCCCAGTGCCAGCAGCTGGGAACCAGTGGGTCAGTCCACTGAAGAGGTCAGAGACCTCCTGACCAATCTGTCCCCAAAGCCCCCCCCTCTGAACACTAATGCATTGGAGACCAAGCCTTCAACAGTGAGCCCCTGGGGGAAATTCTAGATCCAAACCATAACAGAGGGGTTAAAACTGTTAGAGATTTGAGCTTTCTTAAGTTAGATTATTTGACCTCCGGCTATCAGCCAGGGCCTATCTGCTCACTGAGCCAAGGGCCCTTGAGCGCCTTGGCTGTTCTTCCCTACGCAGGCTGGAGAGCAGGGTGCAGGCAGAAGCAGCAGGGGGAGGGGCGTGCCTCTCCCCCAAGAGCTCGAGTCTCAATTAACCTTGAACATTTTCCTCAATTTTATCCCCCAGGATTTGAGAAAGGAGCCAATATGCAGCACGTGGACAGAGACTGCGAGAACCACCAGTGCTCAGCTGGGCTCTTGCCCCCAGTCCTGCAAGTCTGCTAAAGCTCAGCGCGTGCATCTCCTCTGCCATAAGGAGGAACACCTGATTTCTGTGGGGGCTGGAATAGAAGCTCTTTGAAGCACCTTGCAGAGGCCCTGGGAAACAGCATGTGCTGAGAAGACGGGGCTCTGCCAATTAGGAAGCTCACCTGAAGAATGACCAGGCAGGTGTGGGTGACACAGTGGAGGTGCTTCTTGTCCCAGTTCTGAGCTCCTGGGTGTTTCACATCCCCCCGGTGTTCACAGGGAATTCTTTTATTCCCAGAATTTTCAAGGAGGGGTTTCCAGATAAACAAGTTTATGACTTCTCAAAATTATATCTAAAAGCAAAGGGGAGAATTTGTGGAATAAATGGGGATCCAGCCAACAGAGCCATTGAAGGGACTAGTCCCTGCACCAGCCTGGGGGGTTTCTGACGGTCCTGGACTCTGCTTCGACTTCTCGATTGCCCATGCAGATGTTCAAGGGAGTCCCTGAACTGTGTGCTGAAAAATATCATGAGTAACGAAAGACGACCCTTCTACCGATGAAGAGTTCTAAACCCAGAAAAAGTGAAAATGCTATTGGAGCCACAAGAGGAAGCGCTGATCTCCCAGCCCCACCCAAGGCCTCCCACCAGAGGCTCTCGGGAGGGTGGAGAAGGAAGGCCTAAACCGGATCTCACAGCCCAGGTGTGTGTTTTAATTAATTCTGAACACATCAGTTTGAAGAAGTAACAAAACCATGATTTTAGCCAATGAAAATAATTATGTAAGACAGACTTATTTTGCTGCTGATCTCACTCAACAACATATGAATTAAATGTAGAAATATGTCAACATTTTCACTTTATTGACAAACTTCATATGAGATATCAAAGCTGATTCCAAGGGTAGCATTCAAAATACAGAGTCAGGAAAAAGTGTGGAAGACTGAAATAAGCAAAATTAATTCTATTCCAGGGCATCCTTCTAGGCGATCTCTGTGAGCTGCTGTTCCACTGTGTGAGTGGTGGATGCAAACCGTAATGCGAATGGGTAGTGCCCACCTTGCGGTTTGGATATGAGGTGTCCTGTGTTGGTGCAGGAGGGTTCAGAGGTGAAATGATTGGACTGTGAGAGCTCTGACCTAATCAGTCCCTCCTCGTTGGAAAGGACTACAGGGTGGTGACTGTAGACAGTGGGTGTGGGGGAGGAGGTGGGTCCCTGGGGCTGTGTCCTAAGGGGTGTCTCTCCCTGCAGCCCCTTCCTTCTCTCTCTGTGCCTTCTGACTGCCATCAATAGAGAAGCACTCTCCCCCAGCCCCTTCAGCCATGATGTCCTGCTCACCTTGGGCCCAACTCGATGGACTCAGCCCACCATGGACTGAACCTTGGAAACCATGAGCCAAAACAAAGTTTTCCTCCTCTAAGTTGTTCTTGTCAGGTATTTTGGTTACAGAATCACAAAGCCAACTAACGCTCCAAAGAAGAGCAAATCATGCCCTGTGGAGACACACTTGATTACACTCAGTGATAGTGACCAATTTTGTGTGTATTTGTAGATATGTGTCTATATTCTTGATGAACGTGTGTGTGTGTGTTTTCTTGCTTTAATTTTCCTTTGAACCAACAACATCGTTGCTTCAAACAACGTCATTCTATCCCCCTCATTAAAGAGTTAAATAAGGTCTTTGAAGCACGAGTATTGCCTATTTCTGATAGTCATTATTGTATTATTTCTGAAAATTGTCATGCAATAACATACAAAAGACAATGGCCAGTTTTCATCCAAAAAGCTAGAAATCAAGCTTGATCTCCATCCCATGAAATGTCACTTCTGGCTGTAGCCTCTCCAGCTTCAGGCTATTTCGGGGACTGGTGTGCTCACCACCCAAGCAGCTACAAAATGGTGTAGGGACCCATCAGCCATAGTGTGGCAGACTAGTCCATTTTTCAACCCCACAATCAGGAGATTCTGTTTCCTGAACAGAAAGAAGCCAACCCCTGGAAGAATGAGGAAGCCAAGCTATTGTTGGGCCACCCTGATGCCAGGGGAGCCTGACACCTGCACTCGCTCACATCCTATTTATTATCTCTACCATCTCCATCATGCAGAACACACAAGTCCTCTTCAACCCTGGGAGGCAACCTGTCCCGTATGAGATGCTTTGTGAAATTGACAGAATATACACACAGAAGACTGTTGAAACTCTTGGGTTCGTCCTCTTTGCATTTGTTAAAATAATCTCAAATGAAATGACCTCAGAGAGACCTTGCCACTCTAGCCACTCACACTGTGCCCTGTGGATGCATTTAAATGGCTATGGACATGTGTGTTTTGTTTTCCAAAGCTGTCAAAAAGAGGTGGAGGTGTCAATCTGATGGGAACAAGGATGAGTCTAACGTCATTATAACACATGGGGGAATTCTAACAAGCAGCTAAAATTTTCGCCTCTGCATGGAAACTACAAGAAAGTTGTCAATCTGGAGTTAATTTTAGAGATGTTTCAGTCAAAATGGAAGGTTAAGTCGGAATAAGACAGTTCCGGGGAGGGGAGCATAAGGCTTCTGACTGGCATCGCCCTGGGACGCAGGCACAGCTCCTCCTTCCTCCCGGCACTCAAAGGTTGTAAATGTCACTCATTCCAAGGGAAGCAACAGGGAGTTGACAGCTCCAGATCCTGGAGAACTGGCGGAGGTAATGGTTGTCTCAAACTGTGTTTATATACAGTGTCAGCACCGTGTGTCAACACTCCAGAGTCCTGTGACCTCCTTAGAATCTTACCGATAAGTTTCATTTGGAATATGAACAACTTTCTGGTTTTACCTTAGTCTCTTTGAGTGTGATTGACGCACGAAGCAGAAGGAATAAAGTCTGAATAAATGTACTGAATAAAGTAAATTGCCTATGTGGATCCCTCGGAGACTGGAGGCTTCTGCTCCCAGAGAGGAGTCTCAAGGACACCGCTTCCAAGACTAAATGTGAGCTTTGGGGCTTCTGACTGGTGATGTTTAGGATTTAAAAGGACTCCAAGCTGGGTGCAGTGGCACACGCCTGTAATCCCAGCAGCTCAGGAGGCTGAGGCAAGAGAACGGCAAGTTCAAAGCCAGCTTCCGCAACTTAGTGAGGCCCTGTCTCAAAATGAAATACAGAAAAAGGTGGGGGATGTGGCTCAGTGGTTAAGTGCCCTGGGTTCCATCCCTGGTGCCAAAAGTACAAATTAAAAAATGATAATAAACAAAAGGACTCCAGGACCACTCCACCCCTAAATATCTGTAGTCACTTTCTAGAAGCCTGAAACCAGAGACACGAGAAGGGGCAGCCTGCCAAGGTCATCATCTTGGCAGGTGGGGCCAACTGGGCAGCAAGTCCAGGCTCCCGAGGAGCGTCCCCTGCACCCCTCATCAGGGCACGAGTGGGAACACGGAGCCTGCTGAGGCTCAACTGGGGGTTCCGAGCCTTCAGTCTGGCTGCCGAGCCTGCTATAAAGCACAGTGGTCTACAGGAGTGGCGGCAGAACTTTGAGGAATCGGCATTTTTACCTTAACGGGCTTTGATTATCAAACTGGCAGCTGTGACCCTCTGCTGGGTTAGCCTGTGTCCCACACACATGCACCAGACCTGGGAATGTGACATTACTCAGAAATAGGATCTGTATGAGGCTACCCCGCTAAGGTGAGGTCAGTGGGTGACCCCTTCCAGTGTGCCTAGGTCCTTATGAGGAGGGGCAAGACATCCAGAGGCAGAGACTGGGTGCTGGGTCTAGAAGCCAAGGGTTGCCAGCACCCTCCTGAAGCTGAGAGGCCGGGAGTGTTCTCCCTGGGGGCTCCACAGAGAGCCTGGGGACACCTCGGTTCTGGACTTCTGAGGTTGTGGGATCAGTCAATGCACCTGGTCCAACCAGCAATTCTGGGGAGACAGGGAAGGGCGAGAGGCCAGCGTGGCCCTGCAGCAAGGACAAGCACCTCCCGCGGAGCCCAGGCTTCGGTTTCTGTGAACAGCGGATCACAGGAGAACAGGGCTTCTTGCTAGCCCACGTGGCGGAGAACCACCGCCTGCCAAGTGCTCTCTCTGAAGGCAGGTTTGAAAAAGAAGGAAGAAAGGAACAAAGGCCTCCTGCGCGGAGGGGGGGGGAGGAGAATCAGAGACCGCCTTGGCCAGGCACCGCCAGGGAGCCAGCCCTGGGTGGAACTCGGCTCTGCTTCCTGGGCAATCTGCGCCTCGGCTGGAGCAGCTGTGATCAGCCCTCCCACGTTCTGGGGAAAAAGAGAACTGAAGGGCTGGGGATATAGCTCAGTTGGTAAAGTGACGGCCTTGCATGAGCAAGGCCCTGAGTTCAATCCCTGGCACCACCAAAAAAAACCCCAGAGAATTTAAAGCAAACAGTGTCCTGGCGCCACCGTCAGTTTTCATAGCCCCTCTGGGAGTGTGCACTTTCTGTGAAGTCCTGTTCAGCTGCAAGGGCCCAGCACCCACACGCTCCTGCGCAGGGAGCTCTGGAGCACGGCCCCCGCTCTCGATTGCTGTAGGTCACAGGTATCCTAGAAGTAGTCACTTCTGTGCCCAATCTGTGCCAGTCTGTGAGAGGACAGTCCTCCTTACCCCACAAAGGCAGACCTGATCATATATATGACTTGCCTTGACCTCCAGGGAGCGGCAGATGTGGGGCACATGGTGGAAGTGACATGGGACCTTCAAACAGAAGCTTTCAAAGACATTCT
The DNA here is from genome assembly GCF_052094955.1 of Ictidomys tridecemlineatus. Taxonomy (NCBI): domain Eukaryota; kingdom Metazoa; phylum Chordata; class Mammalia; order Rodentia; family Sciuridae; genus Ictidomys; species Ictidomys tridecemlineatus. Next base: position 258,278,082 of record NC_135477.1, on the reverse strand, counting down.
GCGGCCCTGTGGCCTCTTTCTCTCTGCCTGGAGCCCAGTAAAGTCCAAGGACTGATGTCATCTGTGACCCAGAGTAAAGAGTCCATAGACCAGAACTATAGGTGGCCTTCCTTTGATATTGAGTGTGGGTAAGAAATAACCCTCAAATAAGCCACAGAGATGAGGGATTCTTTGTTACTGCAGTGTAGTGTTGTCTAAGCTGACTACTGCGCTTTCTTTCTGAGACTGGTGGAAAAACCCAGTGAATGGTGTGGTGGGTCTTTGGACAGAACCATGGTGAACCTAGTGGTTTATGGCTTAGATACCATGGCTTCTTCAGATAGCCTTCCACCACCCTCTCAGGGATAGCTCCAGCTACAGGAGCTCAGCAAGCAGACCTATACCCTGCCCAGGGACGCTCTCCCCCAGTTTTGGTCAAGGATGGGATGTGAAGGACCAGCTAATCCCAGACAACTCTACTGGGTCATTCAGCTCCAGAGCCCTCTTGGAGCTGAACAGAGCTCTCACCAGGCCTGCATCGAGCCTGATTCTCCCTCTGCCCCATCCCGTTGCCCCCTCCCTTCACAGCTGTTGGTCCCAAAGGCCCCCCACTGAGCATTACCTCCAGGCCTGCTTCTGAGAACTCAGCCCTCCAGGGAGCGGCAGATGTGGGCACATGCTCTGACTGGGACCTCAGAACACTGGGGGTCACCCTGAAGACAAATCCCTTGCAGCCCCCAACTTGTTGCCGCTCAGCCTCTGTAAAGGGCTCAGATGCTGCTTTCTGCCTGGCACAGAGCAGAGTACAGAGACTTTCTGGAAGAAACCCAGTTTGCACACAGCTCCAGGGTCCCAATAACAGTGCCAGGTGAGAGTCCCTTCTCCGCACTTGTAGCCTGAAAATGGACAAGGGCCACCAAGACTGGAACAGGCTCTCCTGGGCTTCCAACATGCCCCCTAACAGATGTCCTAAGGGGACGGTTCAGGCAGGGTGTTGGGATGGATTTCTTTTTTAATCTTCATAAAATAGAGATATGGAAAAAATCAAATCTTTAATTCCCATGATATTAGCCAACCACATTAGAGAAAAGCCAATCTCTCACGTGTTAAATATTCCAACATAAAGAGGCCCTGGAACCCACAGCTGTGCTGCTCAGTCGAGAATGACATCAGCAAATGGTTTCCCCCATCTCCATCGCAAAGAGCCAAGGTTAGAGAGTCATGCATTCTAGGAGAACATGTGGAGCAGGTATATGCAGGGTCTGTGGCCCAGAGAGGATTTGTATCACTATCTACTGGTAAAGCTGGAGCCACCAGCTTTTCTTTTCTTCTTGGAAGAAACAGGTGAAAAACACCCATGATATTCAATGAACTTTATGTCATTAAAGATGCATCTGAGAAAGGTCTTCTGCACCAGTCAGCTTTGAGGATGGAGAAATGGGGCACAGCGCACCGACCCTACCCCTACACACTGTGTACCACCCAACTTCCTTTGGCTAGTTATCAAGGGCATCATGCTCAATCACCTCAGGAACCAGGAATTGGGAAACGTGGGCTCTGTCAGAGGCGCCCAGGAGCACGGGGAAGCCCTGTACTTGGGGGAATGCAGAGCACGGCTGTGACCCACAAAGCCGGGCAGCACTGGCCTCTGAATACATCAACCTGTTGGGTCTACGCGTACTTCATGCGCTATTTTCAAAGTCCCCAGAAAAGGAAAGAACCTTTCAGATGCTCTCAGCTGTCAACCCACAGAGGCCGTGGCAATCCACAAAACCAGCTCACCCAGTGCTCTCAGTCAGGCACAGCTCCGGCCCCCGAGTCCTTCCGGAGGAAGCTGCCCACAGGGACAGAGCAGAGGAAGGAGCCCCTTCGCCACGGGGGAAAGTGCATCTTCTAGGAAACAGTTTTTCTTTCTCTGAGATTTTTTAAATTGTTGTAAAATATACATAAAATCTACCGTCTTAGCCACAGAAGTTCAATGGCATCAACTACATCCCTAGCAGTACACAGCTGCCACCACCTCCACCTCCACACACTTTTCATCTTGTGGAGCAAACACTCGGTGCTCATCAGTGACTCCATCCTCCTCTCCCAGGCCCTGGCCACCACCATCTTTCTGACTCTGATTCTTTCTGTCACAAGTGCCTCATGTAAGTGGAATCAGGCAGGGTTTTGTCTCTCTGTAACAAAAAGCATATATCACTTGGTTTAATGTCCTCAAGATCCATCCAAGTTGAAGCGTGTGTCAGAATCCCTTCCCGTTTTAAGTCTGAATAGCACCTCGTTGCATGTACATGGCCAAGTTTTTCAGTCTGCTCATCCCCCAAAGGTCCCTTGAGTTGCCCCCACATTTTACCTCTTGTGACTGATGCTGCTGTGAACGGTGAGGGGCGAGCACCTCTTCAAAACCCTGCTTCCAATTCTTAGCGGATGACCAAGCACCTAGCAAAGTGTCTACAGGATGAGTTCTCGATCCACAGGCAGAGAGACGAGGCATGAATTCTAAGAGAAAGACCTGGATTAAGCAGAGTAAGAAAAAAAGAGAAGCTGATTTTTCCAGCAGGGGTCTGAAGGCTGGGACGGGACCTGACAGGTGGTTTGGAACCACATCAGAGAGGGTGGGTCTCGCCTCCGAGGGCTTTGAAGTGCGCCAGGCACCAGAGAAGTACCGAGGGGTTTTGATCACTACGCGGCGTGACTGCTCGAGATGGTCAGAATGGAGAATGGCAGCAGTGAGCGGAGGCTGGGGGAAACCCAACCATACAGACAAGCCATAAACCCCTGGTCCTTAGGATGTGCCACTCACAGAGTGGGGTCAAGAAACAGCTGTTGTCACTGAGTTGGGAAGTGGCAGTGAAGAGGGGGGCACACTTGAGACAGAGAATCTATTAGACTCATCAGGGCCTTGGACTTGGGCAGCTACTGCAGCTCAAGGGTGTCCAGTGACACTGTCCAGGCACAGTGTCCATCCTCCAGGACGAGCGTCAGTCTCCCTCAGGTAGCTATGGAGAAACTGTTCTGGAATCCTTAGTCTTTAATAGCCTCAATCCCCAGGCTCTGTTGCTGGTGTCATTTAGGGGCATTTATTATGTGTTTTGCTTTTGTTTCTGTTTTCACCTTCAAGGTTCCCAAAGCCCACTCATACTCTAAAAATGGACACCTCATCCAAAACTGGGCAAAAGTTATTGCCCCAAACAGGCTGGAGAAGTCTCCTAGACGCAGCTGTGGTGTGCTGAACAACAGAAGCAGGGCTGTGGTTTAGTGCTGTCTTCTGAGAACCTGTGGGCAGAAGAGATCCCTGCTCAGGACCCTCCCTATCCATGGAGATACTCAGTACCCGGGCCCAAGGCCCTGCCATGTGGTATCTCCCCCAGTAGCAAGGAAAATAAATACCTTCCACTTGGTTCCGGATACCTCCCGGGAGAGCAGTAAGTCTCTGGGAAAGATCCCAGCAGCACACATAAGTGAGAACAAAGTTGTGTGGTTTGTCCATAGCTGCCCGAGGGAGACAGTCAGGAGCTAAGAGCAAAATGACCTTCTAGCAGGACTCAGGGCTGCAGTGGGTGGAACTCCAAGATGACCCAGTGAGGGCTCGCATGGCCTGAGCCACATCGCAGCGCACCGCTGACTTGAGAAAGGAGACCATCCTCAGGGGCTGAGCTGATCAGAGGAGCCTCAACAGGATGTGGATGTTTCTGGAAGAAGGTCAGAGGGGTCTGCTGGAAAGAAGTCCCCCACTCTGGCTGTGAGGATGCAGGGAGCCACAGGGCACAAGGAGGGCTCTTCTGGTGCTGGGACCAGCCACGTCTGGTGGCCACAGAGAATGGAAAGAGCTACTGCAGAGGACAGAGGCCTGTCATCAGCCTGATGACCTGGGAAGAGCCTCCAGGAAACACCTCCGTTTCAGTCCCCTGGGGTCCCCAGGGAGCCCAACAGCACATGCCTGGCCTTGGGTCTCCAGCACCGTGAGCCAACCAGTCCCGCAGTTTTAAACTCCAGGTGGATGGGTTCTGCTGTGCAGAAGTAGAAAAACAAAACAAAGTTCACGTGAGACTCTCCTCAAGACCACTGACGTCCTTTGGCTGGATTTTTAAAATTTCTGTTGCTGTTATTGCTACATCATTATTTGGCTTCTCATAGATCACAGCTGGGGTTCCAGGGAGGAACGGCATGAGCAATAAGTCCACCTTGGGAGGCACTGTTTATGGAGGTGTGGTCAGAGTCAAGAGAAACCGTCAAAGGAGCACGTGGCACTACAGAGACAGCAGCAGCACCAGGGGACCAGGAACCCTGACCCAAAGGAAAAGAAGGCATAATTTCCAGAACCCAGGGAGAGTCGCTGGATAGACAGCAACTGCAGCTCTAGGGACAGAAATCAGCCAAGATGTGGGGGCCTCACAGTAGAAACCAGAGGCTCTCTTCCTGTGCCCCTGGCCAAACCCAGGAGCTAGGCAGAAGGCAGCAGAACCAAGAGAGCTGGTCCCTGGGGGTGGAGGAGGGCGTGGGAGGAGACAGAGAAGCAAAGGAAAACCCTCCGCACAGCAGAGATGTTGATACTGAAGATGGCCCTGAACTGGGCAGGGAAGCTGCGGCAAGTTCGTAAGTCCGCACTGCCGTCATCGGTTCCTTCTTTTTGAGCTTGTATGACGCTGGGCCAGGGCAGAGTGGAGACCCAGGCCCAGCCACACAAATATCAGGCGAATACAGAGCTGAAGACACTCCCGTCTCTCACACAGCCGTGCCTCAGCTCAGCCTGGTTCCTCTCCACAGAGAAGAGGTGCAGAGGCTGCCAAGGAAGCAGCATCTCCATGAGTGCGTCATAGGACAGAAGTGATGTCCTGCGGAACCTGCATCTGGGGAAGGACACCTCACCGCAGAAGCTGCATCTGGGGACATGCAGAGAGGAAGCTGCATTTGCATTTGGGTGGGGCAGGACCACATGAAACCATCTAGATCAATCTGGTATCTTTGCCTGCTGCTGCAGTTTGGGTATGGTCTGTCCCTAAAGGTTCACAAGCAGGCAGCTTGGTCCCTGCTGTGGTGTTAAGGCAGGACAGCCTTTAGGAGTTAAGGCCAAGAGGAAGGTGATTAGCTGTCTGCTCAAATTCACTATTTGTTCTTCAGCCTTGTGGTGATGCACACCAGGCTGTGCTTTTAGGACCTTTCAGCCACCAGACCTGTAGGCCAGATAAGTCTCTTTTCCTTATGAAGTAGTTAGTCTCAGGTGTTTTGTTATAGCAGCACAAAACAAGCTAAGATGCATGGCTTTTTGGATCTGCACATGGCTAATTCTTTCATGCAGATCTTGATCCAAGGTCCTTTTTAATGGAAACCCCAAGTATTACCTCTTAACCCCTGGTCCACACTCAGTTCCTTTTTATCCCATGACCCTGTCTTAGCCCACTCTTTAGAATAAGCTGGATTATTTATTTGTTCACTTGTCTATGACACTCACTTCCTGGGAGCAGCCACCTTAACCTGATCTCTGTCTCTCTGCTCTGATGACAGTGCCTGGCCCAGCAAGAAGGAAGGTCACCCCACACGTCTCAAGCGATGGGGCCCTGCTTTCAAAAGCAAAACAACTCAGTGAAGTGCTGATAGGGAAGGAGGAGCCAGAGAACCGAGCAGAAAGAAACCCTGGGAAGGAAGGAGAAGAGGAGCCTGAGGCCCCGTGGATAGATTCCCGCTGGAAGCCTGCAGAGCAGCCTCTGTTCCCAGTCCCAGGATCGGCACAGCTGCTGGCTGTCCTCGGAAAAGCCGGGGGTGGCGTCCTACCCCACCTTTCTCCCCGAGCGGCAGAGAAGCCAGCCTCCTACCTCCTGTACACCCTCTGCTGTGCCCGTGTCCCCATCACTCGACCACAGCTGGTTCTGGAGTGGCCATGTCAGCACTTGCCCTCCACACGCCCACGTCCTCCACAAGGTGGTCTTTCCAAACAGCTTTTATCACACCCTCCTCGGCTAAAAACAGATCATAACTTTAGTTAGGGACAGGGAAAATGAAAACGAGCCTGGGGCATTCTGTGGTCCATAAAATAAGGAAATAAGTAAAGATGGATGGATGGGTGGACGGGTGGGCATGTGGGTGGATAGATGGCCTGTCAAAAGGACATGGAACCCCCAAATCAGATAAATACCCACGAATGAATAAAATACTGACATAAACAACCAAATTAGTAAACAAGTGTTAAGTCCTCCTCATGGAAAAATTCCAGTCATCAAATATAGAAGGAATGAGGGAGCCAGAAAGTCACCATTGGAACACCCTAGTAAAACCTGGGGCCAGTGAACGCTCAAATCAACGCGCCAAGAATTAAGGAGGAGCGAAGCATCTCTCTCTGAAATTGAAACAGAGAACCCAGCTTCACTAGAAGCCCCACGGGAAACATTGCCATATGATCCACATTAAAATCATCCGTGGAGGCTGGTGGGTGTCAGGAACCCCACTGTGGTGCTAGGAAGGGCACACCCCCCTGTGGTTCCCTTCCTGAAAACCCACGACCTCTCTCTGATCACGAGGAGCCGTCACCCAGCCCGAGCTGAGCAGGTTTTACCCAATGCCGGTCGTCTTCCAGCATGCCAGGGTCACAGAAGATGTAGGGAACACCGAGGAGCTGTCTCAGGCTGGCGGAGACGAGAGGGTGAAAAGCCTTTGAGACCCTGAACTGAATCCTGGCCCCCAAAAGAACCATGTTGGAAAAGCTGGTAAAGTCCTAACAAAGACCGCAGGTTTAGTCACCAGCATCACACCAGCTTGATTTATGAATTGTGAGGACCACACCATGGTGATATGAGAGGTTGAGACTGGATGAAGGACATGGCGGGACTCCCTGTGCTACCTTCACAAGAGAGGTGGACATCAAAAATCATTACAAAATAAAAAGTAAATAAATAAATCACAGGGGAGCTCCCCATGGAACTGGGATCAAATGTGAATGCTAGGGTGGGTTTGACTATCAGGACCCGGCCACCTGGCTTCTCTGTTCTCCTGTCACCGTGGCGGCTGCACAAATTTCCTGAACCCCACCTCCACCACGGCAGAATGGACCTCACCCGCCCCGTGCTCCCCAGGCCTGAGAAAGCTGTGCTGGCCCTCCCTGGCCCCTAGTGCACCGACCTGCTTTTGTAGAAGTCACCCCCCGGGTAGACTCCAGGGGCCTTGAGGCAAGAACAGAATCTGTCTTCCGGTCCTCCATCAGCACTGACTGCATGGGTCCGCTGGGAAGGAGGGCCCTCCTGGAGCAGGGTAACTGTCCCCTTAGTCAGGATCTGGTTAAGTGGAGCCTTCAGGCAGACCAGCCACGGGCAGCCTGGGAGGTGGCCCCACTGTTCTCACAGCCACTCCCAGCCTGGGACCTGCAAAGGGCCGGCCAGCAAGTGAGGCAGAAAGGTGGACCCTGCGTAGGCAGCCCAGGAAGAGGGTCTTGGAGAAGAAAAGGAGAAAACAAGAAGGGTCAAGCTTCTGACCCAAGTCCCAGCCACAAGGTCAGTTCCTCAACATCCCCTAGCAATGACCAGCCACAAAATATTCCCTAAAAAAGCACTTTTTCTGGTGAGAACCAGTCCTTGTGCTGATTCAGGCTTAATGATTTATGAATCTATGAGTCACTTTCTCTAGATTTGCTGAAGAAGACAAAATAGAGAGAGTTGATTGACCCCTTTCTAAATCCTATATTTTTATGTCAATCTCCCAATTAACTATAAGGACAGATCAAGCCCATAAAAACTCGCAGCCAACAGACACCCACCAGCAACCCTCTCTTGGAACCCCTCTCCTTTGGGAGCTCAGCATTCTTTCAATTACTCTAATAAATACTGTTGCTTGGCTCCCACCCTTCTGTCTGCGGATTTTATTCTTGAATTTGTGAGACCCATCTATAGACCATGTTACAGAAGGCCACCTCCTTAGGCTCAGTGGAGAGTCAGCACCAAAAGACCCCCTCCAGAAGCAGAATTGGCTCAGGTACATGTGGAAGCATCAGTGTGAACAAGGTGGCTGGGCTGGGAACAGAGCCCAGAGTTTCCTCACTAAATCAAAGCCCCTCAGAGCTGCTCTTTCCACAGCCAGCTTGCGTGAGGACCCGTATTTGAAAGTAGTAAACCTAGCCAGCACAGTGCACACACCTGTGATCCCAACGATTCCAGAGGCTGAGGCAGGAGGACCACAAATTCCAGGTCTGCTTCAGCAACTCTGTGCGACCGAGTTGGGAGGAAAAACGAAAGCATAATGGGATTTCTGCAGCTAGATTCAAATGTGAAATGTTTTCCTGTTAATGAAAAATAAAATAAAAAGAAAGAAAGAATAAAGGCACTCTTAAAAAGGACCTGAGATGTGGCTCAGTGGTTGAACAACCCTGGGTCAATCCTGGCTTAGGAAATAAAAAGTAATAAAACTGCGTCCTTTTATCAAAGGGTAAACTTCATTTGTCAAAGTTTTGTCGACCTGCTCCTCGATGCTCTCATGAACCCACATGACTGCAGCCCCGAGGCCGCTGCTGCCCACCTCACCGTGCTCTTTCCTCCCCCTGGACATCAGCAGCTCTCCCAGACCACCAGGAGGAAAGACTGTGAGTGCTGCTTCTAGGTCAGTGATCACAGGTTTTTTTTCTTTCTTTCTTTTTTTTTAAGTTGCTCCCAGCATACGCTTTTTGCATATTGATTTCTGACAATTCCAAAAGAGAGTCCAGGCATGGGCAGCAACAGGGCTGGGATTTCAAAGCCTGCTCTTGACTCGCAGCAATTACTGTTCTATTCGTGTGGCTCTTACGAAATGGCTTCTCCGCCTCAGGATTGATTTTCCCACGTCCATGTTCAATACTGACCATAAATGGGGGGAGATACCAAAAGAATAATGGAATTTTTGGAGCTAGATTCAAATGCTAACTGTTTTCCTGTTAATGAAAAAAAAAAAGAAAAAAAAAGAGTAGCACTCACTTCTCAGGAGAGGAGCCAACTGCTTTTGAAAGTGATGGTCGTGCTGAGCTCATGTTCACCACGTTCTGGCAGGAGAGCTGAAAGCAGCCCTCACTGACTCAGCTGGCATCTCCCTGCTCAGGAGAACCAGGAGGCCAGGACACCTGTGCCGCCCATCCCTCTGGATCTCCACCCAGGAGAGGATGAAGAACACCTGACGTCCACCTGCCCCCAGAAGGTGTCCAGGGACCTGTCTTGGGGCTCCTGTCCCTGCTCTCCTGAACCCCCAACCTCAGAAACAGAGACGAGCTTGCAGTGATGCTTCTCTTTCAGTTGAATGCTTCCTTGAACTCCCTACCTTTGTGGAAATACCTATCAGGTGTTCAGACATGTTCCGGGCATATTCAGCCAATGGTTAACCCATCAGTCATCTAACTAAAAGCTGAAGTCCTTTCTTTGGTCCTTAGCCCTCCCATCCCACTGCACCCCCTAGAGGCTGAGTCCTGCAGCTCCCCCTCAGAAGCACCTCTTCCGCAGAACCCCATTTTTCATCTGCATTGTACTGGTGAAGAGTCAGCTGTGACTTTTCTACCCTGGAAATGCGGTGAAGAAAGGCTCCTGTATTCCTTTGCAGAACAGTGAAAGGTAGACAGTATCAGGAGAGGACATAGAGGGGCTGCAGTCCCAGGGGCAGAGGGACCTAGAGGACTCATAGGGGGGTAAACAAATGGTAGCAAGGAAGGTGAGCCACGTCACACCTCGCTCCAGCAAAGAGCAGCCAAATGGGGTCAATGTGCCCTTCCTCCATTGCTGGCCACCGGTCATCCTTTCTGCCTCTTCATACTGAAAAGTAACTGGTCTCAGAACATATCAAAGGTTTGTGCTGCGTGTGTTGGAACAGGGCCAGAGAGAATGGAGGGGAGGAGAAGAGTCAGAGGCTCCTGGAGGACAACTTTGCAGCCACACCTTTCTCAGCAGAAAACCTTACACGTGAGGTGACCTCAGAAGAGAAAGGAAGAGAACTGAGGCTATCCTGTTCTCGGTCTTGCAGAGTCTGGCCTCTGCCATGAGATTCGCCACATACTGTCACGACTGTAGTGTCCTACATGTCCCCAGCAGTAGGCTCTCTGCCACCACCTCCTCCAGTCAGATGCCAAGGTCCCCAGCAGGAGACAGACCAATGCCAAGGAGGTGCTCGGAACTGGTGGATACCAGCAGTCATCTTGGCCCTCCTAAACTCACCCAGAGGTTAAGCACAACGTTGAGCTTCTGTATAACACTTTGAATGAGGCAACCACCAGAAACATAGCTCTCCCATGACAACTGTAAGTGAGTTCGTCTTAGGATTAGGGATTTCTTAGGATTAAGACTTAGGTTCAACCATTGTTTTAGCACCTTTGTCTCATTTGCTAGGAGCTGGATTTTTTTCCAAGTGCTGTTCAACTTGGGTTTGCTCAGAGACAGAGAAATATAGCTCACAGCTTAAAACACAGCAGAAAACATTCTGTGCCATGGAAAACACCCTGAGCTATGGTCTAGGCTCTTAGGGCACAGGCCTTTTGGATGAGCTTGTTGCTACATGAACTGCTTTAAATTTAAACATCTTCATGGCCTCCTAGTGTTGACATAATTTGTCATATAATGATTCTTAAAAGTGTGCAAACATTAGTAAAAATAAATGTGAAATTTTTATGTTTATTGCTTTTATACAACCATAAAACTGAAATAAGTTGAAAAATCAAACTGTCCTATTTCACCTTAATTTGTGTTATGTACTTTTGTTGACTTGAATGCAGTTGACCATTATTTTATCAACTTTGAGGAAGAAATGAGCTCATGATCAAACATTAAAACACGCACAAAGAGGAAATCCCCCCGATGAGCCAGCAGTGGACACACTGAGCAGGACCAGCACTTTGGACGACAAAACAGGATGCAAGACAACGGAGAAGACCTGGGACCAGATCACCAAATTAAGAACAGCAAGAGATTCCTGTCTCCAACAGTGACGGAGTAGGTCATGGAAAACCACTTTCTCTGAACAAGTGCACAAACATAAAAGTGAAAAAAAGAGCTAACGGAATAGGGAAGAAGACTGGCCAAGCTCCAATGTGGGGAATGTGGAACGAACCACATTTGGGGATACTTTTCCTCTAGGATCATGTGCCAAGTCTGGAGTGTAAGCTGCAGGCTATGGGAAAATTTGATGAATTCTCAAAGCTGAGGAGAGAGAAATGAGCATCCAGAGCTTGCAAGAGGCTATACAAGAAGTTTCCTGGTAAAGTGTATTTTTTGAACTGAACTCCAAAAGGCTACAAAAGGGGTGTTTGTGTGTGTGTGTGTAATTTTTTTATTAAAAATAAGATTATCTAGTACTGAAAAATATAACAACTTAGTAAATGCAAAGGGTTGTTTTATCAACAGATTAGGCACAACTAAAGAGAAAATCAAGATATTGCAAAATAGCTTAAAAAATATAAAGTATTTATCTTCAAGGAAGATGGAGGGACCAAGGAATGGAAAAAATAACATAAAAATATAGAAAACTAGAACACAGTCTGCATGACTATCACAGATGCGTTTGGGGAAAAAGTAGGAAAATAGAGGATAGCAACAACATTTGAAAAGATAATGGCTGAGAATTTCATTACATTGATGAAGAACATTTTCTACAGATTCACAAGTCCCCCAAATCCAAAGTCAGATGAATTCTTGGATTCACTCCTATCATTCCTAGGTGTGCACACAAAGCAAGTGAAGTCAGCATACAAACGAGGAACCTGCATCACTGTGGCATCTTTCACAATAGCCAAGCTATGGAATCAGCCCAGATGTCCATCAGCAGACGAGTAGATACAGAAAATGCAGTATCTGTGCATAATAGACAATTAATCAACTATAAAGAAGAATAAAATCATATCATTTGTAGGAAAACTGATGGAATTAGAGGTCATTATGTTAAGATTCCAGAAATAGAAACATAAACATGATATGTTTTCTTTCATATGTGGAAACTTAAAAAAAAAAAAAAGAAAGAAAGAAGGAAAAGTTTACCTTAATGACTACTAGGGACAGGGTAGTGGATGAAACTGGGGACTGGGCAGGGAGCGGCGAAAAACAGAGCAGTAGAAAGTGTGGACATTGTCAAACCACACATGCAGGGATGTGAGTGAGACCCATAATGTGTGCAATTAAAATGAGTTTATAGTTATGATTTTAAAAAGGAAGATGTGTGTGTGTGTGTGTGTCTTTGTTTTTATTTATTTATTTTTATGTGCTGCTGGGGATTGAACCCAGGGCCTTGCACGTGCCAGGTGAGCGCTCTACTGCTGAGCCACAACCCCACCCAGGAAGATACATCTTGACTCAAAGGTTAGGGAAGTTTGTACTGGATCGGCCCTCCAGCTGACAACAGGTAGGAACAAACAAACAACAACAACAAAACCACTTGTTTGGAGAAGAACATGGAAAAGAAAGAAACTGGAGGAACACAGCCCTTGAAAGAAGGGGCGCCGGTGTGTGACTGCACACTAAACACATAACCAGGCTTTTTCTGAAGACAGTTCTGGCCGTGGCAGACACAAGTGGACAGTGCTGATGGACAGTGGCCATCATACTGGAGCAAGACACATGAGTCTGGAAGCACCAGAAACTGAGAGGCGAATGCTGGATAGCCTCGGAGCTTCCTGCTGGATGAGTCGAGTCTGACTCCGAGAAGCCCAGCAGAAACCTTTCCAGGCTGGCTGCCGAGTGCCAGGGGACACAGGGCAAGTCTTACCCAAGCTGGCCACACACCTCTCCATCGAGTCTCTGCAGAGCCACACAGTGGGACCATGTCCTACATCCCAGCCCTAACAGATTCACCCTCAGATGAAGCAAAAATCTAAATAAGCCACCATCCCTGGTGAAACCTACACCAAGCCTTGACAGGCCCAGCCAGCCAGCCTTCCAGAACAGATACAGCATCCCTTAGGGGAAAGTGTCAAAATGCAGAGCCTGTATCAGGCCACACACCAGCACATATGAGCAATCACTGGGGGTGGGGGAGAAGGGAAAATGGGGAGTAGCCAACAAGGGGGAAGAAGTTGACAGACACAGAGGTGGTCCAGGCTTCGGAAGAAGCAAGATGGATTTACAGGCTACACCAATTATGTCCCCTGAAGAAAAGGAACACGAGGTGGCAGAAAATGTCTGAAAAAAAATCATTTTAATGGGCCTTAATTTTGTCAAATCAAGTAAATCAGTTAAAATGAATCAATTAGAATCTCAGTTAACTTCAAGTGGAAAAAGAGGGGGGAGGGAGAAGTGAGAAAGAAACGGAAAAGGAAGAGGGAGCCTGGGTACCTCAGATCCGCTGCGAACCCGCAGTCTTCCTGCTTCAGCTCTGACAAGCACAGGGCTTGAGGTGCTGGAGGCCAAGTGTGGCCTAGCAAGAGACAGAGAAACTTCTGGAAGCCACTGTAGGGGTGGAGGGGTAGGGAGCCCAGCCATTCCCAGGCTTCACGTCTAGGACCTACACCAGGTTCTCCTGGGGAGGATCTGGAGCAGATCCCTGTGGCTGGGGAAGGGGCGAGGGAAGAGGTATCATGGAGAAGAAGCACAGATCTCCAAATGCCCAGCCTCCAGTGAAAAACACCAGCAGCGGGACAGAGTGCATCCCAGGTGGACCCCACGCCAGCCCCTGGCCACCCCTGATCACTAAGGGGAACTGTGGACAGGGTCCAGGCTTCCAGGAAACCTGGCCAGGGAGCAGGGAGGGAGCAAGGAGAGAAGAGGAGGGGAGAAACCTGAGCGAGGCCAGCCCACAGCCAGACCTTACTGACCACTCCCCTCGCTCTCCCTATTCACACCAGATGGCTCCAGAACTCAGTGGACTCAGGAAAGTTGCCACAAGACACAGACTCCACCTAAGGAGTGCTCTCAGGGAAACTCAAAGACAACTTGGGGGATTAAAAACCAAAGCCCACGAGAGCACTTTGCAGTCTCCGCCCCTGCACCTAGAACCTCAGCGAGCGTTAACCAGCCCAACGCTGGGATCAACGCAGATCCTCACACAAAGGGTCTCCAGTGACAACAAGACCTTGATCTCCATCACCCAGCTGAAAAGAATCACCAGGCCCACAAAGAGGCAAGAAAAAACACAGTCTGAGAGCAAAATAAGCATCAAAACCAGACTGACATGACACAGATGTTGAAATTAGCAGCTATTGAATTTAAAATAACTCTGATTTGTATGTTAAGGGATCCAGTGGGGAAAGTAGGCAGCGGGCTGGAGCAGATGGGGTGACGAAGCAGAGGGCGGGTTCTAAGGAAGAAGTGCAGGGAAAGCTGGAAGGCCCAGCAGGCTGCCAAGAGCCCTGGTGGGCTCAGGGGTAGACAGAGGCAGCCGGGCCGGACCGTGCGTCCACAGCAACCTCCCAGACCCCAAGAACCACGGGGCCTAGAACAGGTGCAATTGGAACCAGAGACGGGGAGAAAGAAAATCAGTAGAAGAGATACTCGAAGAAGCAATGACCAGGACCTTTCTAGAATCAATGTCAGCACAACCACACACCCAGGAAGTCCAAGGAAGACCAGGCACACACTCACATGCACACTCGCACACACACAGAGAAAGACATACACACAGACACACAGATTGACACATACACACACACACACAGAAACATACATACACACACAGACACACAGACACACACACAGGCACACACATACACATACACACAGACACACACATGCACATAGACACACATAAATACACGCAGACATACACACAGAGACACACATACACAGACACTGAGACACACACACACACACACACACACACACACACACAGAGGCGTATTGTAATCAAAATGAAGGAGGTAGGGTATGACAAAGAGAAAACTCCATGAAAGAGATCAGGGTGAATCTAATCTATAGAAAACAAGGGGGAAAATTACAGTGTTTTTCATCAGAAAGCAAGCAAATAAGAGAGTGAAGAGTGAAGTATTTCAAATGCTGGAAAGGGAAAAAAACTAGAATGTTTTTTAAATAGTTACAAACATTATTTTGAAGAAATAAAAAATTTATAGTGTCAGGACTACTTTAGAAAATGGAGAAAATACAAATATTATATATTTTAGACTTTTATTGGTGCATTGTAATTATACATAGTAATTTTATTTATGGTTACATATCCATCCATATATACAATGTAACAATATGATTTGAGCCCTGGGAAAACCTAGAATTTCATGTGCATTACAACCATCCATCAAGAATCAAGGGCAAATAAAGTCTCACACAAAGTGGGGAACTGACTGCCTGCGGCTTGGCCTTGGGAGAAGGTTCGATTTCCCTCTCCAGGAAGAAGGGACGTGAGGGAGATGAGAAACTTGAGTGAACATTTTTAAAGCAAGAGCTTCAAAGAGGAATAACTGATCTTCTCATGCCTGAGTGTGAGGAATACAGGAACTCTCTGCTACCTGCCCAGCTTTCCTATAGATCTATTTCACAATTAAAACTATATTTAAAAAAATAAGCTATAAAATAAATGGCATACAGTTGATGAATGTCTTCATTTTTCATTTGCTTTATTTACTCAATTCTTAACTACAGATTCTTCTTCTAAATTGATCAACTCTGGAACATTGTAAAGAAAATCCAAACTAGCAGGACACTGTTCTGTTCAAACCGCTCTCCGTGGAGTCCGTATCACGAATCAAAGACGGCTCTCAGCACCATCTTCGTCACAATCTTTCGAGCACACTCATTTCCTGGTTCTTACATTTTACTGGAATGTCATTTTCACCACACTTCACATGAGAAAAACCTGCTGTTCTCCAAAAATTCTTCCAGACTATGCTAATCCCTTAACAAAAAATATCTAAATTTAGATTTGGCTTCTTGTGAGCTGTCCTACATCATCATTGGCAAGCAGCACTTCACACCCAGTAGCTGTGGATGCCACGGACTCAGCCTTAGTCTCGTTTGTCTGCTGAAGACCAAATGGACTATTTACTGGGGGTCAACGGTTGATTTACTGAGCCCTTCTAGTAAGCATTTTATCTTTTCTAAATAAATCGAATTTCTCTAAGAGCAAGCATTTGACACTCCCACTTATGTGCTCAAGAATTAGTAAACTCGAATTTGATCAGAGATTCCATGTTTGGGAAGATGCAGACAATAGCACGTATTAACAGTGCATTGCCTCAGAAGTGTCATCGCTGCAGCTCGAGCTGTGCTCCCAGAGCAAGGGCATTTCAGCCAGAGCTCCTGCTGGGTACTACCCTCCCTGTCTACTATCACATGCCCTCAACTGCTTTCCCCAGTTACATTGTAATAGAACTGACAAATAAAACTCGTGTATATGAAGGTATGCAACTTGATGTTTAGCTATGCATGCACTTTGTGAAGTTATTACCATAGTTATTACCAAGTTAATGAACGTATCTATCAGGTAGCTACTGTTTTTGTTGTTGCTGTTGCTCTGAGAACACTTAAGATGGATACTTAAAACTGAAAGTTGTTCAACCATATTTTCCTGAGGTCAAAACATATTCATTTCTCAACAGACACAAAACCAGTGACATTGTCACCAACTTTGATATCCCTGTTTTCTTTTTTCCTTTTTTTTTCTGCCACTTAGGAATGCACATAATAAATGCTAATTAATCAACACAAGGTCCTTGGTACAGTCTGGTTGAAATGAACAGTGTTTACTTGGTTCAGTGTTGACCTAAGCTTTCTCCTCCCACCTGATTGTTGTGATCCAGGCATGAATCTCGTTTTCATTTTCTACCCTTGGCAATGTTCACTTGCAGGTTTCCAACCACATCCCAGTTTCTGCCATCCCAACATCTGATTGTGAAATAATCCCTGCTGTGTGCACTCTACCAGGATTATCTCATCCTGCTTCACATCCCCATAAAGCTGATAAACGTCACGTAAGTCACATCGACTAGCTTCTGCGCCCTTTTGCCTTCCTTGACTGCTCTCCATTGGGTGAGTTGTTCAGATGTTTTCCCAGGGTAGAAATTACACATATGGGATTTTTATGTCCTAGTGATGTGTTATGTCCTAGTAGTTACAAGACATACCATCTTAGCTAAAGCTGTTACAAAATATGAAAAAATGAGTTACAAAATACTTTTTCTTTGAATTCAAAACATAAAATTTGGCTTCTACATTTTCTTTCTCCACTTGAAATTTCTTGATGTAAAACAGTAAATTTTCTGCCACACTTTCAAAGGGAAATCAGGACCACTGGTTTGAATCCAATCATATTGCAAGAAACACACTCCATCAGCTGATGGGATGAGGCTCCCTCTTTCTTGCCCAATTTGCCAATTTCATGAGTACCATTTTCCTCCTGGTGAAACAGTGCACTGGAGATATTTTGTTGCTTCTAGTCATGGACAAGAATCACCCTTGTCCATTCTCTCTGCCTGACAAAAACTCTACCTTCCTTTAATAATAAGCCTAAAGAGATTTTATCTGATTATTCAAATGTCATATTTTCTAAATAGTCCTCCTTTTTATTTTCATTATATTTTTCAATACGTGAGGCTGAATAATCAAAAATTATAATATTACATTTGCAAATTTCATGTGAGTCACCCTTAGGAGAAGTCTGCTCAGTTTTTTGGTTTCCAAATATTTTTAAATTTAATCAGAAATCTCTTTGAGGATTTTCCTCTGTGCTCCTTACCTTTCCATTTGTGAACTCTGCTTCCGTATTTTCTGTTTCTACAAAAAATAAGTTTTGGCATACTTATTCTCTATGGTTAAAGTTACCTTTAGTTCATGTTACATAATATGTCAGACTAAAATATAAAGTCAAGTGCTTTTTGAAATGAATAAAATTCAACACATATATACCAAAAATATAAATTAAATATATTAAATATATAAGTACATAATATACAAATTAAAATAATATGAATAGTTGAAGATTTAAAGTATTTCTTATGTATTTTATCAAAAAATCATTCTAAGATATCTAATCTACTTTTTTAAAATTAGAGATCAAATGTAAATTGTAATTAATAATCTCAAAAACACTATGGGAGTGGTGGCACATGACTATGATCCCAGCTACACAGGAGACTGAGACAGAAGGATCACGTATTCAAGGTGTTGACTGGCTCCATTTACAAAACCAGCTCCTGAGTTTAGGAGTGGAACCTACCAGGTACAGCTCTCAAGGGAAGCCAGGAGGAGGCCTCCACGGGAGTCACTGCTGGTGGCCTTTAAGGGGGGGAGGGGCAGAGCCAGGAGGGGGTACAAGGTGGCGTCTGGAGACCCGAGAGGGTCTCTTACTGAATTCAGTGACTGTTGCATGGATGTTTCCTGATCTGGTTTGTGGTGTCACCTGTTAAATGTCAGGGTTATGCTTGGTTACTTTTCCGTATGTGTGTTACATTGTCCACACTGTGTATCAGGCTCTTTGGGAAATGTTCAGAAGCAAACTTAGAAGCTGAGGTCCTCTTTTTCTCATGCAGGTACCTTGTACTTCCCCTCCACCTGTGACAGAAATCCTGCAAAGAATAACAGGTGTGTGTGTGTCGGGGGGGGGTGTTCTTTGCAACATGGTGAACTCTGCCCTTCCTGAGAGCCCGTCAGAATCAGTCTTTCCCTCTGACAGCCCTGAACAGAAACCCACATTCACTCTTAGCACCCTTCAGGCTCCCCTTTCCACTGCTCTGGGCGGGAAGCCACAGTGGCAGGGTCGTGGAACTGGCCTTGGTGCTGAAACACCCACAGGAAGCCTCAGCGGCTTCGGGTTCACTGCATCTTTTCCAAATCTCCCTGTTCTCAAAACTTGTTTTGTTTGTTTTGTTTTGTTTGATGGGCTCAACCATCTAAATTTTGAATTTCTTGTATTATCATGTGATCATGGTGAACTTAAAACACAAATTCTTTCTCATATTCCCAGTGGAGCAAAACACCCCACATCAAGAAAATGATTGATCTAAACCAAACTCCTATGAACAGTCTATTCTCTAATAGACCAAACTTTTTGATGATTCCAAATCCATACCAATATCCACGTTCAAATGAATGAGCTAATAATTCCCACTGTCCTACTATACTCAGGAAACTCAGAAAGGTTGTTTAGTATCTAACTCAATATGTGAGATGGGTGAAGTTGAAATTTGCAGACCAGCATCCTAGAAGAGGTGGCCAGGATGCCCTCTGTCAGGAAAGAGAGGAAATGAATTCAGATCCTGTGGAATGTCACAAGCTGGATGCCCTGCATTTCTGCTGAGCAAGCTCAGAGGCAAACAACCATCCTCTGATTCCATGGTGAATCAACCTGTACAGTACTTCAGCTCACAAAATTTCAAGTTAGCAGAAAACTTAATATAAATAACTGCACTTGAAACTTTGTAGACTATGTGTTATTAATTTTTCTTGTAATTCTCAATATCTTTCTTGATTTCTTAATATCTTTTTTTTTTACTGCACTTGGAGAACATTTTCAAAGTCCCCTTGGAATTCACTTTACACTGATGAATTTCCCATGGATATTACAGAAAGACTGTGCAGCTTAGGAGATTAAGTACTTTACATTTCATTACAAAGGTACAGGCTCAAAATATATGAAGAAAGGGCTTATTATCTGAATAATGTTCCCCCTGTTTAAAACTCAGCACATACAATGGGTTATTTTAGAAGAGAAAGTTATTGTTATAGCATGTCACCATCAATAAAATACTGTAAATGCAGTTCAAAGACTAAAAGTACAATAAAATTAAAAGAAAGCTCTAATTTTAATAAAATACCCCACTATATTTATAGAACACCCTTTTTAACTAAGTAGATATTCACATAATCTTGGGTTTCTTACACTACTGCTCATTAATATTATCCTAAAGAAGCTGTTCTTTCTGTTTTGTATTGTTAAGAACACTTCTGAAATTTGAAAATTTAAAATTTGCAGACCAGCATCCTAGAAGAGGTGGCCAGGATGCCTTCTGTCAGGGAAAGAGAGAAAATGAATTCAGTTATTTATATTAAGTTTTATGCTAACTTGACATGTTGTGAGCTGAAGTACTATACATGCTGATTCACCACTGGAATCGGAGGGTGGTTGTTTGCCTCTGAGGAACTCAATGTAAATAAGTTTAATTAAAAATAATCCCCATGATCTCATTGGATCAAAAATGAAGTAGGCATGATGCTTTGTTGACAAGAATGGACATGCACCCTGCAAGAGAAGCTCAGGTGAAGGGGTGGCCTCAGGGAGGCACTGGCACACACGTGTGTTAGTGCTCCCTGGTTACATGCTTGCATCTACACAAGTGTGACCTTGGTGGTGACATTCAACCCTTAGGGAAGGTGATGCTCTGGCCAGGGGTCTCCCAGAGCTTGCTCATCACCTCCCAGGTCCACATGCAGCTGTCATACTCACTAGTGTCCAGGGTGAGGGCAAGCCAGGTACCAGGACACTCAGTATCTGGTGTCCTCGTAGACACCGTCTTCTTGCTGTGCTCTCACACAGTAGAAGCAACAAGGTAACAAGTAGAAGGTAACTCTCTGGTGTCTTTGTTACTAGGGCACCAGTCCTAATCAGGGAGGCCCCACTCCTTGACCTACTCACCTCCTGAAGGCACCACCTCCTAGTAGCATCACCTCGGGCTACAGTTTAAACATATAAATGTCTCAGGTGGGGGTGAGGGGGACATTAACATTAAGACCATAGCAAAGGAAGAGAAGGAGGAAGGAGGTTGAGGAGAAGGAGAAAGAAAAAGGCCAGCGGAAGAAGCAAGAAGAAGTAGAGGGTAGAAGTGGTGGGTCCATCTTGCCCATTTCTAGTGAAGACCCAAAAGTCCAAGAAATCAGTATCTTAATAGACACATGCCTTGTCTCAACAAAAATGGAGAAATTGTTCATATTAGTGCTTTTTGTTTCTTCAAGTCATGACTCATTTAAATTACAAAACAGATCAAATGTTTAGAACCAGCATGACTTGGGGCTTTCAAAGAACATGGCCATTATTTGTATCTTATATCATCTCTTTAAAAATCCTTTTGGTGATACACCATATGCAAAGAGTACACAAAACAAAAACACAAAATTTATTAAAATATTGCATATTAAACACCAGTCTACCCATAAACTTGATCAAGAGATTTCCAGCACCTCAGGACCCCCCCACACACAGCTTATATTAAGCTGGGCATTTTAAAATAAAAGATGTTTACATCATCTTCCTTGTTTTCAGAATTGTCTTGACATTGCACTACCATGTAAAATTGAGAATCAGCTTGTCAAGTTAAATACACAATTACATACACTGTCAGATTTTGATAAGGATGGTAGGGATTGTATTCAACTACTGATTCATTTGGAAGAGCTGATATCCCTTACAAAATCAAAGTCTTTGTATCCATGAATATGGTATGCCCATCCGTTTATCAAGTTTTACATTTCTCTCATTAACAGTGTTCTCTATAAAGTATTATACATGTTGTGTTATTTATTCTTAGATATACTTATTATTAATCCCAATAGTTTTCTTTGGGAAAAAAAAAACATGTCACTTGTGAGAAGAGTTTTGCTATTCTCTAAATCTTTATATTTTAAAATTATCATTATTATGACTATTTTTATAGTTATTGCTACTAGAAACCCAATGCAAAAGTGTACTTATGCAAAGTCCCTGATGCAATTATTTGGGTAGAAAGTGTTCAATTATATTGATCAATTGCTGGTTCTTTTTTTGGTACCAAGGCAGGTGGAGATAGTATCCTCATGCTGTCCAGTTAGTTTCACAGCATTGTGTAGTGTTTTATTCAGCTTCTCCACAGCCGTGACTAAAAGGCCAGAAAAGAACAATTTTAAGGAGGAAAAGTTTATTTGGGGCTCATGGTTCAGGAGTCTCAAGTTCATAGACAGCCAGCTCCATCCCTCAGGCCTCAAGGACAGGCTAAACGTCATGGTGGAAAAGTGCTGTGAAAGGATGCAGCTCACGGGAAGCAGAGAGAGACACTCCACTTACCAGACACAAAGTAGATACCCCGAGACAGCCTCAGTGCTCACCTTTTCCAGCCACACCCTACCTGCCTTCAGCTATAACTCAGTTCATCCCCCTCGGGGCATTCACTCAATGATTGTGTTAAGGCTTTCATCATCCAACCATTTCTCCTTTAACCCTTCTCACAGTGTCTCACACATGATATTTTGGAAGACACCTCGCATCCAAACTAACACGTAGCTGTTGTAACAACCACAGTAAGTCACAAAACTGATCTTGGGGAACAAGATAACAAAGGACACCCACTACAGAAACACCCAATCCGCTTACTCCTTACAGTATAATTCCAAAAGCTTCCTCACATTATCACTCTGGTCAGGCAAAGGAGGTGTATCCCAGAACACTGGCTCTAGTTGGCTCCCTAAAAATGAGGTTTACTTAGAAAACCTACAAGAAGGCTACAGCATAATGATCCTCTAAGCCTTCATTACCTGTGGACAGGTGTACACTTACCTGTCCATATAATTGTGTATGTATTTGCAAACAGAGGCTGGAGGACATCTGGGCCTTTCTCACACTAGAATCAACCTTGTCGGGAAGGATGAGCCTCTGGAGCATTCAGGGTATCTGTCCATTGAACCAGCTGGTCTTACTGGCCCAGTCCTCTGGAAGATTCCAGAAGGATAGGAAACAAGGCACTAGGATCCCCAGATTTGACAGGGAAGACATCTTAGAGAAACAAAGGCCCTTCATCCACCAAGCCTTCTGCTGAGTAGAGTTTCTTTCCTTAACTTAGACCTAATGTCTCTTGACGTTTTGTTTTGACAAAAGGGTCCCCTTGGAAGCACAGTGGCACAATGACCAGGAGCAGCGCTGTCTTCTGGAAATGCTAGGATCTGTCCTGAGAACACAGTGGGGGGGAAACCCACAGGCCAATCATTTCTCCATGTAAAAGGATAGATGATTGCAGTGGGATTGCTTCCAAGAGAGAAAGTGGAAAGACTTCAATGAAAAGCCCCAGCAGGAAGCGTGACAATGTGTCCTTCACAACAGAAGATCACCCAGCCATAGTACTGACAAGTGGTACTGAGGAGTATAACAAAGTGCTCCTAATGAATCAGGTGCAAAACTGGATGAAGAGTGAAGTTAATATGAAACAACCTCACATGTGCTTTGGAGTGGTACGAACATTTAGGAGGAAATCAGGAATATCTAGATATGATGAGGATTTTACCTTTGTAAGGGAAAATAGTTGGGTTTTATTCTTATGTGTACCCTGACATGTTTTCCAGGTTTTTAACAATAGGCATTTGTAATTTCATCAGCAAGAGAATGTAATGTTTGAAAGGCTCTGTGGATTAAGGAAATGCTTCATGCGAGGTGGAAATGACTACCCTGGACCAGCTCTGCAGAGCTGGTTCAAAACCAGGCTGGATGGTCTCCAGATGTGTCTCGGCCACACCCTTCCCCCCCCCTCGCCCGCCCCCCCCCCCCCCCCCGCTGGCTGCCAACAAAGAGAAGTAGGGAAGACAATCGCTCCACTTCACGGGGCACTGAGGAACACAGAAAGCCAGGCACATGGAAGAGGGCACCCAACTCTCCCTGAAGATGAGCAGGTTATTTTAGCTGAAATACATAAGTCACTGTTCAAGCAAGACCTTGATAATGAACTCAAACCAACAACCCTCACCACATACCTGTCTTGCAGAATGTGCTTACCACCACCAAGTTATCCTGAAGACACGAAGAGGAGCCGGGCAGCTCAGATGGGAGTGCTTGAAGGACACAGGCACTTCATGGGAATGGGAAGGAAGGGGGGATATCCTGGGAAAGAGGCATGGAGAGGGACCAGCTCAGACTCCAGTTTTCCTTGAGCCAGACCCACGTGGGGCTCTGAGCCCTTCCAGAGCTACACTTGGTACCTAGGGCATCCTGTGTGGGACCTGCTATTCTGGGCACTCCACCCCTTGTGCCCCATGCACTTCCTTGGTGAAGGTCCTAGGGCAGAAAGCTGTGGAGAAGGAAAGCACCATCCACCCCAGCCTACCCACCATGCCTCAGCACCTGATGCCAGGACCCTGGGCTTCCCACCTTGAGCAGCTCACACTTGCTGCAGGTCTTCTGACATGTGGACCTGGATATAGCCTAGTGCAGTCTGCTTAAAAGATCACAGAGCACTGGATCTAATTAGCAGATACACAGAGTATTCTGGAATTCAGTCAGCTTGCAGTCATTTTATCTGTCCCAGGTGTAAATGAGCAAGCAGTTAGGCCTGTTGTTCTGCCAATACTGCTTTGGGGAGAGGCAGGCGTGTGCTCTCCACTGGGGGCTGGAGAGGCAGACACTGGCCACTGAGTGGACAGCCGTGTGCTGGTACAAAACCCAAGAGGAAGGATGAGTGATGAAGAGGGAGGAGAGAAGCCAGGAGCCAGAGGGATTTCTCACCCTCCAGAGATAGCTTCTCCCCTGGATCCATGTAGCACAGTGTGCAAGAATTGTCCCTCTAAGTGTGCACTTGTTCACGCCACCAGCAGAGTTCACTCCATGCTTCCCTTCAGGGGTGGGACTCCACATCATTGAGGAGATAGGGTGAGGACCCAACTCCTTCTCCATGATGCTCAGTGGTTGTAAAAAATTAGGGCACCCTGAGGGCATGCCACCACCAGGTCCTCAGAGGGACACGGAAGACCTGGCTCCAGGGTCCCATGTCCCCTGATGTACAGGACATGAGCTGTGGAGGGAACCAGGATGAGTCCTGCCAGACACTCATGTGTGCCTAGGAACCTGGGGATGGTCACCTTAACAGACACCTTTATTCCAAATGAAATCACGCTTGGAAGTCCTGGTTGGCCATGAATCCTGGGGACAGGCGGAGAAGAGAGGGCTTCAAAGACCCAGCCCTCCTCTCCCGGGCTCCCCCCAGCTGACCAAGGACACCCCCTGGCACACCACTCCCCAAAGGCAGCTGCCAAGAGCTCACTTCATCCCACATTCTATGAATCAGAGCAGGAGGTCTGAAGCCCGCAGGGGGTTGCGGGGACAGAGTTCAGAGGAGGAACCTGGCTGGGCAGGCAGTGCACCCACCATGCCTTTGCCTGGCCTCTGCTCTCCAGCATCACCCCTGAGCAGCTGGGCTTGAGCTCACGCCAGCTGTGCTCCACACTGACTAAAGGGCACGGCCACGATGCACGTCACCGAGCGGAGCTCCACTGCGACTGTGTCCATGGTGCAGAGTTGGGAGTTACCCACTTCCCTAATTAAACACATTTATTCATGACTTTTCTGGAGTCCTCTGGCTTTAACCCAAAAGACGTGTTAGAATCCAATACATCAATGTCAAAGTGTTAGGGTAATAATGAAGTCTGAAAACCTCCACACACCCAAATACATTCCTTCATAGTCATAATTGTGGGTTTTTTCCCTACACCCATTTCTGCCAGGGGCGGATGGTTGTGAGCTGTAAAATGAGCTGACTCTAATGCTTGAGCCTCAAGCGCATCCCCTGGCAGGACGAGTGCGTGCACAGGGAGCAGCGATCACCCACACAGATTGACAGGGCAAAGTGCCACCTCCTTAATCCTCACTGCTCCCTCGATAACGCAGACACATGAGCCCCAGGATGAGGTCTAGGGAGCTCCAGGCAGCCCTTCCAGCTGCGGAGCAGGGAAGTCCACCCTGCAGGCTGACTTCAGTCTGGCTTCAGTCGGCACACATTCGAATCTTTTGATTTTCCCGACTGCAACTTGAGAAGGCTTTTAAAAAGTGATGGTTTTTTTTCCTGCCATTTCTTTTTATTCATTAAGTGCCAAGAAAAATGCATGACAATAATTAGAAATTAGTGATGATGCAGTGTTGATAATCAAACAAAACATTTAAGAAAGGATGCTAGCAGAGTCTCTTTTTTTGAAACAGGCGGCTGCCTTTCCGAGATGAAAGAGGGTTCAGTGCCACATGTTGAAAGCAAAAGTTAAATAGAATTATTTCAGGCCAAAAGGGAAAGTGTTCTTGACAAGAAGGCAGGCTGCTCGCTCCCACCGCTTTCCAACCAAGCGAACTTGAGAGAAAGTGGCTTCATTTGAACAGCTTGCCCCAGACCGTTTTAGGAAGGAAAGTGTTTAGGAAAATGCTTTGAGGGAAAGCAGAACCCTTGGAGGAAAAGCAAAACTTTAAGGACACAAATCATCAAAAGAGGCAGGAGGACGAAGCAGGAATCCAGGCTGAGGACAAGAAAGGGAGAGGAACAAAGGAGACTAGAAACTGGAGACCACAAAAAAGTGGAGAGAGGCTGCCGAGAAGAACCCTCTAAAATTAGTTGGCATCGCTGCAATCTAACTCTCCCAAGTTCTTCAAGTTTCCCTGAGGTCTCCTGCATACTGAAATACTTAGGGAGTGCCAGGCAGCTGGAGTGTCGCACATGCTGACCAGTCAGAAAACCACACTTCATCCACAAGGGACTAAGTCGTGGAAGTAGGATCCTCCTGGCCCCAAGGCAGCCCTGGAGGTGAGCACTATTAGAGAATCTATCATCAATTTGGAAAAAGCACTGCAGTCTCACATGGGTCAAATCAATCTGGGTTAAATCATGGGTTTAAACTGAATCTGGGTTTTAAGCAGGCAAAATTATCCTAGCAAGTATGCAAGTAAAATCATGATCGTGGTGACAGTGGTCATGATTTTGACTGTGTTGCTGATGATCATAGGGATGGGTATGCTCCTGATGGTAATGGTGGTGATGGGGCTCATGGACATGATGGTGGTAACAGAGATGTGGTGGTGATGATGAATATGAAAATCACGATGATAAGGGTGGTGTTGGTGGTGGAGATAATGGAGATGACAGGGACGGTGGTGACGATGTTAATGAAACATCATGGACACAGGATGGAGACAATGGTGGTGCAATCTTGGAGACTTTGATAATGGAGATGCTGATGGTGATGATCTTCATAGATGATTGCGATCAGGATGCAGAAGAGGCTAACAGCTCTGAGATCTAGATCCATGACACCTTACTTGAGTTATTGAATTTAATTCTCACATTGTATGCAACTGGCTTGTAACTATCACCATGTTGTAGATAAGAACAACAGTCTAGTCGCCTAGGAAACGTGAGACAGAGAGGAGACTCAAACCCGGATCAGCCCCAAGTCTGCAGTCTGCAGTTATTCACACTAAAATGAGAAGTCATTTCACAGGGGACAGTGACCTTGGAAGTCACAGGGTAAATCCTGGGCCCCTGCTGAGAGGCCAGTTGCCTGCAGAAAGTCATTGCAATGAATCCAAAACACTACAACTGTCAAGTCAGTAAGTGCTGTTTCAGGACCTTACTGTGTGAGGCAGACTAATGCTTTAGAGAAAGCAGAGGCAGAAAGGGAGGAAACCCCGTGGAGGAACAGGAGAGTTGGCCAATAGAGAGGAACCCTGGAGCTACTTGCATCCAAGAAGAAAGAGCAGAAGGAAGCCAAAGTGGCCACAGCATATGCCCTGCTTCTCTGTCCCTACCTCTCACACCTTAGGCTCTAGGGAGATTTGCCTGGAACCTTCCATCATCTATCTGACCTACTAGGCTCCAACCCCAGCGGTGCGGCCAGCCAGACGACAGTGCAGCAGGCAGGATGCCAGTCATATTTGAATTTCAGATAAACAAGGAATGTTTTCTAGTATAATTATGTCTCACATAAATTCAAATTCATCCAGGCATCCTACATTTTTATTTTCTGTGTCTGGCAATGCTGCCCTTTGATTAGCAAGACCACAGTCTTCCCATTGTGCTTCCTCTTTCTACTGCTTATTAACCCGAGGAGGCACGAGAAGAGCAAATTCACTGGGTGTTTGCACAGGCAGATTCTGAAGCATGGGGCCTGGAAAGACACTGCAGACTAGACGCTCGCCTGATTCTTGGGTAAAGGCTCCCTGTGCTGCCTGTGAGAGCCTCTGGGGTCTCAGATAATCATCTTTCCCTCAATCATTAAGCAGATAGCCAAGTACAGTCCTGCCCCGTGAAATAACATCTCAGTCAATGATGGGCGGCACGTACAATGGTGGACCCATATGATCACGTAGCACTGATCCTAATAGCACTAG
This sequence comes from Ictidomys tridecemlineatus, assembly GCF_052094955.1. Lineage (NCBI taxonomy): Eukaryota > Metazoa > Chordata > Mammalia > Rodentia > Sciuridae > Ictidomys > Ictidomys tridecemlineatus. Next base: position 258,250,143 of record NC_135477.1, on the reverse strand, counting down.
TCCTATTGCCTAGCAATGCTGTGGCCATAGAGATGTTTCCATCAACACTGCTCCTGTGCTCGTGGCGATGTTGGTGTGAATAAACTACTGCAGTGCTGGTCAGATAAGAGCACAGTCCCTGCTACTTGGTAATGATAAGTGGCTGTGCAGCCAGATCTTGTGTTGCTGTGCCTTTTATTGTTATCAGGGAGTGCACTCCTTGTGCTGGTGAAAACATCAAAGGTTAAGTGAACAAGCTGTGCTACACCAGCAGCAGCCTGGTCCACTCGTGGATGCTGCACCTTTGATTGTGTCACCAGGCACCGGAGAGGACCAACCTCTCCCACCTAGGCTATGAGGGTACACTTGATGATGCTGCAGTGAAGGCATCACCTAATGGTGCAGGTCTCAGAAACGTATGAGGGTATCCCTTTGGGCAGAAACACATGCCAGGCCCCGAAGATACACTGAAAACAAGCTCAAAGCCTTACAAGGTGCGTTGGACCTGCCACTGGGTGGCATGTGGCTATGGATTGAATGGTGTCACCCCAAAAGACACTTCAGAGTTCTAGTCTCCACAATGTAAGCTTATTTAGAAATAGGGTCCTAATAGGGATCATAGGCTAAAATAAGGCCAATGGCCTTGGGGTTTAGACCCCAATCTAGTGGCCAGTGTCCTTAAAAAGGGGATATTTTTATCTCTAAAGTATGCTAAGTTTAATTCTTTGGGACAAACATCGAGGAGTGGCACAGCTGGATAGAGATCCAGGCATCCCCATGTTTATAGCAGCCCAATTCAAAATATCCAAGTATGGGATTAGCCCAGGTGCCCATCAGCAGATGAATAGATAAAGAAAATGTGGAGTTATTCATCCATAAAAATGAATGAAATTATGTCATGTGCAGGAAAATGGATGGAACTGGAGAACATCACACTAAGCAAAGTAAACCAGACTCAGAAAGTCAAGCATCATCTATTTTCTTTCATAGGTGGATGCTAGAGGGGAAGGGGAGGCATGATATGAAAGCAGAGGGGGCCATTGGAGGAGGACCAAGGGAGAGGGAGGGGAGGGGAGGGGAGGGGAGGGGAGGGGCGTTGGGGAGAGAAATTGATCCAATTATTTTACATTCAGATATGAATATGCCACAGTAAAATCCACTCTTCTGTGTAATTAATATGCACTAATTAAAGGAAGGGTTGGGGCGTAGACGCACACAGAAGAAAGACAGTTTGAAAGTGCAGGAAGAAGACAGCCATCCGAACTGGGGGGAATAGAGTCAGTTTCCACAAATCGAGGAACTGAGGCCACCAGAAACTGGGAGAGAGGCACGGAACAGACCCGTCTCTAGGACCTGGTGAGGGAGTGTGGCCCCATGGACACCCTGACCTTGACTTCCCGCCTCCAGAACGGTGAGGCTGTAAACTTGTGCTGTTGTGATTCATCCAGTTTACGAGCTAGCTCTAGAAAACGAATATGCACACTAATGACATAAAACTCTAATGGTGGGTAGAGTGATGATCCCGAGCAGTAGGAAGGGCATGGGTTAGGAGCTATTGGGGGTCAAGGTCAGCAGGTCTCTCCTGACCAGGAGATGCAGAGACCACATCCCAGGAAGCCAGGCTTGGTTTGGGAGCCCAAAGAGGCTGGTGGACCACAGACGGAGAGGCAGGGAAGAGGGAGGCCTGTGAGCCGCAGGGGAGCAGATAAGCAGGGTCCATCCAGCAAGTTGGGACTTGCCATTGGGGTTAGAATCACTCATCAGCAAAAGTCTTCCCAAAGCAGCCCTTTTGAGGATAAGATGTGTAAATACAACCTGATGAGATTAAGGCGCCGCCTCACACCTCATCAGGAAGCAAGCGATGGAAATGTGGCTGATGAATGTCGAGAAGCAGACGGAAGGCAGGAGCACGCAGTGCTGGGGGAGCCCAGGCCTCGGCGGGTGACGGGAAGACTTTTTAAAAGCAGGAGGGATGTGCACGCTCCTGCTCCTCCAGCACTGTCTGGGAGGATGGATGCCCCAATTTTAGATGTCCCCTCCCTCCCAGGTCTTTCTCTGGAAATAGCCCCAGAGTCGAAAAGGACAGCGATTCCTGCTACCACAGCACATTGGAAGCGTCCCTCAAGACTACCCGGCTCTCTTTGCTGATTTTCTGCTCACTAAGCAACCTTCTGAGTGTGACTTGTGTTCTAACTAGGTGACTTTTTCTCTAGGCTCTGTGCCAGGACTATTCACAGAGCAGCATTCAGCTGCAAAGGGCCAGAGGATGGGGAAAGGCCAGTGTGCCCACACCAGGTGGACCCTGCGCGCCAGGACCAGGCCCTGAGGGGCTGGGCAGAACAGGGTCAACTGGGAAGAGCAGGGGGTCCAGAGCACCCCCAAAACAGAAGCCCAGCTTGTCCAGCAGACAGCCCTCTGTGGATACGCTGGAATGTCCCAGTCCTGGGACCATCATCCACAGCGTTGGGGGCGAGCAGGTGGACAGCCCTAGGAAAGGCAAGTGCCTGATGGACAGCAAGGCCAACGCCTGCTCTCAGGAAGGGCAGGGCTGCTTCAGAGCCACAACCCACTGCAGTCCTGGGGCAGGTCCTGCGGGGTCTCTCCTCTCAGCACAAGTCCTCAGGTTCTCCACTTTGTCACAATGTAACAGCTGCTTGGAAAGGGTGAGCAGACAGACAGACAGACACACATCACCAGGAAAGCTTGACGACAGCAGCCATTTTACAACTTATATGCACATCAAAGCACCAAGTTGTAACTTTAAATATATGAAATTCCTACTTATCGATTTAACCTAATAAAGATGGGAAAAAGAAACAGGATCTGGCCCCTGGCTAGCTGGGCCAGGAAGCTGGGCCTCTGACCAGGCCCGTGATGCTGCTCCCTGGCCTGCTCCCAGACACCACTCCCTGCTGCCAAAGCCTTCCTCCCTCCCACCCTGACTCGGACCCAGGCTCCAACAGCTTGTGCAGGGAAGTTCCTTAAAGTGCACTCGGCTCCGGGCCACCCTGAGAGCTGGTGAAGGCAGGAGGAGCTAGTTCTCTCCGTCTGCCCACGAGGCTCCCATGGATTCACTGGATGCAAACGCACGTTAAATGCAGCACTCTCCTCCTATGAGTCCCACTGGGAGGCTTTCTGACTCCCTGGAGTTCTGCCCAGTGTTGGGCAAGGTGGTGGTGTCCATCTGTAGCATAGCAAGTTTGACATTTGTGATCTCAAACCTGAAACTCAAATGTGGATGGTTCAACCTCCACCAGGGATTCAGTTGGATTTATAGTCCCTTCAGAGTTCCTCTGTTAGCTGGCTCCAGCCACCTCCGTCCACCCCATCCATTCCCACAAGAGTGACACCTGGCTCAGGGGAATTACATAGCAACATCATGGTGCCGTAGAAGAGAGGAGCTTTGGAGGAGACATCTTGTACCCTGCCTGGTGTCCGTGGAGGAGGACCTGACCACATGTGCGCTCTGTACCTGAAGGCCTCTCTGAAGACCTCTTGGTATGTACCCCAAGACACCTGCTTCAGGAGGTGCAACGGTACAGCTGCGAGCTGAGAGGCACCAAGGGTCGCCCCCCACCTGGGGAAGCTGGAGGAAAAGCCTCCTCCCTGTGGAGGGTGTGGTAGTCAGCTTTTCCACTGTGGTGACCAGAAGTTCTACAAGACCAACTGTAGAGGAGGAAACGTTTATAGGTGCTCACAGCTTCAGGTCCCAGTCCACAGATGGCCAGCTCCATGGCTCTGGGCCCAAGTGAGGTGGAGCATTGTGGTGGAGTGTGTGGCAGAGGAAAGCAGCAGTAGGGAATATGGCACCAGGAAGCGGAGCTCTGCTGAACCAGGACAAAATACACACCCCCAATACAAACGTCCCCAGTGGCCCACCCCTTCCAGCCACACCTGCCTGTGCTCAGGAACTCCCCAGTTAATCCCTATCAGGGGGTTAATCCACTGGTCAGGTTAAACCTCTCGTAACCCCATGATCTCGCCTCCACACCTTCTCGCACTGTCTCACCCCTGAGCTTCGGGGGGACACCTGATCTAAGCCATAACACACGGGCACCACCCTCCTGACACCTTGTTTTCCGGCTTCTGGTCTACAGAATTGTGGGAGAATATACTGGTGCTTAAGGCACCCAGTCTGTGGCCCTTGGTCACAATAGTCCTGGCACACTCACATAATCAGGGGTCGTCTTCCCATTCTCCTCAGCTGACTTCTGACTTTCGGAAATCTCAGCTTCCTCTTCTCTCTTAAAGCCTCGAAAGATAAGATGAATAAGAGTGGAGAAGGGGTCGTGAGTACAGTGACCCCAACCGCGTGGCTGACGACGGCAGCTCAGGCGGAGCAGACTGGCCTGGCGGAGGGAACCCAGGCCCTGCCGGTCTCCAGCAAGTCCATGTGCCCAGGACCATGGCACACGAGTCCTGGTGCAAAGGTGTCTGGGGCCTGGTGGGGCAGTGGCTGCAGCCCCTGCGGCTGTCTGAGGAAGACAGGAAAGGCTGAAGGAGCAGCGGGTGGAGCACGCGCACCTGTACTGCTGTTCCTCCCTTTGGCTGGATTTGAACAGAGATCATTTCTATTTACATCTGGATCAGATCAGCAGAGGAGGGCTTAGCAAATCTATGATGTGCACAGGGATAAAGTTGAAGTCAGATTTAAAGTTAGGTAGTCAGTGCAGTTAGGTAAATCGGGTCTACTACCGAGTGAAATCTAAAATGGAGGCCATGCTGGGAATGACTCAGGGAAAACGGGACAACTCATGGAATGTTAATGAAGTTCTGAAAAGGCCCTAGGCCAAAGTCCACCTCAAAGAAGTGATAATGAAGTCCTTCCTGCCCAGATTACTTCTTTGGCCCACCTGTGTCCCACCCCTGGGCCTTCCCACCTACATTCCATCCCCAAAACTATAAAAAGGGGAGACAACCGCACTTCCAGGGATTCCACCTCCTGGTGTAGATAGTTCATTGTAAAATATTGAAACCAGAGAGGGCATTTGGCTGGTCAAAACTGAAGCCATCTCAGGGTCCATTCAGGGACTATATTGATAAATGGCATAAAAATGGCTTAACGCCATCCTTGTGATGGAGTGGTCATTAGGGATTTGCCAGGTCTTTATCAACCCGGGCTGCCTCTTTCTTAAATGAAGCCGAGAAGGCTGTCTGGACAGCGACTGGACAGATGGGGAACACTCAGGTTCGACCCTCTGGAATTCTCTGGCCTTCTTCCCCTGACAGTTGTGAGCCACATGTAGAAACATGAGAGGCACTTCGGGGAAAGGCCGGGACGGCACTTGTGCGTTTATAGATGGGTGTTTTGTTGGGAGCATGGAGACTCCACCCTGTGACCCAGGCTGGGAGCTGTCCTCCTGGGAAACGCACCAAGCACTGCTCTCCCCTGGCTTCCCCTGGGGTCATCAGCTAGGCCACACGTCTCCATCGGCGTCTGCGGTGGTGACGGCATCGCTGTAAGATTATTGTTCTAAATTTACAGCCTGGCTTTATCCCTCCCGTATTCATAGAAAGAATAAAGCCATTTCAATATCGCTGTAAATCCTCCACTCCCGTGGAAAGGCTTAATCAAGCCACTTCCATCTGTTCTTTCTCCCAAGATGGTTATGAAATCATTTTCTTCCTGCAAGAAATAATTTTGGAAGAAAGGAAAGTCCTACATAAATTCAAAACCCATTTTGGTTACTCTGTATTTGCCAGAAAGTTCACAGAGCTGTGTACAGTTGGCTTCAGGATTTGCGAGCAGTTCTCAACTCCATGGTCCTGGAGGAGGGGAGCAGATGCTCCCAAGGACCTGGGGCCTCCCCATCCTCTGGCAAGCTCACAAGCGCAGACTGTGCCAGAATCCACCCGCTCCTGATGAGATCAAGAGGGCCAGAAGATATCACCATGCCCGGGAAGTACTGGGGGTGGTCGGGCTGCAGGAAGGCTGGCTCACAGGAGAACCAGGTACGGAACAAACACACACAGGAAAGCACATCCCTCCCAGAGCCCTTCACCCAGAGGCAAGCAGCCATTCATCCCCAGAGTACCTCCTGCCCCTCGCACTCAAACACCCCAGCACACAGCACCCAGGGCTTGGACCTGAGGGAGGGAGTCAGACTTTGGAGCCCGAGCCCCAGATGGAATTGTTCCTCTTTCCTGGACTCCAATGAGGCCATGTGTGTGTATCTATTAAAGCTGGTTCTATTCCCTATTTTCCTGCAAGACTCCTCTATTTCCTTTTCTATAAATGGACAATCACATTCTCTTTTGTCTAAGGATATTTTAACTCCACTTCACGCCTTACTGGGGTGTGGGTCTGAATGTCTGCATCTCCTACTCCCACCAAATTCACAAGCTGGAAGCCTCTAACCCTCCAGACCATGATATTAGAGAGCAGGACTTTGGGAGGGCCATGAGGACAGAGCCTTCATCAGTAGCATCAATGCCTTCATAAACGGGGCCCCAGGGAAACCCCTCACCCCTCTGCCACATGAGGTGGGAGCAAGAAGATGATCGTCCACTAGGAAGTGGGCCTTCACCCGACAACAAATCTTCCGGAGCTCTGATCTTGGACTTCCAGACTCAAGAACTGTGAAAATACATCTCTGCCCTTTATAAACCACTATAGATATTTTACTGTAGCAGCCCAAACAGACCAATAAACCCCCAATGTTATTTGGTAACTAGGGAGTGATATTTTTTCTGATCACTTGGTGCCAAGCATGAGATGGAACCTGGGCAACTGTGTCCATGCAGAAATGCCTGGCTGCACCCTGAGTGGTCAGTGCGTTAGAGAACTGCAATGCCGAGATGCCCAGAGCAAACATCTCATGGTCAAGAGCGAGGCTCCAGAGCAAGCTGAGTCTCCTGATGCTATTCAAGCATGACTTGGGCTTCCAGTAATGGAAGGGGTCGTCTCTTTCTTGATTCAAAAGTTTCTTTTTTGAGCGAAACAGAGATGACAATTTTCCCAGCTCCTATGGAGTCCCAATAGGCACAAATAAAATATTCTAAAAAGGGTCTGTCTTCGTTCAGTTACTCAGTGCCCACAGGGCACCTATGACAGATGGTGGCATTGATCAAGGCCGATGAGAGCAGTAGAGGAGTGGGGAGTATTGAAGGGAGGAGGTGGGGTGATTCCCACGCACCACCACTCCTCCTAGAGCCCACAGTCGTCAGCCCCAGGGAGGGGCACGGTGTGTGTCTGTGGCACCCCTGCTGCCGGATGCCTTCTGGGGGAGTCCCCACAGGCTGCCTGCTCCTGGCTGGTGATTACAGTTGCAGGGCCGCTGTCTTTCCTCAAAAATTCCAAAGTACGTTGCATTTGCCTTACTCACCATCACACAAAAAGATGACTTAAGCACCCATTTCTAGCTCATGGAGAGAATGGGGTGCGCACCCCAGGATAGGGGATTTTTCAGAGAGTGACACATGCCAAATATGAACCTCCAACAATTCCAGAGCTTTCCGCCTTAGGTGGGTTGACTCCAAGACTCATGTGTGCAGGTCTTTGTTGATAGTACTTTTTTAAAAAATTGATACATCCTGAGAAAAGGTCTCAAGTCGAAGGAAGAGTGTCACACCATCATGCACCTTATTAAAATAAACCCTCTGCTGAAGTGGATTTCACACTGATGACCATGTCTCTTCACTATTCGCAGCCTCCCCTGAACCCTTCTCTCTCTCTCTCTCTCTCTCTCTCTCTCTCTCTCTCTCTCTCTCTCTCTCTCTCTCTCATACACACACACACACAACAAAGTGTTTTGCAGGTCCTTTTGCTTAGGGGAAAACATGGCCCATTTAACAAGATGATTTCTTCCGTGGCTGTGCAATTTCTTTGTAGTTTATGAACAATTTTTGTCCACAGGGATTGCAGCAAATATTAGTTACAATGTAATCAGATGAAAAGAGCCAAGGTTAGAAAAACAAATCTTTTGAATTATTTTCGCAGTTTCATCATGGACCATGTGATTTTGAGCAGTCTGTGAGCCTTGATGTCTAAAGGTCAAACTAATCTGTAGCAAAGAAGAATAGAGAATTCAGAAACTGTATTGCCACATTTTTTGTTGCTTCCTAAATCTAATTATGTGAATAAATGACTTCTCCCCAGTGCATACAGTGCTTCCTATTGAATGAGTGATATGTGATTTTAATTTGAATGGTGCATTAGACAGCTCTGGCCACCATAACAAACATCATAGATTGTGTGGCTTGAACGTCAGAAGTCAGTTTTCTCCCAGGCCTGGAGACTAGAAGTCCAATACAAGGGTGCAGCATGGTGGGAGCTGGTGAGGGTCTCTTCTGGGTATCTAGGCAGCTTTTCTCTGGTATGTGCAAGAAGAGGAAGAGAAAGATTTTTCTCTCTTCCTCTTCTTATAAGGCCACCAAGCCCAGCAGATCAGGACCCAACCTTCTTGACCTCATTTAACCTTAGTTACCTTCAAAGCTCTGTCTTTGAATATACTTACATGGGGATTTAGGCCTTCAAAACATGGATTCAGTCCACAGCATATAGCCACTCTGCACAAGGTCCCAGGTGAATAACTTCCAACACCCAGCATTACTTTACACACACGTGTATCAGGAAAGGAAGAGGGTATCACAAAGCAGCCATTTGATAGAGGCTCCCTGTAGAATTCATAAGTATTTAGAAGGCCCGGAGGGACCCCTGTGAGCGTGGGGTGGCCCCTGGGTGTAAGTACCTCCCCACAGCATGAGAGAAGCCAGTAGCCTGGGAGCCCAGGGGCAAGGCCAAGCATTGGAAAGGGACACTGTGAACTGGCAGGTATGGCAGCCCTGGGGGTGACCCCCATCAGAACAGCACTTCAAGACCACTGGCCTGAGAGGATCCCTGAACTGCTCAGCACCCAGATTAGGAAGCGAGAGGCAGGGCACAGGCAGGTGGCACAGGGAAGCATTCTATGTTCTGTTTTTATGTTTAAATATGCAACTTGTACACTCATTCCAGGGTGTCTGATTCAGGGAGGAAAAAAAACGTGCTTTTCATCATTAACATTGCTGATAACTCCAAAATCCTTCTAGAACCATCAGTGTAGGGACACAACGGCAAACAGAGACGTCACAGAGGCATCTGAAGGCTTCCCTTGCAGGAAGCATCAGAGTGATTAAATATTTAGGTACCACTGAGCCACGATATGGATTCTTGGGCCAAATAAATTAATTGCAACAAACTAAATATCATTTGCTGTCTAATGAAAATGACTGGATACACAGGAAGCTTTGAAAACTACGGGGAGTTACAGTGATCTACTAATGTGTTGGCAGCAAAAGTAAAAGAATAAAAGAGGGTTATTCCTATGATTACCATGTTCAAATAAGTCATCTTATAGATCTTCTTAAATATTTCGTGAATCACCACTATAGAAATGAAAATAAAACCAAATATGTTTTCTTATAACTTCAGATATATGTCAAAAACTATGATTATTAAGACACAGTTTCTATTGAGACTTCAGAAGCAAAACAGCAGGCTAAGAATGTGAGCCCCCAAACCCAGCTGCTCCCTCACCGGCTCTCCTCCTCCACATGTGGATTCTGGGAGTGAGGTACATGGGGTAAGAGGGAAAGGGGTAAAGGGGAATTTGATTTTTGCTCAGTTGGGAGAAAAACACAATTTTACAAGAAGAGTTTATTAAAGCATCTATAGGGCTACTGCAAATTTATTCAGAGAGAAACACTAAAATCTAAAGCGCACCAGAGGCAATACCGTGCCTGGCCTTGCTCACACCCTCCTGGGGAAGTGAAGTGCCTGACCTCCTTCACAGACGGCAAACACAGTGAGCCTGAAACCCCTCGGGCAGCTCTGTAGGTCAATAATGAGGATCGATGATGTCAGCTGGGGCCACACCCTGACACATCCCTGGTGGTGTTGATCTCACTTCTGCATGGGGCTTGCTGTGGTTTTGCAAGGGGACACTTGGAAGAAGAAGTAGGTGTGAACCACTTCTTGCTTTAATTGAAAGTGAAAGTAGCTTGATGGGGGTGTCCAGTGGGGGTAGAAATGGATCCCTTGAAAATCAGGTCCCCTAATGTACTGAGTGGCAGAATATCACAAGAGAGTTAGAATGGCTCTTTAACCATGGAGTGGAAGTGGCTGAGCTTCCCTGAGAAGGCTCAACGTCCAGGGAGCTCTCTCCAGGCTGATCCTGACCCGACTCTAGGACCTCACTTGCCCGTCACAGCAGGACCAGTGAGAGACACCTGAGCTGCGCCCCCAGGCCCATGGCTGACTCCATGCAGAACCACCTGGCTCTCCAGCTGCAGGGCCCCAGTTTGCCAGCCCCCTGGCACCTACAGGAAGTCCATGGATATGCCTCCACATTCACAATAATGTTCAAACAGCACTAGGACGGAAGACCGGGGACGGCGGTGCCATCATGGGAAAGGAAATCCGTCAGTGTGCGCAAGCGCAGACACCACGTCTTCCAGGACTCGTGGCGTGGTGTGCACACCGAGGCCCCACTCTGACCCCCCAGCGTTGTGCACACTGACTGGACACCACTTCAGCTCAAAGGTTCCCCCAGGAATGTAGACACAGAGGCCCCTTGAAGGTGACACATGAGGTCTGTGACATCAGAATAGAACAGAGAGTTTGGAATCAACTTGAAGGACAGAAGGTCCAGGGCCAGCTGGAGCCTGGCTCTGCAGATGTTGGATTATCTGAAGAAGGAGCACAGCCAGTGCTGGTGGGCCAGTCAGAGGGAGGTGGGCCGAGAGGAGGGAGGAGCAGCCGGGAGGAGCTGCCACACCCACAGGTGGAAGGGCCTTCGTGGGTTGTGGGGCCCACCCTGGTGTCCAGGGGATCCCTGTTGTAAAACAGATGCCAAACCTGGTGCCATTAACCATCCTGCTCAGCCACCTTCTGGTTCCAGGCTCTCTAAGGGAAGTGCAAATATGCAGTCTCCCACCCTGAATGACCAGTGGGCAGCTGTGAGCTGAGGACACCAACCTCAGATCCCCAGGCCCTGTGCCTGCTGTACCTGAGCTTTCACTTAAAACCAGACCAGATTCGGGGAAGGTCCTAGAGTCAATGCCTTCTGGTGTATCCATCAGTACTGCTACTTGACTAATGTGAGCCACCTCTGCTCTTGGAGGGCCACTCAGAGAGCTAACAAGTCCCCTCTCTCATCCTCAGAGGCCTCTTGGCAGATTTAATACCTGGCCAAGGGAAAGGCCAGGCCAGGTAGCTATGCCTCTGTGTGGCTGCAGGGATGAAAGCAGGTGATTTCTCCTTGAGATGTCAACCATTGCTCCTCTCTCAGGCTTTGGAAAAGAAGATAACATAGAATGGAAGGTGCTAGACCTTCACTCAACTCCTTCTCCCCAGAAAAGCATGCACCCACCATAGCAGCCCCAGAAGGCCCAAGACTCTTGAGACACCCTTCTGGACAAAGTGTTCAAAGAAATAGGAGGCTTCCAAAAGGTGGAACAAAACCCCTGTTTGTCTCCGTGGGAATGGGGTTCATCAAAGGGCCAAATCCACGGTGTCCAATAAGAGAGGTGGAAACAATCACACAATAGCTTCTGGCATTCTTAGAAGTCACAGGACAAGACTTTGCTGCATCAGGGTGACTTGGACATCCTCATATTTGATCTTGGTGTAGAAACCAGAAAGTAAACCAGTGAGGGGAAGAGCTATGCTGACCGTTTTGGTAGAACACACCTGCATCATTCAGTGTGGGGAAGTGGGCAAACAGGTGGAAGGGTAAGCTTGCATGACCCCTAACATGCCAGACTTTGAAGACCCTTGCATGACTTAGCAAGACCTTCAGATATTAGAAATGCACCTTTGACCTAAGTATTCTACCTAAAAGAATTCTTAGAGGCATTTTTTGAGGTTCAGAAAAGAACAATTTTACTATTATTTATAGTAAACCACAAACTGGAAACAACAAAAACACATAAATATGAAATGAGTTTTGGTACCTCAGCCCAATGGAATATTATACAGCTTCCTAAAAGGATGGGAAGATGTCCTGTTTGCTCCAGGAAAGCTCCAGGGTGTTCTTGAGGGGGTAAATACAAGATGCACACACGGTGGGTAGTTCACCTAGGCTGGCAGAGCGTGAAATGTTGTGGGGGGCTTCTCTGTGCAGGGTCTGTGCTGAGCATGGGAGTGGAGGCCATTCCTTCTTGGAGGCAGTGTGCATGGAGCTCAGGAAAACAGACACTACCTCCTGGCTGGAAGGACTTCTCCTCCCAGCTTGATCTTGTCCCTCTCCTTCCTCCTTGTCACAATCTAATTCAGCTGTGGTCCACATGCACCCTTGTCCCAGTGGCTCCTGATTCACAGAGGAGCAGCACTGGGCTCAGCACTCTGCCCATTCCTCTCTCATCTTGGTCACTGCCGTAGAGGATTTTACCGTCATTATCCCCTTGGTGATTCTATGCACATTTAGAAATAAGAGTTTAAATACTAATAGAATTTTTTGAATTACCAAAATAATGGTTTTAGGTTGTTTGAATTGAATCCCAAAATACAAGGACTGTCTTAAAGACAAGAGAGAACTTGGGGGCTCTAAAAAGAAGTGTCCCTTTACCTGAGAGTAGTGACCATCAGGTGTTGGGGTTTTTCGCCCCCCCCCCCCCGTCTCCTCCTGACCGGTGGGAGAAGCAGGGAAAGCACGCCCCGACCAGGATGAGCCAAGAAAGGTAAAGGTCGACTGGCCACCCACTCCCAGCCCTTCCTCGCCGGGAGGACAATCAGACGTGCCAGGGAGAACAGTCAAAGCAGGATCTCCTTTATTGAGGAAGTACACACAGCTTATATACTGCACAGGAGCCAATCAGAATAAAGGTCAGAAGGGTGGAGTGAGTTCACGTGTACACCCATCCCATAGTCTGTAAGGGAAGGCACGAGCTGGCCACAAGGGCAGGAGAGTCCTGGACATATCCTGGAGGTGGCCCGCCTCCTCCGTCACCACCCACAGCACCACCACTTCCTGGCTGATCTCCAGGAGCCATCCAAGACCAGGAAGCGGGCAGCCATGCCCTACAATCAGGGAGTCCCTGGATCAGGTATAAACTAAGAACTCCTAGCCAAGAAGAAAGAAAATTTGTAGAAAGAAAGAAAGGTTTATGGGTAAGAACATTGATATGGCAAGCCAGCAAATCAGCAAAAAAAAGGTCTTTCTGCTTTTTACCTAAGGCACACCCCAGAGCGGAATGGATCATTTTCCTGCCCCCAGGAACTGGAAATGTAATCACCATCTGTATACCACTTTCCACAGCCACCTGAGGCTCGGAGAGCTCCAAGCCCCATTTCTCTGTTGGACTGCAGGAAGTGTGTGGGCCCCCGCAGCTGCCAGGTCTTGGTTCTAGCTTCCCCACTCACGTTGGCCACAGGGTCTGTCTTTCTGCAGCTCTTGTGTATCTTTGGCTCTATTTTACATGTTAAATGCCCACTCCTTCCACAACCTGCTCCAAGTCTTCGTGTCCTGAACTTCCTGCTGAATACCTAAGGACTGTGCTTCCTCAGTCTTCATGGATCAGTCCTTAGATTCCAATCTGCACAGGTGCCTGGGGCACTGCCCTCCTGGTCAGACCACCCTGTCAACACTGCTGCAGAGCCCACAGTGTGTTCACCCTTCAGCTCCTCTTGGAGGATGGGGAATGGGGGCATCAGGAAGTGTGTACAGAGGAGCACCCACTGCTCATAGGGTGGGGGGAACAGAATTAATGGCAGCTCCGACCAGCTTCATGTCCCTTCTACATGGATGTTCAATGCCCAGGATCTCTTATTCCTGTGGGGTAAGACCATAGGCCACGGGGTCCCTAGACCGGACCCAGGACCCACTACCTGTACATCAAGCAGGGAGCTATGCCCTGAAGAGTGTTTCCACTGACCAGTGCCCCCTTGTCTCTGCCTGTCAGACACACAGCCATGTGACAATGTCCGTGGAATCGGAAACTCCAGGCAGCAGTGGCAGTGGTCAGAGTAGCGATGGGGATGGGAATAACCAGAAGAGCAGCAGGACTCTAACTCTGAGAGCAGTTCATAACATCAGAGAGCCCCAAATGCATTTCCTCCTCCCTTCCCTGCCTCAGTAACTCTATACAGACAGATAACCCCACTGAGGCCACACGTGAAAGTTCCTAGAATTTTTATTCCAAGGTTCAAGGTTTCAGGGAAAAGGAAACAAGATATTTACATAATTCCCTTGATGGGCCATTCCAGGAAGGGCACCTCATCATGCTGGGATGGTGATGTGGCCACCTGCTCCTCCTCACCTGCATCTGCAGGTGCTTCTCAGTAAACAGCTGGGTAACCGTCAACATTGTGTCCTGCAGGCTCAGGACAGCCAGCAAGCAAGTGACCCTCCCTTGCACATCACAACCTCATTTCTTCTCCTCCTTTCTGGAATTTTAATCAGTCTGAGCATCCGTTAATGATTCTTTTTTATCCATTTGATTAAAACACAGAGTCAGGAAGGCACTAGCAAATTGGATTTTTTCCCCCTGGCCCTTAATGCACTGCAGTAATGAAATCCATGACTCCCAACCTCTGCTAGTGAGGAGCCAGCATGGGCAGCCTGAAAGCCAGGGACGCTCATTTGTCTCACGGCTGAGTCTCCTTCAGGAGGAGGGTCCTCCAGGAGCCGTGCATCTTGGAACAGAACCCTGCACTGGCAGAATGGAAGATTGAACCTCTGCCTGACATTATTCTCACAGATGACAGAGAAATCGTTTAAGATACAACTTCATTTCTTTAAAAGCAGCTGCAGCTTTTATTGCTTGGATGAAATCACATCCCACATACTAATTTAATAAACTCCTCTCAGCTCACACAGTCTTTGCTTGGAGAAGGATGTGTTTCTGTGCCACTGGCCAGAGCACTGAGTAATTTCCATCTGCAACCCCAGGGAGAAGGAGCAGTGAAGATTAAAAACAAGGCAGAGCCACTCTGGTTCATATTCTGATTAAACTTTACAGATGCAGTTCATCACAAGACCATGTTGTAAAAATTAAATGGCAAGGCGAGCATCCAAGCCTCTGTCATTAAAATGCACGAAGGCAGTGACTTTCCTTCGCCTTTGTTATGTCTTTCTGGGGACACCCTCGTCCTGCACCTCTCTGCCTCAGGGCCCAAGATTGCCAACTGTGGTCAAAGACTGTCCTTGCAGAACTTGGCACTGGTGCTGCTAGTGGGGATGGCTTAGAGTGACTGACTTCAGGTGGGCAGAAGAATCTGTTCCTACCCACTGTTCCTATCCATTCTCCTTTGTGGGAGAAAGGAAGCCAGGTGACAAAGTCTTGGAGGAGACTATTGAAGGAGGCTTCTTGTTGAAAATCTATTTAAAACCCTTGTTATTTACCTTGTAAGAGAATGAGTTCATACACCTGGTTTTATGTAAAGTCACTTAACAAATTCTGTTATCTTTTCTCCCATCAGACACTAGAGGAACATCCATAGACAGAACAGACAAAAGTCCTCACAAGGCTTTCCATTCCATTAAAAACTATGCCCATGACCTTAAAAATATCCCGGGAGTCTCACTGCACTTGTGAAGCAGAGCCTTGAGCTAGATAACCACTCGCCCTGGAGGCCCACGCAGCTTCAGCACTGCAGCGGTGGACAGCTCCATGTGCTCCTGTCAAGGCTGCTGGCCTCTGGAAGTTGCAGAAAGCTGCTGAGCTACATGCAAACACAACCCGAAAGAGGCTATCACTGCCCCCAGGACAGCCCATAGGAGGCGGTGGTCCATGTGAACATACCCCAGCACCCCGTCCTCCTCAGAGACCATCCTGAATCACATCTGCTCATGTCTAGCAGGCTGATGCCCAGTCCCTCTCAGGGGCAAGCTCACTCTTAGTGATGTTTCTCCCCTCCCTGAACCACATCCCAGCCACTCACTGTTTGCCTGGGACCATCTTCCTCCTACACTACTTAAACCTTGCTCCAGGGTCTGCTTTGGGGGGATCAGAACCAAACTTTTAATTTCACAGTAAGCATGACACAAATGAGTTGGCACTGTAAGAATAGATTTAGGGAGATGGATGTTCGTGTAAATGAACATGAGTGGTGCAGTTTGTTTAATGGGTGTGAGTGAGTTAAGCCATAGTATATACATGCTTAATTTTAGGTATCAGATTTTAAGGGAAAATTATTTATTCAAATAGCAACACTATACACTGAAGGATTAATAGGAAATAATGGTAAAAATTTATAATACTACAGATGAAGCTGAATTAATCAATGGGAGTCTGGAAGAGCCATTGAGCCACTCAACATGGAAGGATGCAGCGCATGCCCTGATGCTGCATCTGCAGTGGGAACTGTGCCACGATGCCCACGTGCCCATGATGTAGAGAGGAGACTTCCAGGAGAACCTGAATTAGCCCTCAGTAAACTCAGAAGAAACCTCAGTGTTTCCAAATCTGCTGGTTGACTCCTATTGGCATCTAGAAGGAATTTAGCCAAAAGCCTTTCTCAGGGTTATTCTGGACCCTTGGCATGTGAAGTTTTCACAGTCATGTGATGTGTGGGTGCCATCATGCCCGATCAGCATAAAATGCTAGGAATGTGGACAAAGCATGTCACTTGGATTTATTGTTAATATCTGACACAGACTTTCAAAACCATGTATTATAGGTATGGCTTGGAGTAAAAATCTCATCTTTGTATATGTTAAAATTATTTCAATCAGTCACAGTGGAAATTTACATTTATTATCAAAAAATGCAATACTGGGCTGGGGATGTGGCTCAAGCGGTAGCGCGCTCGCCTGGCATGCATGCGGCCCAGGTTCGATCCTCAGCACCACATACAAACAAAGATGTTGTGTATCCGCCAAAAACTAAAAAATAAATATTAAAAAAATTCTCTCTCTCTCTACTGCTCTATCTCTCTCGCTCTCTCTTTTAAAAAAAAAATGCAATACTTACAGCATCATCTTTAGCGTTAGGGCCACCAAACTACCTACATCCCTGACCACAATCAGCCGTGGTTCACACTGTTCATGAGTGTGCCTTATTATCCACAGCAGAGGGCAAGTGCCCTGCATTACTCATATGCACAGGAGTGTGATCACAGAAGCAATCACAGAGCTTTAAACCTATCGCTGAAACCTACAATAACGATCACATTTTTAACAGAGTTCAGATTCATTCTTATACTCTAGAAACATCTTGTGGTGGCAACATCCAGGTGCTGCAGAGTCTCAACATGTGGCATGCCATCATTGAGAGCATCTCTGTGTAAATGCAAGCTTTATTGGCCCCCTAATAGCTTAGTAGAGTACTAAGTAGAGTACTTAGTAGAGTACTAAGAAGGCCTTGATCACGTGGAAAACTTTAAAAGTTTTCTGAACTACTTTCCCTTTACTATAGTGGTAAAGAAATGCCTTAAGTTTGGGGATTGGCGTCTAGCCCACAAAGGTGTCTTACAATCCACCTCTGTGGCCATAAAACCAGATGCTAAGGATCTCTATGTCTGGTTCCATCCGTGGGCCATGAAACTCATCTGCCCTTGGAATGCCTCTCTTCCTGAGAAGATTTAAGTAGTGAATGCATGTTTGTACCTACCATAGAGCAGAAGTTCATATTTGGGTGAAAGAGCATCTGCTGGGTAGAGGTGAGGGATGCTGTCACACATTTTACCATGCACAGAAAAGGCTCTTAGAACAGAGAATTATCTGAACCAAAAGTCCATGGTGCCTAGATTGAGAAGCCCTCCTACGGGTGTCTCCCTGCAGAGCCATTATTAAAAGAGCAGGTCTCCAAGCACAAGTCCCCTCAGCTGTAACACCCCAGGGCCCTCTCTCCATGCTCACTGGACTCAGGGACAAGGAGAGTGGCCGTGTGGTGCTTAACCCATGCCTTTGTCTCCGAGCCGTGAGTGTTGGCCTTCTACCAGATCCTGGAAGTGTGAAGGATAGCCGTGAGCTTGTAAATGGGCTGAAAATGCAGACCTCCGTAGCTCTTGACACCACTCTGGACACCACTGTCCTTGGGATCTGATCTGTTGATGCTCACAGGTTGGGAGGCAGAAGTGCCAAAAGAGCAGTTGCAGAGTGACAAGCCAATCTTCAGAGTCAGCAGGAGTGGCCAAGAGAGAACTCTGTGCCCGGCGCAGCCCTGCCCGTCCTCACATGTGACACTCACTGGGGACCTGGAAGGCGGCAGAGAGCATGGGACTAGGACCATTCCCCAGTGCAGGAAGGAATTCTGTAACAACTCAGTCCAAAGCCAATGAACAGCCAGACAGAACAAAAGCTTTAGCCGCAGTGTGTGACTGTATGAGGCTCTGGAACCCATCACAGCGTTCAGTGGCTCAGTGTCATATTCCCAGCCTCAGTGCATGTTCCCAACTGGCATCTGTTCCTGCTTGAGCTGTGCAGAGGGAATTAGATAAGGCAGGCCAGCGCTGGACACCAATAGCAGCCTGGGAGGGACAGTACAGGTAGAGAAGGAGACTGACACGTCCCTGAATCTGCATCAGAAGGAACTTAAAAGTTAGACCCTGGAACATGCTTTAGAGCCCACCAAATCCCACCGTAAACTCCAGAATACAGTAACCTAAAGCTATTGCTTGGGATCCCCAAGGTCAGGGTACTCACCCCTCACTCCCTGGCTACCAAGTGGACTACCCTAAATGTTAGAGTTACTGTGTCAAGACCCTCATGCCACCCGTGTCCACTCCCTGGTCCTGCATGGCCAGCCAGGAATCAGAGCCCACTGCACTGGAGTTCAGGTTCATGGGCAGATCCCATTCTTTGGGTGAAATAAAGTATAAATCAAATTCTGTATGCAGAATTGGCTGGGGAAGACAATAATTTGGTAAATATTCAAGTGGCCAGAGGGAACCCAGGACACATGCTAGATCAGCTAGGTCAGGGTTTGGCCAACTCTAGACCAGTGGACAAATGGCCACACCCCACCCACTTGCCAGTGGCCTTTGTCTGCTTTAGGATGCAATAGCAGGAGAGGCCGTGTGACTGGCAAACTCCCAAATGTTTGCTCTATCGACCCTTGCAGAAAATATTTACCAGCATTTATTCTAAATATCAGATTTATAAATTCCTAAACCCTCAGATTCACAAATGAGAAAAGAGTGAGTCTAGGGGCTGCAGATATTCAGTAGGTACATGAGTGGGGACATGAGAAAGACAGGAATCAACACAAAAAACCAAAGCCACAATTGACAATCGCAATGGGTGTCCACAGGGTCTGAGAGAGTAACTGTTGGTGTGGCCACACCCTAAGGCAGTGAGACACAAGACCGGAGGGGCAGAAGGAAGGACGAGATCATTGGGTTGGGGTCTCCCATGGTGGAAACTCCTAAGAAGGGGGAAGCCACACACACACCTGGATGAGAGGGAAGGGAGGGAGCAGGAGCCCCCTGAGAGCAGCTAGGGGAGTCACAGAGAAGTCAGAGAAGCTGGGAATAAACTTGACCTTAACTTACATTTCCATAACATCTCTGATCCCAGAGAGCAGAGCATTCCACCTGTTACTGTTCCAGGCCCATCCTTCCCAGTCACTCTCAGAAACCCAACATGGAAGTTTAGGACCATGTGAACATGTCATGCTTTCTGGAGGTTCATGCTGGACTGTAAAGGCTCTGGGAAGCTGGGCAACGAGAAATCCATTCAGCTCGGGGTTTCCAAGCAATTTTGTCCACCAGAAGGCGGATCTTTCCACCTGGTGACTGCCATTTGCAATCTAGCACTGGATTCCTGAGGTTGCTCCTTGGGGATGTTGAATTCAGCTCAACCTACTGGCTTTACGAATCCAACGAACCCCTCAGGCCTTGATCCTCAGTGTCCCTGCCCACCCCATACAGCAATTCACGGAGAGCAGGTGCCTGTCGGCAGGACAAGGGAAATAAAACCAGCACCAACACCCGAGTCCCTCCCACAGGGGAAAGAGAAGCTTGCAGCAGTGCTCTGTGCTCCAAAAGCTCCAACATGGTGAACAGACTGTTTAGCAAATATCTCAGCATCTGAGTTGTGACAGCGCATGGCAGGAAGCCACCTGCCTCCAGGATGTAATCCTGTCGTAATGCACAGCCAGGACCATACTGGTGGCCTTGCCACGAGCTGAGGAAGACAAAGAGCGAGGATGGGCAGCTCGGCTTGTCCTCCTCTCCTGTCTGCTGACGGGGAGCAGAGTGCCCAGCTTGCCCAGAGAGGGACAGGGGATTTGTCACCATCAGGCAGCCGACACCTGGCCAGACCCATTCCACTTGCAAAGCTGCAGGCGCCAGGCCGATGTTGACACTGAGGTCACCAGCGTTGGGTTTGTGTCATGACCCGACAGGCCCAGGCCACCTGGGTTCAGACACTCAGTGTCACCACACAGGAGCCCTTGGCAAGCGGCACAGGGATGAGGGCTCCCCACGGCATTGTCAGGCAGTGGATCTCCTCACAAGCCCTCTCCAGACGACAAGTGCGGGAGGCCAGTCCTCCCTGCGGGACCCACCTGCTCATGGACTCACCCAGTTTTGAAAAGCACTTTTTAAAATTCTGCCTCCAGGTCACTTTAGTTAAACGTTTCCCATTTTTGTTCCTTTTGTTGAAAGGTGATGTGTGCAAATTATTATTTTTTAATCAAAACCCTATGAGAGGTTGTTTCTCTCCCACCCCAGGTTTCTGCCACCCGAAACAAAGATCCTCACCAAGTTCTTGTGTATTTTAGTCACTTCTGAAAGCAACAAGGGATCTACTGATCTCTTGAAAGACGGGGTTAAGGGAGGAGCCTCTGTGCCAAGCCCCCCATGACCACCTGACACACCTAATTTCATTGACACAGCATAGGAGTCAGGTAGAAATTGTTCTTTTATAGATAAGGAACCTGAGCTGTGGCCTTAACCTATCTCTGACCACTTAGGCCATGTCTCCTTTGATACACAACATCTGAAAGTGACCGTGGCCTGTGTAGTTCTGTATCACAATACTTATTCAGACCTCTGGTCCATTTATCTGCTGCCGCATAACACATCACTCCAAAGCCAAGGAACTTAAAAGAGCAACACTTGTTTGTTTGGTTCATTATTTTGCAGCTTGGGCAGGGCTCAGCAGGGAGGCTGGGCCTGGCTCCATAGGATGCCAGTTGGGACGGCTTAACTGGGTCTGTGTCCAAGATGACACAGTTGCAGAACTAGTAATTTGGTACTGACAATTGGGTCCTCTCTTTGTGGCCTCTCCAAAGGATGCCTTGAAATTCTTCCCAGAGTGAGTCCTGAGCTCCAGACTAAGAGTCCCAAGAACAGGAGTCTTGAAGGCTAGGCTGAGGAAGTGGACAGTCCTCTCCACTGTGTTCCATGGGCCAAACAGTACAGAGCTCCAATTCAAAGGGAAGGGACTTAGATGATTGATAGGTAGATAGATAGATAGATATTGTAGATGGACACATAATATCTGTATTTATTTTTATGTGGTGCTGAGAATCGAACCCAGTGCCTCACACATACAAGGCACATGCTTTACCACTGAGCTATAGCCCCAGCCCCATAGATGACATCTCTTTGGAAAGATGGTCAAAGAATTTTGGAAGCATGTTTTCAAACTCTGCACAGCTGTTGATACTAGTTATTTATCTGTACATTGTTTGTTTTCCAAATTGCTTTGTTCTTTAGAAGTCATCTTGAGCATAGTTAAACCCACCCATTGCAGTTACAACACTGTAGATACAACACTGGATCAGAACAGGCTTAATCTTCACAACAGCAACCCAGGGCTATGCTGCAGAAGCAGATACAAATTCTCTCAAAAGTCTGTCCAGGTAGCTTGTTGGTGGTCACTGAGAGAACACCAAATCTACAGAAAATAATTTTTTTTCTTTTGAAAAATAAGGCAGAAAAAGATTCATGGTTGGCCCTCCTGTGATGTGCTCTTCCCAGCTTCTGCAGATGATGGATCATGAGCAGCCTGCGGCACCTTAGCTCCCCGGGCACTTGGCTCTCCCTCCTTCCTCTCCTCAACTCTGTCCTCCCCTGGCACTAGAGAGTTTCCTTTCAGCCTTCTGGTCTATTTGATCTTGATCTCTACTCTGATGTTTTATTAACAGTTTCTCTCTGTTTTCTCAGCACTCTTACACATAGCTCAGTCTTCTTAACACTTTTTAAAATGAGCTGGAATTAGGTAAGCTGTGACGGGGCCGGAAGACCTCACTCTGAGAGTGACTGCAAGTCCCAGACCTCCCGAGCTCCAAGGCACTGAAGTAAACCTGCAATGGCTGTTTATCAGAATTATGCAACTTTCATGTACCTGTCACCTTGCAATGTTATCATCTAGAGACAAATAGATGTGGCTGTCACAGGGCCACAGAATGGCCATGCGATCTGTGCTGGAGAGAGCCCAAGGACACTTCCACCAGCCGAGCTTTGGCCGTGTGCATCAGCTGTTCATATAGCATTCCCCTAGAACGGAGACGTCCTCATCCCCCCAGCTCCCATCCACACCAGGAACCTGCTTACTAACTCCAAACACAGGCATTTTGTTTACTCAATCATCCAATCAATATGTGAAGTGTTTCTGAAGCTTAGGTATGTGTCTGTGCACTCATATGAACATGCACACACGTGGATCTTGTCTCCTTGAAGCCTTCAGATAGAGCAACCATAGGGCCCCGGGGAGCCTGGAGTGGGAGAAGCAAAGGCAGTCTCTAAGCCAGGCTGGGACTCTGTGGCTACAAGGGGTGAGGCAGCTGCAGTGTCCCACTCACCCAGAGACAAGAGAGCGTCAGGAAGTTTGCTCCTTCCTGCTCCCTGGCCCCAGGCCTGGCTCCCCAGCCTGCACCAGTGCACAGTTTAGCTTGGCACCCACATGCATGCCTTTGTGAGCCCCTTTGGAAGCCCTGTTGTCCAAGATATTTGTATGTACAATGCCTGGTCATCACAGAGGTGACTGAAATATTTCCTACCTCCAACATCTTGATGCAGGGCACATAGTCACAAGCCAACGGATGTGTATTAACTGATGGATGGGTGGCCACCAAGCCATTCCCTAAAGAGAGGCCTGCTCTCAGGTCTCACATCCTTCCACCTGAGTGTTAGCTCCGCTCTTGGCCCCAGTCATTCTGTTCTCCTGCCCACCTTTCACTCATCGCAGAGCTCCTCTTCTAGCCACCAACCTCTGGCCTGCCTCCTGTGCCTAGGGGCCCCATCCTTCCCCACAGGCCCCCAGTTGCCCTGGCTTGAGCCCATCCACCCTCAGACTTTACCGTCAACTCCCGCTCCCCTGCTGACTTTTGCTTTTGTATCCCAGGTAGCCACCCCCACATACGTGCACCCTCACCAGTGCACACACGTATGCATACACACAGAGGCACACACATGCACATGCAAATACTCAGACACACACTCCGTCCTCTGTGCTTTGAACCTATGTCCCTGTCGATGAACTGACCTGCCTCCATAGCAAGGCTAGAAGTCAACCCAACCTGCAGAGCAATGACCCGCCACTTCCCCGGGACGGCACGCTTCCCAGGTGGAGGCTGGATTTTCCCTTGTGCTGAAGTTCTATCAGGATGGTTGTCACCATCCTCTGGAGCTGCTCTGTGTGGACGTGCCCTCCTCATCTGCCGTGTGCCCCTGGGAACCGCAGTGCCGTTCCTCCCAGCCTTGCTGTGGCTCACTCACGACCTTCAGAGTGTGCCTTAATAGGGGCTCTGAAGTGGGTAGAGGCTGCCTGGAACCCAGTCGGAGCTGCTCACAGGCTCAGAGCCAGCAGCTCCCCGATGTCCTGGGACAGGGAGGCTGCCTTCTCACCCTCTCTCTGCTCTTCCAGGACTCCCCAGCTCTGTCACTGCCTAGAGCTCTGCAGCAGCCTGCTTTAAAATGCACAGATGAATATAAGCATGACAAAGGACCCTGATGACAGTAAACCCAGGTATCTGAGTAAACTTGGGGATGCCACTCCAGTGCTAGGTGCCCACGGGCTCCCCGCAGCCTGCTCCCTCCACACCATCGAGTTGATCTCCTGCAGGCGTGGGAGGAGAGGGCATGTAAGTAGGACGAGGGAGCCAGAGACCAAAGACAGCTCAGCTCCCAGGGCTGCCAAGGGGCCGCGGCTGCTGTTCACACCAACAGAGCTGCATGGTGATGTGTGGTCTGCAGAGCAGGACGGGGAGAGGGGTACAGCCAAAGGCCAAGCACAGGAAATAGCACCCATGAACTAAGACTGTAAAAAACCTTCCCACTGCAGGGATGTTTTTCAACTACGATTTTTGGACTTGCAAAGCAATTCTTTGCTTCTGTCGTTGACGCCACTACCTGGAGACACCGTGTCTGTTCAGCATGAGGACCGTGGAGACGTCAAGGATTCCAGTTCTCTGATCACACCCACTCTGAGCAGAAAATGAGCCTCTTGGGTTTTTAACCAGTGGCAAAGCAGAGGGAATCAAGTCATCTTTTATATTATGAAATTTCAGGGTTTTTCATACTGTGCCTATTTTCTTTTAATAACAGTTATCAAAAGTCACTTTTAAGAAAGGGCTTTGAAATTGAATAAGAAATGTCTCACGCTTTTACTTTTCCTGTTTTTCTGAAATTTAAACAGGGTATGAGCAACAGGCCCTGAGCTCTTCCTGTGCCCTTCTCAGCAAGCTCCACCTTCCCCACACCCTCTCCTGCACAACAGGAGGCCGGGGCTGTTAGGGAGGACCCTGGCTGGGTCCTGTCCACAGGACAACAGGTCAACGCACCACACGTGTGTGTTGGTCCCTGGCGTCTGTGAGCACCCTCACTCCATCGGCAGGAAGCCCCAGTGTAGGAGTCAGAATGGAGGCCGAGGCAGCCCAGGTTGGATGCCAGCCTGGATGGCAGTCTCCGCAGCCAGCCAGATGTGGCTGTGCACCCGGGGGTGGGAGTCACAGGGAAGCAGGCCCCGTCAGAGGCCCCGAAGCCTCATGAGGTCCTTGGGTCCAGAACCAGCCTTGCCTCCAGCGAGGAGCCCAAGCTAAGGGGATCCCCGGTCCACGTCTTAGGGGGCCTGTGATGGGGTCCCTATGGTGGTCTGCCGGCCCACCTCAGAGTTCAGCTGATCACCAAATATCCACTTTGGCTGAAAACAGTCAAAGGACCATTGTCTCATTTATAACCAAGAGCACACGGACACAGGGAGGCAGAGTCCTGCACTGCAATCACGCCAGGCGGCCAGCAGGTCAGCAGCACTGGGTAACAGATCCAGGGCGTGGTCTCCTTTCCTCTAAAGTGGTGGAGAAGGGTCACACCCACTTGTCCTTTCTCCAGATTGTTTAAGACTGACAAGGAACTCCCCTCCCTAAGGCTGGTAGTCTGGAACCCCCAAGGCCCACCCAACCCAAACCCAGCTCACCACCCCCAGGTCAGCCCACCTCTGCTCCAGGCTCTGCGGCTCCTGCTCCCTTAGAACACTCCTATCCTGCATTCCCAGCCAAGGCCACAGGTGTTTGAAGGCTGAGGACGTAAGTGTAACTCTCTAACCTGATGGCCAGCTGCACTCCTCTCTGTTTCCAGACAGAGCCCAGTAGGGTGGGACTCTTTAGGGATCATACATCGCCTTCCAAACCAGTTAATGCTTGAACTGAGATGGTCAGCTCTGGGTGCTCTCTCACCTTTCAGAACAAGTCTTGAGGCCCCATTAAAGGATCAGTGTCCAAGACCATGAAACCAGGGGGCAGACAGGTGGAACAACCCTTAAAGCCCCTGCAGATACTTGGGGACACTGCCGAGGGACCTGGATGTGCATTTATGTAACAAACTCCCACATGGCACTGGCCACCCTTGAGGCCCTGAGCCAAAGGCTCTGCAGACATCCCCATGCACACTCACAGGGCACAGGGACTGCTCTGCATGTCCCAGCCAAGAGAGGCCATGGAGCCTGTGAAAGGGCCCAGATAGCTGGGCCCAGAGCTTGTGTCCAAGCCCGACAGAGGCCCTCTGCTCCCTTCCCAACAGTCGTCTTGCTCAGTCGCCTCAGGAACTCAACCCAACCTTACTTGGCGAGAGCATCTGGGCGGGCAGCTGCGTGCAGGTGGCCGCAGCTTCTTTCTTCTGCGATTCAGCATCAACCAGAGATGAGTGGGAGCAGAATCACTCTCATCCCAATCTCCACAGCCTGTGAACACGTGAGCTCGCCGTCCAACGTGAATCCATGTCTCTAATCAGGTGCCCTGAAACAGGCAGAGGATTCTGGGTTATCTGGGGACTTCATCAGAGGGTCCCTAAATTGCAAGGGGGAAGCAGAAAAGAGGTCTTGAAATCAGAGGAAAACCACAGAGAGATACAGCCCTGCTAGCTTTCACGATGGCAGGAGGAGCTGTGAGCCAGAGTGCAGGAGGCCTCACGGATCTGGAGGAGACCCAGAAACAGACTGTCCCTAGAGGGCAGCTGCCCTGCCCTCACCTTGATTTTGGCCAATGAAACCCGTGTTGGACTCCACCTCCAAAAGTGTAAGGTAGGAATGGTGCTGTCAAGAGGCTCAAGTTAAGGTCATTTGCCACAGAAGCTGTGGAAACTCATTCAGAGTTGATCTACCAGGTGGTCACCATGAAGAAGAGCTTCAGGTGGGCAAACAGGCAAAGGAGAGAAACTGCCCTATTGGGACGTCCCATAGGAAAGGCCATGGGATGTGCAGGAGACGTGGGAAGCTGCTCCCACAGCTCAGGCCGCGGAGCTGTGACAGGAAGTGAGGTTTTCAGGCTTTTCCACAAGAGGTAGTATTTTAATCCATCATTTCTGGTTCCGGAGTTTTAGGATTTTAACACACCACATTTTTCTGATGGCACCACACAGCAGAACTTGGGATCATTTTCATAGAAAGTCAGCATTTGTTGAATATCTACCTTGGACCAAACATCAATCAGATATGCTCTCCACTCTACTCTTGTGAAACACCTATACTGCCTTCTTCCTAAGAATGTCAGGGTTTACATGAAATAAAATACCAGCCAGGCCACCACGGCTCTCACACCGTGCTCTCTGCTTATTCTCCTTCATTATAGGAGGTGTTAGTCTCTTCTCCTTCTGAATCTATGTATTTCATTACTTGACCCAGCTTCTAATTCCCTAGCATTCAACACTAAGCCAAGATTCTACTCCACATCTACACATTCACCTAAAATAGTGTGTTTCTCAAGAGGCGCTTTAACAGCAGGAGAAAGCCTTGCACTGTGCACTGCCTGAGGAAGCCCCACTTTGTCCAGCAGTTCCCAGTCTCTGTGCTGCGTAGGCATCATCTAGGAACTGGGGACGCCCAGGGCTCAGCACTCTCGAGCTGAGATTAGGGGAAAACTGGAAATAGACGATGCACTATCCACAAATTAAAAGAGGAAATGTCAGGCCAAACTGTCATGGAGACAAATGTCTCAAGAAAACATCTCTGAGGAGGTGAGGGTTAATAAGGACACAGCCCCGGGAGACCTGGAGGAGTCTCCCAGCAGAGGGAACAGCGGGTATAAAGGCCCTAAGGCCAGAGCCAGCTGAGGTGCAGGAGGAACCGCAAGGAATTCATGTGGCTGGACAGTGTGGGAAGGGAGCTGCCCCAGATGACCCCAGAGACAGCTGGGGGATGACCCAGATGACCTCAGAAGATAGCAGGAAAATAACTTCAGAGACAGCAGGAGTGACATGAGAGACAGCAGGGAGATGGCCATGATGGCATCAGAGACAACAGAGAGATGACCCATGTGACATGAGAAACAGCAGGGGGATGACCCAGGTGACAACAGAGTGTAAGCAGAATCCCGATCCCAACAACCTCTGTAGCTGCAGCTGAGTCTTTTCCTGAGGGCAGGGAGGACCCCCTGTGCTGTCCCCCAAGGAGTTACATGACATCTAGCCTCCTGTTGTGCCATCTGTGAGTCGCCCTGGCCGCGGCCTGCAGGATGGACAGTGGGAGCAGGTGAAAGCAGAGTGGAAGAACAGGTTTCCTTGGAGAGCGAATGCAGCGTGTCCTGGGAGGGCTGGTGGAGAGGGGGAGGCAGGTGTGGGTGTGCTCTCCAGAGTCGATGAGCTGGATCATTTACCCCGTCGTTGGTCCCACCCCGAGTGTGGCTTTGAGGGAGGAGTGCACATCCTGACCCCCTGGCTTTGGCCTGGCCGTGTGACTTGCTCCACCAGGACACACATAAACAGAGAGTGTGGACAGTATGCCGGACACAAGCAGAGGCTGTGCAAGTCATGGTCATGCCTGCTGTCCTTCCTGAGCATGTGCCCGTGCCTGGGTATGGCATGCCCAGGGAATAGCTTCTCTATCAGCCTGGGCCCAGACGCGTCCAGCCAAGATCAGCAGAGCCCAGCAGGCTACAGGCCACCTTCAGACCCTTGAGCAAGAAATAAAGACTTGTCACTACCAGCTACAGAGATTTCAGACTACTGGTCACCGTGGCAGAAGCTAGCTGCTCCAAGATCACCTTGCAGACTGCAGGCCCAGCTAAGCAACCACACAGAGAGCGGTGCGTTTTACAGATTTGGAGTGTGGCAAGTGGGCTAGGGAAGGTGAGAAAAAAGAGTCATTTTAGAACACATTTAACAAACGGCAGTCCCAGCTATTTAATGGAGGATAACATATAACTTTTAAATTCCCTGTATTTGGAGAAGGACCAAATTCTTTGCATTTGGAATTCAACATCCCCAGTAAATTTTAATAGCTTTACATTCAATCTGTAATTATCAAACATTTTATTCCCTGTAATTGTCTAATTCACACTTACTCAAAAAAAAAAACATATTCAGAGACAAAACTAGTATCCCCAATAGTTTTCAGGACCTTAAAAATAGAAATGGGATTTAAAACAGTTAAACGCTTTCCTTCGATCATTCATCCTGGCTACCCCCTTGGAGCTCAAGGTGAGACGGACTCCCTTAGGGCCACACCTGCATCATCAGCAAAAGGAGACTTGCACAGGTGGCCCACAGTGCAGGCAACCCAGGGGAACTTCTCCAACAGCAGAAGCTGACTATCAAGATGAAGCCCCCTCACCCAGGTGAGAGACGGGCGGGTCTGCAAACCTTAACTGATCCATGAATGATTTTATGTTTTATTCACTGACTCATATTTTCCATGTAATTACATAATCTTTATAATCAGCATTTTAATGACTGTGGAATGAATTGATATACCACAATGTGTGTTTAATTAGTCCTTTTTTTTAACTTAATTTCTTCTACCCCCAAATTTGTCATTCATGAAAAGTTGTTAAATATACATTGTTAAGTGGAAAAAGCAAGGGATATAAAATAATATACTTTGTATAATATTATTAAAATTAAATATAATAAATACTATTGAGTGAATATATTTATATTCTTTCTGGATAGACAAACGTTAAATTATAAACAGTAAGACTACAGATGTGTTTGTTTTGTTTTGTTACTCATTTCTACACCACTTAAATTCTTTATGATAAGCTTGTAGTTTTTCTGTAATTAAAAACAACAAAGGCATTTACCAATAAGAAGTAGAAGAAATCGCCCCAGAAAACACTGAAGATGTTTCCACGTAACTAAAATGCTCTGAAATCGGACTTGAAGAGAACCACGTCATTAGCTAGGCTTTGAATCCATGGAATGATGAAGGTCCCAGCCCCTCTCGGGTTTTATAAGCCAGGCAAGCTCTTGACTATGTAAGACATGCTCACTGTGGCTTGGTATATTTTAATATGGACATTTTGTTAATATTTTATGCCTTTCTTTTGTTTCTCTCTGTTTCTGAGTATCTCTGGCCTAAATAAACAAGTCAGAAGCCAGAAACATAGAAGCACACAGCTCAATTCACATTTTCCCTCAATGTTGGGAGTCACAGATGCATTCAAAATGATGGCTGCAGATGGAGGTACACTTTGACGTGGGATCTAACCCATTTTCACCTTGAAAGGATGCGCTGAGTGTTATTCAGAAATACGTCTCAGTGGAAACACACCAGGGTATGTCCAGGGTGTGTCCAGGGCGTGCTGACCTGGGTCCCTCTGACTGCAGGGAGTGCTGGGCGGGCCTGGATGCTGCCCCCTGTGTCTGGGCCAGGAGCCAGAAGGGAAGCGCTTCCCTGCCCATTCCTCCTCTCCCCACATCAGCTCATTTCTCCTTCAGCAGAAAGGAAATGCCAGGCATCCAGGTCCAGCTCCGTCCTCCTCTGCAGTAGGTAAGCCCGTCTCAGATCCCTGTTGCTCTCTCCTGTCCTTCACCTTTAGTGTTTGACCTTAATGGTGATGGCTTAAGTGGAACCAAAAGGTGACCAGAAGCTTCAGGAGGAACCACTGAATTTCACAGTAGAGTCAAAATATCCAAATTTGGCCCTGCTTCCTCTCCAAAGCCTGATTCACAAGCTCTGCAGCTCAGTCCTCCAATGAGACTGGTGGGCTCAGAAGTTTGAACAGAACCTTGAATCTTGCAAGTTTCTGCCCCATTTCAAGCTTTGGAGTATCCTGGAGTGTCTGCTGAATGACTGAGATATTGGCTGAGGTGGGGACAAGCAGTCGTTGCTATTTTTGGTAGCACCCCCAAGACCCAAGTCACACTCAAAATAGCTCACAGGCAAGGCTCCGTGGTTCCTCTCACAAACTGGTTATCTCATGGAGTGCTGCTTAAGAAAGGAATCCCCCTTAAGATTGATTCAGTAATCAGTCTTCCTCTTGGGCCTTAACACTAAAGTCTAGGCAGCTTTCCCATCACTCTTTCTCTATGACATGGGCCAACCAAAAGAGGTATGCTACCTAAGGTGCCAGAAATGGCCTGCCACCATACTGCCCCCGGTGTACGGCCAAACCCCTGGCCACGAGGAGGAGGAGGGTGACACAGTGAGGCCCTCCTGGCTTCCTCATCCAGAGCTGCTATCATCTTAGGGAATGGAGGACCCTGGTGCTCAGAGCTCATGGTGGGTGTTGGTAGCCACCACCAGCATCATCTGAGACCCTGTTCATGATATAGTGGTGCTGAGACTAAACCCACATCCCTGACAGCAGGAGCTCTGCAGGGGACAGGAAGGAATGGCCTGATGACAGCACTGCTTTGGGAACAGAGTCTGGGAGGACTTCACAGCACAGACCGTGGGCCACGGAGTTTCCATGGATTCCTTGTTTTTCTGGGGCCCTGCAGGCCCCACTCTGGATCCAGCAGTTGGGAAGATGAGTCCAAAAAGCACACCATGGATTTTCACAGTTTAAATCCTCCTCCAGGACACAAAGTTGCTAGGAACTAGGAACTAAGAAGGAAGGGAAAGGGGAAAAATGATATAAAATAAATGTGAATGCCAAGCGATATAGCCACTTCATCACAATTCACAGTTCCAAGTTATAAAATCAGTCCAGGTGTCCATCAGTAGATGAATGGACCAAGAAAATGTGGTATATGTACACAATGGGGTTTGACCCAGCCATAAAGAAGAAGGAAATTTTATGCCATTGGCTAATAAATGGATGGAACTAGAGAATATCATGCTAAATGAAATAAACCAGACTTAGAAGTCAAAGGCCAGATGTTTTCTCTCTTATGTGGACCTAAAACAAAATAAAGGAAGAGGTGGTGGGTGGTATATCCTAAAGACATAGGGGAGGTCAGTAGAGTAGAAGGAGAATGAGAGAGAAGAAAGAAGGAAGGGAAAGGGGGAAAATTGGGGATGAATTTAACAAACTTGTGTTAAATACATTTATAAATGTAACAAAGGGAATTACCTTATGTATAAAGTACCCACCAAAAATCAATAAATAAAAGAAGAAATGGAGATTAGTAGAGTAGAGGAGGGAGAAAAGCCAGGGAGGGAGGGATGGGAAAGGAGGAGGGGATGGAGATTGAAATCAAATTCCTTGCATGTATAATTCTGTCAAAATGAACGCAAATCGTATGTATAATTATAATTCTCAAAAAAAGTGAATGCTAAAACATGGAGATCAGAGAATTAGAGAATAAGACAAATAACAGGAGGCTGATTATGCAACATGCACCAGCTCTGCACAGCTCAGTTACAGAGAGGGAAACTAGAGCACAGATAAGCTGCTTGGTTCCCAGAATCCAGCAGTGAGTGGGCCTTCAAGCCACATCCAGAATAGAGAGCTACCCACGGGGCTCTTTGCCCACTCGAAGCCAACTGGAACCGGACACTGTCCGGGGAATTTCAGGTGTGCTTGCCTTCATATTTTAATTTTCCCCACCATGCCATCTAGCTCCACACACGTGGAGTATAAGGAAGCATTTGCTTCCTGGTGACTTTGCAAAAGGAGGAAATGAGGTTATCGTTACCTATGCAGAATCGACCAGAAAATCAAGGCAATTATACAGATAATCTTTAAAAAGTGAACTTTCTTTGGAGGACACAATTAGAAGCATGATACAGGGTAACCTTCAGGACACAGGGGAGGGAGGGGATCTGCGGCTGGGACAGAGGAGCGGGACACAGAGGCTCTGCCCAGTGCCAGCTCTCATGGAGCCTCCAGTAAAAGCCAGTAACCTTCCAGAGGGGACCAGATGTGGCCTCTGGAGTCCAGAGGATGGAGCTGTGGGAGATGGGTGCTACAAGGGAGAGAACATAGGAAGAGGATAGGTCTATGTTAAAACCCAGAGCAGTTTTGCCAGGTCTCAGAGGACTCTGGTCAGGGTATCCCATGTCTCCTGCATGTCTGTCCCTATGTGAAATACAGAAACAAGGGCAGAATTCAAGAATGGCCAGTCCTTGGGAGAAATCCAAACTCCATGCTTGGAAAGTGCAGCTTTAGAAGGGCGAATCAGTGGGTACACAAAGGCAGAGGGGTCACCCGATGCCACCCAGCCCTGCCAGCATCTTCGTATATTTTAATGCCTTTTTGAAATTGGCTATGCAATCTGAAAATCCAAAAGAGGATCACAACTTTTAGATCTATTAGCTGCTCTGTGCTGTGCACATGTTAAAATGTGTCAAGTACAGCCAAAATGATACTTGTGAAGGATTAAAGTGACCATCTATGTACAGCCCCAGGAGATGAATAAAAAGAGAAAGGCTGAATGTGCAAACATAATACTCCACCAGAAGCTGAACTTTTGCCTTTTTACCTTGGGAACTATACTGCCAGTTTTGTAGAGGGTCCATAGAAACCACAGGTGATGCGTATGAACCCTCAAAAAGTATCTATTCATTTTTCAGTAGGTACAAAAGGGAATGAATGGATGGTGAGTGGATGCATGGGTGACAAATTCATAGATTAGTGGATGGATGGGTAGATGGATGAATTAGTGGATGGATTATTGGATGGATGGATGAGTAGTGGATAAATGATTGGTGGACAGGTGATTTTATGGATGGATGGTTGGTGGAAAGATGGATAGATTAGTCAATGGCTGGATAGTTGGATGAGTGAATGGTAGATTAATGGACTAGTTGGTAGGAGGGTAGAAAGACATACTTTAGATAAGAAACTTTTAATCAAATTGAACTTAAGACTTCCAATAACTACAACTTCCTACCTGTGGAATGGAAATGTCTCTTTTTATAGCCTATATCTTTGCCTTACAGAATCTTGGTTGGGTAAATTAGGTGACCGTTCTGATTTTGTGCCACAATATGCCTGCACAAAGCCTTTCCAAGCCTCCTTTGACACACCACCTTGTCCCCTGCTTTATCCCCCAGCTAAACTCACAAAGAGCAGATGAGTGCATGACCAGCATCCAGAGCTACCCTATCTGTCTTTCCCATCCAATGTCCACTCCCCTGTCAGGGACAGCACCGCTGTCCCCAGGCTCATCATCTCAAAATTATTTCCTACTTCCTTCTTTTTCATCCTCACCAACTCCATATTCAAAAGCCACCAAGATATTTTGGGCTTGAACATCTTTAAAAATATATAAAGGATAAAAAAGATTTTTTTAAATAAAAATAAAGTGCAGGAAGGAAAGTCCCCTCCTCCTCCATTTCCACCAGATTTTGTATGACCAAGTTGACTGAAGTTCACTACAAAACCCCTCGTCCAGGTCCCCTTCCTTCGTTCATCATCCTTCAAGGCCAGGGTGAAGTTTCTGGGGTACCTGGGTGCACGTGGTATTCTGAGGATGAATTTCAAGTTCAACTTCCTAAGCCTGACACCAAAACTGCACCCAGTGGGATGCCCTGTCCAGGCCTGCTCCCCACTGCTTTCTCTCTTGCCACAGCAACCAATGCTATCGCTGTCCCCTGTTCTGACTGCTGCCCCCCACATTCCCAGCACCCAGCAGGAGACTCGTTTTCCCCATGGGGACCACTGCAGGAGTGGCCCGACTCAGGGAGGGGTTGAGATCCATGCACAGTGGCCCATGAGCAGTTGAATCCTTTTCCCCAGATGCATCTCTTGCCTCCCAAACATGCTGAGTAATTGCCCAGAGGGAGGACCATGCCGCTGCTTGACCCTGGCCACACACCCATCACACCTGCCTTGATTATTACTACCTACAAGATGAAGGAAGGAAGGAAGCACTTGTGAACTGCTCCAACACTATCAGAACTAAGCTCTCAGCTTGCAATACAAACTCTGGAAAAATAAATAGCAGAAAATATGGAAAAGAGATTGAAAATAACACCCTCCAATGTCTGGGAAAATACATTCTGCTCGCTTTGCTAAATCTAGCACAAATACCCTTGCAAGTTACAGAAACCATCTCAAAATACATCCTGGTGGGTTATTCTGCCTAGAACGTCAACTGTATCACTATCAACAAAGTAGTGTTAAAATATGTATTAATATCTGAACCTACTTTAGTAGTATTCATCATAACTGATCTGGTTCTAATAAAAATATTATTTAAATTAAATTCATGTCTTTTCATTCCTAAACTCCTCAGCATTAGTCTTAACACCTTGTATGCGTGCTCTCCAGCCAGCGGATGGGACACTTCTGGGCTCTTCATCCTGCCGGGCAATGGCTTCTCAAGGAAGCACAGGTGTAAAGTCCAGAGCACCAGTATGTTTTTCCATTGAATCATAACCAGCATGAACTAATTATTTTTAAAAAACTAAACATAAAGGTCGATGATTTATTTTTATGAAACTCTTCAAAAATAGAGCACTCCACAATGTAGCTGATGCTCCTGTCATCTGAGCTGTCACCAGAGCCCTGGCTTAAGCTGGCCCAGGGTGGCTCACCTGGCACTCAGGGAACACACACGAGAACCACAGCATCCCGTGAACCACTGCATGGTAACAAGCCTGCAGAGGTCCCAAAGGTCCAGGCCCTGGGATTCTAGGTGGGGACAAGGGGATGGTCCCTTGGCCAGGATGGAGGCAGGGAAACTTCACAGGGCAAAACTGCAATAACTGGAGCAGACTTGCCAGCAAGACAGGGAAGCAGCTTCCCAAACAAGCAGCACAGAAGAAGGGGTAGAAGCAGAGACATGGAGCCCTGGGAAATGACCGAGGAGGCTGGGAGCTGGGCAGGCTTGCAGATGCACACAGCTGCGCTGGGGCCCAGGACAGTACTGCCAGGCCGACCATCCCAAGGTACGGAGCAGAGAAGACATGCCTGGAGGTGGGCCTTGGCAAGGCCTCCCCCGCAAGAGTGTGGAGGATAGACTGAGATAGAGTGGGGAGTGGGGAATGGGCTTGGGAGCAGGGTAAGGGGCCAGTCAGGTGGCTACTGAGTTGTGACCTGCACAGTGGGGACAGAAGTGCTGGGGTGTACCTGGGAGCATTCTCTAAAGGACACTGCGAGAATCTAGTACTGTCATTATAAACTACCAGAAATAGGCAGAAACATCAGAAATCCCTACTTTCACAGTTCTGCAGGGCTCAAGTCCAAAACCGAGGTGTGGGCAGACATGCGAAGTCTGCAGCTTCAGGAAGATCGTGCCAGGCCCCTCCTTCTGCGTCTGCTGCTGCTGGCGAGCCCAGCATCCCTGGCTGGGAGCCGCGCTCCAGCCTCTGCCTCCGCCAGCACATGGCCGTCCCGCTGCGGGGCTTCGCGCCATCCTCCCTCCCTGTGTCCATCTCTGGGTGTCCCCTCTTCTTTTGAGGACACCTATCACTAGGTCAGGCCCGACCCTGAATCAGTACAACCTCATCTTAACTTGATGACATCATAATGAACCCGTTTCCCAAATGAAACCACGTTGGTGTGCCAGGATTAGGGCCTCCCGTAGGTTTTTGAGGGTACACTGTTCACCCCATAACAGACTTGGTGCCTGACAGGATGTGGACGCTGGCCGGAGGCTGGGCTGGCAGGAGCAGGGTATTAGTTTCCCAGAGCCCCAGAGCAGGGGGAATTGCTTCGTTGGCCGTGGGGCTCCAGCTGCAGTGGGAGCCAGGGACAGCCAGGTGCCAGGGCTGCTGGTGTCAGCTGCTGTCCCCACTGGATCCTGGGTGGTCCCCTCTGAGCTCCAGGGCCTCTCCGAGGGACTCTGTTTGCTCCTTTCCACGACAAGCCCCCAAAGGTACAATAATAAGAACAAACAAGACCTCGCCAGTCTCTCTCTCTCTTCCAGCAAAGAGACCCAGGAGGAGGCCGGGGTGGGCCCAGGAGTCTGAGACCCCAGGCCCAGCTCTGCGGCTCCTGAGCGCGTTTAATCTCCCAGCCTCCAGTGGTCTTACCTATAAATTGAGGGCTTTTGTTGCAGAACCTCTAAGGTGCTTTTCAGCTGTAAGCCAGCCTGAATCCCATTTTCCCGCAGACTGACATGATAATTCCACAGAGGCCTGGTCTTCCCCTCCGAGTGAGCTCCGCGGCAGCAGAGGCTTCTTTTGTGACTAAGTCTCTCTGACCTTTGTATCAAGTGGTTAATAAACACCCTCGTGCTGTGGGAGCCGTCCCACATGAGGTCCCTACAGAAGGTCCCCCAGGGAGGCGGCCACTGCTTACCATGAACACTGAGGACGTAAAACTGCCTGGGGTTTCCTACGGGTTCTGGTGAGCTCTAGAGCTCCCAGGTGCATGGCCGCGGGGAGGAGGGGCCAAGCGGAGCCCATCAGGAAGGGTAAGGAGCCAAGGTCGTGGTCACCACCTGGCTTTCACCTTCAGAAGTGCTTGTCTTGAGAACAACCGCATGGCATTGTCCCCCAGGGAAGGACACTGTGGCCATGGTCACAAGGGCCCACACAAGGAGGGCGGGTCTCACCTCAGTAGCCTCAGAAGCTCAGACACCACCTCTTCCCACTCTGGGCTGAAAGGAGTCCTAGCAGGACATGACCCACAGGGCCTTGCGCTGCTGCTGCAGTGCCACTGCCCAGTAACGGGTGCGAAGCCAGACCAAGACCCGGGTGGCCAGGCGGGCCTGCGGCTCTTCTCACAGCTTGATCCACCTTGTGTGTGTTCTGAGCTCTCATATTATTCTGATTGGTTTTTAATGTATAAAGATTAGAAGAAATGGGAAGAAGAAAATATGTATGTTTAAGCACTGGGAAAATGTGGGAAGCGGACCTGGACAGACGTCACCAGTGATCCACGACCTGCATATTCTTGCCTGATAGTTGAAGTGTAGAAAAGTGATTGACATTTTACATTACACAGTTCTATATGTAGATTGGCTGCTTATGTAGCCTCAAACTCATTACATGTGTTAAACTGATCTGCTAGGGAAGAGGAATATTGCTTTCTTGGTTAAAAAACGACAAGTGTGAACTGGTTAATAATGCGTCATTTTCATTGACTTTCATTTTTTCTCTCAAAATAATTCTGACCGTATTTTCCATGGCTCATCGTACTGTTAGGGTCCATTCTTTGACTTGCCTTGGAATCTGGCAATGCCAGCAACCGGTGGAGAGAGGGAGGGAGGAGGAAAGGAGCAAGGGCCGGGTCCTGGGAGAGACCCAGAGCCGCCTTCTTGGTGCTGCTGCTCCCCCTGAGCCAACACGGAGGTTCTTTGCAGGGACAGCAGGCTCCACAAACACCCGGTGGTGCAGAGTCATTAAAGGCCATCAATCACCTTGGCTCCTGCGGGGGAGGGGCGCCTTCAGGCCTGTGCTGCCTGAGGCCGGAGCCGATGGCCACAGAGGGTGCTGTGGACATCCTGGCCTCTTCTTCAGGCTGAGCCCCCACCCTCAGCACAGCACCTTTCACTTGCCCTGTGGAGACACAGGGCCACAGCCCTAAAGCGTTCTGCAGCACCAAGAGTGACAGGTGGGGTGGGACCCCAGGAGACAGGAGCCAGCTCCACCAGCACAGGTGTCAGATGAGCCAGGACCTGCCACCTCCCCCAGGTCTCAGTCAGTGAGTGAGGTGGTCCCAGAGGGGACCTCTGGCCCTCTTGGGGTGGGAGTAGGGACTGAAAGAGTCACAGGGTGACTGAGGATCATTGTGAGGGCCTGTCCCTCCCCCAAGGCCTGTGTGCCTGGGCATGTGTTTTGTGACAAGTCACTGACAGGGTAGTTAGGACACGTCCATTCCCTTACATCTGGGTGGCAGGGTGTGTCCATTCCCCTCACTCCTGTCACAACACGCTGAATGTGGGTCCACCTCCTAGTTCCAGGAATAATCCTGTGAAAGGCAAAGGAAGTGATCACGCTAAGGATCTCGAGAGGAGGCTCCCATCCAGAATCATCCACAAGGATGATAGACCAGGTATCCCAAGGGACTTAATATGTGCCCCAAAGGCACAGCCCCATCGACCCACCTCTCCAGCCAAACCCACCTGCCCACAGTCACTGCCCAGTTATTCCCTTTCAGGGGATTAACGCAGTAACTAGGTTAAGGCTCTCATAACTCAATGATTCACCTCTAGACTTTCATGGGCCAGAACAGCTTTATCGTACAAAGTCCCCAGACTCAGCTCACACACGCGCTTCTGGGGGACACCTCACATCTAAACTACAATAGCCACCCAAAGGCAGGGGCCCAAGGCTCTGAGCCCTGGAGCTCACCCAACAGGTGCACACTGTGTCCTATGTCCTGCAAAGCAGGGGCTCTTACCGTACCTTCTCCAGGCAGGACCTGGGTGACTTGGCTAGAATGTGTCCCCTGGGTACCTGTTGTGTGACAGCCACTGGGAGGCCAACACAGTGCAGCACTCCTCTGTGACACCCCACCTGCACCCTGTGGCAGTTCTCATTCTGGGGCTCCGTGGGCAGGCGGTCCACACGGCCTGGGCCACGTGCCCACTCTGGGGCCTCATCTTGTGTGGCTGCCCTTGCTGCCTGGAAGTCCTGCCTCAGCCCAACGCCAGCCCATGGAGACAGTTGCCCAGTGCCACAGCCCTGCCCTCCTGCCTTCTTGTCCCCATGGCCCTCCTGGAGGGCACTGCAATGGGAACCCAGTTGGAAAGGGCCTATGATGGACCTCAGGGAGCTGCAGCTCTGTGCAGCTCTGGGCTGCCTCTGAATGAGATTCGTCCCTTCACACAGCCCCTGTGCCCCAGGCTGGGGGAAGGCCAGTGACCTCCGAGTCCGGTGCTTCCTCCAGGCAACCTTGTGCTGCGTAGCAGGTGGTCGAAGTCTCCACAGCCTAAAACAGACAGGCCCCGCGTCTCAGGCTCTGAGGCCAGCAGCCCTGCACAGGCTCAGCTGGGCTTCACTGAGTGGCCACAGGGCTGGTTCCTTCCAGGGGGTCCGGGGCAGAGGTACGTCCCTGCCTTTCCCAGCTCCTCCCCCTCTTCAGAGCCAGCAGCACTACCTCTCCCAACATGCTCCATGCTTAGGGCCCCCTCGGCCTCGAGCCTGCCACCTCAGCCACTTCTAAGCACCCTGTGACTTCATTGACCCCAGGGAGGTAAGATCTCCCTATGTTGAGGTCGGATGGTCAGCAGCACTAACTTCACATGCTCCCTGGACTCCCCTCTCACCTAACCTGACAGAGGCACAGGTCCTGGGAGCCAGGACACAGACCCCCTTGGGGCGCCACCATCTGCCTACCACTGTTAGATGCAAGATGCCCTCTTTTTCAGACTTCACGTGATGGCGTTCAGTCCCCGACATGGCAGGGAAGGGAGGGTTCCGCAGCCTCAGTCAGCTGAAGCAGGATCTTGGTGATTGAGAGCCCCTCCCTGTAGGGCTTTCCGCAGAAGCAGGCAGGGGCAGGAGTGAGAGCCCAGCAGGACAGTGGCCCAGGAGCCTGGAGTCCAGACCTCCTCAAGAGAGAGGCAGGTCCATGCAGTCTTCCCATCTACCACCAGCACAGCAGACCCCTGATGGGCACCGCAGTGCTCCAAGGAGGAGGCCGGAGGCCAGGGCAGAAGGGGCGCCAGGGCAGAAGGGGTGCCAGGGCAGAAGGGGCGCCAGGGCAGAAGGGGCGTCAGGGCAGAAGGGGTCCCAGGGCAGAAGGGGCGCCAGGGCAGAAGGGGCGCCAGGGCAGAAGGGGCGCCAGGGCAGAAGGGGCGCCAGGGCAGAAGGGGTGCCAGGGCAGAAGGGGTCCCAGGGCAGAAGGGGTCCCAGGGCAGAAGGGGTCCCAGGGCAGAAGGGGTGCCAGGGCAGAAGGGGTGTTAGGGAAGAAGGGGTGCCAGGGAAGAAGGGGTGCCAGGGCTGAAGGGGTGCCAGGGCAGAAGGGGTATCAGGGCAGAAGGGGTGTCAGGGCAGAAGGGGTGCCAGGGCAGAAGGGGTGCCAGGGCAGAGGGGTGCCAGGGCAGAGGGGTGCCAGGGCAGAAGGGGTGCCAGGGCAGAAGGGGTGCCAGGGCAGAAGGGGTGCCAGGGCAGAGGGGTGCCAGGGCAAAAGGGGTATCAGGTCAGAGGGGTGTCAGGGCAGAGGGGTGTCAGGGCAGAAAGGGTGCCAGGGCAGAAGGGGTGTCAGGGCAGAGGGGTGTCAGGGCAGAAGGGGTGCCAGGGCAGAAGGGGTGCCAGGGCAGAAGGGGTGTCAGGGCAGAGGGGTGTCAGGGCAGAAGGGGTTCCAGGGCAGAAGGGGTCCCAGGGCAGAAGGGGTCCCAGGACAGAAGGGGTGCCAGGGCAGAAGGGGTCCCAGGGCAGAAGGGGTCCCAGGGCAGAAGGGGTGCCAGGGCAGAAGGGGTGCCAGGGCAGAAGGGGTCCCAGGGCAGAAGGGGTGCCAGGGCAGAAGGGGTCCCAGGGCAGAAGGGGTGCCAGGGCAGAAGGGGTGCCAGGGCAGAAGGGGTCCCAGGGCAGAAGGGATGCCAGGGCAGAAGGGGTGCCAGGGCAGAAGGGGTCCCAGGGCATAAAGGGTGCCAGGGCAGAAGGGGTCCCAGGGCAGAAGGGGTCCCAGGGCAGAAGGGGTCCCAGGGCAGAAGGGGTCCCAGGGCAGAAGGGGTGCCAGGGAAGAAGGGGTGCCAGGGCAGAAGGGATGCCAGAGCAGAAGGGGTCCCAGGGCAGAAGGGGCGCCAGGGCAGAAGGGGTGCCAGGGAAGAAGGGGTCCCAGGGCAGAAGGGGTCCCAGGGCAGAAGGGGTGCCAGGGAAGAAGGGGTGCCAGGGCAGAAGGGATGCCAGAGCAGAAGGGGTGTCAGGGCAGAAGGGGTGCCAAGGCAGAAGCAAGATGCAGACACATCTGCAGGGCGATGTTGTCAGAAAAGGAGGAAACAGCTGGCCCCACCACATCTGCTCCTGCGCCCCTGGGACCCCCACCCCATGTGAGATGACATCACGGCCTCCCTGGGTAGCTGTCCCCCAGGACCCTGTGGGTTCCCCTCAGAACCCTCCTGACACTCTTCTGTGCTTCTAGACCTACCAGGACTCAAGTCCCAGCAGGCCTCAAAGGGAGGCGTTGATGCCTTCCTCACAGGGGTGGGCAGCTTCTGCAAGAGTGGGTTGCCATCAGAGTAAACCACGCCCTTCCCTCCAGCCCCCCCTCCCCCGCTCCGGCCATGTGATTCCAGGTGCCATGTTGTGCCACAGTCAGGGGCATCATGATTTGGGGGACTTTCATGAGCCAGGTGAACATCTTTTTCTTATAAAGACCCCAGTCTCAGGCATTTTGTAATAGCAACACAAATCAGACTAAGAAAATCGTCAAAGTTCAAATAATGCAATTCCACTTTAAGAAATTAATCCCAAGGGATACTCTTGTTTTTCAGCTGGTGACATCAAACAATGACTAGAGTTCCCATGGCAGTTTCTGCAGCAGCAAAACGGATAGACCCAGATGGCCCCCATAGGGATACTAAGTACCTTGCAGCCCAGCCTGGTGACAGGGCACAGGTGACAAGCCTGTCTGTGCCCTATGTGCTGATGAGGAAAGACATGTAAACACATTTTAAGTAGGAAAAGTGAAATGCTGACTGGGGTGTGTATCTTTACAAGCGGGAACCCGACCATGTGCTGAGGGGCCCTCTTGTCTTCCTGGAGGACAACCTTGGACAGGTCTGGGCCTGGGTCTGGAATCCTCTGCACCGTGCGAGTTTGCGCCATGGGGAACACCACCAAGTCACGGTGCTCGGCGCGCGAGCTATGCTTGCTTGCTATATACAACAGCATTTGTACAAACAAAAGACTACTTAAGCTCAACAAGAGTAGCAATAAAAAACAGGCCCAATCAATACCCTGCCAACCCTGCTGCATAGTGGGCCGCTGCAGGGCCCTGTGCTGAGTAAGGTCCCTGCTGCACACCATGGACTGCCAACCAGGGGTTGTTAATAATAGTGACAATAAGGGCCTCCGTTTGTTCCTGCAGTGCAATTAGCTTCACAGTGGGGCCCGTGCACACTGGAGGACAACACTGATGTTACTCACATCCCAGCCCAGGAGTCAGACCAACACCACACCCGAGGCCCATCCTGTGCTTCTCTTCAGGCCTCAAGGTGGTAACTCCGCGTCACTGGGCCCCAGCTGCTTCTCTTGATGAAATCAGTGGACAACTGTGTACATGTCCCTTTGGGAAGCTGGAGCGCCAGCCTGCGCATGCCCCACAGTTAATCAGCTGCAGGGCACAAACAGGCTGCCCAGAGGGAAGCCTCTTCACCTAATTCACCACAAGGAAAGGGGAAGGGGCCCTGGAGGGTCGATGGGGTGGGCAGAACAGGAGGACCCCATCCTGTCCCTCAACCCTGGGGCCACTGAGGAAGGCACAGGCAAGGAGGTGTTCTCAAGGGGAAGGGAGGAGGGAGGCTGAGGAGGGAGGCTGCAGACCTGAGGCCTCCGGTCCACTCCCTCCCCTTGCCTTAAAACAGGGAAGCCCAGGGAACAGGAAGGGACAGAGGACAGCGGGTGAAGGGAAGAGCCCCAGGGCCACACAGCTCTGCTGCTGCAGCCAGCACAGGCAAGGAGCCAGCTCCCCCGCCCCACCCCCCCAGCACAGGGAGCTCCCCCCACCCCACCCCCACACAGGGAGCCCCCGGGACACTGCCTCCTGGGCACTTGGCTTCATGCTGGGAGTCCCCGGCCTGGACCAGGGCCACACCCTGCTCACTTGCTGGTCCATCCTGCGTCTGGGCTGGCAGGCATCTGTGTCCCCGCAGGACTGCTGCAGGCATGAGCCAAAGGAGAGGGCCAGGGAGGGCAAGGGTCACCATGCCCCCGGGCAGCTGCAGGGTGAGAAGTGGCTGAGGCTCCCCTGCCCTTCCCAGCTGTGGATGTTGTCACCTGGCACACAGAGCCAGCCGCGGAGGGGCCAGGCTGGTCACAACGCACCTCTGTGCCTAGCCCCAAGCTCTCTTCCCATAAAACCAACTTGGAAACTCACACGTCCGTGTATCTAGGTTGAAATTGGCTTGCCTAAAATCGAAGGTCAGCCTCACGGTGTCCCTACAAAGTGAGTGTCCACAGGGAAGGACCAACATCATCCGACAGAAGGACTCAGGTTGTCCCCTGTGCTAATGTCCCAGAGCAGGCCCTGCAGGCTGCCTGACCACTCTCTTTCCAGGTCTGTGCTTCTTCCTGTCCCTGTTCCAAAGGCTGTGAAATCTAAGCCTGGGAGGTTTTGACTCCCTCATCATTAGGGGTGGCTGTGAGGCAGTATTCTGATCAATTAGATGCCAGCAAAAGTCCTTGAGGGCGTCACCCCTTCTGGAATAAAACAGCAAAAAGCCTCCACAGGAGAAACCGTGTTGCCCACCACCCTTTCCCCTCCTCATCTACGTTCTTCCTGTCTGGAATGAGATATGATGCATGGATGTACAGCAGCTATCCTATGATATGAAGGCAAAGCCTCCTGCTAAGAATGGCAGAGAGGAGAATAAGATTGCATC
This sequence comes from Ictidomys tridecemlineatus, assembly GCF_052094955.1. Classification (NCBI taxonomy): domain Eukaryota; kingdom Metazoa; phylum Chordata; class Mammalia; order Rodentia; family Sciuridae; genus Ictidomys; species Ictidomys tridecemlineatus. The sequence goes on along the minus strand of NC_135477.1, from coordinate 258,206,255 downwards.
ACAGTTGATGCCTGTGATGAATGACGGTTATTATGCGAAGACATCTTGGAAAAGCTATGCAGAAGGAAATTCAACCCTCATTTTTTAGCTCACTATTGGCTGAATCCCTAATTTGCATCCAACCTACATATGAACAGTAAAAGATAATAACGATTGTAATAAAATCACACAGATAACACACAAGCACTCACACACACACGTGACTATTTTCAATGTATATTTATCAAGGGAGAGAAGTTTTACAAAAGAGTTTTTAAATGTCAAAGCATTAATGCTGTTACCCGATGTGAATGATTCACCCCGACAACCTTCAAAACGTCAAAGATAATAGGAAAAACTGCTTCTGAATCCCTTGTGGGAACTCCTCGTACCCACCAAGTGGGGTGACTTCCCGACAGAGCGCACGGGCAGCACAGCTCGCCGAGGGTCCCTACAGCCCTGTTTGTCCCCTGCACCATCGTCATTACAGAGCAGTCAAAGGCTTTGCAGAGTGTAGCTTGGTCACAAAAACCAAGGAGCTGGTCATGGAGCAGACGGCAAAGGGGCAGCGTGCAGAGCAGACAGGGCAGGGACAGGGAGGAAAACAAAGGGACGAGAGCTCCAGAGAAGCCCCGGGGATGCAGGGACGGGGTGGCCCCACCCAGGTGCTGTGCTGGCTTCTCATTCTGAAGGAGACCGTGCTATGAGTAAGGCTGGAAGTGAGTATCTCACCAGTGCATCTCCCTGGCGCTCAGCCGAGTGAGGCTGGCCTCCCTCCCTGTCCCATCATCCTGATGCTATCAAAATGGCAGCCAACCAGGGCTGGTGGACGGCACTTGGCCTCTACTTACCTCGCAGTAGCGGGCAGGCTCTTTTCTGTCTCAGAATTTGTTTGGGCAGGAAAATTTTAGAAGAAAATAACAAAATGACTTACACACCAGTGTAGTTTGGTGCCACGGGACTTCTCAACATCCTCATCCTTGTCCTCCATGGGGGGGCAGCTGGACCTTGGGCCAGGAAGCAAGAGTGACGGGCAAGAAGAGTCAGACGGTTGCTCTGTGAACAGACTAGCCACCAGAATCAGGGAAATGAAGAGCAGGAACCAAGTGACCGCTGGTTAATCACGATCGATTGACCCTGACAACCTGCCACATCCCCAGCATTGCAGTCAGCTCCCGACGCTGCGCCTGCTCCATCAGCCCTGCGTGGTCATCCCCTTGATCCAGAGGGCCCAGCTGAGAGGAGCCCTGCTGGGCCAGGTGGACCTTCCCTGAAGCCGGCCCCTCCCCATGCCCTGCCTAGTCCCAGGCTGCTCCCTCCACAGAGGGCATAAGACTCATGTCACCAGGCATCCTGAGGCCAGCAGGCCTGGCAGCTCCCACACCAGGATTGAGTGCACGGGGAGCAGCAGCGGGAATCCCCAGGACACCCAGCACCTGCATGGCCGTGCGTGCGGCTCCTGGCCAGGGCTGGCCTCCCCAGCAAGCTCAGCGGGCTGCCCGGCAGCTCATGACCTGGCTGGCACATCGGGCAGCGACCCTCAGGCTTCTTGGCTCTGTAGTTCCCACGGTTGCCCTAATGTGCCGTCTCCTGCCACCTTCTTCAAATAGCCACAAAGTGTGTGTCTAACAGCAGAAATCTATCCCCTGGTGGTTCTGGAGGCCCCAGGTTTGGGCCTGAGTGTGAGTGAGATGGCACACTAACAGCTGCAGCAGGGTCCTCTGAGTCTCCAGCTCCGCAGGGGCCTGGGGCCCCTCTGTGGGCCTTGCTGTGGCCACACTCTGCGGTCTCTGCACCATCTCACGTGGATACAGCCACTGGATTCGGGGTTTCCCCAATCCAGCAGGATCTGCTTTAACTACTAATATCTGTAAAGCTCTGTTTCCAAATAAAGCCACATTCTGGGGTTTCGAGGACGTGAATCTGGGGGGCATGCTAGTTCACAACACAGGCTCCCACCCACAAACCTTCCTCAGCTGCCCTGCTATGTTGAAATTAATCACATCAATGTTACTTGGCTCTCTTAGGGACTACCCTCAAGATGGAAATGGGCACCTGGGCTGGGAGCCAGGGACTGAGGGCTTCTGTGGGCCCTGTGGGCACATGGCTCCTGCAGCAGGATGAACCCAGCCCCGCAGGGAGCCCTGGACAGCTCTGGCTCCTGCACTCTAGTCCATGCTTCCCCTGAACAGGTACCCTAATGCGTCCACTCCTGCCCAGTGTCCCTTCAAACCAGCGCTGAGCACAGCCACAGCTGATCAGGCAACTTCAGGGTAAGCAGAGCTCGGAGCACTTGGAATGGACAGCAGTGCCAGCTCACTAGAGCAGGCACACACATGGCCACCCCCAGTGACCCCTACTCCGGGCGACCTGCTCTGGTCTCACCATTGCTGTGTCCTGCCCCCACACCTCCCTCCCTGTAGGGTGGGTGGTAGGTCCCCTCATGTGAGGCACGCGGACAAAGACCTGTGAACTCTGGCCCTCAGCTTGCCTGCTGGGAGGTGACCCTGGGAATGCCCCTTCCCTGTCTGACAACACCCACATAGTCCTGCCTGTTGAGGAGCATCTCTGCTGCCCTGCTGCTCTGCACAGAGGCTCTGGGGGACACCAGGAGGCCTCTCCTTGGGACACAGCCAGCACGACCTTCCATGGTGGTGCTCTGGAAGCATCTGCCTCACAGGCCAAGCAATGTGGCCGAACACTGGATCCTCAGGGCAACCACAGAGATGCAGCCCAGGCAGCCTGGCCTTCGAAAGCTCCCGAGTGGGGTGGAGGAGCTGGGTCCCAAGCTGCACCCACCCCCAGCCCAGGCAGTAGAAGTCTCCCAGATGGGTCAGCTCGGGGACCCCAAACCAAACTGACTTCATGGCAACTGTGTTTGCAGGTCCCAGTTCCTGCTCTTGAGTGTGCGTTCTGTAGCCAGGTGTGTGGCAGAGCAGGTAACCAACTCGTCCAGACAGCAGACAGGAAAGCCGGGGGGAAAGGACAGAGCAGGGCCCTGGAGCATAGAGGCTGCTGGAAGCCGGCCCTCGCCAGCCAGCCAGCCAGCCAGCCACACAGCACCCTGGAAGTCCACGTCTCTGCCTGTTGAAACCGAAGCATTGCTCTCATGTTCATTCAAAATAATAGTGTCCAGTCTGCCAAACACCTGCATTAGGAGCTGACCTGGTGACTGAATTGTCACGCCATTTAGTCTGCCTGTGAGCTGGTGTGTAGAGACCTTGGAAGGTGCCACCTCTCCTGAGGAATGACCATCTGCCAGGACACGAGCAGCAGCTTCAGAAGCACAGGGGCCGAGCCACCTCAATCGCTGCACCAGAAGATGGCCCTGGGACTGGGACCGCCATCCTGTTCACACAGGTTCCAGTTAATTGCCATGTATGCACCCCATCTCTTGTGTGTTTGCCACACGCTTACTGAAAGGAAATAACCCACTGTGTGTGCTTAAGCCATTCTTGAATAAATGACAAGCATCTTTTGCAGAAAGCCTGTGCATACAGCTCAAGAGAAAAGCCCCGGCATCCACACGGTCGGCTCAGTACTCAAGGAGGAGGTTCGAATCTTCACAGGCAGCATCTCCCTGGCAGGACAGGAATGAGCGTCTCTCAGCCCGACCAGAGGCTCCCATGCTGGACGAGGGGTGCCAGCTGCCCAAGCCGGCTGTTCCTCATTACCCCACACAACCCAGCCTGTCGCACCCTCAGCAAATCTGCCTTGATGAGGCTTCTCACTGACGCGTGTGTGTATGTGTCAGAGCCGTCTGCGAAGATCCTGCTCTCAGCCCTGTGATTGTCTGTCTCCCAAAGTATTCCTCCCGCAAGCCAGAAGACCAGCACTGCTTCTGTGCCTGCGTGGACACACGGTACCTCAGCAGTTTTGCCAGTCCTTGGTCCCCCACCCGTGAGCCACCTCTACTGGGAAGACCAGCACAGACACTGCAGTGGGCAGTGCAGAGCCCAGTGAGTCCAGGAGAAGAGACGGGCAGCCCCAGAAGACTGGACTCACCCCTCAGCTAGCAGAGCCAGGTGCTCCATGGTCAGGCGTGCCTGAGAGGGCAGTGCAGGGGTTGGGGTGGCCCCCTCAAAAGGCGTTCACCTGGAATCTGTGAAAGTGACCATATTTAGGAGGGTCTCAGTAGATGTGATGGAGCTGAAATCTAGAGATGAAGTCATCCTGGATTATACCCTGAGTCGAATGACAATTGTGCTTATAAGGGGCGAGTGGAGCAATACAGCCACGGCCCAGAACACCCAGAGCCACGGGACCACAGGAGCAAGGAAGCAACCTCCCCTGGAGACCACAGAGGAAGCACAGCCCCAGCCACACCTGTCACAAGTACGGCCTCCAGAAATGTGCTGTCGTCAGGCCCCAGGTTCATGGTTTGCCACAGCAGCCTGGGAAACACACAGGCAGCAGCGAGGATCCTGGGGACTGCATGAACTCCTGGCTGCTCCCCTTACAGGGCTCCTCTCCAGAACAATCTCTGGCTGTCTTTGTGACCAGAGGAGAGCGCCATGAAAATTCTCACAAGTCAGGACAAAAATCAGGTCTTTGGATAGTCTGTTAATGTATTTGTCAATATTTCCTCTCTGCAAAGTGTTTTGCAGGAAGATGACTTTGTTCCTATTAAGTGTTTTGATGATCTTAGAGTAAGCAGGGCAGTGATGAAGGACAAGTGTAACTAGTAAATGTCATCACATCAGAGTTCAACGAGCACAGCGCATTGGCTCCTCCATCTCCTGACCTCGACTGTTCACGTAGGACAGGTGCTCATTTCTTACTGCTGCTGTATAGACGGCAATACACCAAGCACCAGAATGTTATCACCTTGGTGCTCTGGAGGTCACAAGTCCTAAAACCAAGGTGCCGGTGGCTGCAGCCCCAGGGAGAGTTCTCCTTGTCCTTCTACCTCCTAGAGGCCACCTGCACACCTTCCTCAGCCTACAGCCCCTTGATCTCCTTCAAACCCTGAAGTCCAGTATCTTCTTCCACCCATGTCCTCTCCCACCTCTGCCTCCTTCAACACAAACTCCTCTTCCTGCTCTTGCTTCCCTCTGGTAGCAATGGCCCTGGTGGCTGCTCTGGGCCCACCTGCATGGCCCACGAAATCTCCCTCTCAAGAGCCGTATCTAAACCCCATGTGCAAAACCTGGCCTTTGGCCATGTAAGGCAACCTGTCCACAGGAACTGGGGTGAGAATGTGGACGCCCCAGGGGCCCCTATTCTGCCAACCACAATCAGATGAGTCCAGGGCATGACCAACATGAGTGTTGTGAAGGAAGTCGGGAAGCAAGGAGAGGTGAACCTTCAGTGAGGAGCGAAGATGAAATCACTGTTGCTCCTCCCACTTGGCTGTGTGCTGCTCTAACTTGACCTGGACAGTGAGAGCCTAGACACAGGGCGAGCTGAAGGAGAGCAGGTGAGTCGGGCAGGAGGCCAGGTGGGCGAAGGCACACACAGGTGCACCTGGAGGATGAAGACTAGTGGGTGCAACACAGGACAGTCAGTAGACCTAATCCAGGAGACTGGCTTTGCTTCAAGGGCAGGTGGGGGGACAGAGGGAGGCGAAGACAATGAAAGGGGACGGAAGGTGTTGCCATTTCCTGGGCACGCGAGGAGGTGAGGTGGCTTCAGTCCACTTTGGGGGAGTCTGAGGCACCTGCAGAAGTCCTGTGGAGAAACAGGAAGTTGGGTGGTGGGTGAGTAGGGCTCACTTGGGAGGCTTGTGTGGCCTGCAGTGAACCCAGTACCTTGGTCCAAGACTTAACTGGAGTAAAGAGATGGATGAGCACCCAGGGATAGGGAGGACCACCCTGAAGGTGCATGGAGTGCTCTAGGTGGCAAGGGGAGGAGGCTCTTCAGTGGTCCTGCCTCCAGCAGGCAGGCGGCCTTGGAGGACCTCTCATCAGAGTGCAGATCAAGCAAAGCAGACCCCTACTCAATGTTCTTACAAAGGGTTTTGAGCTGTTTCTTGGAGATCTCTCTGTATCTGCATACTTTCCTCATTCCTTCTAATCAAAGCAGAGCACTCCATCAAATGATGAGCTACATTTATCTAAGTCACTGTTAACATTGATTTTTCTTCCTATTACAAACAATGTAAAAAAAAAAAAATAACCTGTTGTGGTTTAGATAAGAGGTGTCCCCAAAGCTCATCACTTACAAGACAACGCAGGAACGTTCAGGGGCAAAATGATCAGAGCTGTGACCTAATCAGTGGAATGACCCACCAATATAGATTAACTGGGCGGTAACCACAGGTACGCAGGGTGTTGTTGGAGAAAGTGTGTCACTAGGAGTGTGCCTTTGGGGTTTATATTTTATCCCTGGAGATGTCTGCTTCCTGGCTGCAACTTCCCTCTGCCACATCCTTCCAAAATGATGTTCTACTGTCACCTCAGGCCCAGAGCTAGAGCTGGCTAAACCTCTGAAACCATGAGCCAAAATAAACTTTTCCTCTAAGTTGTTCTTGGTAGGTCTTTTGGTCACAGCAACACAAAGCTGACTAAAAGAATCTGCCTATTCCTCTTTGAGGTTACCTTGGATTTTCAGACTCCAGAACTGAGAAAATTAGTTTCTCCTGTTTAAACTACCTGGCTTGTGCTGTTACAACACCCTTCAATCTAAGCAGACCCAGAATCACTAGGAGGCAAATCAATCATGCAGATTCTCAGCTCTATCCTAGAGCCTGTCACTGAAATGGAATTCTGCCCTTGTAACAAGCCAGTCTGGTCAGCTGGAGATGCACCACAGTAAGGCCGAAGTACTCAAGGCCCAGTCCAACTAAATCAGAAGCTGCAGTCCAGCAAAACCCTGTGATCCCTGAGCACACTGGAAGCCACACTGCACAGCCCTGCAGGGCATTCCCCACAGTGTCAATAAATCTGTACTCTTTAGTGTCACGACCTCTATAAAGGATATGATTGTAGAAAATAAAAAAAAAAACGAATTTTGTATTTCTAATTAGTTTTTTCTGCCTAAATAACAGATTGTTTTATGAATATTACTAATAGTTTAGAGGAGTAATAATTGACGATTTATAAGATATGCCATTCTACCTTGTACAAAGCTATAAAATAATTACATGAAATGAGCTAACTACTCAACTTTATTCTACGCATTTGTCTAACTGAAATCCATGAAAACAGTTACACACTATTTACATTTGAAAGTGTAAAATATAAAATCATTTTTTTAGCTTTTTGATACCGTAATAAAATGAAACAGAAAAGAGTCCATAAAAAGGAAAATAGCAAGTAGAATTTTTTGAACTTTTAATTTACTGATCACACTTAACATTTCCAGGATTCACCCTGGGCCCTTTGCCCACTGAGAGAATGAAAGGAATCACTCTGAGGATGTGGGACCACCAGTCAAGGGCTACAGAGACAGAGGGGCTCCGCTCCACTTCTCGTCCAGCCCCAGAATCCCACGAGGTCTACCGACAGGGACAGCAGGGGTAGGGACAGGTCCAGGGCCAGTCCACACTGGCAGGAAGGCACCGTCAGTGCGGACAATCATGGCCTCCTGCTGGCTTGGTCCTGGTCCGTCAAGGACTTGGGGTCTTTGCAGGCTTAGGAAGGCGGGTGATCCTCACCCCGGATGCTTCGGTACTTAGCCATATCTTCTGGAAACACTTTAGAAAGTTCTTGAATCAGCAGGCTTTTAAATTTCTATGAAGAAAAATACTGTCAAAAAATCTGCCCTATCATCCAAGTTAAAGGTCACACGATCCCCCATGATCCCTCAAATTCAACTGGGTCCCCAGGAGAGTGGGAACAGGGCTTCCTCCATTCAAGTGGGTGGTCCCTGCACGCCTGCTCACCTTCCATGAACACAATACCTGGAGAGCCCACCAAAAGAGTGTCTGCAGCCATGCTGAAGGCACACTTAGACCTCCCTGAAAAGGTAACGTCCCTTTTAAAACAACTCCTAATTTCATGCCCAAAGAAAGGAAAAAGCATCTCGGCAGGAGCCAGACACACAGGCGGAAATGACTTCTGCAGACAGCACAGGTAACAGGGATTTAAAATAATATTTAATTAAGCAATTACTTACTAGAATCACATCAAACTCACTGTGTGCAAAAAGCTCCAAGAGAAGCTTTCAGAGCACCAGAAAATACATTATCTATGCAAGCCCCACGGCTTTCTAAGCCTATGTTATCAGTGTAACATTTGCTTTTAAACCCCAAACTAAAAGCAATTAAATCTGCCAGCATCTCAAGACCTTTATTCTTAGGAGCTATACCAAAAAGGGGCATGAACACATTTGCCATTTCAACATAGAATACTTATTAAGAATCCTCTGAACCACAGAATCATAAACTCAAGAAGTGTATCAACAGATGGGATCCAAACAGAAAAACAACAGAAAGCATCCGTACCATCAAAGTACAATACTTATCGTAGTGTTGAAATGAAGAGCTAAACTATTTTAAAATACAACTTATTTTAAGTTTAAATACATATTCCACTGGAGAAGTAAAAGCCAAAGAACTGTGACCTGAGACCGTCACAGATCTGAGAGCTGACAATGAGCAGAGATGCAAGGGAGGGGTAAACTATTCGGCCTCGTGTGTCACTGACATCAGCACGTCCTTCAGGGTCCAGAGGCAGAGTTTAACAAGTGCCCAATGGGGCTGTGAGCCCGTGGACCAGCCACTGTGCTCACAAAGGTGACTTCTGATGGTCGGTAAAACTCATTCACCCTTGATCAGGGGAACAGCACCATCGAGCCATCACAACTTGCTACTGATAGAAAGTTGAACCATACCTGGAAGGAAGCACAAAGTTCAGTAGCTCCCCAATCCCAAAAGGACAAGGAGGAGGAAGCTGTGGGCTCCAAACTAACATCTGCCTCCAGGGCCATTTCCCACCTGTGGGATGCCTGGACCAGGCCCTGGGAAGCTTGACAACCAGGCAGAGGTGCTGACACAAGTCTCCTGACAGAGCCCTTCCCCTCACTCCTTCCACCCAGCCAGAGCCACATGGGCACAAAAAGCCCCTCTGACCCACCAGCCTGCACACATCAGACACAACCAGGTGACACCAGGTGAGCCAGGCTGGCACCAGGAGGGCACTGGGCAACACCAGAAAGAGAACATACATGTCCTACAGTCCTGGAGCTTAACCAGCAGGCAGAAGGAAAATAGGAGAAATAAAATGCAAACTCGACAGCACTATCAGGTAAGAAATTTTAGAGAAAAGCCTCTCACAGAAGATGAAATGAGCCGAGGCCAAGAGAGTCCCTTGTGCAAAAAGGGCTCCAGAGAGTTTCAGCCAAGGAAGCAGCTGGAGGAAAGAGGACAGGGGAAAGCAGCGTGGGGGCCAGCATGCAGACCAGGCAGGGCACTGGGGGCCAAGGTCAGGAGGCCACTGCAATCCCAACGCAGATTTAAATACCAACTGAGCTATATTTCATGCTCAAGACGCAGTGGTCTCCAGATGCCATCAAGGCAAATAAAATCTAAGTTCTCCACAGAAACATAAGGAACAGGAAGAAGGGTTTGGAGGTTGGGAGCTGGAGACAATCACACGAGAAAGGTAAGAAAATATTCAAGAGCCCTCTGAAACACAGAATCATAAACTCAAGAAATGTATCAACAGCTGGGATCCAAACGGAAAAACAACAGAAAGCATCCGTACCACCCAAGTGCAAACCTGGCATACTGAACAAACTGACCTGTTCTTTCTTAAATGCAGACTACAATTTGGTTTTTTAAACTTTGTTGCTGCCACATAGCTCACTGATATTTAACTTAACCACCTATCACAGCATCTTAACAGTAATGCCACGAACAGCTGCTGTTCTACCGAGTATGGAAAAGGACAAGCCTACCAGCCAGACTTGCTACACATCTCTTTCCAAAGTATGCCTTGGCATCTTCTGCTCTTCATGCCAGTCTTACCTTCATTGTGTCAATCTTGCCTTTAACTTGCTCATTTTTGGCTAAAGCCCTCTCCAGGCACTCTTTGGTGTAGAGTTGGGGGTTTCGACCTTGATCTATGTATCTGGAAACATGGAATATCTCAGTTAGCATTCAGATGGTGACACCTACTCTCAGTTTTCTAGGGACTATGGCAAAAAAAAGTTCACTACATATTTTACATATGTCTTCCTATGGCTCTATTTAGACAAAACTGAGTCCAGGAAGCAGGTGAATTAAGATTTTCTCATTTCCATAGCATCTCATATTATTTCTTGTAACAGCTTATGAAATCAAGCAATGCTCTTTATAAGCACAGGAAAGCTGCATAAGCCATTCCCACTTCACATCTGTTTAGCATTTGTATTATTCAAAATACTTTCATGCTATTAGCTTTTTGATTCCACAACAGCCTGAGGTAAGAAAGGCTCTTTCTTCTTTCTTTGGGATTGAATCCAAGGGATTCTGTCTCTCTACACTCCCAGCCCTTTTTAAAAATTTTATCTCAAATGGCAAAACAGAAATGACAAGTTCTGGAAACCTCATTTTACTGTGATGTTTTTGAAAAGATGTAATGAAAGAAGGATAATTCATTTAGAATTGCAGTTAATATCCATCCATTTCTCAAGGGAAAAAAAAAAAAAAAACAGGAAACCTTGACAGGATTCCACAGAACAGGGCTGATCATTCCACATGTCCTAAATAAACAGCCATCACATCAACAGCAAGGCCCTACTCAGGCTGGGCTGTTCTAAGACCCAAGAGATGAATCCCACTTCTGCTATTTCGGGTTAAACATGAGGTGTCCCCCAAAAGCTCACATGTGAGACAACACAAGGAGTTTACAAATTAACTAACTGGATTATGAGCCTTAACCTAACCCATGCATCAATCCACTTGAGTGGATTAACTGCAGTGACTAGGGAGGCAGGGTGTGGCTGGGGAAGTGGGTCCACCTGAGGTTCCTCTGGGGTATATATTTTGTTACAGGGAGCCAAGCTTAGTCTCTCTCTGCTTCCTGGTATCATGTCCTGAGCTACTTTCTTCCTCCATGTCCTTCCACCACGATGTTTTGCCTCCCCCTGGGCCCACAGCTATGGAATCTGCCATCTGTGAACTAAGATCTCTAAAATTGTGAGCCCCAAATACACTTTTCCTCCTCTAAAATTGTTCTTGTCAAGTCCTTGGCCACAGCAGTGAAAAGCTGACTAAAACACCTGCCAACACACAATCTCAACTTTCCGTGTAGGAAAGGTTATTCTACCTTTGCTACGATCTGTCCACGTGTGTCCTAAAGAACACTCCTTGGGCCTGAACTCCTCCTACACTGTGAGCACCTCAACCTCCAGCATCTGCTACCGAGAGCCACAGGCTGTCCATCCTCTTCCTGAGACCCCAGATCAATCTCTTCAGGCCCTCTGCCCTTAAGTAATCTTGTCTCCTCTACCCTCCTTTCATCAGAAAACCAGTCATCACTGGCATCTGTCACTATACCAGTCCCAAGCACTCAGGACCAGAGCAACACTGAGAAGGATGCTTCAATTAACAGAGTTCACAAGCAGGAAGCCGTTGCCCAGGAGTCCAGAGCAGCACCACGCACCAGCCCTTCAATTCACCTGAAGGCATAGGCCTCAGTGGTGCTGAGGACAGGTAGACTGCACGTGGCACCTGGTTGGCAGCTAAAGGATGGAAGGGAGGCCACAACACTCAGCCTCTATGTCCTATCTGTGTAGGCAGCTACTGAATGACATTCTAACTAAGTTTATCTCCAACGTTCTGGATATAAAACAACCATAATGTTCCCTTTATTGTTCAAGGTTATCAAAATGTAACTTTTGCTACAAAAAGTACAAGAATTCTTATTCCAAAGCAGCACAGGGAGGGAAAAGTTACACTGCATAGAGAAAATGATACTAGTGTGGAGGCACAGGCCTGGGATTTAGTCTTAACTGAGAGCTTTACTAGCTACACAACCTATTACAGTTACTTATCAGTTCTTGTGAGGATAAAATTAGAGCTGTGACAAGCCAGTGTGATAAAACCTGAATTAAAATCCTAAGCAATTTATGTACTGAAGGCATCCTCCAAGCCACCCCTGTGACGGGTGCTCATCTCCAGCAGCAACCAGTGAATACCTTTCCCACAGCACCTGGACTGAGACCTTTACCTTCTTCCCAACATAGGAGGTATCATCATCTCCCAGAACCAGCACAGCACAGGCTGTTTAGGAAAACCAGATCACAATATTTTTCACGCAGTTTCTAGCTGTAATTTTTTTCCTCCTAATTCATGATGTAGCCCACATAAGACATTAAGTTATGTGGTTGTTCTTTAGCCTAAACTTTTTAGCAGAGGGCTTGGAAGTCTACAATGCCTTTCACATATTCAGTAACCTTTTATTTTTGTGTAGTATTTTTCTCAACAACTTTTTTTTTTTAATTTCTAAATCTCATTAGTCTATCAAGCTCTAGGACAGGTAATTTTGTCCGCTCTTTCACCAGCAAATGCCCATGCACTCAACTGCTGCAAGCTGAAGTCCTCAGTGTCACAACTCAACAAGATTCCTACCCAACATTAACGCGAGGAATGATACTTACTCAAAAACTTCTAAAGGTACAGTAATGTCGTGAAGCTGCTGCCTGCACTTATCTATGTCCTGTAGGCCGGTAACAATGAAATTCCTGGGGGTAGGTAAAAACGGGGCGTTGGTTTAACGCAGATGAGGGCCTAGGCACCACCCACCCCGCCGCCGGCCGCTTCCCGCATCTGCAGGCTCCCACGTGGATCAGGCCCCGGAGACCCCTCAGGAGTCATGAACACCCTCGGACACTCCCGGGCTTCCCACTGCACAAGAACCCGCCGACGCGGGGGTCGGGGAGAAAGGCAGCCTCGCCCGAGAAAGCACCGTCCACCCGCCGTGCGCACGGCCCCGCCGGAGGGACAGGGGCCCGCCGCGGGCCGCCGCAGCCGCCAGCCCCCCGCGGGGCAGAGCAAGCGCAGCGCCGTCGGGGGCGCCCGGGGGTGGAGCCGGCCCCGCCCCCGCCCGCGGCCCCCGCCGGCCCGCGGCCTCGCCGCCCGCCACTCACAGCTTCTGGTGGAGCCCGGCCTGGCTGCTGGGCTGGAAGTCGCTGACGATGATGCCGAGCTGCCGAATGTTCTCCACGAACTTCTCCAGGTGCTCCTCCAGGTGGTCGAACTTCTCCGCCATCGGCCCGGCCGGACCGCGCCGCCGCAGCCGCCGCCCGCTCCGCGGTGTGCGCGGCGCGGCTCCCCCACTTCCTGCTTCCGCCCGGACCGCCACCACTTCCGTTTCCTCTGGGGCTGGAGGAAGGGAGAGGGGGCGGGGCCTGGGGGCGGGGCCTCAACTGGGCGGTGACTCTAGACTGCAAAGCTGCCAAGTGAGCTGCACTGCTCTGTATGGGTCCTGAGTGCCGCTGAGCGCTCGGGTTTGTAGGCTTCAGGTCAAAGACTGATCTTAAAGAAAGAGAAGTCATACGTACCAGATATCTATGGAAAGCTCTGAAAAGGAAAAGATAGATACCAATGGAAATGAAAACCATTCCATCAGTTCTCTTTCTAGTTGCATTAGAAGCTAGAAAGATGAACAGTAAAGCAAAGTGACTGTCCAAAAGACGAAACAAAGAGACATGCTTTTGGCAAGCCTCCTGGGGAAAGGAGAGAGAAAAGAAAAACTGTATCCATGAGTGAAGGACGTAATGTAGTTACGGTGAAACCTGATAGTTCCTAACTTTGGAAGATTACAGGATGTGGACTATTTTCTAAGAAAGTCCCAAGTTTACTGAAAGAAAATAAACTTAGAAAATTAGAATAGATCCCAACCTTTCCATAAACTTGTCAGTGGAAAATAAAGAAAAAGCATAAAATCTGGTACCTGGTAGTTTCTTACACAGGTTTAAAAAAATAAAAATAAAGAACAAATAACTTCAAACTTACCCAGATATTTTCATGCTAGAAAAAGAAGAATCACCACCAAGCTCATTTTTAAAGGGTAGTAAGGTTTTGATGTGAAAATAGACTTCAAGGACACGAAAATAAAACCTTCCTTATGAAGGTATATGCAAAACTCTTAAATAAAATCTTACTGAGTGGAATCAATTATCATGTATCAGCTATGTATTGCTGCATAACAAATATCTCCAAATCTTAGTGTTAAAACAAATTCATTTTTATTTTACTCACAAGCCTGTGATGTGGGCGAAGTATGACGTTCACAGCAAACCTCTACTAGTTACTTTAGCTGAGGCACTTCACTGTGGGCTGGAGGATGTGCCTTCAGGATCCTTCCTTCACACATGGCCACATTGATACTGAATGTCCTGGCAGCACGGTTGGACCATGGGCTGGACCCACAGTTCCCCTCCAGGAAGGTGTTGCAGTGGGGTTTGGGCTTCCTCTCCTGGTTGGTTGGGCACCAAGAGCAGAAGCAGTCTCTCCCGTACAATCTGACCTTGGGAGATCGGCTGTGGTTCATTTAGAATCTCTGGGAGCGAACATCAACCCAACCGCCAACCCAGTGGAAGAAGTAGGAAGTCGTGCTCTGGAAGAGATCTTATTGAAGCCCCCTTTGGAAAATACTGCTTGCCACTCATCACATTGAAAAAAAAGTTACGATCCATTGGGATTCTCCTAGGATTGCATGAATGATTAAATATCATTCAGTCTATTCATATAACTAAGCCTATTAAGGATTAAAGGAGAAAAAACCTCTTAAGTAGGTTTTTAAAATAGACATTTGATAAAATTAAACTATATTCATTTTTCATAGAAGAAATCTCTGAGAAAACTAAGAATAGAAAGGAACTTTATGAACCTGATAAAGGATAGCTATAAAGACTTCCAGAATTCATGGCGCTAATAATGAAACTTGAGAAACACTGACACTGAAGTCATGCATGCAGCCAGAGAACTCCTGTCACCTTGGCCATCCGACACTGCAGACAGGACACGGCCAGCACAGAGGGCCAATAGAGGCAGCATTTGGCTAAGATCCTTGTCTGCCCTGCTGTCCACCTCTTTTTAGCACAGAGCCCCTGTGTGACTCCTGGGATGTCACTAAATTCCCTGGGGGGGTCACCCCACCTGGGAATGGCTTAGGTGTGGCTTGTGCCCCAGAGGTCCCCTAGGTGGTGCTGCTGAGGTGGTGGGAGCTCTAGGAGATGGGCCTGGAGGGAGGGGGAACGCAGTTAGTTCCCGGGGGACCCCCGGAAAGATTCACGCTGTCTCCAGGGAATAGATCAGGTCCAGGAAGAGTGCAGACGTTCCTGAAGGCAGGTTCCTTAAAAGAGCAAGCCCAGCCTCACCAAGGTTTCTGGCTTCCTGTCTCACCTGGCTTCCTCTCTCCTTCTGCACACAACCAGTTCCCTTTCTGCTTCTCTACCTTGTTGTGATCTTACCAACATGCCAGTGTCTTGGTGTTTGGCCCTTCCAACCATGAGAATTATGAGCCAAAAAATAGTTTATAAGTCACTCAGCCTCAGGTATTTGGTTATGGCATCAGAAGTTTCCCAGCTATATTTTAAGCATTTTGAGAACAATAATAATCTTACCTATCCCTAGAGTGCAAAACCTATATGAACTAGTGAAATAAACAGCTTTTGGTTATCTGAAGGTTAAGGAAAAGGGAGAGAGGAAGCAGCAAAAATAAACCAAAGACTATCTGTTTGCCTTCTATAGTTGTACCTCCCTGGGAAATCATTTTTTTCCTGTGGATTGAGGCTTGGCAGCTGCATGACTCCCAAATAATTTAGAAAAATGGGTGTTTCTACAGTTTTATCTTTTGACACTATCTGTCGCTGATTGTTTATTCTCAGCTCCTAGTAGGTCATTTCTATAGCCTCCAGTAGTGTACACGCAGTAGGTGACAGGGTGAGATTCTCAGAGCAGCTTTGGCAAAAGGAACATCACACAGAGGTGTTGGACACAGCTGCCTTACCCACCCTCTGCTGCCCTGCCCCTCTGGTTCGTCTCCTGGTGCCTGTCACTAAGGTGCCCCTGAGTCAGTTCCCTGGGGCTCTCCGACTGGAGGACTTGCACAACAGAAATCCTCTCTCTCCCAGTTCTGCAGGTGGGAGTCTGAGGTTGGTTTCTTCTTCAACCTGGGGACTCTGCCCCTGCCTCTCTGCCAGCTCCTGTGTTTGCTCCTCTCCTTGGGACAGCTTGACTTGAAGAAAGAGCACTCAACCTCTCCTTCCATACTGTTATGCTGTTCTGTGTTGTACATCTGGGTCCTGATTCCCCTGTTGATAAGGAACACATCATTCTGAATTAGAGCCCAGCCTGATATTGCCATATTAACAGGACTATCTCCAGGAAGACGCTCTCTCCAAATAAGGTCACATCCCAACGTACTGGGGTTAGGACTCCAACACATCTCAACCCAACCGCCCTTCCTCTTCTGTTCAGGAGCACTGGCACCGGCTTCTGGCCGTGACCACACAATGGTGAAGGCAGGGTCGGGCCATTGGTGCCTCTATTTTTGTGATTCCTGATTATCAGGTCCTATTTTCTTTTTATTTGTTTTTTTTTTCTTTTTAGATACACATGACAGTAGAGTGTATTTTGACATATTATACACGCATGGGGTATAATTCATTCTAATTAGATCCTACTCTTGTGGTTGAACATGATGTGAAATTGCACTGGTCGTAGATTCGTATATGAACACAGGAAAGTGATGTCTGATTCATTCTACTGTCTTTCCTATTCCCATCTCTCCTCCCTTCCCTTCATTCCCTTTTGTCTAATCCACTAAACTTCTAAAACCCGCCCCTTTACTTTGTGTTAGCATTCATACATCAGGGAGAACATTCAGCCTTTGGTTTTTTGGGATTGGCTTATTTCACTTAGTGTGTTAGTCTCCAGTTCCATCCATTTACTGGCAAATGCCATGATTTCACTATTCTTTATGGCTGAGTAATATCCACATTTTCTTTATGCATTCGTTTGTTGAGGCTCACCTAGGTTGGTTCCATAGCAGTTCCAATTTTCATTTCTATGAACTAGTTCCCTCTCTTTTCCTTCTATTGACAGTGGCTAGAGAAAGAACAGAAATATGAGGTTTAAAAGTCTGAGTGTTAAAAGCAGCCCAAACAGAGCCCCCCTGAGGCCCTCTGAGGAGAGATGCAGGAGTTTCAATGCATTTCTAAAGCACTTATCTCCCAGTTGTCCAAATTATGGCCCCAGTGACTATTGTTCTTTGCAGAAACCAAAAACATTCCAAAGCCTTTTAAATCTTCATTGAAATTCTCCCTTTTGGACCTTACACAGCAAAGTGGTGACAGCCTTCCTTTTACTTAGTACCCTACATACTGTTGATCTGTTTACAGGGAACATTTTAAAATTTGGAACACTCCAGGCTTCAAATGTAGATGAAATTAGGCTGGAAAATCCCAGCAAGTCAGAGGTGTGCAGAAAGCTGCAGAACCGTGCTGACCGCAGCCCTCGCCGCCCTGCGCCCTCTGAAATCCACGCAGCTGTCCCTGGGAAGTTTCCTCCCTCTAATGCTTGGTGACCTTGGAGACTGAAGGTGGTTTTTCCTTTCTTTTCTTTTCTCTTCAGTTAGTATTGCTCCATCAGCACTCAGAGCTCTTGGGGGTGCCATTGGGAACATCCTGGCCATTCGTTCTAATTTATCCCAAGCACCAGACTCAATGAAGTACTTTTTTAACGCAGCTCTCCTTATCCTACCAAGAGGGAGAAAGGGCTGGCTTCTGCTGTGTGCTTTGTGGATTTTCAGCACGTCTGCAGTTCTAGCAGAGGGAAGGTTGGCAGGGCTGTGGCATGATGGTGATGATGATGGTGATGATGATGGTGATGATGATGATAGGATCGTAGAAATGACAATGGGTGACATTTTATATAAATTATCTCATTTACTCTTCACAACTCTAAGTGGAAGCTACTATAATTTACACCATATATGGTCAAATATAAGCCAAATTTTTTCCTAAGTACAGAATCAGAAGGCAGAATAATTCCAGCTGGGAAAAGAGGAGGATATTTGTTTTTCCCCAGGAGCCACATCAACTCACAAATGTTCAAGTAAATTTGGTTTCCTGGTCATTCTACCAGCCTCACGTGTCCAGGAGACCCAATGCCTTGTGTGCGAACAAAATAAAATATACATTGTGTCATGTTCCTATACTAGCAAGCATTGAGAAAGAGGAAGATTTCTCCTTTTATTTTTTTATATGTAATATTTGTAGCTTCTCTGGAATTTCGTATGATATGTGACCAAGAATGGAAGACTAAAAAGATGCGATTACGCAAGTCCAACCTGCAGATTGGCCTGTACACCAAGCAGCAACTGAAGCGTGCAGTTAGCTTTCTCTACCAGGTTTTTTTTTTTTTTAAATTTGTCTCACATTCAAGAGAGAGAGCAGGGGAGCATTTCAGAAATGGAATAAGGTGAGACATCTAATGCATTAACAAATCACACACACACAAACAGAAATACAAACTGTGTTAGACTACATGGCAATTTGTACCCTACTAGGTCTCTCAGCACAGTATTCGAATCCTGACATTTCATAGCTCTTTGCAAAAATTCAATGACATTCAACTGAGATCCACATCCGCCTTAAACTTTGGAGGAGAAATGAGCTGTACTCAGGCCTGCTCTTCTCAGTGTGAGGATCCAGAAAACAAAGGCTTGCCTTGCAGAAAATCACGGAGCATGCGTCCCAGAACACCTGCTCTGGTTCTGATGGAGGAAGACAGATAACTGGGAAGCGGTGCAGCAAGGAGCACCTAAAATAAGCACATAGAAAGCAGCTTTTATCACAAAACTAAGTAGAAATGTATTAAAATGGGAGATGGTGCTCGGGGGGGCCAGGAGGAGGGTCTAAACAACTCTGAACACAGATGTGGCTATTGATTCCCAGGACAGGAGAAATAGGTCCACCTTCCTGAGAGTGGCTGTGGTTGTTGGATCGGGCCGGTGAGAAGCAGATCCCAAGATGGGATTAAACATGCCAGAATTTTTCAAAGAGAGATGCCTGTGAGACCATGTGGGAAGTGCGGAAGAGAGGACCAGGAACACCTGCAGGGAGGGCACAGATCTGACCCCAGAGGACAGGTCAGTGGAGGGAGGGGGCAGAAAGGGGTTTGGAGGTCCCTTAGACTGCAGTAAAGTTGAGTTGGACAAGACCACTGAGGGGCCCCCAAACAAATCCTTCAAGAGCCAAGTCCAGGACTTTCAGCAATGGACATGCCTTAGCACCTCCATGTCATTGTCTGGGAGTGAGAGGTGCAGCTGATTTCTCAAGAGACCCTTGGTCAGTCCCTTCTGCTGCCAAGACATGAAGACAGATTCTTATGGCTGCCACCTAAGGCAAGCAGTAGTCAAAATAAGAGGAAAAGGAAGGAGAAGGGGAAGGAGAAGAAGAAAAAAAGGAGGAGGAGGAGGAGATCTTGGGAGCACTGATCCCAGGGCCTGGCCCCAGGCAGCACCCGACGTCTGAGAGGATTGTTTCATAACTTGTCACTCTGTCGTCATGGCACTCGTCTGGGATCTCCCTATGAGCATCTCAAGAACAGAGACTGACATTTTTCTTCTTTTCCCCTGAGTCGTTAGAACAGGGAAGATTCGACAGATGTTCACCAAAGCAACAAGTAACTGGAAAAGTACCCCCTCCAGGGTGAGCTTACCTGGCAACCCTACACCCCGGCTGTTGAAATGCAGCTCCTAAGGTGTCTTGGACATCAGATCCCAGCGGTATCCTCAGGCACACCCATACAAAGGTGTTCTGTCCTTCCACCCAGATTCTCCCCAGGGACGTTAGTTGCTCCAATGCCAATGAAAGAGCTTTTATTAGAGCTCGGCCAGCTCGGCCTAGCTGAGACCCGTCAGGATGATTTTTTAAGTAGGTCTTTGGCAGGACACACCTTGGAGGTCACTCACGCATTGCTGTTTTTAAGTGTCTGTTCTGGAGGTCGCTGGGGTAAGGGGCAACATGCAGGAAGCGGAGGGCCTTGGCGGACGTGGCGTTTACCCTGACTCCCACAGATGACCTCCCTCTGAACAGGAGCCTGGCAGGAAGCCTCGTCCAGGGCCAGGGCCGTGCTGGAAGAGAGGGGGGCCTGGAACTTTCCCTGTGCTCGTTTCTCCTCTGAAGTTTCAGGCGGATGTGGATCTCAGCTGAATGTCATTGAATTTTTGCCAAGAGCCCAGCCCGACACATCCATTTGCAAGTGCCCAGAGGTGAGGCAGGGTGGCACAGATGGGGAGTCCTTTGTTTACTTTTATGGTGTTCTCACTCTTCATCCTGGGGCAACAGAAAGAATTTGGGGGAGGTGAGGTCAAGAGGCTCCTGTTCCCTGGAAGCTTAGATTCCAGCAGGAAAGAAGCCCATGGGGTACACCCCTTCTCCAAGCCTACAGCAAGCAGCAGCGATGAAGGATTTGTCGGGGCACATGGAAGTTCCCCTGGAAGCCTAGAAGTTTGCAGGGCTGGGAAGAGCATACAGAGAGAGGCCTGAGATCTGCCTCAGTGCAAGTGCGGCTGACCCTCAGTGGAAGATGCTGCTGTGCCTGTCTTCACCTGGGCTCTGCAGGTGAGGCCTCCAGACAGGCTCAGTGCCTGTACTGGCACCCCCAAGCCATCATCACAGGAGTGGGTTCCTTACAGAAGGACAGGCTTAGCCCCCGTCACCCTCCCACGTGCTCTCAGGCACTGGCTCTCTCACCAGGGACACCTTCTGCCTGAAGTTCCTCTCAAGGGACCAGCCCTGGATCTTGGACTTCCCAGCCTCTGAAACCAGGAGCCAAATTCTGTTCATTATAAGTTTCCTGGTTTGTGAGATTCTGTTGCAGCAGCAGCCAACAGACTGGTGCAAATAGGGAAAGCAACTAACAAAGCACGAGAAGAGACTCACAATAAAATATTGCATATTTGTCAGCTTTGCAGCCACACAAACAGCCTCACCCTATCAATGGCTTGCACCATAGCTCTTCTCTACTGCCTCTGAGACATGAGGTGGGCAGCGGGTGTGGTGTTGGAGCAGCCGTGATGGAGCCAGACTTGCAGGGCTCCACTCAGACTGGCGTCTCAAGCTGAAGGGAAGGACACGCTGCTCCTACAGTGAAGGGCAGGAGCTTCCTGGGGCCAAAACACAGACTCACAGACGAAGGCTCTGCTCAGCCCAGCAAGTGTCTGGCCACTTGTTTCTCAATGACCAAAGCGTTATACATGGCCTATCCCAAGTTCAGTGAGGCAGGCATGCTCTTCCCAGGAGCCACAGTGGGAAGAAACTGACCCTCGGTGTGAGGTGTCACCTTCCTGCAGGTGGAGTCAAGGGCTGGGAGTGACAGTCCAGTCCCTGTTCAATGCTGCAGCATCCCTAGACCCCACGCTCTGCCCGCTCCTCCCCAAGTCAGGAGGCCCCACCCCCTCTGCCCAGGAGAGTACCCTGGCTGTACCTAGAGCAGCTGAGCATTGGTCCCAGGTTAGATAACACAGGACACAGCGTCCCTACCCAGAAAGCTCTGCAGTAGGCCACAGGACCTGTGGCTGCTCAGGTGTCTACTGGCACACCCAGAAGCTTGGCCTCTTAGCCATAGGCTCTGGGAATCAGGGCAGTGGGGGGTTGTGAGCTAAAGTCACCCTGCGGAGGACATCCTTGCCATAGTCCTCATGCCAGAGAGGCAGGTGGAGTCACAGGTACTGAGCCTCCCCGTCACCTGCAATTTGGTTAACTAAGGCGAGAAGCTTAGCTTCTCGAGCTCAGTACTGCCTCTGAAAACTGGCACCATGCCACGCACAGAAAGATGTCCTGAGAATCCCAGAGTGGGGGAGCCCACATTTCCCAACGCGCAACTTCAACACCAGCGTGACCAACTCCAGGGCTCAGCCCCGCATCCAGCACAGATTCCCACCCGGATGGCAGAAGGTGAACTGTAATAGTTTCTAATGCAATCAGTATGTATATTTATACACTTCTCTTAAAAAGTGGGAATGAGGGATGGAGATGTGCTCAAGCAGTAGCGCGCTCGCCTGGCATGCGCGGGATGCTGGGTTCGATCCTCCGCACCACATAAAATGTCGTGTCCACCGAAAACTAAAAAATAAATATTAAAAAATTCTCTCTCCTCTCTCTCTCTCTCTCTCTCTCTCTCTCTCTCTCTCTCTCTCTCTCTCTCTCTCTCTCTCTTCTCTCTCTTTCTCTCTAAAAAACAAAAGTGACGTGCTGCCCCTAGACAGACAGACTGATGGGCACTGGTGTTTAAGGCACTGGCTCCTGTGAGGTGGGGCCTGGCAAGTCCAAGTGTGCAGCCAGCTGGAGACACAGCCAGGAGCCACCCTGCATGCAGTTCACCTCTGAAAGCAGATCCCCTTCCGTCCATGGGGAAGCCCGTCTTTCACTCCTCGGACTCTCTACTGGTTAGGAGAGCGCACCATGCTGTGGAGGGCATTCTGTCTTATTCCAAATCTACTGGTTTCACTGTTCATCTCATCTTTCAAAATACCCACAGGAAACATCCAGAATGGTGACCGGCCTCTGGATACCAAGTTGACCCACAGACCAGCCCTCGCAGCCATATTCCTTCACAAGGCCAGAAACGCTGAACTCTGCAGCAGGCCCTGGCGGCCCCGGGCGGCCAGGACTAGAGCATAGGGTCTCGGGTGAGTGACCTTGGCCTACCTCAACAGGGAGCAGAGTGGCCACGTGAGAAGCGAGAGCAGTGTGGGTGGACACGGGGCAAGAACGTGCGAGAGTGACCCCAGGAGGAAGCAGCCGAGCGGGAGGAACAGGGCAGGCCCACAGCTGGCTTCTGGCCGACTCTCAAAGGGCAGAAGAGTCCAGAGGAAGAATCAAGAGACACGGGGTGTCATTTGCCAGCCATACAAGGTCAAGGTGCTCATGGACATCTAGTGGGACTGTCCAGTGGGCAGCTAAGTACAAGGCCCAGTGTCTGGCAAGGTTGCCACTAATATGGGACGTGTGGTGGCTGATACCAACATGGAGTGAGAGTGGGTCAGTGGAGGGAGACATGCAGCAAGACACCCAGGCTGAGGGGGGACCCTAGAGCCTGCACAGCACAGAAGAAGGTCTGAGAGGCCCGAGGTGAAGCAGGAGGAGACTGAGGTGCTAAGAGAGGAGACCCCCAAGCAGGAGCAGCTGGCTCATGTCATGAGCAGGACACAGGAGTCACCAAGAAGCGCAGGGACAGAAGGCATCTCTGGACTCCACAGGAGGCAGAAGCCATGCTACCAAGGGCGGAGTCACCTCCAGCATCCTGCTGGTGTGTGTGTAGTGAAAGGGTCGCAGGGTGATGTGGGCTGCAGGGTGACGTGGGCCGCAGGGTGATGTGGGCCACAGGGTGACATGGTCTGCAGGGTGACATGGGCTGCAGGGTGACGTGGGCTGCAGGGTGACGTGGGCTGCAGGGTGATGTGGGCTGCAGGGTGACGTGGGCCGCAGGGTGATGTGGGCCACAGGGTGACGTGGGCCACAGGGTGACATGGTCTACAGGGTGACATGGGCTGCAGGGTGACATGGGCTGCAGGGTGACGTGGTCTGCAGGGTGATGTGGGCTGCAGGGTGATGTGGGCTGCAGGGTGATGTGGGCCGCAGGGTGACGTGGGCTGCAGAGTCCGTGGTCTGCTGGGTCTGGAGAGGTCCCACTGCATGATATAGATGGCAAGTACCTCGTCCTGCATGTTCAAAAGGAAGTGGACTCCAGAGCTAGTGCGGGCCAGCTTCGCTCATAGTCACCTCCCACATCACCACTTTCATCTTCACAGCAAGCTGACCATGTAGGGGATCTGTTATCTCCTTTTGTCAGATAAGAGGAGGACGCAGAGAGGAGCTGAGTAGCCTGTCCCAGGTTGTGAGCCAGGGCAGACCTGTGCCTGGCCTGCCAGGGGCCTCCGCCCAGCCCCACTCCTGAGGCTCACCCTGCTGCCACTGTGCTGTGGCTCCCTAGGAGCTCCCGGCTCTTGGTGTCCTGTTTTACTCGAACATCTTTGTGGTGGGAACATCCATTGTCCTGGTCTATGGGACTGAGACTGTGACTTTATTTGGGGAAAAAGGGTCTTTACAGATGTAATGAATTAAATATCTAGGAGAGCACCACGGATGAGGAGATCACCCACAGTGGCCCCTAAATCCAAATGAAAAGTGTCCTTTAGAAAAACAGAATAAGGGGCTAGGGACGTGGCTCAGTGGTGCAGTGCTTACCTAGCATGTGCAAGGCCCTGGGTGGGATTCCTGACACCACAAAAGTTAATAAGAAAAATTAAAGGCCAAAGGAAAGAATGTGCACATGAGGGAGAAGGCTGGGGACGCAGGCAGGTGAGGCAGAGATTAGAGAGGTGTGGCCACAGGCCAGGAGCGCCTGGAGCCGGCAGAGCTGGAGACAGGAAAAGCCTCCGGAGCCCTCGGGCTGAGAGCAGCCCTGTTGGCCCCTGTCTTCTGAATGCCAGCCTCCAGAACTGCGTCAGAATAAATTCCCATCACTTTAAGCCACAAGTTTGTCCCACTTTGTTATGGCAGATGTAGAAAACTTAACTCACTTTAATATCAGACCAATTGAGGATGTCCCAGCACCCACCCTGAGTTCATTCTGTGCATCCCCAAGACTCGGACGCTGTTGAGTCTGTTCCCACATCTGGAATGTAGAAAGCTAGGTCTCAGGGAGTATTTCAATACCCCACAAGCAAAAGGAATGTCGACTTGGAATGCCTCTCTTGTTTGGGCATCTGATGTCACAGCAACAGAAATCAGATTTCAGTATGCCTGTGGGAGGCGGGGTTTGTGATGGCTTATCCTCTAGCAAGAGCAGGAAGTCAAGACTCAGCACAGCATTTGCTCAGGTTCAGTGTTTTCCAGATTAATTTTATACTGCACAGCCCTCTCGCGGGTAACTCAAACCCATTCGCATCCCTTGAAATCACAATCATCACACAGGAAAAAGGACCAGAAACGAGTCAAGTTCAAACCAGGTGACTTGACTAAGCCCTTCTCTGTCTTCTGCACCTGCCCACCCCCCCATGAAGAGTGCCTAAAGCACCAAGCTGGTGACAGGTCCCTCTCACGACGTCCTGTTCCCCCGAGCCTTTCCTCATGGGCAGTAGTTAACCCCAGTGGTCAACAGAGCTGGGCATGGGTTTGTTCCGGTACTGTGCTTATTCCAGACCCAGGACAGGTCTCACAACTTACTGACCATGTAAAATCGGCAAGAAGCTGTCATTAAAGTAGCACTCGGGCTGAATCCTGGTATCGACTGTATTTATTCACCACCATCATCATCATCCCAAGAGCTGGTAATTTTAGCCTTTCCTCTTTACAGACTCATCTCCACAGGCACAGTGATCACAGAAATTATCCAGCTTTGGTTCTGATGAAAGGTCTAAGTAACACCTCTGTGCCTAATCGTGACAGGAAACTGAACTAGCAAGTACCTGCCACTACTTTCTCAAAGGACAGCTGCATTTAACCACCAACCACAGATCGGTCATCTGTCCTGGGGACGCACTGTATCCAGCTTCCGGAATAACTGCTGGCTTTTAGAACCCCATACATTCCAAATAACATATGATTTCTCATTCCTTGGGAGGGCGAATTAACACTTCTGAAAAACTCACCACTATTTATAGATACTGAATTGGGAATGCATTTTTTTCTCTTTTCTTTTTGTGCCGCCAAGTATGAAAGAACCACTCTACGGCAGGTGTTTTCAGGTGTGCTGCTGTAATTAATTTAGAAATCCGTTTTTTCTTTTGGCCTGACCTGGTGCAGCACCCTGGTCCTTTTCTCATCTTCTCCTTGCTCTGGGATGGACTGGGCTTCACTGGTCTCCTCTTCATGGGCTGAACAGCAGATGGAGGGTGGTGGCTTCTGTACCCTCAGGCTGGTCAAGACCTCTCCTGGCAGACTGAGGCTGGCAAACTCACGGCTGACTAGATGCCACGGTGCAGGTGCCCAGAGAGCCCTGGAGCTGGGCTTGTTCAGACGTGTGAGTCAGACACCGCTGGGAGAAGGTCCCTGGGGTTGTATCCTGGGGGGGAGCTGGGGAACTCCGGGGTCTTATGCCTCTATGAATGAAGGGGCACTCTGATAGGGCTGGACTCCTGTGCCTAGGACACTGATGGGCTCCTGCAAAACCATGGGCGGCCACATCCTGGGGCCAGTGGTCAGGGGAGGGGAGATCTTTAAGGGCTCGGAATTCAGATACAGTTTACTGGGACCAGCAGCAGAGCCCTAGTATGGCCAGATCACATGTCTGTCCCCTCAGCAGCCCAGAGAAGGTTCTTTCAATAAAGTCTATACAATTGCCAAATCCCTATTCAATAATACAGCCCATGAGTAAAATCCTCCAATAGTGCAGCTGTACCGAGGTGAGAGCCCTCTGCCTCCCTGCAGCTTCCTCCCTTCCCCAGCCCTGAGAACTTCCCCACTATCAGGTCTTCCAGTGCCTTCCCCCGTCATATTGACGTGATGGTGACGGGAGCCCTGTCGACCAATGGCTTTGAGGTACTGTGTTTTGCTCAGCTCCACGACTCTGCTGCTGGATGCAGTCGGTCCACCTCTGCTTCAGCTTTCACAGGGCCCTTTGCAACTTGAGGTAACATTCCTTCCTTGCTCCATTGAGTGTAAACTATGTGTCCTGACCCTCAGATGTGCTGGGTCCCTACACAATGAGTTCTTCAGTGCCTTATCTGTGAGGCTAATGATGTTATCCCAAGGTTATCAACCCGCCAGCCCTGATTATCTTTCCAACAGCATGCCTTGGTTTCCTTTATCATATGGTGGCTGCTTTCCGTGACGTCTCTAATGCCCTTTACTTTTTAAGGATGTGCCTCTTCACCTCCTTCTGTTTTATGGTTTCAGCCTCCTCAGGCAGGACCTGCTCGACTCAGCCCAGCTCTCCTTACCCCAGAAGTCCCTGCAAGAGCTCCTGCCCTGTCCGCTGGCCCCTGAGGTCTTCCCAGGTCACACCCTCTCACCCAGAGAGCTTCCCTCACGCTGGGCACGATCTGCCGTGGCTGTTCCTGCTTTGCCTGAGAATAAACTTAAGTAACCACCACAAAGGAACACTGGAAGCTTCCATTTTCAAATCTGCACACATCTGAAATGCATGCAGTTCTGCCTGCAGAACCATCCCTGCATGGGGCAGGGGAACCTTGGTTCAGAGTCACTTTCCTTCAGAACCTGGATGATGCCACCGTGTCCCCTCTAGCCTCCACCGCAGATAACGACAGGTCTTGTTTCAAACAGATCCTAATTTCCAGAAAGGCCCTTTCTGCACTTGGTTTTCTGAAATTCCTCGTCTTGTATCTGGGCCTTGATCTCATTTCTGGTTCTGGGAACTCAGTGGGACTTTCTAATCTGAATATTTTTGACCTTTAATTTGGAAAATTTTTCAACCTCTCTTTTTATGTGATTTCTTCCACTCTTTTTTCATTTTATTGGATCCTATTAGTCAACTTTGGACCTCACACTCTGTCCTTCCAGAGCTTTCGTTTCTTCTCTTCTATATCCACCCTCTTTTTCAATTACTCTCTTGCCTGGGAGGCTTGCTGTGTTTATCTTCCAGCCTTCCACTGATCTACATTGAATTCTAGCAATTGTCTTTTAATTCTCAGTTCTTTCTTAATCTCTGATTGCTCCCTTTTCTTATATAACACTTCTTTCTTCAGCAGAAGCAATATATCCTGAACCTTTGAAAATACAAAACAGTGAATATTATTTCTTTTTACCAAAAATGTGTTGTTTTATTCTATGTTTGTGCCTGTGTCAGTGAGTCCCTTTTTCTTTCTGTTTTTATTCGTCTAGCTTCAACTTGCTAGCCACTGACACAGGTTCCCCTCACAGCTAGTTCCTAATCCTCCTCAGTCAGGTACGAGGCCCCCAGAGCCGCTGTGAGCTCAGAGCACGTGGGAGGGTCTCCCTGACTGGCGGGCTTTGCTTCTCTTCACTGGACAAGGGATGGTGGGAGGGAGCCATTGTGCTCTAGGGTCCCTAAAGGCAAGAAGGCAGAGTGCGTTGCTTGGGAAACCAGTTGCCACAACTAGCTATCTACGTTCTCCAGATATTTCACTAAATTTCTTTAGAAAATACCTCTACTTTGGAAACGAGGGTACACATGGATATGGTGAGAGTGTTTGCTTGTTGTCATCATTATTGCTGTTTTTATTAGGAAATAAATTCCTAGAGAATGATTTTCCCCCCTGGGAGTTAGAAAGTGTTTCATCCCTAGAAAGTGTGGCAGATCCTACAACTGTGTCAATATCCCTTACAGGAAGGGCCAAGGGAATTGAATCAGATATTTCCATGAGGCCAAAAAAAAAAACAGTGGAATTCAAACCCAGGCTGAAAACCGCCCCGGCCTTCTTAGGTCCCGAGGAGGCTTAAATTCTGTGACACTGCTGACGAGCAGAGACCACAGTGCTGTTGGCCTGAGGGGAGGTGGACCCAATGAAACAGACTCTTCAGGTACACCCCAATGGGGTTCGGTCTGTCCTCAAGTACACACCTCCGCTATTTGTGGCTTTCTCTTGCTTCTGAATATCAATATTCCTCCAGTCATATTTGAAACCAGGTAGTTTCACCAAGGTGGAAAAACCTCAGTGGTCTCCTGATCCAAGTTCCTATTTTAAAGGTAAAAAACGGAGACCCAAAGACATTTTTAAAGTGAAATAATGAAGGTCATATAAGTGGCAAATGGGAGGTAAAAGAAGAAAGAAGTCTTTGTTGTGCTACTAAATGCCTCAGACTTGGGAAATTTAAACAGAAATTTATTTCTTACAGTTCTAGAGGCTGGAGATGGAGGCATCTCAAACTCAGTGTCTAGCGAGCGCAGCTGTTTCCAAGATGTGCCTTTGTGCTGTGTCCTCACAGGGTGGAGGAGAGCAGAAAGGGACAGATGCTACGTCCTCAATAGCTAAAGAGGGAAGGGTGCATGAGCAGAATGGGGCTGGGGCCCTCCCCCACCTGTCTGATAGAGCACTTGTCCATCCATGAGGGTAGAGTTGCAGGATTTAAGCACTTCCCCAACAAGTCACACTGGACATTAGGTTCCAGTGTATGACCTCGGGTGGGGACCCAGCTCCACCCCCAGCAGGTCGGTCTTGTCTTGCTGATGGGAGTTGGCGTACTCAGCCACAACTTCCGCAGGATGTGTTTGGAAGGTTAACACCAACACATGGGCATCAGTTCTGGTGTTAGAAATTTGGAGTGTTCAGAGTTCCTACAGATCGTGCAAAATTATCCAAAATATAAGCTTAATGTTCCAGGTGGCCTTTTAAAGGAGAAAGACACCCTAGGCACATTTTCAGAGTCATTCCAACCTCTACCATCTGGACGGCAGGTGGATTGTTTGAAGCGAAAGGCTCTTCAGCTCTCCTCCGGGAGCTTCCAAGACCAACCTAGAAGGCTGGGGAGAAGGCAGAGGCGAAGAGTCCTAGTGGGTAAGAATTCCTAGAGGCCTCAGTGACAATCCACTCCAGAGTTTTCATTTTATAGATAAAGAACAAAAAGCATAAGTAACCTAAGTAAGCTGGAGAGTCCGCGCCGTGGGTGAAGTGAGCGGGGCCAGAACCGCCCTGGGCCTGGGCTTTTTAGCCTGGTGCTTTTCCACTTGTGATTCCAGGAGCCAGCAGCACCCTGTCCCCAAGCCAACCTTGTGGGTTTGAAGTCATGGAAACCCTCCCAACACTGTACATTCCAGACGCACATAGGCCTTAAAAAGGGCAATCATGTGTGGCCACAGTATCTCCCGGGGGTCAGCACGCTTAGGAGAAGTCATGTGATGGGCGCTGTGGCACATGTCTATGATTCCCGTGGCTCAGGAGGCTGAGGCAGGAGGATTGTGAGTTCAAAGCCAGCCTCAGCAACTTAGGGAGACCCTGTCTTTAAGTGAAATATAAAAAGGGTTGGGGATGTGGCTAAGTGGTTAAATACCCCTGGGTTCAACCCCCAGTACTTAAAAAAAATAGAAGAAGAAAAAAAAAGAAGTATTCAATGTCATGATTTTTAAAATGACTCCGGCAGTGAGAAGTTCTTCCAAGTGCTTCCCAGGACCTTAAAGAGGGGAATTTCCCCCCAGTCACTTGCTTTGACAAATTATTTTTATTCCATTTCCTCAGATATTTACCCTGAATTCCAAAGTTTTTATGTACTTGGTACTTAGCAGATATATTTACACTTTATTATTAATTTTCCTCTATTTGGTTTGCACTTAAAGTCTGTGAAGAAACAAAAATGGTGTTTCTGGGCTTTAATTGAATCGGGGGATTACCTATTCCTTGTGGCATTTTAATGGGAACGTATGGCGGACATTTATTGGGGCATTTGTTCCACTAAGTTAAACATTTTGTTAATTTTTAAATGTACGTTTATCCAAAGACTGCCCATGAGAAATGCTTATTTACCAAGCCAGTCGGTGCCCACAAAGTCCTGTTGCCATCCGCCCAGCACCTCCTTGCTCCATGTTCTGAACCGGGTGGTTCCCAGTCAGAACAGTGCTAGCCAAAGGTGGAGGCTGATTTTTTGACGATCCCTCCTGAGGATTTCTGCCCAGAAGTGACTTGATATTGGAAAACTAGGAGCCAGTTGTCAAGATGGAAGAAGAGCTTTGAGAACAATAGGCACTGGAGAGGATTAGGTGAAAAACCACCAGAAGTTGTTCTTAGGCCAGCAAAGGCACACGCCACCCTGAGCACAGGGGACGCGCTCTCATACTCACTGATCTCGTCAGGGGTAGTGAGTCATCTGCCCTCCTCTGGGCTTCTGGTCACTCACTCAGGGAGCGTGACCAAGGAGCCCTAGAGTTAGCCCTCCCTCCAGCATCCCATGTTTCTGCCTCAGATAAAATATATTCTCTATGGAGCATTCAAGCATTTAAAAGTATCTAGACCTTCAGCAGCACCATTTTAAACTAAAACCTTCAGAGTTCTTCACCAATGTGCTGAATGCATTTTAGGTTGCATAAAAGTTGAAACTTGTCCAAATTTGGGAAAGAAGTATGTTTAAAATATTTGAAAAGCAATCGTGTGTATTTCAGTCTTTCTATTCCAGGGTCATATTTTATCTTGAATTGTGATGTTGGCATTGAATTATGAATACTAAATGTGCAAATATGCATATTCAATTATATAATGTAGGTGAATAATGCTGTTCAAATAATTAAGTTCAGGAAGAACATCAAGCATGGACCATGAACATTTACATCAGCACTTTGAAAATGGACAGAATGACAGATTTTTGTGTCAAAGGCACTGGTGAGCAGGGATCTTTGTAATAAGAACAATTCTTCCTCAACAGCATCCAAGTTAATGGCATGGTCCATCTCAGTTGCCCTCAGAGTTGCCCCGTTGTTTCTGTAGACTGCACCCCAGTTCCTGAGTGCCCTTCCCTGAAGGTCACCTAGATGTGCCATCTCCACTTCTCAGCAAGGACTCCCAAAGAGGCACTCTGGTCCCCAGCCTCCTGCCCCCTCACAACTTCAGGACTCCAGCAATGTCCATTCCAAGCCAAAACTTCTCTGGAAAAACACAGGTTAAACCAAATGCAGCTGCTTTTTGGGCAGTGGCCCAATTTAATGTCACAGCAAACAGAGCAAAGTCAGGCAAGGACTTGTGATGAGAGCAAAGACCCCGGAGAGCTGCGAACCTGAGGGGGGCCTCTTCCCCTGCAACTCCCTCTGGGCCTTAATTGCTTTGTGCATCCATAGGGTTCTGTTTTAAAGCAGGAAGGGGACTGTACACAGTCTGCTTTGCCGTCAGCCCAGGGCTCTTCTTAAGAGCAGAGGTTGCGTTTCCAGGTGACGACTCTAATGAAATGCAGGGCACAGCCTGTGTCAGCTGAGCCTGGCCTGACCCGCACCCGCCTGCAGGTCCTGTGCAGGGCTGCTGGCCACGTGGCTGAGGCACTCCTAGAGCACAGTCAGCGGCTCTAGGAGTGTCACAGATGTCCCCAGCCTGGAGAAAGTGGGAAAGGACTGAGAGAAGGTGCCGCTCAGATCCTCACCTCGGTATCAGCAGAGATCATCCATCAAGGTGGTCTCTTGGAGGATTTCCATGGTCAAGTCTAAAATGGATTCATTTTAATATTCCAATTCCAGAGCAGCCTGACAAGAAGAAAATAAAAACTCAGGCTAGATGTGGCACCGATGGAGCAGGCTTGAATTTGGAGCCTCTACATTGGCGTCACACAGTCATCAGCCCTGAGCAGCAGTAAGGCACCAATCCTGCTTCCTGTCATCTCCACATCATAGGCCTGTAGCACAGAGGGACAGAGGTGAGATGACAGCTCAGTCCTGGGCTGACCCTCCAAGGAAGTATGAAACTGGCTACTTTTCTGTGTTCCGAGGCTACACACCAGAGAGGCCATGAGAGCAAGGTGCCTCCCAGTCATGCAGAGGGTCAAGGGTGCATACCATCCCGAGTGCAGCTGCAGCCCGGCTGTAACTCTGTGGTGGAGCACTTGCTGGTACATGCAAGGTCCTGAGTTTGATCTCCAGTACTGGAAAAAAAAATCCTGGGTCACAAGTAAAAGCTACTGAAGTTTAAATCAGAGGAAAAGAATTCTAGGATCCTTAGGCAGAGCTCAGCTAATGACTTCCAGGCTCCCACTATGTTCTCTTCCCATGCAAAACTTGAACAGGGAGCCCGTGCATCTGCAAGCCTGCATTTCCATGAGATTGCTCCCAGCATGGTTGGCTGGAATCACTGGTGAAGGCAGAAAGGAGTTGGCTCTTCTTTGTGCTCTCACCTCCCACTGAAGACCTGGTAGTGCTCTGTTGCACATGTACTCAAGAATAAGCCATCTCTGCAAGCAGGCATTTGAAAGTGACAAGTGAGACCTAAGGGGGAGTTTAACAATGTGTTTGTGACAGATACGTTTGAATATGCAGGATTGGATAGATAACATTTCTCAACTGCTTCTTTAATTATAGCCTTGGAAGAGGAGGTTGTCAGTTCTACCTCCATTCAGGAAACGGTGTGTGATGCCTCCATTAATTATGACTGTCTATGAATTGCCAGAGAGGTCCCCAATTGTCCTACACCAACAATGCCTGGTGGTGGGTCTCAGGCAGGGGCTTCTAGAACACCCTTCTGTGGAGTGGTCAGTGCAGTTCTCCAAAAGAGGACTAAGGTGAACAGACCGGCCCTTCAAATTCATGCAGCCCCACCTCCAACTTTTGACCTGGTGTCCTATCATCATAAGTCCCATTTCTATAGCCCCTGTCACCCTGACACCAAATACCAACATCTGTCTATTATGATTGAAAAAGGGCTGTCTGACTCACTGAACTTTTGTCATCTATTGTTGGCAAAGAAGTAAATTCAGGAAACACTTGAACTCTCCTTTTCAAAAAAGCCAAATAACATGAATACTTCTTCAGCCTGGGGTGAAGACCAACACCCTGCTGAAGAGTGGACAGCACTTCATAACACATTTCCAAATCCCAGACTCTGAGAAGGAAAGTAGTAACTTTCCAATAGAGAGACCTACAGACTCCACCGGGGAGTCAAGCTCATCAGCCCAGTGATATCATGGTGACACCTCCAGTATATGATGCAATCCAAGAGAACCTCACCTCTGGGGTGTTGTTTCCAGGAGATCTCCTGAATCCTTCTGAAACAGGAGGAAAATGTCAGAGAAGGCAAAGTAAGGGACCTAGAACAGAATTCCTGGCCAGCACTCCTCAAAAGCAGAGCCACTCAAACAAGAAACTATCACAGACAAGAGATTGAAGAGACATATCAACAAAACGTCACATGCTACTCTGAGTTGAATCCCAAACCAGGAAAAGAACATTTAAAGAAACACTGGTGACATGTGTGACTGCACACATGGTGTGACACTACATAGCGTACAACCAGAGAAATGAAAAGTGGTGCTGCGAGTGTGTATAATGAGTCAAAATGCCTTCCGCTGTCATACATACCTAGTTAAAATAAATAAATAAATGTTTTAAAAATAGAAACATTAGTGAAATCCAGATGAAGTCTGATGTTTAGTTATAAGTAATGAAGCGGTATGTGTCTCTTAGTTTTGACGACATTCCATGGTCATGGAAGATGCTAACATGAAGGAACTAGAGGACATGGTCAGGGTAGGTAAGCCAGGCACATACGGTGTACATTTAGGGAGGTACTCACTCTTGGGGTCTTGCAAAAGCCAGTCCGGTATGAACCTGTGCTATAGTTTACAAGTGTAGAACTGTTCTATTAAAAAAATATATTACAGGGCTGGGGCTGGGGCTCGGTGGTAGCGTGCTTGCTGAGCAGGCATGCGGCACTGGGTTCGATCCCGGCACCACATAAAAATAAACAAAATAAAGGTATTGTGTCCAAAAAAATTACAAAAAGAAACCTCATCTGAACCTTGCAGTGTTCTCTTTAGGGTATGAAACAGCTGCATTATCAGCAAGAGAAAAGAGAATGTAACACACGAAGTCCAGGAAGTTGCAGCCTACTCCAGACCTGTGGGTGGAGGGGTCACTCTATCATTTCTGTCACCCAGGTGTACACAGGCCTGCCGTGAAATGTCCAGCTCAGAGAGACATGGTGTCACATGGCCCAAGCCACCAAATTTGGGGATTTTGGCACAAATGTCACTAGGAGAGTTTGGTGTACTACACTTAACTGCTCACAGGCAGCATGGATGACGCACTGTGGGTTCTGGTAAGAATTTCCAAGTTACTGAAACCTGTGGAATAAAACAAAAATAGCTCTGAGAAGGACATTTACAGAAACGAACGCCTACCTCACAGATGTGGAAGATATCAAATAAACAACCCAACAATGCACTGAATGAACTAGAAAAACAAGAACAAACCGAACCCAAAATTAGCAGAAGTAAATAAATGAGAAAAATCGGAGCAGAAATAAATGAAATTGAGGTTTGGGGAAAGATAAAATATTTAAGAAAACAGAGAGTAGGATTTTTGAAAAGATAAAACGACAAAATTTTGGCTTGACTAAAAAAAATATAATACCCATATAAATAAAAATCAGAGATGAAACAGACACAAAACTGGCACCACAGAAATACAAAGCAGCATTAGGGACATAGACAACTGTATGCCAAATTGGAAAGACCACACAAATGTATAAATTTCTAGACGCATAAAACCTATCAAGATGGAACGATGGAAAAATAGAGAAGCTAAAGAAGCCAATAACGAGCAAGGACATCGAATCTGTAGTAGAAAGTCTCCCACCAGGGAAAGGCCAGGACAGGTGGCCTCGATGAGGAACTCTTCCTCACCTCCTAGAACTTACAGCCCCTCTCCTCAGGCTGATCCTAGGTGAGTGAAAAATTGGCCAACATCATTCATCATCAGGAAGATGCAAATCGAAACCAGGAAGAGATACCGTCACACCCCAATCCAAATGGCCATTATCAAAAAGACCAAGAGTGAAAAATATGGCAAAGACCCAGAGAAAGAGAGCACCCAAATTAGTCGAGCCATTACAGAAAACAGTACGGAAGTGCCTCCATCAGAACTAGCGATTCCCAGGCTCGATGCAGCACCATCCACGATGACCAAGACATAGAAACAACCTCAGCGTCCACTGAGGGATGAATGAGCACACACCAGGGAGCATTATTCAGCCACGAAAAATCAGAAGACTTATCATTTGCACCAGATGGATGGCACTGGAGGACACTGTGTCAAGTGAAGTAAGTCAGTCACAGAAAGACAAACCCGTTTCCACTTATATGTAGAAGCTTAAAAACTCAATCTCATGGAACTAGAGAGTAGAATGGTGGTTACCTTCTAGCTACAAAGGTGGGGGTGAGAGGAGATGGAGGCAAGATGGTTAACAGGTGCAGAGGTGCAGGTGGACAGGGAACTAGCTCCCCCCATTCTATAGCACAGCAGGGTGACTGTGGTTGACAGCAATTTATTGTATATTGCAACATAGCAAGTGGAGAGGGTTTTAAATGTTTCCAACACAAAGAAATGAGACATGTTTAAGGTGATGAATATGCCCATTACTCTGAGCTAATAATCACATGTTCTATGCATGCATGAAGTATAACATTTATTCCATAAGTATGTACAATTATTATGTATTGTTTTTTTAAAAAAAAATAATGTATTATTAAAAGAATTTCCTTTTTCTGTTCCCTAGAGAACTTCCCCCAAATCAGGATGGACAGCACGAAGCTGAACCCAGAGTTCTGGAACCCCTGTTGGTCTGGCCGCTCACAATCTACCTCTGCACTGGCACCGGGGTGTGACCATTAGAGAGGGGTCTCTTGGCCCTCGCTTGTTGATCACTGTAGTGAGCTACGTGGGGCGGAGGCCTCTCTCCCTCCGGGCCTTCCTGGGTCTGTGTCTCGCTGGGGAATGAACACTGTGCCCTTGATCCACCACAGCCAGGCACGGAGCCTGACAGAGGAAGGAAAGAGATTTAAATTCTTTTAGGGGGAGAGTCACCTCCCACTTGAACTGAGAGCTAAAAAGAGTTCCGCCATGTGTGCAGCGCCACGTAACTTCCGGTGTAATGCCACCAAACACCCACACGTGGAAAACAGAGCAGCCAGCTCTTCGCCCCCACTGTCCAGCTCCGAGCTGCGGGAGCTGCTGCCCATGTGACAGATAGTGACAGGTGGCATTCTTCTCCCTGATGGATGAGGTGAAAGGCAGATTCGGGATTGCAGAATCTCACCTGAGGAGCAGCCTGAATGTCGAGGGGACAAAGAACACCACGTGCACTCCAGCTACGTTTTCAAGAGCCCCCAGAATCCTTCTGCCTGACGATCCCTCTCTCTCTGTTAGAACTGCCAATTTTGAGTTTCTCACTATTTTTATTTTCTTGAGTAATGATCATTTTTATAAATAGCCTTTTTAAATGTCAAACTAACTGGTTGAATAATTTATCTCTACTTCTTATCCTGAGTAGGTTAACCCATGTTTCATTTTCTTGGGCACGTTTGAAGGATTGGGGGAAGGGCTTTCAGAAACAAGCACCAGAGTGAGCAGTTCTGTTAGTGAAGGTGTTGGCTCCCTCTTCTCCCACGGGTGGAACGAGGATCCGTGGGGTTGGAAGGTGGTCATCTTCACCATGCCCTGTTTCTACTGGGGTCTGAATGCTCATGGCTCATCCCCTAGCCAAGGTCAATTAGGTCACATTGGAACCAGCCAAAAGCAACCAACCAGGGGCCAAAGAAGGTCTTCATAGTCAAACCTTGACTTTGATTCCTCAGAGCAGAAGGCTGCTGCCCAGTGCACCTGCCCAGTGCTGGGCATGACGGACACTTGTCCATTTGTCTGGCTCTGGGTTCCTTTGTTGGATCCAGTAGGAACCAGCTCACAGCGGGCTGAAGAGACCAGGAAGTTCCGCTTGACGTAGACCATGGTTCTCAAAATGTGGGCCCAGACCAGCAGCCCCTGGGAACTTGTCAGAAATGAACATTCTCATCCCTCCTCCGGACGGCCGAACCAGAAACACCGGGTGGGGCTTAGTACCCATGAATTGGCACGCCGTCCAGACCTCCCAATGTGCCCTCAGATGCCAGGACTCCTGCTCTAGGACCCTGGTTTCAAACTTGGCTGTACATTAAAGAAAGAAAGAAACAAAGACTGCTGACATTTTGACCCTTAGCGATCATGATTCATTTGACATGGGATGTGGTGTGGACATGAGAATTTCCTGAATTCTCCAGTGAATCGGATGGGCAGCAGGGTTGGAGAACTGCTGGCCTGGAACGATCCAGAAGCCTGAAGCCTAGGTGCACCCTGTGGGAATGCTGCTCTTTCTCCCAGGTCCTGAGTTTCTGTATCTGTCTGAAGGTAGGTCTAAAGCAAGGTTTGCTTCCCTAGCTGCACCTTAGGGTGACCTGGGGTATTTCCAAAGATTCCTAGGAAGTTTTTCTTTCTTCTCCACCAGCGTTATTTCTCAGGTAACCAGTGTGCATCCAGGGTTGAGGATCAAAGACCACCCGGCCTGTCTCCCCCCGGGTAGATGTCTTCCTCCGTTAGCAACATCTGAAGGGGTTTCTGAGATCAGCCGGGGGTGGGAGCCCCTGCCAGTGGGGAGCCTGCTGAGGAGTTGGGGATGTTCCAGGTCCTGGCTGTCCACAGTCCTCCTGATCACACTTCAATGACCCACAGGTTCCTGTACCATCCCTGGGACCTCCAGCTGCAGAGAACAGTTGTTCCATGTGAGAGACGCCTTCCAGGACACTGGCTTCCCGCCCAGGTCTCCAGTCAGAACCCTTTCTCTCACTGCATGCTTACTTTTTGCACAGAAGAACAGAAAAGATGTCTCTTTTCTCCTTCAATGCTCCTTGTTTGCATTCAGGGGCATCCCTAATTAGGGCAATTTTATGAAAATTTTTAAAATAAATAATCCCAAATTGCATTTAGCATAGCCAGTTTCACCATAATTAAAATGCCCTGGTAGATGTAAATGGCCTCGAGAAAAGCAAGGCCTCCATTTAAGTTTCTAAAGCTAGCTTGCAAATTCCTACTTAAAAGCTCCTCTCCGCAGCCTTCCTCCATCCGGGAAGCCCTCCCTCATTTCCCTCAAAGTAGGGGAAGTTCCTGTTCAAGGCTCTCCCATCTTGGAAGGCCTTCCCTCCCCGTCACCTAACAGCACCTGCTGCCTAAGATTCCTGGGGAGTTGAGTCCTCTCTATCCAGCGAGGACAGAAGAGGGCCATGTGGCTTCCTCTTGCACCCCCAGGACTTGCCCTAGGGGCTGGTACGTGGTCAGGGAAACAGAATGGTATTCCTACTATGCTAGTTCCTGTCTTGGCACTTTTCTCTGGCCCTTCCTGGGTGAGAAGGTGGAAGAGGTGAAATCAAGAGGGTCTCTGGGAAATGCAACATCCCGCATGGAAGTTTCAAACCAAGAGCGGAGGAATGCTTCCCTTTCAGGAGGGTGGCACACGGCCTTGGCACTGTTCAGTGTGGGTGTGCTGTGTTTGGGGTCGCTTCTGCTCAAGATGAAGCACAAAACAGGGCCCTGTGGGTGAGTCCGTCAGAGAGGCTGGCTTGCCTCTCTGATACAGCTCACCAGGCTCCCTGCTTCTCCTGAGCAGCCCTCTCCCTGGCTTCACAGAGACCACAGCTTTCTACCCTCTCAAGTCCTGGAAGGGCACGTGGAAGCACGTGTCAGGTTCTTTTGATGAGGCTTCATTGCGAGGTAAGCTGGGATACAGACCCAGCAGAAGCAGGACAGCCTGGGTCCATGCCCGCTCCTGGCTAAGGTGGGGGAACCCTGGTGTCATGCACATCTCCCTCTGTACCTTGCCCAAGGGCAGAGAGGCCAAGAGAGACTTGCAGAAGGTTCTGGAAAGCAATGGTAGAAAGGGTAGGCACGGGTCTCGCCAGCTCCTTGGCATGCCAGCCATCTGCACCACCTTGTCCCACGGGCCAGTGCTTGGGGA
Source organism: Ictidomys tridecemlineatus (assembly GCF_052094955.1). NCBI lineage: Eukaryota > Metazoa > Chordata > Mammalia > Rodentia > Sciuridae > Ictidomys > Ictidomys tridecemlineatus. The sequence continues at coordinate 258,166,971 of NC_135477.1, read as the reverse complement.
GGAGTGCTGTCTGTCACTCCCCTGAGAGGCACATCTCCTGCCTCCCGTCGACCACCTAGTCAGCCACCCAGCACAGTGCCACTGGTCCTCGGCAGCGTATGCGAGTCTGTCATGTCTTTCTCACCCCACCCAAGGCAGCCCACCACATTAAATTTCACACCTGCCCATAAAAACCCAGGGTGGAGCAGTATTCAGTGATTCCCGGAGATGCTGCAAAGAGAAGCTTTAGAGCCAGAAACACTCAGACCCGGATGATACCCTCCACCAGGGCTGGGGCCCTGCAGCAGCCCGACTCCTAGCAAGCTGTGTGCACCTCTGCCCAGAATTCCCCTGAAAGCTTTGTGAGGCTTGCTGCAACCTGGGACCCTCTGCAGCAAGAGGGCAGCTGCCCCTTCCCCTTCTCTAGCCCTTCCTGGGTGAGAAGGACATTTTTCTTCAGAAAACACTCTCAGGACAGGAGACCTGAGTCTGGTGCTCACTTCCATTGTAACCAAGCATGACCTCAGGCGGACAGGACACACACTGAACCTCCTCCTCCTAAGTGAGACAGGCATGGTGACGTGGACAATCTGGTGCTGGACGAACCTCAGTATCCAAGACAGACTTTGCAACTCTGAACAGGACAACCCTTGACAGCACTTGGGAAATGCCTTTGTTTTGTTTGCTGGTTTTAACGATGTTTTCTCCTGTCCTTTCCACTCATTCTTTACCCTTTCTTAGAAGAAGCCCGTTTCTAATTTTAACCACAGGAGCTTTGGCCCTGTGGTTAAGCTCAAGGGTGTGGACAAAACCTGGGGACAGTCATTTCATCATTCCAGGCCTGTCTCCAAGTTTGAAATTGGAGAAATAGTCCACCGGGACCCCTCAGCAAAGGAGGGCATGTGATGCCGGCCACGCTGTGGGGGTGCAGGCCACAGACGGCCACAGGCCAGGTCACAGGCCACACACAGCAGGCACTCTCCTTCATCTACATGCAGAGGAGGGATACTGTCCAAAGGGTTGAGACTCATGCCTCAGAAGAGTGGACAGGGAGTGGGCCTTTGCCTTTTATAGATTTAGTGGTGTGTAAATATATTTAACAAACATCTTGCTTTGGCGATTAAACTAACTTTGGAAAAGCACAAATGAAGTCCTCTGGCTTTGACTTGACGCTGGGGTCTCTCTGGGAGGGAGGAGGGCAGGAAGAAGCTGCTGAGCCAGACCTATTCTGAAGAAGGTGAACCTGAGGGAGGAAGGAGGGTCCTGGGGATTGGGGCCAGAGGCCATGGGCATCCGCCTGCGGGGACCTGTAGCGGGAGGCAGGGCACAGCCAGTGCCCAGAGGCCAGATCCTCTCAGAGACTGCACAGGAAGGAGACTATTCAGGGAGACCAAGCCCCAAAGGAGGACTATTTATAAAAAATCTGACCAGGGAGCCTGGGGTAGGAAGGTCCCCATGGGGACGCAGGAAGAGCATTAGGTGACACAGCATGCAGAGGAGGAGGGTCGCTGGAAGAGAAAGGTGCTCAGGAGGGAAGGGAAGGTGGAGGAGGTCCAGGATGAAAGGCCCATGGGCCAGGGCATCTGGGATAAGGGGCTGAAGACAGAATGTGGAGAGGCCCTGAAAAATGGAGCTGAGTTATCCTTGACCCCACCGCCCATTTTACAAGAAAGTAAAACCAAGGGACAGTGGGCATAAGGGATTTATACAGCCCCACACACACCCCATAATCTCTGATGGCATCTGCCAGGTGAGAGGAAGAGCAGGTGTTGGATGATGTAGCAAATCATGGAGTCCAAGCTGTAGCCTGGGAAGGCCTGGTGAGCCTTAGGCTGGCCCCTACCCAGACCCATGCCCCTCACACCTGGACATCTTCCCACTAATAAGCTGCAAGGAGTTTCCAACATGGCTCACTTCCAAGGCCATGTGGGCTTATTTTAATGAGCAACTAATGGACACATGATGGAGATCAACTTTCCCGATAGACTTGGTACCCTGACCAGAGATTCCCCGAAACCTCCACAAGCCCCACTTAGGAAGTGGGGGGGTGCTGGGGAGAGGAGGCCTGGTTTAGGAGGTTGGGGTCCTCTCTCGCGTCCCTGGACTGACTGCACCTTGGAAACAGGGAGCATCTTCAGCTTCGTTTCCGCCGCGTCACCAAGCGTTTGGGAGAGCCGACAAGGGGGGCAACTCGGCAACTCAGCATGCCTCCGAAGCCCACCTGGCGATATCTGGGGACACTGGTGGTCATGCCGAGAGGGGCTGTGGCCACTGGCATTTAGTGGTCAAGGGGCAAGGGTGCTGCCAGGCATCTGCAATGCACAGGGCCCTTCCCAGGGACCATGACCTGCCCCAACACCAACAGTGGCAAGGGGAGAGGCCTGCTGGAACCCTCCAAGGTCCAGGTTCTAAACTGTTGGGACGTCCTCAAGCTCCAGGTTCATTCATTCAAACTCATCACAGCTACCTTACGTTCTGAGATCATCACAGCTGAGACGCCTGAGGGTCAGGCAGTCCACAGAAGAGAGTGGGAAGACAGGCCTCCAGGGCCACCCAGAGGCTTCCATTCAGGCTGCAGTCAGCCCATCTCATCAGAGGGTAAATAAAGAAGTGGGCCCCAAATGGGACGAGTGCTCCTTCTGCCTCTGACTGGTCACCTTGGCAGCTTCCCTGACATGCCTCACATTAGCAGCCCAGGCAGGAGCCCAGACCACATTAGCCCTGTGCACCCAAGGTCGGCCGAAGGAGAGGCGTGTAATTACACCAGGCGGGAGACAGAGCTGCCCAAATTACATGTTTCCCCAGCTTCCCATTTTACAATTTAATAATATCTCCTATAATCACACACTGCTCCAGCATGTGATGTCACCGACACACTCACGCCCCCCTTCAGGGGGAATTTCAGAGGCTACGCTGCTCTCCAGTGCATCCCCCACGCACTTCAAGATGTTCCCGTCTGCTTATAGGTCTCACTAATAAGAATAGGAAAAGACGCAGCCAGGCAGCCACCAGAAGGGACTCCTTCCCGTGGAGCCTCTGTGCTTTCACTGGTTCTGGGTACACGTCACTTACTGGAGCCAAGGCGAGTCTGGTCCTGAGCCTGGTGAAGACCCTGCGGTGAACTCAGCCCCACCCTGCAGTGTGCCCTGAGTCTGGGCCACTGCCACCCCCTTTAGTGGAGTCCCAGGCCTTGCGTGCTAGTGACAGATGGGGTCCCCACAGAAGGGCGTCCTCACAGCCCTGGAGCCCAGACTCAGGCCAAGGTGTCAGTGGGCCGTGCTCCTCCTGGGGCCCGAGGACAGCCTTCTTCTCCCTGGGTCTCCTCATCTTCTCTGTGCCTGTCTGTCTCTGGGTCCAAGTTTCCCCTTCTGACAAGGACACAGGTCATGGTGATGAGGCCCAGCCTAGGGGCCTCGCTTTATCATCTCTGTAAAGACCTATTTCCAAATAAGGGCACATTCTAAAGTGTGGAGGTTAGGGCTTCAACTTCCCTTTAGGTGGGGGTGGGGTCACAACTCAACTCTTGACCCACTTGTTCCTCTGGCTTGTTCCCGGGTCAACACACAGGAGGGAGACGCAGTTGCAGAGGGCTCCTGAGCACCAGGCTTCTGGCAAAGGCCTTTGTGCACATCTCAGACCTGATCCTGCCACCAACCCCAGGCACTCCCTCTTGTCTTTGTCCCCACAGCTGGAGGCGGCCGAGTCAGCACTGGAGACTGGGCCTGACCAGTCGCAAGGCTCAGGTCCTTCCCAGTCCAACCTGCCCCTTCCTGCTGCTCCTCGTTCCCCTTGTAATTAAAGTCAGCCAGCCTTAATTTAGCTCCTGCAAGGAGCCCACAGCTCCTCCAGAGAAAGCCAGAAACCCCTCGTGGGTTGTAAACGTGTCATTGGGAAACTCGTTTCCACAATTCTATATTTTTAACTTGGGAGTCAAGCATAAGCCTTCGGCTTTGTAGTTCGTCTTCTAAGCAGAGCTATTATGGTATTAGAGATCCTGTCTCCGATTATTTGTTTTCCATTGTTGCTTCACGCAGAATTCCTTGCCTGTGGAGCAGAAGGAAGACAGGCACCACCCCGGGCAGTTGGTTCCCACTGAATCTCAGCCAGGGTGGTGCCCAGGGCCGTGGGCCTCATCCCATGGAGGTCAGAGGTTGGGGCCCAGGAGGCCGGCCGCAGGGTGCTGGGCCCTGACAGGGAAGCACGCGCCCAGGTCAAACTCCAGATGAAGACACGGCTTCCTCTCTGGTTGTTCCCGCTCACCTCCGCCCAGCTCCCCTTGCTGGTCCTGCCAACCCTGGACTTGGAAGCAGACTGAGTTCCTTGCCCCACAAATCGACTTATTTAATTCTGCGCATTTAAATTCTGTCAGTGACATGAGACCACCTTCACCAGGAAGAAACCACTGGAATGGGAATTGGGACAGGCTTCATGGGACAGCAGCCGGGGACCGTGGCCTGGCATTGCCAGCGTCTTGGAGGAGTGGGGCCTCCTGCGCCCTGTGTTGCTTCCCCTGCCTGGGTCCCTGCTTGCCGCTTCCGTAGGAGCACTGCTGTTCTGTGTGCTCCCATTCCCCGTCATGGCGGAATTCTGGCCCCAAGGACTTGTTGCTGTCCTAACCCTGGGAGCTGTGAACCTGACCTTATGTGGAGAGAGGCTCAGGTTAAGACAGGATCCCAATGACTGGAGTCCTTAAGAGATGAGGGGGACGCCATGTGAAGTCAGACGTGCAGGAGGAAGGTGGCATGGTGACGGGGGACCTGGGTGCTGCAGCGGCGGCCTAGGGACACTGAGGACTCATGGAGCCATGAAGCCCAGGCCAAGGCTGAGAGGACTCTACCTGGAGTCTCAAAGGGAGCCGCGTGGCTCTGCCACCAGGTTGACCTTGAACTTCTGGCCCCCAGAACTCACAAGGACACCCGTGTGTTGTTCTGCCTGGTTCATGGCTCTTGGTCATGGCAGCCAGGACCAGCGCGGCTCCCCTCGTCTCCCTCGCCACTTACTCATGGGCGCTGGCCGGAGGCACAACCGCTCAGTGAAAACCAGCCCAAGGACCCACCGGGCTGGTGAAGAGCTGCATTCAGCTCAGGGAGTGGGTTACTCCCTCAGCTGTGAGGGGGCTGCACAATCCTCCGCCACTCCCTGTTTACCACCTCCTTTGTCCTGGAGCCAGGACTGAGGACAAGCCATTCCCGTGCGGTGGCAGGTGGCACCCGCTGTCCCTGTGAGTCACTGTGGCACCCACAGCACAGGGCTCCTTCCTTCAACAGGAGCTGTCCCCAGGGAGCGGGTGAGTGGGCCTCAAAGTGGAGGTGGACTCACTCTGAGAGTCAGAGCGGGACTCAGAGAAAGCCGCCCGAGACCGACACCCTGGAGACGAGCCGTGCCTGTCCACTGGCAGGCATCACGGTCCCCTGGAGCACCTTCAGAGCACTTGGGCCTCTGGGGGGGGGGGGGTTGCTGGAGCGGGAGCAGGCCTGCCCACGTGCCTTAGTAATGGCCACCGAGGCCCAGATGATTCAGTCTTGGGGGAAAGACGGCAGCGGAGGGAGCTCTCATTAGCTCTGCTTGTCCCACAGCCACCCAGGATGTGGTCTCCTCCTCTTGTTTTCCTGGTGCAATCCCCTGTCTCCATCCAGGATTCCTCAGACAAGATGTCAGTTCCTGCACTGTCCCAGGTGGGCATGTCAGTCCTGGAGGAGACCCTCTGTCCCTGTCCAGGACCATGTCTTTCCGACTCACCCACAGAGACGCAGACCAGGAAGTGACCCCAGCTGACCTGGCCAGAGCTCTGGCCATACAGGACTACCATGCCAGGCTGTCCCCCTCCCAGAGCCCAACCCTGTGCCCAGCCAGCTGCCTTGGGGCCTCCAGAGCCAGGGGACAACCCTGAGGAGGGTTCTGGGCCCACACAGGCCCCTCGAGTCAGCCATGCTGACCATTAGGACAGTGTCCCCTGGCTGCAGTGAGTGAGACCTGCCCAATGAGAGGACAGGCTGGAATGCACTGGCAAGGCCTCCCGCTCACCAGAACAGAGCTCCCTCGGTCATGGCGGCTCTCCCGCCCGCCTGCTGTGCAGCCTCTGCAGAGAGCCGCCCTCTCTGAGCTGACTCAGTAGGACCAAGGCTTCCTCCTCCTGTGCCCAGCACCCAGGCTGCCTCGGCTCAGCACATCACATGGAGAGACCTGTTTGCTGCCCCTCCTCTCCAGCTAAGCCAGCAACCCCATGTCTGAGCCTCTCTCAAGAGGGCCAAGTATCTGCAAGACAAGCCCAAACCCCATGCAGGTAAGCCTGGGAGTGCCCAGGGTGAGAGGGCTAAGCCAGAACAGAAGGCCCAGAAGCCCTGGCGATGCTTCGATTCCATTCTTCCTTTGCTTTCTTTCTCTCTTTCATTGTAAAAGCCTAGAAAATCTGTCACATCTGACGGATGTCGATGAGTGAATGAATGAGTGTGACCTTCATGTGCCTTCCTTGGAGTAAAAGGAAGCGTTTATAAGGGACCTGCTTGTTCTGAGTACAGCACTATGAAGGTTGCTCTCCTGTCACATTTTGACTCTCTAGAATTCACATCTGACATGAAAGGCGAATGCTACGTGAAAAGTGAACAATGTATTTTTCACACCTGCAAAACTGATGAACAGCAGGCCTCATTTGACTCGAATAAAACAAAAATGATTTGACTCTGGAATTGGCTTAAATAGAGAGTTGCAGATATGAGCCACGAGTTGTAAAAGCGGGCAGATGAAATCCAGCGTGGAAGGGCTTTCTGTGACAGACGCCAGCGTGGCAGCGACGATGAGCGGGCTGGGGATCAAAGCTGGCAGTGCCAAGGCTTATTAACCTTTCTCATTCTTTGTGCAGGAAAGGCCTGGGTTAAATGATGTCTTCTTTTTCAAGCTTCAAACAAACAACATCTCATTAAATTTCACCAACTGGACTCAAACATTTACACAGTAGAGAAGAAAAATCCCTCCGACAAGCAAGAGATTAAGAAATGATTTTGAAAACAAGTGGGTAATGGAGGAAAGAAGGAATGAATCAGGTGATGTTGGCCAACACAGGAGTCCCTGGTTCTCATGGAAGGGGACCTAGCAAAGACAGCTCATGGAAGTGAGAATTCACTTCTCAAAGGACACAGGGACACACAGGGAAGGACGTTTTCATAAGGGTGGTGACAGTCTCCTGGTTACCAAGCCATCTTTTTCCTTCGTCAGCAAACAAGTGTTGGTCAATGTTCTTTCTGATTACCTATGCTGTCAATGCACATGCCCTGCTCCCTGGATTTAAATGGTCTGAGAACAGGACCTACCTTCCTTCTCCCTGATGCATGCAGGTGCAGGGACCAATGCTGGTTTACTGGGGAACACACCCAGAGTGCCTGATTCTAATTATATCACTGTCATAACACGTGTGTACACATGACACATAGACGACATCACACATGACACACATTATGCCATCTACACTGAAGCATGCATAGACACAGGTGCCCATGTGTGAGCATGTGTCTAACAGTTACCAGCAGATCATATTGGAGAACCTGAGTCTCCCTGCACCTGATTAAGACACAGTTAGTCTTTGTCCTTGGACCTAGATCATCTCTAAAGACCTCTGATAGATGAACAGATGGATGGATGGAAAGGTGGATGGATGAGAGGAGCTACTGACACATGCACATGTACCAGGAGCTAACGACACTTGTAGTATAGGAGCACTGAAATGGGTGTCATGTTTGCTGCAGTTAGTTTATAAAATAATTCCAACATTTCTCTAAAGGCAGAGAGTTTTTTTAAAAAAGGTCAGAGGAATGAAGGGTGCAGCAGATTCTCAGTACCAGTGATCTTCTTTAGAGGTATCACTTCCCCCAAACCACAACCTTATTTATTTATTTATTTATTTATTTATTTATTTATTTATTTATTTATTCATTTATTTGGGGGTATTACTAATTGATCCCAGGGCCCGTAACCACTTAGTCACATCCCCAGCCCTCTTTTATATTTTATTTAGAGACAGGGTCTTGCTAATTTCTTAGCACCCCCCACCCATTGCTGAGGCTAGCTTTGAATCTCCTGGCTCAGTGGAGCCATTGGGATTACAGGTGTGCACTACTGAAGCCCAAACCACAACCTTTTACGTACATTTCTAAGCAGCACTCCAAGGTCACTCTGGGAAGGGCATCTTTAGTGTTCCATTGCCTTTTCCTCTCTTGGCAAAGACAGGTCACAGAGAAATAAGTGAAGGAGCCTCAGTGCAGCACCTAGAGAACCCCTGGCCACCAAGAGCCTGCAGTTCACCACTAACCTGTCGGACAGCTTCCCATCACTGTGATGGAGCATCTGCGCTGGAAGTGTTTATAGTTCTGAGCTTTCAGTCCACGCAGGATGGCCGCATTGTCTTGGAGCTGGTGGCAGAGCAGAACGTCAGGGCAGGGAGCATGTGGTACAGCACACCTGCTCCCCCGTGGCAGCTGGGAAGCAAAGGGAAAGGGTGGAAGAGGTCGAGGTTGCACATCCCAGTCAGGGACAGGCTCCGGTGGCCCGCCGGCCTTCCACTAGCCCCCACTGCCCAAAGGTTCTGCCACCTTCGGATGGTGCACAGGCTGCTGACCAGCTCTTTCCCCTACGGCCTTTGGGGGATGTTTCAGATCCAAACAGTAGCAACCAGAAGCTGGTCCCTGCAGTAAATGCAAGGCTCTTGCCCAGGGCCAACCCACCCCTGGGGAGGCTGAGCACTGTCTGTAGATGTTAATTGTCATGGGTGCTACTGGCATCTATCAAGTGGTAGAGACAGGGATGTCACTAAAGGCCCTGTGATGCACGGGACAGCCTCTAAAACCAAGAATTATTCTGCTCAAAATGTCAACAGCACCAAAGCTGGAAAACCCTGGATTGGATCTCTGAGGATTTAGACATTTGAAAGGAAAATAAAATGGAAGAGGCCCATTGCTGATGTCTTGTAGATCACTTGGGGGTGACCACAAATATTTAATGGATGATTAATACGGCATCTATTTTGGAAATGTTGCAACCATTCTGATTATGTATCACTCTTATTTTATTGCTGAAGACGTGTAAATCTCACAGAAGCTAAATAACTTGCCCCAAAGTAACCCAACAAATGGTTCACCAAAATCTGTACTTAAACAAAAACCCTTCCCTGGAGCCCGAGAGATGTAAGTCCAAGGCCAAGGGGGGGGGTGGTCTCACTGTGGTGAGAAAACTGCCCTTACAGATGCTGGCACAGCTGGGAATCAGTAGAGCCAAGGACAAGCATCAGCTCACCAGGGACAAAGCCAGTGCCATTGTCATGGGACAGTGGGCTGGGCACATTGCAACACTGATATCCAAAGGGACATTCATATCCCTCTAGAAGGTACAGAGAGACCAGGCCTCATCTTTGATCACACAGCAACAATTGTTTGTCCAATGGATGTAAGATTCTTGATGCTCTGGTCAAAGACAATTTCCAGATTTGACAATTTTTACATTTAGATGTTCTTATTTGAGAGGGGAGAGGAAAAAAAATTAATTAAACTGATCCCAGATGAGCCGAGGTCAGGTGATAGGACACTAGCAGTCAACTCCTTAATAAATAAACAGGTCTGACCCAGAATTTCAGGGAAGTCTCCTTAAAACAGTGGAATATTTTCAGGCTTATTTTCAAGATTTCCTTCATTCATGCATTCCTAGTCAATGCTATTCCCAAATCCATAAGTTTCACCTTTTATAAAACCCAGCAAATCGTGGACCTTTAAAAAGCTGGCCTGCCTTAAGGCTTCCTGACCTCACAAGGTGGCATTGCACGAACGTCACAAGATGAATCTCATTTCCTCCTCGCATGCAATCTTGTTCTATGTCGCAGCACAGCTTTTGTGTAGAACTTTTAAAAATAGCCCATTTGGGTTCCAAGCCAGAGCTAGCTCATCCTTGCCTGGCATTGCCTTGGAGAGCTTCCCAGGCTGGAGGCCGTGAGGTGCCGGAGCCCGCGGGATGGAGCCGGGCCCAGAGACCAAGGCTCGGGAAAGCTGTGTGGACCTGACTTGAGGAGCCAAATGGGTCGTGGCCTGGGGAGCCATTCTCTGGAACAGCTCTCGGGACCCTGTCTCTCAAAGCCAGCGGTGGACTAGCTAGGTTTCTGCAGCTCTTCTAGATGGGAGACAGGGAGCAACCACTGGGGCCCCGGAACGGACTGCACAGGCCGCTGGGCAGCTGGCTTGGTGGCTGGGCCATGCCCTCCCTGGCTGGCTGTCTCCTTCCTCCCTCTTTCAGAGACCTGAAAGCCTGACTTTCCACCCTCCTGAGGAGTCAGGGAGGCCAGAGTGGGAAGGTGCTTTCATCCCTCTGGATGCTGTTCTGTGGTCTCTGGGAAGGAGGAGAGGCCAGGATTCCTCCCTTGGCTTCTCCAGCACAGGCTCCATGAGCACAGTCTTGTCGTCCTCATTGAGTACCTACAAGTGCCAGGGACACTACTGGACAGTGAGGGATGCAGAGGAGGCGAGACCACAGGCAGTTCATAACCTACTTGGGGTAAAAAGTAAGCAAGACCAGCTATTAAATGAACGCTGTTAAATAGAGGGATGGAGAAAGGTTTGCCTCCCCTCCTGCCCAGGGGATGCCCCCAGCACAACCAGCAAAGCAGAGGGCAAGTTAGCCTTCTGGGGCTGCGCTGGAGTCTGTCATCTGTCTGTCTGTCTGACCTCAGGTGGCCAGGATGGAATGCCAGGTATTAAGGTTTAAAAGGCCACTGTGTGTGGTCTGGGGACCTAACTCTGATGCATCTGAGTATTTTTAGGACTAAGAGATTTTGTTCTCTAACAGACTTAAAAGTTGAGCCTGGGGAACACAGGCCATCCCAAAGCAGGGCCTGCTGCATTTACACCTTCAGCTGAACCCTCTGGGGAAGAAACTTAAAATCCAAGCTACAGCCATGTAGGGCCAGCAGGGAAACCGTGCCAAGGACACAAAGTGCCACTGGGTTAACAGCCTCCTCATGGGGGGTGGGGTGGTAGGCTCCAGCTGTCTTAGCAAGGGCCACACAGCACATGGCTCAGGCACAGCAGCTTGTTCTCCTGCAGTGCTGAGGCTGGAAGTCCAAGACCAAGGTGTAGGTGGGGCTGGTTCCTTCCCAGGCTTCTCTCCTTGGCATGTAGAAGACATTGTCTCCCTGTGTCCTCACATGTGACTTTTAGGAGCCAGGAGGCTTGCAGTAGGACTCACCTAGGTGACCTTGTATAGTGGACCCTTTAAAGGCCCTATCTCCAAACACTGTCACTTCTCAGTGACACTTCGGGCTCAGGACTTCAACACAGAAATTTTCAATGGTATATAATTCATCCCATAAAGGGGAAAAAAATGTGTGTCTTGGGGAGAAAGGGGTGGATACAACATTTTCCTGACCCCCAATTCATGCTCATTTCAACATGGTTGTGTTGAACTGAAACAAATTTGGCCTAAACCAGCTTCCATTCTTGTGTAATAAATCTGACCCAAAGCAGACTATATATAGTGAACTGTACCCCTTGCAGGCTGGGTAAACAAATTATAAGCTAAGAGTCTACTCTCGTCGCCGAGCAACTGCATCTCAGCCATTCACAGCAGTTGAGCTACAGCCAATCACAGGTTGCCGACTCATCAGACCCGGTCCATATAAAGAAAACTCCCAAGGCAGCCAATCAGGTTGCTTCTGGATATCACTTTCTTTTCTCTGATTAGAAGTAGAATCTGGTCCAGAATGATGCAGAACCTAGAACCTTTCATTCTTATTCAAGTAAACTGTTAAACTGAGCTGGTCTTCATCTTTCTCTTAGCAGTTGAATTATCCAAATAAACAGTCCTTCTAGGTCATTACAGGGGACTGGGGAAGGTGAAATAAGGCTATCCAGGGAAAGTGACTCTGGAGACCAGGAGCAGATCATTTTCAACATGAGCAGGGAAGGGGACAGGTAGAACTGATGCTTGGAAGAGCCTTGCAGGACAAGGGGAACTGACCCCCAGTTCCCATCGTCCTGCAAGGTGTGGAAGTAAGGGCTGATCTGCCCGCCTCTGATTCAGTCAGGACTGGGTCTGGTGCTGGAATAAACAGGCAGTTCAACATGTACACTCGATGTGACCGAAATGGATGACAGTGATCAAAGAGGGCCCATGTCTCATCTTGAGCAGCTCTTCCACCTCTCAAAACCCCTTTAGAAAATATAAATATCTTCTTGAATATTCTGCCTTACAAGAAACCTGCTATATTCTAAATTCCTCCAGTTGAAAACCAAAACGCTGTTTATATAATGGGTTGGAAAATAAAAGGAAAATATTAGAAGGCATTCTTCATGAATTCTGATAAGGATATTATTCTGTGCAGAGGCATCCTAATTATAAAGCTACACAATAACCCTCAATTCCAACAGAGTTATTCTTCTCTATCAGGCAGATGGTAATTGCTTTTAAATATGTGCATGCATGCATGTGCGTGTGCATGTGTGTATACAACTCACGTCTCATCTGTTTTGAGAAAGTAATATCTGTCTTTTAAAATTAGCTATTTTTTTTTACTCTGTAAAGACTAATTCTGAATAAAATATCTTTTCAGAAAATATTGCTGGCCTAAACTGAAAAGAAACACACACACACAAAAGGAAGAAAGTTAAAAAAAATGAGTATTTTCTCAGAGAAGATGAGATTGCAAAGTGACGAGACTCAGAGGGAAGTCTTCTAAGCTTTTGCTCCTAGCTACTTGTGAATGCAGAGAGCAAAAGGAAGTTTTTTTGGATTTTCCTGTGTATGAACACACCCTGTGCAGACTAGCCCACATCCCAGGGTAAAAGAGAATTCTGCACATGTTAGGAATAACTCAGTGCAATTGCTCCCAAGGTCCTACCAGGATAATTCCCCTTCTTTAAAAGATGGCTTCGTGTAGAGTGTTTCAGCTTTAGCCCTGAATAATATTCTCCTACCTATAAAATGCTTCATAAAAACAAATATTTTATGCATGTGTGGGAAGAGGTGACTCTTATTAGTGGGAGATAACATAGGGTAGGATTTTAACACTGCAGATCAAAGCATATTAGGAGGGAGTGAAATCAATTTAGCATCTTCTGAAAAATAAAATAACAGAACTGGCTGGATTAGGAGATGACAAAGAACATGTCAGAGTGCCTTGCACACAGGAGGGGTAGGACTTGTGGCCCTTTCGTTCACCCACCACCCACCCTCCTCCTGACAGGAAGGGTTAATGCTTCCAGAGGCTAAACAAAAGGTGCTGGGAAGACCTGAATAGAGATTCAGATAAGCAAGTGTCACATCCCTGGGAGGAAATTCAATTTGATGGGCTGACCAGGATCACAGGCTAAAACGGCAGTATCTGCTCAGAGACACCAAACAGGCCACCCGGCTTTGCCTATCATCTCATGAGCTGGTTCCTACAATGGGTGATGTAAGTTTGAGGCAAAGAAGAGAGGAGCCTCACTATGTCCATGTCACCTTTGCAAATGTGGAAAGGAGACACTGTGGACAATTTCAGAAAGAAGCCATTGACTTCTAACGAAGGCCTATGGATTTTTCTTGTGATTATGCACATCTGTGTTACAGCCCATTCCCTGTCCTATGCGTCCAAAACACATTTCTTGCTGAAATGTTTATAAATGAAATTCACATTTTAACAAGATAAAGGGCAAAAATGAAACACAAATATGATTTCAGAGGCAACTCAGACTCAGGCAATCCAAAATGTCATTTATTCCTAAAATAAGTATGTGGGGTCTCTAAACACATCAGTCTCTTGCACTCTTGTATGTCCAGATTTTGTTCCGTATGCAAATATTCGTGAGCTTTGGCAAACTATTGGATTCTAAAATGGTGATGGGAACAGCTGCACACTCTAAACATGACCTCTCCCTTCTATTGAAATTGCCATTAAGTTGGCACATTAGCTTTTTTCATCTTTTTTTTCTAGTTAGCAATCTAAATAGAATTTGGTTTACTCTTCTCCCCACCCTTGCCATGTTTGAAAAGATTCCATGCCTGGCTCTTGCACACTGATGTGTCCATCAAAGGGGTTGTATCACACACTGGATAGCACTCTCCCCCGAGCTCTGCAGCAGGCTTCTGGGAAACATGAGCCCAGGGGAGCCACAGCACTGCTGTGGTCTCTGCTGACAAACAGAAGCCGTCCCACTGCATACACGCTGGGGCAGCTCCTCTCCCATGCATTGCCTACTCTCTGTGGGGACACAACCCCTCAAAACAGTGGGGGGCTTTGTAGAAGCAAGCTGTCCAAGCTGAGATGTGTAGAGAATCATATGGAGAATTACTAAAAAGCAAACATGCAGGACAGCATGGGCCGTATGTAACAAACCAACAAAAGCAACACTATGGCTCAGTGACAGAGCACTCGCCTAGCACATGTGAGGCACTGGGTTTGATCCTCAGCACCACATAAAAATCAATAAATAAAATAAAGGTATTATGTTCATCTGCAACTAAATATGTGTATGTATATGTGTGTGTGTGTGTGTGTGTGTGTGTTTAAAGCAACATGGTGAACCAGTGAGACCCAGGTCCTCCCTCTTGAGGCCTGACTGTGCCCAAGGAAAGCTGCAGAAGTACATTTCTCGACAGAGCAAGGCCAGTGGGGACAGACTTTTCTATTTACATATTTATTCTTGGATTAATTCGTTTAGGCATGTATCCAATCATCTAATGAGACTGCATGCAGAAATGCTGTGCACTGAGAGATAACAGTGCACTTTACTCACATCTCTCTTGAAGATATTCCTGGTGTCTATTCAAATCCCCTCTTTCTCGATCCTTCTTGCTTTTAACTGTCTCCTTTGGTGTCAGGCCTTTGGTTAAGGTTTCTTTTTCTCAGCTGTCTCGTGGTCTTTTTTTTTTTTCCTTCTGTGAATGAATGTCTGCGTGTTTGGGGTTCCCTACTCACGGTTGCTAGAGGCTGGTTCTGAGTTCCTCATCTTCCAGGACTAGGGAGGTGGGGCACACTTCTGGAAGGAGGGAACTTGACATGTGCTCAGCAGCTTCCGGTTCTTCCTGGGCTGCCCAGCCACACTCACGCTTCTAAGAGCGGGTACATCTTCAGATTTGCCCCCTGCCAGCACAGCTAGGAGCACCTGGGGGTGACCTCAGGCCTGCCCTGTCCTGTTTGCTATTTCCACTCACCCTAAATAGTCCCAGCCTCAGTGGAGGAAATGTCCTGCTGCAGACCTCTGAGGCTGCATCCTCTGTCTGCCCCGATCTGCACAGTCCTTTGGGGATTCCTCCAAACGCCAGCCCATGGATGCTCTTCTTCCCTGCTTGGCAGCTGTTATGCCAGTGGAAACGAAAAATGCCACAGTTACCCTGGAAAGCAACATGGCAGTTTCTTATAAAATGACTTCCTACCTAGCCTTTGACATAGCCATGCCACTCTTTGGCATTTATCCAAAAGAAGTAAAAATATGTGTCAAAAAAGCTTGGACATGAGCATTCCTAGAAGCTGTGTGTAAAACAGACAAAACCAGAAGCAGCCTAAGTGTCCTTCAACAGGAATACGGGTAAGCAGATGTGGCACACACCCAGAGAACACCACCAACAAACAGGAAGTAAAACTCCTGACACACAGGGCCCAGGGGCCGATCTCACAGAGATGATATACTGACAGATAGAAGCAAGATATAGACAGTATAGACTGTATTATTTCACTCATATTATGCACAGAAAACCAGCAAGCCTGGGGCTGGGGATGTGGCTCAAGCGGTAACGCTCACCTGGCATGCATGGGCGCTGGGTTCGTGATCCTCAGCACCACATAAAAATAAAAATAAAGATGTTGTGTCCACTGAAAAACTGAAAAATAAATATTAAAAAATTCTCTCTCTCTCTTCTCTCTCTTTAAAAAAAAACAGCAGACTAATTTATGGTAATAGAATTCAAAACAGGGTATCTCTGGTGGAAGGAGGGGGTAATCTTGAGGGGAAAGAAACATGGAAGAACTTTCTAGAATGATGGAAATATTCTGTGCTTCGATTGGGGTAAAAATTACAAAGATGCACACATTCATTTTTTTTTTCAAAGCCAACTGAATTGTGCAGTTAAGATCTATTTAAAACCGATTTAAAATTAGATATTATTTTCGAGTGCCAAAGTTGGAGAATTTATTCCTCAATAAATTTTTCAAAGCTGACATGGGAGCAACAAAACATTTACCGTCATACACTGATGGTAAGATAAACAAAAAGATTCAAATGATTTTATTACATTCTAATGCTTTGAAAATGCATAATAGAAATATGATACAAGTTCTTGGTTTTGACTAATGATGATATTGCACTCACCACCCCTTAACAGTGCCAGGAAGCATAATCCACCTCCCCTCCTCAGAGTTCTGCACTGGAACCTATATTTAGACCTAATATTGAAGGTAGCATTGAATAGAGATGCCACCTTGGCACAATATCAGCTGTCATTTCACACTTCCACACAACCAGAAAGAAGCTGTCTTTGCCTCAAGCAAAGATGAAAAGGACAGGGAAGATGAGACTATTATCTCTGGAAGTCTCTTTAGGACCAAGCAGTCTCTTCTTCAGGAAGGAACACGTGATTCGTTTCACCACTCAAGAATTCCTTCAACTGCCAGAGAAAAACCTCTATTCCGCAATTACCAAAGCCAGCTCAGGTCCCTTCTTCTCTCCTCCAACAGCTGAGGATAGCCCAAGAGCAACCGTTCAGAGATGGTCACAGAAATGGTTTTTGTGGGTCCTCCAGGGAGTCCACACCCCATCCACGGGCTCAGTTCTGACCACCAGACTCTGGAGCCATGAATGAAGAGAGGGTGGCGAGGTCCCTGCGGGTTCTGGCAGTGGCCACAGTGACGGTGCAGGTGAAGCCTCTGGGCATCTGTGCCGCCCAAGGTGACAGCGCCTCTCCAGTCCCTAAAGGGCAGCTCCAGGTGAAATGTCAGCAGCTGAAACCTCACATAAGCAACCTCCTTCTTGTTTGCTTCACCACTCCATTCCTTCTTGGGTCCTGGAGGGCTTGAGCACTTTTGTGACTGATTGCCTGGATTCAATCTCTTCTGTTGAAACACTTGCCCTGTGCTCCTGATTGCACCCTGACTCATCCACAGCCCAGTAACAGGAGGGGGCTCAAAGACCAAGAAGACCAGTCAACTTTGACCTTCAGCTGGGTCACGGTGTCAGTGCCAGTGGCCAATTGGAAAATGGTTATTAGCATAAAGCCATAAAGCTGTAGCTTCACCCTGCCGTCATCAGCACAACTGTGGTGGCCTGGGGTGACAAACCCATTGGAAGGAAAGCTTTGGAGAGCACCTTCTGCACTGACCATTGAGGAACCAATGATGACAAAGCAGGGGGCTGCCACTGCTGACAGCAACTTGGAGAATTGTTTTTAAAGAAGAGACACAGAGCTGCAGCTATGACATATGACAGGAGAGAGGGGGCAGTCAGACTAGGGGAATGTCCTGTAGCAACCCTAAAATATCGTCACTCTCAGATCTGCTGGAAAACCCCCCCAAAATGTGATTCCTAGGGCTGGGGCTGGGGCTCAGTGGCAGAGTGCTAGCGTAGCAGGTGTGAGGCCCTGGGTTCCTCAACACCACACAAAAGGTAAGCAAATGAAATAAAGGTATTGTGTCCATTTATAACTAAAAATATAGATTTTTAAAATTTGATTCTTGAGGTTGCAGAATTATAAAGTGCCTTGAATTCACAGCCATATCGAACTTCTCCCATGAGAATTAGCATCGGTTGGAAATAAGTAGGACCCTGAGAATTGAAATGAGTCCATTTGCATAATTAAGAAGACCAGTTATTATGGTTAAATATGAGGTGTCTCTGGAAAGCTCATGTGAGACAATACAAGAACGTTCAGAGATGAAGATTGGGTTATGAGAGTCTTAACCTAATTAGTGCATTAATCCACTCATAGGGACTAACGGGATGGTACCCATAGGAGGGTAGGGTGTGGCTGGAGGAGTGGGTCACTGGGGGTGTGCCTTTGCAGTAGATATTTGTCCCTGGTGAGTGGAGAACTCTGTGCTTCCTGGTAGTCAGGTCCTGAGCTGATTTCCTCCACCATGCCCTTCTACCATGATGTTCTGCCTCACCTCAGGAGCAGAGTAACGGAGTTGGCCATCTACGGATGCAGACCTCTGAAACTGTGAGCCCCAAATAAACTTTTCCTCCTCTAAAATTGTTCTTGTCAGGTCTTTTGGTCAAAGTGACAGAAAAGTTGACTAAAACAGCAATCCTCCCTTGCTTCAGCCCCTGTGCTAAGTGTATCCCAGGAAGACACCTTGCGAAGAATTCTTGCATCCATGAGGGGCTGAACGCCATGTCTGATCTAAAAGGGAGACAGCTCACACACCCAAGGAATGGTGGGGTGGCATTAATGTACTCTATCAGCAGTCTGTGTCCCCGTTGGAAGGGGAAGAGGGGAGAGACAGTGGCCAAGGAAAAGCCTAAAAAAAAGCTCATGCACGAGTGATCTGAAGTCCATTTTATGGGTTCATTCTCTAGAATCAAGCTATTAAAATCCCACTTCGAGGAGGATGAGATCATCAGTTAAGGGCCTCTGCCACACACATCAGGCCAAGGGATGGGGAACTAGCATCCCTAGCAGCAGGTTGACCTTGACTTAACTGCAGTGAGCCTGGAAGAAAGCCATTTGACCAAGCTGTCATATGGGATTTTAAATCTTATATGGTTTCCTAGCAATATTTATGTTTTAGGATAACATGGCTCATATTAGTTAGAGCCCTGGTTAGTTTGCTTTAAGAAAAAGGAATCCAGAGGATCAAATAAGAAGATTATTTCTCTCCTATGTAATAGGACAGGGTGGTTAACACAGAGCCTCCACGGTGACCCAACAATGCCTTTTCCAGATTCTGGAAATAACTGTACTTAAATAGCCTGGAAATTGTATTCTAAGTTTTACTCAGACCTCGGGTCACACTTAGATACAAAGTAGCCCACAGAATGTCATCTGTGGCTGAATAGCACTTGTGGGCTTAAACTCACTTGAAAAAAAACAGGTGCAAGCTGAAGTCTTTACCCGGTGTACTTCCCTCTAAGTCCAGCACCAATCCTTCCCCACACTGCGCTGCTGCCAGCTTTGGCTAACTGACCCAAGCCAGTGAGGCGAGAAAACCCACTTTCCCTGCTGAGTTAGGTAGGGATGGAAAAGAGCAAACAGGTGGTCACTGAAGCAGAGACTTTGAGAAGCAAGGTGAAGCATGAGGACACGTGAGTTGGGGTAGGGGTCAACGACAGCAAATGAAAGGAGCTAGGAGAGCGTGCCGGGCATTATTCCCAACAAGGGCAGTCTAACTTGGCCAGACGTCCTGGGTTAAAGGAAACAAAGTCATTTTGTTGCAACCAAAGGGAATGTACCCTGTCACACGAAGACTCTCTAGGAGGTCAGAAATCTGATTCGAAGGCTGCTACACAGCCTGGAACGTCATCTAGATCACAACACTGAAGCATCCCAACGAAGAAGCCCGCTCCAGCCCGGGTCCAACCTCTAGATGGAACCATGAACCTGAGCTTCAGAGCTGCCTCAGGAAGCTGGGCAGGGCTCCTCCACCCACTCACCCAGAACTAGCCCCCTTCAGGCTTTCCTCTTCCACCTTGAAGTTCTGATAGGCTGAGACAGGTCACCTGCGATGCCTGGCTGCAAGGCCATCTGGGAAAGTGAGTTCCTGCTTTCCTGGAGGCCAGGACCATAAGAGTTGTATCAGTCATCCACCCTTGGATTGCCAACTGTCCCAAAGCATGGTAGCCATGCATTTGCCACATTATCTTGGGCCTGCTTAATTTCTCTGTGCTTTGGTTTACAGAATTATAAGGAAGGGAAAGACACAGGACTTACTTAATAGGATTGTCATGAAGATAAACAGGTCTGTGTGGATGGCGCTTCAGATACGGAATGTGCCTTCCAGTCACAGGCTTTGCTGATGGAGAAATGAGTGGTTTAATGTGTCCTGTGACCTTGTAATGATACAGATCCACACAGACAATGTTTTTCAACATCGACAGTGACTTTAACAATCTACTTCAAGAAAACAAACTATGTGCATGAATTTTGGTCAGATATTTTCTTATACAAAGTGGGCAAATTTATTTATTTACTTGTTTTATTTTTGGTACTGTGGATTGAACCCAGGGGCACTTTACCATTGATCTATATATATATGCTTGACCTTCTTTTTTTTTTTTTTTTTTTTTTTTTGAGACAGGGTCATACAAAGTTGACCCTGGGGTTCGCACTAAGTTGCTAGGCTGGCCTCAAATTGGCAACCCTCTTGCCTCTACTTTCAGAGTTACTGAGATTATTGGTGTGTACCACCCTTCCTAGCTCTGGGACAGATATTTTGAGGTGGAATGGTGTTTTGGTGACCTTATGAGATTGGTGCTCATTGGAAACAGGATGAACCAAAATAATGGGGAGATGTTCCTTTGAGGCAAAGTACATGGAAAAACACTAGTTCTGCCTTTTTATCAAAACTGCAACTGGAGAGAGCTAGTATCTGGGAACACTGATTAAATGCTCTTGGGAGAAGCCTTTGGCAGGTACAACTCAAGGCTCAAGTGACCACCTATTGTAGACACCTCCCTTCTTCCCTTCCTACCTCCCTTCCTTCTTTTCTTGCTTGATTGGTTCAGGCTCTGGCTGCAGATTCCCTAACAATCTTTTTCCCCAACCCCTAGTT
Source organism: Ictidomys tridecemlineatus (assembly GCF_052094955.1). Taxonomy (NCBI): domain Eukaryota; kingdom Metazoa; phylum Chordata; class Mammalia; order Rodentia; family Sciuridae; genus Ictidomys; species Ictidomys tridecemlineatus. Next base: position 258,146,282 of record NC_135477.1, on the reverse strand, counting down.
GAAACCCATAGTTGTCCTTAGAGATTTTTTTTTTTTATCTAAATGCACTGTATTCAACTACGACAAAGTTGTTAACTTAATCTTTAATGTAACTTTTTTTTTATCACAACTGTAACACATTCCTTTTACGAATGTTTGAAACTCAAGTAAAAAGGAATAATTGTAACAACAAAAGATAATCCATCACACTGTGGGTCCAGGTACATATCTGTTCATTCCTCTGGTGAGACAGAACTTTCTGTGATCTTGAGAAAGGAAAAGAAGAACTTATGGACCACACAGGTCTTCTGCCCACCCTGACTGTCCTGCAGGTGAAGTGACATTTGGATTCATGTGCTGGCAGCTGAGAATAACCCACTATTTTAATGTAACAAGAGTTACCATTCAAAATATTTTCCTTCTAGACTTTTCCTTACTTTTACCATAGTTTTATATAATGGTAGCAACAATCGGGGTACGATCTTGAACTCTGCTTTCTCATTTAAAATTAAGTAGATCATAAATATTTCCATGTTTCATGTAATCTTCATAACTATAATATTGTTGCTGTATAATATACTTTTAAGTGGACTAGGTATAATTTTCTTGACACTTTGACTATTGTTTAAACGTTGGTTGTTTCTCATTTTTAACATTTGGCTTTAGCCTTTTAAAGAGTTGATCCAGGAGTCTATGTTTTAGATAGAAAGATAACCTGTGAGATGCCACCATCCCCCTGGGTCAACCTGTCCTGATTGCACCTCTTATCTCAGCATCAGAATTAATCAGGCTCCTCTCACTTTCAAACAATATTTACAACCAGAAAGAAGTTATACAATCACTGTTATTAGCCTGTTTTCTATTGCTACAATGAAATATCTGAAGCTGGGTAATTGTAAAGAAATGTGGTTTGTTTGGCTCACAGTTTGGGAGGCTGGAAGTACAGATAGCATGGCACCCGCTTTTCTGAGAGCTCCTCAGATGTGGCATATCATAGCAGGTAGCTCCTGGTGGAAGGAAGAGGAGACTGCATGGGAAGACAGAAAGCCAAAGAGCAGGGAGGGCCAGTACTGACCTCCCACTAGGCCCCACCTCTTACAAGTCCTAACCCCAACCCTAACCCTAACCCTGGATGGATCTGAGGTGGAGCAGCTGGTAGGGCAGTTGATCAACAGCAAGTACAGGGTCTGGAGGCAGTGGGTCCCCATGTGCAGGTCCAGCTGAGCCTTCCTTCCCAGCACATGGCTGAGCTGGGCCAGCTGCAAGGCCTCTTTGAAATTCAGTTTCTTCACCATATTGATGAATCTGATAAAACCTGCGAGGCTTCCATGGAAGTTAAATAATAAAACACGGAATGACTGCTTCTCCTTCGATATCAGCTTTCAACCTTGTCTTATGCCCTTTCCTTATGTCAAATGAACTCACAGGACTTTGCAAGTAGACACTGTCATCTTCCCTCTCGCCCTATCTTAAATCACACATACACATTGCATAGGATAAGGTCACAAAATAAAAAGAAAGCCCCCTGAGATCAGGACACACAGACCCTGGGTGTGCTTCAGGTGAGAGTCCACTGCCCCTCAGGTCTGCTTTGTTACCACACTGCCTTCAATCACACCATCTGAACAACAAGGGTTGCACCTGTCTCCTGGTCACTCCTTCTCCTTCACCACAAGTTCAACTCTCTCCTGTTAGACATCCCCAAGAGACAGGACCCCACATTCTCTAGGCCCAAAGCAGTGTTTTTTTTTTACAGTGAATTTTTCTAATGATTTGGAAAAAATGAAAATGTTAAAAGATATCAAATACAAAAAGTCAACACACTTTCCAGAGAAACTGGAAGAGTCTCCCGAAATTAAAAGCCAAACCTCCTAAGGGGTGGGGGTTAGAATTTAAGCCATTTCAGTTTTAGGTTCATGATGGTGTTTCCTGTGTGTCCTAGATTTCACCCTTGCACAGTGAAAGGGCCACGCACCACCGTGAATGTGCCAGAATTCTCAGGACCTTCCAGCTTCTGGGGGTCTGAACTCACTTTTTTTTTTATTTCACCAGATTAAAAATAAGATTTTCAGCGGGTTAATGAAAGAGAGGAAAGGGAGGACCCAGAGGCTCAGGTCGAAGGCAGAACTCCCGCTCCTCCAGCGGTGGTAAGGTCAGCCGCGAGTAGGGCACTCCGGGGCGCAGACCCGGCTGCTCGCGGCTCCGGGGGTCTGATGTGCTTCTCCGCAGCTGAAAACGAGCCACTGGGCACACGGCTTGACGGTCCCTTCCTCCGGAGACCTGCCGCAGAACACTCAACCTCAGGCAGGAGGAGTGGAGCGGGCCAAGGAGGGGGAATGAGCTAGCGAAACGTCCACCTTTACCGGAGTCGTGACTCCAGGGTCCGTTCTTTAGGAGGTTTGCGGCTGGCATCCCGCCCCCCCGCCCCCCCGCTAACCCTGATTCTTTGAAGGATCCTTATGAAAAGTGTCCCGCCGCGGGTTTCTGGCCCCGACCGCCCAAATCGGCTATGCGGGAACACTGGTCTCCATCTGAAGGAATCAATAAACAGGTTGCTCTCGGCCCTTCCCCTCTGGGCTGCTGTAAGGAGGTTAAATGGGGCCTGCGGCTCGGGCTGGGGTCCACAGCCATCCCGGATTAGGCACAGACCGACCCGTGGCCTCGCAGACCCCTTGAGCGCGCGCAGACAGTCCCCTCCCCGCGAGCCCCTCCCTCGCGGCCCCTGCGGGCTTGGGGCTGCGAGCCCACCGCGCCGCTCTCCCGAGCCGGAGTCCGGCGGGCCGGGCGCGCACCGCTGTCTCCCCCCAGCGGCCGAGCGCGTGTCGCCGCGGGAGCCGGGCGGCGGGGGTGGCACGGCGCAGGCAAGCCCGCGGCTCCGCCCCGCGCCCCCCCCCCCCGCGGCCGGCAGTGCCGCCCCCTCGCGCCGCGCTCGCCTCAGACGGAGCAGCCGCCTCTGCAATGTCAGCAGCCGCAGCGGCGGCGGCGGCGGCGACACGAGCGGCAGTGGCCCGGGCCCCGCGGTAGCCGCCAGAGCGGCACAGCCGGGCAGACGCTCACGGTCGGAGCCCACGGCCATCCCGCTGCCTCCGGGGCGCTGCGGGCGACTCTGCGCGCCCCAGCGCGGCGCTGGACTCGGGGCCAGCCGCGCTGCGGCCGCGCACAAAGGACCGTGGACACTGGGAATCCGAGGGCTGCGTCCAGGGACCGGCCCAGAGACGGCTAGCGGCGCCGCGTCTCCTCCACACCTCCTTCGGCGGCCAGAGCCAGAGCCGGAGCGGGCCCCGTCATATGACAGCGGCGACACAGCAGCCTGTGAGCCCCCGTGCCGCCCGCTCCGCTGCACCAAGGCCGCTGGCGCCTGGGGTGACCCGCGCCGCACCCCACTGAGTGGTCGCCGGTAGCCGCCGCCCCGCGACCCCCGCGTCCCGGCTCGCGGGCTCCGGGGGCAGGAGTCCAGGGAAGCCCCCAGCCGGCGCCGAGCCTAAAATGGCCACGCTGCTCCGTAAAATCGGGCTCATCCGCCTGCACAACCGGGACACCGAGGACCCCAAGCACCACCACAACCACCGCGGCGGCGGCGGCGGCCAGCAGAGCGCGTCGCTGCGCGGCAAAGGCGGCGCCAAGAGCGGCGGCCACAAGCAGCAGCAGCAGCAGCAGCAGCACCCCGGGGGCGCGGGCGACTCGAGCCCGGGGCCCGGCAAGGGCAAGGGCAAGCGCGCAGCGGAGCTGGCCCCGCGCGACAAGCCGCCGCAGCCGGCAGCGGGGGCGGCGGGGGCAGCGGGCGCCGGGGGCCCCCGGGAGCGGGCAGCGGGCGCCAGGGCGGGGCCGGGCCCCGCAGTAGCAGCGGCGGCGGCGGGCGGCAGCCTGGTGCCCGCCGCGCGCCAGCAGCACTGCACGCAGGTGCGCAGCCGGCGGCTCATGAAGGAGCTGCAGGACATCGCGCGCCTCAGCGACCGCTTCATCTCCGTGGAGCTGGTGGACGAGAGCCTCTTCGACTGGAACGTGAAGCTGCACCAGGTGGACAAGGACTCGGTGCTGTGGCAGGACATGAAGGAGACCAACACTGAGTTCATCCTGCTCAACCTCACCTTCCCCGACAACTTCCCCTTCTCGCCACCCTTCATGCGGGTGCTCAGCCCGCGCCTGGAGAACGGCTACGTGCTGGACGGCGGCGCCATCTGCATGGAGCTGCTCACGCCGCGCGGCTGGTCCAGCGCCTACACAGTGGAGGCCGTCATGCGCCAGTTCGCCGCCAGCCTGGTCAAGGGCCAGGTAAGGCCCGCGGAGGGGGGCGGGGGGCCTGGGGACACGGGGCGGCGATGCGGCGATCCGACCCCTAGGGCCTGGTACACCCCGCCCGGGATGGGAGACCAGGGATGGGGCCTCTGGCCACCTTGCTCCTGGCCTAGGGCTACTTGTGCGGGTCTGGCTCTTTCTGAATAAACCTCCCAGGGAGTCTTTCTGAATATATCTCCCCCAGGGAGGGATACTCCTGAGCGCCTCTGCCTCTTTTCCCTGATAGATTCTTCCTTTCCCTGTGTCTCCATCCTGTTGCTCCTGTCCCCTGCCTGGCCCTGTTAGTGTCTCTGGTCTCTCTAGCTTGCCCATTCATTCTCATTCTCATTCATTCTCTCTCTCTCTCTCTCTCTCTCTCTCTCTCTCTCTCTCTCTCTCTCTCTCTCTCTCTCTCTCTCTCCCTCTCCCTCTCTCCCTCTCTCTCCCTCCCTCCCTCCCTCCCATGTCCTCTCCCCTTTCTCTTCTATTCCTTCTTGCCCTTAACCTCTCCTGTTCTCCCCCATCTGCCCTCCCTTCCCCTTCTCCACCCTCTAGAGTCGCCCCCTTCTCCTTGCCCTCCCCCTTTTCTCTCCCTCTCCATCCTGTCCACTCAACCCATCTTATGCCCCTGAATCTATGAAGGTGGGAACTTCTTGTGTAGCGTGACCTAGGCATCTGTCCCAGCATATTGCCTCCTCCTGCCCCCCCCCCAACACAGAGGTTTCTCCTCTGGCCTTTCTGAGAGCCAGCTGCCTGCAGGTGACCCCTCTCCACTGCTCTCTCCTTCTTAGCATCCCCTGTAAAGATGTGTTCTTGAGAAATTTCTCTAGAGAGAGGCAAAAGTGTGGTTTGAGCCCTTCCTTAAGTGACTCGGCCAGACCCCATCAAGGCAATGTCTGCAGTCCCTAGCCAGTCTCCCTTCCTGCCTGGTACCTGCTCCCTTCCAGAACCTCTGGGGTAGCCCTCCAAGTCTTGGTCTCTTTTAAACCCTTTTTTCCTTGTCCCCAGGGTGGAGGTTGGGTGTTGACAAGGCTAAAGAATTTAACTAAACTCAGAGAGGAAGGCTAAGCAGGTCACCTGAGCCTTCTCCCCTATTGTACCAGGGGACTGCTTTATGGGAAAGAAGCCCCAGAGTGCAGGAAAGCAGAGAACGGATTTTCTGATGTGGTCCTGCCTGGCTGCAGGCAGGGGCCTCTGGTTTTATCTTCCCAACTATATGTTCAAATTCTGAGGTGTCCTCCTGAAATAATATTAAACATTATTGGATAAAATAATATTTCCGTAGGTGTCTTTTGGAGAATCCTTGTTTTCTTAAAAAAGACCCTGAATGACCTCCTGTGGTCTTTATACAGTCTTCTTATCAGAGAGATCAGTTCTTCCCGTTGCTGCCTCTGACCCCTTCACTGCAGGGGGTTTCACACTAATCAAAAGATGCTTGTTCTGCCAATTTCACTAGAGGTGGAACCCCTGGGATTCCAAACAAATAGCATCCCAACTCCAGCAGAGAAGGTCACTTAATTCTTATCTTTTCTAGGGCCTAGGTTTTACCTATTTCTTGAATTAGGGATAGGATGGCTATAACAGCTCTAGAAAGACAGCTTTAACTGAGCAAGGCTTGATGCTTTAATGTCAAAGCATCTTCCTCATCATATAGTGGAATGTTGGGTCCACTGCAAGGTGCATGTGATTGAATACAAGCCATTGGATCTCAGTTTATTTAGCAAGCACGATTTGTATACAAGTATAGAAAAATATTCTACAGAAATGCCTTGTTGTTCATTTCAGTGTACATAATCAGAATTCTTTGGACCTGTTATTGTCTTTCATTCTTCATAGGAAATATGTCTTTGAAGTCAGAGGCAGAGAATTGTAATTTTTCCCTATAGAATCACAGAGTCGAATCCTAACATTTTAGACTTGGGGCATCTTAAACTGCAGCCTTCATTCTGGAACAGGGAAAAAAGATTTAAACAAGAAATGAAACAGTTGTTTTTAAAAAGAGAAATATCTTAGTAGATTAAATGTTTTTTTTTCTATTTCTACATTGATGCTATGAATGAAAACTGTCTTATTGGCAACCTTAAGCTTCTCTTAAAATAGACGAGTCTTGGTGTGTACATTCACTTTCTTTGTAATCAAAATTGAGAGCCAAGCATTCAGTTTGCAAATCAGAGGCTTCAGTATTGAAAACAATTATCAACATTTTTATGTATTTGATAAAATCTTAACTGGACTCAGCTTCTCCCACCTAGCATGTTGTATTACATTTAAATATTGACATTTGGAATGATGTTTAAAGCTCAGCATTTTTAAAAATATCAGTGCAATTTCTTTGCATTTTCCATGCTGGTTTCAACCAACATACAGTTCTCCAAAAGAGAGTAAGGTGTGGTATTCATGAAATTGCCAAAATGCAAAGAAAGGATTGAAGAACTTGGACCATCATTTATGTTTTAGGGTTTCATGCACAGAAGGACATGGTAGTGTCTCAGGTAACCTCAGTGTCAGGTGCCTTTGAGTCCCTGTGCAATTTCACTACTTGTAGGTTGTTCACTGTGCATAAAGCAATTGCCAGATTATTTCCATAGTTAAAGGTAATGTGCTTTGGGAAAGCAATCAAAATACCTGCTCAGGTGTTGAAAGCGCTGGGATGCTATCAAACCAATAATTACTTTAAAAGAAAGAGTTGTAATATGGAAGTTATGTTCCTCTGTTAGTTGGGATTTCTTTTTTAGGACCCATTCTCTTAAGCTGCAAAGTTAGAAAAGGCATGTTTTCCTCTTTCCTATAGGAAAACACTTACCTTATCTCAACTCTGAATTAAATACACCCTGCTTTTATATCTTTAGAGAAACCTCAAAACAATTTTAAGATTTCATGTGTAATACTGCAAAAATATCTGCTTGGCAGCTTTGTATACAAAAGTTTAGATTTATCACGTAATATGAGAAATTCAGTCATTTCATGAAGATTTTTACCTGACTGAATCTTGGCCCCACATGATCAACATCTCTTTCCTGTTGTGGTATGAATTTTGGCTGTTTTAAATTAAAGGATTGTATAGATTTCTTATGATAATTTCTCTGTAGAAGTAGTGACGCGATCCTCTCATCTGTGACTAAACCTTCTTTCCTAAACAGAGGCGTTTTATTCTGTTTAGTTGAAATGAATAATCCTTGGGCCTGTAAAATGAACTGGGAAAATGTTACAAGTATCCTGTTGGACCATCATTTGTATCTTTTATCATTTACTGAGACAAAAGATTATAATTCATAGTTTTCATGTGGGATTTTTGACATTGAAAAGTGTAAGATTTATGTCTTAAAGCTAAAGGAAACTCAGCAGACAGTGGACCCTACAGAAGTTCCAATCCCAGAGTACCGAGAGCAAACTGTAAACCTGGACAAGCGAGCACAGCCTGGTGGGGTCCTGGCTTCTTCTCCGGGGGTGGGACACAGGATGGCAGCATGAGTGGCCAGCCACCCTGCCCTTGCAGCTGTGTGAGCAGCAGGGACCAAAAAAAACCACTTGACTGTGCACTGACTCACTGTTGTGCTTTCTCACCTGCACACCTCCTGAGTGTCCCCCTTTTAATTAATTAGACATTGCTAGCGGCAAGGAACCAGATGGCAGCTGAGTGACAGTTCCTCACTCCTCCCTGTCCCTCAGAACTAACCCTACCAGCCAGGACACAGTGCTGATTACAATGGTGTCAGCCCGCAGATAGCATTTCCCACCGGCTTGTGCCAAGCTCGGGGCCAGCTGAGCGTGCAGCGTGCTCAGCCTCCCTGGGTGCCCTTCTGTGGATGGTCATTGTACAGAAAGGAAATTGCAGCGCCACAGAGTCAGGCTGACTTCCTACGGCTTGAAGTCCTCCAGCAGGAGCAAAAGCTACCCAGAGGGCACAGTCAAGCCCAGGCCTCCCAGGCACCTTGCTGTTTCCAGGCAGTCCTTTGTTCACTGTGACCTGAATGACAATCACTGTATCCACAGAGAAAAGACACAGGCCAGCCATCAGCAGAAGATTCACAGAATGGCGGGAGTAAAACATCCCCGCGTCTTAGTTTGAATTAAAAATTAGTAAGGATTGCAGGGCAGTCATGTTGACTTAACAGCACTGGTTCCTGGAGTTTTATTAACAAAGAAGAGTGACGGATATCACCATCTGTCTGTGTGTGATGGTGAGCAAAGGGCCGGCAGCTCAGCCTTGTTCAGGGATGTTGTACGCACCAAGGTCGGCTTTAGCACTTTCAGTCTACACTGCAGTGTCACAGAGAACCGTGCACGTGAGCACGCACACACAAGACACAAGGAAAGCCCCTTTCCAGAAGGCCCTCCACGTTCAAGACCTGGAAGCAGCACTTGACCCGGGACTATAAAATTACCACATCTTCTGGTCAAGAGCAGAAGACAATCAGCCCTCTGAACTCCTGAAATCTGTGGGCTTCTAACCTGCTACAACTGACACAGAAGTTCTAAAAGCACTGTGTTAGTTTGCTGGAGCTGCTGTACTAAAGGACTAGAGACTGGCTCTCACAGCTCTGGAGGCTGGAAATCCAAGATCCAGGTGTGAGCGGGGCTGGCTTCCCTGCATGCTCACCTGATTGTCTTTGTCCTCATCTCCTCTTCTTAGTAGGACACCAGTACTGTGAGGTTAGGACCACCCTCATGACCTTGATTTAAGTTGATTTAAAGACCCCATCTTCAAGTAAAGTCCCACTCTGGCTCCTGAGGACTGAGCACCGAGCATATGAATTGGGAGGAAGGAATCAACAGCACCAGCAGAGCATTAGCCAAGACCACATCCTGTTCCTCTAGAGCTGTTGCTGGTTTGAAAACCAAGTCCTCGGTGAAGCCTCATTCAGGTGGGGAGGCACAGGAGGCTCAGCTCACCTGCAGGTGGGAGCAGAGAAACTCAGGTGTTTAGAGGGAACTGGGGACAGCTAGAGTGCAAACAGTGCCACAGGGACAGAGGGGACGTCGCCATCTGATCCACCCAAGGAGACTCGGGTATGTGTTCTTGTGAGTCACTGTCATTTTGTCCTGTGCAGCATGAGGGGACAGATAATTACCACCGACCATGGCCGTGCAGTCTGAGGTATTGATATGCCTGACTATTCGGAGAAAAAAAATAGCTACTTGTTCTTCTATCAAGTAGGGCACAAGGAGGACACAGACAGGACTCTGCATCCTAAAAATAGCCCCACGCCAACTTGGAGAGCTCCCCCAGAGAGCGCCCGCCCCTGGCTCTTAGGACAGTTAATAATAGGATCCGCCTCCTTTACCCTGAGTGGTGACATTTGAGAATCGGAACCTGCAAGAAGAGGGTGCAGATGTGTATTTGTTTGCTTTTCTGGTTTAAGTGCTGGGAAAGGGTGGTTTTTCTTTTGAAGGGACAGCATAGGTTTGTTGTTTCTGTCTATGGGCAGGTGCCCTCTTGGGACAGTAAGTTGAAGCTCGAGTGGGACAATAAGTTGATGGCCTGGATCCAGGTGCAGAAGTAAAAGCAGACTCCCTAGCGCCGTGTTGGCGACAGACAAGGAACCAGTTTAAGTGGGTTTTGTGTTAAAAATAATGATCGTTAAATGTAAACCGACTAGCCCCTCGCAGTGGGTTCTTCAAGCCACATTCCAGATGTCCATGAAGCATTGATGTTGCGGCTCTAAGATAGAGGGGTAAGTGATGACATGGGTTGATCCTGTCCTTTCTGCCAGTGATTCTCAGGGCACTCATTGCCCCCGGGCAGCTCTGACTCAGCCTGTCAAAGCGCAGCACTGTAGAGAAGACCATCCTAAAGCTGAACCGTCCAAAGCCACTACTAACACATTGAGCAGAGGGTAAGCCCTGAGCAAGCAAATGTGCTCCCTGAGTCCTCCAGCAGACCCAGCTGTGGACGGCGGGTGTGCAGACTGAGGAAGGGCCGTTGGTTAGCAGAGCACATGCGCGAGGCCTGCTGTGGACCAGGACTGCCTGGGCAGGAAGGGGAGAGTGCCTGGAGGCAGCTGGCACCGAGAGCCTACTCTCTGAGGAGTAATGTAGCCCCCTTCATCTTTGTCTTCACAGTCACATCTTGGTTCCTATTTGGAGAAGCTCCCATTTGTTGAATATCCACATGGACCTGACAGTTGGCAGTGGCCTGGATGTGCACAGGGGATTTGGGCCAGGTGGGGCCCTGAGGTCATAAGTTTCTTCAATTCTCAGAGAGAACCCTGTACTTGAGGGTGGTCGGGTTGACGTTGACATTGTTGGCCTGTTCTGAGCATTGTTTCATTGGCAGTAAGTGGAGAGATCAGGCATTTCCCAACCCCACCAAGAAGTTGTCCTACTGCCAGAAGTCCTCCCAGTAGCGACTGGGTGCCCCTGCCTAGTGAGCTGGCAAGCTGACATAAGGTCCAGTTGTTCATTTATTTCCTCACGGTTGGCGTCTTTCATTCGGTCTTTTAGCACCCGTTTGCTGAGGGTGTACCGTGATTGGGCACTGTAGCGATGACACTCTTGTCATGCCCTCTCTGTGTATTATCCCTGGTCCTGTGCTGGTCTGCTCCCTGGCCCACTAATCCCGGGAGGCTGGGAGGAAATTAGCTGAGCAGGGAACCAACGACACCTGATTGTAAAAGCAAGGGAAGGAACAGAGTGGAACCGTCAGGGCTGAAGTGCGGCTGCAGAAGTGGGAGACTGCTGCTGAGCTGCCCTACCCAGAGGGATGCTCTGCCTGAATTCCTGCAGAGCCCCCACCATCTTCCTGTCCCTTCATCTTACCTGCTGCCATCTCCCATATGGTTCCTCTAAAATGCAGACCTGATTTCTGAGACCCTTGATTATGACCTTTGCACACTACAGCCCACGTGCCCCAGCAGTGCCCACCATGGCACACTCTTCCATGCTCCATGGCACCCACCAGGATTTCTCCCTCACCATCCCCTTTGTCTGGAAGGTCCTTTAGTCCTGTCCACTGGGCGAGCCCCTGACTGTCCTTCTAAACCCTGCCATGTCTCCCCAGCTCCTCTGCAAAGGGCCCCTTCCTGCTTCTCCAAAGTGCTGACTTCCTCCTCTGAACCCCTCTGGGCTGAGAACTGTTCATTTCTGAGCCTATTTTGCTAGATTGTGTCTATATGTTTGCACTCTTGTTGCCTCTTATCTGCACACAATGTCCAACACATTGTGTGTGCCAAATAGATATGCTTGTTGCAAGATTCCTTTATCGGAGCAGACACCCATGCCCTTCACTTTGCCATTTCCTGAAGAGCAACACAAGAATCGAGAACATGCACAGGTGCTTTCTGTGGGCCAGCTGCTTGCCAGCTGCTGTATGCAGATCATTTCACTAAAGCCTGGCAACGGCCTACAGGGTGGCTGCTGCTGTTACTCCATTTTGCAGAGGAGGAAACTGAGATTTGTGGAGGTTTAATCACAGGCAAGAAGCACAGGAGTAAAAGGAGCAGAGCCGAGCTGCCCCCCGGGGCAGTGTGGAGCCAGAGCCAACCAAGAACGGGATGTAGCTTGGTTGGTCCCCACGGGTGCAGGTGGATATCCAAGTACTGTTGCTTGATGTGCTTCTCAGGAATAATTCATGGAGGACCTGGGGGGTTGATGATGCATCCATCAAATCTGATACACGGTCCTGAATTATCAATTTGGGCAAATATATGCCCAACTTCCCCCTAAGCTTGTTGATTCTGCTGTGTGAAATAGAATAATGCTTTAATTCTTTCAAACTGTAGGAGAAAGATAATTAGTGCTGTTTTATTTCTTCTATATGCAAAAGAAAAAGGCATTTTAAAGATTCTGAAAATAACTTGAGAAAGTGCTTTCTTGAACATAATTATCGCATTGGTGAAAGCACTCAGGTTGAAGAAATTGCTGCTTTAAAAATAATTTTTGTAAAATAAAAACCAATTCTCCATCACAATATTTGGCAAGAATTCCCAATAATTTTTATTGAGTTTTTTGATGGGGGAGATAAGGAAATGCTGTCACATAATGAATCATTACAGGTAAAGTTGAAACTATTCATTTCACTTGGGAATTGAAGGGGAAATTTCTAGAAAAATATTGTAAAGATATTTTCCTATATTGAAACAGACTTTTCTAAAATTCAGAATTTATTATAGCTGTGATACCAAAAAGCAGCTATTGATACTTCAGGAACTTGGATATTTTGTGCACGCTTTTGTTAAAAACAATTATTTTAGCCTTACTGATACTTATGTGTTAGGGTGATATGTGAGTATCAGTGTGGGTGCCCAGTTTGCTTCTTAAAAGGTGTCAGCTAAGCATTGCTTACAATCGAATGGAATAAATATCAGTTGCTGCAGAGATTCATTTGTGCTGGGGTCCTTGGTGGTTAAGGACATATATGCACAACTCTGCTTCCCCATGAAGGAAAAACAGAAATAACATGAAGAAACTTACCAAAATCTGAATCTGTGACAAGCTTACATTAATTGTAACTAGTTGAATATTATGAGCCTTTAAGATGTGACTGGTTAAGAGTCATCAAAATACCCTGTGAATCACAATTTCTTTAACCTTACCTTTTGCAAAGGGGCTGTGGGTCATCCTTCATCAAGCCTTCCCTGGGTTTCATGTTTGCTTGTGTCGAGAACTCAGTCCTGGTGGGGGCCGGAGGGCTGCCCTCCCCCTTGCCCCTCCCCCTGTGCATGTTGGCTGGGGAAAGAAGGCAAGACAGCCAGGGGAAGAGCCCCTAAATCTCTGGAGAATACAGGGAGCTGTGCAGTAGGGGCCCAGCCTTCGGAGCCCTGCTGATGGACTCCCTCTGATCTCTTTCACAGTGTGAAGCATCCTAACCAGAGAGAACTCCTACAAGACAGTTTCTCTAAGGGCCAACCCATAAAGTCACGTAAAGCTTAAAAGACATTATCATAATCAAAATGAAAACTAGTCTAATAAAGAGTGAGCTTGAACTCTACGAATTGAATCAAGATGATGATTTTATTAGTAATTCTGCTTAAAAGGTGATTCTGGCATCTGCCTTTTTAATAATGAAAGAAATGGAGGTCTCTTCTTGGTTATTCTTGAAGAACAGAGAAATAGGAAATCCCAGGAGTCCCTTCTTGCTGCATCTAAATATCAATAGCAACTATAATGTGACTTTGAAACCTGGGGTTTCTATTACAACTGTCAAGGCATTGTAATACTGCTAGGGTCTACCACAGTCAACCAGAATTTTAGAAGTGCTGAATGACTCCTACAAGTGAAAATCCTGACATTTTTCCACCCAAGTTTATACATCCTTAGGAATGCACAGGCTCCAGGTGACTCCAGGTAGTGCCTGGTTCTCCAGGTATCTTGGGAAGACTATTCAGCTTATTCTGCAGCTCATGGCCAGAACCAATAGGTGTCCCGGTTCTGCCATGTTGCTCTCTGGTGGGGTTAGGATAAAACCCTAGTGGATCTGGAGGCAAAGGCAGCACTTAATCCCACTCCTGGCCCTGAGCACATTCACTATTGGGCAGCCAGCTGCTTTCTGAGCATAAGGCACCTCCTTCAAGATAAATAGGAAAATTCAAGATAAATAGGGAAAGCATGAGCCCAGTAGCTCCTGGGAATCATAATATTCAAAGGAAATGATGTTGGCAAGTTCTTCAGAGAGAGGAGGTGACCCACAGATGTCCCTCTTTTAAAGAAGTAGAATATTTATCGAAATACATAAAAAAGAAGAGTGTGTGAAATGATCCATGTTGTTAGTATTTCATAGTCATATTGATGTCGAGTTGGCTCAACTTTTTTATGTTTAACACAATTTTATAAATACTTCCAAGAAACACAGGGGAAGCTCCCTTTTCTCCTCTTAGACGCTGCCTTAGATGGACTGTCCTTACCTTTGCTGGCTCCCCACTCTGCAGCACCAGGAACTGATTTTTGGTAAGGTCATGGTGATGTCTGTGTCCCACTTATTCACCTTTTTGGCTTTGTTCTATTAAGAATACCATTCTGTTACTAGTATCTTTACATTTAACTCAGCTTTTGCTGATGTTAAGTTAGAAAATTACATGGAAGAATATTATTGTTTATAACATTGGATCTAGGATCTCTAGATGCATGCCATATGTTCTCATAATCTCACTAACTATTGTTGAAATTCTGTCTTGATCAGCACCCAAGCACAAAAGACACTACAAAATATGATGTCCACTTGAAAACTCTGCTACCGATTTGTTTTTAAAGTGAAAAACTGGTTGGTAAATCTAATTTAAAATTTTGTACCAAGTTGTGGACTCCAGCAATTATCATAGCTCATGCAAAATGAACATAAATCATTTCAGTGTAATTGAAAGAGATCTTCACTGTGGTCCATTACACATTGCCTTTCCAATGCTCTTGGGGAAAGGCCTTTCCTGAGTGGAATTCAAGATAAACCTAACTGACCTGCAAGAATTGTTGAAAGAGCTCGTCAGAAACACCTGTGGGTGTTACAGGTGATATTCTGGCCATCAGAAGCTCACCAGTAATGCAGTGCCAATGGCTGATTCACATTCTCTTAATTTCTTAGTCAGCTGGGGCTGGGGAGTGGCCCAGGATCTGAGAGGACTTCCTGCCCTGGGGGGAGACTGAGTAGCCATCTCTAAGGTTCTTTCCAAATCCTAAGACTCACATGGGAAGAATCAGCATCCTTACAGGGAGAGAGGCTGGCACACACTTCATTGATACTCTGGGATTCATCTGCTATTTTTATTGTGCTTGTGACCATAGTCCCACATTTCAGCAATAGCGAAACTTCTGCCTCTGCGAACATTATAGGCACAAAGCACTCTCCTATCCCCAGTGGTCTGCAGTCTTCCCTGAATATTATTCTAAGAAGGAATATTATCTTTTACATGGAAACAGAGTTCATGGCGATATCTACATCCGTTTGGGGGCTTAGGCTGTGTTGCCATAACTACCTCTTCATGTTTGTCATGTTTTTTAGCATCATAGTCAGCCAATGGAAACAGTTCTACCCAGTGGCTCAGACTGTATTCTCAAATTTCTCTTTTTCACTCCTGTATAAACACAGCATTTAATTGTTATATAATCTCTTGATTGAGACCATTTTAGTGGCCCTATTCTAAGAAAAATCTGGAAGGTCCTTAGTTCTTACAGTGAGGCTCCCACAAGGTCTCCAGTTCTGAGACCAGTAGGAGGTCTCAGGGCCCTGGGAGGCTTCCAGCTGCACCAGATGTCTTGCAGATCAGCCGCCGGGCCTTCCCTGTGCTCAGCCCTGACAGCTCTGTTGGAAGAAGTGAACCCAGCTCACTCTATGGTAGCTGTCACTCAGAGTTGACATAGTTAGTGGCCCTGCTGGGAGCCCATGGGTTCAACAAGCATAAACAAGAGTGCCTGTATTTACCTTGTCAGGACTGTCAGATGGCCCTGCACCATCTCTGTGGCCAGAAGATGCTCAGGGACCTCAGAACCGGGTCTTGATCAGCACCCAAGCACAAAAGACACTGCAACCCAGGACCCAACCCTGACTGTGGGAGGAAGTATGGGTGGATGCAGTCAAATGATGGCCCCAGTGACACAGGTCTCCATCAAGAAAGATCAAGGATGTGGCAGCCAGTGGCATCCTGTGACTGAGGTGGGCTGCAGAGGGTGAGATAGACCCCCAACCTTCAATGTGCATTCAACTTTAGAGACTACAAGCATGTAGGGCTTCTGCAAGTCCAAGAGTGGGAGGCTGAGAGGGGCTGGCAGTCATGAGGAACAAGCAAGGGCCCTGTTGTCCTGGGCTCCCGAGGGTGTCTGACGGAACAAGGCTCTTCCTTCCCAAGCAGACCCCAGAGCCTGACTCACCTCCTGTCTTCATAGTGAGGGTTCCCAGATGTACCTTCCTCCTTCTGTGTTGTCTCCTGTTGACACGTCACCAAGTCCAAGTTGCAAGTTCCCAAGTTTGAGAGCCCTCTAGTTAGAGGGAAGTTGATCCACCCTACGAGATGGACAGATGTGTTTGTCAGAGGACTCAAGAAGTGATTTAGCTGAACTAGGGCAGAGCAAGCCCACTCAGAATTGCTGTGGGACCATTCCTACAGAGTTTGATGGAAACTTTCCCACTTCATGAAATTAAGTTGCCCGGCAAGTCGAGGGACATGGTAAGGTTTCCATAGCAAGGAAGCAAGTCAGCATCTCTAACTCTGAAACCGGCTGTGAAAGGCTGGTTTGTGGTTTTGTTTGGTCTGTTTAAAAAAAAAAAAATGCAGTGAAGTTAACTGGTCTTCTAAGTCCAGTCCAGTTTGGGGGCCTGATAAAAGCAGGGAGCATGTTTCATCGGTGATCTTCCCTTCAGCCACATGTATTTAAGTCATTCATTTCTTCACTGTTGAATCCTTCCCTTTCCTTTGCATATGATACTTTCTACACTGATCATTAGTAATGTTGTGCCAATCTTAATTTTCTTCACCTCCTTTCAGTCTCTTATGTCACTGTTTCCTGCCAAACTTTTAAATTACTGTGTCCCAATAGTTATAGTTTTCTAAAAAGAAACTATTTCAGAACATTCTAGAATGTTTTACTCCAGGATTGGGCGAGTAAATCCTTTGAAAAGTGACCTTTTGCAAACCATAAAAGCATGCCATATTCTAAGTATATAATACAGCAATTTTCAGGAAAATCTGTGGAAAGGGTATGAGTTTGGGAAACTGCAGTGAAGGGGAGCATGAGGGCCACTTGAACAGATGCAAAGGCAGGTAGAGTGATCTCAGCATGGGGAGGAACAGCGTGGTATGTGACACTGCCATTTGTCCCACTGGTGTGGACTGGGAAGGTGGGGGTTCCTGGCATATGGCCCTCCCAGCCCAATCTGCATGAACCTCCTCGTTTTCTAAGATATCAGAGCCCAGTCAGGTTAATAGCATTTGTGCTGTGATTTTATATGTTTCATTTCAGAGGAATTTAAGGGTTTTTTTTTTTAAAAAAATGAATATATAGAATAGCATAATTAAGCAGAATTGAGAAAAGTGGGCGTCGTGAACAAGTCATTTGTAAACCAAGATTTCAGAGATATTTATGGAGCTGTGACAACATTTAGCACTTTCCTGTTATTCAAAGTAAATCCTCTTCCTGATATGTTAAGTTCTGCAGTACAGACCATCAAGCTATGAAAGCCCTAAGATCAGATGTGAGACAGTTCCAAATTCCAGGTAGCGAGATGCTATCTCAGAAATAGAAGAGAAATGAGAAACAGCTCCCAGTCGGTTCCAGTGGAACCGCTCAGCGCACGAGCTCTGTTTTCTTCCTTTGTTGGTCTGTTGAAGTTTCCACAGGGCTTTATCAGAAGCGGCTGGTTTCCCTGGCATCGCAGAGGGCTCTTGGCCACTGGGGCTGCGTTTCCCAGTTAGAGGAGGCTTGAATGGCGTGCAGAGGTCAGGCAGCGGCCAAGAGGACTGCTCTGCCCTGCTCTCCCCCTAGAGCTCAGAGCTAGGGGCGTCCTGCCAGCAGGCCGGGAGTCTGCACAGTGTGGCTTCACTGGTGCGTACCCCACACGGCACCTCTTGGGGACCGCCCACAGGACCTTAAATGCCTTGATGATGTGTCCACGCAGTTTCATTTTGACGCCGGGCACAGCGCACGCATCTGGGTGTTTTCACCGCCTGCAGTGGCGGGCATTCAGACTCTGAGGGCATCCCTCCTGTCCCTGAGACACAGGCAGAACCGTCCTCCCATGGGGCTCAGAGCCCCGTCACACTTCTAAAATGCCACTGCCATCTTAGGTTTTTTAGACTCTTGGTTGAGAGGTATTCACCTTGAGATTTCAGAGCCAAGTGAAGTGGCAGGCATTGAGAAGATTCTTCAAAAGAATGTTTTAATCTCATAAGAGAAAGCTAGGGGACAAGAAAAAAAAAATGATTGTCACCAAGTCACTTATCTCAGGATGCAATGGTTCTCCACCGTGGCTTCCCTCCTTGGTGCTAGTGTTGCTCTGTGCCATGTGCAGGCTCTGGTGAGGCCTGCAGTGTTATGTCCCCACCCTGTCCTTGCCCTCCCCTGCCTGAGGCTCTGACTGGAACTGGGGAGATGCAGCTCACCATGAGGAAGGAGTGAATGGCTCTTCACCTTCAGTCTCCTCTTCCAGATACCAGAACAAGAGTCTACCTCTAGTCCCCCTCAGGACCCAGTGGCCTGACCTGGGAAGCATTTAACTCAGGACTCGGTGCACATAAGCAGGTCTCAAGCCCCCTTTGAGCAGCCCAGGCCAGGTCTTCCTGTTGCCTCCCACCCATCTGCAGGCCCTTCTGGTGTCAGGTTTTCTGTGAAGCATCAGCCCTTCCCTCTGCCTGGCTTCCTGAGTGCTTTGGGCCTTCTGGAGACTTGTGCTTCCTGGAGCAGCTGGGTGCCCACCTGCCGAGCTGGACGCTCCCAGGGAAGGCAAGCCATGTGGCTTCTGGCCTGCCAGAGTACAGGACCTCAGAACAAGCCCAGACCTGGCTCCTAGTGGGCACTCATCAAAGCTGTAGGATGAAATCGAGTCGGTGCCCTTCAGGCGCAGCAAGATCATGAATCACCAGAGGAAGATTGAGGGTGTTGAGTACTTTGTAATTGCAGTGCCAGGAGAGTGGACGTTTTTAGCAACAAAGCAATGCTCCGTCAAAGGGCGTTTTCTGGTTGACTCTGAGCACAGAATCCTCTCACTCCTGGCACCCTGTGCATCCCATGCCATCGGAATTTTCTGTTTTTCTCTGAACATTGAATGCATGGGTCATGGTGTTTTAGCCAATGAGAATTGGCTTTATGGGTTGTGTTTGTAGCCATGCACCCTTGAAGCATTGTCATATTGCTGGCCAGAAAACACAGCAGGGGGTGGTTGGGCAGAGGCGGGGCCTGGAGCCCAGGCGGGAAGCCACGGGGCGGCTGAGCGCCCTTGGACTGCGGGTCCACCTACACTCGTTCTTGGCATTGATTTCATTGAGAAGTTCAGAGTCGGGTGTCGTTTTAAAAATTCTGTGAACACCTTCTGTTTCACTTCTTTGTGGTCTTTCCTGATTGGAGATGGCTTATGCTGTGTGGGAACTCATCCTCTCCTCTCCCAGTTTCTGTCCTCTCCCCCCTTCCCTTCTTCCATTCAGCTGTGGCCTCTATGGTTGGAGCCTCCGTTAGCCGGTGTTGTTATTGGAGTGCTGCTGAAGACATTAGGGGCTGGAGACATTGGACAACATGCACATGACCATAGCCCAGGTGGCTGAAGAGCTGAAAAGGTTCACTCATGCTCTGGAGGCTGGAGTGTGGCCAGGTGGGTTGGGGGCCCCTCCTGGGCCTCTCTCCTGGCCTCACAGTCACAGGGTCTCACAGGGTCTTCCCTTTGTGCACATCTGTGTCCTGATCTCCTCTTCTTATAGGACACCAGATGGATTGGGTCAGGGCCCCCCAAGAACCTCATCTTCACTTAACCACTTCTGCCATTTCCAAGTGCAGTCACGTCCTGAGGAGCTGGGGGATGTCGAGGACACCTTCAGGCCACAGCAGCGCCTTTTCAGCCTGGGCCGTGGCTGTTCAGTCTCCTCTCGCCTGCTCCTGCCCTGGTCCCTCCCTGCCCCTCATCCTAAGGACCAGCCACCTCCAGGCCCCAGCGTCAGTGACTGGGCCTTCCTCCCAGTGGCCTGTCCCTCAGGGAGACCCTGCTGTAGTTCTGTCTTTCCTGCTGTCCTGTCCACTCTTTCCAATTGCCTCGATTGCCTGCACCTCCTCATGCTGTTTCCTCCCAGCCTAGGATTCCCTCTCGCTCTGTCTGTGTGGTTTCTCTCTCTGCTTTTATGAGTCAGTGAGCAGGAGCCTGTCCGTCTTCCTCTACTCTGTCCTGATGCCCTCCTAATTCCTGCATGATTATTATTTTTTTGTTCCACTTTGCGTTTTCTGGGTCCTTATGAACCTCCTCCTCCCACCCTATTCTCATGTTGTTCCTCCGAATTTGTCCACAGTTCCAAGAGTTCTCTCTATTTTCTTTCCAGCCACTCCTGTCCTAAGAATGTCCTTCCCCTGCTGGGCTAGCCACCCATTCCGACTTCTCCTGGGTTGGGTGCTCTTCCTCTCCTCGCTTGTTCCTCAGGAAAGCTGGCCCTCTTCTGCCTGGAGGCCCTCTGGACAGAGTCAAGGGTCACCCCTGCTTCATGCATTTGTAGAAAGGGGTGGTCTGGCAAAGCCAGAGTGGAAGGGATGGATCGAGCAGGCAGTGTAGACATGCCAGTGGATCAAAAGGAAGCAGAGGATGATGGCTGGATCATTACTTTAAACAAGTTAGGGCTTCCTAACAACTGCTCTGTGGACAGCTGAGGTTGAATTTCTATGGTGAATGTATTTGATGCAATTGGTTTTTATGCTAATCCACCCAAGTTGACGAGCTGTTTTTAATCAAGTTATTTTTATCATTTCAGATGTCCTTGCCAAATTAGATGTAAGATGCTTTCTGAAAGCCCTCAATTCCACTTTTTATGGTAATTCTACTCATTTAATTTATAGTCACATCAGAGAACAATTGGTAATTCTATTTATCAAACTGGTTGGAAACAAGCATTTAACAGGGGTGTGGGAGGTACCGGACCAGCCAGGGCATCCTTGAGGAGAACTTTGCTCAACCATTTGCACTTTGTGTGCATTTTTCCTTTACTCAAAAGTGGGCAAAATCACTAAAATGACCCCAAATATCACCACCAACCCATATGGCACGAAGATCCCAGAACAGGGTAGGAGCCCTCAGCGTGGCTGGCCGAGCCACTCACACTGGAGCCTTGCACCTTCTTCAGGTGACAAGCCGGTTGCCTCTCGCCTTCTTGGAACTTGAGCTCTGCAAGACCAGGAGCAAGGCAGGCTGGGTTTCCTCCACCACGTGGCCAAGGCTGGGAAGCTCAAGCTCCGGCCAAGTCTCCTGGGTCCACGCGCACAGCTGGCGGAGGGACGAGCCCTCGTTTCCACGCTCTGCCTCTGAGGCTGAGCAGTTCCAGATGTTGGTGGAGTGGAGAGATTCTCCGTGAACTCCACGAATATCAGCGTCTATCAACGTGCCCTGAGACGAAGTCCTCATCAGATAGATCTTTTGTAAATTGAAGATAGGTTTGAAGTATTTATATAATTTTTACATACATTTAGATATTTACATTTTAATTTCAGGTGACGCCCCTGACTGTTATAATATCATAATTAAAGTGAACTGCAGGGCTTTTTTTCCCCTATAAATACACTTAAAGTCCATACCCAATTAAAAGTAACATAAATGGAGTTTCTCTCTTGTTGTGACTTTGATCTGTCCTCATGATGGTAGCCATTAATAGAGAATAGATTGCTCCCATTCAGCTCAGGTTCACGGACACTACTGACACCACACCCTCCGGCAATGAGTAAACGCAGGAGACGCCTTATGACATGTCTCAGCATCCCTGTCTCTGTCCACACAAGATAGTCCAAGAGCTCAGCACCAAGGAGCCGGGCCCAGGGCCGAGCTGCAGCCTTGGAGTGTGGCCCAGGCTGAGCGCAGAACAACAGAGACTGTGCAGTTGTTCAGAAAACAGGACATGGCACCGCGTCTTGGACCTCTGAAAGATGGGTCCTCAGAAGACTCGTCTTTCCCTGCAGGTGGTCACTACTGTCCAGGCCTCCACAAGCCAGTTGTACAGTTAAACCACAGCTATCGTTACTATGACTATTTTACAATTCTTGCCACGAATATCATTGCCTTCATGGTTCAGGAAGGACCGAGAAAAGCAGATTGTGTGATAATGCACAAGATCATGTGCATGTTGTCCAATGTCTCCAGCCCCTGAGAGGTAGGAGAAAATATGACCCACTCGCTGTATCAAGTTTATGCAGTACCGGAAGCTCAAGGTAGAGTCTTGGAGTCCCGATTCCAGTAATGGCCTTTCTCTGCACGCAGGCGAGACAAGTCCACACACAACCCAGCAGGCCTACAAGGGTTTCCAGCAGCGGGGACATGCTCTTCGTGGTGGCTGAAGGGGGCACCTATTTTGGTACAGGTACACTGGCCATCTTTCTGGTAACTCAGACTTGGAGCCCCCTGGTGTGGTGTGCCATGGATGACGGAGCCTGTGGACAGTTAGGAGCCTTGGTTCCTCCTGCGGGCAGCAGTCCAGTAGACCACTCTGAACATTAGGTTAGCTCTTGTGCCTTCATACTTCAAGGGGTGCCTCAGAAGCGGGGCACTGCACCAAAGGGGGAGGACACTGCACACACTGATGGGACAGAGTCATCAAACTCTCCATAGGAAAGGTTCTCCTGGTTATCTTGTTGACAGCAAGAGACCAGAACATCCGGCCACCTACCCCAAGATCATGGGACTTCCTAATCTCACTGGCAAAGCATCTCATTTTTTTAAACTTACATATATTTTATTTTTCTCTTTTTATATAAAGAGAGAATTTTTTAATATTTATTTTTTAGTTTTCAGTGGACACAACATCTTTATTTTATTTTTATGTGGTGCTGAGGATTGAACCCAACGCCCCATGCATGCCAGATGAGCGCGCTACCACTTGAGCCACATCCCTGGCCCACATATATTTTATTTTATTAAGGCTTATCTAAATCTTTCATATAGTTGGGATTTTTTTCTTTGAATTTTTTTGGGGGTGGCCACTGAAATTTTATATTTCACCCTCTTTCCATTTTAAATTAGGTTGTTATTTCTTATTAACTTAGAAACTCTTTCTGTTAAATGGATTCCCAGGCCTCTGCATTAGTTACCTATTACCCAAAACTACCCCAAAACCCAGTGGCTCAGAGCAGCACACATCTCCCGTCTCGCAGCTGCCGTGACTGCCTGGCTGGGTGACCGCCTGGCTGGGTGACCGCCTGGCTGGGTGACCGCCTGGCTGGGTGACCGCCTGGCTGGGCGCCTCGGCTCTGGGGTGTCGTGAAGCTGAGCAGAACCGGGGGCGAGCACCGCTGTCACCTTGGAAGGTTTGGCTGAGCCAAGCTTCCGAGAGCCAAGCTTCCGGGACGACTCAGGGGTGGTGGGCAGTGCCTTCCTGGGTGGCTCCCACAGTCCCTGGCAGGTGGGTGTCTTCGTGGTGGTGGAGACATGGTGGTGGCTTTCCCAGAGGGAAGAGTGAGGGGACAAGAGCACCCAGGACAGGGCTGTCGTCTTTCTCTGGCTTCATCTCAGAACCTTCCAGCCTCCCAGCCACCTTGTGCTCCACAGAAGCATATCACAGGTCCTGACCCCTCAGGAAAGGGGACACACAGGGTGTGAACAACAAATCAAGTGTCCTTGAGGACACCTTGGAGGGTCTCCA
The DNA here is from genome assembly GCF_052094955.1 of Ictidomys tridecemlineatus. Lineage (NCBI taxonomy): Eukaryota > Metazoa > Chordata > Mammalia > Rodentia > Sciuridae > Ictidomys > Ictidomys tridecemlineatus. Next base: position 258,122,793 of record NC_135477.1, on the reverse strand, counting down.
CACAGGCTCACAGAGGTTTCTTGATCTGTGAGACCTTGTTTGCATCATCCTTTCTAACGTGTTATTATTGACAGGAAAAGGATCCCACTTTCATTGTGTGCCATAAGGTTTGGCCTGTGTATTGATTTTAACCTCCCTTTTCTTGTAACTTACTTTTTACTTGGGTACAGAGAGGGGAAGCCCTGCATTCACACAGGGCCCTCCTTGCCCAGGGACCTCAGAGTTTGGGACAGACTTCTCCAGTGCACTGGGGCCCCGTGGAACGTGAAGTGCTGCCCTGTGTGTGCACGTTCAGGGAGCAGGGACCGCGCTGTGTCCTGGGCCTCCCTCTTAGATGTCTCCTGCACATCTTGGTCCTGTGAGCAGCCACCTGGCTGGCGGCTCCTCCTGCCTGCCATGTGACTCCACTGTGTGAAGGCTCAGTCTGCCCCTCCACTGCCCTGGGGAGGAGCCCAGCCCCCTCCATCCTTTGGTCATCAAACAGGTTTTCTTCAGAGCTCGCTTGCCGGCTTCTGGGGACACACGTGCAGCTGGGAGCTCCTGGACCCGTGGGCCTCTGCTGATTTCCTCTAGGTGTGGCCAGAGACCCTCCAGAGCGGTCAGTCCCACACCTCCTTGCCAGCAGCCGGCCAGATCCTCCTCCCCAGGCGCTGCCCTTGGAGGTGCTCAGTGGTGTCCTGTGTGTTTTGTCACTTGGATGTCCCTCTGGGCCCTTGGCAGCCATTTGGACTTGCTCTCATTTGTATATTGAGTTTCCTGGTTTCCCAGCCTTTCCTTCTCGGTTTTCAGGAATTCTTTCTGTTTTCCAGATCTCACTTCCTCGTGTGGGTTTTAGATGCTGCCGATATCTTCTTCCAACATTTTCTCTCTTGTCTTTTAGGAAAAAAAAAAAAACAAAAAGAGAAAAAAAAAAACAACTCCCTAAGGAGTGGAAGTGGTTGCCTCGTCTGTCTTTTCATGGGAAAGGCCGTGTGTGGCCGTTCCTCCCCACTGTCAGCAGATGTGCCCTCTGTGTTCTGCCGCTGGCTTCAGAACTGTGCCTGTGGCCTCTCAGGTCCCTCCTCAGGGGCACTTCTCTGTGCGCTGTTGGTTAAGAGCAGCTCACCCCTCCACCCTGTGTGCAGCCATGCTGACCTGCCCACTGGGCCACTCAGCCCCTCCCGCTGCTGTGAGTGCCTCATTCACCCTTCCTGATCCACGTCATGACTCTCATCTGCTAGTCACCTCTCCTGCTCCTCCGGTCTTAGCATATGCCCCATGGCCAAACACCACACAGACCCAGACCCTCCTCTCGGCACTGGTTTTTCAAAATTGTCTTAGCTTTTTGTCAATCATGGAAAGATTTCAACTGTTATGTTGGGAATTTTACTGAGAGCGGAAACTCAAGTCTCCGTAGGTCCTAGATCACAGGCTCAGCGCAGAGACTGGGCGTTTCAGTGCAGAGTCTGACTTGGGGTATGTCCTTCTGCCTTGTGGAGCCCCCGCTCTGGAGCACAGGGCCTCCAAACTCCCAGCTGCAGGGCTCAGAGCGGGAAGCTCAGTGGACGATACCTGCCTTCACCCACGAGGCTTCTGCTTGCAGTCACTGGCCAGAACTGGCCATGTGGACACAGTCTGATTGCAAGAGCAGCAGAAATGTGAGAAACACATGGCAGGTTGTGGAACACAAATGCTCTCTATCAAGTCAAGGTCCCCAAAATAGCTGAGTCTTTGTGATTTTCTGTGTGGGTAATTCTCTCATCTGAAAATAACAAAGTCAACGTAATGTTGCATCTCAGTGCCTCAGAAAAACACTCAGTAATGTCAGAGGCAGGCAAACATAGCCAGGGCAAAACTGACTGTTTTGCAGTTTTAAATATGAAGACAGAATAAGCTAGATTTTTGACGTCTGTTAATCTTACTGCAAACCCATGTAAATATCAAAATAACAAAATCAAGTTAATTTCTTACGTCCATGGAGAAAAGACACCTGGGATTACTTCTCCCTTCTTTCATAAAGGCGGTTTTGATGAGTTGTTCAACACCTTTTGACATCTCATAAGTGGACATTCTGGGTCCACAATGAGGCTGCCACAAAATTGTTAGCTGCAATCGTAACAACATGTTGTGTCAGTACTTGGAGCCAAATTGAAAGATTTTGCTTCTAAACTCCAGTTGTTTCAACATGTTTACCTTGTTAAAAACATTAGTTGGGTCACTGTTATCGGAAGTGGAATGCTAACTGGAGTTTTGAGACTGTAGGGTTGATGTGACCTTGGCCCATGCACGTGATATTTTACGTACAGTCTGAGGCTGTCACTGCCATTATCTGTGACTTCCTGTTACCTCTTGCGCATGAGTTCATGTTCTCAGGTTGTTACCACAAGTTCATGTTCTCAGGTTGTTACCACAAGTTCGGCACGGTGTGGTATGAGCCAGGTACTCTGTGGTCCGATAAGGTTGGGAAGTCCTGGCGGACAGCTGTTAAAAAATCCCAACCATGTGCTGCTATATCCTGAGACTACTCTGATTCGAGCACCAGGCTTAGGTTGTGGAGGAATTTGGCCACTTACTACCTCTACTACCGGGAAAGTTATTTGCCCTGAATTATCTACTTGATCATCTGCATAATTACCAGTGGGCCAGCATCCGGGTTGAGGACTAGAATTATAACAGAATTCTAGCTGGGGCATAAGGGCCTTCAGATCAAAGGGTGATGATTCTTCAAGATTTATCATCCTCTGCTGGAGCACCCAGTGGTTGCTGGGGGTGTGGTTGTGTGACGTTCACAATGAATCCCTGCCCACCCAAGTAAGGAGTGACAGAGTCTTGAGATTTCCTTGTAACACATGATTAGAAGCCGTTATCATAACCGCTCCAGGGGGGACCGTGGAGCCCAGCACTGTGAATTCAGGTCCCGGCTCCCATAGGCATCAGCTGCATGACCTTGTGTGACCTCAGCCTCTGCTTCTGTCTCCTTGTCACACCTCCTTGGACATGGAAAGTCCTCAGAATGGGGCTGACACTCTTCCACATGTATGGGCCTATGACATACACAGTGCCGGAAGGTTTCCAGGGATGCTTCTAAAAATCAATGATTGGATTCTTTTCTCTACTTGTTATAATTCTTCCTTAACTCAAAAGGCAGAGACTATGTGGCAGTACGCCTTCGTACAAATTAAAGAATTAAAATCAGAACATCTCCCAAAGTAATGACCTAAAAGTAATAATAGCCATCCCAGTTGCCTATAGGAAATCTCTTTCTGATTTTATTAGGTCAAACAGAATCATCCCTTACTTTTCTAAGCGTTTCAGCCAGAGTCTAGAAATGTGAATTTAGAATCAGCTTCCTTGCTTGATTACAATCTTGAAACTATTTTATGGTAATAGAACATGACGTTTTCCACAAAGGTCCCCAACTTGTTTTGGCAACACTGACCAAGCTAATTCCTGCTGTCTCTGCCCAGTTTCCTTGCAAACACAGAAGACCTGGGCCCAGGTACACCAGAACCAAGATGTGCAGAGCAGCAGCCTGTTTTCAAGGGTGAGGTGGCGTCTCGAAGTCTTGAAATGGTTTGAAGGTTTTCCTATTCACACGCTCATGGTTCCGTGCAGTGTGGATCTCGTGCGCACAGAGCTCTGATTTAACCAGAAACGGGTGTGAACAGAGCCGGAGCGTGGGGAAGGGGTGAAGGGAGTGGCAGCCCCAGAGGCGGCCAGGGCAGGAAGAAGGTCTCCCAGTCATGGAAGGAAGGTCCTGGCTGGTGCTGTGGCAGAAACGGAATCTGGCCTGCTGGAGGCTGGGCAGCAGGTGTGGAGAGAGCTGGAGGGCCGCTAGGAGCCAAGGACACTCCCAGCGCAGAGGTGGCCCTGCTTCCAGAGCTGGCCCCTGCTATGGCTGCTGGCTTCACTGTAAACCCTGGAGAAGTAGGATTTAGGAAATGCACTTGTGCTGTAAAGTGGAGAAGGATTGCCACCTGTCACACCCCCCAAACGGCTCAGAGCACTCCAGGGTTCTGGAAATCAGGAAGGTGAGCGCCGGCCTGGTTTCAGGATGAATACCTGGAGTCTCAGGGGTCCTGGCTCCAGACTCCTCTTCCTGCTGGTGGCGTGGAGCCAACCATGTGCTGAGGGAGTCATTATTTTTTACGCTGAGTTGATGCTTCCTTCTGCACCCACAGCCCTGGCACCTCATTAGCACCTCATTAGCAGCCACTGTACAAAACAATCAGAAGGGTGTTCTCAGGGCAAATGCACTGAGCACCGTTCTGGTGTTTAGTGGGTATTGGGTTATTAAAAGTTTTTCAGCATTTAAAGGTTTAATTTTCCCACAGGGTGAAAAACATCCTGCCCTGGACTGAGTTCGGGGTGTGCCCTCACTCAGCTCCCGGGCTTGCTGTGTCCCTGCTGCCTCAGACAGGAGCTGCCAGGGGGCGGTGCTCCTTAGGAACTGTTGATGGACAATGGTCCAGGGGTGCCGGGGCCACATGCAGTGTTCCCCAGCAGACAAAACTCCCAGACTTACCGGGTAACGTTGGTGAAAGTGCTGGAGAGCAGCAGGTGCCTGTGGCAGCACTGGATCCCCGTGGCTGCACCAGATGCCATCAGCCTGTCCATCAGCACTGCCCACTGCTCAGTAATCCATATCTTCAGCAGGAGAAGGTTGTTGGGAGGCATAGAGGTGCACCATCAGTGTTGGCAACTACTGCCATCACAGGGTCTGCCGCTCGCAAGGGCAGGAGCGGCCCCCTCGGTATAGAGAGGTGGAAGTGTCCCTTCTGCTTAAACCAGCAATCCCAACTCCAGGGACTCACGAATTCCCACCTCCACCTCAGCCATCCTGGGGTGGCCTCCACCTGGATTCTGGGACCGGTGGCCAACATTGATGCTGAAGGCCTTGGTCACATGAGGGTTCCCATGCCCTTGGGGGCTAGGCCACTCTAGAGAGACCAGGAGCAGGAGGGTGGACCCTCCAAATGGAGCCACTTACAGTCCTCCCCCCCCCAGAGGAGGGAAGTGATGGCCACAGTGCTACCTCAGACAGATGAGCACCTGTCCACCTCTCCTTACCCACCTCCCCCTGTCCACCTCCACCTGCCCACCTCCCCCTGTCCACCTCCACCTGCTTACCTCCACCTGCCCACCTCCCCCTGTCCACCTTCACCTGCCCACCTCCCCCTGTCCACCTTCACCTGCCCACCTCCCCCTGTCCACCTTCACCTGCCCACCTCCACCTGTCTACCTCTACCTGTCTATCTCCACCTGCCCACTTCCCCCTGTCCACCTCCACCTGTCTACCTCCACCTGTCTACCTCTACCTGCCCACCTCCACCTGTCTACCTCTACCTGTCTACCTCTCCCTGTCCATCTCCACCTGCCCACCTCTCCCTGCCCACCTCCACCTGCCCACCTCCCCCTGTTCACCTTCACCTGCCCACCTCCACCTGTCTATCTCTACCTGTCTACCTTCACCTGCCCACTTCCCCCTGTCCACCTCCACCTGCCCACTTTCACCTGCCCACCTCCCCCTGTCCACCTTCACTTGCCCACCTCCCCCTGTCTACTCTACCTGTCCACCTCCACCTGCCCACTTCCCCCTGTCTACCTCCACCTGCCCACCTCTCCCTGCCCACCTCCACCTGCCCACCTCTCCCTGCCCACCTCCCCTCGTCCACCTTCACCTGCCCACCTCCGCCTGTCTACCTCTACCTGCCTACAACCCCTGTTCACCTGCTCCTTTCCACTCCCCCTGCCCACCCAGCCCACAGGGCCTCACAGACCAAGCCTAGCCCTAGCCATGGCCTCCTCTCTGTGTGATGAAGTTGGGGCCACCATCTTGGACCTACAGTGTTTTCCGTCACAGCAGGTTCTCAGCAAGTGGCTTGAGGCTCAGTCCTTCACGCTGAAGTCAGCCCCTGCAGACTTGCTGCTGCTCTGTGGGCTGAGGTGAGACTGAAGTCCACCCAGTATCCCCCACCAGGACAGCTGTGGGTGGAGTCCCTGCTAACCCTACCCCTCCAAACCCAAGACCCTGGAGCAGCCCCCAGCAGGCTCTTGATGGCATCACAGGCTTTGGAGAAATGGTTGGCTGGAAGCTGGTTTGGCTTTGTTCACAGTAGGAGAGTTAGAAAAGAAGTGTTTGGGGCAGAAAGTGTGTGAGCTGGACTTTAGCTGTGTCCACTGGAGAGGGCAGTGGCTGCCTGGTGCAAGTGTCTGTCAGGGTGAGTAAAACGGTCTTCATGTGAGTGGCGGAGGCTGAAGCTGGGAATGCCCAGTGTTCCAAACATGGTGTGATGGATCAAAGACCAAGCGGACCTCTGACAGTCTCGTGACTGTGCAAACAGCAGCTGTCCTGGGCTATTCTAGGAGGCTTCCTTCACTCCCCACAGCAGGAGTTCCATTGGTACCAGATGTCTGGAGAGAGAAAACCAAACTCAAGTCACCCTGCTCTGTCCCCAGAAGCCCTCCCGTTAGAGCCAGGCAGCCGCTGTGGAGCAAGTCGTGGGAAGAAGTGAAATTTCACATCTTTAAGTCTCTGCTCCTCTTGAAAAAAACAGTAGAGTCGTAAAGTAAGTGAAGTAAATAATCCACACAGAGTCTTGTTGCCGTGTTTTGACAGCAAAACAGACTGTTATGAAAAATAATATGTATTTTATGTAGTTTGTGCCCAATTCATAACATTTTCACTCTTCAGTTTCTCCCAAAAACATATCCAAAACCTCCACGGATTCCAGAATCTCATCAGCTTTATTTGTTTAATGCTGCAGAAGTTCTTTTTGCACGTGTCAACTCCTGTGCTGCAATATGCCACGTGAACTTTCTCTGTCATTACAAGTCCCATCACTTGGGAAATGAAGCCGTGAAATGTCACCCCAAGTGCATAGGAAGACCTGCTCCTTGCAGCCGGGAACCGTGTCCAGAGTGAGTGTTCCATGCATATGTCACCCTGGTTGTCTGCGAAAGGCTTGCGTCTCTCTCCATGGGATTTCTCCAGAAGAACCACATTCGGGTTTTCTTGTCAAATTCACGGAGCTCCAGCTAGCAAGGGTAGAGAGCACGGTATGGCTGCCCTCCGTCTGACAGATTAATTACCCAGCACCCTCTCCTGTCATGTTACCTGGTGCTTTCTTGGCTCCTTCATTGTGGGGGGTGTTTCCCTTCAAAGACATTGTCATAACTCTTACCTGCATTAAGGGAACTGAACAATAGGAGTGGTGAAATAAGGAGGTGTCTGATTGCCTGATGATGGACAGCCATCCAATCAACAGCACACGGCAGAGGAGCTCAGGGCTGCAGGTGGAGTGTGTCCCACACATGGGGAAGAGTGGTCCCTGTCGGCCAAGATGCTCTCTGTCTGGAACGTGGAGAGGGGGTCACTTTCAGAACATCTCGTCTCCCTGACCACCTTCTGCAGGGCTGTGCTTCCCTGTCTCTCGGACGCATGTCCCCCTGGTCGGGAGCAAGGCCTGGCTTCTCCCACAAAGGTTGGCACACCCTGCTACCTTTTGACATGCAGCTCCAGGAAAGCACGGAGTGGGACCCCGGGTCCCATCCCTAAGTCAAGGTGACATGGATAGTTGGAGGTAGCCCTGGTGTCATGGGCTTGCAGCCACAGGCGGCCACAGTTTGGACGGAGCAGAGTCGCACTCTCTGGAACAGGAGGGCACAGTGAGAAGGGAGCACCAAGAACGAGGCAGGGGCAAAAGCGGGTGAGCGCCGTGGGGGAGGCTCCGTGGGGAAGCCTGAGTTTCTTCCCTTTCAAAATCTGATCCAATAGGAAAGAAAAGCCTGGTGCCCAGATTCTGAGCCAAGAGGTCAGGCTAGCCAGGAAAATGCCTTGTTCCTTGCAAAGAGTCAGAGTGTGGGTTTGGGCAGCGCCATCTTGGGTCAGGGTGACACCGGGAGAGTGGGCTTGCAGGCTAATGGTGCTAACGTGTGCAGGAGCACAGCGTTCAAGGAAACGCCGAGGTGCCTGTCTGCGTCCTCCCACAAGTCGCCCATGACAGTGGGGGTGTGCTCAGGGAACATTTCTAGAACCCTCCATGATCAGGTAGCATTGTCTCTGAAGGAGAAAACACAGGAGGAGGGGCAGTTTTGTGCTAAATAGATGTTTCAGCCTTGAAAACGGAACACAGTGTCCTTGGCTGGGCATCTTCCTTTTGCATTCTGTGCCTTGGAAAATGAGAGACACAGATTGCCATTATCTCAGCATGGGGACCTGAGCGGACAGGCCTTCCCGGGAGGGTGCGCCTGCCAGGCCCTGAGGATCAGTCCGGGCGTGTGGAGGTCCAGGCTCCGTGGCGGGGCCCAGAGGCTGGGAGACAAAGGCAGAGTCAATGTCCTGACAGGCTCCAGGTGTACACAAGCTGTGGTAAACCACAGGGTGCACGTGGCAGTCACAAGTTGGAGAGAGGGGACAGAGGGACGGAAGGAATCCCCTGGTGGGGGAGAGGGCTGCACGCAAGGCAGAAGCCCCGCAGCTGCAGGGTGTGGCGCGTCACTGTCTTGTCACCTTCTCTTCCATCAGCGACCCTTCTCCTGCTTCTGAGGGCTGGCCTGACCTTGGGCTCAGATGGCCTCCAAAGCCAGACACTCTGGCGCTGACCCCCTCTCAGCCATTGCTGGCAGTGTGACTTCAGCCATCTTATCCATGTCCGTGTCCCCGTTTCCTCGGCTGTCACCAGGGTTGCCCTGGTGAGCTGGGTGGGGGGGCTCATCCCATCCCGAGAGCCCTGCCTGGCCTGCTGCGCACCTCACTGGCCTTCAGCGGCCCCTGGCTGTCCCTCCACCCACTGAGGTGCCTTCTAAAGAAACCCCCTGGGGTCCAGACGCTTAAGCAAAATTGTAAGAATTGATGGAACCTCCAAAAACAATTTTTTTTAAATAATCATTTGCTGTCATTTATATTTTTAGAAAAAAGTTCCTTTTCCTGCTGGCTTCCTCCAAGAAATGCCATCTGTTTCAAAGCAGATTTGACAATTGCTAGAACTTTCTTTCAGGCGTAGGGGGAGACGCTCATGTTTTGTGAGCATCTGGGAACGGTGCCTTCAGTGCTGCCAGGGCTTGAGGACTTGTTGTCATAGTACTGAGGGGAGTGGCTTTACTTTTTTTTTTTTTTTAATGAGCATTATCAAAATTTAGACAAAACTGGTTTGCTGGCCCAAACTTCGATGCTGGTTTTGTCATCCCGAGATTTTACAAATTTAAGAAACAATACATGGGTTGGCTACTAATGAGGAAAATATTTTAGAGATGATAATGTAGAATCTGTGGTTAAGATCTTAATGAAAAGTTCTAGAATGTTCTCCCAAGGGACTTTTCCTCTTTAGAGGAGCAGCTTTGCATCTGGACACTATTTTCCGACTTTGCCCTGAAGATAAGCAATGTCCTGAAACAGCTGAGTCGTGGTTCTACTGGGCCTCAGTTGGACTCTCCCACCTCTCCCAGGCCCTCAGCCACCTTCTCTGGACCATGACAATAACCTAACTGGACAAGCCACCAAGCCCGTCTGGCATAACACCTCCCAAATGACTCATCCCCAAAGGAACCTGACCTTTCACCCACAGGACGGGGAGCAGAGCTCTCTAGGGAGCCTCCCTCCTGTCGTGGGTAGAGCTGTGTCCTCCAAAAAGATGCAGGTTGAGATCCAAGACGCTTGGGACCAGAAGTGCCTCCAATTCCAGAAATTTCTGAACATTGGAATATTTGCATAGATTTTACAGGTTGAATATTTCAAACTCAAAAATCTGAAATTGAAAAACGCCTTGAAATCTGAAACTTTTGGAGGATTGTGTTGGTGGGGGACATGGACGCCTCAATAGTGAAAGAAACCAGAGTCGTGCTGGGCGGGGGCTTCGTGGGGAGGGGTGAGAGCAGGAAGGCTGGCCTCCCTGGAGGTGGCCCCCAGGCCGGTGCGTGTCCCCCCCCACCCCCGGGCTTCACAGACCCAGCCGTGACTCTCTTTTGGTTCTGACGAGGTCTTGTGGGTGACCCAGGTGGGAACCCCAGCTCTGCCGTAGCCTGTGGTAAGTCACCTAATGGAAGCTCGGATTCCCAGCAAGCCCTGAGGCTGGGCTGGAATTCTGCTGCCCTGGGCCGTGTGCAAAGCTGCCCATGGCAACTCACCCGCCGGAATGCACTCAGCCTGGGTCAGCGACACCCCGCGGAGGCCATGGGCTCTGCGACCTCTGGGAGTTGGACTGTAGACAGAAGCCGGCTGCTCCAGGCAGCCCATGGGCCCCATCCTCGAGACCCTGCTCCTTTCCTCAGGGTGGGCTGCTGCTGGGCACAGTCCTGATGACAGGCACCAAGCCCCCCAGCCTGAAGGTGGAGGCTGCTGCCCTCCACCTGGCACATGCACCCAGGGCTCCCTCTACTCAGCAAGGCCACTGCTGGGCTCGGGTCCCTGGTCAGTGCACTGCAGACACACTTTCTTCCGTCCTTGCTGTCTGAATGTCACCTCTATGTCCACACACATGGGCTTTTACGGACACCCTTAATAGAATCCCAGTGTCTTCCAAAGGGCACCTCCTTGCAGCACCACTGTGCGCTGCCTTCTTCAAGCTCCAGGTTGCTCCCCAGGTCCTGTGGGATGGGGAGTCTGCAATGCGCATGGCCCTTGTGTGGAACGGCACCGGGCAGGCTGCTGGGGGCTGAACTACCACGGCTTCACCACCAGCCGCCGCTCCGCCATCCAGGCTCAGGAACCGCACTCGGGGACCTCAGATCTTTACAAGGAGTCTGTAAGTTTCAACTGTTTCTAGGGAGCCTACCCCTGAAATTCACAGGCAAGTGAAACACAGAAATACCAAGAGGGTATGTTTGCAAGGAAAATAAAAGAAAAATCTAATCAAGTGAGGATATAGGTTTGGATACATGAATATGGACCACTGGAAATGGACATGATTTAAAAGGCTGAGATTAAACACAATAGATTGGATTTGCCTGAAGACATTTTTTGGGACCAAATATATAGAATCACAATATCCACATTAAAAGACAGAAATCTTTTGCTTTTTCAAGAAGGCAGAATAAAAGTAGATTTAATGAAAAGATGCCACCCTCCACGATAGCTTAAAAACTAAAAAGCCTGGCTCATCGGCATCTTTGCCCCGCTCCCTCCTGTGGGAGCATGTGACATGGTTAAGACAAGTTTACTGTCACGGCTCAGGGGTGCCCTGGCATCTGGCCAGCGAGGCCAGGCATGGGTTCCCCTGTGCCCTGCCCAGGACCACCCACCACCAAGTCTCCCAGCCCAGAGGTCAGCCCTAGCGGCTGCAGTACATCCATCCGCCTGTCCCCGCGTGGCCCCCAAGGCAGCCTGGTTTTGCCTCCCGGCACCCGGCACGGCATGGGTGGACCAGCCCGGGACGCAGACTCACGGTTGAAGAGGAATGTCTGCGTACTGAATAAAGCGGCTGACCCCAAAAGGGAGAATGAGAGCTCGGGGTAAAGCTGCCCCAACGGTCCCTCGGACAGGTGCAGCCGGGAGGCCTCTGCACGGGACAGGACTCTGAGGCTGCGGAGGCACAGTCCCATGCTGAGAGGGCTCAGAGAGCACCCTTCCCACTCTAGGTGGTGGCCAGCCGCTGCAGGGCAGGGAGTTCCTGTCAGCATTGAGCACAGCGGGTGGGCGGAGGGCAGGAGCTCCCACAGGGAAGTGTCCTGGGCGGGTCCCTGACCTTAGCTCAGTGACACCCAAGGTGGGAGAGGAGACGACAGCGTGCTGGCCTGCAAGTCCACTCTCCTCCTGGGCACGGTGATGCTGCAGCGGGTTCTGACCACACTTCAATCCCCAAAAGACCAAGTTTCAGGAGGCCATGTGTAAAGCAAGAAGGAGAGTCCCCGCACGCCAGCAGCAGCTCGGGGACTGAGGCCAGGTGTCCTCTTGTGCCCTGGGCATGAGGAACATCTCAACAGGAACAGCTCAGCCACCCTACAGAGTGGGGACATGGTGTGCGATGTTGGAATGGCCCCTCTGGAGAGGTCAGATGGATGTCGGTGAAGAGGGGTCTGTGAACTGGGAGTGCGGGGAGCACTGGGAGCTGGGGGTTCCCCAGGGACGGCTTAGAGGAGGGAGGTGTCCAACCCCTGGCCCAGGGCAGCCGCTGTCTCCCGTGCTGAACTGACCGAGCCCTGGGCTTTCTGTTCGTGATTCCCCGAGAAGAAAAGGCGACCGAGCTGGCCTGTTCCTTTGGGGGTTTCTCTGCTGCTTCTAGTAAGAGCTGGGACTTTCACGAAGGACAGGCCAGGTGGACATTCTTCGAAACGAGATAGGATGCCCCGAGGTCACTCTGCTTTTTAGGGAACACTCCTGCCTCTGGCCACACAGAGCAGCTTGTCCAGGTGCCTTCTGCTCACAACCCCCGAGTCACACCACACACTCAGCGTTGGAGAGAAGAAAGAGGCACTGCAAACACGCGCTTCACCCCAAAACTCCAGCCCTTGCTACCAGCTCTCGCGGGACACGTGAATTGTCACCAGTGTCCCTAGAAAGATGTGCCTCGAGTGTTTAATGAAGCCAGCTGGGGCCCATCTCCGCACGTGGAGGTGACGGTTATGAATGTGGCAGCTCTCAGCAGTCCCCTCTGTCACTGACGATGCAGCAGACAGCAAGGGACAGAGTGGGGAAATCAAAACCAGGAGTCCTACTGCGAGGACGGGGGCCCTTCCAGCAGTCGTAGCCGGTGACTGCCTGTCCTCTGCTCTCCCTGCTCCTTCCTGCACCCTTTCCAAAGGTGTCCCTTCCCGATGGCAGATGGACAGAGTGAGGCAGCACACCTCACCTGGACTTCTGCCCCCCAGCCAGGGATCGTGCTGTGTGCCCACAGACGAAAGGAGCCCCAGCCCTAAGTCAGACGTGCACGCCGGCCTGCTGTCCCCCGGGCCTCAGGTGTGGGCACCATTTGCCAGAGGATTCGGAGGTTCGCCCAGCTTCTCCCACTGTGGACTGTCAGAGAGCTAAGGTTGGGAGACACTCCTGCCTCCAGCCACAGGGACCGGGCGGTGCAGCCCACAGTGGCCGTCCAGGGCGGCAGGCTGCAGTATGGTGTAGGAGGTGGGGGTACTGAGGCCTGGTTCCGCTCAAGGCACCACAGTGAGCCCAGCTGTGCTGCTGCAAACAGCATGACAACTGGGAACACAGTGGGCCTGTTCAGAGAGCCCTGCCTTTAGTAAAGCTCCATAAACAGCAGGAGGTAGTCAGTAATCATTAGAAGGCACTTGTTAGTTGTTGAAATGCAGCCAGATCTTTCGAGATGTTTCTGCCCCATGTGTGAAAGGCTTGCATGAGACACTTGGGAAAGGAGCAGATCCCCAGGAAAGCCTAAGCCTACTCCAGGCTCTGGGGGAGCAGAGGAACCCATGAGGCGGGGGGGGGGGGGGGGGGGCGGGGGGGGCGGCGATTCAGGTGATTCTCCATCAAGAGGCTGTTTCAGGAACAACTAAGGCTGGAATACGAGGGGCCCCAGCAGGTCCGTCTAGGCACTGCACTGGGTGCTGGTTGTCTTGTGTGCTCTTGCCTTTGCTGTGCTCTGTGCCCTGGGGACTCTCCAAGACTCTGTCCCAGCTCCCTCTCTTACAGTCTAGAGCCTTCTTGTGCCACCTTAGGAGGGTCCAGACCCTCACCCGAGGCAGAGCCAGCTTCTCAGTCCTCAGACCAGCACTCACTGGCCACTGCCAGGGAGGTGACCTGTCCCCTGCCCCTCACCCACCTCCCAGCTGTGTAATACACACAGCATGAGTGACAGGAACTCACTGCTTGATTTTAAAAGCCAGAGCTTTCAAATACTTCTGTGAATATGCAAATACACCTGTACACAAGTTGACTACCCCCACCGCTATCAAAGAGGAATCGGAAGTCAGAATTCACAGCCTTCCGCCCATTCGCCTTAGAGGGGGACTGTTGGGTTCCCAGTGGACGCTCGCCCCACATGGCTGATCCTGCCAGCCACCTTGGGGATGAGGGCAGAGGCCGGCTTCCTGCCTCCTGGAGCGAGCACACTCAGGGAGGCCAAGGCTGTGGGCTGGGAAGACAGGTTTGCCAGCCCTGGCTCTGTGTCTGCCCGGCCGAGAGGCCCCACCCGTGCTGATGGCCACGAGGTCACCTTGATTCAGAAAGTCCCACGACCTCCCGCGTTTTAGGCAGAGCTGATGGGAGACAGAAGGACAGCTGAAGTTCTAACCTGCTCTCTCTTCTCATCTCATGCAGGGACGGATCTGCAGAAAAGCCGGCAAGTCAAAAAAGTCCTTCAGTCGCAAGGAGGCCGAAGCCACCTTTAAGAGCTTGGTGAAGACTCACGAAAAATATGGCTGGGTCACCCCACCCGTGTCTGACGGCTGACCGCCCGCCCGTGTCCACTCGCACCGACTCCCTGACCTCTCCTCCCCACGCTGCACACCCTCCACCCTTTTCTACTCCAGCCAGAACTGCACCCTGAATGCCAAGGAGACGTTGAAGTTATTTATGAACAAGTGTATTCACAGAGAGAAGGGGTTAGGTTTCCATGATAAATGAATGATCATCTCTAAGCGCTTTAGAACCCATGTCGAGATGGTGACGTTCCCCAGCCCGCCCATCCCCGCCCTCCCGGCACCTGGCCCTTAGCTTCTTCCCATGCCAGCAGCTCCAGCAGGCAGGCGGGAGCCTCAGTGTTCGCCAGCTCCAGCCCCATGTAAACGGCGCATTCCTGTTTCCTAGGAGCACCTCGCACTGTGGCCGGCCGGCCCCTGTTTGCTGTGCCCTGTGTCTGTGTCTCTCTTCCTGGCAGGTCAACACAACCTGAAGACATGTCTTTCTTTCTGTGGCCTCTGGTCTGCTGTGACATCATTTAGACCTCATCCATGCTCTGACCTTCGGCTCATGAAAACAATTTAACATTGCCAGGTTCTAGTGATTAAAACCGCCCACTTGGTTACTTGTGCTCTCTATGCTGATTGTGTGGTGTGCTGCTGTTCCAGATAAACCAGTGCCATTCCATGAGAGACAGGGACGCTGCAAACGCACGCCAGGTGCACCCCCTGGGGCTCAGAGCAGTGACAGAGACAGCGGTGTTGGCAGAGACGAGGAGACACTCCCACCCGCGGCAGCAGCATGTTCGTGCTCCTGCCACCAGAGCAAAGACAGTCTCCCACTCATGCAGTCATCTGACTCGGTGGACTGCGTGCTAGTGACGGGGAGACCACGGGATCGCACCTGACTTGCATGGCCGGGTCTGTTTCCTCCCCAAGTAGTCACATGTGTGTCCCCCACGGTTGAGACGCGGGCACCTCGTGTGGTGTAAACCTCCTGTTATTTAATCTCCCGCCGTTCCATTTTTCTCTTCTGTTAAGTTACTTAGAACTTTCTAAGAAACTCCATGAAATGAGGAAATACTGTTTATAATAACTTGCGGAAAGAGGTAAAAAAATGTTCATTCCAAGTGGAAAATCTGATTGGACACATTTTAAATAAAATCATGCATACCTGACACACTGACTCAAGAATCCAATCATTGTGAGCTAGGCTTCCATTTAAAATATTTCATCTGCTTTGTCAAATGTGAATATTCCAAAGACTGCAAACACCAAAACTTGTACTTCAGGAGCCACAGCTCACAGCCAGGAAATGCAGTCTTAGGAACCCACAGTCTTTGCAAAAATCTAACAGGTGGAAACAGTCCCAAGGGGCAGCCAGGGAGATGAGGAGAATCTAAACTGAAAGCACCAGGGACGTCTGGGTCAGACCCAAACCTCCCGCAGGGAAGGAAGAGCCCACTTCTGGACGGTTGGGAACGACTCTTCAGGCAGTTTTGACTCTCGGGTCGCTGTTCTCTTTGTTCAAGGGTTTTGGAGACCAGAGAGGCTTCGCCTCAAACCGCAGAGTGACCGGGGATCAACCAAATCTGTCCTTTATTGTTGTTATTTCCTTACCCTTCCTTATTTGCCCCGAATACACAAATGCAGCTGCCAGGCTACAATGACCCACTTGAGAAGGCCTGACCTCCAGCTCACGTTCCCTGAGAGCGGCCGTGGTCAGGAAACTCGATGACAGTGCCTTGCAGCCTGACCTCTCTGATCCCCAACGTGGAATTCTCCAAGCTGGAACCAGTGAGGGGCTGATGGTCTTTGGCCCCTGGGACTGCTGGTTGGGATGGAATTACTCCATGGGCATTGAAGACCTAGGGCAGAGACCTCTTCTCAGCTCAGGAAAGCACTTGAGTTTAGCAATTTCCAGGTAATGTGAAATTGAAAGCAACTTCCTTTTTTTTTTTTTTGGAAAAAAATATTTATCCAAGGCTGGATCAATTTATTTTTTATCAGCTGATTGGAAAATGTGTCCGCCATTGTGTCCAGGTAAGCAGGACAGAAAGGTGCTGCCAGGGGACGTGCCACCACCCCCGTGGGCTCCATTACTGCCCACAGCGAGGCAGGGAGACGTGCAGCTCAATCTCAGCCGTTCAGTGCACCTGGAATTTGGGTTACTTTGCTCAGCCTTTCCATTATGTTTGCTGGAAACCTACAGAAGAAATCAATTCTTCGGTGAAAGAAAAGCAATTTTTCATTTAAATAGAAAGAATTCCAAAATTTCAAAGCAGTGACAACGTAAAACATGCCTGTTGCTGTGAGTCCCTATCTGGCATCCTGCATCATGGCAGGACACTAGGGGACCCTGTGTCCACCGCACTCTGGTCCTATCGTATCTTGGCTATTCACACCTTGGCCAGGAGCCTCCCTCTTCCCCTCTGCAGGAGATGCCCACCTGTGGACCCAGTGGGAGAGGAGACTCATGCCCTGTGTCCTGGGGTTATGTTCCCACAAAGCCAAAAAATGGGGTCCCTCTTCAGACAGATGGCAAGGTGATCACTGGAAGGAGACGTTCACATCTCACATTCTCCATTAATCAGCTGGAACGCAAATCAAGCCAGAGGCTGCAGATCCAAAGGAAGAGAAAAATACCAACTCCGATGCTTCCCCAGCTCCCAAACCTCTGCCCCTCCCACAGCCCCCCCCCCAGCCTGGTTCCTGGACGTGTTCTCCAAGGCCATCCAAGGCCGAGGGGAGGCTCTGAGGAACTTACCAGCGGGCCTGTTACCCTTCCCTCACATGACCCAGTGCTGCAGGAGGGACACAGTCTCCCTCATCCATTACTCACGTACACCAGGCTTCAGGCCTCAGTTTCAGCTCCCAAGTTCATCCCATCTATCAAAATTCAACTTTATTTTTGAGAGATCAACCTACAGACCAGGGGAAAACACCTGGGATTGAGAGGCTGAAGCCCAAGTCGGCCCCGAGGTTCTGGCGGGTCACATCACCCACCTGCACCTGGCTTCCTCCGCTATAAACTCCACGAGACCCACTCAAATGACGGGGGCGAAGTGCTCGTGAAACCAAAGACTGCTGTATGAGTTGAACACCCTATTTTCACGGTACCGGGAAATTTATATCACAATAACAGGCTTTAATTAGAACACACTTGGAGACCTTCTCAGAATGAATAATTATAGAGGTTAAAATGCAATTATCATGTAATTACATTCTTGCTTTTCATCCCCAGACCTCTACATTCTCACTCAGCCACTGGCTCTCCACCCAGTCCGCTTCCCTCCTAGAGATGGGCCATCAGAGGGGTTAAGGCACATCTCAGGACACACAGGAAACGGCAGCCAGGGAGACACGTGCACAGCTGCCCTGCAGAAACCGCAGGCCGAGACTTCCTGACTCCTCAGCAGGAAGATGTGGTGGAAGAGTCGGGGTGAGCCACAGCTGGGCAAAGGGAAGGAGAGGGCGGCTGCAGAAATGGGACCGGCTGGGGTTTCCCTAGAGAGCCCTGAAGGGCAGAGATGGCGGTCACTGGCTCTCTGTGCAGGGCCTGCATGTCATCATTTTATCAAGACCCCTGAACAGCAGGTTTGAATGGAACCTTCTTCCTGGGGAAAGAAGACCGTGTCTTGGCCACAGGGAAGGTAGAGCCACTGCATCTGGGAGGCCCCTTGGCCACACTTCATGCACTCTATAGTGAAGGGAACAATCCCAGAGAGGGTCGAGGGGCGGGGTCACCAACTTGCTGTGGCCGGTCCTTCATGATGCACCTCCTGAGGTCATTAGGCCGTTCCTGTGGCCCACACTCCAGCACACACCTTCCTCCCACCTTTGGGTCAGCACGGCCACAGGCATTCCAGACTGTCCGGGGAACACTGAGGTGATCCATTCTGCACCGAAAGCCAGGAGGTGCACAGGCAGGGACCTGACCGCAACGGCCCTGGGAGCTGCAGGGGGGCGCTCTGAGCTCAGCCTGCATGACCCCCGCCAAGTCGAAGACATTAAAATGGTCCATGGCTCTGCTTCTCAGTTGTTGGCCTTATTTTTCCAGTTTTTGCAGCCTCCAGTTCACACGTGTTGGCGTCTCTCATCCCCAGGGCCCAGCTGGCTCGGAGAACATGGCCAGTGAACTGGAAAGGCCAAACAACAGTGAGTGTTGACATTCGGGAAGGCAATAAGTGATCTTAGCTGGGTTCCAGAAGAAACGGGAGCAAACTGTGCCGGCCAGATAATCGTCATCAAAACAGAGCACTTGAAGAGAGCGTCGGTGCAAATAGAAGCAGGATTCTATCTCGAGGTTATAGCGGAGCTAGACAAGCAGCAAGGGCTGGAAGGGTCTGGGGCAGGCCATCCTCCTGGGCCCGGGGGCCGTACGGAGATCGGTGTGGTTTCCCGCTGCCGACTCACCCTGTTTCTCTCGCAGAGTTGAACTATGCCACTTGTCGACACATAGGCATTCTGTACCTCGAGGTCTTGGGCCATCGCTGGTCATGACATTAATGGAGCTGAGATAGAAACTGCCCTAAGCCGATGGGCTGGGTCTCCCTCCCGCCTGCCTTCTCCATGAATGTGATTCTATGTCATGAACGTTGTGGACACCCTGTCAATGGTAGGATGCTAACTGAATACCATGTCCACTTTCAGGCCGTCGGCGCGATTCACAGTGAGACTGCCGAGGGTCCTCTTTCTAGAGTTATCCTATCCTGTAATCCTCAGAAGGAAGGAAATCAAAATGCATGTGCCATAAAATAAAATAAAATGTTTAGCATCGATCTTAGTTTGGTTCCAGAAGAATGGTGAGTGCATGAGTCAAACCATCTAGAGGCACGGCCCCAATTGGAAAAACGATTTGGAAAGCAAGCCTTGAAACCCAATAAATGTCTTTCTGTGGAACGCTTGTCGTGTGCTCGCATAGTCTCTGCCGGGGGCTGTCAGGGCTCCTCTGGGTCTCTGTAGTCCGTGGTGGGTGGCTTTCCACCATGTGGGGCCCTCTGATGCTTCCTGCTTTGATTGACTTGTGGTTTGCCAAGTGAAAACTTTGAAGTTTGTGGCCAGGATCCTCCACAAAAATCAATGAAACGCAACTGAACCGTGTGATGAGGTCTCTTCTGCTGCCACCTGCACTGTAAAGGTTTGTAAAAGTGTTTGCCAGAGATTCCCAGTAAAGTTCCTCAACATAATTGAAATACTGTGCTTAGCCCAAAACTCTAGCCTAAAATACTCCCGAATTACAGATACTTCTTGGGAAAATGTACGGAGGAGCAATTCCAGGAAGTAACAATTTTCAAAACTCTTCAGCATCATTTATGTAAAAGGCACTTGAGCTCATTTACCACACGGGTGTGCCAGCTGGGTTCAGTTTTATCTTAAACTGCTTACTGGAGGAGTTACCTGGTCAACACTCAGGTCAATCTCTGGATCGAGAGCACACTTTTCCTTTAAAATCTGAATACAGTATTTCGGTATTGAATGGGCATCAGTCCTGGAATCTAACGGCCTTGATTCACTCTCCTCCTCTTGGTGGAGAAGGGTAAGTCCACACACCCCATTTCTGCTTCCCAGACCTAAATTTTAAAGTGTTTTAAAGCTCCTGCTTCCCACTACAATCACTGGGGCTGAGGGCCAGGCAGGGTTGCAGTGTTTGAATGTTAAGCGGACACAGACATTCAGTCCATCAAAGACCACAACATCAGAAAGTAGTTACTCTCAGGGTCACGACAATAAGCAATCCCCCTGTGCAACTGGGCCTCAGTGGACGACCTTGGAAGGGGTCGGGAGACAGACTTGGTGCAGGTAGGTGACAGCTGGAGTGATGTTAGGTCTCCTTAACAGAAGGCTGCTCCCTTCACCCCAGGAGAGTTGCACCCTTTCCTTTGGCAGAAGCACGGGAGTTGCACCAGCAGCAGGGCCTCCCCTCTAGCTCCAGGGGTGGAGGAGGCAGGGTGTGCTCGCTCACACTCTCCCGGAGCCTTAGAGCTGGCAGGTCGTGGCCTGGTCCCTGTGTCATAAGGCCAAAAGTGGAAAACTCAAGAGGATGGACCCCGGACACTGACACTGACCCTGAAGGCGTGTCCGAGGGAGCAGGACAGCTGCAGGTCGAACGGGACGCACAGCTTGCTCCGGGCTCTGCCTCACCTGCCCTGAGGTGTGTGTCTTAAAGAGCTGTTTCCTCACCACAGCACACACCAGGTGTCCCTGGAAGCAAGCTAGTTTTACTGAAGCTGGGGCAAACGACAGCCGTATTAAGGTAGATGTACACACACACTGTTTGCCAGATGGAATTCAGATAAGTTGTGTTTGCTCAGCTTTCCAGTGGAGGAATTGTGTGCAGCCAGGTCAGGGTCAGGATGTGGCAAGTCTGAAAGTCCAACTTTTTAACCTATCTCAGAGCACTTTTATAAGAATTTATTGTCTAATAAATAATATCAAAGGTGAAATCCAGGGACAGGATTCTAAGCAGCTTAAATGAGCTTCCCTCCAGGAAATCTCTTTGCTTCTCTGCCTACACTTGCTAAGTCTTTAATTGCTCCAAGGCCTTTGGAGCCGTCTTCTGTTTTCATCTCTGTGGGCAACACTGCAAGATGGATTTAGCAGACAGCGGCTTGCAGCCTATAGACGAGAAGTGAACATTAGATTCAATGGATTTTTCTAATCTGATTTTACTTAAACATGGTCGATTACTTTTCCTTGTCACTGAAACATCACATTAAGTTGATCCTAAAACAACATCCAAAATTTGCCTTTTTTCAATAGCAGGAAATTTGCTATTTGCTATTGAAAGTTCTTCATACTTTCATCAAGTTCTACACACACACACACACACACACACACACACACACTGCTGGTTTGTGTGATCTTATTCTCATTGTTCCACGGTTTTCTTCTTGCTTTATTCTGGCTTCTGCAATCCATGGTGTTGTTTTTCCATAAAAC
Source organism: Ictidomys tridecemlineatus (assembly GCF_052094955.1). Taxonomy (NCBI): domain Eukaryota; kingdom Metazoa; phylum Chordata; class Mammalia; order Rodentia; family Sciuridae; genus Ictidomys; species Ictidomys tridecemlineatus. The sequence goes on along the minus strand of NC_135477.1, from coordinate 258,101,583 downwards.
ATGAATGTCCAGAATAGCTCCGACTTCCCTTCTCTTCCTCTCTGTGGCTGAGGGTCTCTAGGGCCTTCGCTCACACCTGTGAGGGCTCTTGAGTCCTGTGTCACTTGTACGGAGCCCTGGATTTCACAGCCTCCAAGGATCAGATGTCTCCTGTTCAATGTTGGGAATAGAAGCCGCATTTGATAAATAATAGCTTGAAGCATCGGAAATAAAGCAAGGCTCTGACTTCTCAACTTCACGTCATTATTTATTAAATAAACTAACTGGAAAGAGCCACAGAGATCACTGGGAAGAACTCAGTCATTGAATTTGGTTGGGTCTGTCCCAGGCTCAGGCCTCAGCTCAGAGACTGTTCAAACACACTTGTATCCCAGTACAGGGAGGGTTGCAACCTAACCCATCCCCATGGCTTCCACTAAGGATTCTCTGTGACAAGGGACATAGCAAAACCTAGAGGCCTCACTTCTCAGGACATTTTAAGGCATAGAAAGTTACATTAAGATCCAGGGTCTTCAGCTAACATATTGTGATACTGGGAGCAGAAATGAGAACCCTGTTCCTCCTGGTTTCACTGCTTTTTGGAAATACAAAATGTATCTACATAAACACATGTGAGATGCAGCTAAGAAGTAGGCCTGATCTTGGAATGTGAAGGAAAATCATGTATATATGCATGTAATTATACATATAAATGATGCACATGTAATATGTAATGTGTGTGTGTGTGTGTGTGTGTGTATTGAATAGTGGCCCAAGAGGATATATTCATGTCCTAAAACACAGAGTCTGTGAATGTGACTTATTTGAAAAATTAGTCTTTGCAGATGTAACTAAAGATATCAGAATGCTAAGATCACCCTGGATTTAGTCTGGACCCTAAATCAATGGCAGGTCCTTACAAGAGAAAGGAAATTTTGAGAAGCAGAGATAAAGTTGGGAAGTCCCAGGAAATGGGTGGACATCACCGTGACACTCCATACCCCAAGAGCACCAAGGACCTCCCTAAAGACAACCGTGTAACACTCTGTTCCTGAGAACTCTACAGGCAAATTTCTGTTATTTTAAACCACCATGCTGAAAAGCACCTCATGGGAAAAGAATAAAAGGAAGAAATAACTTCTCCCAGTGAGCAGAACATGCTTACTTCAAGCTGTGTTCTCTCATATAATGATTTAGTCTGACTGTGGAGGACACAAATTTGCTTAAAATATAACTTAGTTAGACTCTGTTTGGGCTGCTATAACAAAGAATAAAGGATTGGTGGCTTAAACAGTTGACATCTATTTCTAATAGTTCTGGAAACTGAGAAAGTCAAGGTCAAGGTGAAGGAGTCTGCAGATTCTCTATCTGGAGGAGACTCCCTTCCTCATTCTCATCTGGTGGAAGCAGAACACTCTGGGGTCTCTCAAAATGGCACTAATCCCATCACAAGGGCTCCCTCTCAGAATAATCCTGATCCCCTCCCAAAGCTCCTGCCTCCCATTACAATCTCTGGGGCTGAGAGCCAGACAGGGTTGCAGTGTTTGAATGTTAAGGGGACACAGACATTCAGTCCATCAAAGACAACAGCATCAGACAAGTAGTTACTATCAGGCTCACAACAATAAGCAAGGGTCTTTGTTGGTGTCTGGAGGATTGCATCTGAAACACACTGAACCACTTTCAAAGTGCCACTCGAACCAGGGCCTCTTCAGATGATGGGCTTCCTGTTTTGGTCCAAAGGAAGCATTAACCTCCAAAGGAGTTCCCAGCCCGACTGGGAAGGAGTAGAAATGATGGTCAAGGGGAAATTTGGATTCTCTTGGGGGCCCAATTGTTGTGAGATGACTCTTTGCGGGTAAGGATCAAATGGGATAATTCTTTTGATTCAATTTCTTGGGAGTTTCTGGTTCCTTTGGTTAATCGTTTCTTATTTTTCTGTCTGTTGGGACTTGCCTTTAGAGTCTTCTGCCATAGAGCTGGTATAGTAATGAAGACCATTTTGCTCATCTTGCTTGGGTGGAAGAAGTCAGAAACCACACGGGATGCAGGGGATGGATGGATGATGGATGAAGTGGATGCACAGGTGGGTGGATGGGTGGGTGGATGAATGAGTGGGCGGATGGAGAGGATGGATGGTGGATGGATATACAGGTGGAGTGGCTGGTTCAGCCTGACCTCTGGCTTTATGTGGAAACAGCCTCTATTTTCCCCTTCTCACCTCCAGCAGGATTGATCCTTCCATGGGGCCTTATGTTATTAGGCTGTGAGGCCCAGGGAAAGGACAGACAGGCAGATCCTCCTGCTTCCAGAGCACGGAGTCCAGAGGCACCCGGGAGCGCTCTGGCCCCGGGGGACACCGCCCCAGCTCACCAGTCCTCAGGGCTCCTCTATGTACCACACCAAGAGCTCTACTCGCCTCTGCCTTAGTGTCCCCTCGGGGTCCAGGTGGTCTAGACAGAATTTAGTGTCCAGTCCCATTTGTCACATTCTTAATCACCTCATACCTCAAAAGACACTAGTCATGCTAACTCAGAAATCTCAGGCATATGGAAAATGTGTACATTTGGCTTCATGTCATGCCAAAATTGCTGTTTGGGCAAAAAATAATAAAAAATGTAAAATAGAAATTGCTAGATACTATGCTTCTGTATCAATTTGGTTTTTACATTTTTTTCATTCTTGTTCTTTTAATAAGACTTTTCATATAGCGTTATTGTCTAGTGGTAGAACAGGGTTTAAAATTTCACCCTCTTAGGACACTTCTGCCCTACTTCAAATATACCTTAGAAGCACAGAGCAGGGTGTCCCTCTTCTCCTAAGTCCCTGGGTTCTGGGACAGAAGGCCACAGGTAAACACTGAGTCTTCTTACTGGATGTTCTCTGACACATGGCATTCTGAAATGGCCCTGTCCCTGTGACTTGCTCAGGAAGAGAGGCTGGGCCATGGGAGACCGTGGCTACAGGAGGGAGGGGAGCCGCAGAGCCACCCGCAGGCTCTAGGTTAGACACCGGACCCCCATGGTCCCATTTACCTCTCACATGAGATCACTAGTAGTGTCACATGCAGGGGACACAGTGTCTACACCTGGGAGGAGAGGAGAAAAGTCAGAGGGCCAAAGTCCCCACTGCCTCCTGTACCACAGGGACAGAGCCCAGCCGAGCACAAGGTCCACCGGACTCCTCCCTGGAGCTGGGCAGACTAACTGGTAACCTGAAAGTCATTTCTTTGAGCTTCACCCTTTAAGTCCTTGACACTCTGGGTGCCAGGGTTCTAGTGACATTGACACTTTCCTCTGTTGGGAGTAAAGTCCCCAATGTGCAATGCTCTTGGGCTGGGGGCAAGGAGGGAGGGGCCTAGAGAGAAAGTGAAAGCTTGTGCCCAGAACCAGGAAGACAGACTCCACAGGTGACCTGAGGGTGACCCCAGTGAGACGTGCTCTGGTAGAACCCTCTCCCCTTGAGTGGGGCAGGCCCGTCGCACATGGAAAAGGTAATGGGATTTCACCCGATATATTTCACTTGATGGCAAAGATGAGGAAATTTTGACAGTGTAGTTAAGGCCTCTAATCAGTTGACTTAGAGAGATTACTGTGGGTGGGTCGTACCTAATCAGATGAGCCCCTAGAAGGATGCCTTGAGCCTCCCTGAAGACATCACTGTGGTCCAGGCCGTAACTCAGTGACAGGGCACCTGTCTAGCATGAGCCTGCGTGGACCTCCCAGCCCTGAAAGACAGAGAGAGATTCTCCTGCTGTCCCTGAAGGTACGAGCTGCCAAGTCATGAGGGAGACACATGGCAGGGCACTGTAGGGCCTCTTGTAGCTGAGACTAGCACCCAGGTGACAGCCAGCAAAAACAGAGACCTCCGTCCTATAGCTTCAAGGGTCTGTGTTCTGCCAGAAACCTCCTGAGCTTGGACACAGACTGAGCTCCAGCAAAGAGCACAGCCCAGCTGATGCCCTGGCTGCACACTGGCCCATGAGCCTGTCCTCCTGGCCTGTGCAGATGGGGAGGTAATAAAGGCTTGCTGTTTTCAACTTCGGCATCTGTGACTGGTCACATGGCAACTAAGATGCCAGGCAAACCTCCCATTCTGTCCTGATTTGTCCCTACCCCAGACCCAGAACTCAAGGAGGGAGAGAAGGTCACTGGGTTTGGGCTCACAGAGATAATCCATGATGATCCTTAATTTGATCACGCCCGCAGAGACTCTTTCTAAGGTCACAATCACAGGTTTCAGAGTTTAGGACATGGGTAGATCCTCTGGCCTCTATTCCACCCACTTTGGGCATCATTGTCAGCAAGGACGTGGTTGCCCACATCCCAGCCCCATCTGCCTCCATCTGCCGACAGCAGCCCTTCTCTCCTCTGTGATCTGCTGATCACCCTCATCCCCAAGTGCCCACTGCCCCAGGAGCATCACACCTGAATACCAGAAGCCCAGTTAGGCCCCATCTCAAAGTGTCCCTCTTCTGGGAAGGGGAAAGGGCCCAGAGGCAGCCTCCAGGTAAGCAGGAGGTCAGTTCCCCATGGCCAGGGACAGAGGGGCCACTGCTCCTCCACTGGACACTGTCAGGGGAGAAAGGAGTAGGCAGGGCTGGGTGGTTCTGCTGGGTCTAAGGACCCACAAAGGCGTTTTATTAGGAAGCCCCAGGTGACTCCCCAGGAGGTAGTGAGTCACAGTGCACCTTTTCCCTTTAATTGGATTTTTCTCTAGCTAGTTTGTTCAAAGTCCTTAAATGTTTGCTGTGTCACCAGCCCACAGCCCCAGGCCTGCCACTTGGTCCTGACTCATCAGCCTCCTGAGAGGGCTCCCAGCCTGACTGGAAACAGATGTCTTGGGGCAATTAGAGCGCAAAGGGAAGAGAACTGGGGTTTAAAACAATCAGTCTTCTCAAAGCCCTGTCAGTGCATCACCAATCACCCTGAAGATCATCATGGCTCCACTCTGAGAAGCAAGCCTCCTTGGTCCTCCACCCCCAGACCCCCCACCTCCCAGCCCAGCCCACCAGCCCTGAGGCTAATACAGACCAGCCACTCTCTGCAATAGAAGGTCACACCTCTCCCAGCACAAGGCACCTCCTCCACCGCCCAAGTGACCTCTGCCCCAACAAGGAACACTCACATCCGTGGGGCTGAGGTCCAATCTCACCCTCCAGCCAGAATTCAGCCAGGTGGGCTGTCTGGGTCTGTGTGTCTCCCACTCAGGAGCTTCTGTAAGGCCTGGTGAAGAAAGAGGAAACTTCTGAGTTAGAGAGAGCTGAGATGGGAGAGGCTGACCTGCCTCTCCTGAGGCTGGCAGTCTCTGACTGCGGGCAGAGGCGCAGGGCAGCGCTGGGCCGTGCCACCTGCTCAGCTTCCCAGAGCTCACACAGGCCAGGACTAAACACGACACCAAATCATATGTCAAGTGATCAAACTGCCGTGAGATCGGAGTCTCTCCCAGGGCCACTGTTCCCAGGGGTCTACTGGAGGCCTGTGCTCAGGTTGGGTGACATTTGGTGTTGTCATTGGGTGTGGAGGTCTCGTAGCTTACTGGGTCCACTGGTGCCTTGTCATCCCAAGACCCACACAGAAGGCTGGCATTTCTCAACCACAAGTAGAACCCAGGCAGCCGCACAAGCAAGACCTGTGCAAAAAAATCCGTCCAGAGCCCGCCCTCTAATTTACTTTCCCTCATTTTTCTGTTTCTTTCAAAAGCTCCTTTTCCTTTCCCCCATTCTGAACACTGGGTGGAAACAGGGATGCTCAGTAGAAGGCTCTGATCCTGCTTGGGGTCACAGAGCCCCCATCTGCATTTCATGCAGGACACAGCAGGGCCCATCCCAACCCAGAGAGCCCGGCAGGGAGCGGGCTGCGTGGGCCTGGCCATGAGAGAGCTCACTCAGAACGGCCCAAATTGCCCACTTGAGCCGCCTGATGTTCTATTTATGTGGGTTCTTCTTCTTTCCATTTCAGTTAGGGAAAGCAGGGTATTTCCAGCAATTTTTTTTTTTTTTTTTACTTAAAAGGAAACAATACAAAAAAATAAAAACAGGGTGGGGGAGTGAGAAAGCAGAAGGGGGAGAATTACTGCGGGAGGGGAGGCTGGGGGCCTCAGCACATGAAGGAGCTGCTCTGCTGCTGTCATAGAACCAGGGGCTGCTGTACCCCGAGGCCTGGGAGCCGGGAGTAGGTGGGGGAAAATGAGGCACCCACCAGACAGCAGCCCCAGGAGTACAACACAAGGGTGTGACACACCTCCTCAGGCCCTGAAACCGCCCACCAGTGACTCGGGGCTGCCAAGGAGGTATTTGAGGCCAAGTGTCCTCCTCCAAGTGACCAAGTGTCCTCCTCCAGGTGGTCAAGTGCCCTCCTCCAGGTGGCCAAGTGCCCTCCTCCAGGTGGCCAAGTGACCTCCTCCAGGTGGTCAAGTGTCCTCCTCCAGGTGGTCAAGTGTCCTCCTCCAGGTGGCCAGGTGCCCTCCTCCAGGTGACCAGGCTCCCTCCTCCAGGTGGCCAGGTGCCCTCCTCCAGGTGACCAGGCTCCCTCCTCCAGGTGGCCAGGCTCCCTCCTCCAGGTGCCCAGGCTCCCTCCTCCAGGTGGCCAGGCTCCCTCCTCCAGGTGGCCAGGTGCCCTCCTCCAGGTGACCAGGCTCCCTCCTCCAGGTGGCCAGGTGCCCTCCTCCAGGTGACCAGGCTCCCTCCTCCAGGTGGCCAGGCTCCCTCCTCCAGGTGGCCAGGCTCCCTCCTCCAGGTGACCAGGCTCCCTCCTCCAGGTGGCCAGGCTCCCTCCTCCAGGTGACCAGGCTCCCTCCTCCAGGTGACCAGGCTCCCTCCTCCAGGTGGCCAGGCTCCCTCCTCCAGGTGGCCAGGCTCCCTCCTCCAGGTGACCAGGCTCCCTCCTCCAGGTGGCCAGGCTCCCTCCTCCAGGTGACCAGGCTCCCTCCTCCAGGTGGCCAGGCTTCCTCCTCCAGGTGGCCAGGCTCCCTCCTCAGGTGTCCAGGCTCCCTCCTCAGGTGGCCTGGAGCAGATTCTTCCATGGTGAGCATAAATCTAAAAAGATGCCAAACAATGTACAGTAGAGATGAGCAGCAGGAAGGCTTGAGGCCCGCGGGAAGGCACACACTGTGGCCACCGCAGGGGAGTCCAGGGTGGGGTCATGAAGACACAGGCCTGGCCTGGTGTGGTGGAAGAACATAGTGCCCAAGGTGTCCTAATGGAACTCATGCCCCTCATGAGGGTGCAAACCGGGGCTTAAGACAGGGTTTGTGCTGAATCGTTCTTGGGCCCAGCGTCAGGTCAGGGTCAGCAGAGGGAGGCAGGGCTCAGAATCAGAGCTGTGAGAACAGAAGGAAGAGCCTGGAGTGACACAGGAGAGAGCCAGGGGCGAGGCACTCGGGAAGCGCCAGGCTGGGGAAGGCCAGGGGGGGACCCACCCTAGGAGCCCCGGCCACTTCCCACTTGAGGGTTTCTGACCTCCAGCCCCACGAGATGACAAGCGTGTGCTGCCCTCGGCCTCTGTGTGTGTTGTCTGCTGCCTCAAGATGGCCCCCCAGAAGGGGCACGGGACCCTGCAGGCGTCCTCAGGAAGGGCCTGGACAGCACCCAAACATCCAGCAGTGCCAGGGCCACGCTGTGTTCATGGTTATCCAGGTGGCCATCACGCAGTGGAGCCCTGGGAGACGGGGTGAGGAGCCTCAAGAGGCGGAGGGTCCAAGGAGAGGTTAACAAGAGGTTTTAACAAGAGCAGGTCAGGGACAGAGTCCCCAAGACACAGTGGAAGACTTGGGTCTGGGAGCTCCTGCGCCATGTGCGCCCCAGTCCTGAAGGCGAGGGAGGCCTCAAGCCCGGGGATTGATAACCCAGCCCTGTGTGCCCTGGCGGAAGCTGCCCAGGGGGGTAAAGACGCACTAGATGGGGCAGAGGGCAACTGAGGTCAGGTGGGGTTTGTGGCACTCAGCTTCCACGATCCAAGTCGCTCCTGACTTTGGACTGCCTTAGCAGTCCATGAGATGGATTCGAGCAGAGGCAAGATAGCTGGCACTGCTGAGGGACAGGGTGTGGCCAGCTTCAGGCCAGAGGACAGGGGCTCCGGGCAGGCAGGGGGAGGGGCTAAGCTGTGATCTTTCAGCCACAGGAGCCATGGTGCAGGAGTGGGCAGAAGACAACACAGGCCATCGGCTGGGACTGGAGGCAGAGGCTGACCTTCCTCCTGCTCAGGCCAAGGGGGGCCTCACCGCCCCTTGGCCCCTGCACACACCCCCACCTCCCAGATGGCCTCCCTCTGACCTGTGGGGCCTTATGGACAGACCTGCATATCGCTGGGGAGGACCACAGAGTGAGAGGCTCCCAGTGCCTGCTTAGGGTCACCCTGGGAAGACTCCAGAATCCAGAGCCATAGGAGAAGCTCTTCCAGAAAAGAAAAAGTGAATGAGTGCTGACTTGAGTTCCTGCATGGGACTGTTCAGAAATGACTGCCCCTATAATTCCCAGCGCGGAATTTTAACTCACACGTGAGACAGCGCAGGAAGGTGCAGAGGAGAAATGACTGGGTCGTGAGAGTCTTAACCCAGTCAGTGGTCAATCCCCCGCTGGGATGAACTGAGTGGAGACTGCAGTGGCGGGGTGGCTGGCGGAGGTGGGAATCGGGGCGTGCCTGGGGCGTGTATTTTGTATCTGGCGAGTGGAGTCTCTCTCTTTGCTTTCTGACCACCGTGTGAGCTGCTTCCTTCTGCTGCACTCTTCCCCCACGATGTTCAGCCTCACCTGAACCCTGGGGCCTCAGGTCCCCCTTTCCTCCTCAGGACCTCTGGAGTGGACGGTGGTCAGCAGTCAGGCTATTACCCAGAGGCCTCCTGGCAGCAACTGTGGTGCTTTAATATTTGAAGAATGGTCCCTAAAAAGAGGAAGCACCCCTTCACAGCCCTTCACGAGTCTGCCTGGGCGTGAGCTAAGGGAGGCCAGCAGAGAAGAACTCTCTGGGAAGCAGGGCTGTGGACAAGCGAGAAGCAGCTCTTTCTTGAAAACTGCTGAGCTCCCAACACAGGAGCATCCAGTTGCCAGAGGACTCCTCTCTCCCTGCCTCTTGAGGAGGAGGTCTCTGAACCACGTGGCGGGGGGGATGAGTCTGAAAGCCCTTTCCGATTCCGGTATCCATGTCAAGACATTGGCAGCCTCAGTATCACAGACAGGGCAAAAACCATGAGGCCCCACCATCTTGGAAAGGCAAGAGACTGCTGGCAGAGAAGGAGAGCCATGGACTGGAGGGAGCCAGCCCCAGGTCCAGAGAGACAGAGCCAGATCCCAGAGGGCAGCATCCCAGACAGCAGGAGAGAGTCTCCACTTGGCCTGTGCAGAATTCACTCTCTCCTGAACGGCGGCTGTTAGGGGCAGAGGTGCCACCTGGCCTGGCCCAGCTTGGCTTCGCCCATCCAGCAGGACTTGTGTGCCAAGGCGCCCCCTGGCTTGCATGGGGAGCAGCTGCTCCCGCCTGTCCAAGCTTTCACCTTGGGGGTGGAGCTGAGGCTAATGAAGGCTGGCTCTCCCCCAGGCTTGTGGTGCCTGCCACTCACTTCAGCCAGGTGACTGTACCAGGTGACTCTGCAGAGGGGAGAGGCTCCACCTAGCTGGACGCTATGGGGTCAAGCGAGGGAACAGTTCGGATGAACTGGCACGATCTTATTGTGATTGCAGCTCTGGGTGGAAATAAGTAACAATGGTGAGGAAAGGTGATGATGACTTGAGAGGTGACAGGCGGGTGACAACGGGTAAAGATTTTAGTCTAACAAATGGTGGGACCAAGCCATTTCTTGATTTTCTTTAAATCCATTCTAACTTTGGTCCTCCATCTTTCATGTGGACAGAACCTGAATCCCAGCCTAGCCATACCCTAGGACCTCACACAGCCAGGGCACAGAAGGTTCTGGAGTCCCTGCTTGGGTGCCTGCCTGGGCACTGTGAGCACACCCACCCCCAGCCCAGTACAGCCCTCCGTGGGGACGCCTGAGACCCCTGGTGAAGGCCATTCTACTGAGAACAGAAGCCCCCAAGTGGCCATCTTCCCAGGGGTCCCCAGGTCCCCTGTGTACTGTCTTCGAGGTCTACTTCCCTTCGGAACACCCAGCAGTCCTCCACCTTTATCAACTGCAGCCAGGAGTTGCTCACAAATGACTTCTGCTTTTGACCATGAGCTATGACTCACCCCCTCCTGCTTGGAGAAGAGAGGAAGCCTAAGAACCAGGTCACCCCATCACAAGAGGAAGGAGCACCAAAGGAGCTGTGCAGGGAGAGGACTGCTACTCACATCCCTGGAGGCAGTGCAGGGGTCAGCGTGGGCAAGCGCCCTCACCAGGTGGGCATAAGGTGTGGCCACCTTAAGTGAGTTCCCTGGGCTTCCCAGCAGGTAATGCAAAATCAAAACACCACCCTGTGGCAGAGGTCTGGAGAGCTGGCCCCCCCCTTGTGATGGTTCATGTGTCAGCGTGGCTGGGCTTTGGTGTCCAGCTATTTGGTCAAACCCTAGGCTGAATGTTCCATATAGGTATTTTGATGTGATTAACATCATAGCAGTGGACTTCAGGTGAAGCAGAGTGCCCTCCATCACGCAGGGGGTTCTCATCCAATCAGTTGAAGGCCAGAAGAATAAAGACTGGGGTTCCCTGGGAAGGGATTCTCCACACAGCAGCACAGGGACCCCACCTTAGACTTCAGACCCAAGACACACTTCAGCTCTTCCCTGAATTCCAGTGGGTTGATTCTGCCTCAGGCAAATCCCGGTCTCCCTATCTACACGCAGGTGCTTGTGAGGACTCCTCCAGGTGCCTCATACGCGGTGGTCAGAGAGTTCGGGAAGAAAAACCAGTTGTAGCCACTTCACTCTGCTCTTGGTCGCAGGCCAGGCGTCTGTGCTCAGGATGGGATGTCACCACCCCATGCAGTAAGCCTTGTAATGCAGGGACAGCCTGAGGGCTGAGTGTGAGCCGCACCTGTCGCTGGGCCATCTCACGGTGAAAACCAGCCAGGCAATGTACTTGGATGCAAACAGTGACAGAGAAAATGTGTTCAGTTTTTAAGGCATTATAACCCACTGAGTGATCGGTGTGTCATTGTCTCCTAGGAGAGAAAACTTGAAAAAGATGACTTGACACTGCTGATACAAGGACATTGCTGGAGTGTTAGAGAAACTTATTGCCCCCAAAGTCTGATCCAAACAAGAATCATCTATTCAAGGGTCCTCAGGGTGCCCTCGGCTCCAGCGAGCTATTGAAATATTTAGAAGGATTTGCTCGTATCCACCTGAACACACCTTGCTCTTTTGGAGTTTTTACACCTTCCCCTCGATGTTGCGGCCAGGGTCAGTGCAGACGAGGCCCGGAGTAAGGGATTGTGGATGAATCATGGCTGGGACAGAAGGGGTCAGCTGAGGCCGGGTGTCTGTGCCAGACAAGGTTGGGGTCCACGAATTCCTCAAGAGAGGCCCCCAGCAGCCCCTCGGGGTTTGCTAAGCCGTGGAAGGCAGACTGGCTTGAGGGAGACTCTACCAGGATGGAGGGACCCGTGGGACAAGGAACCGAGGGTGGCCTGTGGAAGGAGCAACAGAGCTCCTCGTTCTGCAGCCCACAAAGAACAGAATGTGACAACAGTCCCCAGGAGTGGGAAGCTGATCCTGCTCCTGCTGATGGTTGACATAACTGAAGTCCAAATGGCAACTTGATCAGCAAGGACCCCGGAAAGTCTCCTCCTTCCCGGCCCAGGCAACTGTGATGGAAAATCAGGAGCAGCTTGGGCAGCCAAGGTGCGGGTGGTTTGTAATGCAGCTAGGAATGACCCATGACACCTCCCCAGGCAGAGCCATGCCTGCCCTCTGGTCTCTGGACTTGGACTTTCGCTGCAGAGATGGTCCTTCTTGGGCAGAGACCGAAGCCCAGGCATCTGGGTTTCGCTTATGGCAAGTGACTCCAGGGAGCTGATGTAGACACACCTGAGCGGAGGGATTAGTGCTCAGGGCGCCTCAAGCCACAGGTGAGGAATGGGTGCCCCTTTGTGGTAGGCAGCCCTGAGCTGCAGAGCCAGCCTCCCTGGGAGCAGGTCCTGAGCTCTGCCAGGCCTTGGGTGTCACAGTTCTACGGTGGAATGATGAAACCAAATCGGATGCTCCTCCCCTCTGTGACTTTAAAGCCCTGGAGGGAGACTCCTGCCTGCCACCCTCTTGCCTGGAGGCTGCGGAAGCCTCCACACTGGTATTCATCCTTGGTCACCAGGGACCCTGGCCCCACCTGCCTCCGTGGGGCAGGTTTGTGAGGCACCCAGGTCCTATTTGTTCAGCTTTGCTGTGGAGTTCCAGGATGATGGGAGCTGAACCGGAGCAGAGATCCAGCTGGGTGGGAACGGCACAGACACTCCCAGACAGCCTGAAGCTGGCTGGCTCGCCACAGCATGTCCCAGGTCAATGTCCCTCCTAGTCACTGAGTCGCCACTCAAGGGTCTCACACCTGTGGAGGTCCCTGGATAATGAACACACCACACACACACACACACATACACACACACACAGACACATACACACATACACACACACATACACACACACATACACACATACACACAGACACACATACACACAAACACACAGACACACAGACACACACAGACACACACACACACACATACACACAAACACATACACACAAACACATACACACACACACATACACACACAGACACACAGACACACACACACACACACACAGCATGAGCCACAGGAGAGCAGAAACAATTCATCCCCCCAAGGATGGATGCCATGGCCCTGGCCGGGAGCTGGTCAGGGCCTGGCTCCTCCCTGCCCCTGGGGCATCCTGCACTTTGGGTGATAACCTGATGACAGACCCAGGGCCCTCCTCAGGGACCAGCAGGAGCCCGCCTCACCTGCTGCTGGTGGGAATGGGAATGGCGCAGGCACTGGGGAGTCCAGCAGCTCCTGGAAGCAGGATCAGGGCCACCACACAGTGCGCTGGGTGGCTGTGTCTCTCAGTGCGTCTGCGGAAATCCTGACACCCAGGGTGACGGCATCAGGAGGGGGGTCACGAGGTCATGAGAGTGGAGCCCTCAGGAGGACGTCAGGGACCTTATCAAAGATGCCCCCCTCCGCACGTCGCAGATACTCTGTCGCACAGAAAGGGAGCGTGGACTTTCATGACACCTATGAATCCTTCATACCGACACCCAGGTGAGTGCGGGATCGGATGACTGCAGTTGACAGTCCACTAATGTGTCATCAAAGTGTGCCTGCTCCACAGTCTGTCCAGAGCCCTGGAGATGACTCGCCTGTGCCTCCATCCTGCCCCATGGCCTCCAGCCTCCTCCATGGCCTCCATCATCCCTCATAGCCTCCAGCCTCCTCCATGGCCTCCATCCTGCCCCATGGCCTCCAGCCTCCTCCATGGCCTCCATCATCCCTCATAGCCTCCAGCCTCCTCCATGGCCTCCATCCTGCCCCATGGCCTCCAGCCTCCTCCATGGCCTCCATCCTTCCCCATGGCCTCCAGCCTCCTCCATGGCCTCCATCCTGCCCCATGGCCTCCATCTTTCCACAGGGCTGCTGCCCTTCCACATCCATAAAAAACGCTGTGGTGAACACCTTCATGAGACAACCTGCCCACAGATTCCCTTAGGGACCCTGCTTCGGCTCTTCAGAATCCCACTGTGGGTGTAGCGCTGATGGCTGTAGGTGCACAGGTACTTGGTTTCACTAAGTTCTGGTGGATGGCTCTGGGGCATGACCACAGCTGTCTACACTGGCTTCCCAGCAGGAGTGGGAGGGGGTTCTAGCCCCCCGCCCAAGAGGCCCACCCAGCTTCACACATTTTCAAGTCAGCGGGTGAGAAGTGGGAGCCTTGGTGAGCTTGCGGATGGTGCTTCTTAATCACCAATGGCTTCCAAAGGCTCTGTTTTTATAGTCGTCGAAGTCCCTTCTGTAAATGGGCTCTTTGTACCCTTCGCTCATTTTCTGTGGGGATTGGGGTTCCTTCTTCTCCTGATGTCACTTCTTTCCCTGTGATCTCCTGGGTGCAGACAGCCCAGCTGACAGGGATCTCTGTGACGGAGAACCCCATGCGTCAGCCCTTTTCCCTGCTGTGTATTCCAGGGTTCCTCCAGTGACCCCTGTCCACTCTATGGTAAGGACACACATTTACCTTGTCTTCTATGACCTGGGGGAGGTGCCCCAGTTGTGTGTCACCCTCCCGTGTGTACAGGTCTCTCTGAGTCGGTCTTCTGTTTCACTCTTTCTTTCTGTCCTTAGAAAATGCCACATTGCCTTTATGACCACCTCCTTCGATAATGCCCTAATATCTACCATCATGGTTTGGAAATGGGGTGTCCCCCCAAAAGCTCATGTGTGAGACAACACAAGAATCTTCAGAGTGAAGCGTTTAAATCATGAGAGGTCTGACTGCATCGGTGGATTAGCCAATGATATGGATGAATTGGGCAGTGATTGTGGACGGGGAGGGTGTGGCTGGAAGAAGTGGTCACTGTGGGTGTGACTTTGGGGCCTATATTTTGTCCCTGGGGAGCAAAGCTGCTTTCTCCTGCACGACCTCCTGCCGCCATGTCCTGCCTCCCCTCAGGCCCAGAGCCGTGGAGTCAGCTGACCCTGGACGGACAGTGGACTGCTGCCCTCCTCCCTGGGGCTGGGTTCTATTCTGATGACGAGGACACCGTTCCTGCTCCAGAGAACGCCCAGGACTCGAGTGACAGCCCTTTGGCAATGCTGGCTTCTCCAGGGCCCGGGACGGGGAAGCTCACTTTGGGAGGCCTTAGAAGGGTGCTGCCCCTCCACTGTGTCTGCTGATGTCTCAGGTTGTCACTTCTTGCCCTGCGGTGCCAGGCTAGTGCCTTCTCAGTGGCCCGGCAGACAAGGAGAGCCAACGCCGGCTGCCTCGGGACCGGTCCTCTGTCGCCCACTCCCAGGAACCCCGGCCACTGGGCCAACGACTCTCATGCGGAGGTGCAGCTTCATTGTCTTCTGGGAGGGTTACACGGGTCTTGGCAGCATGTCACTTATGTCCATGACAATGAAGCTCACACATACCCGGTGCTGACAGTTTGGAAACTCCTCTGCACCAAGAAAGAACACTCAATTCCTCTCGCCACGGGCACCGTAGCATTGCAAGGCACGACCCGTCTGGCTTCCATGTGTGTGTCTCCTGAGCTACCTCCCCACAGCTCCACTCCCAAATCTCTGCACAAATGACACCACTCAAGTCCTATGACTCCTTCCTGCTGTACTGGCCTGGGTCTCAGCTCCTGGTGGCATGTGATGGTCCTCTAGATGTGTCCACTTGCCTGGACCCTTAGGTGCCCACACACGAGGTCACACTTCATGCTGGGAGGGTTGGGAGGGTGCTGTGGGATGATGTTGTCATGCATGTTAATAGACAGGGTAGAGCAGATGACCCTCCCTGCGTGGGTCACCCCAGCCAAGGCCGGAGGTGTTCTTCCACCTCAGGGACCGTCAAACTGGGACCTGAGCACTTTACCCTCTCCAGACTTCACCTGAGCCCGTCTCGCATTCTGCAGGTCCTTGACTTTGACCACCTCCCTAATCATGTGAGCCAGCTCATGGCAATAAACACGCACACAGGCACGCGCGCGCACACACACACACACACACACACAGACACACACACTATTGATTCTGTCCCTGGAGAACCCTGACTCATGACAGCCAGCATCAGCACTTCCTCACCACCTCTGCCCCTGCCCCTTCACTATGGTCACGTCACTTTTGGTGGCCTCTCTGTGTCATCATTAGCAGGAGTGAATAAGAGGAAAAAACTCCTTCGTGTCCTTGTATTTGTAACATTTTCTCCAGGTTCCATGAAGTCTGGACTCTGGTCGGTCCTGGCTGCTGGTTATCATCAAGTCCTTGTTCTTGGCAAGGTAAGCGCTAGCGAGCAGGTGTGGATGGAGGGAGGGAGGGAGGTAGGGATGGAGGGAGGGAGGGAGGTTTGAGAGGGCGGTGGGCGGCTGATGGAAAGGTAGGTGATGGAGGCTTGGATCTGTCCCACTGTTCCCTTCCTCTTCTTCTGTGTTCACAGCCTCGTGTTTCAGATCAATCCACTGAGACCTGCAGTGGGTCCAGCTGGTACCAGCCAACAGCAGCAGCCATTAGCATGCACGGGCACAGCTGTACAAGTGTGCAAGTGTACACAGGTGTGCAGCACGAGAGAGGGTGGGGAAGAGGTGGACAGGGACCGCCACGTGCCGTGTTCTGTGTGTTCACAGTCCTGGCCAAGTGAGCACAGAATGTGGAACTCCTGGATGTAGACCTCCTGGGTAGGTCTGGCTGGGAAGAGGGCTCCTCAGCAGCTTTTCCTGGGCAGCCTGGCCTACCGCCCATCAAGAGGAGGTGGGAATTGGGGGCCTGGCTCTGGGGTTCATATTTGTATCTGGTGAGTGGAGTCTCTGCTGCCTGATCATCATGTGAGCTGCTTCCCTCTGCCACACTCTTCCACCATGACGCTCAGCCTGACCTCCAGCCCTGAGGAATGGAGCCGGCCTTCTGTAGACTGAGACCTCTGAAACTGAGCCCTCAAAGAAACTCTTCCTCCTCTACAGTTGTTCTGGTCAGGTCTTTTAGTCACAGCAGAACAAACAAACAAACAAAAAAAAGCTGACTAAAACAGCTTTCCTGGACCATGAAACTTCCAGGGTCTGGAGCCAGCACCCATGCCCCTCACCAACCTCACCGCCTCGAGCCCGGACCTCTCCTGCCCCAGACCCGCTAAGCTGTGGCTGGATTTGCCTCCTTTTCTACAACCATCAAAACGGGCTCTCCCCTCTGGGCTCTCAGTAACCAGCCAGCTAATGAGGTGGAGAGATGAGCTGAAGGGTTAGGGCTGGAGGAACTTCATGGGGTTCCCCTCTGCTGTGGGTGGGATTGTGTCCCCCAAACAGACATGTTGAAGTCCTAACCCCTTATACCTTTGGATGTGACCTTTTAGGGGAATGGGCTCTTTGCAGATGTCACTGAGTTAAGGTGGCCCTAATCCAATGACTGGTGTCCCATATGGAGAAGGAACTGGACACAGACCCAGAAAGAGGATTGGTGTGAAGACAGAGGCAGGGACTGGAGTGGCAGATGCTGCCACAAGCCCAGCACAACAGGGAGGGCACAGAACCAGCCACAGCAGAAAGAGGCAGGAAGGACTCTGCCCGGAGCTGGAGGGAGCGCCCCCTGCTGACACCCGGCTTCAGACTCCGTTGTCTCAAGTCCCCAATCTAGGACCCTCTGTTACAGTTCCTCCAGGAGGCCAACCCGCACTGCACAATGTCACTGTGGTCTTATCTACGATCTCCAACAGCCTTCCCAAAGGGACCAGTGACCTGGACACGGGGAGACCTACTGGAGATGTGGAGCATACAGGTGCCCCTCAGACCCCATCCGCATGGCTCCCAGCTGTGGGTCAGCTTCTGGGGACTCTGTGACACAGGCCACCATCATCCCCACTGGGCCCCCAGCACAGAGCTTGACGATCCTTTGGTTGGCTCTCTCCTCCCAGTGCCAGCACCCCTGCCCCTCTCCAGACAGACTCAACCGACCCCCACCCTGGGACACTCACCAGACCCCCCTGCCCTTGCCCCCTAGAAGGAGCCAGAATGGACCAAGCAGCAGGTGGGAGGTATCCCGGGAGGCCAGCTCCGTGCTGTAGCCCTCCTCCTCTGGAGGGAGGACCTGCTCTGAGCTGGTCCTTCTGAGGGCTCACCTTGGGCCCCCTAAGCCCGGGGACTCCCAGCTCATCAGCAAGGCTTCTGCCTCATGCTCTGCTGTGAAGGTTCATTCCCCTCCTTTCCCCCCAAACGGGCAGGGTTGCTTTCCCTGCAGGCCTCTGTGCTCTGCCCCTGCAGACCTCTTCCTGCCCTGGTCCCCCAAGACCCTGCCCACCTGCTGTTCCCGGGGACTCTGGCACTGCCCAGCGCCTCACCTGACAGCCTGCTGGGGCAGAACCCCAGGCCCCGCCTGGGCCTGCTGAAACAGCCTGCAGTGCTGAGGTCACGTTCAGGAAGCACTGCCCTCCGCTCCCAGGCGCTCGCTGGCTACCTCTCCCTCTGCCAGAGCAACTAATGATTTGGGGGATGTCTCCACCCACCTGGACTCTCCCGGCAAACCCCCAAGCCAGTTCAACCCGACTTTCCCAGCTCTGCACCTCCACCTGGGCAGCCGGTGGGTGGGATGGTCGTGTCCACAGTGCCAGCTGGCCGACTGGCTGCCCTCAGGCCAGGCTCAGCCAGAGCTCAGCCCACATCCTCCTTGCTGCAGGCCTCTTCCTACACCGTCTGCCCTCCGCTGTGGCCTGTCTTCTTACTTCACTGGGAAAATGAAACTTCCCCTCACTGAAAGCATGGAAACTGGCCACCCACAGACACACCCAGGGCCCCTGCGCCAGGCCAGTGCCCATCGCCCAGGAAAGTGGCCGGATCCTCAGTGTGCCTCTCTGCTGGGGACCCCTCCTCTCTCTACCTGAGGGTGCACCCACCTGGTCTCTCCCCTTGATTAGTCCCTGTTCCCTCTGGTCTGGCTCATGCCCATCACAGACACAGTCTGGAAATTCTCCCGCCTTAAAACAAACCAACAACCCCTTCCTCATCCCAGGACCTATAGATTCCTCAGAAAGATCTCCTGTCCTTGCTGTGGCCACCCTCCCTCATCTGGTTTCTTACTTTAACTTGGCTTTCTTGCTCATCCTAAAAGCCATCTTGCAAAGCCACCAAGTAAGTCCAGTGGCAAAGCCTCCCTTCACTTGAGGTTCTGAACCCAGCCGTCACCCTAGGGTGTCAGCCAAGTGGAGCAACAGGTCTCAGTGCACCAGCACTTGAGAGTGGTGAACTTGTATGGACTTGGTGAGCCCAGCCTGCAGTCCTAGCCACCCTCAGGACTAGCCACCCCTCCCTTACGAGGGCCTAGCTTGGTCTGAAGATCTGCTGTTGCTCTCTTGACTTTGTGATCATTTTGTGCACTCCCACATGGCACAGGGCAGCACCAGTCATCCATCCAGAGCACCACCATGATCTCTCAGTGTTAAGGCAGGCCCTGTTCTCCGCCTCCACCCTGCTCTCCTTGCAAAACAGGAGTCAGACCCAGTCTCCTCTGCCCACTGTCCTGGACATAAAGCAACAGTGTCACCATGACTCCACGTGATCAAATCCCTCCTCCCACGGCATTCTCCTCCTCACTTTTCAGCCCCTGGCCTCCTGGAGGTTCCTGGATCATGCCCAGCACATTCCAGCCCTGGGGCCTGTCTATGGATTGGTGCTTTCCAGAACACTCCTCGTATCCACAGGCTTGTGCCTTTGTTCCAGCCCCTGCCCCATGATCACTGCATCAGAGGTGATTCCTCAGCACCCGACCAAACGGCGCCGAGTCCTTCCCCTGCCTTGGTTTTACTCCAGAATCCCTTCCTCACCTAGAGCCTGCAGATGCTGCAGATGCCCTGTGTGACACGGTAGCCCCCTCCATCACACAGCATAGCAGGTGACACAGGGACTGGGAATCCTGTCTCCCCAGCCCCATTTTAATTGCTCTCGCTGGCAGCCTCAAATCTGTCCCTTCCCTTCCCTTCTGGCCCTGCTCCCCTCAGAGAGGCTTTGTGCGTGCACCAGCCAGGAGCCCCACCCCAACCCCGTCTTCTCCATCATTCCCCATCCCAGGCCAGTTGGGACACACGGCCTTTCCAGCCCATCCCAATGCCTTTGGTGCCCAATGAAGCTGTGTACTTTTCTGCCTGGCCCCAGATGTATCTGAATCTGACTCCAACTCTGTGCTTCCCTCATCACTGAGCCACCAAAAGCTCAGCTCCTTCCCTTCTCTGTCCTCAATTCCTAGGACCCAAGATGGGCTCCCAAGACTTCCACCTTCCCCAGCAAAGCTGAGACCTGTTGCCCTGCTCTGCCCAGGGTGGCTGCTGGGCTCAGAGCCCCAGCCTTGGGCAAGGTGCTTCCTTTCCTTCCTCCTGGCTCCATGGTTACTCCAGCCCTTTCCCAGCACCCCCTGCATTTCTGAACCTGCGTGCTCCCAGGCTGCTTCTCCAACCTGCGCACTGAAAAGGACCAGGCCTCCCTTGGGGCTCAGGACCACAGGGAGCTCCGTGAATGTTCAGAACAGCGGCTTGTCCACTGCTTCCCCTCCACAGTCTTCAGTGGGGTGCTGCTCAGATGGTTTGTAAGTGTCCTGAGAAGAAAAGAGACGGATGCTGTAGGAGAAAAGAAAGCCGGGTGGAGGGGACCAGAGGACATCGAGGTCCCTCGAACGTTTCAGGTCAGCATCATCTTTTCTATCTCCGTGACCCTCTCTGTCTCTAGAATGATCTGCAGTCTTTTTGCTGGCTGCCAATCTGAGCTGTTCATTTATCTTCTCTAATCTCCCTGCCTGGGCTAAGTCACGTGAAGGAATACTTGCATCTCCCCTGTCTCTTTGCTGTCACATTGGAAATTGTCGAGAAGCTGGCCCACAGCAAGGCAGGGCCAGACGTCACCTGCACAGCCCAAGACCGGCTCACCTTTGTCCCAAGATGCACAAGAAGAAAGCAAGAGGAGAGTCGGGCTTCTGCTCTTCTGCCTTCCACAGTGTCTTTGTGCGTGGGTGTAAGTGGGTGAGCATGTTCATTGCTACACACCAAGGTCAAAGGCAATGTCAGAGAAATAAGATCAAGAAGGTTCTGTTTTCCCAGGAGGGGAAGATCTTTGCTTGACCTACTGGGATTTGTCTTAGCTGCAACAGAAAAGGAAAATGTGCAATGTGGGAAATATCGGGGGGAGTCCCCTGCCTGCTCCTTCAAGGGTCGGCTTTTAATAAAGAGTTATCTCGCTTTCTTCGCTGCTGTTCTGTAAAATGAATCATCAAACAGGGGCCGCTGTGACCTTGACATAGCCATTGTATTAGCACCCAGCAGCTTTCAAAGACTTGAAAAATACCAACGTTTCACAGTAACATTAAAAAAAAAAATTTCATTCTAAGAACAAACAAGTTCTGGAGAAATCCAAGTGCCCAACGTGGCTGCACTTGGACTGTGTTCCCATCTGGCTCTGCCACCTACCTGCCACTTTGAAAGCACATTCCTGTCCAAATCCAGAAAACATCTCAGACTGGAGAGGAAGCCTTGAGACATAAAACCCAAGGGTGGGAAAGAACTTCCCACCTAGTTTTACTCTCTGCAGGTCTGTGGCTGAGTCCCTGCTCCGGCTGGCTGGTCCACCCCTCACTGCCTTCTGTTGCTCTGTCCATCCCTCTGTACTTTGGAGCCCATGAAGCCTCTGGGGCTGAATAGAAGTGGAGGAGAGTTAGGCAAAGCACGTTGTGAACTTCTGCCCTGTAGCCTGAAAGGCTTTTCCTCCCTCCCCCATACCAAGGCTGTCAAAAAGTTCTACCAGTGCTTCCTCTGAAATTACCTTTTGAAACCAGTTTTCTGAGAAACAATTCTTGTGCAATATATTCTTCCCATTTAAAGTGTACATAATTCAACAGTTCTTGGCATAACGTGAGACTGCCATCAATTTTAGAAACCCCAGATGTTCAATCTACCTTCAACTCTATGGACAGTCTGTGCTGCACATTTTATAGGATGGAATCATACATCATCTGTCCTCTGTGACTGTCTTCCAGTGATTGGGATAATGTGTTCAAGTTTCCCCTCTGGTGAAGCAATTAAGGGCCCCGTGTCCTTTTCACAGCCAAATAGCATTTCATGGCATGCGAAGCCTTTTGGCCTTTAGAAATAATGCTGCTACGAACAAGCCTTTGTGTGGCCGTAGCTTTCACTTCTCTCTGACATATGCCAGCAGTAGAATCAAGGGGTCATACCGTAAGTCTGTGTTTAATCACTGGCTTTCTAAAGGGGCTGCACCAATGCACATCCCCTGCAGAAAGGGATGACTTTTAATTGCACGAGATTCTCATGCCCACTACCAACGCCTAAGCCTGGCTCCCGCAGCCTCATTACTGCTCTAATGACCCCTCTGTCCAGAACTGTGTGCCCCCTCCACCACAGTCCACACAACCTGCTGCTCCAGAGTGGCCTCTTACTTCCAGCGCTGTCACCTGCCAATACCACTCCAACACTGGCAGTTTACCTACAGCCCCACCAGGCGGTGACCCGCCAATCATGAGCCTCCAAGGTCTAGGCCGAGACCCTGTCAAGGCCACTCCAATCCTGCTCTTCCCCACTACCTGCTTCCCCAACATGGACCTTCACCTCTAGCCCATGCTTGAGCTCGCACACCTAGCCCCCAGGACAAGAAATTCCATCATCCCCAGAAACGCCCCATGTGTTCTCCCAGTGCTGCAGATGGCTGTTGGGGACATGCGCACCTGCTCTCCAGGTCACTTTTGCTCGGCTCTTCTGGGCCCTGCCCTGCCCCAGTGGACGAGCCCACTCTGTCCCTCTGCTCATCAAAGGCCATTCCCTCTCCACTCCAGCTTGCACCACCCCTCACCCTTGAGGCTCCACCAAGGACCCCATCGTGGCCCTCCCGCAAAGCTTGCCTGCACAGTTGGGCTTTTGTCCTCCTGTATTGGGCACATATTTCATGTTGCCAAATGCAAAAGTTGCAGCCTGGTGTGTACATAAGCACTGTGCGGAGCAAGGAGACAGAGTCGGTGAGCGAGCCCGCTATGCTGTGAGCGAGTCAGACGGGGCCCAGGGAACACCACGGGTATGAGCTCAGCGCAGCAGGAAGGGCGCCAGTTAGAGCCCAGCCGGTGCTGACTCAGAAGGGCCACCAGTGTGGGAAATGCCACAGAGTGGTGTGAGGAGGGCCATGTGTCCACTTCCTCATCTTCCAGGGGCTGGGGGCCAGTGTGACCACAGGCTTGGCTCAAGTTACACAGCTGGCATCTTGTCCCCGCCACTGCAGGACACAGCCCCATCCCAGGCCCAGGAAGGCCCCAGGTCTGGCCTGCCCGTCTCATCCCCACCAGCCTCCTGCTTCAGCAGCTGGCTGTCTGGTGAGTCCCCGTCAGGTCTCAGCCCAGGCTGGAGGGCCTTCCTGCCTGGCCCTGCAGAGCTGCTGCCCCCTGTCATGGTCACCTCCTCAGAGTCCTCTGGACAGCCAGGCTGCAGCAGCTGCCCAATAGCCTGTCACACTCCTCTCCACAGTCTCTTGGTCACCCCCTGTCTTCCCCTGCCCTGCCCCTCATCCCAGAGGAAAGCTTCCCTATGGGAGCCGGCCCCAAAGGTGTGCCCTGGTCACCGTGGTATCCAGAGCACCCCGGCACTTGCATGGGACTGGGGTCCAATGGCTGCTTGTGGGACAAATCAGTGACCCCAGGAAGGAAGGGGAGCTGGCTCAGAAGGCGGCTGCTGCTGACGGCGATGCAGATGGCCGTGGTGATGACTGACCCTGGCCAGAACCCGCGTTCAGGAGGTTCAATCGCTACCCTATGTTTCAGATGAGGCCACTGGGCACAGAGAACTCCCGCAGCTCTTCCAAGGTCGCACAGCTAGAAAGCAACCTCGGGGACTCTGAGCTTCCTGTCTCTGAGCAGCTCTGGGTACAGAAACACCCCTGCACTGAGGGCCTCCTCTGAGGCATTTAGAGGAGGCGAAGTGAGCTCCCAGTTGGCACTGACCAGATGAGGCAAAGAATCAGAAGCCCGTCCTGCCTGGACGTCCTGCCTCCCTGGGTGAGCTTGAGCGAGTCGTGTGACCTTCCCTTTGCAGGCACCCAGCATTGCCTAGATCATTGAGCCCCCACTACAGAAGTTGCTGAGCCGGGCTCCAGGAGTGTGGGAGTGAAGAGACACGCATGTCTTCCTGCAAAGGCTCATGACCGAGCAGGAGAGAGAGGCGTCGCCTCCCAGGACAGCTGTGGGGCACTGCTGTGACGGCCCCAGAGCCACAGCACTCACTGTCAGACCCGCTTTACCTTCCTGGGAAGCCAGGAAGGTGTTTGGCAAAAATATGGCTGATTTTGGAGTTCATGAAGGAGCTCTGCATGCATCTGTATGTACGTTACGCAGGTGAGTGTGTGAGTGTGTGCATGTGTGGGCGGGTGTGCACATGCAAGCACATGTGCACAGACCACATGAGAGTGGAGGTGTGAGCCGCAGTTTCTCCAGAGGACCACAGTACAGAGGCCCTGGGTCTGGAAGGGACAGTGCCCAGCTGTTAATTATGAGAAGCCCAGGACGGTGACAGACAGAACAGCAAGGAGGTCAGAGGGCCAGAGCCTTTACGCTTTGCTGAGAACCTTGGACTTGGCAGCAGATACGCCATCCTCACTCCCTAGTGAAAAAGCTTTATTCCCCCAGTTCCATCACCAACTCCTGCCCCTGGTGAAGACTCAGGACCATATCAAGTCATTCGTCAGGGTTCTGGATCCCACTCCCGTGAGCAGCCAGCACCAGCAAGCTTAGCCAGCTGCTCACCCCTCCACACGGGCCAGCTGGACTCCCGCGGGGGCTTGTGCCACTCTTGCTGCTACTTGTCCTTCTCCAGTCCCTGTCCTGCTCCCACACGCAGCCCCAGGGCACTTCTGTCCATGTCTCTTCGTAGCATCTGCTCTAGACAGCTTCTTTGCTGCTATGACCAAGAGGCCTGACAAAACGATTTTGGAAGAGGAAAGGTTTATTTGAGAGCTCACAGCTTCAGAGGTCTCAGTCCATAGACAGCAGCCTTCATTCCTTAGGGCTCAAAGTAAGGTCAGAACATCATGGCAGAAGAGTGTGGCAGAGGGAAGCATCTCACATGATGACCAGAAGCAGAGAGAGACTCCACTCACCAGACACAAAATATGTACCCCCAAGGAATGCCCTCAGTGACCCCCTCTCCAGCCACACCCTACCTGCCTTCGGTCACCACTTAGCTAATCTCATCAGATTACTAATCACTGATTGTGTTTAGGCTTTCTTAACCCAATCATGTCACCTCTAAACCTTCTTGCACTGTCTCACACATGAGCTTTTGGAGGACACCTCACATTCAAACCATCACAGCATCCTGTGTCATCTGCAAAACTTGATGTCCCTGTGCATACCGCTGTGTGTAGATGTGCATGTCTCTATCGTATAGATCTGTACATGTACATATGTGTGCAAGTATCTGTGTGCACATGAATACATAAGTGCATTTCTACACATGGGTGATTCTGTCATTGTTTGCCCCTAAACTTGTCTTGTGTCATCTTTTCTCTTTAACAACGCCTCCCAACCACACGAGCTTCTGTAGTATAGATGAATAGTATAGATGAAACAACCCTTCCCACCATTCACTGATTCCCCACAGCCCTGTTACCTGAGGGTAACACCCGGAATAACAGCTTTCAGAGAGAGTCTCACACATATGATCCCTTATTTCCAGTGGGCTGGGATCTCAGGAGTGGAATGTGACAAATCAAAATCTATACATGTTTTTGCCAGGCGCAGTGGCACGTGCCTGTAATCCAAATGTCTCAGGAGGCTGAGGCAGGAGGATTGAGAGTTCAAAGCCAGCCTTAGCAGCTTAGCAAGGAACTTAGCAACTCAGAGAGATCCTGACTCTAAATATAATTCTTAAAAAAGAGCTGGCGGTGTGCCTCAATGGGTTGAAAACTCCTGGGTTCAATCCTCAGTATCAAAAAAATAAAATCTATACATGTTTTTAAAATTCAATCAATGCAAACACACTCCTTTCCAAAAGGTTGTAAAACTACATCTTCATAAGCAGGGCACCAGAGTACCCTTCCCCACACCCCAGCTGGTAGAAAGATACAAGAGCCACCTTGAATCTTTGCTGGTGAGAAAGTACAAAGCAATAGTCTCTCGTTGCTCCAATCCATATTTTCCCCACTACTGGAGCATTTGAACAACTTTTTGGTGATTGTTGCTCATTGGGTTTCATTTTTAAAGCTTTGTCTTCTATGAATCTTTGTCCATTTAAAACATCAGGTGAGTTTTCCTTTTTAATTAATAGATGATAGAAATGAACATCTATCATCTGTCTCACCAATGTTTTTGTGATAGAAAGCTATTGTTCCAATGTTATTTGTGGCTACTTTTGCCATATTTAAAGTGTTATATTAGATATATTAAAAATAAATGACTACATTAGATTTGCTTATAAGATTTTATTTTATTGCTTATACAAGTCTTTATCCCATCAAGAATATATTGTGGTCTTGGGGGTCAAATAATGCTGGTTCTTATTTCCTTCCAGTTAACCAATGGTGCTGATGCACTTATTAAGTAATTGTATCTCTTCCAGTAAATTAAATTATCAGTGCTACTATATGTTAGCTTCTCCAGGACAGGAAGCTGCCCGGTCTTCTGCAGAGCTGTCTGTCCTTTGCACGTCTTTGTGGACTGTCTTCCTGGCCTCCTAGCAGCATCCACCTTTGCATAGACGGCTCTCCTCTGTTGTTGCCCTTCAGGATCTTGGCTTTTCTCAAAGAACTTTCATCTTCTCTAAAATTTCAAGACCCATGAAAATCCCTGTAGATCTGCTAATTGCAATTGAGTTAAATTTATAATAATAGCATTAGAAATGTGATACTTTTGTGAGACTAAGCCTTCCCATCTGAAATTATAATATGCCTTTCCATTGATTTTTATCTTTTATGCTTTATGTCTTTTAATAAGACTTTACAATTTTCTTTGCTATTTATAGCTTTTGTTATTTTCATTTCTAGGAACATTGCTAACATAGAGAGCGATTATTGATAATTACATTTTTATCTCATATATGAAGTCTCATATTAATTCTAATAGTCTCTTGGGTTTTTTCATATACGATATCTTCAGCACAAAAGATGTTCTTCTGTCACTTTTCTCAGTGTTTATGCCAATTATTTTACTTTATTTCATTACTCTATTTTTAGAACCTCTGAGAAATGATAAATAAAAATGATAAAACAGGCATTTCTGTCTAATTCTTGGTTTTAATTAAAATTGTGTAGATATTTTGCTACTTAAAATAATATTGCTGGTGGTTTTTAATAGGCAGTGTTTGTTGTAGTTAAGCTGTTTTGTTTTGCTTTTTCTTACTATCCATTTGACTTTAAGTTTTTAGTGGAAATGCCAGATAAGTGTTATCATCGGATACATGGCTACTTATTTATCATATGGCTTTTCTCCTGTAATATATTGATATAATGAATTAATGTATTTTGTTTTAGGTTGGGATTTTGTTTTGTTTTTGGAGTGCTGTGAACCTAAGGCTTTGCACACACTAGGCAAGCATACTACCACTGAGCCTCACTCCCAACTCGGAATTATATATTCTTAGACATCGAGGTCCCTAACACTCTTGCTGAAATTTGTTGGTTAAATAACATGATAATATATAATGATTGTTATATAATATATAAGTAGATAGATAATCCTGTAACTGTGATATAATATTGATATCAAGATCATAAAATGAATTGGGAAAATGTCCCTCTTTCCCTATTGCCTGTTCAGAACAAGCTGGGAGGCCAAGACTTGGTCCTGGGCCTTGGTCAATCACAGTCCCATCTCCTATGCAAATTTGCAGATGCAGTTTTTCTTTCATTCTTTGTGCCTGGTCCCCTCATCGCCCCCAATTCTTTGCCCTCCCCCAGCTGTGCCTATTCCTGCACCTGCTCCAGGCACATCTGCCTTAGTGATCTCCTTGAGATCTCACCTTTTGGAATGATTTGTCCGTCTTGTTCTCCACTTCATTCATTTCATCTTTACATTAACTCCCATTCTCTGTTTATGAAGGCTTATTTTTTTTCTGCAAAATTTGCAAAATGATTGTCTTCCCTTTTATGGCTTTGACATAATAATTTTCCTATTAATCTCTTGCTGATCCAAGATACACAGATGTGTAACTTATTCCCAGCCATGTTAAATTTTTGTCACCACTTATGTCCAGCTTCCTTGGTTTATGAAGGTGGTCTGGCCACTTTAATTTTTATAATATGTTAGGGTTTTCTTTCCTGCAAAATATTTGTTGGTTGGTTGGTTTGTACCAGGTTTTGAACCCAGCAGTACTTAACCACTGAGTCACAATTCCAGTTTTTTTTTTTTTCCCCTGAGACAGAGTCTCACAAAAAACTATAAGTCTTCTTTAGGCATATGGGGGCTGTACATTGCCTTTCAACAGCCTATGGCTCTTTATAGCTACTGCATGAAGTTTGCTGATGGCACTTTTCAAGTCCTGGATATCCCGACTCTCTTTGCTATTAATGAGATCTAATTCTGAGAAAGGAGTATGGGAATTCTTAATCATGTCGAGGAGCTTTTGCTCATGTCTTTCTGCTCTGCTTTTTGCATACAGATGCATCATAATGTTATTCCACCAATTCAGGTTTCCATTCGCACACAAAGTTGAGCACTTATGTTTACACAGGTAGCACTTTTAAGCTCACATTTGAATTTGGAATTGTTCACTGGATTCTAATGCTGTCACTTCTGCCCAAATGTCTTCCTACCCAATTCTTTATCTCAATCTCCACCTCTCCAGGTGTGCTTCTTAGGGTTTGCTGGCTAATCAGTGGTACGGCCCTCCAGTGGTCCCTCCATGGTAGATCCCTACCCCAGGAAGTGCCAGGCCCCATGTGCTGGATCTCGCTGCTTCCATCCAGGTTCCTTGGTGCTTCTTTTGGACGGCTGTTCTCTTTTTCCTTCTCACTCCTGCTGACTTGGCCGGCTGCCTTTCACCCAGGTCTCTCCTTGTTGGCCTGGAGGGCCTGCTGGGTTCCCCCTCCCACTAATGGTCACTGCCATTTCTGCTGTCCCAGAGAGGTGAGTTGCTTGTCTTTCAGTAGCAGCGTGTCACCTAGTCTCCACATGATGCTCTTTAGTTCTCCCCCTCCCTCTTGACTATAGATTTTCAAGTGTCTTTCTTTAACCCCAAGAGATTTTAAAAACATGTACCCAACCGCCACTGTCAATCCTATTGGTGATTTTTGCCTCACTATTGTGTTCTTGGTAGAATTTCCCTTATAAGATCACTTTTCACGCGTCCTCAATTAGCAATCACGTTACATATTTTCACGTAGTCTGTTCATATACGTGGGACCCTGAGCTCAGCCCGGAGGAGTCTCTGGAGAGTCCCCTTCTTCTTCAGTGTTCCCAGCCAGGGGTTCATGGCAGCTTCTCCCTCAAACTGCCCCACACTGAGGGTATTCCCTCACCCAACAGCGGACCTGGGCCATGGGGCTGTGGACTTATGGCCCCTTCTCTAGATGCTACCCCAACACCAGGCCGACAGTGCTGTCATTTAGGGATCTGGGGTCAGTCTGATGTCCTTTCTGTCATAGGAATCTTTCTCTTTGGCCTAGAAACTTGTAAATGCTTTTTGTCTTTCTTAGGACTTATAGGGGTCTGAATAATGACCCCCAAAAGATAATCCATGTCTCCAGCACCTGTTTGAAAATAGTCTTTCAGATGTCATTACACTTCAGATCTCAAGATGAGATGGTTCTGGGTTTGGCTTGGACCCTAAATGCAATGATTGGTGTCTTTAAAAGAAAGGAGCAGGGACAGAGTTGAGGGGCCTATGAGGACAGATAGACGGGCTGTCACCACCAAGATACCAAGAACCACCAGACACTGGAGGAGGCAAGGGAGGGCACTCCCCTGAGTCTCAGAGGGACTTTGTGTCCTGTGCTGGGAGAGAAATAGGAAAGGGCCATCCAGAATGAGTCTGCATCTGTCCTAGAACTTCCCAACAGCTCCCTGGCCCACATTCAGGCCGAGGGCCGAGGACGACAGTAGCCTCTTTCCCCTGTCTTAGCAGGTGGGCCTCGGGAACAAGCTGGAACTAGAATGGTGTGCAAAGGGGTGCTGGCCCAGGAGAGGGAGCCTGGACTACCTGGGCCTCCCCCAAGGCCTGTGCCCCAAGTGTGGGGTGGCCTCCTGCCACAGGGACCAGCCCATGCCACAGAGGCCAGAGTCCTCCCAGCTGACTCTGCCTCGCTGGATGGACCACCACAGACGGACAGAGGTTTACCAAGAGGAGGGAAAACCAAGGGCAGCCACTGTTACCAGCCTGCAAATGGCCTCCCTGAGCTTCCTGAGACCTCGTAGGTGCCCTTCGAGAACAAGTCAGCCCACAGATGCTTCTGGGAACAACCTTCCCCCGCGGAGTCTGCCCTCAGCCTCCTCAGCTCCAGGCCAGAGCCACCGTGGGTCCATCTGAGAGGCCAAAGGCTCATCCTCAAGGAGCCAGAGGGCGAGGTCACACAGAACCAGAGGGTCATTTGAGAGGGAGCAGCAGTGAGCCGAGGACTGGCAGCCAGAGTGAAACTGGGGAGCAGACCAAGCCCCCTGGGGAGTGGACCCCAGGATGGGTCTCCTGAACCTGCAGAGTGACCGTCTCCTGCTTCTCTCCTCCTTGGGAAGCAGCCTGCTGGCCCCAGGGGCCTCCCGCTTACCCCTGCCCTGGCTGACCATACGTGGAGCCACAGTGGATCTGGCCCCTTGGACTCCAGGCTGCTGTCCTCAGGTGGATGGAGTGTGCTGATTCCCTGGGAAGGAGACATCCCACCAGGACGTCCCATGGCCAGGGAAGTGCAGGAGGGAGTCAGGACCTTGACCAGCTCCCCGAGCAGCCACACCCTGTCTGCCACCTCCTTGTCACTTGATGCGGGCTCTGGGTCTTGGCAAGCCGGCTGTCTAGACACTGGGGCTCTGGCCAAGAAGAGCCTTTTGGAGACAGTTTTGCCAAAAGAGATTGTGGCTTTCTTGGCAGAGGTGGAAGAGAAGGGCCTTTCTGTCACCCAGCCTGGTAATGCTCTGAAGAGCCGCTGACATTAGGACTCACGGCCAAGGGCTTTGCTCCAGCTAATGCTAGAGAACTGGCTTCCCTGGGAACCAAGCTTGGCTCAGACAGTCCTGGATGCAGCAAATGGAGGAGGTGGGACCTGGCTGGGCTCCAGTTCCCTGGGTGATGTCGCCATGCGGGTAGGTGGGCATGTTCTCCAAGAACACGTCTTGTGCTCCCAGCCCACGGGGCTCAGACCAGCTCCTGGGGCACTTGGTGAGGAGCCGGCAAGCTTCCTGCTTCTCCACAGGCTGTGCATGTGACAGTCAGCTCTGCTTCACTCTAGCTGCATGGGGCCCTGGGAACACTCATTTTTCCTCAGAATGTGGCCCTGCTTCAGAAGAAGTTAAGTGTCTATTGGCAAAGTCTAGGGAAGTGGACACTGGACAGGTAAGCCACAGGGTCTACCCCAAAGGCCAAGAAGACCCTTCAGCAGCCCAGTGACTCTGCAATAGAGGGGACAGGAATGCCAGGCTTCTGTGAGCTGAGGAGCAAAAGCACCCAGGAGGGGCGGGCTGTGTCCTCAGGTGGCACAGGAAGGTCAGATGAAGGACATTTGTCTCTGAGGATGGTGAAGGGTGGCATCAGAGCTGGGCATTGGGAAGGAGCTGGGGGAGGCAGTCTGAGCGTATAGAGGAGGATAGAGGGGCTCCAAGAGCAGAGGGGCTGTGGAGCCCACCCCAGGGAAGGGCAAGAGGCAGCTGGGCCTCATGGGGGTGGTGGCTGGTGAAGGCCCGGGTTGCTGCCCACCACCTTCCACTTCCTGCCTGAGGTTGGGGTGAATGTTTGAGGTCAGCCCAGAAACAAGACCTCCTCCCATTCTGTCCTCTCCAGTCATAGCTGAGCAGCCGAGCTCCAGCCCAGAGCCCGAGGCTGGGCGGGGAGGTGCCCCACTGGACTGGAGAGTGGCAAGCACCTTGCCATCTCTGGGAGAAGTTCAGTCAGGACTCAAGGCCCCCAGGCCAGACCAGCTCAGGCACAGGTCTGAATCGCCAGCCTGGCACCTAGGGACTGACCGGGGACCTCGGCTGGGCCCTTTGTCCACTCTGACTCAGGGATCGTCCGCTCCCAGCCCTTGCCCTTCTCCTCCCCCAGACGTCCAGGTCCACAAAGAGGCAGGATCCTCGGTTTTCCAGGGCTGTGAGATGACTCCCCCATCGGCCCTGGTCCACCTGCCCCTCACCAGGTCTGCTCTGTGGTGGGAACAGCCCCTGGAGCCAGGGCCTGCTGGAGCAGGAGGGTGAAGTGATGGCCGCCTCCACCCTGCTGTGATTGCCCACAGTGTCCTGTCCCTAACGCCAAGCTGGGAGCCTCTGACCTCCCAACAGGCTGGGAGGGGCCCATTGGAGGGAGCTGAGTCCCCTCCCAGCCAGTCTCCTGAAGCCTTCCAGGATTCCCCAGGGAGACCAAGCCCCTGCAGGCTCTGGGACACCACAGGGATCACCTGCCAGTGCATCTCACAGGCACAGGAACAAGCATGGTGTGTCCTCACAGGGGACTGCAAGCAGCTGAGGGCCACCCAGATCACTCTGTGTGGGCTCGTGGCCTGGTTTTGGCACCAGCACAGGGTCCAGCATGTGGGTTCACTGGACTCTCCCTGGACAAATGAAGCCTACACTTCCTGAAGAGAGCCATCCAGAGCTGTGTGCCGCCCGTGCGTGTTCCCTGTGCCACATGCCATTCCAGGCACAGCTAGCTCCGTTGGCAGAAGCGGAGTCCCTCTTCTCTTAGAAGCCGCCCACGAGCCCTCGTGGAAAGTCCTCCTTGCCTGAGGACGCCCTTTCCTTCTTGTGCACGTGTTCTGTCCCTGGCCCTGCAGGACCCACAACCCCCAAGCCAGGCCTCGAGAAAGAGGAAGCTCTACCTCCTGGGTCTGGAGACTCGCGCTGGCCCAGCTGCCACGCTTTCGGGAAGCCATGAGGAGTGGCTCTGGCCCAGGGTCCCAGCTGAGGCCTTGGCTGACGTCAGTCCCCAGGTGTGAGTGAGGATGCCCCTGAGACCACTCTGTCCCATCACCTTCTGACTCAAGAGAACCCCTCTTAGGAGCCCCCAGCAGAGCCCATGAACTCCCCAAAGGAGCAGGAGGAAGAGGGGGAGGGAATAACATGATTAAAAATAGTAATAAAATATTTTAAATAAAATAATTTTAAAATAAAATGATTCGTTTTGCCTTAAGTCACTGAGGTGTGGGATGACTAGATATTCAGCAATAATAAGTGGAGCACATGGTAGACTAACAGGGGCTGTCAAAACCCCGATGACAATTCAACACCTGGACATCTTCAAATAAGCCTGCCCAGACATTCTACCTTAGGAGAACGCGGTGCACCTCTTCTCAGAGAAACCGCCGTATTCTTTTTTATTAAATCATCTTGAATCTCTTCTGAGAGATACTGTCATCCTTCGCCAACATCATGTGCTAGAGCAGAAAGAAGGGAGGTCATTTAAAGGATCATTAAATTTTAAAATGTCCATTTGCAAAGCATGCCCTGAGGGCCACTCGCTAATACCTGAGAAAGTCTATCCAGTTTGTTCATTAGCATCCTGTTTTCTGTCAGGTTCTTTCTTTGTTCAATGTAAAACTGTTTGCTCAAAGACCCAATATTTGAGCTTGAGCAGGGTTGTTTTAATAATTGATCATTAAATAACTTCCACATAGAGTGTAAGTCAGAGTTAAATGGATGAATAAAAATCAACTGGGTTAATAGTATCACTGAAAAAGACATCCAGATGTCAAGCAGGCAAATGGGCTCCCATGACAAGGAGAGCCAGTCACCTCAGAACTCCTTAGAGGGGTCAGCCTGGGTCAGCCACCAGCAGAGAACAGGCCGGGGCTGGGCAGTTTTATGGGAAGGAAGTCCTTGTCAAGGGAGCAGAGATATCCTCAAACCATCCGGTGTTTGCAGAGCCTGGTCTCCGGGCCTCAGCTATACCAGACCCTTGGGGATGCAAGGCTCCTGTCCATTCCCAGAAAGAGAAAAAATCAAACCTGTTTCAGGGAGGTTTTTCACAGTCGCACAATGGCTCCATCCAGACTCGGAATCTAAGTTCAGGACTAGCGAGGAAGAAAAGATGCACCACTACGCGAGGATAATCAAGATTGTTGGAAAGACTTCATTGCACTATATTTCAAGACTCTGACATTTTTTCACAATATGCCCCTAGAATCAAGAGTGGCTGTCGATCTTGGAAGATGGATTTTGAAGTTGAGGCCAATCACAAACTTTATAAAAAGTGCATTTGCTCCTGAGATTCTTGGTAGGTGACAAGTCAACTAAGAAGAGGTTTCCATTCTCTTCTTCTTGCTGCTTTCTTTTTTTAGAGTGTGCTCAGATGAACATACCTGGGGTCAGCATAGTTTTCAATTCACCTTAAAACATCAGTAGGGCCCTTCACGTGTATCTGTTTGTCCATATCATGTATTGTGGTGACACCCTTAGCCTGCCACTCCACCCAAGGAGGAGAGCTCTGCAGATAACCACACCTGTGTGCCCTCTCCCCAGGCTCTTAATCT
Organism: Ictidomys tridecemlineatus; assembly: GCF_052094955.1. Classification (NCBI taxonomy): domain Eukaryota; kingdom Metazoa; phylum Chordata; class Mammalia; order Rodentia; family Sciuridae; genus Ictidomys; species Ictidomys tridecemlineatus. The sequence goes on along the minus strand of NC_135477.1, from coordinate 258,067,343 downwards.
CTGTTCCCAGAGGCAACCATTATCTGGAATTTGGAGTTCTTTATGCCTTTGCTTCTTTTTTAAGTATTAGACGTACATACCTTTGTTCAAACATATTTTCTTTGTCTATGTATTTTGAACAATTTACATCCTAACCAGAACACCAAAGCAAGAAGGATCTCTTTTTGCAAATGATATTATCTCATTTGTAGAAAACCCTAAAAATCACACACCCATTCATGCAAAAACACTTAGAGCCAATATCCTTCACAACACCCCATCTCCTAAAGGTGCCACCACCTCCCCACAGTGCCCCAAGCTGGGGCCAAGCCGTTAGCACATGCGCCTTGGGGAGACATTCAAGAGTCATACTATAGCACCAGGTCAGAAACATTTACTGTTAATCCTGGTTTAAAATAAAGCTTTTATTTTTTATTAGGAATGGGTAATTTTATCAGCTGCTTCTCTACATTTACTAAGATGATTTTCTCTTTCAAAGTGATGATCCTTTTTGGATTTTCTTATATTAAATTTTTGGGTTCCTAGGCATCAATCATCCTTAGCTTCCTAAGCGATTCCTAAGTATCAATTATGACCATCTTTAACACTGTAGGGTACTAATATTTTTTTTTAGGATCTCTGAATCCATCTTCCCAAGGGAGATGGGCCTGCAATTTGACTTTCTTGTACTGATGTTATTTAGTTTAGGTGTCCAGGTCAGACCTGGCTCATAAAGTGAGCCATCGATGGGAAACCTCAAATAATTTTTTCTTTTTCAGCCCATTGGTCCCACAAATTAACCTACCCATCCCAGTGAGCAAGATGGGAAGAAATTCAAAACAAGGCAAGAGGGCATCTTATAAATTATCAATCTATGAACCAGCATCTGGTTTATATGAGCCCAGTGTTCTTCAGCTTCAGCTGAAAATCAGAATCACTTGGGGAATTCTTTTAAAAAAATGCTTCTGTGGCTGAGGATGTAGCTCAGTGGTAGCAAGCTTACCCAGCACGCCTGAGGCCCTGGATTGGATTTCCTTCACCACTAAATTAAAAAAAAAAAAAAAAAGAGATTGCTCATGAGGGACTCACCTAGGCCAATTAAATCTGAGTCTCAGGGTTGAGGCCAGCCATTGCATTAGCCATGGCAGCCAGAGGAAATCCAATCTGCAATTAGGATTAGCAACAATGGCTCATAAAAATCCAGATCTTTCTTCCTCATAGCACTCTCACAGATTTGCAGTGAACCAGCCCATGGATTTATCAGTGAGCATTTGCCAACTCTGGAATATTTCTGGAAACACTTCAGGCTTGATAGTGCTCCTGGGATAGGATCTCCACCTCCGAGTGCAGACTCACTGGGAGGGAAAACTGCCTGAGCTTTAGAGAACAAGCACTGAAAACTCACTGTTACAGGGAAACTGGGCACAGAACAGACTTCATGATACCCTAGAATAAGTGAGGCTCATGTACTCAGTGAAATCTACACAGTCAGAAAGTTACACCAACATGTTCACCATGTGATGTTTCTGCAGATTCCAAACTCTGGGTGCCAATAGTCAAATAACATTTTGATACAGGAGACAAAGTTAAATGAATAAGAAATAAATAGTATGTTAATTGATTTGTGCTTTAAAAAAAAGTGATATACAGTGTCAGACAGAAAAATAAATTTTAGTGATCAATTGCACAGCATGGTGACAATAGTTAATAACAATCCATGGTGTATTTCAAAACTGCTAAAGAAAATATTTTAAATGTTCTCACCAAGAAGGAATGATATATACGCAAGATAGATACACAAATCAGCTTGATTTAATCACTTCATAAGGCATACCCTGTCCTACGATCACATTGTATCACATAAATATATGTAATTGTTACTTGTCAATTCAAAGCAAAAAAAAAAAAAAAAAAGAACTGTTTTAAATTGTGTTCCTGTTTTTTCCTCTTTGTAATTGGACTTTGCATTGGAATTTCTTATGCAATGAGGAAAATAAATAAATGAAAAAATATAATAAGACAGTAATCTGGTAGTTGGTTTTATTTAAGGTACTTTATTACAAGAAACAAATTTTCCCATTGTAACTCCAGGTAGAAAGTTGAGGGGAGGGGTACACAATCTCCACAGACATTCAGAACTGACTAGGGCCAAGTGCAGACCCAGGGACACTGAAATTCAGGGTGGCACCGTCTCTGGGCAACTCTGAGAGCCGACTCCTTCCTCTTTCTCCTCAGAAGTCATTTGCTCAAGACTGTGCTTTGCCATGAAGGGACAGACTTCAGCCATGACAATATGACCTTCCAAACCCAGAGCCCACCCTTTAGGCAAGTTGCAAAGTTCTGCAAACCTTCATTCGTCATGTGTAAGTGGGCATGGAAGAGAAGGGCCTCGAATGCAGATACTGTGCAGAGACCAGGGGCCCAAGGGGCCTTGTGAGAGGAAGCAGACGTGCAAAGTCCCATCTGGGGTAAGGGGCAGGTGGGCCTGGAAGAGTCTGAGGCCCAGGCAGAGGGTGGTCCAGACCCCATCCTGGGGCTGAAGCCCTCCTGCACCTCCACCCTAGGACAATCTCACTCTAGATTAACTCACAGTCAGTTCATGAGGAGCCGAACAGGCATGCCTCCTGTCACATCCCTGGTTCTGCTTGCCTTCCAGGGACAGGAATGATGCAGGGTCTGCCCCACAGGGGCTGGGGGCCATCTCAGAACGTGGTGGCCCACACATTAGAGGAGTCTCACTGACTCTGATTTACCCTGAAAAAACAGCGATGAGGCCGGGGCCTGAGTCCTCAGCTCGGCTTATTGAGCCTGGTGGCAAAGACGAGTCCACTGCGAGAAGTCAAAGGAATAAAAAGGCATCCTTTCTGGTGGCCTCAGCCTGTTTTTAAGACCTGGGGAGCCTCACTGATAAGACCTAGGCAATTGGAAGGGCCAGCACCAGCCCTCCATCTCCCTGGGAAGGGGCCCCTTGTGGTTTTCAATTAGGCTGTGCTTGCTGCTTAGTAGTCAGGCTCCAGCTGCTGCCTGGTCGTGAAAGGCATAAAACTGGGTCAAGCGAATGATTGCAGGCAGGCCCAGCAGTAATTTCCACTAACCAGCCTGCCTGTCTCTGGGTGCTATCGGTGCTTTGAGGATGAGCAATGGTTCCCCAAGGGTCACCTCTCAGGACCTCTGGAGACCTGCCCACCCAGCCCTATCATGACGGATTCTCTAGGTTGGGCCCAGGGTTTCCTCAAAGACACGCGGGTGATCCTAGTGGGCAGGCAGGGTGAGGAACAGCTGGGCTGGATACTCATTTGAGGAACAACTTCCAATTGGATAAAACAGAATACAAGTTGACTTCTTTGAAGGAGTATTCAGTTTATTAAGCAAGAAGGGCAGCCCTGCAGGGAGGGGAAATGTGTGTTGGAAAGAAATTGACTGAGTGCAACTGGGCAGGGAATGGTCTCTTTCTGGACATGCGGACTCATCTGATGGGCACTTACTGAGTGCTTCTAAGTGCAGGCCACTTGACCTGCAGCCCATTGTGCACCAGATCGACAGGGGCCCTGCCTCTGGGAGCCTTCAGTCTCCTAGAAATGTGCATGATGTGCCCTTTAAGATGCTAAAAGCCTGGGTTTCTTTTTAACTGGAGCATAACAGGATTCAGCTCTCCTGCCTGGCACTTTGTTTCAGGTGAGGAAATCACATCAAGGTTGTTAAGTCAAAACACATCCTGTGCTCCTTTCTCCTGGAACTTATGAATGGAATGCTAGGAGGTGCTTGGGGTGACGGGGGACATCTTCATGGACATAACAGGATTATATCAAGCTGCTGCCCGTTGGGTGACGGCCACATGACCCATGAGGTTCATTATACCATTCCCCCAACTTTCATATATTTAAAGTTTTCCATAATAAAAAAGTCAAAAAAATTTTTAATTAAATCAATGAGCAAAGAGACAAAAAGAAGTCTTTAAAAGGTTAAAGGTCAATTAAGAAAAATGCCAAGAATTCAAAGTGAAGCAGAGGAGTGTGGCTGCACAGGGCTCTCTGCAGCGGGATTTTGCATGTCATGCTTGGACCCGAGGGGGAAGTGGAGAAAACAGGTGGCCATGAAAGTCCCAGACAGGCTGGAGGCTGCACCCTGCCTGGTGCTGCCAGGACCTGGTGGCTCATGGCACAGCAAAGGCCGCTTCCCGGGTGTTCCTCCCGCTTAGTGGGATGCTCATGGGGCTCAGCACTCAGCAGGCAGCACAGGGAAGTGTTGGAAAACTGGTGCCGAGTCGCAGAAGTGACGGCGAGCACTCATCTCTTCTGCTAAGTCCTCTCAGGCTCTTGTGGAAAATGCTTGTAACTTGGGGATCCACATTTTGAGAGGCCGTAAGCACACTGGAGGGGGTCCAGAGAGAAAGGCCCCAGCCGCAGGGAAGACTTACAGCAAGAGCACAGGCCTGAGGTCGGTTCCCCACAGAGCACCCAGCGGGGGAGAGGGGCTTGTCTTCTCAGAGATGCTTCCTGCTCCCTGTGAGTGGTGGGTGCTCCAGGCCGGGGTGGCACCTCTCTGCTCCAGGGGGCAGGCGGGGCACAGAGGGCACATGGAGGAAGGAAAGAGGGAAGGGAAGTTGTCGAACTTCTGAAGAAGATAAAAAGCCTTTGGGGCTGGGTGCAGCTGGCCCCCGCCTGGACTCCTAGCAGCAGGAGGGTTGTACTTCAAAGCCAGCCTCAGCAACTCAGTGAGACCCTGCCTCAAAATTAAAAACAAATAAAATAAATGGGTTGGGGATGTGGCTCAGTGGCTAAGTAACCCTGGGTTTGATCCCTGGTACAAAAAAAGAAAAAGAAAGAAAGAAAGCCTTTGGGATTCGGCCCCTGAATTACAACACTGAAAATGCCGGACTCCAATCCGTCCAGGAAGACGGATTCTAGAAAGAGGTTGGAGGCCTGCAGCACACCCTGATGCACAAACTCAGTAGCAGTTCCCGGCACCAGGAAGCAGGCGTCTCCGCATCTGTGTCTCACCTCTCCACAGTGGGGACCTCAGAGCCCCGGATGAGAGCAGGGGAGGCCTGGGGACGGCTTCTTGATGTCAGACTAGGCGGGCTGAACTACCTGTCCCTGACCCTCTCCCTGGGCCTCGTGGGGTGGACAGTGACGGCCATTGTCCTTGAGGCCTGGAGGGAACCAAAGGCAGAAGTTCTGTGACTCGCCTGCCTGGCCAGTCTGGCCACTCACCTGGTGGCCCAAGCAGTGGCAGGTATTGCCATGGTCTGACCCGCAGCCCCACCGTCCACCTCCACTCCTTCACCCCGGCCAGGCCAGGCGGGTTGACTCTGGGACAAGCCTGCCCCTGCAGCACAGTGACCACTGATGGAAGCCAATGCTGTCACTCCTGGGGGCCAGGAGGGAAGAGCTGAGCGTCCCCCACTGGCTGCCCTCCCCAAGGTCTACCTGCCAGTCGAGCTGCCCTCGGGCTCCAGTGGGTGCAGCCCGGGTTCTCTGGTTTAGGGAAACCATTGCCATCCTGTTGTGCTGCCCATGGCTCCTGCTCCAGGGCCCTCAGAGGCCACCCTCTGCCCTGCCTCCTCCCCTGACTCGGCTCCTCAGCGTGAGCTGACTCCCCATGAAGGCCTTGCTTGGCAGCCAGCCACAGAGGTCAGGAGTGACCCCCAACATCGTCACTGCTCAGCCTCCCTCATTGGCTGCCCTCTCACCTCTGCCCCAGGGGGTGTCCCCACAAGGCCCTACCTGTCTTCCCACGCTCTCTGGCTCATCTTGTCCCTGGCACCCTTGCCACACACCTGTGGCCCTGCTGGGCTCACGCTCCAGAAGCTTGGGGACTGCCTGCTTCATCCACGTCATGGTCCCCGTCCTGGGATACACAGGTGTTCGAGGGCAGGCGTGGACTAGGGAGGGAACAAATGGGGGGCATTTTCCTCCGTGTGCCCCGGGGGCTCGTCTAGACCTCTTCTGAAATAAGATCAGAGAACACCAACAGTGACGCTCGTCCTTTGTCTCAGGGAACCTAGTGTTTGTGGCAGAGGTGCCATGAAATCCAGTGAGTGACTGGTGGACCCAGACTTGGAAGATTGAGAGCTGGGCCACCAGGACCTTAAGCACTTGGTGTGGCTGGGGACGCAAGCAGGGTGGGGTGCTCCATCCTGGCCTTAGTGAGAGGCCACCCACGAGCTCCTGGTGGCTGGGTTCTCTGACCACACAAGGCACCAGGACAGCTCTCTTCATCTCACTGGTGAGGTGGCCCAGAGGTGAGACTGGGAAGGTTGACCTTTTTGGCAGGAATCTGGAAATTTCAAAGCACTGGTTAGGAACAGCGTGTTTTGAGATGGGCCAGAGGTGGGAACTGGGCTTCCCAATGCCTGGCCCAAGGGGAGGGAGGACATGGCCTTTGAGCAGATTTGAACACTCTGTGGGGTGCTCGGTGAGCGGCAGGATGTTTAGGGCCATCTTGGCCTCACCTGGAGTACCAGCAGCGTCCCCTCCACGGAGGCTGCAGTGCCTCTGGGGGCTACCACACCCCCGAGGGCAAAACCACACGGTGGGGCGCTGTTGCCCTAAATGTGCCCTAGACAAGACAGCTCCCTGGCTTAGCAGGCTCGGCAGTTCCCTCTGGGGTGCTGAGTGATCTGTTCATCCTCTCCCCAGCCCACAAGCCCACAGTGACGATGCAGAGAGGCCATCAGGGAACAGGAAGGCATTCCCCAGGTGCACACCGCATAGGGACAGCCTCAAGTCTGCCCACTGTGCCGGGCCCGCTCCTCCTCTGAGGGACTCCTGACCAGCCTGGCTCTGTGCCTCCTGCTCTGTCCTCGTCCGCACCCCGCACCGTGCCAGTCTCATCATTGACACCACCAGCCTCAGGGCCCTTGGGGTTGTCTCTGAACTGATTCCTCCTTGGACCCAGAGACACAGAAGATTTACAACCTGCTGCAGGAAGCAAGCCAGGGCTCCAGGTGGCTCTCTGCAGGCACAGACCAGGGCGCTAGACAACAAATGGCCTCAGACGGCTGGGACTTGATTAGTAGCTGACAGTTTCTCTGTGTTGGGTTCCCACTTCCAACTCAGGACCAATGAGACCCATGCCATTGGACACCCTGCTTCCAGGTGGACGGCATGCAGCTCCCCACTCCACTCGCCCATATCGGGCACACCTGGAGCTGTGCCTTCCCCCACCTGGGCCTGCCTCTGAGTCTCTGCCAGGGCCATGACAGGGCTGAACCCCTTGTGCAAGCAAGCTCTGGGTGAACAGCCTGTGCTTGTCTCCTGTGCTTAATCTCCACTTCTTTTTACAATCCTTGCCCCAGACTTTCCTCCTCTGGGCACACTGTGGGCCAGCCCTGGCCTCCGGCTTCTCCTTGGCTGCCTCTCCACAGGCTGCACTGTCCTTTGATGGTTTGCCCCACACTGAGCCCTGGAGATCCTGAGCACAGCACCCCTCTTCCCGCTCTCCCTCGTTCTGTTCTCCCTGCTCTGACTGGTCCCAAGGTCAGGATCACCAGAGAGAACACAGTATGAGAGTTAAATCTGAATTTCAGATAAGCCACAGACACATTTCTAGTATAAGGATAGCCCAAGTATTTCATGGTACATACTTATGCTTACCAGATCTATCTGCAAGCAAGTGTATCCCAGCACCATTTCTCCCATGGGCTGAATAAATCTCTGTTCCTCAAGTGCTCATTAAGTCAACTGGACCGTCCCGCCACTTCACTCATCGCTGAGTAAAACGAATCTTCAAAGCATCATTGACACACACTTGCTAAATCCTTCTCTGAGATCTGCATTTTGAAAAATTCAAATGATACTTGGGCCCCATGATGGCATATGTTTTAGTTTGTTTTCTGTTGCTATAACAAAATACCTGAATCTAGATGATTTCATAAAGAAAAGAGGTTTAGGGAGTTCACATGTGGAGGCTGAAAGTCCAAAATTGGGTGGGCTCCTTGGTTTGATCTCTGGTGAAAGCCTTACAGGTCATGACAACATGGCGGACAGCGTCATGGCAGGAGCATGTACAGGAAGGTGAGATCACATGGTATACCAGGAAGCAAGGGATTCAGGGCCTAGGCTTGTTCTTTATACAACTCACTCTCAGGGGAACCAAGGGGGGTCCCATGAGAACCGTCAACCCCTTCCTTCTGAGAATGCTGCCCCCAAAGACCTAATCCCCTTCCCCGAGGCCCAGCCACACTGCCATGCTGGGGATCTGGCTTCTGGCACATGGACCCTTGGGGGCACACTCAAGCCACTTCCAAACCAGAGCAGCATGCCTGTGCTCACAGGTGTTAAGCACACTGCAAATCAAGTCATGCTTAAAAAGCAAAAAATAAATAAATTAATTAAAAATTTAAAAAATCCCTTGCATTTTTAATACAGGTCTCACATTACAATTCATCGATAGTCTAATATTTGTCTTGTCTTCAAATACCCACATTTTTTAAAGAGAGAAAAAACAAAGCTCACCATGGCCTGGAGCAGATGGCAGCAGAGCCTTGCAGCTGCCTCTGACGGAAGGTTGTCCACAGAATTTTGTGCTGCTGCCCCGTATCACCACGGGACTACTCAGCCCGTGTTTCACACCTCGCTCTCTGCTGCTGAGAGCAGACCGGCCAGTTCCATAGTGACAACCCGGAGTCGGAGCTCATCCAAGAAGCCATCGTTGCAGAACGTCCTCTCAGGTAAGCTCACCAGGATGGCAGGGAAGCAGCCCACAGGAGGGTCCCCGGCCCTGGGCCAGGAGACCTGGGCCAGTGGGCAGGCAGCTCTAAGACCCAGGCATAGGGAGTGCCACAGTCTGGCTAGGCACAATTCAGGAGCCACTTGTCAAAAGAAACTAACTTTATTTTTAGAACTACAAACGCCAAACAAAACAGCTCCTCAGGGAAAAAACCCTCAGAGCCCAACTGCCACCACCGGCTTCCACAAGCCTCTCTCCCCCACACCAGCCTCTCAACCTCCCACAATCCTCCTGCTCTTGAGGCTGATTGGCTGGGTTGCGTGGGCAGAGCCAAAGAAGTCACCCAATGAGCAGCTCCGTGGAGGAGCCAATCAGCTAGATGTTGCTGGGGCCGCTGTGAGCCAATCATCAGCTGGCAGTCTGAAGGGCAGGGAAACAGCCCAATGAACATCACCGCAGAGGAGCCAATCAGCTAGATGTTGCTGGGGCCACTGTGAGCCAATCATCAGCCGGCAGCTGGAGTTTGCTGGTAGCTGGATCATCAGCCGGCAGCTGGAAGTTTGCTGGCAGCTAGAAGTTTGCTGGGGCCCCTTTGGCTGTGGCTCTCAACATCTCCTCCTCTCTGTTTAAACAACAAGCATGTGGCTTAGGGACCGTGCCTGCCTTAGGTTGTCCAATACTACATATGGTCCTTACCCATCTTCGGATGAGCTGACCTCAGGGCGTCAGCCTCCTGTCTTAGGTTGGTACCATTGTAATTGGATCTTACCCGTCATTGACTACCAGTCCAGTATACAGCCACACCTGTGGAGAGGTCTTTGTACCAGTGGGGGGGTGAGGTTCTTTGCCTCACCTCTGTTGGCCCCCAAATTTTAGCTGAATGATCATGACAAGCAGAAAGGAGGAAGATACACCAAGCCAATTGACGGCTCTTGTTGGAAAAATTGTACCACCGATGACATCATCAGCAAAAATACCCCAACACTACCACAAGTTGATGCACTAACAGATAGTTCACAATGCATACAAGTGAGTTCACAATGCATACAAGTGACACATAGTCTAGGCAAGTTCTGCAAGCAGTTCAGTGATGGCTATTGCAGAAGCTGTAGATTAGTTTTATCTTTGTCTTCAGCGGCACAGGGATGAAGATAGGAATTCTGGCAATAATGGCTAAAGAAAAAATTATGTAACATTCCAGAAGGCACTAAAAGAAAACAATTTTCTTTACAATTTACATTGTCTTGAAGAGAATTATTAAATATAATGAAAAGGAAAGGTGAAAGTAAACAAACAGATGTGTTAACCTCCTTTTTTTTTTTTTTACAAATTAAAACAATTCTTAGCAGTTATTTACCCAATTTAAATTAAAGTATTTAAATCACGTGAATAAAAAAAATATTTGGATCCATTTTTTCATGAGCGCTCATCATATATGATATATGGACATACGTACATTCAAACATATAACACAAAACACAAGTGTGCACACATATTATAATACATACAACACATAACATAATAATAAAGGCCTTATAACTTTTTACAGGTAAAATCTCTATTGCAATGTTTAAAAACTCTATAGTCAAAAAAAAATAGAACTGATCAGCAAAACATTAACCTAGGTCTGTGTGAGCTCAAAAAAAAACAAAATAGAACTTCATGATATGGGAAAGGGCAATAATAAAATAGATATTGAAAAAAGCATCCTGGTTCTCTTCAACGGATATTATAGCATTAACTATATACTGACTATCAGAAAATGAATTAAATATCGAATCTTTAAACATCACAAAAGTTTGTAATACGGCATTAAGTGTCTACCTTTTGAGCTGATTGTTTGGGTACTAAAAATGTAAAAGTTTGATCAGGTGTAACTATTGCTGCTGTACATTATTTGACCTATCAGTGAATATATTTGGAGCATTCATGATAGGTGTTTTTCTTATCATTTTTGGAAAAATTACAGGATGCAATGACCAAAAAGACAATAAAGGATTAGATGGTAAGTGGTTATCAAATGAAACATTAAATTTGCACATGATTATTGCCCAAGTATTTAACTCATTAGCTAATTCATCAATTTGATTCATAGTATATGGAGTAATAATTTTATTGGGAGAAATTCCAAACACTCCCTTTGCTGCTTTTATTCCTTTGAGTATTAATTGTCCTACAGCCTCAGGATACCTAGTAAGAATAGTGTTAGGAGAATAAGATAAATGTATCCACAATAATGGACCTTCTTGCCAAAATACTCCTGTAAGAATATTTTTTGTTGTTAGTACAATAAATAATAAAGGCAAACTTATATCAATTCTATCCAAATGCATATTTTCCATATATGTTTCAATGATTTTTAATGCCTTTCTTGCTTCAGGCGTTAACATTCGGGGTGAATTTGGATCTGATGGACCTTTTAGGATATCAAATAAAGGTCCCAATTCTCCTGTTGGAATACCTAGATAAGGCCTTATCCAATTTATGTCTCCTAATAACTTTTGAAAGTCATTAAGTGATTTGAGTTGATCTACTCATATTTGAATTTTTGGTGGATGGACCATGGTTGAGGATAATAGAACTCCTAAATAATTAATTGGAAAATTTAATTGTACTTTATCTATTGCTATCTCTAGATTATAATTTTTTAATAAGTTTGTAAGTGTGGCATAACATTCTAGCAACGTGTTTTTAGCTTTGTGTGCTAATAATACATCATCCATATAATGAAATATTTGTAGTTCAGGATTTTGATTTCTAAGTGGCTGGATTACTTTGTTAACATAAATTTGACACATAGTTGGGCTGTTAGCCATCCCTTGAGGGAGTACTTTCCATTCATATCTCTGATCAGGACCTTCATGATTTAGTGCAGGGATAGTAAATGCAAAACGTGGACTATCTTCAGGATGAATTGGAATTGAAAAGAAACAATCTTTAATATCTATAACTAAAACATACCAAGTTTTTGGCAAAGCAGACAATTGAGGAATCCCTGATTTAGCAGGTCCCAAAATGACCATTTCATTATTAATGGCTCTTAAATCTTGCAATAATCTCCATTTACCAGATTTCTTTTTGATGACAAAAATGGGAGTATTATGGGGAGATACAGAAGGCTGTATATGTCCCTCCACTAATTGTTGTTTGACCAGATCATGGGCTACTTGTATCTTTTCTTTAGTCAAGGGCCACTGAGGAACCCATACTGGTCTTTCTGATTTCCATGTAATTTTTATTGTCTCAGTGGCCCTTTGTGAAAATCCAACCCATGTCTGTCTGTTCCTTGATCTATTTGTATTGGTGCTGCTATACCTTCTTCTTGTTTTTCTAATCTTTTTCCTTTCCGCTGATGATTGGCTCACAGTGGCCCCAGCAACATCTAGCTGATTGGCTCCTCTGCGGTGATGTTCATTGGGCTGTTTCCCTGCCCTTCAGACTGCCAGCTGATGATTGGCTCACAGTGGCCCCAGCAACATCTAGCTGATTGGCTCCTCTGCGGTGATGTTCATTGGGCTGTTTCCCTGCCCTTCAGACTGCCAGCTGATGATTGGCTCACAGCGGCCCCAGCAACATCTAGCTGATTGGCTCCTCCACGGAGCTGCTCATTGGGGGACTTCTTTGGCTCCGCCCACACGACCCAGCCAATCGGCCTCAAGAGCAGGAGGATTGTGGGAGGTTGAGAGGCTGGTGTGGGGGAGAGAGGCTTGTGGAAGCCGGTGGTGGCAGTTGGGCTCTGAGGGTTTTTTCCCTGAGGAGCTGTTTTGTTTGGCGTTTGTAGTTCTAAAAATAAAGTTAGTTTCTTTTGACAAGTGGCTCCTGAATTGTACCCGGCCAGACTGCGGCATTTGGTGGCTCGCACGGGGAGCGACTGAGGGTAAGTAAACTGCTCGCCCCTGAGGGCAGGACGAGAGGATGGGTAGCCATTCTAAGTCTCCTCTTTTGTTTTGCTTCATTTTTGTTTTAAGTTGCCTGTCCCTGGAGATGAGTGGGACGGAAGAAAAACCGCTCACATCTGAGGAAAAACTATTTGAGTCTGAGGAACAGATAGGGAGAAAGGACGGATGCATATGTCAGGAGGATAGAAAGGCTGATATAATGATTTTGTGTGGTTCCATTTTTATTGGATTCTGTCTCGGTTTGGTTTGGTGTTATCTTGCTGGGTTGTATTATAGTAGAAATACGGGATCAGCAATTAGTAAAAAACAAACCGAAAGAGTGTTAAGTAAATTGTTAGAGCAAGGAGGTTTCCCAGTAAAATCAAGAGCAGTCAGGGCATACGTTGATACAATACAAAAATGTGGCCCATGGCTTTTTAAGGAGGAGTTGTTAGATATATCACAATGGAACCATCATGGTGAAGATTTAAAAAGAATAGAAAAGAACAGCCCAGGGACTCTGCCAGTTGGCACATTGCCATTGTGGACGAACGTATCTGGTTTGCTTAGTCCAAAGCCTTCAGTTCAGACAAAGGTAGAGGAAGGAGAAGACATATTGATTCAAGTAGAAGAGGAAGTCTCTCAAGTTAGTCAGAAAGAGGAAAAGATTCAAGTACTTTCGAGCTAGTGAGACAGAGGAAGGAAGTTTAGAGCAGAAAAAGCCATCAGGAGAAAAGTTACAACAGGAGACTGCTAATAACATCTTTCTATCACAGAGCGAAAGTGTCCAACCAACAGCACCACCTCTACCAGAGGGCATAAGTGTCCAATCAACAGCACCACCTCCATATGCTAGGAGACCCCCAACCCCCGCAGTTGATAGTTGGGATCCTGAGACAGGATCTCAAGTATGTCCTGTATTTGAGGTAGGAGGGCAGCGAATTCACCAGGGTTTAAATTTCAAATCAGTGAAGGAGCTAAAAGAGGCTGTAACAACCTATGGTCCTCAAGCACCCTTCACTGTAAGCTTGGTCGAATCCATTACCAACTTAAACATGACGCCAGCAGATTGGGCTAATGTTTGTAAAGCTGTGTTAACTGGAGGACAATACCTGTTATGGAAGGTTGCCAATGAGGAATTTTGCAAGGAGACGGCTAGTCGAAATGCAGCAGCTGGTTATCCTCAGAGAAATCTAGATATGTTGTTAGGAAAGGGACCTTATGAGGATCGGCAGCAACAACTTGCATATGATCCTGGTGAATATTTACAAATTGCTGTAAATGCAGTTAAGGCATGGAAGACTTTACAAGGACATGGAGGTTTACAAGGTCAATTATCTAAGATAATACAAGGAGCTAATGAACCTTACACTGAATTTGTAGATAGGCTTATTCAAACAGCTACCAGAGTTTTTGGGAATACAGAACAAGCAATGCCATTAACAAAACAACTGGCTTATGACCAAGCGAATCGTTGGTGCAGAGATATCATTAGACCATGGAAACAGGAAGATTTAAACACATATATTAAATTATGTAGAGACATTAATGAACAAGAGCAAGTCATAGCAGCTGGAGTTTGCTGGCAGCTGGATCATCAGCCGGCAGCTGGAAGTTTGCTGGCAGCTAGAAGTTTGCTGGGGCCCCTTTGGCTGTGGCTCTCAACATCGAGAGTCCATTTCAAACTTCTAGAAGCAAAGTCCTGTTGTCCCTCAAAATTGTTATCAAAACCAAAAGCCAACAATGCTCCAGGAAGCCCTGGTTCTCGCAGGCCTTGGCCATCGCATAGGACAAGGAACGTTTCCTCAGGCAGCCTCTCCGTTTCCTTCTGCCCAGCCCTGGAGGGCCAGTTACCCAGACATCACTCTTGTTCTCTCCACTCACTTCTTCCTCGAGCAAATTTGTTATGATTCATAGCAATAAGAAAAAGAAAAGCCATTTCCCCTTCCCGTATGTGACATAGAGTGGCAAAACACGTAAGAAATAAACAGCATGTGCCTTGAATTACAGATGAAAACCAAGGCGCCCGTGTGGCCCGTGATGGCCCAAGGCCCCCTCAGGGACACAGAGGCCAAACCCAGTAGCATACACAGCCAGGCGCCACATCATGACCTGTCAACAAAGGGCCCCACATGCCATGTGGGTCCCATAGATTATAATGGAGCTAAAAGCTCCTGTCACCCAGGGACACTGTAGGACCACAGTGTCATGGTGCAAGGCATCACTCACGTGTGAGTGTTGATGCTGGTGCTAACTGCCCTCCTGCTTGGACAGTCATATAAAAACACAGCATAGCTGGGCACACACCTGTGATCCCAGCCACTCGGGAGGCTAAGGCAAGAGGATTGTAAGTTTGAGGCCAGCCTCAGCAACTTAGCAAGACCCTATCTAAACAAACAAACAAAAAAAAAGGCTAAGGGTGTAGATCCATGGTTAAGTACCACTGGGTTGAATCCCCAGCACCAAAAAATTTTAAAAAATTAAAGTACAGCACATATGATTGTGTACTGTTCATCATAGTTGATAATGATGATAAATGACTACGATGCCGACACTACACTTTACCTTCATCTTTATTTTGGGGTTTCCTTCTACTTATTAGGGAAAGGTCCACTGGGAGGTGTCTGCCGTCCCGCCAGCAGCAGCCCCCCCCCTTACGTCCCCTGCGGCTCTTGATAGCATCATTTCTCTTGGGCTTGGCTGAATCTCTTCTTGTTGGGGTCATCATGGCCTCAAAGAAGACAGAATCACTGCTGTGCTGGCAGCAGGGGCCGCAGTAAGTGAATGCGCCAGAGAAGACATCACAGGGACAGTGAGGGAGGGTCACTGTCCACCATTCCACCATAGCATTGTCCAGCTCCACCTCCGCTAGGACAAGAACAAAGGGTGAAAGCAGCTGCAGATGTGCTTCACCGACACCAGAGAGAAGAACAGAAATTCAACAAGGATTGACATCGAACATGGAGAAGCATCTTCCCATGGGCCCTGAAGCATTTCCCACTCTGCACTGTGACCACAGTGCAGCAGTGAACAGGAGGTCACTAAAATGACCACCAGCTCTGAGAAAGCAACTGGATGATCGTTCTCCATTACGAGACGTGACAGCGAGCCGAGAGCCTGCAAGCTGGTGAGAAAGCCGTTGAAGAACTGAACAGGACAGCCGGGTATGGTGGCACATGCCTTAATCCCAGTGGCTTGGGGAGGCTGAGGCAGGAGGATCATTCAAAGCCAGCCTCAGCCACGGCGAGGCACTAAGCAACTCAGAGAGACCTGTCTCTAAAAAAAATGCAAAATAGGACTGGGGATGTGGCCCAGTGGTCGAGCACCCGAGTTTACTCCTCAGTACCCCGACCCAAAAAATTGAACAAGGATTATCCAAGAAATCCCCCAACTTCTCCCAGCTCAAAATCCTTCTGCTGCCAGAATCATCCATCAAGTGTCTGCATTTTTTATAGCAAGCACATAGATTTCAGACCAGCCGGGGCCTGCGATGCCCCGGCTTTCCACGTGCAGCAGGCACTGGTGTGTACGCGGGGCCTGCTGCTGTCTGCCCGCTCGACACTCCCTAGGAACCAGGAGAAGAGGAAGACCTGCCCGTGCCCCGCCCAGCAGCCCCCACCTCTGTGCCAGGACAAATGCCCTCTGGGTCAAGAGCCAAGGCCTCACCTCTGAAGCCAGGAGGGAGGGCTGGCGGGGAGCACAGACGCTCCTGCTGGAGCTTTGTTTGGTGGCTTTGGTTGGGTTTCAGCCATGATTTGTTTGGTGTCACATCCGTGGAATGTCAGGGGCCTCATCATTTATACCATCTCTATCCCCATGGTTCCTTGGGGAAGTGCTGCCTGCTCTCCAAGGCAGTTTCTAGAAAGGCACCGCTGCAAAGTGCCTGCAGGGCTTGTCCCTCATCGGTCCCTGTCGGCTGGAGAGAGCTTTTGCTAAGTCAGGAGGATCCATCTGAGAGTCCTCTGCCGTCCCAGGCTCCCCACGATAATGCTCCAAAGGTGCAGAGGAATGGAAGGGTTGGAGGGAAAAGGCCCTGAGGTTACGCCACCTCAGAGTCACCTCTGTGTCACAGGGATGCCATGGTGGAAGTTTGCAAGCCCTTCTCAAAACCACATTTAATTCCAAAGCAGTCAGTCCTTCAGAAAGCTCGCAAGGGTCTTGGAAGTTGTTGGAACATTAGCAAGTTGCAGCAAAACACAGTTATCTTGGGCCAAATAGAGGAAAGTCTCTGATCCATGGCACACACTGGTCCTGGTGTGTGTAGGACCTAGGACAAGCGCTGGTGGCCATCATCACAGGGGTTGTGTGGGCCTCGCTGGTTAAGACTGAACCAGACTGTGAAAGGTCAGAGGTCAGAGGTCTGGATCTGACCACTCTTGCCTCCATCATGCCTTTCCATCCCAGGCTGCTGCCAACCTGCCAGTGTGTGGGAGCCACAGGTGAGTCCTGATACCTGTGGATGCCAGGTAGCCCTGTCCAGGGCAGGCCCAGGTGGCCAGGACATCACTCCTGAGGCCAACTTGGTGAGGTCCAAGCAGCATTGGAAACACATGACACAAATGTGCCATATACATCCATTGTCCCTCTAAAAACCATGAGCGCCAGCTCACCAAAGGCCAGTCCAGCCACCCTGCCGCTGGGAGCAAGCAGCAGGCAGCATGTGGGCCGGGCAGGAGAGGCAGGGCTGCGCTTGTCCTGAGTCCTCTTCTTCCTCCAGGGCTCAAGGAAGGCGTGGTCTGTCCAATGCTAGTACAAAAGCTTCCTCAAGATCCCTTCATTTTGGCCACATGAAGCGTGTTGCCCTATGAATTATTCTAATTAAATGCTCTGTTATTTTTAACAGTGATACATGAGCATGGAACAAGATTTAAAAGGTGCACTGGAATCCAGAACAATGTGTTCTGGATTCCAGTGCACCAGACGCCAGCCTCTTTCCAGACCAGCTGCGTACACACCCTCCAGCATGGGGTAGGGGCCCATGCTGAGGCTCCCGGTGCTGCCCGGCACCTTGCTGGTTTGCACTTACTTACTAATCCGTATAGAGAAGCACATCCGGAAACAGGGCCACCCCCCTTGGCAACTGCATAGTGTCTGCGTGCTGTGGATGCGTGAGGATGGATTCAGTCAGCTGCCTATTAACATTCCTTCCTTTGCTCTTTCAACACTGCGGTGATTAGCTCTGCACATCTGCCCTCTCACATTTACCAACATGGATGCTGGGAAAGTTCCTAGAAGGATAATTCCTAAATCAAAGGGTATGAGCACGTTAAACTTGACAGGTATTGTCGAACTGCCACCAGAGAGTTTTGTCAACGCGCACCCCCATGGCCAGTGCTCCAGGTTCCCAGTCAATACAATGTGACAGGGACAAAAGCCAATTGTTTAAATTTGCATTCTCTAATGAGATTGAATGCATTTCCACATGGTTACGGGCTGATAATATTTATACATTTTGTCTGTTTCTCTGTTTGGTGACCTTTTTCTGTTTGATTGGGAGGCAGTCTTTACTTATTAAAGAAATTAGCCCTTTGATATAGCATGCTTTTCAATTTGTCTTTTGTCTTGACAATTTTATGGGCCATTTTCCAAACAGGAAATTATGATGTAGTTGAATTTATTAATCTCTTCTTTCATGTTTCTGGGTTTGGGGTCTTATTTTAACAATCTTCACCACTCCAAGATTGTAAAAATCAGTCGACTTTAAATCCCCAGCTCCCTACCTACCCCACATGAATAAAATGTAAGTACTGCAGTGAAATTGCTTAGTCCCACCCAAAGAATTGCTGATCTTCTGAGCTGGAAAGGTATGGAAGATCAACAAGTCCTGCCCCCTGATACAGCAGTTAGAGACCCCACAAGGTGATTGTTGTTTCTAGAGGCCACCCAGGGAGTGACCCCAGCAGCACCTTTGCACAGCCTTACAGCCCTTCCTTGATGCTCTGGGGAGCCCAGGAGACCCAGGGGGCAGCTCTGCTGGGTAATATTCACACACTAGTTCAAATTCAATTGATTTTAAAATGACACAGTGCCTGAGATCCTGACTTTGGCAGGAATTCCTAGATACTGGTAATGTTCTGGAGCAAAGGGGAGATAGATGGTTCCTGTCAATCTTTTCAGGGACTAGAAGAGAGTGTCCTTGGGAAGACTGGCCCTGGCCTGGCTCTTCCTAAGAGAGCAACACATGCAACAGACAGCAGCGGGCAGGAGCTCAGGAGCAGGCCCACACTGCGCCACGCATGGATCCCAGCACAAGGTGTCTGGGTGCCTGACAGCCATGGGGGGTGGCACAGGGGAAGACGGCCCTTAAGGCTGATGGTTGCAGCTCAGTGGTGGCCTTTGTGGCCACAGCGAGGAGTTTTGACATGCTTGGAATGTCTTCATTACCACCTCTGCTTCAACTGCCTTCTAATGGCTTCTTCATTTGGAGAGAAAACCTGAGCCCAAGAATCAGGATTCAGATTCCCCTTAAATCTGCCCTACAGTCTTTGATTTCCTCCTGGAAGCCAGAGGCATCTCACAGGACTTGCGTGAAAATAAAAGTAAACACTGCGTGTGAAAAGCCCTCTGGAAGGTTCTGCCGTCCAAGGAGAGTGAGGGGCCAAGCCCACCCTGGGTGGTCTCCCTGCATGTGTGGTCCCTGAGAAGCCCAGAGTCCTGGTCCCCTCCCCTCCCTCTGCTTCCTGCTCATCCTTGACGGGCCAGGAAGTGATGCTGCCTGGGCCCAGGTGTTTGTGTCCCTCACATGCTCATGTGGAAGCTTGGCCAACAAGGTGGAATGATCAGGTGGGGCTTCGAGGGTTAGGTCATGAGGTGTCCTTCAGCCCTCATGGATCAGATTTGGTCATGTAGAGAAGAGACCCAGAGCTGCTGTGGCCCTTCTGCCACTGAGTCCTCAGTAAGAAGTCACCACCTATCACACAGGATGTGGTCCTCACCAGAGCAGAATCCGATGGTGTCTTCATCTCAGACTTCCAGCCTCCAAGAACCGTGAGAAATGATTGTTGTATCTAAGCCACCAGTTTATGGTGTTTTGTTAAAACAACTAGAATGGACTCAGAAATTTGTCGGAGCAAATTTCCATGTTGAAATGAGATACTAACACTAAGCTCTAATGAGATACTAAGCAGATGTTCAGGGAAATTCAAGAGGGGAACTCCCCCTCCCCGCAATCCCACCAGAAGACGCGGTTGAGGAGCACCGCCTGCGACAGAGCCGACTCCTCTGACCAACAACATTCCTACTGTGCTTTTCTCTTGTTGGAGTAAAAGCTTGTTTACCTGGGCATTTTTACTCCCCCCACACCTTCAAATCCACTGGTGTGAAAGTAGATCTAGTATGTTCTTGCAAGCTTAAGTTTCCAATGATGGAATGGACCTTCTCTCTCTTACTGAGAAGTTACCAAAGACATGATCTTCTCTTGGGCACAATGCCTTTGTTTTCATGTGGTGCTAAGGAACGAACCCAGTGCCTCACATGTGCCAGCAAATGCTTTACCACTGAACTACAACCCAAGCAAAGGCTTGATCATTTTATTGGTCTTTTATAAGAATGAGCTTTTGAATTATTAATAACCCTTACTGAGCATGTATTCTATTTCATGTCTTGGTGTTTACTGAAGCTTGCTAATTGGTACCCAAATTCCTACATTCTGATTTGTTATTTTCTGATAGATGCTAAAGTTTTTAGTATCACTGGGTTTGTCATTTTCTTCTTGTATTGTTAACATCACTTTTCTCCATATGTCATTGCAAAGTGTTTTAAGGTGAAAGGCAGTTACATGTTTTTGCTGGGTTATTCCTTTTATAAATATAAAATACATAATAGCATTTCCCTGTTTTCCCCATTTACCATGTCTTGCCATAAATTCTATTTTATATTAGCACCCAATACCTATCATAATTTAAAATATACATACTCCCATTTATTTCAACCTACATACTCCCATTTATTGCAACCTCCACGTGTGTTATGTTTGAAATGAGAGGTACAGTGTCACTCCCTGCTGGCTTTTGGAGAAATAACCAAAGCCTGGGAACAACCCCAATGTGCACTCACAGGGGTCTGGTTAGGTGGGGTAGCCTCTGTCACTCTGAGAATGAAGCTCCTCTGTACTTGACAGGAAATGATCCTGGAGATCTCTTATTGAATAACAATAATAAAAAGTCTAGAACAGAACATTCTGCGTACATGTCAACAGTGGTAGAAAAGGGGGACATTGTACCTAGCCATCTCTATCTGTCCATTCTATCTATGGAAGGCCAGGCAGGAAATTGCTGGGGGGGGGGGGTCGGGGGAAGGCACAGAAGGGAGGCGGTGATTGACTGGAACCTCCGGTAGTGAATTGAATGTTTAGCCATTCAAACATAATTAAAAATACCATACCCACATCTGCATCTTGCATTAGCAAATTCGAGCTGTTTTGCATTTTTATAGTTTTCTTGCATTTCTACCATTCTCCCCTTGTTCCTTCCTTAGACTGATGCAATTTGGATACTTTTTCTTCAATGGTTTGGAAATTATGCTTCCTATTTCTAATTACCATCTCATTCTACAAAGGGACATGCTGAAAAGTGAGTGGACGAGGTGGTGTTGGAGCGTAAAGCTGTCCTCCCCAAGCTGCAGGTATTCAGGAGCCCGTGGTTGTCACTCTGGGGGTGTTGCCCTAAGAAGTGTCTCCTTTTCCCAGGGCAGCTCCCACCTCAGGACTGGCTTGATGGTGAGATATGAAGGCCCAGATCCCAACTCTGCAAAGCCACGCCAGCTCCCCACGTGACCCACTAGAGCTGTGTCAAGTTGTGACGGCCTCTCTCCTTGAACCCATCTGCTCCAACCCTGTTACATTTGAAGTCCCACGTTTGGATCTAAACTTCCCCTATGCAAACTCCCAGCAGAGTCTGGTTTCTGAGGAGCCTGACTTCTCCAAAGATTGATTTGCACAACAAATTCTAACACAGGCAAATGGTACAATGCTGGTCATGGAAGGTGCCCAGTCATGAACAGGAACATGCATCTATTGGTTCTGGTATAGCCTCGGTAGCACACTTGGAGAGCTTTGTATAGCTTTATAGTTGTTGCTATTTAAAAACTGGTTGGGGGCTGGGGTTGTAGCTCAGAGGCAGAGCACTTGCCTAGCACATGTGAGGCACTGGGTTTATTCTCAGCACCACATATAAACAAATAAAAGGTCCATTGACAACTAAAAAAAAGTATTAAAAACAAAAGACTGGTTGGGTACGTAGAGATCTGTTACTGGAATATGCTTTGTTGTAACCAAAATCCACCCAGAAAAAAAAACACAGGTATTTGTTTCTATTATTAAAATGGTCCTTCTCCTGACATCAACAATTTTATAAATAACCAAAATGGAACATGAATTAATTTGCATCATGGTAGTTTCAACAGAGGACCAATGGTTTCTAGTTTTTATTAGTTTTTCTTTATACTTGGAAAAATCGATAATATGGAGGTTTAGCTTTAAAGATGGGAGAGGTAGGTGGCAGAAATCGGTGTTTGTTATGTAATTTCATAGCCCCTGCTGTGTCCAGCTCCTGATTTTCTGCCACTGGCAGCTCAGGAAGTGTCACGAAACATCCCCTTCCCAGCAGATAAAAAGAAATTAGATTCTAAGGGCTTTGACTCAATCACTACCTCAGTCACTGCCAGTATTAAAAATTTCGTAGTGGTAGAATGTGAGCAAAAAATGACAATTTAAACTCTATACATTTCTCTTAATCAAAAGGTTTTGTTCACTAGCAAAAGAGAAGCCAGTGATTGTATCAAAGTGCACTGTCTCAGCAAATCCTCTCCCTCAAATCGGCTTCCACTTCAGAACACTTGCTGCTGGGCGCTGGCCTCTCTGCTGCCTGTGTCTGCTAACCAGACCACGTCAGGGGACCAGCACTACACCTACTTCACAGATGAGGAAATGGAGGCCTAGAAATTTGCCCAGGGCCACTCAGTAGGAAGTGGGCAACTGTATCTGTTAGCTATGGTGTCTCAGTGAATGACCTCAGGATTTAGTGGCTTGAAACGGTACGGCTATGTAGGTAGGAGAGCCTGCAGGACTTGAGGGTCTGTTTTGAGGTCCCTCGGGGGTGTACCATCCCACAGCTCACCTAGGCCAGGATACGCTTCCAACAGCTGAGCAGGAAGCCAGCAGGACTCAGCACCAAGGGCGTCCTTGGGCTGAGGACCTCAGTTCCTTTCAAACAGGGCATCTTGCTGTCACCTGGGGACCTGAATTTCAGGAGTGCTCCCACCACAAGCTATTTAGGCACCTTAAGCCTAACACCTGCTTTTCTCCTCTGGGTCTGCAATTTTGGATGTGCCACGGAGAAGGAGCCCATGATCCTAGCAGAATCCCTGGAAGGGACTCTACTGAGCCTCCCCAGAAGACGTTTCACATGTTGTCACAACTTCCCTGGGAGGACTCCAGGATGCCCCCCCAACCCCGGGTCTGCTCTGCACACCACCATCTTTCCCTTTTGCCACAGCTGCAAGGATGCCCAGGCTGAGTCCTCCATGGCCCCCTGGAGCAGCAGCACGGAGGGGTGGTCTGAGAGACCCCGACACAGGAAGGAGCATGCTGTCAGCGAGATGGGAACCAGTCTCATGTGACCTCATCTTCACAGAAGCACCCACCACTGCTATCATCCTTGCACTAGAAGCAAGTCACAGGTTCAGCCCACACGTGGGAAGGCACGAAGGCATGAGCCCCAGAACTGGGGATCACAGAGGGGCCACTGTTGGGGCACACAATGCCTCCCCACACCAGCTACTTGGCATTACCCAAAGTGAGCAAGAACAGATGACAGCCCGAGTTCCATTTACTAAAATGAAATGTTCCAGAAGCCGCGGACGCCACTACAAATTCTGTCCTCTAGACTCTCAGGTGTGCACCACGCGTTCATCATTCACTTATTCATTTATCAAATAGGCTGCAGACAGCCTTGGTTCAGCTTTCCTCCACCTGGTCTTGGCCCATGCAGACCCTCTCCTGGGAGGCCAACCAGTACTGTCAGCTTCTGTGTCCTTCAGCTGTTTTACACAAATTTGAAAGAACATGTGCTTCTGAGTGCAAGACTTCTTCCCCCATACAAGGGGCGGCACCCTGCCTTCTCAGCAGTCACTACTCTAGAACAGTGGGCAGCTGCAGTGCTCCACACAGTGACCAGGACGGACTGGACACCAGGGGTCTTCCTGGTTTTCTGTTGTTATAAAGATGCTACTTCAAATGACTTTGCTGACAGATCATTTTGCACATTTGCCAGTCTGGGAAGTGGTTAGGGCTATGCATATTTGCCATTCTTTTATTCATCTTCTCAGTATCATGTATAATTCAATGGGAACAAGAGGCTGTAAGTAAAGTGTGTCTCCCTCAGTCCCCACCCACCAGGTTCCTTTGGTGAATCCCCAGCAAACACCAGCCTGTATGGAAACCAGAAACCCTCACCAAAACGTTAATTCAAATGAGAAGAAAACCTCCTCTTTGTAGGTGTTAAGAATATCTTTTTTTTTTTTTTTAAGCTGCCCTAAATGTCCCTGCAGCCAAGGGAAACATGGCCCAAAAGGAGGACAGTCACTGACTCCCCACACCTCTGTGGCCCCAGGCCTTCCACCTCACCAGCAGACACATCTTAAAAACCAGAGTCCTTGACAGTTAGGTTTGAAAGTATTTCAAAGGAGATATTTAGAAGATGCATCAGTAAAGTGAGATGTGTGGCCGGTGTAAACTTCCATAAGAGACTGGGGTCAAATGGCCAAGTTATCAGCACTGAAGAGTGGTCCTCTCTTGGTGTGAGGTTACTGGAGAAGGCTCCTCCTCTATGGGAGGAGGACAGTGAAGTGAGACAGGGGCAGATGCTGATAAAGGAAGACTGCTGGCAAATGCTGAGGCAGGTGACAAGTCTTTCTGCTGAATCTTGATAAGCAGTGTCCCACCCCCAGCACCCATCGGCAAGTGCAGCCATTTCAAACAGGCTTCTGTCCACCCAGCATCAGTGACAGGCCCTGTCAAGGCCCTCCTGGGGCCTCGCCCACATGACCCCGGCTTCTTGCTGAGCTGGAACAGTGAGGAGCAAAGCCATGGCGAGGTGGCTCAGAAGACATTGACAACTTCACAACAGTCTGCACCTGAACATTTCTTTCACTGGGCAAGACAAGAGGGTTTTGAGTTCAACATTTCCATTAACCAAAAATAAGTTTTTCTGCCTCAGAAGGGCAAAAATTGAGTTACCTGCACATATGCATCATCATTAATAGCTCTTTATTTAAACATCTCAAGGGTTCCCAACCTCATTTAAAATAAAAAAAGACCCCAACCCCATTTAGAAATAAAAACTGAATAAAAGCACGTAAAGGCCCCGTAATTAGTATCCCAGTTCACAACAGAGTACTTACCCTGGAAAGTTATATTCCACCTTTTATTAAAAAGGCACAGAAGTCATCTGAGGTCCAGATAACAACCCCACTGCACATCCTCTCCACACTGCCCATGTGCAGCTCAACACTGCTAGGAAGCCAAGGGACATCCCCAAGACTTTATAAGGAGCTATAAATTCTTCCTATAAATAACTTAAGAGACTGGACCTTAAGACCAATATAGGTCTAAGAAAAGGGACCAGAACATCCTACAGGGGCAACTTTCTTGAGAGGAGGACGGCTTAAAGGTGAAAGCCTGTCACCATGACAGATAAGTGACTAGGAGGGGAACCAAGACACTTTCTCACCAGTTCCACCCAGAAGCAGTACCAATCTTCCCCGACTGCTCCATTGATCTTCCCATCAGTTTTCAGTTTTAAAAAATATATACTTTACAGCTCAGAAGACATTCTTAATTTAGTTTGTCACCAAGGGCCAATGGAGACCGGCCCTTGATGATATATGCATCATCATTAATAGCTCATCACGGTGGATCGGGCGCTGTGGGGTGTCCTCATCGGGGTGGATCGGGCGCTGTGGGGTCACAACCCGGGGTGGCATCCGGAAGGCCTGCCTCCTCTGCTCTCAACTCCTCACCCAGCCCATCCTCTGGCAGTTCAGTGGTGGCTGTGCTGTCTTCGGTGAGAGCAACCTCCTCTTTCTTCTTTTCTCCAGACACCTCCAGCCCCATCATCCTGAGGTAATGGAGTCGTTCATTCTTGGGCACGAAAGTTCGAATGGAGGCCTTTCCCCGCCAGCCACACAGCACAATGGGGCACTGCAGGGCATCTGGATTCCTACAGAAGAAGACAGCTGCATGTTACATCAGCTGTGTTCATAACTGCATCCAAAGAGACATTAGCATGCACACTACACCCTCAAGGTGCTGGAAGGACACTGTGTCTGGTACTATGGCAGGTCTTCTTGAAGAAGGATCAGGAGATCACTTCCTCCTCCTCATCCTGAAGCAGCTCACCTAAGCAGGCAATGGGATGGCCCCACCTCTGCAGGCTGCATGCTAGCTGTGTGTTGGAGATCTACACCCCTCCCCTGCCTTGAACACGCTCCCTCTGGGCCAGCACACTGAGGTGAGGAAGAGGCCTCTCCCCTGGAGCCCTCCTGCCCACCTCATGGAGTCAGTGAACAAGCTTTGGGCCTCAGAGGCTGGGTGACTCAGGAGTGGCAGAACCCAGCCAGGGACCTGGTGCATGTTCTTTCCCACTCCAGGCTTCACGTGACGTGGTCTCTGGTGAGCACATCATGACCTGAGCCCCACGGCACACCGCACAGGTCTGTTGTGTTACCACCTCCCCAGGCCTGCTAGTCCTACCTCGCAGTCCCTACTCTTGCCACTGGGCACCTTGCCCCCTCCCTCCTTGACCCAGACAACTGCCCCCCAGCAAGAAATGCTCAGCTGTGATCTCCACGTGCGCCTGCCCTTTCACTGCCCATACTCTACCCACCTCACAGTCCCCACTCTTGCCACTGGGCCCCTTGCCCCCTCCCTCCTTGACGCAGACAACGCCCCCCAGCCAGGGTTGTAGGCATCCACGGGGAAGGCTCCCGAAGGCCATGTTAAACACAGGCTGAGGAGGGGATGCAGAGGGTTTGACTGAATTTTTAAAATAGGTGAGGAGAAGGACCTAAACAGGAAGGGGGGAACCACTAAAAAGAATAAGAACCACATCAAACCCTTCCCATTTTTCCTGGTATAAAGCACAGACAGTAAGTTGATAAAAATCAAGAAAAATGCAAAAAATTCCTAAACCCCCACAAAACAAGCAAACAAAACCCAATACTTTCTGAAGCTGTCATTTACTAACTGTGTGGAAACTAGTATTTATGTGTGGAAAGTGTATGGACATGTTAGAATACCCCAATGTTTTCCAATCAGGGCCAGATGTCACCGCTATTTAAAAAAACAAAACAAAACATTTCTGGGTCTTGATTCAAACTTTAAGAAAACTGACTCATTCAAAATATGCTGGTGGACCGTGCTCTGCTTCCCCGGCTTGCCTATGAGCACATCCAACAGTCCTCCTTTTTACATCTTCTCCTGAGCCCACAAAACCCTTCCCATTACACAGCACACCGCTAGCTGCCCACATCAGCACTGCACTCTTCTACCCCTTCCCCAACTGTCCGTGGCACCCATCCACCCAGTGCCATCAGGTATCACAGACCACCTTGGCAAATTGCAGGGACACCCCGATGTGACTCTGGCACCTTCAATGTCCTCACTTGTGGCTTTGCTCCTGCCTCCATGACTACTCCCATCTTTACTGACTACTCTCCTAAAAACCCAGCTCCTCTAAAGCCTAAGTTATCTCACCAAGTGCCAGGACTTGGAAGAGAGCTGTACGCTCATGAGACCTGGAGCCTTCTTTCCCCTTAATTCTAAAACCTCTACCCAGGAGCCTGCCCTAAAGTCCATTTCCATGTCTATTCAAGCACCTCAAAATGAGTGTTAAGTGCACCCTTTGTTTCCAGTCCTGGAGACAAGAAATGCTCAGCTGTGATCTCCACGTGCTCCTGCCCTTTCACTGCCCATACTCTACCCACCTGCCATCAGGCAGGGCCACCTGCAGTGCTCCTGGCATCTAATCCCTAGTTACCTGCCTCTGCCACCCAGCTCATCTGTTTTTTACCCACTCTACAGTCTTCCCTTCTACTCCTTAACTCCCACATCAAGACCTCCTTTCCCTACAGAGCACACACCAGACAGCAGTCAGTCTGAAACCTGGGAACACACGACACCTCAGACCTTGGCTTATATCCATCCTCTCTCCCTCGCTCCTTGTGGCTGAGCCCCACCCACACAGCTCTCCAGTCTCCTCCTGCCTCACATCTGGGCTTCAAAGGTTTCTCCTTGCCCTTCAGAACTCACAGAAAACTACACAATGGCTCTACACACCCACTCCCCAAATCAACTCAGCCCTGGGCCCCACCGTATTCCTTCTCTTGGAAGTGTCCTCTATTTTACAAAGAAGCAGTGCTAGAGGTGAGGCTGAGATGCTACCACTTAGGAGGAAGCCACCTAACTCTTCACCCCAGTTTCCTCATCTGGCAGCTGCCGCCGATACTGGGACCTATACCTCCAGGGATCCCCGTGAGGCTCCAGGGCGAGCAGGTACAAGCACTGGACAACCTAGAAGTGAGCAACAGCAGGGCTCAGCCTGTCTTAACTAGCCTTGGAACCACGCCTGAGTGTGATGGGGACCACACCTCAGCTGAACCAACAACCTGACCTCACTGTGCAACATCCAGTTTTCCACATAAGTCAGAAGTCAAATCAATTCCTAATGCCTGGAAAGTGTTACGTATTTTGTTCTCCACAAACATGAACATATCACACCTGCCTCCCAGCCGACTGTCCTACAAAGAAGTATCCTCATGGTAATCTACAAAGACAGTATTTCAGTTCTGAGGTTTTCATAGTCTTACCTTTGGTGTAACATTCTTAAAAGGCTTTCAAGGGCCCCGAGGTTCCCACCACCCCTCAAGGTTTCCCTCGCCTGAGAGAAAGCAGCACAACCAATGGCAATGGGGTGCGCTGACTTACGCAGAATCCGGCTCATACTTCAACACGACACTTCCTTTTGCTGGAAGAGAAAGAGTCCTAAGTTTGTCAAGTGCTCGAGTCAGTGGACACAACTGATTGTGCTTCTACATTATGCTGTTTTGAGGAAATAGCAAATAATCCTTTCTTGACTAAGAATCTAGATGGAGGGATGGGGCTGGGGCTCAGTGGTAGCGCACTTACCTGGCATGTGTGAGGCACTGGATTTGATTCTCAGCACCACATAAAAAATAAAGCTCTATCAACAATAAAAAAAAAAAAAAAAAAAAGAATCTAAATGGGATCCTATGTGCATGTATAATTACATGGCCAATGTAATTCTAATTCATGTCCAACCAGAAGAATGAGAAGTTTTACTCCATATAATATAATGTCAAAATGCATTCTACTATCATGTATGACTAATTAAAGCAAATTATTTATCATCTTTAAAAAAAGGAATCTGGATGGAGAAGCCCTTCTGAATATATACAGATGCGTTGAGAACACAGCAAGGACAAGGGGATAGAGGCCCAATGAAAACAAAGGAAAACAGAATTAGAAGACCTTGCCAAAATTATTTTTATGCCTTGGAGAAAATGCCCCAAAGAAGGACCTGAAATAGAAATTTATGAAATATAAAAGGAAAATGTAACCAAAAACCTATCCTGGTGGGTTAGCAGAGCAATGGCCTGCTGGCCAGATGGCAGCATTTTGCTTTAACAAGGTTGGCAAAGATACCAGGTGACAGATATCCCATTAGCTGGTCCTATGTGCCTTACAACACAGGTGAACTTGAGCACTAGAGCCTGTCCCCCTGGCTACCTGCTGATGAGTGCTGGCTGGTGGCATGGCCCAGGACTCCTGAGCTCAGCAAGCTGCCCCGAGGGCTTGCTCATGAGGCCAGCCCCCAATGCCCACAGACTCCTGTGGGTTCTGGGCTGTACCAGGGGCTTGACCAGGGATAGGTAAACAGAACAGCACTCCTAAAGATGCCTTTGTTCTTTAACATTTGGAGATGCCAGATTTCTCCAAAGCCCCCCGGAAACTGACAGAGTCAGTAGAGAGTACTGTGATGCACAGTCCCCTAGTCTATGCTGATGATGGGTTCTAGGACCCCAGCAGAGACCAGAATGCCAGGACACTAAGGCCTCCATACAAAATGGCTCATAGTCTGCACAGAAACCACACACATCCTCCTACATCCTTTAAGCAAGCTCCAAATTACCTAGAACTCTTAACTGCTAAGTCAAAACTTTTGTTTTGTTTTGATACCAGGGATTGAACCCAGAGGCATTTAACCACTGAGTCATATTCCCAGTCTTTTTTAAAATGTTTTACTTTGAGACAGGGTCTTGCTAAGTTGCTTAGGGCCTTGCTAAGTTTCTAAGGCTGGCTTTGAACTCGTAATCTTCACATATGACAAGTGAAAAGGTTTTGTGTTTATCCATAACTGGATAAATCTGAGGATATAAAGCAGATATGAAGGTGTACCCTGAAATAGTGGTTGAGAAATATGCCAAAAAAAAGAGAAACACCTATATATATATATTTTTTCATTCTTATAGAGACAACCCAAGTTGTGCCTCTATGTCATCCAAATCACTTACTCAGGTCCTTGGCTTGACTGTATGTCTCATTGCTGAGTTTTCTAAAAAATGGATTTTCTTGGGTCAACAATGTCTTCACATCTTCCATGGATATCGTAATAATTCTTGAATTAATAAATGGATACAATGTATATATTCCCTGTGGGAAGAAAGATCACCATGATGCAATCCATGACATCATCACCTGCTCACAGACCTGTGTGTGGCGTGCCCCACAGGAGGAAGCCCAAGCCCTAGAGGAGCTTGACAACCTCCAAGGTCCAACAACAGGTGGTAAGTGCAAGTCATTCAGACCCTGTTACCTGGCCAGAGCCCAACCTCATCCCCAAATGCTTTGCCTAGAATTACCTCCTGTGCCAACCGGAAGGCACAATCAAATTCTTCACCGCTGTTATTTCGACACCAGACCTTTATCCCTGTGTTAATAACCTGTAAGAAAAAATATATATTCATGAAACACACAAACAAAAATCAGGATAATCAAAACATTCCCTTCTACTATGAGGTGGTGAACTGTATGTGAGCAGCTCCAGGGAGGAAATGGGCCTTGCCACAATGGGTTTTCAAGAACCCACTAACAGCTGCAAATGGCCTGTGTCATTGGCTTATGACAAATAATTAGAGATAAAATCTGGACATTTTGGAAACGCAAGAATAGGTCAGCATGCATTCTGATGGCCATTTAAAGCAAGGAACTGTCACAGCATGTAGTCTTTGACAACCTAGCAGAACCACCTGGAGAGGAGCGTGCACAAGGCAGATCAGGTCTTAAGAGTGCTATAAAAAATGTGTGACCTGTGAGACTCAAAAGCAGGAAAGGAAATGACAAAAGGTCTACAAATGGCCAATATAAGAAAAACGTACAACAGGACAAAGCACAAGGGCCCGCCTGAGCACAGCCAGAGCTTCCATGCCCTCACCCTCCCACCCAGAGGACCAGCTCCAGGAGGATACAGTAGGGATCCAGACTTGTGCCTGCCACCAGCTCAGAAATCACAGGCCAAGTGCAGGGGCCTCAGCCACTCTGCACACGGGCAGAGCAAGTGCCAAGATCTTGCACACCCTGAATCACAGTCACAAGCCTGCACGGTTTTACCTTCATCCTTTCACTGTTGTTCAGCAGCACATTCCTCAGCTCCTTAGAGACCATGTAGAGTTGCCTTTTCTTCCCTTCTGTAGTTCGAGTTAGCAAATTCATTCTTGGGAATGATGGATCCAAAGCATAAAATTTCCTTTAACAAAATAAAATTGTTACATCTTACTCTCCCCAACAGCGTTCAGCTTCCACAACTGCAGTGTGGGTTAAAAGCACCCAAGCTCTGCTCCGGACTTCTACTGCTAAACTTATTTACCTTCACCTAGAACTGCCAGACAGTACTTGAGGCACAAGGTCAGGGTCCTAAATTAACAAGGGCAGCTTCTCTCCTTCAAGTGTTACTCCAGTGACAGAAACATGAGACACCTGCACTACACAGGAGCCTCTCAAAGAGATTTTTACAGATATGCAAAGGACCAGTTTTCCAAAAGGCAGTGGAGTGACCATCTAGTGAATGCTGCTGTGCTGAGTGCACAGGTGAGCAGGGGCGCATTTACCACATGAGGCAAAAGAAGAATTAAACAGGCTAAATTAATCCTTACTCAATAGGTGGAAACAATGGGTCATCTTCAGGAATGAACACAAATGGATCCTCTTTAAATCCAAATAACTTCATTTTCTTTGACGGAGGAGGACTAAGAAGAAAATAAGGATGAGATAAATGAATGGGTACCCCGCACAGTAACCAAAAGCACAGGGGTTCCTTAGCTGAAGGCTGAAGGCAGAGGCAGAAGTGGAAGGCTTCTAGTGCCCAATGGATCCCAGCAATCATGGTGCATGCCCACTAAACTAAGGCCTGTGTGTGCAATGTTCTCACACCCCACCTGTACAAAGTCCCCACAGGAAAGGCCCTGGGCCCAACAACTCCTTAGAAGACCGCAAAGGCACCAGATGATCAGGATCACAGAATAACTCACCCACACACACCATCTTTCTTATTTTCATTATTCTCTAAATTCTCGGGTGTTGTTATTTCTGAGTCACCAGTTCCAGTGACCAGCTGACTTTCTGGCTCTAAGGCATCCACAGGTTTCCCCTCTGTGGGAGTTGCAGTGCTCAACTGTGTGGCTTCTCTGTTCTCTACAGATTTACCCTGTACCTAATGTAGGGAATAAATTTGTTTATTTATATAAAGATATGTAAACTTTTCACTGTTTCAAGAAAATAAAAATTGTCAAGTTCACAAAATCAGTCTGCTGTAATTTTCCATAGCACTGTTAAAAAAAAAAAAGTTTTTCTAAAGTAGAGCTTTTGACCTGTCTGCTGTTATAAATGGAATTCAGAGGCAATAGGCCCTCAGGGTTTAAGCTGGTCTCCTAAGGAGCACACACTTCCTGATCCTCGGTAGGGCCCGCCAGGCCCGAAGTACCAGTTCCTTCTCAATTATAAATGCTTCCTGTGCATCAGCTCATGCAAGGCACAGTGAAGTACAGAATGAGTCAAACACAATTCCTGAACTACTAGGCAGGCATAAAAAGATAAGCACATAAAGAAGGGAAGCAAGAGAGAGAGAGGTGACGAGTTTCCAGGGCATCTGGAATTAGGTAGAGCACACACCTTAGGGTCCAGGAGACACCTGATAAGAAGCACATTACCGATTTAGGGCAATAGTATAATTTAAATTTGGTTGAGTATCAACAGAACGTTTCACTTATACTAAACTCTTCTAGGGCTTGGGCACAGCTCAATGGGAGAGCACTTGCCTAGCAGGCACAGGGCCCTGGTTCAATCCTTAGCACTCAGGGAAAAAAAAAAAAAAGATTTTAAAAATATGTATCCTTTTGATCCTTGTGAAGTAAGTTTACAAATTAGGATACTTTTAGGCAGACTTCCCCAGGGTCACAAAGCTATTAAGCAGAGGAGTCAAGACTCGACTCAGGCCTCAGTCCAAGTTTTAAAACAGCTCGGCACTGCCTCTCAGAGCACCTTCCATTTCAGCATGAAAAGCACGAAACCAGCCCCATGCCCTGGACAGAGCTGTCTGTCCAAATCTTGAAAAGTGCCTTCTGTCTCTTGGCCCATTTCAGATGGCCTATTCTCCACAGTGCTTCCTCTGTTCCACAATCTTCCACTGCCCTAGAAATACAGATAGCTGGTATGAATTCCAGGAGGTGACTCCAACTAGATTCTAAGACGCCACCTCATCACCAGACAGCACACACTATGCTTGCTAGCAAAACTACTGCTGAACTGAGTAAGGAACAGATGCAATGGCAGAAATGGAAGAGCAGTGTTAACATTTACCTGAGCTAGTAACATTGAGATGTTCTAAAAAGCAAGACAGTAATCATGTCAGGCTAAATAAAGTCAAAGTCAAAACCCAAGTATGTGACAAAGACATGAAGGTAGCCCTTAATGCAAGCAGGCTCCGAGCCTCAGCTGGGAAGTTTGAAAGCCACTAGCCAGTTGAGAATATACTGACCAGGTAAAATATACTAGTGCAAGTCACATGAATCGTTACACCTAAAACATGCTACCAGGGCTGGCATGTAACTCAGTGGTAGAGCATGTGCTTAGCATCAGTCCTGGGTTTAATCCTATCAACAAACAAGCAAATAACAAAATATGTGTTATTGTTAGAACATAGTACGGAAGAAAGAAAAGTTTTCTCAATAATAATTTCCTATACTGGTTACTCAAAATTAACATTTTAAATATACTGGGACAAATAAAATACATTAGTAAAATTAACTTTGACTTTTCAAAATGTGGCTATTAGAAAATAGCACATGTGGCTGGTGCATTTCTATTAGAAGCACAGCTCTAAGCATGCAGGGGCTCTACCTCAGAAATGGGAGCTGGGACACCCCAGCATTAAGATCCCAGATGAGGATGAATCAGAAAAGGTGCCCTGGAACATGTGCCCAGGAATATGGGGACCCCTAGAGAAAACACTTCCTGTTTCTCCAAAGGCTAAGCATTGTCTGTCCTAATTTTCAAGCATGGGTCTTAAAGAAACACTCATTTTTATCCTGATTCCAGGCCATGTTCTATACATGGAAAGCTGACTTATGAGATAACTTGTAAAACAAAGATAGGAACAGCACATGTCAAATGGCACCACGGGTGGAGATGAGGGGGTCGCCTTCTAACCCCACCTGCCTCCCAGCCTCCTTGTTAAGGGTACCAGAAGGCAATGAGGATTCTTACAAACAGGCAAGGCCGTGTCTCCAGGGTGGGATGAAGCCTCCACAAGTCCTCACAGTCAGTGAGATGCCTTGTGGTGAAACAAGTGCTACAGACAGGCAGTGGGCTGGGGTGCTAGAGCAGAACCCAGGGGCTTCAGGTTTGGGACCATAAGGCAGCTTTCATGTTTTGTCTTTTCAACTGTTTTTAGGATGTAGAAGCAATGTGTTCCCCCCAAAATAGCCTTTTCCACTATCTATCTCCAGGGAGAAACATCTGCTTTTTGGAAAACTCCAAATTGAAATGAATTCTCCTTGTGCAGGTTCAGACCCTCTTAACTCCAATGCCCCTGCCTCCCCCAACCTCCCCTTTGCCTCTACACTTCTGGCCTGGACTCCTGTTACTTTTTGTCCTAAATGTACAAAAAGACACAAATGTCCTATCATGCTTTTTGGAAAAAAGCCCTTACCTTTGGTTGACGTTTATTCCATGGCATGGAAGATTTTTTCACTAATACTGCCACAAAGAACCCTCCAGTATTTTGATGATGTGGTAATATTCTAAGGCTAAAAAACACAGAAAATTCGAGTTTTATGATTGATTCAAAATTCGTTCTCTTTAGTATTAAAATAAAGATGATATAACAGAAAATTCATGTCTTAACTGCAAACACTCACAGCCCATCCTCGTAATGGCCAAAATGCAATCTTTAAGAGCACAGGAAATTTCCAAGGGAAAACTTAACACTGCAGCTCAGTCAATGCCACTATTTATAAATGCTCCATACCACAGCCAAGAGACACTAGGAAGACCTTGCTTGCTGGAAAGTTCCTATGTGAGGATGGCCACACTGTAGCCAGGCCTCACAGCAACATCACTGGCTTGCCTCCAACCCTCCTGCCAACCTCACCGCTCTCCAGGAGAGCACACCCCCTCTTCTCCAAGCCCTGGAGCCCACACACCTACCACCGCTCCAAGTGCATCGCCTCTAACTTCTCCGGTTCCTTTGGTGGGAACATGGTAGGTCGAATCTGGGTATGCCTGCTGTGGGGAACATCGGCCCAATCTGCAAACCACTGCCCATCCCTGGTCATAACCTGCAAGAGAGGGCAGCTTTCTAGACTAAAAGCACAACCAATGCTAAGAAAACCACAGGTGCTGGGAAAGGCCCCCCCCCCCGCCCCGCCTCGAACAACTCAGTCCGTCCAAAGACTGGACATTTGTAAAGTCAAAAACAAAACCACCACCACAAAAGAACCATTTTCCACACAGGTTTCTTTTTAAAACAAGCCTGACTGTTTCTGACCTAAAACTGTAAAGTGAAATTATTTCACATTGAAACAAAGCTTGAATTCCAGACCATCAAATAAAAGCAAAGCTGTACTTATGGAGATGATGACAAAGGTTTCTGTACAATAAATAAAGGCAAGAAAACTTTTCCACTGCCAGAGAAAGAAACACAGATAATACCATTTGTCATTAAGTGATTAACTAATACTAAACCACATAACAAGATGTAGGATTCTTCGCATTACCCAAACATGGTCCTTGTAGCAGGATTACCTTCCACTGTGTAACGCCTGGCATCCACTTCAGCCCTGGCAATTCAGCAGACACATCAGCGAGTTCAAGAGCACCTTCACAGAAAGAAAAAAATTTCCAAAAATGCAAGGCACGTTATGCCCAGTGAAAGAAGCCAGACACAAAAGATCATATGCCATTATGACTCCATTTATAGGTAATGTCCAGGAAAAGAAAATTC
Organism: Ictidomys tridecemlineatus; assembly: GCF_052094955.1. NCBI lineage: Eukaryota > Metazoa > Chordata > Mammalia > Rodentia > Sciuridae > Ictidomys > Ictidomys tridecemlineatus. The sequence continues at coordinate 258,031,240 of NC_135477.1, read as the reverse complement.
ACTGACAAAGTAGATTAGCAGCAGCTATGGGCTGAGGTGGAGCAGGGAATGCATGTTAATGAGCATAAGGAACCTTTTGTGATAGCAAAGATGATCTAAAACTGGTGAGGGGTACTCAACTTGGTAAGCTTGATGAAAATCATTTAACTGAACACTTAAAACAGATGCATACAGCTCAACAAAGTTGTGTATATGAAAGCAAGGCTAACCTCTCTGAGCAGCAACCAGTACCCAAAGCAGCTAAAATTCATTATTCCCTCTTCTTATAGCTACACACTAGTCAGATGACTGGGGTCTTCATGCTGTTATATCTAAAACACACCCCAGAGCCAAAGAGAAACTCTTAAAAATGAACTGTGGAAATTTTTTTAAACAGTTTTAGATCAAAGTAAATTTTCTAAAATTGCCAGTCAGGACACAGTCACCCCAATGTTAAAAATAAAGGGACAACTGTGAACACACACTCTGGCATTAAGTGTTTATAATAGTGACATTACAAGAATCTGTAATGTGGGCCCTTTTGGGAAACGATTTAAACCAGTTAGTAGGCACAGATCACCAGTGTATATTTTCCAGCTTCACAGAAGAGAAAAACCCAATGAAGTAAAAGAATTCCCAAGGTGGACGTGTGTCAATGAGAAATGTTATGTAAGTACCTTACTGACTCCCGTCATTTCTGAACATTCTTCCATTAAAGTTTAAAACACTCAATAATCACACAGGCACTAAAAAACCGCTTTCCTGAACTGAACCCTGTCCTGAGGCCCCATGATGGACCTCAGGGTGACCTCCAGCTACCAAGAAGGTTAGGAGCTGCCAACACTGACCCAGTATTTGTAGTCTACATAGCACCGGCTGCCTTCTTCCAGCAAAAGCTTTGAGCACTGTCGGCTGGGGAACAGACACCTCTAGTCAAGACACCAGTGACCACTAAGATTGAACCTCTGCTCTCTTAGAGGAAGCCCTACTTCTGTGCAGCACCTCTGGCAGAGGATTAAGGCAAAGCACCCGAGTGTGGACTGAAAACAACCACATGTAACAATTACCATCAGACAGGTGCATGCGGGAAGCTCACTTTCCCAATAAGAAACATCTATAGAACAGGACACTCAAGTGACCAACAGCAAGCTGCAACAAATCTGTTCAGCCCTTTGCTAACAAGAAGAAAAACTTGGACTACATATCAGGTAAGTAAAAAAAAAAAAAAAAAAAAACCACAGTATAAAATTTAATATACATAATCCAAACTCTTCAACACAGTAAAAATTAGAAGAAAATATTGCAAAAATCAATCAAGTTACTCTAAGAATTCACACACAAACACACACACATATCCGCCCCCCCCCCCCAAGAACTCTTCAAACAAAATGAACTGGGCCAACAGCACTGACTGCTCTCTGAAAAGTCCTCCAAGGAGGCAGAAGCCACTCCCTGCCCCACCACAATATCTGCCCCAGGACCCTGGAGAGCTAATGATTCTTAAATGTGGATGAAGGCACACACCCCTGGGTTTGCAGAAGAATGAAGCTGTGCCGCAGAGAGAGCCCTGTGGGAAGAGCCAAAACTGAAACTCTACTTTCAGAGAACACTCTCTCACCTGGACTGCTCCTGCAAAGGCTGGCGCATTGGAAATGAATGATGTCAGAGCATGTGGTGTTCAGGTGAGAACCTGCCCCTCTAAAACAGCAGCTATGGAGCAGGCAGGTTGGTCTTGAGAGGGGATGCTCTTATAAGACATGCAGACAGGAGTGCAACAACAAGTACTGCATGTAAAGAATGCCACCACTGGGAGTGAAGCAGACTCACTGCTGCAAGAGCTTTCTTCTCCTGTAATCAGGGGTCCTGGCTGTTGGTCTTAGCCATGAGCTTAAAGCAGAAAAAGGAATAACCGTAATGACCCGAAGTACTCAGGCAACAAGAGACTTTGCAGAAAACACCAAATAGTTCAAAAGAATCTACAAAAACTTTACATCAAGCAGCACAGGATGGGGACATGACCACCCATTCCAAGTTGAGAAAACGTTCACAAAGAAACCAGAGAAAGTCATTTTTACACAAAGGCACCAGCAAAAGAAGCATTTGAGAACCCTCGCACAAAGAAACCAGTCCTCAGGTTTAAGGGGCAAACAGCAGCTAAGCACGCCACCAGGGAATACACGGTCCGTCCTTTTCTTTCTCAGAGATCTGGGACCAGACCACGGCAAGGGACATGTGAGAGTTTGTGTTATCAAACAACCTAGACTCTCATTTTTCCAAGAGTCCTGGCTAAAGCAGGTGTAAATCCAAGCAGGTTAAGACTTCTGACACCCGACCCAAAATGCTTAGAAGTTTGATTCTATAATAGTGAAACTGCTAATTATATTCCCTCAGTCCTTTTCACATACCTTCTGAAGCAAAGTACTACCCCAAACATGGTGTGACTATGAAAAAATGATGGTTCGGAAATCTTTTTCCAAGGACAATATATAAAAAAACAAAATAAACACGCCATATTAAATCCTAGTCTAAAGTGCACAACCAGACCAGCCACAGATGAGATGAACTCAACCAAATGAAAGCCAAGTAGTGGACGCTGCCTCAGAAACACACGCTTTGTCACTTATAGTTCCACTTGCTTCATACCTGGGAGTGTAGGAAACTGTTAGCTTTCTATTCTGAAAACATGGTAAGTTTGAATCTTCTTACTATTTGGTATTAAGAAAATATGATGGGAAAGTGAATGCAAAATGATGTCATTCTATAGAAAACAATATGGAGGGGTCCTCAGGAAAAATATTACCATCCAGCTGCAGACCTAAAAGAACTGAAGCCAGGGTCTCTAAGAGGTATTTATATACCATGTTCACAACATCCAAAAGGTGGAAGAAATCCAAGTATCCACCCGCAGACAAACAGGTAAACAAAATGTGGTCTGTACATAAATTACTACTTGGCTTTAAAAAGGAATGAAGTTCTGACTACAACACAGATGAGCATTGGGTGCTGTGTTAGGTACAGAAGTCAGCTACAGAAAGACAAACATATGACTCTACTTCTATGAGGTAGCCAGAGCAGAAAAACTGCCACAGACAGAAATCAGAATGGTGGCTGCTAGGGTGAGAGAGGGGCCTTGCTAACGGGCCCAGAGTTGGCTTTGCATGATGAAGAATTCTAGAGATAATGGTGGACATGGCCGCACAATAACGTGCACTTACAAACGGTGAACATGACAAACTTTATGTTCTGTGTATGTCACCACAATAAAATTTTTTAAAAAATAAATCCGTTTGGTTAGGATCTAACAATTTTCCGATTTACACAAAAGTGAGAAAAGCTGCTTGTTTTGAAGTCCCGTATTTCACAACATATGTCAAATTCATTAAGGAAGTGTTTTAACTGAAACACGTCACTTTAGGAGTCATGGTTATAGGTTATAAACAAATGCCCAGGAAGAGATCTACAGAACATAAACCATAGCAAAAAAAAAAAAAATACCTCAATTGCGTACCTTCACTTTTCTCCAACAGAGAGGCTATGACCGCTTCATCCTCGATGGGGTTCAGCGAGCATGTTGAGTACACCATCCTCCCACCCTCTGCCAGCTGCTCAGCTCCTCGGGTGGCAATCCGTAGCTGTAAGCTAAAGGTTGACATCAGGTCACCATAAGACTGAATATACCCACAGGGCACAGATATTGTAAGCACACATTTATTATGTCAGTTATAGATTTTTACGACATAGTTATAATTTTGAAAAGGGGCTGGGGGTGAAGCTCAATTGTACAGCACTTACCTAGCAAGCATGAGGCCCTGGGTTCCATCTGCAGCATCACAAAAAAATAAAAAGAAACCAAAAAGCAAACAACCCTCCCCCCGCAAATAAAGAACTTTTTAAGTTTATCAGTATAAACTTACATGTGATGTTTGTGTTGGTCAAAAAAAAAAAAAAAGGGCTCCTATTTATCTATTTATGTTTTTTCTAGTTTATTAACCTTTCCCACCATGTCAGTAAGCAAAGGACAAAGCTGAAATTGAAAATAACAGGTGAATTTCACTATTAAAAAGCCTCCACATTTTAAGAAATGTGTTTTTTCAATGTAGAAACTGTCCTTTCATTAACTCTTATCCAAATACTTGCTTCCATTTCACACACACACAAAATGCCAATAAGTACTTGGTAGAGAAACAAAACTACCTATTAAAGTCATTTGTGGTGAATTTTCATTAGATCATCCATAGTTCTGTTTAAAAATGTGTGATTTTTCACGTTAAAAGTACAGTCTAAGCTGTTTAAAACAGGTATTTAAGCAAACTAATAATTCAACATGAAAAAACAAAACAGAGAAAAAAGATGGGAAGACCACAAAGATGGAAAATATCATTCAAGGAAAAACGCATGCTTGAAATGTTCTGGAAAAATGTTATAAAAATGATCTTTAATACATGTGTACCTGAAATACACACAACTTTCAGCTACCCTTGAAAGGTTTTAAATAAGCCCAATTTCTGACACATAAGCAAACTCTCACGAGGCAGCATCAAATCTCACTTGCCAAAGCTGAACTCTGTACTCAAGTCCTGGGTGCTCAGCCACATCATTTCACATGTCACTGAAGGGAACTAGGTACCAGCTTACTAACCCATGCAGTTGCAAGCTGTTTAAGGTGGTCCACTTCTTCCAAACATCAATGTTTTTCCTCATAGTGCCATCTCCGCTGGAAAGAAGATATTTAAGAGCTTGATACTGCACAGATTAATCAATGACTGAAGTGTAATGGCATGTATTCTCAAGATGATTAACACAACAGGCATTACTACGAAAACCAATTAGAAAACAATCTGCGTTCTTATCAGCACAACCAACTTTCCATGTCTGTTTTAGGGACACTCTAATAGCATTATACCTTCTCATTATACTTCAATTTTTAATCCAAAAAGGAAGTTACAGACTAGAACAAGAAACCTCATTCAACTCCTAGAGCAATTCCTTTGCTTCCATCTGGGAGAAATACAGGTTGGGTAACCCTTAAATGAAATGCTTAGAACCAGAAGTATTCGGGATTTGTTTGGACTTTTAAATATTGGCTTTCTGCCCTCTTAATAACATACCTACCTACAAGGGACATCACACAGAACCCGGTCATAGAAGAGAACCTCTTTCCTTCCATCCACATCTATGGTGAGTCTAGGTATGCTGGATGCGTCATGGTTGACCACCATGATGCAGGGACTACTCAACCTTTTGGCTTGATGAACAAGTAGATAGCAGCGTTTGTTGTCCACATCATTAGCAATCACAAATCCCTCTGCAAACATAAAATTGCAGTTGTCAGGTGAGATACAGCAGAAGTTGAATTATTCCCTGAAACACATTGTTGGCAGGTGAGAGACAGTGATGTGTCAACCTAAGACCTGAGGTCAAGACTTTCTAACAGCATTTAAGGGGGTCCCAAAAAAGAAGCCAAGTGGTTCTGCATGGATTTTATGGACCCATGAAATTTCAAACTCTCAAGATTAATTTGTTCAAAAATTATTCACTTTGTACCAATTACTATGCCAACAATGTCTTTTCTGTGATAAGCAACTATTAATTACAAAGGAAGATGTGGAGAGAATATAGGAACCACCCATCAGGTGTTAAAATATTGCACAGGGCTTTGATAGATGGACGAATGGGCTCCTGGAGTAGGGTATTAACATTTGAATGCATAAACTGTCCTGAGGCACCCAATTGGTCAGCCAAGCTAAGAAACACTGCATGGAAGTTTACTGCAAGCTGCCTCAGCTCATATCTGATTCCTTTCATGCCTCCAGCAAAAGGACAAATATGCTCAATAACATTTATCATCAGGATCATTGTTTAAAATATGAAATGCAAAACATCAATAATACAAAGAGGAGAAACTGCTCCTACCGGCACAACCAAGGCTCTTTATGACTGATTTGGAGAAAATAAAATCAGTGAAGTAAATAAGATTTCTTAACAAAAACCTCTGAACAATATAAGAAGGCTTAAGAAAACACCATATATATACGAAGTAAACCAAACTGGAGCAGTTGTCTCAAAAGGACAGAGCCAGAGACTAAGGTGGCTTAACAAACTATGGAAAGTGTCCTGTTCTGTGCTTCTTTAAAGAACCCTGGTAAAGGGGTACTAGCGCTAGCATTCCTCAGTCTTGCAATACTCCTGCAAGGTGAGCACTGACATTCAGTTTCAAATGTGACGTCTAAAACTGCCACACAGCTTGGCAGTAAAAAGTGGAGTATCTGTACCTAGAGAGCCTGGCAGCAGCTCTGACCACACCTCACAGCTACTCACATGATGTGAGTCAACAGACAATGGGGCAATGGTACCACTGAAATTTCAAACCACATAGGCCTAACCAAAGACACTATTGCTTTTACAGAAAACTCATACAATCCTAAAATAAAGGACCCTCCATATCATGAATGTGTGGGATTGCGAACTCTTGAGGACACTGTTCAAAAATGCTCAGCTCCACCTTCGCTTAATAGAAAACTCAGCTGTGTGTCAGAAAGATTTCAAGGCCCGGCCAGCAGGCAATGCTAGGTCTCTTCCTCAGCTATGAACCAAGGTAGCTCCTACCCCTTCTAAACAAGCCCAGTGAGTACCTGGAAAGGGAACACTCATGTCAGCATGCAGCATTTCAATCAACTGCGTGGTCTTTGATCCAGGTGCTGCACACATATCTAAGATCTGTTGAAAAGCAAGAAAATTATGGTTGATTTCAAAAAAATCAAATATTTTATATTTAATTTAAAACAAATTTCATTATTCTAGTATTTTGATTTCTAATTCAAGAACACTTTTTTAATGGAATGAATCTACAGCAGGTCCTATGTTACTTATAGAAATCCCATAATAGCTAATGCCTGACTACCATCCCCCCACCAATTCCAGACAGGAACAGAATGGCACCAGAAACCAACGAAAGAAATTAATTAAGACGAACAGCAAGAATCATTAGAGCACAATGCTACAGTACAGAACACCCTAGATTCAAACCTCAGCCCAATCACTTGTCTCTGTAACCCTGGGCCAGCTATTGGTTTCTTCCTCCTTTCTTTGCTTCATCTGGGAAAACAGATAGTGACGGCATCTTTCTTCACAGGATTGTGTGGGTGATAAAAGGAATTAATTCATACCAAGAGTAATGGACAATGTTTGGCATATGAGCTCACTGTGATTTTCAATGTGACTTGACTAATCAAGATCACTGAAGATAATCTGTATAGTAAATAAAGGGGTACTAGCACTACTCTGATACTAGCTTCCACTTCTCGAGCATTCCTCCGTCTTACAGTACTTACTAAATTTTTAAAAGGGGGAAAATAGTTATCTGACTTGTGCAAATTAAATAGGACTTAAAAGTATTAAAAAAACCCTAATACATGCCATTCTCTATCCAAAGTGGAAAAAAAATAAGATTACATATTTTTAACAATACAAACAGGCATGACAGGGGGGATAGTAGGGGATAGGAAAGGTAGCAGAATACAACAATTACTAATTGGGCATTATGTAAAATTGTGGATGTATAACCGACGTGATACTGCAATCTGCATTTGGGGTAAAATTGGGAGTTCATAACCCACTTTAATCTAATGTATGAAATATGATATGTCAAGAGCTTTGTAATGTTGTGAACAACCAATAAAAAAAAAAAAAAAAAAAAAAAACAAACAGGCATGACAATGCAATGAGCTACTGGCCCCATCTGTTCAGGTACATACCTTATGATGTGGCTGAACATTAAGCAGCAGCGGTGGGATCATGCTGACAGCTTCCTGTCGGCTGATGTTTCCCTTGAGGGAGAAAAATCAGCAACCATGATAAAAATGGAAAGAGTTTAAACACTGGGCATTGTATCAAGTGCAACAGGAAAAGATCATGCAATTTTACACAGAAAAGAAATTACACCATTACACAGGATATTAAATGAGAACAGACTTTTATACTTGTAGATAAGTGGCTACTGATGGCTAATTAAGGATGAATATTAGAAATTCAGGTGTAATACTGAATTTTATTACAGCCCAACTCCTCTTCTTCAGAAAGCACAAGGGGGTTGGCTGAGCAGCTCTCAAAGGTGGACCTGCTGCTATGCAATACACTGAAAGCACCGACTTTACACAGGACAGAACATCTGTCAGGCAAGTCTTCCTTCTTGACCAAAGTCTAACCTCTATTTTCTGATCCTGCTATTTTCAGTAACCATCCATGTCAATTTTCTATTCCTCACAACTGCCTTTCAAAGTCACTGCTCTCCTCTTCCTTCTTTGGACAACTGATATCCGAAATTCCTCACTCACTGCAGTCCTCACACCTTCTCAAGGGGGCATGTGACAGGTGGATCATGTTCAGATACAGTCCTGCTGCTTGTAGGTCAGCATTGCCTCCACCACCTTCATTGCCTCCTGCCTCTGTGCCTGGACTGCAGACCAGCAGCCACCACTCACCTTACGCCCAGGAATCCATCAGTCAGAGCCTACTCTTAGGCTTGTACCTGCAGCTTTCACCTCCAGGTTTATGACCAGCAGTGAGTCTGTGGAGACTCTCTGAATCTTTATTTACTCACTAGACACACTGATGCCAAGCTTTTGGGTTACTCTGGAGTTCTGATAAGCCTGCCTTCTGTTTCTATTCAAGTTTTCAAATAAAGCATTAAGTAGAATGGGGACATCAGGCCCTTGACTACAGACATCCAGCACTTAGTCACTTGAATCACAAACACCCTGAAGAGGTTCTACAGCCAGCTCTGAGTATCCTAGAGGGTACCAATGTTTATTTTGAGAGCTCTCATCACGCTGGCTCCTGATCAGAACACTCAACAGGATCCTTACCAGTTGCCATGCTGACTTCCCATCTCCTCCACCTCCCAGAGCTGCCAAAACCTGGCAGTTCAAAACTTACCCCATGTAACACAGTGATCCCGACAAAGCTTCTGCTCTATTCACCTGTTCAGTGCACACCTGAACAGTGTACAACTGCTTCATAACAGTTTTGCTTATCCTTACTGGATTTACCCTCTAGATTAAAAGCTGATGAAGGTGTATGTAGCAGCACTTAGTCCGTTAATATTCAGGAAGGAATACTCAGGGAGGAAAAGCCAGGCAAACGTAAGTCCAGTTTAACAGTGTACAGAAAGGTTACATTAGTAGAAAATGGCTAAGAATCAAGTAGAAGTAAGAACTGAACAAGGTGACTGGCATCCCAATTGGTTAAGGTTTCAGGGAAGAGACTTGGAAAGCACAATATTTCCATAAGCTCATAGTGAAAAAGAAAGAAACATAACCTGGTGATGCACACACACTGACCTGGTCAAAAAGAAGTAGACTGGAAAAGAGGAAACCTGGGCCCTGACTTTACATGTGAAACTAAGAAATTTCAAACCAATAAAAAGGAAATAGCAAAGTTTATGCAAACTACTCACTTAACTACTGCATGAGAGAAAACTATTCTACTGGGGGAAGTTGATTCTTAAGATGTACCCAGGTGTTTATACTTTCTGGCAAAGGTATAGGTGGAAAGAGACAATAGAGATGATTAACAGTGAGATTAAGTCTTATTTTTAACAAAAAACTGATTTTTTAAAAAAAAAAAATCCTTTTGTCACACATTTGTCAGATGTGATTGTAAACACATGTAATCCCAGGAATTTGAGAGGCTGAGGCAAAAGGATCACTAGTTCAAAGCCAGCCTCAGCAACTTCGCAAGACCCTGTTTCAAAATTAAAAACATAAAAAGGGCAGGGGATGTGGCTGAGTGTTTACGCATCCCTGGATTCAATTCCTGGTACAAAAAATAAAATAAACCCTACACTCTACTAATATGGCCCCCAAAACCTATTATTTTACGTCTACAACAGGAAAGTAGAAGGTGCTGGGAGTGGATTAAGCAGTGGTCTCATACGTGATACTACCTTTGTCCAAGTTGTACAAACCCACAAGAGGAGACAATAGATAAAAATGACACCTTTGACTCACATCCTTACTAAATTTCATAATCAACAATCCATGTTAGGGAAAGGTCAGAAACCAAAGCTGGGCACACACTTATGGGTGTCCTCACCGTGCGCACTATCTTCCTATGGCTCCCAGTGACAAGCACAATACAAATCTGACCATGATACATTTCTGCACTGAATGATTTAAGGAAACCAACAATCCAGAGAGACCTACTTACAGATTCGGTTTCGCTAACCAGGAACTGATGAAACCTTTCCAACTGTGGAGACTTTCTCAAGATTTTCCGACTTAAATTTGTGTGCCAGGCAAGTTCTTCAGGATACCTGAATGAAAAGAAAGTAAACAGCTGTGGACTACACACTGACGTGCTTTCCTGACAACCGCTTTCTTCTACAGACTACAGACCAAAGGACGCTCCCAGTTGGTTTTACTTGCTCATTCACATCCACCTGCTCTCTCAAATGCACTTGGGAACACTCACTAATGTCATTGGGCATGAGGAGTATTTAAGGAGACCACAGCCCTGTAAGAAAGTGGTGCACTGTGGGTGGTGTGAGAAACATGTGTATGTTACTATAAAACTACAATAACAAAGACGAACTCATGGAGCCTTTTCCACTCCTGCTCCTCATAGTTGTGAGTTAACGACAGTAAGGAGGTTGGCGGGAAGAAGGCATAAGGAGGATGAATATCCTAAAGGAATACAGGTAACAACAGAATTAAGACACAATACAACAGGTCTGGTCTGAAAGACTGCTGAATGTTTGACATACATCAAGCTTTTTTTTTTTTGGCAGTATGGAGAATTAAATACAGGGCTTTGTCTATGCTAGGTAAATTCTCTACCTCTGAGTTATATCCCCAGCCCTGATTAGGTCTTTTTAAAAATACAATTTTCTTTTAAAAATTTGTTTTAGTTAGTTATACATGACAGTAGAAGGCATTTATGTACTATGACGTATGGTACATAGATGGGATATAATTTCTCACTTTTCTGAGTGTACATGCTGTAGAATCATATTGGTCATGAAGTTACATATATACATAAAGTAATAACATAATGCTTCATTCTGCTATCATTCCTACCCCCACATTCCCTCCCCTCCCCTCATTTCCCTCCATCTAATCTAAGGTAATGCTATTCTTCTCTAGCATCCCCCAAATTATTGTAAATTAGCATCCGCATATTAGAGAAAACATTTGGCCTTTGCTTTTGTGGGACTGGCTTATTTCACTTAGCATGATATTTTCCAACTCCAACCATTTACCGGTAAATACCATAATTTCACTCTTCTTTATAGCTAAGTAATATTCCATTAAGTATATATACCACATTTTCTTTATCCATTCATCTATTGAGGAACACCTAGATTGGTTCCATAGCCCAGCTATTGTGAATTGATTTTTATTATTTAGAAAACAAAATAATTATGTGCTAAAATGTTTAATATACCAAAAACCATTTTTTTTCACCAACCCCCGTAACAAGGCATTAATTTAAATTCCCAGGTTCACTGTAAATCACACCGATCTAAGAATAAAGCATCTCCTGCCAATTCTGTGAATATATTTGTACTTTCTATAAATAATGACATCACTGATAAGAAAAGGTATGCTTTTTAAATTTGACCTGCACCTAGCCCCTAATCTACAACTACACAAATGAGTATGCTGAGGTGACACAGTAAGTACCACACTCAATCTAATGTCAAGCCATGCATAACATGTCATGCGGCAATAAATCTCATCGTGGCTCTAAGTCTGAGGTGTAATAATAATGTGCTCAATTTAACAATGCAGGGTCCCAATAGTTCTGTACATCAAACTGCAGTCAGAGTGGCAACCAAAAAAACGAAAATGAAACGTCTGGCAAACATAAATACATGTGACTAATTTGAAACTGGTAAGTTTAGAGAAACAAACTTAGGCCTTAAAATTCAAAACACTGTTTGAGACACAGAATGACTCTCACTCAACTTCAGAAAAGCGCAGTGCCTTTCTCGGAGGCATCGGAACTGCCTTTTCCTATATATGATGTTCAACAAAGTGAGAAAGGGGCTGATGAATGTCAAAAGAGCTGAAAAAAAAAAAAAACAAGTTTGACTGTGGCTTGCAGAGAACAATAAAAAACAGGAAAACTTATTTACAACCCATGATTTCTCAGTTTGTTGGAACCTGCAGCAGAATGACCACAATGATTGGCCCGAAAGCACACCTGTCCCTATGGAGGCAAGCTTAACCACCCTAACTGCCAAGATAAGACAAAAATGCTGTTATCTTCAAAACCTCCTGTACCCCATCCCTGCACTCCTAGACATAGGCTTAAGGAACAAATGTTTTCAGGTGATTCTATGAAGTGGCAAATCCATGCACAACTTAAAACGCCAGTCTCCATTTGAAGAAATGCATAAGAGTCATTACCATCAATCACATTTTCAAATCAAGGGAAGAGAAATCTTCAAGAGGAGAAAAACTGGATACCATGAAGGCCACCTTACTAAGCAAAGCCATAACCATGGCAGCTGAGAAACATCCTTCTTTTCCACTGACATTAGTGACCACCAACAGGAGTCCAAAATGAGTCATCTACCTGCACTATACTCTTCAATTTTTAACTGAAAAATCTGACTAAAATTTGTAACAAAAATAAAAAACACTGATTTTTGTATGGCAGAAATGTATTCTGTGATGGTGATATTTCATTTTGATCTTGGCTGCACATATGTTTTAGTATGTGACCATTCCACATTCATTCAAAACATATGTGCTATGCATATCTGTGGTACCAACACTGAAAATCCAAATGGCTAGAGAAAGAAAAGCAAGCAAAGCTACGCTCCATGACTAACATGATTACTAAAGCCAGGCACAGTGGTACATGCCAGTAATCCCAATAACTCGGAGGAGGATCTAAAGTTTGAGGCCAGCCTCAACAATTTAGCAAGGGACCTAAGCAACTAAGTGAGACCCTGAGACTCAAAATAAAAAAAATTAGAGGGCATGGGATGTGGCTCAATGGCAAAGTGCCTCCTCTGTTTTCAATCCCCAATACCAAACACCACCACCACCACCCCATTTCAATACTCAAAAGTCTCAAAAGTTGCCAGAAAACACTTGTTAAATTCATTCTCATGCAGCAATTACTTAAAATGTTTGTGGTTTTCTTGGTGGAAATTCTCAATATCTGAAACTCAACCTTAAATACAGAACAATCACAATCTGCTTTGAAAACTTTTGTAAGTTAACCCAGGGCTGGGCATCTCCACATTGTTCAAATATCCCAGATATTTCACAAGACAGGCTGTGCTGTGGGATCAGGGGATCCCCTTCACACAACTGAAACCAGAACAGGTAACCTAGACACCCCCCCCCCCCCGGAAGTAAAGAAGGCGCTGCATGGGCACTGGGAGAAAAAGTGCTGCAGACCAGCTCTGCAGGTGAAGTCTGGGCTGGGGTGAGACATGATCCACCACAGGCCACGATAACCCTTTGTCAGACTGAGTCTGTCTTTTTTCTGAATGAATGTGGTGTAGCCACTTTGCAATAATTCTGAGGTGAGAAAACAAAGGCTGTAAATGGAAACAAGAGTGGTAACATCAAGGAAGAAAAGATACTGGACCTACTAAAACAAAGGAAGTGAAGTTAGTGACTGAAACAGAAAACTGCAAGTCATTTGTGAACACGTGCATACCAATGTTCTGTGGTGAGAAGCGCTCAAAGAGCACCAGGATGTCCACAAAGTCACTTTTCATGATAACAGCAAATGCACTGCCAAGAGATACATTCAGGGGACAAAAATTAAAATCTCAAAGAATTACCCAACATGACTAAACCTTGTGGTACTTACCAACTTAGTGGCTGTGGAACTTCAACTTTCTGACCATCCACCTCCAGGTCTTCCAATTCCTTGAAATACTTGTTCTTCAAGCAATGGAGAATTTCTTTTGCATGGCTATTAAAAAACAAGCAAGCTTCATACATTGCAGTCTTTAATACTTCATGAGTTTTAAAACTGAAACCAACTGCATGGAGAGAAGATGTTCCTCAGCCACTGCCTTTGCACCACATTCCTTAAAAATTTATGAACAATATTTATGAATCAATAAATGCCTTCCTTGCATTTATTACTTGCATCTCATCTCAGAAAGCTCTTAACTACAGTGATTGGAAATAAACACCTAGCTATATCAGGCAAATTCGATGTCACATATTCTCTTGTTGCAAAGGCAGGATCCTCAGCTCACCAATTCCTCACCAAACCTTTCTCGGGCTCCTTTTTCACCTTCCCCTCTGGCCACCAAATGCAATGCCTCCTTGACACATACCTATTTCACTGACCCCTGAGCCCCTGGTCAATATTTCTTGAATGCAAACGGCCGGAAAGAGGCAGCTCTCCGGCGCTCCCACATTCCCCGGAGGAACCCCTGGGCCTGGACCTGTCGGCAGCCCTACCTCTTGTAGCCAGTAATTCTCAAAGTGGCCGGGAGGGGTTCCCGGAGTGCGCCCATGAACTGGTCCCACTCGCCCTCGGGCACGATCTTGAGCTCCTGGTAGTAGTGCTCGAACAGCTTGTTCTCCTTGACGATCTCGGGGTACCCGCCTTCCCAGCCCTGGGGAGCAAACGGGAGTCTAAGCAGGGCGCAAGGAGCCTCCCCTCGCCGGCGCCCGCGGGCCCGGGGGTCCCGGGCGGCTCCCGGCCGCCGCGCCCAGCTCCTACCGCCTCGCTGCGCTTCCCGCCGCCCTCGGCGCCGTCCTCCACGCCCTCCGGCCGCTGCTGCTGCTGGAGCCGCCGACCCCGCGCCCGCCGCCCCATGGCCCACGCGGCAGCGCACGCTGCGCGCAGACACCGGCCCGCCAGGCCGCGACGCTCAGGACTTCCGGCCTGTGCCCAAGGCCCCCGTGAGGGTGGGCCTGGTCCTTTCAGGGGTCATCAAGAAATGTGCCCAAAGCGCCACAACCCGTCCTCCCGGAAAACGAGCGCGAGAGAAACGCAGCACGCCGCAGGGCAGAGAGGCTCTTGAGAGGAGCTCCAAAGACGTCTTCATGCGAAGCACGCCGCTCTCTCCGAAGCGCAGGCATCTCCGCGGACCGCCTGGGAACCGCGCGTGCGCAGAGCCATGCGGGACCCGGTGGAGGGCGCTCCAGCAGCCCTGGAGTAGGCGCGGAGAGGAGGGCTCTGAGGGCGGGGGCGGGGCTCCGATCCCCTGGGGGCGCGGCCGGCTGGATGGGCGGGGTTTCGCGAGGGCCAGGGCGCCGCTCCAGTGGTGTGGGCCGGGGCCGTGGGAGTGCGCGGGCCGGAGGGCGTGGCTCCGGCTTGCGGGCGGGGCTCCAGTTGTGGGGGCGCGGCGCGCCGGGTCCGCAGGTTTGGCGGGTCCTACTGGCCGGCTGGGTGGCGGAGCAGGTGGCTGGTCCCGCTCCCCGACCCGTGCTTCTACCGCGGGCCGGGAGGAGGCCGAGTCGTAGGCGGCGCGCAGGCTTTGCGTAACCAGGCCGCCCGCCCCCTGCTGCCGCCCTATATGGCACCCGCCGCCGCTTCCTGGCATGGAGCGAGCGGCCGCCTGCCGGGATGGAGCTGGCGGAGCCGCGCCTGCTGGACGCGCTCGCCTGCCTAGAGTGCTTCCTGGGCGCCCTGGGCTTCGTGTGGATCTTGCTGGTGGGCGCTCCCTATGGCCGCTACTCGCCGCAGTGGCGGGGCCGCCGCCTTCCCGCGAAGGCCGCCTGGGTCCTGCAGGAGCTGCCCTCGCTGGTCTGGCCGCTCTGCGAGTGCGTCCGCGCGTCCTCGGAGCGCCTCCGCAGCTGGCCCAACCGCATCCTCCTGGCCATGTTCATCGTCCACTACGTGCACCGGTAACGTGCCCCTCTGCCGCGCGCTGCGCCGGCGGTGCGGCTCCCTGTGTCCCGCGACGCCGCAGTTAGTTCAGAAACACTGGGGGTTAGAAAGGGCAGAAAAGGAGAGATGGGGAAAGGCGTTGAGACTTTGACCTGGGAAGTGACAGTCTCATCTTGAGTTCCTCCAGAGGTGGTCTGCAGTTTCTGACCCCAAGACGTGGCGCTGGTGGCCTTAAATCTCTGTTTCAGTTGTGTTACCCTTTGGGATGTTTGGCCCTGGTGGAACGTTTCCCCCAGCCACATGACCCCGCTGCAACTAGAGAACCTGGTCCAAAAATTCATACTCGCACACCAGTTCAGACTTTCTCCAGCACCTTATGCAAGGACTATGGGGATGGCTTTCCAGGCAAGGACGCTAAACATAAGTGCATCTTAAGAGTGACTTCTAGTTTTTTGGGAGTGGGGGGCAGTTGTGAAGATTTTTTAAATGACTATCTGAAGTCTTTAGGTCTAATAAGTTGGGGTTTGTCTGGCTTTTAAACAGCTAAAGCAAATAACTGACCAAAAATTTTAAATCAAAATGTTAATGTTTTCATTCAGGCTCTGAGAAACTGCACAGTTAAAACAATGTGCCTGCATCTGAGAAGGCTGAGTTCAGTTACTGTTGGAAAATAGGCAGGTTAAGCAACCTCTCTGATTTTTTGGAACCTACCTTAAAACACCCACCTCCTAGAAAGGTTGAGAGAATTCAACTTGTATGTGTTTATAAGACTTTTTTTCTCTGCTGGTATCTTACATTCCACTGGAGGAAAAGGACAGAGTTTCAGATCCCGTGACCAGAACAGGTGGCTGGGACCCAGAGGGCTTGCTGTACAGGAGTTAACTGGAGACAGGCACTTTACACCTGACCAACTGCCTCTAAGTTTTCCTTGCAGGAACTTTAAACCAGGCCACAGTTGAATAAAGGCTAAGTGAGTACTACGTAATTTAGGCTCCTAAAGAGTATTCTGTTAAGCAGAGTTATTGTCAGTCTGCTTGATCTATTTTTTTTTTTTTGGTATGTGATAGAGCTTTACTGCAATTTTAATATCAGTGAGACTCCCGTCTATATATACTTTTCAATAAATACATCAGAACTTGTGTTTCTCTACTGGATAAAAGCAAGCTCTGGAGTCAGACTGTTAGATATGTTGACCTAAATAACAGATATGCTCCAAAGATTAATAAATTTGAGAATAGCAGAGCATTGCAGTGAAGTCTGTGTGCTGTAATATACTATATGCATATCCAAAGACGTTCCCTGGGGGAGGTTTTCAAGACACAAAAACAAGGATGATTATGTGAAATATTTTCCAACAATGGTGCTTGACTACAGAGGTCAACAACAAGGGTAGTATCAGCACAAGAATAAACAATTGTTGGACAGACATACTTGCAGAAGTTATATTTTGGGTAAGGTTGTGGTGGCCATTGTTCAAAGTTGTAGGTCTGGCAGTCTTTTTGCTGGTTCTTGGTACTGGGCACATATACATGAGATCTCCTTCCTCAAAGCCTATCTGCTGCGTGATCTGCTGGTGGTGTTTATCGGCTGTATGATCTGCTGGTGGTGTTTATCAGCTGTATGATCTGCTGGTGGTGTTTATCAGCTGCATGATCTGCTGGTGGTGTTTATCAGCTGTATGATATGCTCCTGGTGTTGTTAGGACTTGTCAGAAGTGACTTGTTGCTGATTTAACACCTTCACATTTCTCCCTTTGGGTCAGGCTTTTTCTCTGAGAGCATTGCCACTCGATCATCATGGACTTGGGTTTGATTGTTCCTAGGTGCCAGGACTAGCCTGTCTGGTTGTTGGTTTGGTCTAGTCTGGTCAACACTGAGGAAAGTGTAGGTGAGAAGTCTGTCAACATATGACCACATATTAGCCACATCTGAGCGATAGATAAAGAGGTTTAGAAAAAGTGAATCTCAGACTGTTTAACTGAGTCCACTATTAGTTCATTTTTTCCCCCTATTTTGTAGACATTGGCTATCATCAAAGTCCTGGGCCATCATTATTCTGTTGTACTTCTGTAGAAAGTTGTCAAGCAATAGGTAGGAATTCAAAGTGAAATAATATAAAACAAATCCAACAAAGTGTAACAAATCCAATTACTTAACAATTTAGGGGCCTTGAACCAAGGCATGTGTGAGGCCCTGGAGTTGATTCCCCAGTGCTACACAAACACACAAAATTAAATGTCCAATGGGAACTGTGGTAACCATTGAACCTGTTCGCTTATTGTGAAATATTAACTACAATAGTATCTTATCATGTGATAGCAACAAGGAAAGATTCAGAGGGCAAGGACACTGCATTGTGATAGGGAGAATTGTTCCACCGTCTTGGGAAAAGCTGTCCCCAGGCTGACCAGCCAAACTTCTCATATTGATTTGTAGTTGGAGTCTCTGGTTAAAGCATCAGGTGGTTTGATAAACTTTCTGTGTAGCCTGTACATCAAACACAAGGCTTATTTCTTGAAATTTGTATCAAGCTATATCGTTTCAGCTTTTAGCTCTTTAGAAAAGAGCAGTTCCCGTTCTTAGTTGGAGAATTGTAGCCAGATATTAGGGAAAAAGCTAGAATGATTTAGGATCTAGTCCCATCTAGAGGTAAATAGTAGGAACCCGAAAACAATGAATAAAGATTCAGTCTAGGGCTGGGGATGTGCGGCCCGGTTTTGATCCTCAGCACCACATACCAACAAAGATGTTGTGCTCGCCGAGAACTAAAAAAAAATAATAATAAATATTATTAAAAAAATTCTCTCTCTCTCTCTCTCTCTCTCTCTCTCTCTCTCTCTCTCCCTCTCTCCCTCTCTCCCTCTCTCCCTCTCTCCCCTCTCACTCTCTCTTTAAAAAAAAGATGCAGTCTAATAGTGAGTGTACAGTAGTTTGCTTCTGAAACATAATTTTGTACTTGCAGTCTTAACAAAATTGGAGCAAAAGTAATCAAAGAAAAACTAATTATTTTGCAAAATAAGCTTAGTCTTACCAATTTGGATTATTTACATTAGCTCAGCAGGACATGTGAGTTGCCATTTGTAATCTCAGATTTTGAACCCTCTGAAGGTAGGCTTCAGGTTTCACATGTAGCACCACGATGCCTTAGAGTCCCAGGGACTACAGAAGAGTGACAGTTTTTATTTGCTCACTACAAGGCTGGGAACCCTTGAAGCCAGGAATTCTACACATATTTTCAAATATGGCATTCCAATTGAAGCCATTGTTTCCAATTGTAGACTATAAAGAGAACAGATTCTTACTAAACTTGTACAAATTACTATATTTGCATAAAAAATAAAAGTATGATTAGTTTCTGAATGTTTGAAGTACCAGGTAGGGAAGAAAAATGTGTTTCTGTGTTCACAAAAGCGTACTTTACCAAATTGCTGTAGACTATAAGAAAGATGTTTTCTCAAATCTAGAAGACAAAAGCATTTAAGTTAAAAAGCCAACAACTATTTAAATAAAAAATGTAAAAACGTGTAAATTGTATGAGTTTAGTCCATCTCACATGAGGGGTCCGATTCCGTTTGATCTTGGCTAGTGGTTTCATGAACCCCTCAGTTTCTTCTTTGAGTCCTGGACATTCCTGTTGATTCCATTGATGTTCAGGAGTGCTCTTTAGAGTCTTTCCCAGGGATCCGTGATTGCACACGTGTAGGAAAGAATCAGAACGGGGGATGACGAGAGACTTAGAATAGCCTGCTTAGCATCCTGACAAGAGTTCAGCAGAGGATGAGGAAGTAGTGATTTTCATCACACCCAGGATTTTAAAATACAATCGTCTGACAGCATGACTGACACTAGGAATATCAGAATTCATTACATCAGTAATCTGTCCATACAAATATAACTTTAAAAAAATTTAGCATTGCTTTATTATTTTAAAGTGTTTCCCATTCAACCCAACATTCTAGGTAAGCAGAGTTGGTTTATTACAAAATAAGGTTTGTGTCCCTTTGAGGATGTTTGATGGCCTGTGTTAGTCAGTTTTCCATCCCTGGGACAAAGTACTTGACCTAAGCAACTCACAAGGAGGATAGGTTTATGGTTCATGGTTCAGAGATTCAGTTCATGGTCAGTTGACCATGAAGCCTTGGGTCTATGTGAGGCAGAATATCATGGCAGAGCAAGTGGAGGGGTAAGCAAAGAGAGAGGGCAGGGCCCGGGTCGCACTCTCCCTTTACCCAGTGACCAGTGACCTTCCTTCCACTAGGCCCTTCCATCTAAAGGTTCCAGCACCTCCCAGGGGCACCATCAGCTGGGGACCAAGTCTTTAGCACATGGACCATTAGGGGACACTCGATCCACAGCCCAGCTGGAAAATCTCCGTTAACTCTACATGAAAAGACTCATTTAGAACTTTGATTCTGGGCAGAATGTTCCACGTGTCAATATTTTAGAAACATTCAAGAAAAATAGGGTTAAGATCAATATCAAATAATAATCAATTATTATTAAACAAGAGTGACAAGTAAAATAATTCAGTAGCAAGTAGATGTGAAAAAAAGAGGGCCAATTTTCCTAAGTAACCAAAAACTTATAAAGACACCGTGAAACACAGGAAATTATCTTTTTATGTATATATTTATTATTATTATTTTTTTTTGGTTTTGGTTGGACGCAATACCTTTATTTATTTTTATGTGGTGCTAAGGATCAAATCCAGGGCCTCACACGTGCTACGCGAATGCTCTACTGCTGAGCCACATCCCCAGCCCAGGAAATTATCTTGATATAACAAAATCTTTGTTTCTCAGGTTGGTTACCAAAAGATAGGAAAAAGATCCTCCTGTGGTGTGCTTGCTTCTGTTGGTAAGCCTGGAAGGTACCTGGAAGTCAAGCCTGGTGAGAAGGTGCTGGGGATTAACTAGAGCCTGGAGGAGCATGTGTTGCACTTTAAGAGTGCATGTCAGAATGACAGGTGAGAACCAGCTCCGCTTGCAGCACGGTTCTCAGCACCTCTCATGGAGGTGCATGAAGTCGTCTGGTTTCAGGACAGTATGTCAGGAAAACACATTGTTAGCACCAGGCTGCAGTTGCTAAGCCAGGGCTGGAGAGGAAATCAGAATTCCATAGGAGCTGACTCAAAGCTAAGAGGTACAAAATTCAGCGGAGACTACAAGACCAGAAAAGTTGCCCTGCAGGAGATGGTCGAAATTATAAAGACACCAATTTCAGAATTAGAAATTGAAACCTAGTGCAGGTCGCAGTAGCTCAGTGGTAGAGAACGTGCCTGGAAGGGCCTGGATTGAACCCCCAGCACTCTAAAGGAAGCAGAGAAGAGCTCCTGTGCATCTTCATGGAGAACAGATAGGCATTTCCAGAAAACCTATATCTTTAAACAGAACACTAGATTCTGATTTTGTATTGGTGTGTTAATGCTCAAGTTTTAGAAAAACCTGTGAACGTTTTTCTCTACTTAGCGCCAACTTATCATACACAGAGTTTCTCTCATAAGAATTCATCCTTCTCAAACCTCCCACTCCACCATCTGCCCAGACCCGCTTCATCTCTAGCTTTGCCCTGTATTTATTTTTTCCCATTTTAGAACAATCTAGTTGATACCAAAAGCTTGGTCCTTGTCCCCAATGCTTAGGACAAAGTTTTAAGAAAACAGAAAAAAAAGAGTTTAATTGCTTTACTAGCAAACAGGGAAGCAAGGGGCTCTGTCATAGAGGCTGCCGGTCTCACTTCCCGGGGAACCGAGGGCTCACAAGGGGCTGTGGGGGCTGTTCTCCCAGCATCATTATTAGCAGATCCAATTACTGGTTGTCGTGCTAGGTCTAGTTTCTTTAAGCTTGTGGATAGTGAGCACACAGTAGGACAGGAGGAAGTGTACCCCTGCTTCCCAGCAGCTAGGGAGGGATTGAGAGAAAGAGGGAACAAAACCTGCCAGTTTTAAAACAATCCCCCAGTGGTTGAGCAGCAAGGTTTACCTTCAGAAGATGAAAAGGACCCTGTTACGTGACAGAGGCCCTGTGCACAGGGTTCTGCTTGGACTATAACCTTCATCCTCCCACACAGAATTCCCTCCCCTGTCCCACCCCTTTCTCACACACACATACACTATCCTTGTAACATTTTAACTTATCAAAAGTGCATCCTGATACCTACCCCTGTTTTCACATCTCTTTCCAACTTGTATGTTCCTTTCTGTCTTGTTTTTATTTCCTTCCTTAAATTTACATTTTGAAAAGCTTTTTTAAAAACACTCCCTTTTAGACATGACACTTTTCTTTGATAAATGAACTTAATTTGTCATCAATCCATCTTAATTTTCTTACATTCTTTGCATATAGAATTACAATTTTAATAATTTTTAATTCTTACTAGCTTTAGTTTCCAGTGAAGACCCAAAAGGAAAATAGTCAGTCTTGAATTGTTTGTTTTCAACCAGATTTATGTCTAGAAACACCTGCTCCCTCCCACTTGTTCGGTGTGGAACAGGGACATGGGGATAAAGGCTTCTCTGTGAATTCAGGTTTAGACTTTTATGAGTATCTTACTTAATTTCGCATAACAACTGTAACATTCCAAGTTACAGGGAAAGTTCACTTATAAACATTTATCTCATTTATGTTCACCTTATGAAAACTTGGGTATTAGAAAAATTCTTTTAGCGAAGTTGCTGCGCCTGACACACAGAACAGTGGATGTTGCATTGTGCTCTTGTTCGCACATTTATTTTTAGGTAAAACTTACACCTCATGACCTTAAGCATCTCACGGAGAAACCCCAGCAAGGATGTATGCTAACACAGTTCAGAGGACACTTTCATTTTTACTGATCATTGTGCCACATCCTAATTTCTACAGAGCTCCACAGAAGTGACTCCATTTTGATTCTGATGGCCTTTACAGCCCATCACTTGTGACCTGGGAGAAGTTACTGAACCATGTGCGCCAGGGTTTCCCCACCTCAAAACAGGCACAGGGATGGCACTGCCTGGCATGCATATTACACCAGGCGAGTCCCTGGGCTGCCTGTGTGGAAGGACCCATCCAGTGCTCAGTACTTGGCCTTGCTCTGTGGTGGGCACATCCTGCATGTACTCTGTATGGTTCATGCACACGGCTGCCAGCTGCAGTGCCAGTGAAGACCTCTGCAGGCGTGGTGGTGGAAACTAAGGGGGCACTTCCTAGAGTCTTGTGTCAGTGGAGGCCTCGGGATGGGAGGCATCCCTCAAATGGAAGAGTGAACACTGACTGCCCCCCAAAGACCCAGAGTCGTCCCTAGAGTGGTACAACCTGAATAGATCCTTGGGCGCAGGCAAGACCGCACAGAGCAGGTGTGGGACCAGGGCTGCTGAATGCGGGACTGCTGGTATTGAAGCCCCTGATCCCTGAACTAGTGGGTTAAAACGCCATTCCAAGAGGATTTGCTGGGCCAGGTGTAGTTTTTAAAACTGCTGTATATGTTGCACAGAGCCCGTGTGGTTCAGGGACACTGGTGTTGTCCAAAAAGACAAGAACATTTTCCGTCTTACCCAAGCAACTAACTTATTAAATAGTCATTTGACCTGAGTTGGCGAGAACTTGGAAGAGACCTGGGGTGGAAACAGCTTTTGGCACTGGTGATAAGCCCTCTTCGCTGGCCTTGCAAACTTTAGAGAGCCCCTCCACCTGGACAGAGCACCACAGATGATACAGGACCCAGCACAAGAACAGAAGAAACCAAGCCCAGGTGGGCACGGGGACACCAAGAGGGCAGCAGGTGGGCTGAGGTCTAGAGCCAGGTCCTGAGGCTGGCCACAGGCAGGGGCATCCAGTGGTGGCTGCAGAATGAAAGTTCTTCCAAGAGCCAGTGACAGTACCTGGACAAGGAAGATGGACCATAATCTCAAAGAGGGAGGGCAAATAAGGGGCGGGTGTGTTTACTTCTGGGATAAGGGACCCTGCCTGCTGATGTGCTTGCTCAGCCCACGTGCTGAGGGCGATTGGTGGGCCTGGCAGAGACAAGAGGCTTCCTTAGGTCTAGAGGAGTGCCAGGCAGGGGGTGGACCTGGGCAGGATCTTTTGACCTATTGAATACCAGGGAATAAAGGGCAGCCTGCCTGGAAGAGGAGAGGGTATGGTGTGATGAGGAGCAATCTGTGGAGGGCCTGTCCAGTCCCCCAAGGATGGCAAAGGACTTTTCGGGGGATGTCTTTAATATGTGACATGCAGTGGCCCTCAGTAGTTGTAACTGTCCCCTGCATTCTGTCGGTGCTGAGGCCTCTTCTTCCTGCCCCCTGCAGGGTGTTTGGGTCTTGAGGACAGACACAGCTTCCTCCCTTCTGTCCTGGGTCTTTCTGAGCAAGGAGCAGTGTCTGATGTGCTGCCAGCTACCTCAGACAGGTGCTTCCTCACAGCCTCTTAGCTGGCCTCCCAGGTTTCCATGTAGGTGAGTGCATGAGGATTACGTGAGTGACCTTGACCCCAAGCATCAGTAATGAGGGTGGCGTCTGCCCAAGATGAAGCACTCTGCAGTTGGGCAGGCATCTTGCCCAGGGTTTCCTGTGCAGGATGGAGTGGCTCCTGTCACGCTGTGGTCTGGTGACAGGGGGCCTCCTGTTGGGCAGCCAGTGGCAGGCAGAACCCTCCCTCTGCTCTCCTGCTTGCCTGAGACTGAGCTCGGGTTGCAGCAGCACTCCCTCCCCTGCCTCCCTGTGCTCCCCTCTGCCTCCATGCTCTTCTCTCCTGGGCCAGCTCCTCCTCACCTGCTCGCTCTCCTGCTGCACTTCCTCCTCTTCCCCCTGCTCCTTCTCCACTCTCACCTCTAAACCTGGTCACCTGACATTGGCAGTGGTGTCCTGGTGGTACTACTCCAGCTCACCGCAGCTCTGCATGTGTCCCTGGGTAGCTGCTGGCCCCACAGACTCATGTTCTGCATCTCCTCCTGCTGGCAGGTCAGCTGGGGCCTTCTCTGACCAGCTGCTCTGGCTCATGGCTCTCCCCTCCCACCCTCAGCACTGACTTTATCAGAGGGTTATTTCTTCACTGAGCTACAAAGAGGCTGAGCACGAGGTACTGATGCCATGGCTCTCCCTTGGTGGCCACCTTTATTATGGCTGGCTGTGGTCAGAGGTCTTCAAATGGCCCCAGTATGCAGGGGTTCAAATGCCCAAGTCCTGACATCTACACCAAGGTCTGTTCTCAGCCATAGCCACGTGGATCTTGATTCCCTTATTCCTGATTTTGGTGCCTCCAAGAATCTTACTGCTTCTGACTCATGTTTCTCCGGTGAAACTTAATGTCCCTTCAGAGAAACCTCAGTGTTTTGTTTTTTGCTTTTTGTTTGTTTGCTACTAGAGATTGAGCCCAAGGACACTGACCCTCATCCCCAGCCCTTTAATTTTTTAAATTTTTTATTTTGAGACAATGTCTCCCTAAGTTGCTTAGGACCTCATTAAGTTGCTGAGGCTGGCCTTGAACTTGCCTCCTAAGTCGCTGGGATTGTGGACATGTACCACCGTGCCACTTTTAAACATGTCATGTGACATGTGTGGTGCTAAAAAAGCAGGGAACTGAGAGAGTATTAAACTAAGGGTATTTAAGGGTATCAAAAGATAAATGTGAGTGCACTGAATTTTTAAAGACTATTTGAGCAGACAACAATTCATGAATCAGAGAGCTTCAACTCCCTGGTGGTTAGGACCCCCCTGAAGGGGCATGAAGGGAAAACTTTTATTAAGTGTCCCAGAAGCAAGACAAAGAGAATATTGATTGTTTAGAGTGGAAAGTCCCTTGTTAGCGGTTAGTTGGTGGTTTCTGATTGGTCAGATCTCCTGTTAGTAGTTAGGTGATGGTTTCTGATTGGTTGAGTTTCCAGTTAGAGGTTAGTTGGTAGTTTCTAGTTGGTCAAGTCTAATTTTAACTGTTTACACTGAACTCGGTTTGGTTTTGTGAATATAAGAATATAAGAATCCTAAGAACTGGAACTGTCTGAGCCTAGTGTCTTCCCAGTTAATTGTGTTTATCAAGGCATACTGACTCCTCGGCCCTGACCTTGTGGATCCAAATGATCTGAGGGAGGAAAATATCTTTTATGTTAAGTGTAGAAGCGTGAAAAGCAAAATATTCATTGTGACCATAATGTTGTCTCGAAAAAGCCAAGTGCATATTTAAGCCTTACATAGTGAGGTCTGTGCAGTTTCACCATTACTGCAGAAGTGTTCAATGTCAGGCCTGTTGAGAGCTTAGGTGTCAGTTTGTTGAGGAAAAAAAGTAATAGCATTATTATCCGTTTCAAAATTTAAAATGGTTAGATCTAGGCTGTGATGGTGGTTCACTGGTAGAACACTTGCCTGGCATGCATGAGGCCAGTACAGCCCCCCCCCCCAAAAAAAAGGACTGTCAGAATATGGTAACTAAGATGAACCTGGCGCTAAACCATTCATAGACGACCTTTTCGTATGTGGCAGAGCAGCTCCCTCGCTGCGATCTGTTGAAAGTCAGCCCTGGACACAAGGGTTTGTCACTCACCGGCGGGGCGAGTGTGGTGGGACTGGGTGCGCTCCTGTCCTCCTGTCTTCCTCTCTCGCCCCTCCCACCTGCCACCGCCCTGCCCGGTCCGTGCTGGGGGTAGGTGGTGGCAGCGCACTTCCCAGCAGTTCCCAGCACCAGACTTAGAAAGCATGAAGCTCGCTCCTCAGTGAAGTGGGTAACTAAGAGAAGTCACTGAAATTTAAGACTGGACAGCAAAGAATCCCCATGGACACAGAAATTTGGAAACATTGGACATAATATAAGAAATAGCCCATTAGAGACCTGCCCCCTTCACTGAGTGGAGGGGCGTGCAGGCAGAGGGAGGACAGCAGCATTAAAAAAAAAAAAAAGTGGCCTGTGGAATACAGAGGGAGCTGATCTTAATGGACCAGAGTTGGTGGGGGAAGTTGTTGAGTGGAAAGCAACAAAAATTACTCAGCCCACAGGCATATAGCTCAGCGGGAGCCAGGGTGCAGTTGCTGTGACTGTAGACTGTACAGTGAACAATGTAGTAGACACCTTGTGTTTAATGCCTGATCTGGCTCCTGGTTTTTATTGTTGGTACTGATGTCAAATGCTGGCCTCGGCATTCCTGTAGAGGTGGCCATAAGTTTTATAGGTGTCAAAGTAGACACTGGACAGATCTTAGGCTGCACATGTGTTGCTGTCATGAGTGCTACCCCTGGCTCGCCCTCCCTCTAGGAAGGCTGGGAGTGATCAGTACACTTCAGGTCCACAGAGTAGAGATTCTGCTGCTGAGCAGTACTCACAGCTCAGCCAAGCAATAGCAAATCTAACAAAGATCTAGCCCCACCTGAACCTCAAAAATACTTCAACACATAGAAGTAGGGAGACAAAAACCTCAAACCCTCAAACAGTCCCCAAGTAGGAACAAATAGAAGGGGACCTCCGATCCTACTCCTGAACATCTGCTTGTAATCAGAAATAGAGAAGTCCCAAAAGAAAAAAGATAACCACACATAAAAGGACACATATGTAAAAAAGTAAGGGGAGTCTATCTCAATTGATGCGCAAGTCTGAGCTTTCTGAAAACTTGAGGAAACAGGCAAATCTGCCCCCCAAAATTCACAGTACCCCATTAAAGAATCCCACAGATATGGAAGTGGATGAAATTTCAGAGGAACTCTAAAAAACAGATTATTAAAATGTTCAATGAAGTTAAAGAAGAACTAAGAAATGAATTGAGAGAGCAAATATAGGAGATAAAAGACCATTTCGTTAAAGAATTAGACTATGAAAAGAAACCAAGCAGAATGCCTAGAAATGAAGGACGTAATGAATCAAATTTAAAATTCACTTGAAGGCATCATCAACAGATTAGATTGTGTAAAAAATAGAACTATAGATCTTCAGCAGAACTTCAGGCCTTGAAGACAGGGTATGTGATCTTGAATATACAGTATGCAATAAAGGAAAATAAAAATAAAAACCCTGATCAGAATATTCAAGAGCTCTGAGACAGCACAAAGAGAAGAAACCTGAGAGTCGCTGAGATAGAAGAGAACTCGGAGATACAGGCTAAAGGCATTAAGAACATTTTCAGTGAGTTAGTAACAAAAAGCTTTCTATATATTAGAAATGAGCTAGGGTCCACAGATATATATAGGACCCCTAGATAGATAATATCATAACAGAACCTTTCAAAGTCGTAATCAAAATGCCTAACATAGAAAATAAGGAAAGAATATTGAAAGCTAAAAGAGAAAATCATCAAGTCACATTTGGAGGTAAACTAAAAGTCTCACCTCTGACTTCTCATCTCAGACCCTAAAATCAAGGAGGGCCTGGAATGAAATATTCCAAGCTCTAAAAGAAAACAATTGCCAGCCAATATTGCTATATCCAGCAAAATTGATGTCTTTCAAAATTGATGGAAAAATAAAAATTTTCTATGATAAGGATAAACTAAAAGAATTTGTGATCACTACAAAGAATACTAAAAGATAAACAGCACACAGAGGAACCAAACACCAAATAGATGATCTACCAAACAGATGGAGATCATAGAAGAGCAACGAACTAAATGAAAATTAAGACAGAATTAGATATAGTAAACAAACAAAAATGTCAGGAAACAACAAACACACAGAGTAACACCGAATGAAAATGTTCTCAACTATCAAATTTAAAGACATAGATTAGCAGAATGAATTAAGAAATAAGATCCAACTGTATGCTGTTTACAGGAGTCTCATTTCATAGGCAGACACCCATAGATTAAGAGTGAAAGAATGGAAAAAAAATATTCCATTCAGATGGGGTCAGGAAACAAGCAGGAGTAGCTACTTTTCTCATATCTGACAAAGCCGATTTCAAGCAAAAATTAATCCAAAGAGACAAGGCAGTTACATACTAGTAAAGGGAATGATCCAACAAGAAGATTTGACAACAGCGAATATATATGCCCCTAACATCAGTGAACCTAATTACATTTAAAAAATGCTTCTTGACATTTAATCCCAGATAAACCCCAAAACAATAATAAAGGGTGATTTCAACATACCCATATTACCAATATATAGGTCATCCAAATGTAAAAGCAATAAAGATATTTCCAACCTAAATACTGTAAATCAAATGGACCTCACAGATATTAGAGAATGTTTCACTCTAGAACAGCTGAATTTACCTTCCTCTTAGCAGCTCATGGAACCTTTTCCAAAACAGACCACGTTCACAGTGTTTTATATCACAATGTAAGTCTTAGTTAATATGAATTTTAAAAATCCATAGAATCATGTGCATCCTATCAAATTATAATGGAATGAAACTAGAGATTAATGGGAAGAAAAATAATAGAAACAACATAAACACTTGGAGATTGAAAGATACACTTTTAAATGAAGAATGGATGATAGAAGAAATGAGAGAGAAATCAAGAAATTCTTAGAAACAAGTGAGAACAGATATGCAACATATGGAATTCTCTGGGACAGTATGAAAGCAGTTCTAAGAAGAAAAATAGGATTGAGTGCCGTTAGGGAGCAGCAAATGAATCATGGGTCTTGAACTGCCTAGAGAGAGAGGCAATACTTCTCTTGGGAATTTCACAGTATAAAGGTGCCAATGGAAGATTGCTTAATTGCTGTGGTAATGCCCTCTTCAAAGGGGACTTCTGTGTCAGCCCCAGAATTTATCAGTTCATGACCTAATGTTCAAATACCAGGCACCCTGGGGTATAGAATTGTGGGTGTAGGCTGATAACTGTCATTGAACTGTTCATACCTTTGCCCTCAGTTCTGTTTGTTTTAAAGTAACTTTCTCACAGTAAATCCCTTTGATTTTAAAACCTATATAAGAAATGTGCCGAGCTTGCTCGTAGTCAATCTTCCTCCATCGGAGGTTGGCTGAACCGCTGGGCCCTGCTTTTTCTCTACTTTTGTGTGGGTTGGTCTGTTCTAAGTCCGCTCACCACCCAGTTTGGTAACCTGAATAAACGGCCTTGAAGGAATGCGGCAAAGTGCCTACATTAAAAAAAAAAATCCAAAATAAATAAGTTTATGCTCTACCTCAAGGACTTAGAAAAGGAAGAACAAACTAATTCCAAATCAGTAGAAGACAGAAAATAATTAAGACTATAACAAAAATCAATGAAATTGAGAATGAAACACAGGGTCACTGTAACTAAGAATTGGTTCTTTGAAAAGATAAATAAGATTGATAAATCCTTAGCCAAACTAACCAAAAGAAAGAGTGAGAAGACCCAAATAAACAATATTAGAGATGAAAAACGAAGGGAGATATCACCACAGACACTTCTGAAATCCAGAGAATCTTCAGAAACTTGAAAATTTATGCTCCAATAAACTGGAGAATCTAGAAGACATTGACAAATTTCTAGACACATATGACATGCCCAGATTGAACTAGAAATTGAACAGAAAACCTAAACAGACCAATGTCAAGTAATGGAATTGAAACAGCAATTAAAAGCCCTTCAACAAAGAGAAGCCCAGAACCAGACAGATTCTCAGCTGAGTTTTACTAGACCTTAAAGGACTAACACCAGTCCTTCTCAAACTGAAAGGAACAGTTTTGGGGATGTAGCTCAGGGTAGAGTGCCTGCCTAGCATGTGCGAGGCACTGGGTTTGATCCTCAGCACCACATAAAAATAAATAAAACACAGATATTGTGTTTATATTTTTAACTAAAAAAAAATTAAAACATGCATTCTGTGAAAACAGTATAACCCTGATATCTTAACCAGACAAAGACATCAAGAAAGAAAACTATAGATGATGAACACAGATGCAGAAATTCTTAGTAAAATATTAGCAAACCACCTTCAGAAACACATCAAGAAGATAATGCACCTGATCAAGTGGGTTTCCTCTCGGGTGAAAACTTGGCTCAACCTATGTAGATCATTAACTGGAATCCACCTGCTAAATGCAACTAAGGACAAGAGTCATATGGTCATCCCAATACCAGCTGAAAGGACCTTTGAAAATCCAGCACCCATTCATGTTATCCCTGGAGAAACTAGGGATAAAGGGAACTTTCCTCAACATTATAGAGACAATATGTGACAAAGAGTGAGGAAAACCCGACAGCATCTCCTCTCAAATCAGGAACAAGACAGTGATGTGCACTCTCACCACAATTATTCAATATAGATTTAGAGAAGGAAATTAAATGGATACAAATAGGAAAAGAAGAAGTCAGACATGTACAATTAAACCTATATTGAATGACTCTCACCAAATCTTTATATTGAATTAATGGGCATCAGAGAAGTTAAATCTATTTAGTTGTGCCATGATCCTGTGATTCTGTATCTAGAAGGCCAAAAATTCAATACAAAACTCCACCAAAAGACTTGATAAATGAATTCAACAAAGTAGCAGGATACACACTCAACACCCATGCATCAATAGCTTCCATCAGTGATTCTTCTGAGAAAGAAATTAGAAAAACCATCTTGTTTGCAATGACCTGAAAAAATAAGATACTTGGAAATTAATCTATCCAAGGAAGTGAAAGCGCTCTACAAAGAACATTATAGAATAATATTAAAGACAGACACTGAAGATCTTAGAAGATAGAAGGATCTCCCATGTTCTTGAATAGGCAAAATTCATATTGCCAAAATGGCTGTACTAGCAAAAGCAATATACAGATTCGATGCACTCCCCATCAAAACACCAATGACATTCTTCACAGAACTAGAAAAAAACCAGTCTTAAATTCATTGCAAGAATAACAGACCCAGAATAGCCAAAGCAATTCTGAGCAAGAAGAGTGAAACTGGAGACATCACAATACCTGACTCAAATTATTCTACTGAGCTATAGTTACAAAACCAGCATCTTATAGGCATAAAAACAGATATGACCAATGGAACAGAGTAGAAAACACAGAAACCCCCTTCCCGCCTCCCACACAGCCATCTGATGCTTGACGAAGATACAAAAAAATCTAAATTGGAGGAAAGATAGCCTTTTAAACACATGGGGAAAACTGGAGAAACTGGGGAAAAAAACTGGATCCATATGTAGAAAAATAAAACTAGACCCCTACCTCTCAGCCTTCACAAAACTCAAATCAAAATGGACTTAGGAATTAGACCAGAAACTTTACAACTGCTAAAAGAAAACACAGGGTCAATTCTTCATTATAGAGATGCAGGTGATTTCCTCAACAAAACCCCTAAAGCTCAAGAAATAAAACCAAGAATCAATACGTGAGATGCCATCAAATTCCAAGCTTCTGCACAGCAAAAAAAACAAAGCAAAACAAAACAAACAAACAAAAAAACACACAAGAGAATGAAGAGAGAGACTATAAAACAGAAGATAATCTTAGCCAGCTACTCCTCTGACAGGGGATTAATATCCAAAATATACAAAGCACTCAAAAAGCTTAGCACCAAAAGTAAGTAAATAAACAACCCAACCAATAAATGGGCAAAAGAACTAAACAGACATCTCTCAGCGGGGTAAAAGGTACACTCATACATCGTTGGTGGATTGTAAATTAGTGTAAGCACTCTGGAAAGCAGTGTAGAAATTTCTCAAAAACCTAGGAGTGGAGCCACTGTATGACCCAGCTATCCTATTCCTTGGTATTTATCCAGAAGAACTAAACCTCATACTGTAGCAATACAGCTGCATCAGGGTTTATAGGAGACAATTCATAACGGTAAAGTTATGGAACTATCCCAGGTGCTTGTCAGTAGAAGAATGGTTTAAGAAAGTGTAGTTTACATAACACAATGAAGTTTGACTCCGTCATAAAGAAGAATGAAATTATGTCACTTATGTAAATGGATGAAACTGGAGAGCATCATGCTAAGTGAAATAAGCCAAGCTCAGAAAATAAAGGGACACGTTTTCTCTCATGTGCTGAAGATATAAGAAAATAAGGAGGAAGGCGGGGATGGGTATCATTAAAACTATAGGGGAGATCAGTGCAGTAGGACAGAGGAAGGGGGAGGACCGGGAAGGGAAGGAAATGGGGAATGAATCTAGCAAAATCATGCTCTGTGCATATATAAGTATAGCCCAGGAGATTCCACCTTTGTGTGTATGTAAAAAGCATCAATCAAAAATAGGTGATGAGAGGAAGAGCAGTGGACAGAGCAGGCGAATCAGGGAGGGAGAAGGGGAGAAGTGGGGAATGGGGACTGAAGTGGACTGCATCAGATCACACCCATGCACAAATGACTCTGCCGAGATGAACCCACCACTGTGTTTAACTACTACTGTGTTTAAATCTACTCTAGCCTACATTAATGCCCAATCTCTAGATATTTGGTATTCCTAAACTGAAGGTTGTAACCTTTCGAGTGGGGTGTGGTGCCACTGACGTTATTTCCAAAGTCCAAGCATTTGGTGAATGAGTGCCTTGTTTGTCTCTGTAAGAGATCTGGGACATTACTATTCCAGTTTGTGGGAAAAATACTTCAAGAGATAATTTCTTGGTTCACAATGTGACTTCACAAGGCATGAAACTTGCCTCCCAGATTAGAAAACCCCAAAAATCTCACTGTAAGTTTTGAAGGAATAGCTGTTCCACACGCATGCTTGCATCTCAGCCCTCAGGAGGAAAGCTCTCCCGTGGCCCCTTCCCCTCTGAGCAGAGGAGCACAGACATTGCTGACCAGTGGTCGGGTCTGGAGGAGGCAGCCACCCTGCCGTGGAGGAGAAGCTCAGAGCTCCCCATCCTGTGGGGACACCTGTGGTCCTCAAGGAGCGCATAGCGAACACGTAGGGTACTCGGATGGTTTCCTAATCCACTTTTCTTCCTCAGCATTCATAGGGTACTTTTACTTTCCTGAGATTTGGAAACTTCCCAGATGAACTGAGCCTTTGTTTATTGCTTTTGCCTGATTATCTCAGCTTTGTCAATCAACAGTGGCAGCTCTTCATTCAGGAGATGTAACTTCCCTGTCTCACTATGGAGTCTCTTCTGAACCCATTAGTTATCTCAGATAGGTGCCAGTATTGCGTGTGAATGAGCTCCAGTTGAGAGCCACACTCACTATACAAAACTTATAAAATTCAGAAGAATCCAAGGAAGAAGAAAAAATCCCTCATAATTCCATGACTTAGAGAAAACAAGGTATATCTTTTCCCCATCTCTTTTATTGTTCTTCATGAGTTTTTATCACCTTTTTTAAGCAGAAATGGTACCCACAGAAATACACTCAAATCATGTAACCTACTTTTGACATTTGACATATTAAGTGTGTTTCTAACTTAATAGGAATATTTAATAAAAATGACTTCTGGTGACCGCTTAATGTGACAGAGCACTGCCCGCTCTGTTCTATCTTGGTCCTTGTGACAGGGTAGAAGGGACACCTAGAAGGTGGTGTGTGCCCCCAGCCCTGCCGCTGCCCAGCGTGCAGTCTCCATTGGCACGTTACTGTGTTTTAGTCAGCTGTCTCGCTGCTGTGACCAAAAGGTCTGATGAACAATTTTAGGAGGAAAAGTTCATTTTACAGCTCATGGTTTCAGAGGTCTCAGTTCATAGACAGGTAGCTCCATTCCTTAGGCCTCAAGTGAGGCAGAACATTATGGCAGAGGAGTGGCAACAGAGAGCTGGGGGCACACACCAGGATATAAGATCAGGAAGCAAGGAAAGAGCTCTGCTCAGCAAGGACAAAATACAGAGCACAAAGGCAGGCCCCCCAGGGACCCACCGCCCACCCCCGGCCACACACCACCTGCCTACATTTACAACCCAGTTACCCCTGTCAGGGGACTAATGCTCTGATTAGGCTAATATTCTCATAACCCAGTTATTTCACCTCTGAACTTTCTTGCCTTTTTTCATACATGAGCTTATGGGGGACACCAGTATTTAAATAATAGCATTCCACCCCTGGCCTCACAAAGCTTATTTCCATTTTCAATGGCAAAATACATTTAGTCCATTTCCAAGAGTCCCAGTAATCTTACAGTTTTAGCATTGCCTAAAAGTCAAAGTCCAAAGTCTCCTCTGAGACTCAAGGCATACTCTCAGCATGAGCCCCTGTAAAAATCAGATATGTCCAGTAGGTAAAGGCACAGAGTAAACATTTCCATTCCACATGGGAGAAATAGGAACACAGAAAGCAGGGATGGGAGGAGAGCAAGACTGACATGGAGCTGGGTGAGCAAGTCCTGTAGCTCTGTGTCCAGCATCTAGGGCACGTGGCATCCTGATGTCCTTTCCAAAGGGTTCATGTAGCTCTGCCCCTGTGGCTTTGCTGGTTGCAGCCCATGTGGCCTTATTTCTGTTCAATTTCTGCAGATGGCCTTGACAGACATTCCCCAACACTGCCATGTCTTAATCTTGGTGTCTCTAGTGCTCCTTGGCTTCCTCCTCACATCTCCATGCGTTGCCCTCTGGGGGCATCCCTCAGGGCCTCCACCACTGCAGCACTTTGCCTGGCCTCCTAGGCCTTCCTTTGAAATCTCCACAGCAGCCTCCACGACGCCCTAACTCCAGCATCCTGCATTCCTGCAGAAACAGCACCCCATCATCCACCACCAGGATACCAGGGTTGATGCCAGGGTCCACCCCCACCTGGAGCAGTAGCCAGCTTCCAGGGACTGTGGCTGCAGCAGTCTCTGAGTGCCTGGGTGACTGGTGAATCAAGTTACTAGGCTGCCCTTTGAAGCAGGGTGTCCTGTGAGTCTAGTCTCAAAAGGCTTTGTCGTTTACACCCTTGCTCCTGAAATGGGTGTGTTCTTCCAGTTTTTGAGATGCCCTCAAACCATCCTTCTTTTTGTCTCTGGGCAGTCTTTAGAGTTTCTTAGTGGCTTTGATGTCATTAACAACCAGGATTCCTTAGCCCCAGTTTTGCTCCGTTTCCTGGCAGAACTCCAAGTTTTTCAGATCTATCTGCTTTGCTTTCCTCTCCAGATTATCACAGTGAACTTGGCTAAAAGCCATCACTCCCTGAATACTATGCTGCCTAGAAATTTCTTCTGCCCTTTAAAAAGTCCCTTCCCTAGGGGCTGGGGTTGTGGCTCAGCGGTAGAGCGCTCCTAGCACATGCAAGGCCCTGGGTTCCATCCTCACCACATAAAAATAAATAAATAAAATAAAGGTGTTGTATCCAACTATAACTAAAAAATAAAATATTAAAATAAAAAAGTCCATGGCCTAAATTCAGCCTCATAGAAAGTCTTGGATACAGGCAAAATGTAGACAATTTCTTAGCCAGAATGTAACATGAATGGTCTCTAGTCCAATTTCTAAAGTCCTCCTTCTCCTGAAACCTTAAGAGCCCCATGATCACTGTCCACAGTCCTGTTGGCATTCTGGTCTTCCGATCACCCCCCAGAATTGCCCATTAATCTCTGCTTACAACAATCTAAAGCTTTTTCAGCTTCCATCTCTAAATGTCTCAAAATTCCTCCCACAAATTCAAATAAGCTCCCAAAACTTCTAAGCCACATGGTCAGGTTAGTTACAGTAATGATCCCACTTCTCAGTACCAGTTTCTGCTTTAGTCTGCTTTTTGCTCCTATGACCAAAATACCTGACAAGAACCACTAGAGGAGGAGAAGTTTATGTGGCAGCTCAAGTTTCAGAGATCTTAATCCATAGACGGCCCACTCTGCTCCTTGGCCCCGGGTGAGGCAGAACATTATGGCAGAAAAGTGGGGTGGAAGAAAGCAGCTCAGACAGTGCACCCGGAGGTGGAGAGAGAGAGCTCTGCTCAACAGGAACAAAATATAACCAGGGACCCACCTCCTCCAGGCACCTGCTTGCCCTCTGTTCCACCCAGTTAATCCTAGGGGGGCGTAGCGCCCTGATGAGGTTAAGACTCTCGTAACCCAGTCAGCTGGAGTGGTGCCTCTGAGCCTTGTATCCTGATCTGTGAAACAGTGATGATGGTAACAGTTTTGAAGTGTGAAAAACAGCACTTAGTGTAAGATCAGAAACCATTAGGAAAATGTATCAGGAACTTAGAAGCACGTTTATGTTGTGCCTATGCTGTCAAACTCAGCCTGCAAGAGACAGATAGCAGGGTGTCCTGGCCACTGAAGCATCAAAGAACTCTGGCTTCTTTCTTAAAGCGCTTGGCTCAGTGCTTTACACCCGTCTACAAACCTGTGGATGCAGAGGTTTGCAGATTCCATGGAGTGAAATTTGAGTCTTGTTTCTTTATGTGGAAAGGAGAGAAACTAGAAATGTTGTAACATAACAGAAAAGTGTCACAGTTTATCTTACACGTAATCTGATTACTTGGAAAATAGAATTTCTTTGTAGCTCCCTGGGAACTGAGTTTTTTTATATTTTTGCCTAATTATCAGAACAGAAAATAGACTTATGACATATTGCCTGGATAAAGTACGTGTTAGTCCAAGTACTTCATAGTTTCCCTTAAAGATAGTTTCCCTCTTATAGGATTTCCATCTTCTTGGTCAATCCTTCTTTTCTCAAAGAACAGTAATAGCCATTTCCCACAGTTCCATGGGCAAGGGTGGCTGAGTGTGAAGACATTTTTAGTGATGAGATTTAAAATGCATGTTAGTACCCAACATGCACAAGGCCCTGGGTTCATTGCCCGCAACTGCAATAGAAATGTGCACATGCAGTTTCTATGTGTTGTGTGTACATGTGTATACATGTGTACATGTAACTTACAGTACTAATGAAAAGTACTGTAAGGAAGAGGAGTGTGAAGATAGAGAGAGGCTTGGGTCTCACCTTCCCAAGGTGCAGCCAGCATTTGCCACTTGTTCAGATTTCAGCCTGAATTTGGAGCCATACTGGAAGATATTGACCAAAAGTTTGCGGTTTACAATTCCCATGTCCTGGAGGGACAATCCAAGTGTATTCCTTCTGGGTCAGTTTTGTTCATCTTTGTCTTTCAGGGATTTTGACAGTTGCATCAGGTTGTCAGAGTTAGTGCCACAAGTTGCTATCTGCTTTTCAGGACTGTAAGATTATAGTGACGTGCTCTCTTTGGATATATGACACATTGACATTTAAGAGAAAACGCAAACACAGTATACATTTTGCATCCTCTTTTCTTGGTGGGTTTCTAATTCCTGATCCTTTTGTGCCCCTTCTTAACCCTCTAGTAGGGTGCCTATAGGCCAGTGGGCTGTAACGGGAGAGTGACATTTTTGAATCGGCCAGATTAGCACTTGAACTCAACCTCTCACTAGCCTGGTGACCTGGAACAGATTACTTCACACTGAGTCTTCCTTTTATCTGCTCAAACATGGTGACAGGTCCTCCTGCCAGGTAGCTGGGAAGCCTTGCAGCGCTCCGTGCTTGGTGGAGGGAGCCCTGGTAATGGATGACATGGCAGTGTGGCCCAGATCCTGTTGCCCAGTAGAACTGCCCATGGTTTTACGATAGTGGAAAACTTAAGAGCCTCCTGAGGCCTCCCTGTCTCTAATTCAGTGTGTCTGTTCCACATGCTGCATGCACGACAAGAGTCCCGAGCTCGTGCACCGTGGTGAACACCGCCAAAGCAGGTCAGTTCTCTCAGTGGACTTCTCAGTTACCATGATGTACTCCATGCCTTTGGCACAGAGTGCAAGTGTGACTAAGGATGACGTTAACCAAGAAAAACCAAGATAAGATGAAAATCCCAAGCCATTTAAACAGAATTGCAGAATGTATTTTTATTTCTTTTTAAACTTGTTTTTGTTTCCTTAGCACCTTGATTTTCCCATACCTGATTCGAGGAGGAAAACCCACACTGCTGTATTCATGGGCGATGGCGTTTGTTTTCTGTACCTATAATGGCTACTTGCAAAGCAGATACTTGAGCCAATATGCAGTGTATGCGGATGACTGGGTCACTCAGCCTCGTTTTCTAACAGGTGAGCATCCAGGAGATCAGCTCTACCTCCCTTTCCACCAGTGAACCCCCAAGGGAGAGGGTAGCAGGGAGTCCAGAGCAGCCAGAGGGCAAGTCAGGCTATCCCAGAGCCACTCGAGGGTAGGAAGGGACGCGTACACGGGACACCTGCCCCCGCAGGCACTGAAGCACAGGTGTTCCACAGAATGAGGACCCATAGGGAGCAGGAAGCTGGTGGTGAGTAACAGACAGGACTGGGAGACCTGGGGGCTGGCTGACTGTGTAACCCAACCCAGCCCTCGACTTCCCACTGTTTCTCCTGTCACATGAGATGCAGTCGGACTGGGTTACCTTCCAACAGTGCAGGTAGACTTTTATGAGTATTCTAGCTTAAGCCAACTTTTGGGTTGGGAAGTTTTGAATTTTTAAAATGTATACCAACTAATGTGAATTAATATGCATTTTAGAATTTTTCAATTTCTAATTTTAGCTTTATAAATTCTGAGCCAAAGTGAAAAAGAAAGCATTAGCAATCAAAAATCTTTGCAAGAGCAGGGGAAATGCTTCGTCTCAGGGTCTTGTATAGAAGGGAGCTTTTCTAGCGCTTATGGAGCATGTCCTGGAGCATTTAGACGTGGTAACAGGCCAGGTGCCATCACCCCTTCACTCAGCCCATCAGATTTTCAGACTACCTTGTGGCACTTCACCTGATGACATTTTGATTTCTCTCTGTGTGTGAATTTATAATAATATAAAAACTAACGCTCACATAATTCCTTGCTGCCAACAAAGCACCTTCACATTTCTCAGTCTTATTTTTTCAAAGAATTAAAATTTATTCCAAAGGCAGTGCCCTCATTGTCCTGAGAATTGCACAAGGAGAAGGCCATGTCCTCCTCCAGAAGGTGAAGTTTGGATGAGAAGCTACAGGATCCTCTACTCCCAGGGATAGGGGCCTCCATGGAAGGCTGGACTTCACCACATGGTCCTATGGCACTTTGAACTTCTGACCTAACTGCTTCTCGATTACCTATTTTCTCCTGCACCAACAGTCAGAAGAAAAGAACAGGCTTTTGAGATCTGTGGGGAATACACTCGGTGCCTCCCCACCTTCCTCCAAGGCAGACACGGCCAGAGGTCAGCGCTGGCCCAGGCCTCTGTCTAGTAAAGGCCGAGCAGTGACTTCAACCACCCACCCTGCAGTGGCCTGAGAATGGGCAGGAAAGAATGAAAGGAAGGGGAATTTCTTTTCTTAACAGAAAAACAGGTTTTTAAATACTTAGTTAAGACTCTTGTAGGAATCATTTTTATGATGAATTATTTGGGTACTTTGGACCAACAACAAAAGCAGAAGAATCCTCCTGACCTGAGAATTTAAGGATCATTTAAAGTAGCTCTGCACACAGATCAGGTCACCTGAAGGCACCTTTGAGGCTGGTCTACAAACTGAGACACTGATCAGTTTGTAGACCAGTTTCTCTACCACTAAACAGAAGAATTTGAAAATGAAAAAAAATGTGTCAGTGGGGGACAAACTAGGTTATCTTCTTTGGTATGTATATTTTCACAAAATTATTTTTTGTAAGGAGCCTCACATGAAATTACATGGATAATTAGTTATACTTGATAGTTACAATTAAGGGCTAGTAAATAATAATCAAATTCTAACAAGTTTTCTAGAACAGTAGAAGTGGTTAACCTGAAGAATTTGTCACCTAAGTGCAATCGTAAATTCTCGGAAGAACAGTGTCATATACTTAGAGATGGGATAGCACTGCACAGGGATGTGTGTGCCATTGTAGACCACGTGCACATTCAGGGAGGTTAAGGCAGGGGGAAGACTTCAGGGCAAAATGAGGAGGATTGAGAAGATATTTTGAAACAGTGGTCTTTGAGGACAGGGATCAATAACAAGGGTGGCATCAGTCCACGCTTAAGCAGATGTTTGGGGCCAGACGACCTTGCTGAAGTACTTTTTGTGTAAGGTGGGTGGCCACGGTGTGAGGCTGTGGTTGAGTCTGGTCGTTCTTGTTCATCAGGCACACATGCGTGAGGCTCCCTCCTCCATGACCTCCTGACAACTTACTACTCACTTTTGTTAGGACTTGACAAAAGTGACTCCATCCTGACTCCACAACTTTCTCAGATTTCATACAAAGAATTAAGTGTTGGATTCACATAAGCAGTAGTCATCTTTCAGTTTAAGCAACAGAGAAATAAAGTAATCGTGGAACTGAGACAACAGGATTCTTCTAGACCCTTGTCATCGGTGTTGGAGAGCAGATCCCTCACAGCACAGTGGGCGGCAGCCCTGCGGAGCTCACTACCAGCACCGCGGTGCCTCATGCTAACAGTGGCCCTCGGAAGGGCTGCTGAGCTCTGTCACGTGGCCTGGGGTTCTTAAGTCTTGCAGTTCATTCGTGGTAAGGATCTTGTGGTTTTTCTCTGTAGGTTTTGCCTTGTGGTTATTGGGCATGCTGATCAACATCCACTCAGATCACATCCTGAGGAACCTCAGAAAACCCGGGGAGACTGGATACCGGATTCCCAGGGGTGAGTGCTGAGGGAGACGCTGTTTGGAAGTCACACTACGTGATGCCCGGCCGTTTGGTTTCTCTGCTCTGGTAAATCGGGCACAGGGCGTGTGAGCTGAAAGTGGCCCAGTGCATGTCACTCTTCTGACTGTTTCATTAGAATAGTGGAAGAGGTGTCTCTGGCCAAGGGTATGGTTACTAAGTACAAAGAAACATCTGTGTTTGGAGACAGGGTGAGGAAGAACTTAGAGCTCACAGGAGCATCTGATGCTTCTGTGTCCAGCAATATGAAGAAATAGATTCCTTGTCAGACACTCTCCCTGAAAATGACTTAGAATTTTGTGTGACCTTTTTTTTAAAAAAAAAAAAATCTTTTAAAATGCATCAATGTAATATTAGAAAAAAAGAAAGTAATCAAGAGAGGACAAAGCCTAAGTGGATGCCAGAATCTACATAGCAGCCCACAGAATGTGTGAGAGCAGCCAGTCACGGTGAGGCACACCTATGATTTCAATGAGTCAGGAGGCTGAGATGGGAGGATCACAAGTTCAAAGCCAGCCTCAGCAACTTAGCCAGGCCCTAAGCACTTAGTGACATTCTATATAAAAGTAAAAAACAGAAAGGGCTGGGGAATGTAGCTCAGTGATAAAGTGCCCCTGGGTTGGGTCTTCAGTACCAAAAATGAAAAAAACAACATGTAGAAACTCTGAGAACGCGTGGCCAACAGGCAGCCTTCCTTCTAGTCCAGGTCCCCAGCCCTACAGTGGTCTGAGAGCCTTAAGCCTTTAATTAAGGTCCGTTTTGTCCTAGGGGAGTGGTGCACTCACACATGTGGCCATCAAAAGCCTCTGACCCCCAGGGGACCTGCTTTCAACTCAGGCTCCAAAAGCAAACTCACCACCTTCCCCAGATCCAGGGGCAGACGCACTCAGAGGCTGCAGCACCACACGGGGAAGAGCCTGGAAGGCCTGAAGGACTCACACCTTAGAATTAATGTGTGCAGATTATAAAGCGAGGGCTTCAGATGTTTTAGGAAGGCGGGAAGCACTAATGAGTAAAGGAGTAAACCACTGTAAAAAGGCTGAGCAGGTGCAAAGAAACCAGGAGAGTTCTAAAAGGAAAAGGGAAAAACGTAGGTAAACATGCGTTAAACTGTGACAGCCTGGAGTCGGCAGGACCAACCTCCAGAAACTGCAGTCCTGCTACAGAGGAGGCAGAGAAGAGAAGAGCTCTCAGGTCCCTGGCTGGCTGCTGACGGCCTGTGCAGCCTGGCAGAGAGAAGACTTCCTGTCTTAGGTGCTGGGCTTGGGAGCAGAGAGCACCCGCATGTGGCTCTCTGAGGAGCCCTTCCCTGGAGGCGGCAGAGCCCGCTGGCCAGTGCCTTCCCTTCTCCCCTTGCACCCCACGAGCTGAACCCTTGATCCCAAGTTCAGAAGTGGTGCACATACTCAGGAGGAGGTGCTCTGTGTCAGACTGAGATGGGACATGCCACAAGCCCCTGAGTCAGAATGAGAAGATGCTGGAAATGCCAGAAGCCGTGCAGGTGGCCGACTTGAGAAACCTGGTGTCAGAGAGAGGTCATCCCCAGAGAAGGCAGGATCCCAGGGGAGGGTCCTGACCAGCCAGGCTGGTTGTAGAGAGGTCCAGAGGTGCCCTGGTTCAGAGAAGCCCCGAACTTGCCCACGTACAGCTGCAGAGGTGCCACAAAAACTTCTCTGGCCCCTCCATCTGTCTCCTGCTCCAGTGGCCAATTCGTGTTCTAATCAGACACATTCAGACCTGGAGAACAGGAAAGCTAAAATCACACCACTTTTGCAAACATTCTATAGTGAAAACACAGTTTCCAACATGATTACAAAATGTGAATGAAGCACTTGCAGGGGTGATGCCCGTTGATCAGAGAGCAAAGCTCATGACCTCTGCGCCTCAGTCCCCACAGCCCAGCCTCCCTCCTGCATTGAGGAATAAGCCCTCCTCCTTGGGCTGCCTCTATCCCTG
This sequence comes from Ictidomys tridecemlineatus, assembly GCF_052094955.1. Taxonomy (NCBI): domain Eukaryota; kingdom Metazoa; phylum Chordata; class Mammalia; order Rodentia; family Sciuridae; genus Ictidomys; species Ictidomys tridecemlineatus. Next base: position 257,988,119 of record NC_135477.1, on the reverse strand, counting down.
GCCCACACTTTCTGGGCATCCACCGCAGCTCTGAGCACAGACGAGGCAGAGATGCAGAGACTGGGCTGCTGCTGACAGCAGGAGGTGCTGCAGGTCAGCAGGGAGAGCAAGTGGAAACCCGTAAAACCTACAGAAGATATCACTTTAAGATGCTTGATTTCTAATCCTTAAATTAAGAGGCATGTGAAGAAAAGCAGAACAGCAAAAAAATAACAAAAACAAAACCCAGAGACCACAGGAAGGACTTAGAAGATAGAAGTGAAGAAACAGGATGAAATGGGAGCTGTGTTCCGCGATGGCTGCAGAGGGTGGGAAGAGGGACCTGTCCTGTGCTTACTAGAGGATGGACAAGCTGAAGCGTTGGGAGGAACACGTATGTTTAAAACTAACTGAAGAAAACTGTATGAAGGAAACAAGTACACCTCTGAAAGAGCCACAGTGTGGCAGGCAAGTCTTGTGCCAGGGAAAGCCAGGGAAAGCCAGGGAGCAGGGGACAGAACCCCTGGGCTCTGGGAGCTCCTAGAATGAGGGCTTTGTAACTGATCACCTCTTTGCTCACGGAAATTCAGGAGGCGTCTCCATGTGACACAGTGGCAGTCTCTGACAGGCTGGTGTGCCACCTACAACTGCTCTCAGAAACACTCTCCAGACCTATTAATGGTAGTGTCATTGGCCAAGGCCAAAGGAGGGAGGGTACAGGGTGGACAGGTGAGTGGTTAAGAGCAAGTGCATAGCACAGGTAGGATGCCCAAATGTCCCATCGTCAGAACACACAGGCTACACTAGGGCGGAGGACAAGTGTTGTGGGGTAGGCATGACAGCTGCAGTGTGCTGTCTTTAAGCCGTCTGTGTGTGCCTTAAGGGCACACTTTTAGCAGATTGGCATCTATGGGTTTTTGGTTTTTGTTTTTGTTTTTTGTTTTTGTTTTTTTTTTTTGGTACCAGGGATTGAACCCAAGGGGACATTCAACCACTGAGCCACATCTCCAGCCATTTTTTATATTTTTCTAGAGACAACTCTTGCTGAGTTGCTTTGGGCCTCACTAAATTGCTGAGGCTGGCTTTGAACTCACCATCCTCCTGCCTCAGACTTCCAAACTGCTGGGATTACATGTGCTACTATGCCCAGCTATGGGGTTTTTTAAAATTTTTTAAATTTTTTTTTAAATTTTTTGCCATTGTGAATTGTGCTGCTATAAACATGGGTATGCATGTATCACTGTAGTATGATGACTTTAATTCTATAGGATAAATACTGAGGAGTGGAATGTCTGGGTCATAAGGTGATTCAATTCCTAGTCTTTTGACAAAACTTCATACTGTTTTCCATGGTGGTTTTACTGATTTACAATCTCACCAATAGTGTAAAAGTGATACTTTTTCTCCACATCCTCTCCAGCATTTATTATTGTTTGTATTTTTGTTGGCTGTCCTTCTAACTGGAGTGAGATGAAAATCTCAGTGTGGTTTAAATTTTTTTTTGTAGTTACAGATGGACAGAATGCTTTTATTTTATTTGTATAAGATGCTAAGAATTGAATGCAGTGCCTTGCACATGCTAACCATTCTGCCACTGGACTATATAGTACCAGCCCCTCAGCATAGTTGTTTTTTAATATATAGATTTTTAATTGTTGATAGACCTTTATCTTATTTATTTATATGCAGTGCTGAGAATCAAACCAAGTGCCTTGCACATGCCAGGCAAGTGTACTACCGCTGAGCCCCAGCCCCAGCACCCCCTTCAGCATAGTTCTGATTTGCATTTCCTTATTGCTAAAGATGTTGAACTTTTTTTGTATACTTGTTGGCCATTTTATTTTTTCTTTTAAGAAGTATTTTTTAGTTCATTTGTCCATTTATTAATTGTGTCTTTTTTTCTGATTTTTTTTATTGGTTGTTCAAAACATTACAAAGCTCATGACATATCATCTTTCATACATTTGACTCAAGTGGGTTGTGAACTCCCATTTTTACCCCAAATACAAATTGCAGAATCACATCGGTTACACACTCACATTTTTACATAATGGCATATTAGTGACTGTTGTATTCTGCTACCTTTCCTATCCCCTACTATCCCCCCTCCCCTCCCCTCCCATCTTCCCTCTCTACCTCATCTCTCTACCTCATCTACCAATTCTCTCCCTTGTTTCCCCGCCCCTTTCCCCTCACAACCTCTTATATGTAATTTTGTGTAACATTGAGGGTCTCCTACCTTTTCCATACGATTTCCCTTCTTTCCCCCAACTCGTCTCTGTTTAATGTTAATCTTTTCCTCATGCTCTTCCTCCCTGTTCTGTTCTTAGTTGCTCTCTTTATATCAAAGAAGACATCTGGCATTTGTTTTTAAGGATTGGCTAGCTTCGCTTAGCATAATCTGCTCTAATGCCATCCATTTCCCTGCAAATTCCATGATTTTGTCATTTTTTAGTGCACAGTAATACTCCATTGTGTATAAATGCCACATTTTTTTATCCATTCATCTATTGAAGGGCATCTAGGTTGGTTCCACAGTCTAGCTATTGTGAATTGTGCTGCTATGATCATTGATGTGGCAGTATCCCTCTTTTAAGATCATAATATGCTCTTTTAAGATCCTCAGGGAATAGTCCGAGAAGGGTGATAGCTGGGTCAAATGGTGGATCCATTCCCAGCTTTCCCAGGAATCTCCATACTGCTTTCTAAATTGGCCTCACCAATTTGCAGTCCCACCAGCAATGTACAAGAGTACCCTTTTCCCCATATCCTCGCCAGCACTTATTGTTGTTTGACTTCATAGTGGCTGCCAATCTTACTGGAGTGAGATGGTATCTTAGGGTGGTTTTGATTTGCATTTCTCTGACTGCTAGAGATGGTGAGCATTTTTTCATGTACTTGTTGATTGATTGTATGTCCTCCTCTGAGAAGTGTCTGTTCAGGTCCTTGGCCCATTTGTTGATTGGGTTATTTGTTATCTTATTGTTTAATTTTTTGAGATCTTTGTATATTCTGGATATTAGGGCTCTATCTGAAGTGTAAGGGGTAAAAATTTGTTCCCAGGATGTAGGCTCTCTATTTACCTCTCTTATTGTTTCTCTTGCTGAGAAAAAAACTTTTTAGTTTTAAGTAAGTCCCATTTGTTTATTCTTGTTATTAACTCTTGGGCTATGGGCGTCATATTAAGGAATTTGGAGTCCGACCCCACAATATGTAGATCGGAGCCAACTTTTTCTTCTATCAGGTGCAGAGTCTCTGATTTGATATCAAGGTGTTTGATCCATTTTGAGTTAACTTTTGTGCACAGCGAGAGAAAGGGGTTCAGCTTCATTTTGTTGCATATGGATTTCCAGTTTTCCCAGCACCATTTGTTGAAGAAGCTATCCTTCCTCCATTGCATGCTTTTAGCCCCTTTATCAAATATAAGATAGTTGTAATTTTGTGGATTGGTCTCTGTGTCCTCTATTCTGTACCATTGGTCTACCTGCCTGTTTTGGTACCAGTACCATGCTGTTTTTGTTACTATTGCTCTGTAGTACAGTTTGAAATCTGGTATCCCTATACCTCCAGATTCACACTTCCTGCTTAGAATTGCTTTTGCTATTCTGGGTCTTTTATTCTTCCATATGAATTTCATGATTGCTTTATCTGTTTCTACAAGAAATGCCATTGGGATTTTGATTGGCATTGCATTAAACCTGTAGAGAACTTTGGGTAATATCGCCATTTTGATGATGTTAGTTCTGCCTATCCATGAACAGGGTACATTTTTCCATCTTCTAAGATCTTCTTCTGTCTCTCTCTTTAGTGTTCTGTAGTTTTCATTGTATAAATCTTTCACCTCTTTTGCTAGGTTGATTCCCAAGTATCTTATTGTTTTGGAGGATATTGTGAATGGAGTGGTTTTCCTCATTTCCGTTTCAGAAGTTTTGTCGCTGATATACAGAAATGCTTTTGATTTATGCGTGTTGATTTTATATCCTGCCACTTTGCTGAATTCATTTATTAACTCTAGCAGTTTCTTTGTAGACCCTTTTGGGTCTGTTAGATATATTATCATATCATCCGCAAATAGTGATAATTTAAGTTCTTCTTTTCCTATTTTTATGCCTTTAATTTCTTTTGTCTACCTAATTGCTCTGGCTAGTATTTCAAGAACTAAATTGAATAGAAGTGGTGAGAGAGGACATCCCTGTCTTGTTCCAGATTTTAGAGGGAATACCTTCAGTTTTTCTCCATTTAGGATGATGCTAGCCTGAGGCTTAGCATAGATAGCTTTTACAATGTTGAGGTAAGTTCCTGTTATCCCTAGTTTTTCTAGTGTTTTGAACATAAAGGGATGCTGTACTTTGTCGAATGCTTTTTCTGCATCTATCCAGATGATCATATGGTTCTTATCTTTAAGTCTATTGATGTGGTGAATAACATTTATTGATTTCCGTATATTGAACCAGCCTTGCATCCCAGGGATGAATCCTACTTGATCATGGTGCACGATCTTTTTGATATGTTTTTGTTCAAGCTTACAAATAAGTAAAGAGCACATGTTACCAACTTATGCCCTCACTGCCTTCCTCGAGTAAGAATTGTCCAAGCATTTTTCTGTCTCAGCTCAGCAAGACCCATTCCTCTTTCGAAGGAATGGACTGTCCCTGGCTAGGCCCTGACATTCAGTCATTTCGAGCCCAGAGATGACGGCTCCACACAGCACTGGAGTTTCTGTGTGATCAGATTTTTCAGTTTTTTTTCACATTTTTATTGGTGCTTATAGTTGTACCTTCATGGGCTTTGACATTACATATTCGTACATGCACACAGTAGAACCATATAATTTGGGCAATATCACTCCCCAGCACCTCTCCCTCCCTCCCTCCCTCCCACCCCTTAGCCCCTTTCCTCTACTGATTTTCCCTTGATTTTCATGACATCTGCACCCATCTTTCTTTTCCTTTCCCCTCTGTAGCTTCCACAGATGAGAGAAAGCATACGACCCTTGGCCTTCTGAGTTTGACTTATTTTGCTTAACATGATGGTCTCTAGTTCCATCCATTTTCCTGCAAATGCCCTAATTTCAGTTTTCTTCACAGCCTGGGAGACAGTGGTGAGCAAGAGTCGGGAGCAGGTCAGCCAGGCCTCTCTGTGAAATCTTTGAGCAGTTCTGTGCACTTGAAATTGTCACCAGCCACAGCCACACCCACCTCCTCCACCCCAGCAGCCCCACTGGGCCTGCTGCCCTCCTCCCTCACATCCTGGAGTGGAGAGCAGCCATTGCTCTGCAGCCTCGGGGCCTTTGCTCAATTGCTCCTGTCCCCAGTGAATCCTGGCCCAGCCCTCACTGCAGCCTGGGGTGGACCTTCACCTTCTGGGAGCCTGTTCCCTGCCAGTCTCTGTGACTGCCCTCCCATCTACACTCCAGGGCCCCTGGCCCTGTCTGTGCTGCAGGTTCTCCTGTTTGTCACACTGGGGTTTGTGGTCGTGAAGGGGGAGGGGCTGCTGAGCACCCACAGCAGGACCACTGTGACGGAGACCATGTGTTTGTGAAGATTGGATAAGTGAAGGAGCAAAAACTCCCCGAAGGGGAACGTTTCCTCACTGTCAGTCAAGAGTTCTAGAGACATCTTCCTTGATACGCTGGGTCGCTGTGTCCCCGTGCTGCCCGGGTATGGTCAGCCTGACGCTGAGCTGGTCAGTTGGTGTGTGGCCGTCTCCCACTGTAAGTGTGGATCCGTAGCTGGGCGTTGAGGCAGGTGTGCAGTGCACCGTGGAAGCTGCGGTGTGAAGCACTGGAGTGTAATGTGGAGTGTGTTTTGTTGCTTCATGTTCTTTAAAAGTTGTATTTTTCCACAGTTGAACTTGTATTCTCTGAATCAGTATTCACCAGTGTCTCTGAAGTCAGCGTTTGAGTGGTATTATGTTGTGGTAAATGCACTATTTTGGTCTGTTTTGTCTAGGAGGCTTATTTGAATATGTAAGTGGAGCCAACTACTTTGGGGAAACCGTGGAGTGGTGTGGCTTCGCGCTGGCCAGCTGGTCCCTCCAAGGCGGGGCGTTTGCTCTCTTCACCTTCTGTATCTTACTGGCCAGAGCAAATAATCATCACCAGTAAGTCTGAAAACACTTATACCATCTTTCATTTGTTCTTTGATCTTAGTGTAAAAATTTAAGGTTGGAGTCCCAGTGTGTGCCTTGCTTTAGCTAACCACGGATAAAACCACGCACAACCACAGGAACCATGCCTGCTGTGTGGCTCAGCATGAGGAACAGTTCCTCATCAGCGCAGCTGTTTTCTCTACTACATTCATAGCTTCTTTGAGCTTGTGGTGCTGGAATCCATGGTCAAGTTCAATGCTAAACAGGTGATTCAGAGATCTAAGGTGGAAACACAGATTAAAATCAAGAATGTGGGCAGACAACAACATGTTTACAAAAGACTCATCTAGTCCCACAGCCTGTGTTCATCAGTGGAAGGCTTGGTCCAGTGTTACTAAATACACCTAGCAAAGTCTTAGAAAATGAGCAAAACAGAGCCGGTTCCAGGTCACATCAGTGACAGGGAGCAGCTAGCCTGGTGCCCATTCTGCGGCTCTAGGGTGCCCAGGGCCAGGGACCTCCCAGGGCCCCGCTTGTGGCCGTCATCACCTCCAGGGGAACAGGCTGTTCTTCACATTCGCAATATTTGGTATGAAAAAGCAAATAAAGGTTTGTTTCTTACAATAAAAACTAATGAAATAACACTGACACTTTTTAAGATTGGATCAGGGGAAGATTGAACAAGAGCTTGCCATGTCTGTCATAAGGAAGTTTTTTCAGAGGAAGATGGAGCAGGAGAATCTTTCTCCATATTTGAATATGAAGCCAATAGAAATGGAAAATAAATAATCCCACTCCCCAGATGAAAACTTCTTTTAATGAAAACCCAAAGGTGTTCTTTTTAGAGTCCTATGTTGCAAAAGGACTCTTTGTCATTCATTTGCTGTTTAAATTCCTATCAGTGTGAAATCATTTTTAAAATCCTAAAAATTTAATCAGTTTTTTATGTTCAGAAATGTTGGGCTCATTAGCTAAGGACAAAATAAAAGCTATCCTTTTAAAAACAATCCAATAAGCTCAACTAATTAAACCATCAAATTGATTTCAAAAGAAAGCACTCCATGGAGCTATTTCTTGTACTATATTTATTGTAATGTTCTGGAAACAATATTGGATGACAGTGAAATTTTAACTATGACAACTGGTATTTAAATTCATAAATATTGTGTTGACAGTCAATTTGTAGGTCAGGAACACTGGATCAGCTGTGGTGGGTTGCTGACAAATACTCTCACTTTAGGGTGAAACTTAAAGGAATTCTAAGGAAGTGGTTATCTCTTTCCCCAGCCTGGAGCAGCTATGCTTAGCAGAGGGCTGTGCAGATGGCCACCATCTGCAGCTTTCTGTGACATGGTGGGCTTGGTACAGGCAGGTCATTTTGCTTGAACTTGAGGCCAGCCACGAATAACCCTACTGAAGTTAAAAAAAAATGCTAATCTATGTGTTATATTTAATGTCACTTTAAAAAACTAATTCAGTACATCTTTGAGACTCTATGGATGATGGGGTGATGCTTTAGAAAAAACAAGGGCAGACAACAACATATTTACAAAAGGCTCACCTAATCCCACAGCCTCCCTTCATCAGATTCAAATGCAGGAAGCACGGTTTGTGAAGCCTGAAAAACATTTGCTAATCACTCAGTGACCTCAGAGCTAAGCCCACCCAGGAAGACATGGGAGAGAAATTGGGAGCACTGAACTGGGAGTCATGAAAACAAGAACTGCTCTCAAGAATAATTTGAAGAATGATGTCAGGTTTAGCATAATCCAAAAATAATGAGCAGTCCCCAGCCCCACAAAAAATAAATAATGTAGCGGGTGGGCATCCCTTGGTTAGGTGGCCTATTTGGGTTTCAACGCAAAGGCCATGGAACATTAGTTGAGACTAAAAGTAATGAATTCAAGGCAGAGATCAAAGTCAGCCCTGTTCAGGGTCCTGTAAGTCACCAGGTAATGCTAGGCAAAGAAAAAGAAAAAGAAGTCATGCTCTTTGTCACTTTTAAAAAATCTCTACATGGTCACATTTTATAAGCCTTAACATGTGACCTCACCTAACAAAGCCTGTCTTACTCCTGTTTGGTGGTTTCTGTGAAGTGCATCCCAGCTGACTGGCAGCAAAGCTGCTGTGACCTCTCAGGGCCACTTTGGCCTCTGGAGGAGCCCGGCCTGCGGCAGCATGGGGGAGGCAGTCTTCACAGCTTCAGCTGGGGGCAGGGATGCTGGCGTTGGTGACTTGGTGACTTGGTGCTGTTTGTCTCTGGTAACACATGCTGTCCTGTTTGCCCTGCCTTTGCCCTTTGAGGGCCACTGTGTCACCTTCCGTACTCAACTTTTCTGGGAGTGCCCTGTGCAGGCATCTCATGGTGCGGCTCTTAGGAACGTGGTGAATGGCTGGACCCCTGCAGACCTGTTGGGGCCTTCAGTCAATGACAGGTGCGTTGTCCGGGATGTGCTTCCTCATATTTGCCACTTTGTTATTCACGGCCTCATTGAAAAGCGGACACCTCATCATCCAGGGTCATCATCAAGGTCATCACTGACCTATACAGCTGGAAAGGCTGTTGTCACTGGGCCTCCTGCCAAGGAGGTGACACTTGTTCTATTGGGGACTGACCAACGTCTCGGAATTGTTCTTATCTTGTGCCTTTTGGATACATGGACCAGCATGGGAAAGTAAATGTGGCAGTCGGACATGTTGAAGTCTATCTTTGTGGGTTACAGGGTTCAATTTGTGTAAACTGGCAGGATTCTGCTGGGTCATTTCAGGCCATTGTCTTCATGTGTTTCTGCCACATTAACAAAAAGCTAAATGCTTCCCATTAATAGGTGGCAGAGAGACCTGTGTGGGGGAATGTGAGGTTGGGGGTGGTTCTTTGGCCCAGGCCTACTGAGCTGACCCCACTTGCTGATTTTGAGGGGAACTTGCCTGAGACCCCTCTGGCCCTGCCTGGCTCCAGTGGGATAAGCCACATTCCTCAGCAAATAGCCTTCTGTGCGGGAGACACAAGGGCCCTAGAGACTCCTCGCTGATGATGAGAAGAGCACGGTTACCCTGGAGGGGGACTTTTGTGACCTTTCCACAGACCAGATTCCAGGACTCAAGCACAGCCCCTCAGCCACAAAAATCTATGAAGCAAGTTCCAGTTAGAACCCATCAGCAGGGCCAAGGTGCCCCAGAGTGGTCTTGGATCTTTAGCATGCCATTGTGACACTAAAATCTGCCCATTGTGAGTGAAACTGCAGTGGGGACTGGGGACACCAGGGGCAGTCCAGCTGTCAGTCAGAAGTCAAGAGGTGGGCTTGGGCGGAGCTGTCTGGAAACTTCCCGGACCCTCTGTGAACTGGAGGTCACGAGAGGTGCCTCACCCGTCCACCAGAGGACCCACCCTCCTTTCTCCCTTGAGTGTTCCTGTTTTCCTTTTCCTTTCCCTGCTGACGGACACCTCCCTGCAACTCTGCAACCTAGCAACACCATCATGATTTTGGCTGCATATGGGAACTCCTTTCTCTGATAATGTCTCTATTTTGACGGGGAAAAAAAACATATTTTTTTTAGATGAGGGTCTTGCTGTTGCCAGGCTGGGCTCAGACTCCTGTGCTCAGGGATCCTCTTCTTCAAACTCTGAATCCTGGGACTATGAGCACACATCACCACATCCAGCCTTACATCATGTTTAATCCTTATTCCATCTGTTTATTTGCTAGCCTTCCCAACTGGCTTTTACTTCCAAATGAATGAGTATGCCTGTGTTGATAAAATTTATATCAAAACTTGAAATATTGTTTGTTTTGAGCACAGGGTTAGTTACAGACCACACCAATTCCCTTTTCCCAGTTTATCCTGAGTCCTTCCTAAGAGCTGCCCAAGAACCTGGCACTGGCTGGCTACCCTCTCGTTAGACCTGGTGTCAAGGTCACCTGAAAGGACAACCGTGCATCTGCCCCAAGTCCATGCACTGTCCTGGGAGCAGACAGGCAGTACCGGTATGCTGGTCAGTTCCTTCCCAGTGGAAAGATTAATTGCACAAGTCACCTCTGGACCACTTCAGATATGTGTAATTTTTCATGATACTGATAAAACTAAACTGTATTTGAAATGCCAAGGTCCTTATTATGATTTTTTAAGTCTCAATATTTCTTAATAATGAAAGATATTGCTTTTACTAGTTGTGAAACGTTTAAGGGACCAAATGATGTTCCTTTTCTTTTTTCTTATTTTAGGTGGTATCTCGAGAAGTTTGAAGATTATCCAAAGTTCAGAAAAATTATAATCCCATTTTTGCTTTGAATATGTTGTCAATGAAATCATCTTCAACTGGAAGTTCTCAGTGATGTTTTTCTGGGGACCTTATAAATGAGCATCTCTTTAATTTCCCTGCTTTTTTGTTGTTTTTAAGATATGCTGGTTTTTTTCCTCATACCCTTGTGATCTGCCTAATTATAAGCTAATCAAACTGAAATCCAAGTTGAAGGATCGGGCTGCGTTCCAGCTCAGGACTTCTGAACTACTGCTGATAACTGCTCAGTCACTGCTTTCCCTCTTTGGGCTTAATGTGTGTAAGGCCAGAATGTGCAGCTGACTTTGATGGCTTCTCAGGAGCAGCAGGTTTCACTGTCCCTTCTGCAGCTCCCTATGTTGATGGGTTCAAGGTCGGGGGCAGTGTGGACTGACCCTCCCCAGCCCCTCTCCAAGGGGAAATGCTGTCTGCACACTTAGACCCGAGAGGCCCGCCGGTGGGGACAGCAGCGGTTCGAGGACAGCAGGGAGCTAGGCCACTAAGGCTGCGCCCTGGCATCTGGCACTTGTTCCAGCCCAGCTACAGCAGCGCAGGGCGGTTCAGGGGCTGCAGCACAAGAGCAAATGGAGGCGAAAGTGGGCGGGGGGCAGCCTTGCACACTGCCCCGGTGCCTCCAGCGTGCTGCATGGCTCTTTTCTTCCTTTAGTCTGGAAAGAACTGGAATTTTCTAAGGCCCTTTTTTCCTTGCATCTCTTAATGTAACAACAAAATCTTGAAACGATTTAAGTTAGAGGTGTCAACTGCCTAAGTACAGATTTTGACGCGACTGTGATAATCCATGAACACGGCAGGAAGGTCCCTCCCGCTGGATGCTTCAGCCTCACTGACGCAGAGGCCAGTGCGACTGGAGGATGTGGTGCTGATGAGGCTCTTTTGCCCGGTGGCTGGTGCTGGTCGGCTCAGCTGGCCTTCAGCGCTGCGCTCCCTTCTCGGCATCCCCACAGAAAGCGCTTCCTCTGCGCGGTGGGTGGTAGTCCCTCGTGTTCTAGAATCGACAGAAAACTATATGGTGTGGCTGTTTCACTGTAACAAAAGCAGTGTTTTTGCAGGGGGATTTCGTTGTTAAACTTTGCCCTTTTTCTGTCCCAATAATTGCGTGAAATCCTAAAGCAATAAATATTCTGGATATCCTCAGGAACACTGGAATGTGAGCTAGTCTTCATTGGTCCCGGCAGGTGTGGGCGGGTGTGTCCGTGAGGTGCACCTGGTGGGCGAAGGTGCTTGGCTGAGACCCAGAGGGGCTCGCTGTTAGGTTTACTCGGTTGGAGCTTCCCCGCCCCCTGGGTACCGGATCCAGAGGTGATCTACCCTGAGCTACGTGCCCGGCCCTTTCTGCTTTTTACTTGGAGAAGGGAGCTTGCGAAGGCACCCAGGCGGCCTGGAGCTTGCAGTCCTCCTTTCTTGGCCTTCTGAGTAGTTGGGTTGACAGGTAGGCACAGGGATGTCTCTTTTATTGAATGACTTGTGGGTGCAAAAGTCTAGGTTAGCTACGGGCTGGATGCTGCCGCCCCGCTCCCCAGACCCAGTAGGTGAATGATTAACTCAGGAAGAAATCCTGTCCTGTCTTACATGTCACTGCCCGCTTTTTCCTAAAATTGCAGCTTGCATCATTAAGGAGATGAGTAAAGTCCAGTTGTGTGTGGTAGACTTCGTCGTTAGTCTGGAGGATCGCGTTGGTTTCAGCCCTGAAATCTGCCGCCTCTGTTTCCTGGTGCCAGGTGGGCCTTCCCTCTCCGCCGCTGAGCTTCGTGCCCAGGGCTGTGGAACGGCATCATTCAACAAAAGCACGTCCTGGTGCATTTTTGTTAAGGTTTTATTGTTACACATTTGATTTTGTTTCCTGTGAATGAGATTTGATCAGTGGTACTTTTTTTTTTTTTTAGGATAAACTAAAGCTAATATATTTGTTAGCTCTGCTACTGAAATTATATAGTCCATTTTTCCTTTCATTTTTCTATTTCTCAGGATTTCCAGTGTTGCCATCATAATCATTCACAGATATATTGATCATGTTTTGCAACATCTGAAACTGTTAGTTTCCCTGTCATTTGCTTCTGCTGATGAAAACTTGGAGAACAATATTGAATATTAGATGGATTGTCAAGATTCTTATGTGATTTCACCAGGAGTGTCTTTTTTGAGATTATTGTTTTGAGCATTCTTATTTTAGGATGATTATAAAATCTTGTTTCTACTTTAACCATTGGTGTCTTGTCTTTGCCCTGTGTGTGTGTGTGTGTGTGTGTGTGTGGTGCTGGGGACCCAACCCAGGGCCTTGTGCATGTGAGGCAAGCTCTTTACCAACTGAGCTATATCCTCAGCCCTCTTTGCCTCTTTTTCTTTTTTTTTTTTTTTTTTTAATAAAAAATGATTATTTCTTTCAAGATTTTCAGACGCCCTCCATGCAGACCAGAAATGTGGATGAGGGCAATGGAAAACTGGAGCGTGTCTATTTTGTCGTCTAATCTAGCGGATTATTTTCTCTTTCGATTTTCAGAGTTGCCCTGTTCTTTTAGTCTAGGCTAACCATATTAAGGCAATTGCCTCTGCATGTCTTATTTTTTTCAGTTTCTGCTTTCTCTTCATCACGGTCCTAATTTGGGATGGGTGCTTCTGTTCCACCCAGAACTGCTCTGAAGGGGTACTGCATTTGTTCTGGTTTTGAGGTTTGTATTTGTTTTTCTTAGGAATCACATTTTTTTTGTTTGTTTTGAGACTGTGTATTTCTTATAAGTAATACTGTATTTCCTAAAGTTCAATAATGTGCTTATAGTTCTTGCCCTAAGTAATGTCCAGTTTTACTTGTTAAATTTTCTTTGAGCCATAAGTTTTCTCAGGATAATAACTTCAGAACTATTATTATTATTTTTTTTTACCTTTTACCCATCGGGGGATTTTATTTAGGTTTTTTTTTGTTCTTTGTTTTCTCATGTGCAAATGGAGTAGAGATTATTTTCTGTAAATATTCTTCTTTGTGGGTTTTGAATTTTCCTTTATTCCTTAAAGAATAGTCACATTTTATTGGGCCTATTTTCAAATGTGGGCTCAACTAACTACCAAATTGGTGATCTAGGAGAATTCACTTCTCCAATGTCAATTTCTTTATGTAATGAAAAAATTAAAACCTCTGAATAGTTTTAATGTTTAATGTCCTTAGACTAATGCCTGACATACCATAAGATCCTAATAAATGCTGATTTTTCTGTATTAAGACTATTCATATTAATTATACTCTTTTGCCAAATTAGGAATCAGCCCTGACTGTGACTTATCTATGCCATGGCATAATTTAGGTTCGAGGGTGAGGATAGTAAAAATACAGCATTTACTATTTAAAAAAAAAAAAAAGTAGTCACATTTTATAACAATGACACAACCCACTTAAGTGTGTACTGTTTGTTCTTGTTTATTAATCCAGACATATTTTTTAAAATTCTCTACAGTCTTATTTTTCCTCCACATCTGATTTTCCTTGCATTTCTAATGCTTTCTGTTTTATGATTTGAAGCTGTTGCTTTGCAAAACTTCCTACCTGATACATTATAACTGTTATCAACTCAAAATCATCTTCCTGTTCAATGTATCATGGCTTGAATTCTACATTGATAAGAATATTGCCATACTTCTTTTTTTGATAGGCAAATTCAGCTGGTATTCATCTGATATTTCCTTGCTTGTCTTGGAAGTTTTTAAATGTCTTTTGTTTTCGTTGTCTCTAATAAAATAATAAATGAACTTTGCAATTTAATAAGTTAGCTCAAATTCTTTGACTAATCACTATTCTTTTATCTTGTTTTCTTTTTTTTTTAATTGTTTGAAACTCCTTTTGTTTACTATCTAATAATTATTTGGAAAGGAGACTTCCTTTAAAAAAACAAACCTCATAGTACTGGCTCTTATATTTTTAGAGGTACCCTTGAGAGCTTCCAGTTCAATATGATGAACTCAGTATATGCTCTTACTCCCCTCTCCTCATCTGACCCCTGTTAAAATCACTACAAAAGATTTAAAGAGGGGTTGTGGCTCAGTGGTAGAGCACTTGCCTGGCATGTGTGAGGCACAGGGTTCAATTCTCAGCACCACATATAAATAAATGAATAAATAAAATAAAGGTCTATGGACAACTAGAAAAATACATATTAAAAATGCCAATGATATGTTCCTGATTTAATTATTTTAAAAAAAAAAGAATTAAAGAGCAGGGAGACAGTCCTTAAAGAGAAAGAGAGTGCCCCCTGCCATTGAGCCCCAGCACAGGTGGGCTGGGGACTGACAGAGCTGGGCAGAGGACCAGGGAGGCTGTGGGCCTGCTAGCATGGGAGGTCCTACCTGGGCTGACAGGGACGGGAGGGAAATGGCATCTCAGAACACAGGCCTGTCGGGTGTCAGTTCCTGCTTCCCACAAAGAACAGGTCGTTGGGGTGAACACTAGTCAGTGCCTGGGAAAGCTGCTCTTTCCAGACCCCTAAAGAATGCAGGAAGAGAGGAAACGGAGAGGGGAGCTGGCCACTCCCTTTATCTCCAATCTTCAGGTGAGGATTATAAAGGTGACTTAATAACAGCAGAGTGGACTTGGTGGTAAAGGAATGTACTCATAAAACATCTGGAAAACTCCACCTGCAGAGTGGGCAGGTACCCCAGCCCATATATCCTCCCTGTTGGAGGCTCAGGGTGGCCCTCCATTGATTCCGCCTGCTGCCCGCCAGGAGCAGATGAGTAAGGGAACATCCAAACCCTCTCCACTGAGTGCTCTCAGTTCTTTCCTACGGGTTGGAAAACAGTAGCTGGGGCCTTTGCATCTCTGGGGTTGAAAACATATGAAGCCCAGAAATTAGCTATAACCTCATTCCCAGGAGAGAGCAAGGAGGGCAGGGGCCAGCAGGTCTTTCCAGCAAGGACTAGAGGTTGGCATCCCGGGGAGAAATAGTCTCTACGCTGGTCTTCAAGGACCATGCTCCATAATGTCTGGTTACCTTCTGCCTCACACTTCAGGGAAGCTTAGGGTCACGTGGTCCCCCTGCTCACCTTTTCTCATGAATTGTGACCAAGAATCACTGGATAATTCCAAAGTTAACCTCAAGAAAGAAAAATGAATGCCTCTAGTAAAAAAACATCACCTCAAGAACAAAAGGGATGTTTTGAGCATCAATGGATGAGTGGCAAATTGTCACAAACCGTGGGACATCATGCACTGGAGTACTACTCAGCATTGGAATTTATGTTTATAAATCATCTGATGAGGGTTTTGCATCCACAACATGCGAAGTACTCGCAAAATTCAATGATATAAAATATGAAAACAATTCTTTAAAATGACAGAAAATCTGAACAGATACTTCACCAAAGAAAGGTACAAATGGCAAATAAGTCTGTGCCAAGATGCTTTAAGTCGTTAGGGAAATGCCAATCAAATTATGAGATTTGACCAACCTTTCTAAAAGTTAGAATCTACAAAAATTCATACTAAAAGTAAACTGAGGCACAGTAGAAATTTAAAGAGCTTGAGGAAACAGTCCACAAATTGGGCAGCACCCAACCAGAAGTGGATCGTGAGCCCCGCAGAGGGCACCAAGATAAAGGTGTTCATAGGACTGGCAGATGGAGAGCACCTGCTTGGCCACCGGCGTGCACTGGCCGGCTGCTTCTGAGTGGCTGGGCTTAAGTTCCACTCTTGCTTGACATGGGCGTTCACAAGAAAAAGCTCACATTAAATGTTCCTTATGTTTGCAAATCCAGCAGGGCTGAGGTCACTCAGGGTGGTCTGGCCGGCTTTGTCTTTCCAAGGGTTCCTCAAATCAGATCTCCACTTTAACTTACTTTACAATTGTAAATGTAATAGATAACACCCAAATATGAACATTTTCCCCATAATACTCATAGCCAAAACAAGTTACTTAACTTTCCTCTTAAGAGTTACACTGACTTCATACCCCTAACGGTGGATCTGCTCAATGAAAGGTTCATGCCTGACTTACCCGAAGCAAACATGGCTGACTAACAGTGAACTTTTACTAGAAATTTATCCTTATAGGGGTCTCCCTTATGCACAGTTTTGCTTTCTGCAGTTTTAGTTATACCCTGGTCAACCAGGAGTTGAAAATATTAAGGGGAAAATTATGGAAATCATTCATAAGTTTCAAATTGCACCTAATGAAGTCTTGACTTGCCTCACCCAGGATGCTGATCATCTGTGTGTCCAGGGTATCCACACTGTATACCCTACAAGCCTTTAGTCACTCTAGCCATCTCAGTTATCAGATTGATCGTCAGGGTATGGCAATTCTTGCATGTGTCCAATAAACCTTTTTTTACTTAACATTGGCCCCCCAAGTAAAGATCAGTGATACTGGCAATTCTATTATAATTTTTGTATTACATATTGGTTATTGTTATTAATTTCTTTGTGTTTAATTTCTAAATTAAACCCTGTCATAGGTATGTATGTATAGGAGGAAACATACAATATATATATTGGCATGCACTGCGGGGTCTTGTAAGACATCTCCTATAGAGAAGAGGGGATGACTGTAGTTTTTTTTAATTTAAAAAAAAAAAAAAAGGTTGTCCAAAAACTAGTTTCATTTTACAAAGATGCTTCTTTCCCAAATTATAGTAAAAGTGACTCAAGCAGTTTTCAATTTAATTTTCTGCCACATGCCTTAGCATTCCTTCGGAATCACAGAACAGTGTTTGCAGAGTGTGTGGGGGTAATGCCAGTCCGAGGCTAATGAGCAGGTACATATTCAACAACAGCAGAAGGCTGGAGCCGGCAGGTTAATGGTTTCACACTAAGTATTTACATAGACACAATTCATTAACATAAAAAAAAACAGAAGTCTGGAGGCCGCTTCATTCAATGTTCAAAGGGTTATTCATTCCCATTTTCTCTAAGCAAATCCTTTTATAAAATCTTATGTTAGACTCTGGCGTTTTCCCAAGGCATGGCCTGAACCGCGAGCCCCGCCACAAGGGCGGCTTAGCCTGGCCTTCATGGCTCACGCTGCATTTCTCCTGGACCTCGCTGCCCCCAGCCAGGGCCTACTGCGAGTAGTAGGCCATCTGTCTACCAGAAGCCCTCCCTGAGACCTGATAGGGAACCTGGGATAGAGCCAGCGTCCCAAACACATGTGAACAACAGAAAGTTGCCCACACTGCTTCTTGCTTAGGCCTGGTGCTTTGCTGAAAGCCCTACAGGGAAACAGAGCCAGGTCTGGGCCCCGAGATGGCTGCATGAGTGTCCTGTAGGAAGGAGGGGCTAAGGAGCACCTGACTGTCCCTGCCCCTGGCTAACGGTCACTCACATCTGTCCAGCCAAACATAGCTGGTCTGTGAACTTTCAGTCCGGGACAGTCCTGTAACTGTCTCCTTAAAAGGGAATTAGTGAGTGTACAAGGGAGCACCCTGGGGCAGAAGTTCAAGGTTGCCAGGGAAATCACAGCTCGAGATCCTGCAGCTTAAACCAGATCCGTCATCTGGGGTCCATCCAGCCTCCTCTGCCCCCAGACCAGGTCCCTGTCTCAGTCTATGTGCATTCGGAAACAAAAGACCACATAACAGAGGGTTTATTAATGACAGAAAGTAGCTCTTCTAGCTCTCGAGGTGGGAAGGCCAAAACTAAGTCTGTCAGCAGTCTGTCAGTCTCTGCAGAAGGTCCTCCCGAGTGATAGTGGGCACCTTCTCAGTGAGTCACATGGTAGAAGGGAGGATGTCTCTTGGCCTTTTATGAGGACACTAGTTCCACCTAAAAGGACCCTGCCCTCCCAACCTGGTCACCTCCCAAAGGCACCTGCCCCCCCCCAAGCTCTTGCTGAGGGGGCCTAAGTTTTAACATCTGCATTTGGGGACACACACATGCTGGAACAGCAGGACAGCTGTCTGTTTTTCCCAGCTGAATATGTGTCCCCCATGCCTACCATAGCCAGCTCTTTTCTAAAAAATTATCACGGGAACCCTGGCCAATCCACCCCAGCATGCCTCTGGACAAGCTGCTGCTGAACACCCGGACAGCCCTGCACGGGCCCCAGGGCTTGACATCTCTGAGTGGTCAGGCCAGGAGCCCTTCTGCAGCCCCTCCTGGGTCCTGGATCCCAGGGGTTTCCTGCCTCCAGGAGCCCAGCCCACAGAATGTGCCCTCCCACCTGCACCTCAGCTTCTCACGGAGTCCCCTGCCCCGCCATCTGCAGGCCCCTGTGGCTACTGCTTTCTCACACTGAGTCCCCCCTCGGCCTGTCCTGGCTAGAGACAGAATTGCCCTGCAGGGCTGTCCCCTCAGTTGGGATACCAGCAAAGCCCCTGCCACATGGTCCCTTCCACTTCTCTCCCCTCTTCCCTGCCCAGGACAAGAGAGTTCAGGGCAAAGTCTGCCCCCTGTGCCTGCCTTCACTCCACTGTACCCCAGGACTGCAGGGACAGGCTTCTCTCTCCTCTCATGCCTAGCTGGACTTCTTTCTGATGTCCTCTGACTTCAGCCTCTTGTTGGACAGGGTACAGGAGAGAGGGACTGGCCTAGCAGGCATGGGTTTAAGTCAGACAGTATTTCAGAAATTGTCATCCTGCTCCTTGCTGGTTTTAAACCAAAGTGCCTTCCAAAGCCCCAGTTCCCCCTTCCTTTACTGACTCAAAATCCCCTCAGCACTCTCCGGGGAACAATGCAAAGCCTCTGCCACTTGACTGGGCGGCCGTTGGCATTCTCCTGGCACAGACTTCCAAGATACCCAGCACTGCTCCTCTTCCTCCCTGATACCTGTTCTCAAACCACCTCCTTCCTGGCCTGCTCCCTCGGAGAGCGCCACACAAGACCCCTGTCACCTGCTATCTGCAGAACTCGGGACCCGGCAGAACATTTCTCCCCTTTCCTCCTGTGTCGCAGGAAGACTGGCTGGCAGCTGCCTTGTCCAGAGCTCAGATCCAAAAGAACATAGTGTTGGACCTCTCCTTGCACTAAGATTCTCCATGGCCAATGGCACGTGTGAACACTGTATTTCCAAGCACAGTGCTGGCCCACAAACAGCCCCTGCCCAAGTTAGGTGACAGTAAGAGACTACTAAAAAGGTGACCCAAATCAAAATGAGGCCAAGAGGGTTGAACCAGATGTCTGGTCCAACCATCACCTCCTCCCCTGGCCACTGCTGTGAGCAAGCCTCCCCACCTGATATCCATCTGGCACATTCCAGGCCCTCTCTACACCATAGAGCCCTGGAACATAAGAAGCTGCCTCCAAGTTCTCTTCCCTGCAGTGTGCAGCAAGCGGGGCTTCATTGTAGGACACCCCTTCTCAACTCCTCCAGTGACTTCCAACTCCAGTGGATCCAGGCTGGGATTCAATCCTGGATTCCAGGGTCTCGCAGCTTAGATATGTGTTAGCTTTCCATTACTGTAACAAATTTGAGATCATCAGCTTATAAAGAGGAAAGGTTTTATTTTGGCTCACAGTTTCAGAGGTGCTACTCCATGACCAAGTGGACCCATTGCTTTTAGGTTTCTGTTGGGGGATGGGAGCAGCACAGCAGGAGCAGGAAGAGTCAGGAAAGCAGAAAGGGGCCAGGGCCTCCACCCCCTCCAGGGCACACCTGATGACCAGAATGTCCACCATCACCATCTGTTAGAGCACCAAGCTGGGACTAAGCCTTGAACACATGGGCCTTTGGAAGCCATTTAAGATAGTGCATATTGGGACCACCAAGTCCATCCATAGCCCCTGCCTGTTGGGCAGGCCCCTCTCGCCATTACAGACCAGAGGAGAGAAAGGCTGCAGGGACTGGATGTGGAATGGGTCTGCCATCCTGGGTAGCTGTGGTCAGCAGGCAGCAGCCCTCTCCCCTGGCCACTTATAGAGTGGCTCCTGCTGACCAAGCCCTCCATGATACCTGCTTGCAACCTGTGCTCTGAGCTCTGCCGTCACTGCTGGGAGCCAGAGAAGGGACTTTGAGCTCTGAAAGACACTTGAATCAAGCCTTCACAAATTCAGATTCTAAAAGCAATGAAATCCAGTAGTTCAGAAATCCAGGTAGATTTTAGAACAACTGGGAGGTGGGTAAAGAAGACATCAGATATGGTGCAAATAAGAAAGTGAATTCTTCAGAGAAAAATTCACCTCTTATTTTTTCTGGAGGTGTTGGGGACTGTTTTGAATCATCCTTTGAGGCCATGATTCTCAGTACTTTGACCCCAATAATCACCAGACCAAGCACCCTGCTGTGCTGCCTGGCCACTCTCCTGCAGCTGCCCATGCCCAAGCACTCTGATTAGAGGCTCTTCCATCCTGCAAGAATGCGGACACTCATGGTCCTGGAGCCACTCCGTCTCTAGCGTCCAGCCTCCCACTGGGCTGCTCACCCAGTTCCCAGTACTGGCTGCACCTCCTCACCCTGCTCCTCACTGGGGCTCAAGACTCAGACCCAAACACTTCTGCCACCAGGCAACGCCTCATTCTTCCCCCATGTCCCAGCCTGCCCAGGGGTTCAAAGTTTCAGGGGCACCGATGAGCCATGAATGAGAGGAATCTTCTCTCCACCTCTCCCATTCCCAGCCTAAGCCCCCAACTTAGTGCAGAATGCTGGCCCAATGCCCAATGCAGCGATAGTGTGGCAGTGTGCTTTGTTTGTAAGCCACAATTGATACAATTGATCAGGGATAGAAAGCTTTTCAGATCAGCCAAGACGTGCCTGACCCACGCGTCAGGGCACGATGTCAGCTTCTGGAAGAACCAGACTACTTCCTCATAAGACTGCATCTTGTCTATCTGCTCTCACTCCTGGGGCAGTACAGACTCTAGCACATTGTCCTAGCTGTCTTAGGTCATTTCAAAAGCTGACTTGTCAGAAGAAAATGAATGGAACTGCCAAGTCAGCAAAATAGTTGATTTGAACTTGTAGGGATAGAATCTAATGAGCCCTATCAGTCCACTGCAAACCAGTTTAGGAACTGTGGGAGCAGACCACTCCCCATTTTTTTGGGTCGTTTTTTTTTTTTTTAATGACATTCTCCACTTTTCTCTGAAAGACAGAGAACTGAAAATTCATATCTATGTCACTGCTGACTAGCAGGATTCCGGGACATCTTTCAGAATGCTTGCCTTTCATTTGCAAAAGCCTCATCTCTGTCAAAAACAATGCAGACGAAATATTGTATGTTACTTCTTCAAGCCCTGATTCTCCTAAAGTAGTCAGTTTTTCCATAACATGAAAATACATCCAGTGGAGAAATAGAAATGCCTTTCAGCATTGGGTGTTCTCTGCGTGACTGTGGGCACGGGGACAGGTGTCTGCTGCAGAGATATGAAGGATCAACTCTTTTTTCCTGCAGTTCTCAGTTCCTTCTTCAGGACAGTGCTCCTCAGAGCAGACAATTCTAGGCGTCCATGACAAGGCAGAGACTGAAGCAACTCAAGGGCCACCGTCAAGCTGGCCACGGGAGCTCCTGGCTGTTGTGCTATGATTTGCAGCTGTGGGCAGTCCCTGCTGTGCCCACATCAGTTCTTCCTTGCCAGTGCAGCTGTAAGCTCCTCGAGGTGGGGCATAAGCCACTGGTCTTTGCATCCCTCACTGAAGTGTCACCTTAAGGTACATGTTATTTCCTCTGTCTTAATACATACTGTACAGACACTAAATTTAACCGCTTCCGTTTAAGAGGTTTAAAACAAGTTGGTTCTCTCAATGAGATATTGATTCCCTTGCTTTCTTAAAATTTAGCTGATCTGGCCTAAAGTACATTTGAGAGGCAGGACTGAAAATATCTCCAGCTAATTAGTGTCTAGCTCACTGCAAAGTATTCAACAGCTGGGGCTGACTATTTTCCCCATTTCAAAACTGTAAAATCTGTTCTCAAAGACTGCATGTAGCTGGGAAAACACCATTCCCAACGCAGATCCTCTGGGAGGGCATCAATCACTCCTATTATTCTATCATCGATTGTGCTGCCTCATTGAAAGCATCTAAAAAAGGAAATGAGGCTTGGCATTAGTCTCCTTCCCTGTCAATTGTGAAAGATGTGTTAAGGGAATATCTGGCCCAATCAGTCTAGAACTATTTCTCCCATAACAATAAACCTGTTCTTTTTACTTGGAATAGGAAACATCTCCAGTAAACCCATGGTAGGGGGGTGGGGAAAAGCGGAACTGAGAGGCAAGCACATGAAAGATGCTCAGTGTCACAGGTCACTAGGAAGTGCGAACTGAAGCAACAAGGAGATTTCACAATACACCTGTAAAAACACAGCGACTGCAAAGACTGCTGGTGAGGATGTGGAGTAGTGGAAATTTCATTTACAGCTGTCAGAATGCACAATGGTAAAGCCATGTGAGAAGACATTCTGGCAATTCTTTAATTACAAAACTAAACATAGTCTTATCAGTTGATCCAACAGTGAGCTTTTAGGTTTACACAAAGGAGTTGAAAACATATTCACATAAAAACCTGCAAACTCTCAAAATTGGCAACAAGGGAAAGCAAGGGGAACATGCTCCAATACAACAGAGGTGGGCGAAGAGACTGTAATACCTCCATACAACAGAGATACTAAGCTAGGAAAAGGCAAGCAAGAACTAAGTGCAAATGCTAAGTGAAAGAAACCAATCTGAAAAGGCTGCCTACTGTACATATGGTCAGAACTGTGTGATGTTCTTTATTATTTTTATTTTTTATTTTTTTGGTACCAGGGATTGAACTCAGGGGCCAAGTGACCCCTGAGCTACATCCCAGCCCTATTTTGTATTTTATTTAGAGACAGGGTCTCACTGAGTTGCTCAGTGCCTTGCTGTTGCTGAAGCTGGCTTTGAACTTGCGATCTTCCTACCTGAGCCTCCTGAGCCACTGGGATTACAGGCATATGCTACCACACCCAGTCTCTGTTCTTGGGGAGTCACTAGCAAATCAGGGATATAGGAATTTGTATATAATAAAATAAGGAAGAAATCTCCAGAGTCACAGCAGCTGCCAACGCCGGGCCAGAAGCACCAGCCAGTGAGGTTCCTCCCTGAGCAAAGTGGAGGGATAAAGGAATTAAAGGAACCCATTTTTTAAGAATCCTGAGGCATGTTGGAGGGGAGCATTTAGAGATCAAAGACATTGCACAATTAAACTGAAAGGTGTGCTGCACATATCCTTGTGCAGGACAGAAACCACCATGTCCCCAGGCAGCATGCAGAGGTCAAAGGATGGAAGCATTGTGCAGCTGCAACACAGGGGCCAGCCGCAGAGGGAGCCCACTCCTGCATGACATAGAGTGTGCTTAAGTGACCAAGGGGAAATTAAACTTGGAGAGAGTTTTACACAGGAGACAACTAGTCATGGAAACCCACGCAACTCTCCCCCTCCCCCTCCAATCCAGCTGCTCGCAGGACCAGCTGAGAGAGACACATCTGGCTGTGAATTCGAAAGGCAGGGGAGGGAGGGAGTTTGGAGACTGAACCCAAGACCAGGAAATGTGGGGGCCACAGGTGACATCAGGGACTAGTCTAGAATTGGCTCTTCCACCACGTGAGTGGAACCCAGGGGAGATCCTGGGGTACAGTTTTCCAGCATGAGTTGGCAATTACTAAGCCCTGGACGTGTTGTGCTGAATTAAAATCTCAGACCAGTTGGCATTCATCGAAGATCCTGTAGCCCACCTAAGCCTAAACCCTTCTTCAAGGAATTCCACCTACCAGATTACCTCTCTCCTTCCAGCAATCCAGAGGGTGGAGGATCATATTCCAGGTAACCCCACCTAAAACTGCTGAAAATCTTCTGAACTGCAAATAAAAGAATTCTTTAGCTTTTTATTGAGATTCTGTTTCCTCTTTTTTCTTTTTCTCTATTTAATTGTGACCTTAAGAGTACATGGACATTTATACATACTCATATTTGTCTCTTGTCTCATTTCAATTATTTTTCATGGGTAAGTTTTTTGAGGAATAGGATGTCTGAGTTGTTTGATTAGTATATTTTAGTTTATATATATATATATATGTATTTTTTTTCTTTTACCTGTTCCCCTAATTCTCCTTCTCTCATTTCTTCCACTAACAGCCAATCTATATTGTTCTCTCTTTCACTCTTCCTTTAAGTTTTTACCTCTATCTTCTCTCCTTCTCCTTCATAATCATCTCATCCTATATCACTTCTATTCTTTCCCTGTATACCATCTGAAATTATAAACTCTTTTGCAAACTTATTGTTTTAATTGTGGGCAATAACTGATCATATCATTTCTGTTGGTTGTGATAATTAATATTGTAGGCATCATAGTAGGAACTATCTGGTTTAAATGTTTTATATTTTTGCACTGGATGTTGTTATTATTTGTCTCCTGTGAAGAGTAAGGTATCGGAAAATTTAGAGACAATATAAGTCCACAGGGCAGAAACTCTATTCCTTCAGATCCATACTGTTAAATGGGTAGACACAAAAACAACATTGAAAAGCAAAGGAACAAATAGCCCAAAACAAACCAAAATACTCCAAAAACAGAATCCATCAGCATGACAGTGGAAGAAATATAAGAAAAGTAGTTTAGAATGTACATAGTTAAACTGATCTGTGAGGTAAAGGAAGGAGTAAAATCAGAGAGAAAATGCATGGTGTGAAATATCACTTTAATAAAGAGAGAGTCTGAAAAATATCATAAATCCTCAAAATGAAGAAATCAATAAACCGATTAAAATAATTAAAAGCATCACCAACAGACTAATCACTTAGAAGACAGTTTCAGACAATGACAACAAAATATATAATCTTGAAACAAAGTTGACCATGGAGAAAAGATGTTAAGAAATCGCAAACAGAACTTCCAGGAATTATGAGATAACCTGAAAAGACCAAATTTAAGATTTATTGGGATAGATGAAGGCTCAGAGATACAAACAAAATGAATGGGATAGATGAAGGCTCAGAGATACAAACAAAATGAATGGGATAGATGAAAGCTCACAGATACAAACAAAATTTCTCAATGAAATAATGTCAAAAAATCCTAATCATGAAGAATGAAATGGAAAATCAAATACAGAAGGCTTACAGGACCCCAAATATCAAAATTACAACAAATCCACACCAAGGTACATTATTATGAAAATGCCTAACATACAAAATAAGGATAGAATTTTTTAAAGGCTTCCAGAGAAAAATGACAGGTAACATTTAGAGGAAAACCCATCTGGATCTCAGCTGATCTCTCATTCCAGATCCTCAAAGCTAGGAGGCCTTGGAATAATATATCCCAAGCTCTGAAAGAAAATGGGTGCTAGACAAAAATTCTATACCCAGAAAAATAAAGCTTCAGAATTAATGATGAAATAAAAACTTTCCATGATAAACAAAAGTTAGAAGCATTCACAACTAGCAAAGCTGCACTATAGAACATACTTTAAGATATTTCTTGAACAAGAAATGAAAAATAAAATTGAAAACCAGCAAAGGGAGTAACTACACTAAAATATCAGTGAATCGATGGAGAAACAAATTCAAATTTAAAAAACAGAAATAAATCAAAATTGTAAGGAATAAAAATCATATCTCAATAATAACATTGAATGTAAAAGGCCTAAACTCCTCAATCAAAAGAAATAACCTGGTAAAATTGGATTTAAAAACAAGACCCAACAATATGCTGTCTCCAAGAGACTCACCTCATAGGCAAAGACATCAATAAGGCTAAAAGTAAAAGGATGTGAAAAAACATAACATTAACATGAATCTCATAAACAAGCAAGGGTTTCTATCCTCTTATCAGATAAAGTGGACTTCAAGCCAAAGTTAATCAGGAGGGAAAAAGAAGGATGTTTCATACTGTATAAGGGAATTATATATCAATGAGACACAACAATCATAAATATGTATGCCCCAACAATGGAGCATCTATGTACATCAAACAAACATTTCTCAATTTCAAGATGCAAATAGACCACAACACAATAATACTGGGTGACTTTAACCACTTCTATCACCATTGGATAGATCCTCCAAATAAAAACTAGATAAAGAAGCTATAAAACTAAAAAATACAATAATAATAATCTAGACTCAACAGACATATTTAGAATATTTTATCCATCAATGACTTCTCTCTCTCTCTCTCCCTCCTCTCTCACTCTCTCTTTAAAAAAAAAAGAACCAATAAATGGTATTGAATCAAACTACAAAGCTTCTTCACAGCAAAGAAAATAATAAAGAATGTGAAGAGAGAATCTACAAAATGGGAGAAAATCTTTGTCACCTGCACCTGGGTAGGGCATTAATCTCCAAGATATACAAAAACTTAACACCAAAAAAAAAAAAACCCACAAATAACACAATCAATAAATGGGCAAAGGAACTGAACAGACCCTTTTCAGAAGAAGAAATATGAATGCTCAACAAATACATGAAAAAAAATGTTCAACATCACTAGCAATTAGAGAAATGCAAATTAAAATTACACTGAGATTCCATCTCACTCCAGTCAGAATAGCAATTATCAAAAATCCAAGTCAAGGGCTGGGGTTGTGGCTCAATGGTAGAGCTCTTGCCTCACATGCATGAGGAGCTGGGTTTGATTCTCAGCACCACATATAAATAAATGAATAAAATAAAGGTTCATCAATAACTAAAAAAAAAATACAAGCCACAATAAATGTTGGCAAGGATATGGGGGAAAAGGCATACTTACACATTCCTGGTGGGACTGCAAATTGGTGTAACCACTCTGGAAAGCAGTATGGAGATTCCTCAAAAAACTAGAAATGAGACCATAATTTGACCCACTTATCCCATTCCTCACCATATACCCAAAGGACTTAAAATCACCATACTATAGTGGCACAACCACATCAATGTTCATAGCAGCTCAATTCACAGTAGCTAAGCTTGGAACCAATCTAGATGCCCTTCACCAGATGAATGGATAAAAAAAAATGGTACATATACACAATGGAATATTACTCAGCCATAAAGCAGAATAAAATTATGGCATTTGACAGTAAATGGATGGAACTGGGGACTATCATGTTAAGTAAAATAAGCCAATCCCCAAAGACCAAAGGCTGAATGTTCTTTCTGATATGCAGATGCTGACTCACAATAGTGGGGGGAATGGAGGTTCACCAGACTGGACAGGGGATTGGGGGGAAGGGAGGGGAGATGGGGATGAGAAAGACAGTAAGATGAATTGGACATAACTTTCCTATGTTTATATCTGACTGCACAATCAGTGTAACTCCACATCAGGTACAACCACAAGAATGGGAAGTTATACTTCATGTATGTATGATACATAAAATACTCTCTACTCTCATGTATGACTAAAAAGAACAAATTTTTGAAAAGAAGAATTATACTGCATTTGCTGCTGCCTCCTTGTTCTTCCAAATTCATTCCATCCAAGCCTCTAACCTATTGGATGGTGCTGCCCACGCTTAGGGAGGGTCTCCACTCCAGTTCACTATCCCACTTGCCATCGTTCCTACACACACCCTCACTGACATATCCAGAAGCCTCTTCATCTTAGGCATCTCAATCCAATCCCGCTGACAATTCAAATTAACCATTATGGTAAGTTGACCTTACTGATTACATTTAAATGTCACTTAGTTTTTACTTTATTTTAACGGTTACTATATTATTAATCAATTGTAACAAAGGTACTACAGGATGCGTGATACTGAGCGTAGGGAAAACTTTCAGGGAAAGAGAGCTAGATGAGAACTCTGTAGTTTTTGCCCAATTTTCTATAAAATTAAAACTCAAAAGCACAAAATGTATTCGTTAAAGGAATAATAGCTCAACAGTGAAAAGAGGGCTTTTGCTCATTCGGCAGGCTTTGTACAACCACACCATGAGTCAGCTGGGTGGGAGGAGGGGAAAGCCAGCCAGCCTGGCCCTGGAGACTTCATGTCTCCTGTGCCCTGGTCCCTGGGGCTGAGCTTCCCTGCCTCCTGTCCAGGGAGCTGCATTGCAGTGGCTCTGGCTGGACAATCTCTCTAAGGCTATAACCAGAGGTCATTTTCCAGGGTCAAGTTTCCATCCACAAGGACCACCCTGTGCACAGCTCAATCCCCTCCCCAAGCCGGTCCCCGGAGGGGAGGGCTGGTGTGTGGCTGGCCCCTGCAGATGCAGGGAGCTCAGCTGGGGCTGTGGGCAGGTTCTGAAAGGTGCCCTTGTTCAAGACACTCTACGTCTATCTGACAGAAAATTGTCACAACACTCCGAGTGTTTTAGACAAAACACTTCCATGTAGATGAACACAAATGTGCAAAGTCCGGGCCCGAAGGCATCTCCCAGATGTGGGTGCCTCCCCATAGACATTGACGGGTCAGGTCAGGTCATCGGAAGCCTCAGCGTCCACGCCCACACACCCCATCCTTGAGAGCCAGAGACATCTCAGGGGATGTTCCAAATCCCTGCAGGCAGACTATCTCCAGCCCTCTGTTTCTTAGGGTAGTAGGGAACTAGTGGGCTTTCCCCCTCATTCTGTACCTTCCTATTGGTTAATTGGAAATGGTTCTGTCTGAATGGGAAGGTTCTCTGTCCTGGGGTCCTTGAACAGAGAAGTCTCAGAGCACAATCCTGAGCCGTCAGGGTACAGAGAACCTCCCACCACCTTCCCAGGATTAACTGGCCACTTGAGTCCTGAGAATTTCCAGTGCCCCATATTTAGGGGGCTTTTGTTGTATTAAAAATGACAACCGCATTCAAGATGAGAGGTGCTATTCAAAGAAAAGATAAGTAGTCTCTACTGAGAGCTTTCATTGTTTTGAGAATAATGCACCTCAAAATGCTAAGCCACCAAGTGTGTATGGGGGCTGGGAAGGGAGTACTCTTCCCACTTGATTAGCTGAAAAAGATCGTAAAGAGGCTTTCGTTTTTCATAGAAAATTTGCCATACACAACCCCCCCAATTTTCGCTTAGTAATAAACCCATCCTTCCTGCCAAGGACAGACTCTGAGGGCCACTTTGCTTGGCCTCCCATCTATCTCATCCCATGATAGGCACTCTCCAGCACAGACCCTGGCACTGGAGCTGCAGAGGAAGGAGCCTGCCTCGCTGAGTCACTGCCTGGAGGAGGATGACCTAGCTCAACAACCTCCTTGGACCTGAAATGGATAAGAAATAACCTTTGATTTTGTTGAGTCACTGAAATCTCGGGTTGTTTACAACAACTGGAATGAATTATTTTGTACCATGGATATTGGTATTCTGACACAGGTTTCTGCTGTGGCCATTTTCTTAGCATTTGGGCAAGAGGTGGGGAGGACAGCATGCTGCGTCACCTATGACACTGTGTTGAAACGGTTAGCAGATGGTCACCTGCAGAGACTTGGGGAGCACACATCATTGCTACAGGATCATGAGGGCATCATCGCAAAATGGATTTTTAGGAGTGTGTTTTAACTGGAATTGATAATGTTCAGAATTGTGAGAGACAAATGAAAGAAATAAGCTCAGGAAATGATTAGCCCTGGGCTTGAGCAGCATGCTGTGACTCGGCAGGGGCCTGTGTTCTCTTCCTTGGAGAAAAGGTGAGCAGTTTCAGGATATCCGAAGAAAAACAAAGCAACATGGTGACCAAAAGGGTGGCCAGCCGCTGAAATACTTTTATGCCTACATGAATGGTTTCATTTTTCTCCTGGGATCCAGGAGATTCCATTTCCCAGCTCTGTGGCATGTGGGTAAGCCAGGTGATTGGTTTTGACCCACATTCTAGGGTTAGAAGTCACAGGATCTTGTAATGGCTTGTGGCATAAAATACTGTCCTCGTGCTTCCTCAGTGAACTTAGAAGACATGGTTACAGATGGCAGTGTCCAGAGATGGAAAGACCTGGACCCCTGAATCAGCACGTGGAGGAGAGCTTCCCAGGAGTACCACCCAACCACGGCATCCAGGGAGACTGGTGAGTGAAAAATGAACTCCTACCGGGTTCAGTCACCGCGATGTGGACGATCAGGAGTTCACAAGGTCAACACGGGAACGAAGCAAAGTATATTCCATTTGGTAAGGACAAAAATCCTTCAGCATGCTTATGAGAGGGAGTTCATGGTGGGTGTGGAACTTAGTGATTCCACGGGCCAGGCAGAAAAGAGGATGAGAGGACAGCAGGGACAGGTGACAAGGAGTCCTCAGGTCCCGATGGAAAGTCCAGAATGTCATTGCCTTTCCCATGATTTGGAAACACAGATTGTAGGCCAGACTTCATGACAAAATATTGCCTTTTAAAATACTTCACCAGACAAATTGATGATACATTCTGGAGTACCTATCTGATATTCCTCAAACATGTCGAAGCCTGGCTACTGTCCACAGCGGAAGAATCAGCCTCTCTAACCCACAAGATGAACAGCCCCAAAGTCTGTACCTGGTGGGGACTGGACAAGGCCCCAAAGCCAAACTGAAGGGTTCAAATTCCTGTTGGGAGCCAGGCATCTCCAGTGAGTGTGGCTCAGAACAGTGCACTGGACTCGGAAGGCCAGCAGACAGGTGCAAAGACCCTCTGCAGGCAGTGCCCGTCCGGGCCTCTCTGCTTCCCAGACCAGACTTGGTGTGTTGCTGGTGGCAGGTTTCACGGTCAGGCCTGGGAGAGCAGGAGCCGAGTAGCATCTCAGCTCCATCTCCTGGGTTGACTTCAGTCTGCCATGCCATTACCAGCTTTCTCAATGGATTTTGTACTATATCCAGTAAGATTGGTGACCGAGCTCTCTTCTCAGGGAAAAATTTTGCTCTGAAGGCCTTCAACTGTTTGGACAAGGCCCACCCATATTATCAAGGATCATCAGTTTTACTTTACGTCAGCTGGTTATAAATGTTAATGACCTGACCAACTCCTTCCCAGCAGCACCTAGCTTAGTGTTTCACAAACAACGGGGCACTGAAGGCTCCCCAAAGTGAAACATAGAATCATCCCGGGAACCCTTACAAGTATGTCCCACCCTTTCAAAAATTCAGAACTTGAAAACATCATGATGCACTCAAAATAATTCACTGAATTTTGATCAGAGGAACTCCTCATAAGAGTTCGTGGCACTCTGCACAAGTGGGTGCCTTGGAGAAGTGCAGAGACCCAGCCTAGGACTCCAGGAAGGCGGGCATGCTTTCCCTGCAGAAGGGACCCTGCAGGGTGCACAGCCCATGGTGGCTCCACAGCCGGGGGCCGGGGGGAGGCGCCACAGGCCCCTGGGTTGGGAGGAGGCTTTCTGCCCGGGAGAAACAAGGGTGAGGAGGCCAAGGTTCTCCCCTGCAGCAGCCAAGTCAGAGGGGGAAGTGGCCGGAAATCCCCCAGCCCCTGGGGGGGGAGGTTCTGGGAGGGGGATTCTGGAGGCCAGAGCTTCTGTGCTGAGGCTGAGGCTGGGGCTGGGAAGGAGCAGGGAGAGGTCTTCCTGCTGCTCTGGGAAGTTGAGGGGGCTTGGGAGGAGGGGCCCCCAGGAAATCTTGAGGGTTCTTTAGCACCTTCACAGAGATCAAACCAAACATCCTGAGGCTGTTGGTCACAGACGGAAATGATGGCAGGGCTGTGTGGTCTGCAAACAGACACCGGTTCCGGTTCCCCTCCGTGGGGTAAATAACGGAAGAGTCCAAGCTGAGCGGCTCTGAGCCCTAGCCCCAGCTGCCTCCCTCTCACCCTTCCCTAGGTTTCTGATTTAAGGCCCTCCGAATTATCTCCAAGAGTGTTATATAACCTCTTTAAAGCAATTAAGCACCGGTGCAAGGGCACACGCCTGTAATCCCAACGACTCTAGATGCTGATACAGGAGGATTGCCAAGTTCAAGAAGAGCCTGGGCAAGCTAGTGAGGGCAGATCTCAAAATTTAAAAAATTTGAGAATTTAGCTCAGTGGATTTAATCCCCAGCACCCAAACCAACCCCCCTCAAAAGAAAAATAAAGACAAAAAACCAATTAAGCACATTTGATATTTAGTATGATAAGGCAGCTTAAGGTTGAGTTAGTCAGAGGAATGTAATTAAAAATCAAACAAGCAACCATGGCATTCACCACTTCCAAACAGGACGAGAGTCCTCCGGGCAGCGTGAAGCGGGGGGATGCCAGATGAGTGAGCTCAGCGCCTTGAAGAGCCAACCAAGGCGCGTTCCAGACACTGGCCAGGCCAGGAGCGATGTCTGAACACACAGTGAGTGCTTGGGCCTTCGTCCGTGAGGGGAATCAATGACCTCATTATCACGCTGCAGTGATTTATCAAGTGTCATCTTTGCTGAGCAAGCCCCGGGGACCATGGAAAGCCTCGAGCCAGTGCATGTGACGACAAATATGTGACTAGGAGTCTGGCTAGTCCACAGATGGGACTCCAGGCCACAGCGGTGGGATAATAGGGAGGACTGACTTGGAAGGCCTTTCCAATACGGCAACGTGGCAGGCGAGACAGGAGGGCAGGCACAGCGCGTTTCCAGAAAAGAGATGAGGCTCCAAAGTGGAGCGGGAGCTGGCTAGACCTGCAGAAAAACAAAGGGTTGGGGCTTGAGGGTGTCCAAGGAATGTCACCTCAAAATATAGTGCCCTGGAAGGCCCATTATTAAAAGCATTTGGGGGTCAGCAGATGCTGAAAGAGGCCTCCCCAAGTTCCTTCACCTACCTAAGGCCAGATCCACAAAAGAGGAGCTCAGTCACGTGGGATCTTCTGTCTGGAATGTCATTCACCAAGGAAGGCTAGACGCATGTCACAGAGGAAGAGACACTAGAGCCAGGACCTTGTTCCCCGGCCCTCCTCCCCCTAAAAGGCATCAACTAGCCCCTTCCCCTTTCCCAGGCAGGAGGGTGTATGGCTCCCAAGTCCCACTGGGTGCCGAGAGCTCCGCTTCCTGCAGGCCCTGGGGTGTTCACAAATCTGTGTGCTTCCCCTCCTGCTGACCTGTTATCAGATTGTCTCAGTGAAACTTCAGAGGGTCCAGCGGAGGGCCCTTCACCCCTTAGGTCAAGCTTGATGGAAATCGAGGGAAGACCCATGGACTTGTCACCCAGACGTGTTCTGCTTTCCTGGTGGACATTTGCAGTCTGTTTGGCAGGGCTGGACACCTGGAATGCTTTCTCAGCCGAATGATTTCAAGAGCTTGCCTGGAGGTCCCAGAGGGGACCTGCATACCCTCCCCTTTGAGCATGCAGCTTTGGGAGACTCCACAGGGAGCTCTGAGGGACGAAGGGGACACCTATCTCACCAGCCGGGCTCCCTGAGGCAACCCTGGTGATCAAGGAGGTGACCGATGCCACAGTCAGACCACCCTCACACCCACAGGGAATTTTGACTTCAAAGTCAGCTGGCTATGCTTCCTTTTCCACTCACAGCCAAGGCCAGGTCGCCAGGCAGTTTGGCTCAACCTGCTGGGACGGACTCTTCTCACTACATTAAGTCTCTAGTCTGTGAAGCTGACGTCTTCCCTGGTGCTTGGATTTCTTGCTCTCGGCCAGAGGTGTAGCCAGACCTGCTGTTGGAGGGAAGGGAAGCTGGGTCCTAGGGTCAGTGGTCCTGGAGACCAGCTCTGCCGCAGAACAGCTGTAGGCACCCAAACACCTCGGCAGGATTGAGGCCCAACCCAAACCTCACTTTCTGGACTGTCCTAGCTCCAGCTGCCCTGCTCAGGTCCTCAGATGTCCAGAGAGGAGAGCCAGGACCAACCGGTGTTCATGCCAGCAAATGGCCGGGTTTCTCCAAGGTTAGTAAATGATTCTTTGCTTTCTTCTCTCTCTCCTCCCTCCCTCCCTCCCTCCCTTCCTTCCCTGAGTTCCAAGTTCTAAGCCGGAAGGTGCCTGTGAGGTTGCACAGAGCCCTTGTGGAAAGCAGTGCTCTCTTGGGTGTGCAGGTGTCCTACCACCATGGACAGCGCCCCTGGGTCTTCCACCAGGCCCTGCACCTGGTCCAGTGAAGCAGCACTACACAAGACAGCTTCCAAAATCAAGTTCAAGTTTGTATGTGACGAGGTTTAAAAGTAGACCACTCAGCCGCGCATGACCTGAATGTGATGAGGAGACATGAAAGCGTGTGTTGAAGTTCACACGCCCGTCTCTGTGGCCAGCATTCCCCTGTGCATGTGGCCAGCTCACCAGCTCCGCGAGGAGGGCACCTGGGATGGAGGAGTGAGGTGGGCTCAGGGCTCAGGAGCAGGCAGCCAGCAGGGGCCCCAGGCTGCAGGGTGGCAGGAGGCTGGCTTTGGGCCCAGGTTGGGCTGAAATCTCGAGAAGAGTCCCAGGTTTGATTCCCACTGTTTCTGCTTGTGATGAGAGTCACCGAGGACCAGAAGCACTGGGCTCCGGGGCCACGGCAGAACACGGCGTGCTGTCCTAGAACCACTTGACTTGGCACTGCGTTCCTTTACTTTCATTTTAGCTTTTTGAAAAATAAGATGCTTCTTGCTGGGCGCAGTGGCACACACCTGTAATCCCAGTGGCTCAGGAGGCCCATACAGCAGGATCACGAGTTCAAAGCCAGACTCAGCAAAAGTGAGGCGTTAAGCAACTCAGTGAGACCCTGTCTCTAAATAAAATACGAAATCAGGCCGGGTGTGGCTCAGTGGCTGAGTGACCCTGACTTCAATCCCTGATACCCTCCCCCACGAAATAATAATGAAATAAAAAATAAGATGCTTCTTAAATGGATTATTTCCTCCCCCCCTGCACACACAGCCTCTACCCCCACACACTCACACCCATGTTCAAGCACTCACACGCACACACTCACACACTTATCATGGGAAGGGAGATACCCCTGAGTTATCCAGTGCAGCCCAGCGTGGTCATACGGTCCTGGTAAGAGGGCAGAGGTGATAAGGGGATGGCAGCAGGGAGCAGAGCGCTGCCTTCAAAGGGGGAGGAAGGGACCACCAGAAGCTGAAAAGGAAAAGGAAAGGGACTCTCCTCAGAACCTCCAGAAGAAAGCAGTTGAACCGATGCCCTGACTTGAGCCAGAAAAACGGAGTCTGGATTCCTGACCTCCACAGATCTAACCTCTGCATTTATGTGGTTTTAAGTTACTAAGTCTGTGGAGATTTATTACAGCAGCAGTAGGAATTTAAAATGCCATTTTATGCCACGTGTGTATGTATATTTATTTTTCTAGACAAATGGAATATACAAAGCAGATTGTTTTCTTGATATTGTTGTAGTCAATTCCTATAGCACCACCCTTTTACAAAGGGCTTTCTGGCATTCATTTGCATGGACGAATATATTGTGTTTAATGTATTCTCAATCCATGCATAATCAATTCTGTTTGCATGTCCACTGTCAGAAATGATGTTACCGAACAGTGGGATAGCTGGGACAAACGGTGGTTCCGTTCCTAGTTTTTTGAGGAATCTCCATACTGCTGTCCAGGGTGGTTGCACCAATTTGCAGTCCCACCAGCAATGTATGAGTGTGGCTTTTCCCCACATCTGTGTCAACACTTATTGTGGCTTGTATTTTTGAAGATTGCCATTCTGACTGGAGTGAGAGGGGAATCTCAGTGTAGTTTTAATTTGCATTTCTCAAACTGCTAAAGATGTTGCCCATTTTTTTCATGTATCTTTTGAGCATTCATATTTCTTCTTTTGAGAAGGGTCTGCTCAGTTCCTTTGCCCATTTATTGATTGGATTATTATCGTGTGTGTGTGTGTGTGTGTGTGTGTGTGTGTGTGTGTGTGTGTGTGTTGACCTTTTTAAATTCTTTGTATATTATGGAAATTAACCCCCTATCTCAGGGGCAGGTGGCAAAGACTTTTTCTCATTCTGTAGGTTCTCTATTCATGCTCTTGATTGTTTCTTTTGCTATGAAGAGCTTAGATTTAACATCAGCATATACAGTGACACAGCCACATCAATGTTTATAGCAGTGCAATTCACAATAGCTAAACTGTGGAACCAAACTAGATGCCCATCAACAGAAGAATGGATAAAGAAAATGTAGTATATATACACAGTGGACTATTATTGAGCCATAAAGAATGAATTTATGACATTTGCCAGTAAATGGATGGTTTGGAGAATACCGTGCTAAATGAAATAAACCAATCCTCCAAAACTAAACTCAAATATTTTCAATGTTTTTGCTGACTCTTATTGAGCCATAAAGAAGAATGAATTTATGACATTTGAAAGTAATGGATGGATTTGGAGAATTTCGTGCTAAATGAAATAAGCCAATTCCCCAAAACCAAAACTCGAATGTTTTCAATGTTTTTGCTGAACCATAATAAAGGGTGGGGGGGTGGTAAGAGAAGTTCAGTAGATTAGACAAAGGGGAATAAAAGAAAGGGAGGGGATATGAATAGGAAAGACAGTAGAATAAATCTAACATTTTTCCTATGTATATATATGAAATTACCTAAGTGAGTCCCACCACCATGCCCACCTCAAGAATGAGGTCTTAATTAGCCTAAGATTCATCCTATACTTGTATAATTTTATCAAAATGGGATATACTGTCATGTACAACTAAGAAGAACCAATAAAACAACATTTTTTAAAAAAAGAAATGCTGTTGCAATGAACATCCAGCTTCATCTCACTTTGGCCTCCAACTGGGTTTCTGCAGGATGGGCCCTGAGTGGTGGAAGGGTGCTCAGGTTAGAAAGACACCATCAAATGCCTTATCCACTCAATACAGCACACACCTTACCAACAAGAGCTAACCATCCTGGGTATTGTATGTATGTATGTATGTATATGTGTATGTGTTTTGAGGTTATTGTAAATGGGGTAGTTTTCTTTGTTTCCCTTTTAGAGGATTTGTCACTGATATACAGAAGTGGTTTTTATTTATGGGTGTTGATTTTATATCCTGCTACGTTGCTGAATTCATGTACTAGTTCTAGAAGTTTTCTAGTGGAATTTTGGGGGGCTTCTAGGTATAGAATCAAATAGTGCTAATTTTAGTTCTTCTTTTTCTATTTGTATCCCTTTAATTCCTTTTATTTGTCTGATTGCTCTGTCTATAGTTTCAAGAACTATGTTAAATAGAAGTGGGAATTCCTGTCTTGTTCCAGGTTTTAGAGGGAATGCGTTCAATTTTTTTTCCATTTAGAATGATGTTGGCCTGGGGCTTAGCCTTTATGATGTTGAGATAAGTTCCTGTTATCCCTAGTTTTTCTAGTGTTTTGAACATAAAGGGGTGCTGTATTTTGTCAAATGATTTTTCTGCATCTATTGAGATGATCATATGGTTTTATCATTAATCGTATTGATGTGATGAATTACATTTATTGATTTCCATATGTTGAGCCAACCTTGCATCCCTGGGATGAATCCCACTTGATTGTGGTACACGATCTTATTGTTATATTTTTGTATTTGATTTGCCAGAATTTTATTGAGAATTTTTGCATCTCTGTTCATTAGAGATATTGGTCTTAATAAGAAAGACCATTAGGGTTTCTGCAGGATGGGCCCTGAGTGGTGGAAGGGTGCTCAGGTTTGACAGACACCATCAATGCCTTCTACACTCAATTACAGCACACACCTTACCAACAAGAGCTAACCATCCTGAGTATTTATTTATTTATTTATTTTGAGGCTATTGTAAATGGGGTAGTTTTTTTTGTTTGTTTGTTTTTCTTTTAGAGGATTTGTCACTAATATACAAAAGTGTCTTTGCCTGGTTTTGGAATCAGGGTGATATTGGCCTCATAGAGCGAGTTTGGAAGTGCTCCCTCTTTTTCTATTTCCTGAAATAAATTGAAGAGTGTTGGTATTAGTTCTTCTTTAAAGAACCCTGCTGGAGGTCTTATAGAACTTGGCTGTGTTTCCATCTGGTCCTGGGCTTTTCTAGGTAGGTAGACTTCTGATGGCGTCTTCTATTTCATCACTTGAAATTGATCGGTTTAAATTTCGTATATCATCCTGATTCAATGTGGGCAAATCATCTGACTCTAGAAATGTGTCAATGCTTTTGATATTTTCTATTTTATTGGAGTACAAGTTTTCAAAATAATTATTAATCACATTCTGCATTTCTGCAGTGTCTGTTGTAATATTTCCTTTTTCATCATGTATGTTGGTGATTTGAGTTTTCTCTCTCCTTCTCTTTGTTAGCATAGCTAAGAGTTTGTCAATTTTATTTAATTTTTTTCAAATTATTTTGTCAATTTTTTCATTTGTTTCTTTTGTTTCAATTTCATTGCTTTCAGCTCTGATTTTAATTATTTCCTGTCTTCTACTGCTTTGGTGCTGATTTGTTCTTCTTTTCCTAGGACTTTGAGATGTAATGTTAAGTCATTTATTTGTTGACTGTTTCTTCCTTTAAGGAATGAACTCCATGCGATGAACTTTCCTCTTAGTACTGCCTTCATAGTGTCCCAGAGATTTTGATATGTCGTGTCTGTGTTCTCATTTACCTCTAAGAATCTTTTAATCTCCTCCTTGATGTCTTTTGCAACCCATTGTTCACTCAGTAGCATATTATTTAGTCTCCAGGTGTTGGAGTAGCTTTCATTTTTTATTTTATCATTGATTTCTAATTTTATTCCATCATGATCTGATAGAATGCAGGGTAGTATCTCTACTTTTTTTATATTTGCTAAGAGTTGCTTTGTGGCATAATATATGGTCTATTTTAGACAAGGATTCATGTGCGGCTGAGAAGACAGTGTATTCGTTCATTGAATGATGAAATATTCTATATACATCAGTTAAGTCTAAGTTATTGATTGCATTATTGAGTTCTACAGTTTCTTTGTTCAGCTTTTGTTTGGAAGATCTATCCAGTGGGGAAAGGGGTGTGTTAAAGTCACCCAGAATTATTGTGTTGTATTTGACTCTTGAATCTAAGAAGAGTTTGTTTGATGAACATAGATGCTCCATTGTTTGGGGCATATTAATTTATTATTGTTATGTCTTTTTGATGAATTGTTCCCTTAAGCAGTGTGAAATATCCTTCTTTATCCCTTTTATTAACTTTGGCTTGAAGTCTACTTTATTTGATATGAGGATGAAAACCCCGGCTTCCTTCCACAGTCCATGTGTGTGGTATGATTTTTCCCAACCTTTCACCTTTAGTCTGTGGATGTCCTTTCCTGTGAAATGAGTCTCCTGGAGGCAGCATATTGTTGGGTCTTTTTTTAAATCCAATCTGCCAGTCTATGTCTTGATTGGTGAGTTTAGGCCATTAACATTCAGGGTTATTATTGGGGCAGGATTTGTATTCCCAGCCATTTTTTGTTTGTTTTTGTTATTAAACTTGACTTGATTTCTCCTTTGATTAGTTTTTCCTTTAGTGTAATACCTCCCTTTGCTGATTTTCATTGTTGTTTTTCAATTCCTCTTCATGGAATATTTTGCTGAGGATGTTCTGTAGTGCAGGCTTTTGAGTTGTAAAATCTTTTAACTTTTGTTTATTATGGATGGCTTTTATTTCATCATCCAATCTAAAGCTTTAATTTTGCTGGATATAAGATTCTTGGTTGCATCCATTTTCTTTCAGAGCTTGATGTATATGTTGTTCCAGGATCTTCTAGCTTTCAGGGTATGGGTTGAAAAATCTGCACATATTCTAATTGGTTCCCCTATATGTAATCTGATTCCTTTCTCTCATGAGTTTTAATATTCTCTCCTTATTCTGTATGTTAGGCATTTTCATTATAATGTGCCTTGGTGTGAATCTGTTGTGATTTTGTACATTTGGTGTTCTCTAAGCCTCTTGAATTTTGTTTTCCAATTCATTCTTCATGTTTGGAAAAATTTCTGACATTATTTCATTGAATAGATTGCTCATTCCTTTGGTTTGGACCTCTATTCCCTCCTCTATCCCAATAACTCTTAAATTTGGTCTTTTTATACTATCCCATGTTTCTTGAATTTCTGCTCATGATTTCTTACCATTTTTTTTTTGTGTGTGGTTTACATTCTTTTCAAGATTATATGTTTTGTCTTCATTGTCTGAGGTCCTGTCTTCCACATGGTCTAATCTGTAGGTGATGCTTTCAATTGAACTTTTAATTTGGTTTATTGTTTCTTTCGTTTCAAGGATTTCTGTTTGTTTGTTTGTTTGTTTAAAAAAACGCTATCTCCTTATTGAAGTAATCTTTTGCTTCCTATACTTGTTTTGTGTAGCTCTTTGTCAAAATAATCTTTTGCTGCCAGTATTTGCTCTCTTATGTTATCCTTTAATTCACAGAACATTTTAATCATGTACATCCTGAACTCTTCTCTGTAATTTCATCTGCTGTGCTGGCCATGATTCTAATAATGTGGTATCTTGATTTGTTTGGGGCACTTTTTTCCCATGTCTTCTCATGTTGCTTGTGTGTCTTCCCTTCTAGCTCTGTGGATCCTAGGCGTACAGTTTTTACCCTATAGGCTTATAGTGCCCCTGTAGGGTTCCAATAGCTCTCCTTTGAGGAGAAGGACAGTGTTATCAGATCCCAATATAAACAATATACACCCTGAAAACAAATTTTTGCTAATAAGATGTTTACAGTTTGGTCACAATGTACAGAATGGTGAATTCAATTATTATCTACAATATATTCAGTAGGTTTGAAAAGGGTTTACAGTTTCTGATGATGGACCAGGGGTGAGGAGTGGGATGATATGCTGAGGATTAGGAGGTGAGGATATAGAGTTATTATATCTTAGGAAGTGTGAAAGAGAAATCTAAAGTGGAAGATTAGTAGCAGGAGAAGGGTAAGAAAGTAATTTTTGGTAGTCAGGTAAATGGGAAGACAGTAGAGTACATAAAACAAACACACATATATATCAAGAAAATTTAAAAAATGTTAAAATAGCAAAATTGGTAGGAAAAAGAAGAAAAAAAGAATATACAACACAATTATACTATTCAGACATCCCATCCCAGTCCTCAAAATCCTAATTCATGCAAAGTACTTGGTTTCCCATATGCTGGGGATGTGAGGGCAGGAGAAAGGAGAGGGAGAGGGGAAAAAAATCCTGAAGGAAGACACAGGGCTTGTTTTGGTTGGGGGTCAGTATCTTTCCTGCTTTCCTTCTCATCCAATAGGTGGGGTCATCTGTTAGTTGGAATCTCCACCCTCAGGATGCTGAAGATAACTGGGGGGTGTCACTGTGCTGGGTTAGCAGCTTCCGGGGCAGGGGGAAGTTAGAGACTGGGTACCTGGAATATGGTGGCAAAGGTGACCCAACATGGAGGCTTCTGCTTTCAGTGGTGGGGTGTCGGGTCAAGTGGGGGGTGTCAAGTGATGGCGTTGGATGATGGGTTCTGAGATAAGCTCTGTGGCTTGCAGTGTTGTTGGCTGACTTCAGAGCCTGTGTGAAGTTCCTAGGTGCAGGCAGGCTACTGTGCATAGGAGACTGTGTCCACTGCTGCAGAGTCCCAAGATGGCTGCAACTGGGGGAGCCCCATATTGGTAGATGGGGGTCCACACAGGAGTGGTGGCCAGAATTCCTATGTGTGGGATGCTGCCAGATGTCCTGCGTGGGAGCAGCGTGGTGATTTCTGCTCAAGTGGGTGGCCAAAAGTTCTGTGCAGGTGTTGATGGTCCTGCTTGGGTACCCGGTAGTCCTGTGTGGGTGAGTAGTTGGGAGACCTACTCTGATACTGAGGCCCAGAGCCCCAGATGGGCACAGTGGCCATGATTCCCGTGTGGGAGCAGGAATATTGCTTGCAGAGAAGCAGTATTCTCACGACTTGAGTCCCAGGTCACAGAGTGACACAGAATGCTGCCACCCTCTGGCCTACCACCTTGGATCTCTAGAGCTAACCATCCTTTATTCATTTTCTCTACTAGAAATATTCATTCATTTTCATACATTCATATTTATCCATTTTCTTAATGATTGACATATCTTTATGTATTAAGTACATTACTCGTGCATCAGATTAGTTGCAAAGATTTTCCCGTTTGTCTTTTAGTTTTTCATAGTGTCTTCTAAGAAAATGTGTTCAGTTTTTGTTTTAGATGTTTTAGATAAGACTTGTCTACTTTGTATGTAACACTGAAATATTTTATTCCCTGCTATATCTGATATTTGTGCATGTTGCAAAATAGGAATGTAACTGATTTTTCCTAAAGAAAGGCCAATACTTCATCTTCTCCTCAAATATTTGAAATACTGCCTTTATGAGATCCCACATCTAGCTGGGTTGGTGTCAGTGTTCATCCTTTTTTATATTTATTTTCTGAATATAAGATACTTGAAACAATCTTATTATATATATATATTTTTTACTATCTGAAAGAGCTCTCCACTAATTATGTTTCCTTAAAAACAATTTTTTTTTTACTATCTGAAAGAGGCCTCCACTAATTATGATTCCTTAAAAACTTCTTGAATGCTTACATGTTTTTTTTTCTATTCTTCTATGTCATTTTTAAATATATTCCACTTTGATTTTCAGGCAGTGAGATTATCCAAAGCAGTGCTCACACGCTTGCCAATGTGAGGCACGTTCGCAGGTTGTCCTGGTCCAGCGCAGTGGTGTGGGTGATGTGCAGAGAGCGCCACTGGCTGAGACATACTGCAAAAGGCCGTTCCTGGGGGTGACAGGGCTGTAGATGACGGGCAGTGGATACAGAACTGCCAAAACATTAAGAATGAATTTATTCTCCACGGAGAAGATCTGGAATGGAAAAACAGCAGTGAGAAACAGCCTGTGCCTGTGAGGGGTCAGATTGCCTTCAACACATAGAGAAGTGGAGGGAGGATTCACATCTGTGGGGTGTGCATGTGTGTGCCTGTGTGTGTGTGGTGTGCCTAGGAGGCGATATGGGCCACTAGTGGTAAATCAAAAGCTAACATTTAATTCTTAACTTTGAAAATTAGAGAAGGCTATCCTATAAGCTTATATTTAAAAATCACCAACATAACCATTTCTAGAATTAAAAGTCCAAAGACATAAATTCAAAAGAGCAGAGTATATATAATGCCTCCTCCAGACCAGCATGAGGAAAAAGATTTGAAGAGGGAAGAAACAACAGAGAAGTGGAAAATAAGTCCAAAGAGCAAGATAATAGAAGTACACACTTATCAACTAGAATTTAAAAGTAAAACAGTGTGATATCTCATGATGAGCAAGAAAAATTTTCAGAACATTCTTTAAAACAAAACAGAAGTGGAATATTTATGCCATTTTTTTTTTTAAAAAAAAGCTGATTTGGATTGTTAAAAGAAGACACTAGGAACAGAAGGCTCTCCAACCTTGTTCTTCTGATTCAAGATTCTCTTGGCTAATTTTGGGTTTTATATGTGCGCATATGCTTTGGAATCAGCTTTCAATTCCCAAATAATGAACATGCCAGAATTATACCTGGAATTGAGACTCACCCATGAATCAGCTTGAGAGAAGAGGCAGCCTAACAATGGGGGTCTTTCCAATTTGTAGGAATGACACACCTCGCCTTCTTTGTAGTTTTCAAAGTAAAAGTCTTGCACAACTTTTCAAATATCAGTTTCTAGGCATTTTATTTGTATGTTATTATAAATGATATATGTTTAATATTTCATGTTTTGCTTATTTATTGGTATATGGAAATAAAATTGTTTTGTATACTGACAGCATTCAAGATTCTTGCCAAATTTGATTATCAATTTGTATACTGCATGGAGTTCTTTAATGATTTATATACACATTTGTGTCATCAGCAAACAATGACTTCTATTTATTCCTTTGATTCTTTGGCCTAGTTTATTTATTGTTCTTGGCTTATCACTCTGGAAAGGCTCTCTAATTAGTGTGAACCCCACTGTGATATGGGCAGCCTTTCTTCCCTCCTGGGGGCAAGAGTTCAACTTCTTATTGTTAAGTTTACTTTAGGATTTTTGTTGATGTTTTTACTAGATTAAGAATGTACTATTCTAGTTCTGGCTTTCCAAGAGTGTTCGTAAAATTGTGAACAGATGTTAAATCTTATATTCGGTTTTCTTGACAC
Organism: Ictidomys tridecemlineatus; assembly: GCF_052094955.1. Lineage (NCBI taxonomy): Eukaryota > Metazoa > Chordata > Mammalia > Rodentia > Sciuridae > Ictidomys > Ictidomys tridecemlineatus. The sequence goes on along the minus strand of NC_135477.1, from coordinate 257,943,978 downwards.
CATCTAGATGATCATATGATTTTTCTTTTTTTTTTTTTTTCTTTTTGGGGTACTGGGGATTGAACTCAGGGGCACTTGACCGCTGAGCCACATCCTTAGCCCTAATCTGTATTTTATTTAGAGACAGAATCTCACTGAATTACTTGGCACCTCACTGTTGTTGAGGCTGGCTTTGAACCCATGATCCTCCCAGCCTCAGCCTCCTGAGCCACTGGGATTACAGGAGTGTGCCACCATGCCTGGCTGGTTTTTCTTTTTTATGTTATGTGGAAAATGACATTGAGACTGACTTTCAAATTTTGAACCAATGTCACATTGTAATAAATCCAAATTAAACCTGCATTATCATTTTTATACATTGCTAGATTTAGCTTATATTTTATCTGGGATTATTCCATCTGCATTCATATGAGAGATTGGACCATAGCTCTCCTTTTTTATTACATCCTTGACAGATTCTGATACCAAGGCAATGATGACCTCAAAGTGACTTTAGAGCTGTACCCCTCTTCATTCCCTGAAAGAGTTTAGCTGTAAGGTGTACAGTGTCCCCACTGCCATTTCTGATGGTGGTTACATATTCTTTCTTTTTCTTTTTCTTGATCAATTCCATTAATGCTTTCAAAGAATGAACTTTTATTGATTGATTATTCTCTATTATATGCTTATTTTATATTTCTTTGATTCCTGCCCTTGTTCCTGTTGCATTCTTCCTTCTGTTTTTAAAATTTGCTCTCCTTTTTCCAATTTCTTGAGATTATGATGAAAATTTACATTGCTGACTTTTGATCTTTTTTTCTTTGTGGTATAGGAATTTTAGGCCAGGAGTTTTGTCTTTTAAACATGGCTTAAAAATCTTTCCCATAGATTTGGATATGTCACTCCATCCTTATTACTTAGTTCTAAATAGTCCTTGAAGTCCTCCCCATTTCATCTTCGCCCTTGGTTTATTCAGAACTATATAACTCAATTTTCAAACAGCTGGGGATTTGACCATTTCTTTTTCCCTAGCTGACTTCCACGGTTGTCAAAGAACATTATCTTTTTATTTTAATTTTTTTGAAGAATTGGAGGCTTGTTTTATTGCCCAGCCATGACCAATTTTGGAAACTGTTTCATGTGCACTTAAAAATAAAGTGTATGCAAGGGTTTAGAATGTAGCATTCTATGTATGCTAATTATGCCAAGTTTGCTAGCTGTTTGGTTATAATTGTCGGCTGTTTCTATCGGCTTGAAGATAAATGTGTTAGAATTGCCCATTATGATCAGGAACTGGTCTATTTAGCCTCTGTATTTTGTCAATTTTGCTTTGTGTGTATTTTGAAGTTGTTTTTAGATGTATACAGAATAAGATTTATAATGTCTTCTTAGTGGACTGACCGTTTTATCATTTTCAAGTGTCTGTCTCTAGTAAGGTCTCCGTCTTAACACTGCCTTGGTGTGACTTTTGCAGGGTCTGCTAGTTCCCTTTGTTTTGCTGTCCCTGGAGTACCTTTCCCTATTCTTTTACATTTAACCTTCCTGTGTCCTAATATTTAAAGTCTGCCTCCTCTAAAGAGAATATAATTGTTTTTTTTAAAATATACATTGCAGAAAATTTATAAAAGGCCAAAAAATGTGGGAAAAAACAGCTTGTTTAGTATTCAAGAAAGGCACTTTGAAACAAGCACATACCATGGGATAGGCTAGGTCACACAGACTGACCACATCTACAGGTGGTCAGGGTAGGGAAAGCAAGCCTTCTAAAATGGTACAATTCCTCCTAGTGGGATTTCAAACCGTCGTTTTTCTTGTATGTTTCAATATTTCATTTACAATAAAGAACTTCTAACTTTACCAAAAGTGCTGATGCTGTTGTCATTGGGATCACACATCAATGGGTACACGTCTGTGTCTGTCTTCACATCCACACAGACACAGACAGACTCATAATTCAATGCTGCTGTGCCTGCCCTAGTTCAGGGCCATGTCTTTTTTTTTTAATTGTTTTTTTAGTTATAGGTGGAAACAATATCTTTATTTTTACTTTATGTGGTGCTGAGGATGGAACCCCTCTGAGCCACAACCCCAGTCATGTCTTTTTGCTGCCATCATTCCTCCATATTGAACAACAAATCAGATCCTCCTAAAACTACAGTTGACATCATTTCCTTGTTCTTTCAGTGGTTCCCAGTGTCACGAAGATAAAGTGCAAGCTCCCCCACATACAGCCAAACCCTCCGAGATTTGAGCCCATGCATCCTCTGCCCAATGCCTGCCTACACTTTAGTTTCAACTACAAAGTGCTTGTGGTATTTTTACTTATGTGATTTGCTTCCTCAACAATTAATTTGCCAGGAATATAATTGGATTTTAAAATCCTCAACTGACAGAAATCTGTTTTTTCCCTTGGCATATTCAAACCATTCCTATTTACTGTTATACTGAGAGAGCTGTGTGTTTATCTGCCATGTTACTGTTTGCTTTCTATTTAATCCATCTACCTTAAGTTTTTTTCCTCTCTTCATGATTTCTTTCAGATCATTTCATTTTCCTATATTTTGTTTCCCCTCTGGCTATATTTTTTTTGGTGGGGGGGGGTGGTTCTTGTAAAAGTTATCTAAAGCATTTCTCACTTTATTAAATATTGCTAACCTTACATTTAAAAAATATATTTAAACAGGTATCAAAATATTCTCCAAGACATATTAGGAAAACATACAAAAATGAAAATAGCAGTTATGAATTAATGCCAGAATTAATTGAGTCCATGTGTTTTGGCACGTGCTGTATGCTTGTTGAAAGCTGAGGACTACATTCTTCAGAACACTTTTCTCTCTGGATCTGGTTGGAATTGACCTAAGTAGAAGGGCACACAGTTTGGAAGGTGAGATCACTAACTGTTGAGCAAAAAATCACTACTCCAAAGGGTCATCATGGTCAGGTATAATGACAGACAACTGCAGAGACAACTGGTAGACCAGCCTGTCTTTCCCTCCCTGGTTGGCATCAGATTCATCTGGCTTACTGGCCCTGCTGGGTATCCCTGTCCCTGGACCACCACCAGGCATGTGGCTGTGGACCTGCACAGGTGACAGTTCCTAGAGGCAACATCTCCTGGAGGCAGGTCTCCTGCCCTTTGAGGTCCCACCTCTGTGACTGGAAAGGAAAACTCCTGTTCATTCTGCTCCAGGTAAGCAGGTAGCCACTGCGTCTCTGAGTGTCCACTCTCTTTAGACCTTCACTTCCAGCTCCTCCCACATCTCTGAGTTCTGACTTCTAGAATAAGCCCTGTTCCCGCACAACACCAACATCTGTGTTTCAGACAGAATACAGACTGAGAATTGAATGAAACAGATGACATTTTACATTGTTAAATTGTAAGGTTCAGAATTAATGCATGATTATAATGAGTCTTCAGTGATCAGAAAGAGTGCTTTGAAACAAAAGGTGAAAATGATTTTAAAATACAAAGAAAATTGACAGAAACACAACTTTATGCTGCCTAAATTTGAAAACACTCATAAAATAGATGTTTTGTTAGAAAGATACAAAAAACTCAGATGGATTTGATAATAGATAGAACACCAGGAGAGAACTCTTAAAATTTTAAAATGTATCAGAAATATGTCTTTAATGTTACTGTGAGCAGATGATTTTACAAATCATTATCCTAAAATATTTAAGGAAAGCATACTACTACTTAAGCTATAAGAGAGTTGCAGATGTGAAAACTTTAATAAGATATTTGTGTATATCATCTACTAGTGCATTTCAGTAATACTACACATGCCTAAATAGATTTTATTGCTGGAGAGGAGGATCATGGAATAAAATGAATCTGTTCTCTAATTCTTCAATGAATAAATAGGTCAAGGGAGAAAGGTTCTGGGATATTTTTATAAATATAAAGAATGCGTTTAATAATATTCATTTCTGAATTAAAAAAAACTTTTAGAACTAAGAATAAAATGTCATTCCTATTGTAAACCAGCTTAAAATTAGGTTAACAATGAAAAAATATGGTTATTCCCATTAAAATAAAAAAGAGACCATTCCTATATTGCTGATTTGAAAATTTTAGACACTAGAGTAAAATGAGAAAAACATGAAATTGCATACTTAAAGAAGGAGGTGACAGTATCTGTTTTTATAGGTGATTTGATCATCTACCTGAAAGACACAAGGAAGTAAACTAAATAAAGCTATTTGAATAACAAACTGTAGTTGGTGATTGGTAACCTATCCAATGCATAGAAATTGATAACTTTCCAACATAGCAGCAATAACTAATAAGAAAAATCTACATATATTCAATAAAAAGTATAAAGGTACTAGCAACACACCTAAGGAGAGAGAATGTGCAGAATTACTCTGATATAATGAACATTTTTAGTTCATGTCAAAATTTTTAAATAAGTACAGGGAGCATTCTTTTGGATAGGAGACTTGGGCTAATTCTTATATATATTTACTTAATACAATTTGATAAAATCAATTTATATAATCTAAAACAATAACATAACTTATTATATTTAAGTTCTGCATCTTAATCAGGATTTTGTTTTGAATTTAACAAAAATATTTTAAGATTTACCTGGAATAATACATTTGCTGGAATATATAATTATTAAAAATATGTCTCAGTGGAAGGATATCTATCAGATATTAAATATACCAATTTATAACCTAAAAATTAAAAAGATTTTTCTTTTTGTCAAGTAGTGGATAAGCAAATGTTTGGAACAAAATAGAAACTTTAGAAACATACTAAGAGTTTGCAAGACTTTATTATGTCATACTCTCAATCATTGGAGAAAAAAAATTATACATGGAATGAAGGACTAATTATTTAGGAAAAAGGATTTTCTATCTATTTATTTATTTAATCAGTTATTTATTTATTTAATCAGTTACATGACAGCAGAATGCTCTTTGATTCATTGTACACAAATGGAGCACAGTTTTTTACTTCTCTGGTTGTACCCAAAGTAGGGTCACATCATTCATACAATCACACATGTACTAGGATAATAATGTCCATCTCATTCCACCATCTTTCTTACCCCCATACCCCATTTCCCACTCCCCTTTGCCCCATCCAAAGTTCCTCCACTCATCCTATGCCCCCCCTTTATGGATTATCATCCACTTATCAGAGAAAACATTCAGCCTTTGTTTTGGGGGGATTGGCTAACTTCACTTAGCATGATATTTGCCAACTCCATCCATTTACCTGTAAATGCCATAATTTTATTCTCTTTTTGCTGAGTAATATTCCATTGTGTGTGTGTATGTATGTGTGTGTGTGTGTGTGAGATATATATATATATATATATATATATATATATATATATATATATATATATATATATATATATATATATAGTTTCTTTATCCATTCATCTACTGACAGGCATCTAGTTTGGTTCCACAGTTTGGATATTGTGAATAGTACTACTATGAATATTGATGTGGCTTTGTCACTATAGTATGCTGTTTTTAAGTCCTTTAGATACAGACCAAGGAGTGGGATAGATGGGTCAAATGGTGGTTTCATTCCAAATTTTCTAAGGAATCTCCGTACTGCTTTTCAGATCAGTTGCACCAATTTGCATTCCCACCAGCAGTGTATGAGTGTGCCAGAAAAAAAATATTTTCTATCTCATATTTTACACACACAAAAAAAATACATTTAAAAAGCTTTAACATTTTCAATGTAAAAATACAAAAAAAATAGATATTGGAAATGAATATAGATATTTGGGTGAGGAAATAGTAAGCATGACTTAAGTTAGAAAAAACTAACCTATGAATGGTTCTTCCTTTCAACTTGGTTGATCATTTTCTTAAAGTATCATACTATAAAAGCTTCCAGAATCAAAATGTCATTTGTGTCAACTTTAACAGAAAATAAATAAAGTTAAGAGGTTATGAAGGAAAGTTCTTCACAGTTGCCAACAATGACTGTCAGAGCCACGGAAATGCACAAAGTCCCTGTAGCCCTGCACAGAGCCCACCTGCCAGGATGCCTGTCCAGCCACTGTCCAGCCACTGTCCAGCCACTGCCATGGACTGGCATCCCCCTTGGGCTTGATCCTTGAGGTCAAGGAGAATTGCATTGGAATGTCTCGTGCTGTCGTCCTGGATTTTCCTTGACAGCTTCCCCTTGCCTCAACCTCTTTGAACGTGCCGCTCACCATGGCACTGTGTTCTGGCTGCAATGGACCCTGGATGAACTTGATTCTCTTTGGAGAGTCTCTCTGCCTGTTACTTAGTTTGACAATACTAACCCGTGATCCACCAGTCGGAAACAGTATAAATTGTGCCCCTAAATCATTCTTTTGTAAGAAAAACTCACAAAAGCAGAAGATTTTTCTTATAATCTGTATATATTAACATATAATGTATATTATATTTACGTATAATTTATTTACCATAAATTTCATTTTTTTCTCCCATAAAATATATCAAATTTTAGACATTGAGAGACAAGATTGGAACTTGAATTTAAACTTGTCTGTTTTTTAAAACCTGTATCATAATATAAGTGAGTGTCAGTGTTGGAATTATTGTTCACAGTTATTTTGAAGTCTGAATTCTGGAAATGCCTTTCCCGAGGCAGCATGTTTTGTTTCCTTTGGGCATTTTGCAAATATGTGCCTTTGGAGCAGAGCGTCCCATCACCCCCTGAAATACTATGAGAACATCCCAGGGTTGGTCATCTCATTGTTTAGACTGGAGATGCATGTATCTGTCTGTCACTCATCGAGTCTTCATTAACTAACAATGCCGTCACAGCATCTGTGCATACATTTCCTCTGACACTCAGAACTTCCCAAACTCCTTGGAAATCCCTGGCCAAAGAAAGAGGCGAGAATTCCTCCTTTCTCCCTTCTACTGCCCGCGCCTCTGGCAAACGCATGCTCTGTGACCCATGTCTCAGAAACACGCTCAGAGCATTGTCCTGAAGAGCCACCTTCTCCAAAGAAACTCAGCCAAGATCACTTTTTTTTTTTTTTTTTTTTTTAGTTGTTGATAGACTTTTATTTTTCTTATTTATTTTTAGGTGGTGCTGAGGATCGAACACAGTGCCTCACATATGCTAGGCAAGCCCCCTGCTACTGAGCCACAACCCCAACCCCCAAGATCAGTCTTTGTAACTGGATGATAGCAAATAGTGTTTCAGTTGAACTCCACGTGTTCCACTGCAAGAGGAACCGAGTGGACCTTGGAATGAGTATGTGATGGTGCTGGAGATGAAGACAAATCAAAACGAGAGAATCTGTTTTTACTCTAAGTGAAAGCTTCCTTGAAAGTTTTTTGGGTATGGGGATTTAACCCAGGAGCACTTTACCACTGAACCACTTCCCCAACCCTTTTTTATTTTATTTTGAGACAGGATCAAACTAAATTGCTGAGGCTGGCCTTGAATTTGGGATCCTCCTGTCTCAGCCTCCCAAGTCACTGGAATCACTGGCCCCGGCCCTTGAAAGTTTGAAGCTCATGAACACTACTTTCCCAAATAAGCAACCCATTTCAATCTTTTGATTTTTACTTAATAACCACAAATGGGTGCAAACACCTGTGCCTCTCATCCCCTCATTCTTCCTGGCAGTGGGCTGGCTCAGGACTGGCACCCAGTTTTGAGTGGTTACTCCTTAAATATTTACAGACTCGAATGCTTTTCTGGTCCTCAGCCTCAACCTTCTGTTATTTGGAGCATTTGCAAAGGAATAAGGTCTCTTCCATTCTAGTTTAGGACTTGCCTAGTTTTTTCAAAGGCCTAATTGCTGTTAGGAAATGTTCTCCTCTGGGAAAGCTGGGATGCCTGCTGCAGTCCCAGGAGGCGTCCGCCCACCCCTGAATCCCAAAGGAGCCAAGAAGCACTGGGGCAAATCCAAGCCACACTAACCTTCACTAATTGACTACAGGCCACAAAACTGGGGACAGCAAGGGCTTAGACTCCCAGAGGCAAGGCTCCTGCTGTGACAACTCCTGCAGTCTACTTGGGATAGTGAACAAAAAAGTGAAATATTAACTAGAGTCATGATTTAATTGCACTGTTAATTAAATCATTCGTTTGCAATGAGAGAACAAGTTAATGTAATTCAAGGCAATAAGAGAAGCCCTATCATTCATTTCTCAAGTCACCACAGACATTGTGACACTCACTGTAAATCTCTACCTCCTGATGTCATCTCTTTGGGTGGATGTGGCCAGGAAAGATTTGCAAAGGTTTTGGTGGACCTGGGTTTGGAAAGCTTGAGCTGTATCAGGAGAGGCAAAGACAATATTAGGGAGGCTTCCAGAAAAGGGGGCACCTGAACCACAAGTCAGAGAGAGGAAAGCCTGTGGCTTCAAGGCAGAGCGGCAGGAGTAACCAACCAAATGCCCCCAGAGTTCAGGCTGCAGCAAGTATGCCAGTGGCTGGAGTCAGCCTGGTCTAGTTTGAGGTCCAATTGGGGAGGATCTCAAATGCCAGGTTTTTTACTCCATGGACAATCATGTATTGGGCATAGCTCTCCACCAGGGCCTCTGCACAGGTGGGACACAGAAGAGTGGACAAGGTGGGCACTGTCCATCTCCTCTGGTGCAGGCAGCCAGTGCAGAAATGTGAGTAGCCCACGACAAACTGACCATTTACCAAAGCAGCAAGGACCAAGAAGAGGGCTTGAGGATGGCTGAGCCATGGGTGAGTGAGAAGGGGGAGCTGAGTGGCTTGTGGATGACTTTGACAGGCAGGGGGCCAAGGCTCAGGGCCTGCATAGTAGAAGCTGAAGGAGTTCAGGGGACCACAGCCGCGTGCCAAAGATGGTGGTAAATCCAGAATCGAGGAGGGAGGAGGGGGTGGGGGTGGAGGTGAGGGACCCACAATGTCTGCAGTCAGAGGCTGGACAGCAGCAGTGAAAAAAAAAATCTGCAAGTCTTAACGTTTTTATGATGAAAAGCAATGAGCTTGTTCACGGCTGTTAGCTAGACTGAGGCAAGAAACAGCACTCCATTTATTAACTCAGTGGCTGAAAGTGAGAGTACCAGCTCTGATTGTGTGGACTGGTCAGAGATGAGGTATAGCGTCACAGGGACCAGGGCACGGGAGAGGCATCCTTTGCTCACAGACATTGTGGGAGATGCCGCTGGGGTTCCCAGTTGCTCCCTTTGGTCCCTGTTATCTACTGGCAGAGGACCACACACCCCACCCTCTGCCACACTGCTTGCAGTGCCTCCATAGCTTCGCTGTCACTGATGAGATGCGGTTTGACGTGGCATCCACACAATCCAGCAAAATCTGGAGGGCCACTGTGGCTTTCAACACAACTCTTTCCCTTGCCATGTGACTGAGATGGAAGACAGGCAGTGGAGTGGCATGGGAGGGAAGAGCCCTCAATGTGTTCCTCCTCCTTTCTATCAGCCGCTGAGACCTGGGTGTGGTTTGTTTCTGCAGCAAGTCTGGGCAGAGGCTAACTTAGGAAGAGAGTGATATTTAGAACGTTTAAGCAACATTAAATGGGTGGAACAAAGCATGCCTGGGGCCAGGCATGTGTGTGAAATGTGCCATTCACCCTCCCCCCTCCAGAAAGGCTAATGTGACCTGCGCTTCTAGGTGGGCTGCCCCACGCCCCTCCCCCCAGAGGGCCATCCCGCTTCCAGCTGTCTGTGCAGGGAGAGGCCAGTGGAACACGGGGAGCCCTGGCAGCCCCAGTCCTCCTTCAAGCCCTTTGTGAGGAGACTCGATTTTCCTGGCCACTTTCCTAGAACACCGAGATCTTGCAGTGCACCTGCAGACCAGAGCTCAGATGTGGAGCTGAGGCCTCAGACTCCTCCCATGGAATCGCGGGGACTTGCGCTGGGCCAAGGCACGTCACAGCTAGCATCCAACACTCCACCCATCAAGCCGGAGTGTGGACAAGAGCGGCCCACGCTGCACTCCCCTGGTGCTTCCTGAACACCGCCCTTGGTCATTCTCTGCTGGCAGTGCAACGCTCTGCTTGCAGCCTGTCACCGGAGTCCTCAGAAGCAGAGTCCTGGGGTCGCTCACTCACTGACAGGCTGCCACCCAGGTTCAGGATGTCACCGTCCTTGTTCTCCCACCCACCATTTCTTTGTCTCGTTGCTGATCTTCCTGATGTGCGGTTCTAGGCTCCATCTGCACTGGAATCTTCAGAAAAAGGGGGGAATTCAGAAGGAAAAACCCAGAAGGAGGCGCTTACAGCAAACCGCCCGCTGGAGGACTGGTGGGAGGGAGCACCCTCATGGCCTACTTCTGGCACATAGAATTCCCTGGAACCATTGGGCCCAAGGCTCCGGGTCCAGCCTCATCAGTGGGCCTCTGGAAGCGGTCCTGCACTCCAGGCTGCCAGCCGGCAGCAGAGGGCGGAGGCGCACAGTCAGGGGAAAAGAATCTGCAGGTCGGTGAACTTGCTATTTTTAGGCCTTGGCGTACTCCTGCTGCTTCCCCAGTGTCGTGACAGCCACATATTTTATAGAATAGCGCATAGAAATTATAACACGCGTTGGAAACCTGCTTGAAATTTAAACAGGCTTAAAATGTCATGCAGCTAATACACAGAGACAAATGACACCCCTCCCCCACTGCCCTGCCACCCTGAGGCTGGTCCCACTGCTGCTCTGCCATCCTGGTCCACACCAGCCCCCTGTGCTCAGCTCACCCAGGGCCACACTGTCCCCTACCAGCCAAGCTGTGTCTGCTCCTGGCCAGGCCTGTGCAGACCAGCTGCTCTTCCAAAGGCAAGTCTGTGCGTGAGCCCCCTCCTGAGACCTCCCGGGGATGCCCAGTGGACACCTCATTGCCCCACATGGTGTCCCCCAAACCAGGACATGAGGCTGTGGTCTGCTGCTCAGGCTTCCCACCTGGATGGGCCTTGGCTCCTCTCTCTTACTCCTCCACGACTCCCAAGGCTCTGCTTCAAAATCCATGGTGCCTCTGACCACTGCTCCGCACCCTCGCCCCTCGAGCTCACCATGGAACTGCCTTGGCCTTTTGACTGGTTCTCCCTCCTGTTCCCTTTCCCCATGACATGTAGAATACTCCACAGAATGCCCGGCACTGCCTGGCTCCCAGGGCTCCAGATCTTCGCCCCTGAATGGCTCAGGGAAGGCCTGGCCTCTGGAGCTGACACACAGCTGTGGGTGGCCTCCCCCTGGAGGCCGGGAGGCTGCTCTCAGCTCTGGTGTTTGGCATCCTGGGTAGAAGCTAATAACTCATGTGAATGGTGAGCAATGACTGGAAATGGGAGGCCTCCAGCCCACCCCCCAAGTCCAAGCTTGAACAATACGACAGACACAATGGGCTGGGCAGGGACAGAAAACAGAAAAAACAAAATTAATTATTTCCTTAGAGGTGGTGAGGCAGGAGAGCTCTTCTCCATTAATGGAGAAGCAGGAGCCTAAACCAAGAGCAGAAAGCAGGGAGCAGTCCAGTGACTGCCTTTTGGCTCAATCAGAGGGGGGAGAGGGGGGAAGGGGGAGGGAGGGAGAGGGAGAGAGAGAGAGTAGGAGAAACTTGGAAGACTTGGAGAAAGTTCACCTTCTTAAAGAATCACAGAGAAATTACAGGTTCTAACACCACATGATGCTACCGCTACCGGGAGCCAGTCACTCCTGCAGCACTCTCCGCACATAAATACTGCCCGTCCTCACTTAATGCTAAGAATGAGTTACAAGCGTCACCCCATCCTGAAGATGAGGAATGACAGGCTCACCCATTTGCTGTCAGCCAGGAAATGTCACAGTGATTAACATCAGGTCAGTTGACACTACGGCCCCTGTTCTTAGCAGAAAAACAGCGCTGGGTTTGAGAATGTGCCACATGGCCTGTTATAGACTTGAAAACAGAGGAAGTTCCACAGACTTTCCCTGAGATGGACGAGCTGGTTTGTGCACCCAGCTCTGCTCACCTGTCACCTGTCCTCTGTGCAGAGCCACAGCCTAACTCCCTGAGCTGTAAGAATGAGCCTGCACTGGCACGATGACCCCAGCCAGGGACAGCAGCAAACTTGGCACCCTTCTCTGCAGGAAGCACCCAGGGGCTGTGGTGTCTTCAGCAGCTGAGGAGCAGCCCAGTAATTGCTTCCTGTTGTCACCTCAGACCAAAGCCAGAGAGTGAGGACAGATGAAGAAAGGGAGGTGTCTTCATAGGATGAGGAAGAAATATTGAAAATAGGTATTTTCCTGCTTGCATTCAAGTTATTTATGTTGTAGATTATAGCCACTTAAAAAAATAAAAGGAGGCATTTCTCCTATGAATGGTGAGCAGATCACACAGTAAAACCAACAGAGAATGCCAAGTGTCCCATGGTGCTATAACGGTGACCCATGGTCCTGCTGGGGCGGTGGTTCCTGTGCCCCCCATTGGAGCCATCCCGTCCCACCCTCCTCAGTGGAAACCCGGAAGTGCCCAGAGTCCCTCTCCTTCCACCACACGGGATCAATCATGGAGTACGGGTGATTTCACGTTCCTGAACAACGTCTGGTGGTGAAGTCAGTGCAGTGTGCTGGCCAGATCCAGTGCCTTTTGTTCTGGGCTCTCAGCTGGACCACGTTTTCCAGCTTCTCTTGGGTTGGATGGAAGCTGTGCCTGAGTTTTGGGGGCACAAGATGTGCTGGCACCGCTAGACTTGGACCCTAAGCCTCCTGAAGGACCCCTCTTCCTACTTTTTTATCCCCAGCTGGTCCTCAGCAGAGAACCAGCAGAGGACCCCAGACCCTGGGGAATGGCAGAACTTCTTCATGAAAGCACCTGGATGGATCCCCACGACTGTGTCGAGGCCCCTGTCCTTCCCCACACCCAGATGTCATCACAGACTCGCTCTGCACTGGGATGTGTCACACCACTGTTATCTTGAGATCAGCTACAACCCTAATTTATCTCCTAATCCTTTCCATGCCTAACCTGGTCTTACTACTAGTTTTCTGCTTCTGTTAGCCTTTATCCCCACCTTCAGTCCTGCCTCTCAACTCCAGCTGTTAAGGCAGAGTGGACTTCTTAAAACAGAGTCCTACCCCTCCTCAGTGGAAATGTTCAAATGGGATCCCCAGAGTGCTGCGATGGGACACCCAGTCTCCCTGTGCCTGACCAGCATCACCCACCTTGTTAGATTTCTGCTGCCATACATGAGCCCTGGATGCAGAGAACCTGGGCCATTCTGTCCTCAGTTCTCTCACCTGGTATTTTAGTTACCTTTTGTGTCACTGTGATCAACACACCCCCAAATAACCAACAAGAACAACTTAGAGGAAGAAAGTTTACTGAGGACACTGGTTTCAGAGGTCTGTCCATAGATGGCCGACTCCATTGCTCTGCGCCAGAGGTGAGGTAGCCCATCATGGTGGAAGGGTCCAGCTTAGGAAAATTACTCAGTTCATGGTGGTGTCAGGAAGCAGGGTGGGGGGAGTAGGGGCTGCTGGTGCACCCTTCCAGGGTAGGCTCCAGTGACCCATCTCCCCCAGCTATGCCCCACTCATGGGTCCATTCAAACTAGGAGGGACTGATTAGGTTACAGCTCTCACAATCTAATAATTCTACCTCTGAATATTCCTGCATTAACAGGATCTGTTAGGGTACTCCTCATATTCAAACTTTAACACCTGAAATGTCCTTCCTCTATCAGATGACTTCTCTGCATCTTCTAGGATCTGTCTGGCAACACCTTCTGGTTCCTTTCTCTTTTGTGCTCCCAGTCACCACATGTTCCCACAAAAGACACCGTGTCTTCTACACTTCATCCATAGGCACCTGAAACACAGCAGTGAGCAAACTCTAGTTCTAATGATCAAGAATGTTTCTAGACATTACCAGGCCCAGTGGGATTAATCAGCCCAACAGAAATCCTGCTTTGGAGTGATGTGGAAGAGGAGGCCCTCTGGCTGTCCTAACAAGAAATCACAGGGCACATGATGGTGGGGACACCCTGTTCAAGGTCAACCTTAAAACTGGGTTTTGGTAGAGCAGGCTCTGGGGAGGAGCCTGGTGGCAGACCTCACATCTACAGGATGCCCACCACGAGTGTTTTCAGTTTGTCTTTCAACATGGCCCATGAATGAACAGAGGTGTACAGCTGGCTTCTGCCTCTTTTCCCAGCCTCTCTTGCAGTTAGGAGTGGCATCGTAGCTAGTTCTGGTCAAGGATATTTAAGGAGAAATCTGGAGGGTTCTTGGAAAAGTCTCCCTTTTCCAATCAAAAGGGTCACATACAATGGACACTGTCCACCGTGTTTCCCCTTCCTACTTGAGTGTGGATGTGAGCACTGGGGTAGGGCAGCCACGGGCAAAGGCCAGATGACCGACAGGTCAGCTTGGACAGTCCAGAGCATTGGCCCTCTATTTCTGAATTTCTTACAAGGTGAGCTAAATGACCCTCTGCTTTTGTTTAGGCTTTGGTAGTAGGTTGAATGGTGTCCTCCCCAGAATCAAGTCCAGCCACGATCTAAGAATATGACTTTATTTGGAAATGGGAGTCTTTCCAGATGCAATCAGTTAAAGATCTTAAGATGAAATCATCCTGGTTTTTGGTTGGACCCTAAATCCAATGACTGGCATCCTTACAAGAGGAGAAGACCCAGAGACACGCTGGAAAAATGCCTTATGAAGACAGAGGTTCGGACAATGCAGCCCCAGTTATTCCTTGTCCAGTTTCCCATGCCCTGTGCAGTTTCTTCAGTCAGGACATGGAGGCTATTTCCACACCCCATGGCTCTTTTATCAAGGCCTTGCCTCTCACTTGGGCTCAGGGAATGTTGAGGAAGTGAGGGATACCAGCTCTGGAACTGTGCACATCTGCTTGTTTCTGGAGACCATGTTCAGCCAGGCTAAGAACAAGCTGGGGCTAGCCTTGGGCCCGTCGAACCTGATACCCAGCTGCCAGCTAGCCATCTGCCAGCCATGTGAAAGCGTGGTAGCTCTAGGGCAGCCCTCTTCTGCGGCCCTGCCAGATGACTGCAACCATGTCCAATCTGAGCAGTAGAACAACTCAGGTGACTGAGGTCGTCTTTGAGAAACAGTAAAGCCATTGCATTTGAGGGTGGCTTGTTACTCAGTAGTAACTAATACACACACACACTTTGATTTTTTTCAGATACTTACATTACTGAGTTTGGGAATACTGGTTAAGGCAGAAGTTTTTAAACTTCATTGTACTTCAGAGTCGCTCAGGGAATTTGCTTAAGCTAGACTCCTGAGCTTGCTCCTAACAAGAGTTTTGGTAGATTTTTGGTAGATTGGGTGAACTCCAGACATCTGCATTTTGACCAGTTTGGCTGATTCTGGCATGGGTAGTTCATGGAATATACATTGAAAACCATTTTTCCACGGTAAAAAATCTCAAAAAACATAGTGTAATGTCTAATCTTATCCCTCCTCCAAAATCAGGAGGGAGGAAGAGAGAGAGAGAGAGAGAGAGAGAGAGAGAGAGAGAGAGAGAGAGAGAGAGAGAGAAAGTGTGTGTGTGGTGTGTATTAGCCCCAAGGGCAAACTGCTGGGCTTCTCTGTAGATATTGATAAGAAAAGACCCTTGATCTGGGTCTCAAGAACTGCATTTTACTCTCAATATTGTTTCTTGATTTTTATTCAGAAATATATTGCTCCTTTTACATAAAAGATTTGTGATTAAATATATAAATAATAAAACTCTGACTATGAATATAAAAAGTTGTCTGGTGGCTGAAGAATCAAATCAAAGGGGTAGGCTGAAAGCAAACTGCAAAGACAGTGCAAGAGACAGCAGGGAAGAAGCGCCCAACGTTGGACAAGTGACAACGAGAACCTGTGCAACAGACCCCGGGAGCTTTGTAAGGGTGGCTGCCCGCAGTCATGCCCAGTGGTCCAGCTGGCTGATTCCACCTGGGTAGATGAAGGACCTAACCACATGTGCCAGGCAGTCCTGGAGCTGGCACACAGCAGAGAAAGGGAGAAACATTTCTTTTTTTGTGGCCCTTACATTTTATTGGAGTGCAGGGAAGATAGATAATACATATGATAATAAACTACGAGTTAGTCTCATGGATAGAATTGTATGTCCCCAAAGATATGTTGAAATCCTTAGGCTTGGTGACTGTGAATGCTTATTTGGAAAAAGGGTCTTCCCATGTGTTATTGGTTAAGATGATGTCATTCTGGTGTGTCCTAATCTAATACAAATGGTGTTCTTAAAAGACAGAGCTGGGGAAAACACTATGCCATGAAGGAGGCAGGGATTGGAATGATATGTCTACAAGCCAAGGAGTGCCATGCTTAGCCAACAACACCAGAGGCCAAGGGGAAAGCATGTACAGATACTCCTATAGAAATTTCAGAGAGTGTGGTCTTGCTGTCACCTTGATTGCAGACTTGTAGTCTCCAGAACTGTGAGGGAACAAATTCATTCTTTTATGCCACTCAATTTGTTTAAGTAGTCCCAGGAAACCAATGGAGATAAATGCTAAGAGAAAAATACTGCAGGAAAGGGAAATAGGAGATGTTAAGTGTGCAGTTTAAATAGAACCACTTGGAAGCCATTATGCTAGAGGGAAGGGAGGGACCCTGAGGATGTCTGGGGAGAACAGCAAGTGTAATGGCCCTGTAATGGCAGCAGTATGCCCAGCTTGTGACTTCAGGACTGAGTTAGGGAAAGAGCTGGGAGAGGAGGGACCACAGCACAATGTTGCATAGGTAGCAGGAAGACTGTTATATTTTGCTGCGAAAGCAAGCCATGAAAAGGTTTGGAATAGACTTGGGTGATCCAATTTTTAAAAAGAAACACTTTTCACTCAGGTCCTTGTGTGGGTAAATGCTGAAGTGAGCAAGAATGTAATGTGGGAAATCAGCTGGGAGACACTGTTTTAACACAGGCTACACACAGTGGTAGTTGAAATGGGGAAAGAAGCGGGAGGATAGAGTTTGGTACTGGATGTTTCTGGCCAGTGGAAGAGTGTGTTGGTTATCAACAGACAAACCAGGTATGACTTCAAGGATTTTGGTTGAAGCTACTGGAAGCAGAGTTCAAAACTAACAAGGAATTTACTGGGTTTCCTATAGTTCATTTAACTCACATATTCTAATTGGTCATATTTTCCACATGTACAATATACAGTTGCTTAAAAACTGTCTAAACCGAAACATTTATTTTTAGTAGTAAATAACACCACTCGCCTAAAGTCCTTAGTACCAATACATGGACTTCACGTTCGTGCAATATTTAAAGTGTCCAGCAATTAATATCTGTTCATCTGTGATGCAGACAAGGAGGAGAGCTTTTAAGATTTGTTTTTTAAAATGGCCTTACTCCCTTATGCTCCAAAGGATGGAGCCAGGCGCTGTGGGGCCAAGGCAGAGTCAGGGCCCCAGTAGGGGCCCCCTTAGAGGATCTGCGTTGGTGGGAGACCAGGGCCCTTGCGCTCTCTAGGCTGTCTGCCTGCCATAGCAAATACCAACAGTGACTGGCCTCAGACTTCACAGAACGCATGGTCAGCGTTACATTCCAAACAATGCCACTGTCAACCTCGCTACCCTCACTCTGGACACCCGCATCATCCGGGAGGCAAACGATGGGGTCAGTTCCCTAAAGAGTGCTGCCAACTCGGTGCTGGCCGGTGTGACCAAGTCCCGGGTTGGACGCCCAGGCAGGCCCAGGAGTTGCATCTCCAATGCCGAGCACTGTCCACACTGCCTGGGGAACTGACTCGCATGTTTATTTTTGCACAGTAAAGAATTTTTAAAGGGGGCGCTGGGCATGTGGCTCAAGCGGTAGCGCGCTCGCCTGGCATGCTTACGGCCCGGGTTCGATCCTCAGCACTATATACAAAGATGTGTCCGCCGAGAACTAAAAAATAAATATTAAAAATTCTCTCTCTCTCTCTTTAAAAAAAATTTTTTTAAAGGGAATTAAACACCTGCAACAGACCTGCCGGGAAGGCGGCTTGTGCCGCAGCCCTTCTGAGGCGCGTCCCTTCCTGCAGCTCAGCGCACAGGCACTTGCCGGCCAGTCCCGTCGCGGGGTGCACGTGGGAGGGGGCGCCGATAACACTGACCGCAGCGCGACCACCCTGACGGCCCTCTAACGCACACAGGCGGGTAGCCGGGTGATTTCGTTCTTTCCTAGAGGGGACTGGCACTCATTGAGATGAGCCACCCGCCACCGGAAAAGCCGAGACCGCATCTGCAGCCCGTGCCCCGCTGCAAAGAACTTCCAGCAGGCGGCGGCGGTCATGCGCACGCGCGGCGCGGCCCACGGCTGCCGGAACCACATTCCAATGCGCGCATGTCCGCACGCCTAGCCTGCGCGCTGCGGCAGCCGTGGCCTCCTCTCCAGCCCAACCCTTCCCCTTCCCTGTCTGGAAGCGACCCGCCGCCGCCGCCGCCCTCCAGCCCTCAGCTCCGCCCCGTCGCGCAGCCTTCCGTCGCCGGCCTCCCTGCCGGGCCGCGGGCTCTCAGTGCGCAGGCGCGGTAACCAAGGCGGCGCTGTCTAGTGAGGATTTGAAATCGGCCGCGCGTGCGCACTGCGCCGCGGCCCGGCGAGGGAGGCTCGCTCCTGCCGCCGCCCCCGCCCCCTCCCCGCCCCTCATTGGAGCGGAGGCGGCGGCCCCCTCCTTCCCCCACGCCGTGTCGCCGCCGACAGTGTCTTTTCGCCGCCGCCGCCGCCGCTGCAGGAGCACGGAGCGCGCGGCGCGGGCGTGACCGAGGGCCCGGCGCTCGGGCGGCGGCGCCTCCGCCGGTCCCGCCGCGGGGCCTGGGCCCGCCCCCTCGGCCGGTCGCCGCCCCTCCGATGGCCTCTCCCCGCGGCCCGAGCGCAACGCCGCCACCGCCACCGCCGCCGCCGCCGCGGCCCCCGCGCCCGTCCCGCGCCGTGTGAGCCGGAGCCAGAGCCGCAGCCGTCCGCGGCCGCGCCGAACGCCGAGCGCCGCGCCTGTCCGGCCGCTGCCGCACCCGCGGGAGCGCGCCCCGAGCCGGGCCCGCGCGCCCCGAGGCCCGTCCGTCTGTCCGTCCGTCCGTCCGTCCGCGCGCGGCCCGGGGCGCGGCGGGGGCGGGGCCGCGGCGGCGGCGGCGCGGGCCCCGCGGGGGCGGCGCGTGGATGGATCCGCGCGTGGCCTGGATCCAGCCGGAGCAGAAGGGGCCGGCCAATGCCCTGTGGATGCAGATCTGGGAGACCTCGCAGGGCGTGGGCCGCGGCGGCGCGGGCTTCGCGTCCTACTTCTGCCTCAACTCGCCGGCGCTGGACACGGCGGCCGCGCCGGGGGCGGCCGGGCGGGGCGGCGGCCTGGGCCCCGCTCTGTCCGCCGCGTCGCCCCCGCCGCCGGCGCCCGGGCCGGCCGCTCTGCCCCCTGCGCTGCTGACGGCGCTCGGGCCCGCGGCCGAGGGCGCGCGGCGCCTGCACAAGTCGCCGTCGCTGTCGTCCTCGTCCTCGTCCTCGTCCAACGCGGAGTCGGGCACCGAGAGCCCCGGCTGCTCGTCGTCGTCCTCCAGCAGCGCCTCGCTGGGCCGGGCGGGCGGCGGCCGCGGCGGCGCCTTCTTTGGCTTCGCCGACGGCGCGCCCAGCGCTCCCGGCGCGGCTAACGGGCACTCCGGGCCGCGCGGCCCCGCGCCCGCAGGCTCCCCACCGCAGCACCAGTTCCATCCCGGCCGCCGGAAACGCGAGAACAAGGCCAGCACCTACGGCCTCAACTACCTGCTGTCGGGCAGCCGCGCGGCCGCGCTGAGCGGAGGGGGCGGCCCGGGGGCCCAGGCGCCGAGGCCCGGCACGCCGTGGAAGAGCCGCGCGTACAGCCCCGGCATCCAGGGGTGAGTGCGGCCGCCGCGCTGCGTTTCCGGAATGGGGTTGAAGGCCGAGGCCCTGCCGTGCTCTAAAGGCTTTTTAGATTCCCTTAGGAAGGAGTGGACTGCCGGCCCGGGGCTGTCAGTGCTGGAAAGGGGCTGACTCCCGTGGTGCTGAAGTTTCACTCCTCTACCCCCAACAGTGGAAGGGGTAACTGGCACTTTCTCATTCTTTTTCCCAGCAGGAAAGCTAGGGACCCTTTGTCCAAGTGGGGCTAGATAGGTTTGACGTTTCAAGTGAGTTCAGTGTTTTAGTATTGTCGGGAACTCGAGTCAAATTGAAGGTAAATACTTAATTTTTTTTTTCTCTTTTGAGAAAACTCTTTTAAAGGATGAGGCTTTTGTAGTGATGCAATTTAGCCAAAAGTGACTTTAGAAGTGATTTGGGTAAGTGGTGGTGGTGAGATGAATTTGCAAGTTATGTTTTAATTCTGTGCAGAAATTAACGTAAAGAGTATCATCTGAAGCATTTAAATGCTGGCTACTGGTGAAAAAAAAAAGGAAAGAAAAAAATGACTTGCTCTGTATACTTGTTCTTTGGAAGATGCTGTCTTTATTTTGAACACCTCACGTCAAGAGGGCCTTGAAAGGTCTCTGCAAGTTCAGTGCACCTAAAAACAGCAAGGTGTGGAACAGATCTAAATGAGGGGTACGTGGCCTGGACTCCTCCCAGGTGAAGTTGTTCAGGTGTGATGCTGTTCACCCGGCCACTTTGCCTTGTTTTACTTTCCCAGATTTCTAGAAACAAAATATTTGTGCATACAGTTTTGTGTCTGTGTTTCAAGACTTAAACCGTGAGCTTTGCTGTAAAGGTTTCTGCTGATTTAAAATGACTGAAGGATTTCTCAGGGTGTTAGGGTTATTAGGGATAGTAGAGCCTTATACAAGACACTCATAAATTCTAGGCTTTGGGATTCTTTCTTAAAATGTTTCTTCTTACAGCTCAGTGTATTTCCCACTTGGAGTATGTTGGAAACACCAGTAGATACTACTTTAAAGGGTGGTATATGCTACATAGTAATAGCTTCACATTCTGCAAATTGTTTCACCTGGTTTGGGCTAGAAATGTTACTTTCTTAAAATTCCTGAAGCTTGAGCATGCACTTTAGACCAAAGTGGAGCCCAGTCTTCTCTGCTTATGCCCCTTCACTTCCTTGTCTTAGAACTCTGAGTATAGTGGTCGTGGCAGGCTCTTCTTGCTGAGGGCAGTAAACCTAGGGTCTCATGTTGGGGGCCTTTGAGTTTCCAGCCTATTACTTCTTTGAAGTAGAAAGTGTTGGAAGACATTGTCTTTGGTTGAAGAGCATGTTTTGGCCCCTTACGGTGTTGCACATATGTCCTTTACAAGCATTGGTGGCATCATGTCATTGTGTGTATCGCACATGCTCTTGGAGTTTTTTTTCGGGTAACCTGTAGGCTTCTAGGTGTGTGTGTGGTATTGTTGCTTTCATTGGATGATGAGCCATGTCGGCCAGGTGTCATGCTAAGATCTGGTGTTTGTAACACCCACCCTTATGATCTTGAACCCCAAACTGGGCCCTCTTCTGAGTGCCCCCTGCCTAGTGCATATCAGCACTGGCTGTCCGGCTTTTGCAGATCTGGCTTCTCTCAACCCTTTTGCCCCCCACGTCCAGTCATTGATCAGATGCTGTCTCTTTGGCTCCACTCTGTCTCTATACCTCATCCTCTTTGCCCTCCAGCCACTGTGGTGGAGACTTCCCAAGCAACCCATGGCTGGTGTCTTCCATGCACCAGGCTTGAGCTCTTTCCCCACACTGCCAGTGGGTTGAGATACTCTGTCAGCTGGTGTGATCAGATTCCCTAACCTCCCAGTCCTCTACTGAAACCTCTTTCCACCCTCACTCCCAGGCTAAATACCAAGGCCGGAAGCTCAGCCATCTACTTGCCCTGCTACCCAGCTTTTCAGCTCAGTTCAGAGACAACATGGTGTAGGGTTTAAGAGTGGGCTCTAAAGCCAGTAGGAGGGCTGGCTGGTTTGATTCCCGCCTAGGTTGATGCTACCATCATGTGTTATGAAGCTATGAATCCTCCTTTCTCCTTTGCCTGGGGACTCTTCCTTTCCTGTCTCTGGTGGTATGTGCCACGTCCACAGTAGGAATTTTGGAGGTGAATACACTTTCTACCATGTCTGCCTAGAGGAGAAGCCTGCCAGCACTGCATGCCAGGTGCCGAGGAGGGTGGGGTGCTCTCCACTAGGTTGCCTGCTCCAGGCGCCTTTCAGAAGGGACAGGAGAGGAAGTAGTAAATCAAAGCAGTGGTGGGGCTCAGCCTGTGGTCAGAGGAAAGGAGGTAGCACTAGTGATTGTTTCCGTATGGCCTGTTGGTCTTAAGTGAAACAACCTGTGGTGTCAAGATAGAGCCGTGTCTGGTACTTGGCCCTGGACAAGACCAGTACCAGATCTTCCCTTGTTGCTTAGAAAGGAAAAAAAGTGATGTCAGGGTGTGTCTAGCTGTCAAACAGAGAAGGACCTTGTTGATGAGGAGCTGTGTAGAGTTTCTTTGGTTCCAGGGTATGCATTTCTGGAAAGACAGTGTCTGCAGTTCAAGAAAGGAGAAGCCATGGCCTGTGGTAGGATTCTCAGTAGCACTACTTGGCCCATGTGGGTCTTGGTTTGGTGGCCCACATAGCAACCTGCTCCATTCATCCTTTGCTTGGGAGGAGTTTTATGCCTTGGAAACTTTGCTTGTTGACTGGGCTTGTGAGACTGCCAGATTGCTTTCAGCCTCTACTAGGGTGAAGGAGCCAGTGAGAAGACAGGGATTAGTGCAGTTACGTCTCCAGTGGAGAAAGGGTGGTCCTGGTTTAGGAGTTGGCCATTGCCTCTGGTTGTTATCCCATTTCTCTTTGAACACTCAAGAGCCTTTGTTTTGGGAATTAGGTGCATAGTGCAAGACATGCCAGCTTTTTGATTTTCTGGTCTGGAGACATGAAAGGAGTGTGGACTCCAGCCTCTGGCTGCTGCCACTTTTGTGCAGTACTTTTAGCTGTTACTTCTTTGCACTGGTCAGTCCCAGTAACTTTAGAAGCCTCAGGTTAGTGGTAAAGAAATGTTCTCCATAAGTGAGGTGAGTGAGTGGCCTTCAGATACCTGGCTTCCTCCTCACTAGAATGTTGCAAAGCCCCAGGAAGGTTGCGGGTGGATGACCCAGCAGACACCTATGGATCAGCACTCTGACCAGCTGCACTTCAGTTTGGCATCTGAAGGCTGGCTTACTCAGATGGGCAGCGGTTGTACATAGCTTCCTGTGCAGGTCCCTTGACAGTAGTTGGTCTTTTAACATCTTCTGTACTCCTAACACAAATTCTGTTCCTTGTCTGAAGTCTGTGAGAAGCTGACCAGTGTTGGCATGTATTAGATGTGCCTCCAGGCCCTGGCTGGCTCCTTCCAGCTCCGTGCGTGCTCCCTTGGCTCTGTTCTCCTGAGGGAGTCAGTACGTGGTGAAGCAACTGGAATCCCTCTTTTGCCTCCATGACTGTAACCTGACTTTACAGGATGTCCAGTAGAGCCGTGGGACCTCTCGCAGAACATCCCTGGGAGGCCTGAGTGGGAGGCAAGGTGAAGGCCTGGCAAGGCCTGCTGTCAGCACTCCAATTGCCTTTTTCCTCTTCTCTGTCTTCCTGTGAACAACATGGGACACGCTGGTGGGCGAGCTTATTGTGAGATCTGCCTCCAAGGCTCTCAGTGGCACAAGTGGATCTTGCTTTCTGGGTTCCATTGTCGGAGGCCTTTAAGGTAGATTGTTGGAGTGGAAGCGAGAACGACCCCACTCCACAAATGTTTTCTGCCACATGGATTACTTACAAAGTCAGCTTCCCCCAGATCCTTCCCACTTCATAATAGCATCGTTTATTCCTTCCCATCGTACAGTGGCCGTTCTCCACAAAGTGCAGGCTGCTGCCTGGCATAGAGCTGAGGAAAGTCCTGCTGGAGAACTGCTTAAACCCCATGCCCGGTCACTGATGCGCCAGGACCCACGTAGGAGAAGGTGCTGGAGAAGGTGCTGCCCACCAGGGTGCTATAGACCCTCTCTTGGGAAAAGGAAGGTTAGAGTTGAACGTAGGCTGGTTATCTGGAAAAATGAGACTCCTCAAAGTTTTTGAAAAAAATGGCTTCATACTCATGCTGTGCAAGTGAGAGCAGATTCTATTCATCTTATTGCTGGGAGCATTCAATGAAAAACCAATGCTATTTCCTTTAATAGGAATAACACATGGTTTTGACTTATTATTTAAAAAAATAATTTTTAGGTTAATATTTTAGAGAAAAAAGTTTTTTATAATGTTAAGATTTGTATTTTAATGTAAGCTCCCACAATTTGGTCACTGTTTAATATACCTTCCTGGTTCTCATCCTAGCTGGATTCATGCAAGTGGCTAGCAGGAGGAGCAATAATTATCCACCTTGGTTGAAAATAAAAACATTGTGTTCATTGGTTAGGTCTTATGGTTTGGGATCAGATCTTCTAGTTGTGCAGAAGAAAAAAAAAGTGGGGGTATTGTAATTAAAAATGCTCAAGTTTAGGCTGGGAACATAGCTCAGTTGGTAGAGTGCTTGCCTTATATGCACTAGGTCCTGGAATCTAATCCCCAGCAATACCAAAAAAAAAAAAAAAAAAAAAAAGCTCAAGTTCAGAAACTTAATTTTGATGGGCAGCCAGTCAGGCCACAGGTAGCGGTACCAGGGACAGAATTGGTCCTCAGGCTCACAGGAGACTGAAGCCACAGTGTTGCTGAGACTTGCCCAGGACTGTGGTGCTGTGGCTGCTCTCCTCTGAAGCAGAGTTGGATGGGAAGGCATGCCTTGCAGAGGGCTTCTGTGAGGGCCAGGCTCTGAGCTTGGGCGCCAGTGATCTAGGTAGGCAGTGATGTGTGCCCCAGACACCCTGTCTCCTCCCCCGGTGTTGAGATGCACAGTTATTCAGTATCTTGTTCTTGAGAGCTCTGTGCTGTTCTAGTTTTCTGTTGCTATATAACAGTTCACCACAAATTCCAGCTTAGAGCAGCACTATTTTGACTTAGTTAAATTGGGGTGGTGGACTCAGTTCTCTGCTCAGACTTGTAAGGCTAAAGTCGGAGCATGGGCTGGTTGCCTTTTCATCTGGTTCTCAAGGTCTACTTACTTAGTAGCATGTTCTTAGTATGGCAGAGTTCACTTTCTTGCAGTGGTAGTACTAGGTTCCTGATTCTTTGCTGACTGCTAACTGGACCCTCCTCCAGCTTCAGGGCACCTGTATTTGGCTCATGGCCTTGTCCATCTTCAGACCAGCAAGGTGCTTTGAATCTCTTAGGATGTCCGCTGCCAATGGGAGAAAGCCTTCTGCTTCTCAGGACTCACATGATTAGATGGGACCCGCCAGATACCCGCCTGCTGCGGCCACATACCAGTACAGTACGATCCTGGCATGACGGTCTCATTAGAGACCCAGGTTCTGGGCATTAGGGTGCTGCCTGCTACAGTGCAGATGTCCTTGCCTGGAGACTCCTCTGTCCTCTGGACACTGAGGAGGCTCTGCTTGTCTTGTCCAGCATTTCTGTCTCTTGACTGGACTCTAGTCTGTTGCGGTAACTTGTATATTGCTGGGCCTGTCCTCTAGCTTGATTGTCACCTCTGGAATTGGTCAACTAGAGTGACCATGAGAGCAATGAGAATGTTTCTGTGCCTTTTGTAGATACACTGTTTTTTAAAATAAGTTATTTAAGAAGCATTTACAGGAGACCCATGTGACACTTGAAAACATTGTGATTGAAAAGTCCTGTTGATGAGGTGTCCTGCGTCGGCCAGTTTAGGAAAGTTGTCATTGCTGTGCAGGTGGGGGTTGGTGTTCCACCTCATTGTAGAGGTACAAGAGTCCATCTTTGCTCTTCAGAAGAGGTGGGCAACACTTGGCCTGCAGCCCGGGAATGGTGACTTGCTCGGGACCTCAGCACTGTGCTTCCTTCAGGAGGAGCAAGAAGACCCCTCACAGTTCTTTTCCTGTCCTTTCCTCAGCCCTTCCCTGTATTTGTGTGTTCCACTTACGGAGTTTAGTATCCTTCTGAGAAAACAGACCACGGCTCTCCTGGGTCCCTTCGGCCTGCATTCTCAGTGCCCGCGTACACACACACCCGCACCCACACCCACACCAGGCACTGGACACATGTCAAATGAAAGACAGGACCTGCCAGCTCAGGAAAGTTGGTGAGGGATGGCAAATCTACATGGTATTCATAAACCAAATGCTGAGGAAAACTTTTGTCGTCTTAGACATTTTAAAAGTTTGATTGTCAATTCTGAAGGAATTAAATGCATAATAATTAATTGCCTGTAGCAATTTATTTGTGCTTGCCTTCCTGAAGAGAGATTATATTGGTGTTATGTCTTGCAGTATAGAATGCACAACAGTATTCAGGAAAGTAGGTCTCTGTGCAGACTATCTCACAGATGACAGGGTGGACTAGAAGGAAGCACTCTTAGGGTTCCCTTGGCTAGGAACGTTCTTGATTATCACAACACATTTTTTTTTATTGTAGGTTTGTGTTTTTTTTCCTTTTCCAAGACAATGGCTCTGCACAACCAAGCATTCTCTCCTGTGGTTTAAGATTGGTGATAGCATGTTGAGTGTAGGTAGTATCTATCTCTGCATGCTTAAAAGATCCCAGGTTATCATTGTCTTTCTGGAATCCTGTTGATTTGAAGGAATGGCCAGGGTGCAGGACTTTAAGGAAAATGGAAAGTTAAACTATTTCAAATGGAAAGTAAAATGGATTTTGCCTCAAACCCATTCCCTGGTGTTGGGAAGCATGGCATGGCCTCTGGAGCCCGTGATTGGCCCAGGACACACATTCTGTAGTCTGGGTTTATTGGGTTCACCTCAGTTCTAACTTCTGAGCCCCCTTTTCCCCACCCAAGAATCAGAGTCCAAGATGTCCACCTCACAGAGCATCTCAAAGGAAGACACCTGGAAGCGCTTTGTGAATCGCCAGGGGAAGGGTTAATGCCACTCCTTTCCTTCTTTCTCCTCTTCTCAAAGGAAGTTGAAACCCCAAATTAGGGAGTTCTTGTTGCCAGCAGGAAAAGCCTTTCACTTGGTCTTGGAAAATGCAGACAGCTTTCTCTTTTAGGCCAAAATTTTTCTCTTGGAGAACTAGAGACTAAAGTTCCAGTGTTGGAGAGGGGAGGAGGTGTAGGCACCATAAGACTAAGGTGATGCTGTGGAAATTCTGGAAATCCTTCCTTTGCACTGAGAGATACCTTTGATTTTTATAAACTTAAGCAGTGCAGTAGTGCTTGCTCTGCAGTATGTAAACAAGAACGGTAGCTCCCGGGGTCCTCAGGACTTCTCAGGTGTGCACATGCTGCTGTGCAGCTGGTTCAGGGTGCAGCTTGTTTCAGGTCGGCTGTGCTTGCTTTCTGTGCTCACGGGGAAGGGCGAGTGGAGAGAAGTGCTGCTGTTTCTCTGGGCCCTCCAGCATGGTGTTCCATAGGTGGCGAAGGAAGATAGAGTATGGGATGGGAGCATTCAGCTGGAAAAACACGGTACAGCAGTGCTTTGTGAAGAGGGCACAGTCGTGCTTGGACTGTCCAACACAGCAGCCACAGGCCCTACGTGGCTAGGCAGCACTTAAAGTATGACTGATGTGACCAAAGAACCGAATTTAAATTTTATTTAATTTCAGGAAAAATACATATGACCATACATTTGGACAGTGCTGAACTGGTGTGACTTATTTTAAGACTGTATTTGAAACATAGTGCTTGATTTGGTGACAGTTGTTGAAATAAATCACAACTCAAATGGCGGTAAAAAAAAAAATGTGTTGCTTAGCAAGTCTCCACTTGGAAAGCTCTAGTAATTGTGTTTGAGTTTCCAATGAAAATCCTTTCAAAAGGCTATTTTAATAACACATGAAGCATAAAATAGGTTCAAAGGCAAAGTGTAACTTGGAAGAATTTTTTTTTTTTTTTTGATACGGAGGATTGAACCCAGGGTTATATAGCCACTGAGCCATAACCCCAGCCCTTTTTTATATTTTTATTTAGAGTCAGGATCTCACTGAGTTGCTTAGGGCCTAAGTTGCTGAGGCTGGCTTTGATCTTCCTGCTTCAGCCTTCCAAGCTGCTGGGATTACAAGTGTGTGTCACCACCCCTGTATACTTGGAAAAACTTTTAAGGTGCAGATTGTTGGCTTGTGCACAGTTACTGACAGTAGTCCAGGTGATCTTTTCTCCGTCTGGCAGCTTCCTCAGTCACCAGCACCCAGTGCATCAATACGTGGGGCTCTTTGGGGCTGTTGCTCTCCTGGATTTTCCTTCATGAATTTGCAGATCATAGCGATGAGATGAGCAGGGTCACTCCCATTCTGCAGATAAAAAGCCTAGCCTAGACCACCTAGTGTGATCTGGCAAAGAGTGCAGAATTGGAAATGTCAGCCCAGGACTTATGTCTAAGAACTCTGAAGAGTGTCCGGTGAAAGAAGTATGACCAGGACTGGGGATGACATTTATCTGGTCACTGGCATACCTGATAAGGTATCTTGGGTAAAAGGGCTTTTCCTGTTTCCTAGAGGGAGAGATCAGAGTCACAGGCCATGGCATAGTTCCTCTGGTGAGGATTCGTTGAAGGTCACCCAGTCAGGAAGGTGTTGGATTTGGAGAGGGGAGTGTGAGGAGAGTCCTCTGCTGCAGCGCACTGGACCCAAACTTTCTTCAGCTTTGCACAGTTGGCTTGAAGGAGGCAGTAGGGAGGGCGGGAGCCGGAGTGTTCTGAGCAGTAGTGCTCTGCCCGGGTGGGTCACCTGATGAGCTATTGACTTGCAGGCTGTTGTTCTGTGCAAGGACTCTGGAAGATCTGAGGTGGGAATAGCAGTGGAGTGCACATCAGACTCCCAGGCAGGGGGTGTGACCTGCATCCCACAGACCTCCACAGCAGCTCCTGCTAGAGAGAGGTTAATCCTCAAGAGGTGGAAGCATTTTGGCCAAGGGCCTAGAAATAGAACTGGGGACCACATGCAGGCCCTCAGTAGGGATAGCCGGGTTCCTCTCCACCGCCTCCCAGAAAGGGAGCTGAACTTGGTGAATTGGCAGAGATGGGAGCTGTAGGACAGCACTGTAAAGATGTCTGTTTTGGTAATGGACATCTTTAACATTAAGCAACATGGATTTTCAAAAAGAGGAGAACAGGTAGGAGATGATAACCTGAAATATAAAAGAAGATACTTTGCATGGTCTGTGAAATTGAAGGAAATTCTAAAGTATAGCCATGAGTTACTCTGTAAAAGAAGGCAAAAGGTGATCTGCCTGGAGTTCATGTTCCATCAAAGCCTGACTTGCAGGATACTGATGTATACACTGAAGTACAATCAGGATGGACAGAAAGAAATGCTGAGACATTAAAGAATGGAAATTTGAGATAACTGTCAAGTGAGGTGAAGCCTTGGAATGAACTCAGGCTTGGGGAATTGTTAAGGATAAAAGGGTCTTTCAGGAGCAATTTTAGAGTAAAACCATAGAAATTGAAAGGTCTGTGGTGGGGCTGGGGTTATGGCTTAGTGGTAGAGCCCTTGCCTAGCATGTGTGAGGCACTGGGTTTGATCCTCAGCACCGCATATAAATATATAAATAGAATAAAGGTATTGTGTCCATCTACAACTAAAAAAAGAAAAAAGAAAGGTCTGTGGTTGAGGAAGGTAACTTACTGTTCACAGACCTCCTTTACCAGGTGGGTGCTGCTGCTTTTCCCTTGTTCCCATCTGGCTGTGATGTTCAAAACTAGCTACAGTAGTGACCATTGCTGGCCTTCCTGAGTCTGTTCCCACACCCTGGGCCAGGCTCTGTTCTTGCTCCTTTATGTGGCCTCTCCTGAGGCCTCCCTGGATCCTCCCTGGAGAGACTCTGGTGCACACTTCCAAAACAGAAATTGAGGCTTAGAAGCTAAGCAGAGGGCTCACTGGGGTCACAGCTGGTATTTGCAGAGGCAGTGTTGGAGCCCAGTCACTCTGAGTCATTGTCCATCATCTTAAAGTCTCTGGAAATGCATAGCAGAAAGGGAATTGTCCAAAGAGGTAAGACTATATATAGGAAGAAGACAGTTACGTTGAATTCCAGTTTCTGGGTCCAGAAAAGTGACACTGACTTCTAAGGAGGAATTGCAGATTCTCATGAAGCTCTACCTAGCCTAGTCCCTGAAGTAGTCAGGTGCCCCAGAGGCAGACAGCTAGTGCCCTCATTTTCCCCAAAAGGAATCTGAGAGTAGATTTGTACAGACCAGACGGGAGGACCTGGCACTGTCTCCTGCTGGTGAGAGTGGCTACTTTACAAGGCTGGTGACAACACTGCTGTGTGACACTGTGTCGCTTATGTTGCTAATGACTTTAGAGATTATTTCTAAGAATGCTTTATGCTAATTTATAAACAATAACATTGCTTTTATAAAACTGATTCTTTTTTTTTTTTTTAAGTCTCACCATCCAGAAATAACCAACGTACAATTAGGTGACTCCGGTTGTAGATCCTTCTTTCTCAACTATGTGCCTATCAATCCATAGACACATGAAAAAATAGACACAGAAAAACTTTCATTAAAATCGTGTTGTCTTTATTTAAAATTTGATAAATTATTAATTTTGCTTAAAAGTGAGAGATGTACAACTTCAGATAGAAATACTAGTTTCTAAGAGGTATAGCTGAGACTAAGAACATGAAACATGGTGGAAATCTTAGGTGGCTAAGTGCAAAAAAGTCATTTTCATGAAACATTGATTTGCCTGCCACTTTGCAGTTTGTAGAAATCAGTTCTTTATGAATATATAAACCTCTCAATTTGTATCACGTTATTTACATAATAATGGCACATTTAATTTACACATAATAATTTACACATTGCCATAATTTTTAAGCATTTGTATTTTATTCTCTAGTTATACCCACTAATATTTATTGCTCTGAGTTCCAAGTCTTTTTCTCAGAACTTTACTGTGGGTTTATTAAGTGCCCATAGTAGTCCTTGTGGTGTACCGGGATGCCCCTGTTCCACATGAGGGGATCCAGGCACAGAGTGTCTGAGGGTCTTGCAAGGTTGGTGGCTGAAAAGCAGCAGGGCGCACGCTGACCCAGGCAGTCCAGGTCTCCCTCCTTGGTGCGTCTTGGTCCTGTGTGCGGACTGGTGCTGGCCTGTGGGACTCCCAGGGCTCCTGGAGGTCTCCGCCTTCTCACTAGTTCTCAAGGCTGGTGCTGCCCCTTCGTGCCTGCTCGCCTGTTCCACTCAGCTTTGTAGGGCCTCGTTTTCCCTGTGAAGCATCACAGTGTTCCCAGCTGTGATGTGGTGAGTTGCCGTGGTGCTTTGCCGTGACCCTGGCATCTTGTCCTTGTCCTAAGGCCCAGCCCTGTGCTTCTTTGCTCCATCTGCACATGGGAGCCATTGCCAGTGCTGCTTTGTTGTGGGTGCTGAATGGCCAGAGTTTGAAGGAAGAGCCGGTGGGGCTGCATTCCCTGAAGACTGCTGTACCTCACCACCAGTTGAATGGCCTCTGTGGCCCTGAGCCATGTGTGCTGCCCTCATTTCTGGCTTACAGTTGTGGCCGGTGACTGATGGCCACTGTCTGGACCACACCTCCATCTGCATGTGGTCCTCTGGAGAGCGTAGTCTGCTCAGACCCTGCTGGTGCGCCTTTGGTGTAGGAGGCAGACCTCCTGGAGTCCTGCTGCCTTGTTGCTGTGGTCACCATTTGGGGGTGGGAACGCCTGGATGGCTGCCATCACTTGCTTGACTGCTTGCCCTGGTCTTCTGTTACTGGGGTGCAGTAGCTTCTTGTGGCCTCTTCCTCCGCCTGTCTCCTTTCTAGCTTGTTGACATCACCCCCCCCCCACGTCTTTCTACAGCACCAGGCACTGTACTGGTTTCTTTCTGATTCTCAAGTCTTTTTTTCCTGCATGGTCACTAGTTTTACTGTGTGTAGGGCTCTGACCCCTCTCCTGCTCCCTCCCTCCTACTTATGGCTCCTCCTACTTACGGCACATTTCTGTGGTATGGTCACCATGCGGTGCTGTCCTGTCCCGTGCCCTGCCCGTGGGTACAGTACGTTCTTAGGAAGCCCCTCCACCATACCTGGAACTTTCTCTTTTTGCCCAGGCTGCAGGCCTGAAAGTCCGCCGTGTTTTGGGCTGTCTTTGGCCTGCTGGCGCTGTGTGGTGGAGAGCGGAGGTTGGAGTGGGCGGTGGGCTGCCCTCATTGGGTCTGGACTGTATGCCCTGAATAATTTCAACTTTCTGATGGCTCATTTCTCTTGGTCAAGTCTTGTCTTTTGTGGAACTGGGTTTTCTCGACTGCCTTGTGGCCTCCTGTTTGCCCTATAGTCAGTTCACTGGGGACAGGGAGGGGCTCACTCTGAACTGTAACATTAGCTCAGGCATTTGCCTGCTGTAGGCTGGGCTGCTCCCTCTCTTTCTGGACTCATTGGGGTCCTTGCCCACTATACTTGTCTGGCTGCTTCTCCTTCCTACCCAGCCTTGACACCAGCTCTTTACTCATCCTGAAGTAGCCTTGCTCATGGCTGTGTGCCACCAGGCTAAATTTATACATGTGTGTTTTGGGTATGTTTTGATTATTCACTTATCTTTCCCTCTCCTTGTCGAGAGCAGGGCCTGGCGTGGCTCTGTCTTGCTCCTGCTCTGCCGGCTCTCAGGGCAGAGCCTGCAATGTGGTAGGTTTGCAGTGAGAGAGCCACTTCTGCTCTCTCAACTATAGAACTGAGGTAAGTGTGCGCGCCCATTAGGTTCTCTTCTCTCATTTTCTCTCTTGATTTTTTTCCTTCTGTCTGTAAGTTCTATTAACTGTTGAACCTGCCCGGTTGCCCTTTTTCTTTCTGTCATTTGGCAGGGCCCCAGAAGGTTGAGTGCTGGGGAAGAAGGCAGGTGCTGCTGCTGCCCCTGTCCAGGGTCACATGCTGGCTGTGTGACTGAGGCCAGTTAGCGTGCAGAATGGATGGTCGTGGTGGTTATTGGGGTCACACAGAGTGACGTGTGTCACACAGTGAGTGCCTGGGCAGAGAGGCAGATGACAGCTAGGAAGAATAGTAGTGTGGTATCACTGCTAGTGAACGGGAGCATTTCTTTCCATGGGTCTGAATGCGTCCTGGAGTCCTGTCTGGTCCAGATGCAGTGCCTCTGGTGAGAACCCTGGGACCTCTGGAGCTTGTTGGCTGTACTGCCCGGGGCAGGTGCACATAGTTGTCCTGGTGCTCAGCTTCCACATTGGCACAGGTTTCCTGGGATTGTGGAGTATATTTCAGGAGAATGGATTTGCAGATGGGGTGGGATGGGTGCTGCTGTCTCAGGTGGTTTCTAAAACTGGTGACTTGGGGTGGCATCTATTCTTGATCTTTGTGATAGGTGAGTGTGGATTAGTAAAGCTGAAGTGCTGGTACCTGTTCTGGTTGCTATAAAAGCAATAATAAACTCACTGAGAAAAATTTGGAAAATACAAAGTAGCTATTCATGATTTTGCTATAATTAACATTTGAGTATATTTGTTTTCATTATTTTCAATGTTGTTTTAATTATGTAACGAATGTTTCATTTTGTATTTGTTAGAATCTAATTCTGGAGGAGAGTTTTGACCAGTATTTCTCCTGTCATGGACAAGCTCTTTCACACAATTAAAAAATATTGTATAATGCTACATTGTTTACTGGGTAATTGGAGGATTATATTTATACTTTTCCCTCTTGGTTAGAGTACCACAGTGACCTCTTGTTTCTGTGTCTGGTCACTTCCTGGGTGTGGCACGGGTTGGATAAGGGTTCAAATTGAAGAGCTGCTCAACTCTGCCCTCAAGTCCTGGCTCTGTAGTCTCAGACCAGTCCACCACCTGTCTAGTGAGTCCTGACTTAACTTTCTCATCTGTAAAATGGAGACAGTATTACCTGCTTCAGGAACTGTTTGGGAGATCTAAGGAAATACTGGTGAGATAGCTGTGGTATACCCAGAATACTGAGTTTGGGGATTCCTGCCTTTTATTACACATTTTTGTTCCAAACAGTAACCCTCACTTATCTTTCATCCAGAGTAAGGATGTCTGGAAGGTTAACAGGGAGGAAAGCTGTTTCCATTTTAAAAATGATCTCGCTGCCTGAGCTACCAAGCTGGACTTGGGAACTGTGGCTTCCAGATACTTCTGCAGTTTCACAGTGGTGGGGGCCTCCTTCAGAACAGCCCAGAGTGGTCTGCAGTGGTCAGTGGTTGTAATGTGACTGTGCTGTAAGGCTGGCCAGTCGGCCAGCCAGGGAAGCCAGAAGGTGAGGCTCTGTGGCAGCCCCTCTGGGCCTCTTTGATCCCCAGCTGCTCCTCTGGCTGCCAGCATTTGCAGAGTCTGCAGGTCCCCAGCTGTGAGTTCTCACAGACGGTGTGTTAGGAGGCGACCCCTCAAGCTCGTGGGGGGCTTTGCTCTCAGCTGGTCCAGTCTGTGCTAAGCAAGGTGGGTGCCCATCCCTGGGTTTGCCACCTCTGTGCCTGAGACTCAGTGCTTCTCAGGCTTGTGATAGTGGCTGGTAATGGTTTTTAGTAGTGGGACATGGGTACCCTGGGTTGGTGGATTGCTGGTGTTGGCTTCGTCTTGGTCCTCAACAGAGTTCTCTTTGCAGATCTCTTCATTGGTACGGGGCTTAGCCAGAGTGTGGACTCCCACGTTAAATACTTACTCCATGGCTTTACTCCTCTAAGCTGCTTCTTGTACCTAAGATCTAGCTCTCTCTTCTGAGGGGAGGAAAGGCTTGTTGTGGTTTGTGCTCCACTGAGTGGCCCCAGGGCCTTTGCTTGAAATTTGCAGTGTGGTTGGTTTTGCTCTGCTAGGGGAGATGAGTGTTAGCGTTTCCCATGCTGCACAAAGGTATCTCTGTTC
This sequence comes from Ictidomys tridecemlineatus, assembly GCF_052094955.1. Classification (NCBI taxonomy): domain Eukaryota; kingdom Metazoa; phylum Chordata; class Mammalia; order Rodentia; family Sciuridae; genus Ictidomys; species Ictidomys tridecemlineatus. Next base: position 257,909,301 of record NC_135477.1, on the reverse strand, counting down.
ACCAGACTAGGCTCTGAAAGGCCCTTGGATGTCCACCTGCTGCAGTGTCCGTGTGACTGACCCCAGAAGGAAATCTGAAAGGGAAGATGAGAAGGCTCCTTTTCCCTGGAAGCTGAGCTTGTGTGGACCAGAGTCCCACATTGACTTCAGAGCAGTGGAGCCCTTCTGTCCTGGTGTGTTGTTGGCCTTGACCTATCTAACCTATCACTTGAGCAGACTCGGCTGCCCCAGGGAGTGCACTGCATGGACAACTCACCTCTCGGTCCAGCTGCTGCTTCTGCTGCTCTCCAGGGCTGTGCCTCTCTGGTGCCCAGCCGTCAGCCCTCCTCTTACGTGAACTCTCCCGGGGCCTTGCCTGCTCTCCATTCATATTTGAAAACATCCACAGCTTCATTCAGAGCTCTGTGTACAGGGAAGCCGGGGCAGGCTCTGACAGCAGTGGTGGGTGCCCTAGAAACACTGATGGTTCTCATTTAACGTGTCAGTCTATTTTCTTTCACTTGTTCTGAGCCTAGATTTAAAAAACAAAAAAATCACGTTCAAAGCCCGCTTCAAGATTTACTAATTTGTGCAGATACTAGTTGCCTTATAACATAGTTAAAGATAAGTAAAAATGCTTTCTAATTAGCCCATTAATTGCATCAGTAAAGGGATTCTTTGAAGAGGATCATCACCCCTCTGATTATTAGAAGCAGTTCAGTCATTCCCTTGTGGGTGTTGGGACTTGTCATTTGCTTAGCAACCTGTGCTTTCCAGACCCTGTCCGTGCAACAGAGCAGGTTCGGAGGCGTTGTTTTACTTTGATTGCATCAAAGCATGTCATAACATCTATAAAACTGCTGTAGTTAAGGCCTCGTATTTTTACTGAGCCATTGTTTTCTGGCAAAATGCAGGCAGCAACCTTGTGGAGTTGGAGTTGAGGAGCCCAGATTGCTGAGAAGGCTTTTGAAGGAAGAGTGAGAAGAGGGAGAGAGGGAATAAAGTAATAGTTGACAAGAGTTTCCAGCATTTTCAGTTGCATTTTACATCATAAAAGGAAGGACTGGGAACTGAGGTCAAGTACAATTCATAAAATCACCTTTCCCCCTAGGACCTGGAATTCACAGGCGTCACAGGCTGTTCAGTGTAAGCCAAGGCAGGTGAATAGGTAGCAAGGACCATGGATCCAGGGGTGCTGGGAGCTGCAGCGTGGCCTTCGGGGGCACCTGCTCCTGGCTGTGGGTTTAGGGCTGACGTGTCTGTGGCCACTCCGGAGGATGGTGCACCTTTCTTTCTGACCTTTCTTTTCCCTGAAGGAAATGTTGAGTGAATCCTGACCTTTGACCAGTAGTTTGCTTAGAGAACCCTTGGGATGCAGAATTTCAGGAGCTGCCCCAGGGAGCAGAGCCACATGTGTCCCCATGCAGGATTCTCCACTCACCATCTGCGTGTCCTTCTGCCCCGTTCTCTCCATAGCCATTTAATCTCAGTTGTCCTTCCTGGGGCTGTGGGCTCTGGTCTGTCCCCTGTTTCTCTGCATGCTGACTTAACCACAGCGCAGCTGCCAGCCAGTCTTTGTTGGGTCGAATACAGAGAAGTCACCTTTGAACAAGGTGCACATTGTGCTTGGTCTGAGTGGAGGTCAGAGCCACAGGGGCTGGGAGTTGGGCACAAGGCAGCTTAGCCCAGGGCAGAATGTGTTCTTCCCTGTACGGGTAGTGGGGGAAGGATGCTGCCCACCACAGAACCAACCAGTCATCATTGGCTTTGATTCAGACCTGGACAGTTTGGGAACCACTTAATCCAAGCAGCTCAGCTTCTGCAGGTGAAGGTCATCCTGGGGTGGTCATCTGTTTTCGTCAATAGCTGTATTATCTGTTAAGTGGTTTAGTTTGGTTCTCTGTGGTCCTTCCTTTGCTCTTAAAATAGCACAGAGATTTGGGCTTCCTCAGTACGTACGGTGAGCGTGCACTTGATACAGAGACATCAGAGGCTGTCAATCTTGCTTTTGGGTACTAGAAACAGAAATTTGTGAAACTTATTAACATTGTGAAAAGTCAGTTATTACCTCTTGAATGGGTTTGGACCCTAAGGAAGTGATTGTAAATGAGAGCTATCTTTTTTGTTGGTTTGTTTTTCAATTTTTAGTACAAAAGTATACTGGAAAGTAATGTTTTTGTATTGTTCTCTAATAGTTTCATGATAAAAACTAAAATTCACCCAAAACCTCTGGTCTCATCATTTCCATCCTTAAAATAACCAGACTGTGAAGCGCTGGGCTCGCTCCACTGTGAGGTGTCTGCAGGCTTCCTGCAGAGGAGTCTCCAAGCTCACCTGATCTTGTGGGCAGGGCTGTTGCTGGAGCCCAGGATTCACTTCTCCAGAATGAGCCATCAGAATCTTGCTGCCTTATATGTCCATTGCTTGCAGGGTTCCTTTTCTACACGACAGAAACCCCAAACTGAAGACAAAACCTAGGACTCCACAGGAAGCTCCAGCCCACTGCAGAGCAGCATAGCTCTGCTCCTGGTGGGTGCTGCGGCCATTTGTTCTGCCCTGCAGCATCTGCAGCTGGCCTGCAGCTTGGTGCCTCTTGGAGAAGGCATCCGTGAGGCACAGAACCTTCCTGGGTCATTCGCCAGAGCTGGGGGATGTCAGGCCACAGTGTATGGAGATGAGATTAACGCAGTAAACACCAGGGCTCCAGTGCACCTTCCTGCCCCACTTACCTCACTCCACACCTGGCTGTCTTTCTCAGGGCTACCTGGATGTCCCCATTCCTGGAGCCCCAACCATCTGTCAGTGCTCCACAACTCAGGAGAGAGGAAAGGGCAGGCATGAGTGACTTGGGAAGTCCTCCCAGGGCCTCCACCAGGGCCTCCACCAGGCTCCCTGGCCCCTGAGGCTGAGGAGGAGGCAGTCAGCCTAGGCCCTCTTTCTTGGCGCTGCTGTCTGCCACAGGAAGCTTCCCTTGGGAGCAGCCTGGCTGCAGATCTGGAGGCCAGCAGTGTCCTCCAGATCTTGATTTTGAGACTGAATGTCAGTGAGCTGCCTGGAGCTGAACTCCAGGAGGTCTTGATGCCTGCATTGTCTGCAGATAGGAGGCCTGGTGTGGTTTCATGCTGAGGTCACCTCACTGAAATTCCCTGGGGCTTTGTTAAGTGGGACGAAGAAGCAAAAGATTAAAACTTTTCATTAACACAGTTCTGTGGACCATCTTGGAGAATGGAACCTGTGCGTATGTCCAGTGTTGAGAGGCGTAGCCTGGTAAAAGTGCACTTGTTGCATGGCTGGTGGCACCTCAGCGTGGAAGTGGCTGGCTCTGTGTGTTCCACATCCGTGGAGTCAGGCAACTGCAGATTGAGAGCATTCTGAAGATCGTGTGTCTACTGAGCGTGGATGGACGTGTGTTTGCGGTCTTAGCAGTGTTTGTGTGGTGCTGTGAGCACCTGGGAGGATGTATGTGGGCACATGCAGGCACCACACCATTCTATATAAGCCACTTGGGCCGCCATGGGCTTTGGTATCCTGGGTTCTGCAGCCAGGCCCTGACAGATACTGAGGGACAGCACAGTGTCATGCCCTAAAAACTACTGGTAGTGTCGGTATGGAGTAAAATAATTCCCAGCATTTTATTTTGTGGTTCTGGGGATGGAAACCAGGAGCACTCTTCCACTGAGCTACATCCCCAGGCCTTTATTTGTGTATTTTTTATTTTGAGACAGGGACTAAGTTGCTGAGATAGGCCTTGAATTTGTGATTCTTCTGCCTCAGCCTCCCAAATTGCTGGGATTACATGAGCAGGCCTCTTGCCTGGGTAATTTCCCATATTTTATTTAGTACTGGTCACATTTTTATAAAAGGGTTCTTGCTGTGGGGGTCTCCTGTTGACAAGTCGTCCTGTGGAGGGATAGAAGGAACTTCCGTCGTGATAGTCCATTGAGAGCAGCGTGGAGCAGCAGCCACAGGGCCACACGGGAGACCTGGTCCTTCACACTGCACACTGCAGCCTGTCACTGTCTGGTGCGAGCCCTCCTGCTGGAGGTCACCTCCTGGGGCAGGTGGACCCAGCCTGTCAGCCTGTGCTGGCAAGAAGCGAGGGCCTGGGGAGGGATATGGCGGCTTGGGCAGAGGTGTAGTTTTGTTCAATTGCTCCGGTTCCATGCTGCTTCTCCACTGTGCCACTGGCTACCTGGGTCTCCACCCAGCAACCCTCCAGGTTTCACAAGTGAGGCAGCCAGAGAGCCCTTCAGACTTTCCAGTCCCTTCTCTGTCTTGGCTGTCAGCATAAGTCAAATTCCCCAGTCCTTTGTGTCCCAGTAAACAGCGCCCGAGTCCTCTTGCCTGGCTCCCTCATCCTACAGACAACCCGAGGCAGGCCCCCAGTGTTGTCCATTCTATTCTGAGAACACCAAATATTCTTGACTCTGCTTCATATTCCTTACAGCAGTAGCTCATGTCTAGGCTTCATTTATTGCAGATTTCAAAAAGGTGTGGTGATTGTCATATCTTATTGGGAGGACACAACGCTTGAAGTCAGGCGGCCTCTGTTCCTCTGGGCACGTGGGCAGGCTGGTCTTGCTGTCGCACAAGTGCTAGGCCACCTGTTCTTGGCCCAGCAAGCAAGCAGACATCTGATCAAACACACCCAGGGCAGCATCAGTCGCGTCATGTCTGCTGTGGAGGGTAGCAGGTGTCAGTCACCTTGCGCACTTCCCTCTCCCGAGTGTCAGGGATGGGGCTGATGGTGGGGGCTGTGTCTGAGGAGGCCTGGGCAGCACGGAGGAGAGACTGATTGACATTGTTGTGATTTCAGACACAACTTAAAAGAAGGTTGATAGCACATTCTGCTCCGCAGGTGGAGACCTGGAGGGGTGCTTTGGCCTGTTGGGGTGCCCTGTTTACTGGCTGTTTTGATGCGGTAAATCCCTGGGATATGGATAGAATTTAGCACACTGGACTCTGGGCCAGGTGTTTGATTATTTTCAGCCTGTGTCTTTCTAACATGCCTCTAGATTCCTTAGTCCTGTGGTCCTTAGCATGGGGCTGAAAGGCACAGGAGAGATGTGCCTTCTGATGGCCCTGGTTGTGCTATTCTCATGGAGAGCCCAGGGCTGCCTCCCTGCTGAGCTCTGCAGTGACAGTGAGTCTGAAGTTGAAGGGCACCCCGCCAGACACCTTGCTGACAGAGATGGTGGCCTGCAGCTCCTCCAGCTATGGCTGTTGGCCTTCTGGCTGGGCATAGCTGTCCTGCTAACATTTCTAAATGGCAGGAATTAGGAAACACTTCCAATTGAGGTGGCACTGCTTTTGAGGAGTATGCCATGGAGGAGGAAGACCAGGGCCTACTGTGTGGTTGGTACTCAGTAGCTGTGAGAAGATGGAAGCTCTACTCTGAGAGTTTACAGTTTGACATATAATTTGGAAAACATGGTTTAATGTTGTATGAGTTCTACCTTTCTGGATTTATTAAAAATGGCTTGTGGCTTTGCATCAAGAATGTGCCTGGGTGAGGGTTTCTTTCCTTTTTTTTTTTTTTTTAAAGTTAAATGAGATGGAATCAGGTCTCAGGATGGCCTGACACTATGGCCCTGCAGTGAAGAAGGGCCTCCAGTATTTGCATTCTTCCTCATGGAGTAGGCCTGACCAGCCTGTAAGCTTCCTTTGGGGTCTTTGGAGGGATGACTTCAAAGGGTGTTTTCAGGGGCAGAGGATACTTGGGTGAGAGATGGTTGAAATTAACCTTGAATAAGCCTCAGACTGTGAAACAAGGTGATGTCAGTCAGTTGCCTGTCTAGCTTGGCTTAATAGGTTCTGTCAAAACTATTCCCTGCTCTATGCAGACCGTTTTTCTAGCTGTGGAGCTGATCACATTTTATTTTTGTCTTTTACTATTTGCTTTGTTAATCAAACAGAAACAGGTGGATTTGATTTGGTGTAAGTCCTCAGATTGGATTGCTTTGCCTCTTCCCATCTCTAATTAGTCTCTTAAAGTTGAAAAGGTCGATAGTCCTGTCTTTCTGCCAGCTTGCCCCTTACCTCACTCCACAGGCTGGTGCCATCCACTGCGGGGCTGGCTACTTGAAGTCCACTGTGGAGGTGCGAGGTGGTCCTCGAATCTCACTTCTCATGGTGTAGAGCTGGCTACTCCCACTGGGTTGTCCCCTCCTCACTCAAGCCTGAGGAGCAAATGCTGGGTGTGCGTTAGACCAAGTGCTTGCCGCCTCCAGTGTCTGCTGCTCTGTGACGGGAGGTGATGTATCGACACACGACTCAGCAGAGTGTCAGCAGGTTCTGGCAAACCGTGTCTGCTGTGATGGGCTCAAGGGCTCCCAGGGACACATGTCCTGTTCTTCTCTCAGGCCTTCGATGCTCCTTAGTGTGCAGCACCTAGGGAGGTGCTGATGGGGCCTGGGGCTGGGTCCCACCTTTGGCCATCTCCTGTGCTGCCCTGTATACCTTGTAAGCCTGTCTTTTTTTGTATATGTAATTCTTTCATTTTTAATGTAAAGTCGTTAACATTTTTTTTTAATGTATCTTTTAAAGACCAATTGGAAATGTATTGATATTTGGTATTGACCCAATTCCCGTGTGTTAAGCTGAGGTACTGAATCATTCAGTGTAATTTCATCCACCAGAGTTTCACTTCATTAGATTTTCAGAGGAGGAAAGAAACAGGGTTGTGACCAGAAATATGTGTTCATGCCATACTGATCTAATGCAATGGGAAACATTTGAGTGTAATTGTAACTCTAGGATGTTTTCTCTTTTATTCACCAGACTTCATGAGGAAATAATTGACTTTTATAACTTCATGTCCCCTTGTCCTGAAGAAGCAGCCATGAGAAGGGAGGTGGTGAAGCGGATCGAAACTGTAGTCAAAGACCTCTGGCCAACGGCTGATGTGGGTATCTTGGGTGTCACACAGCACATTCAGGTCCGCCGCAGCTGTTCCTGTCAGCTGGCTGCACAGACTGGGGTTTCTCACAGCCAGGTGGCCCTCCAGGCTGTCCGGGGAGGGTGCGTTTCACTGCTCCTGCTCCAGTGCCAGCCCTCCGCCCTGCATGCAGCTCACTGGTGCACACACAGGACCCGTGGCCTGAGGGATTGTTTTTTAAAACTGTGTGAAGGTTGTTCTTGCATTAAATTCACCTAGAGGCTGGAGAGCTTATCCCCTTCCCCAACCCAGCCTCTGTCCCATCAACCTGAAGGCATATGGCACAGTTTGTGACCACTGCAAGTATTTCTCACCTTGCTTTCCCGTGAACGTCCAGGTGTTGATTAAAGGAAGATTGTGGGTGATGGGAGAGCTTGTGCCCCTGACCAGGTTGCTGATGACCCTCAGGCCTCCTGTTCTGACCATCAGCCTGGCCTACCAATGACCTGACCTGCACAGGGAAGGGTGACCGTCTGCTGGTCGGAGCCCTGCTGCCAAGCTGCATACATGCTTAGTGGGCAAGGGCAGCATCTCTTTTAAAGCAATACAATTGCTTAAATAAGGCTGTAAGCTTCAGTGCCCTAGAACAGAGCCCTACCCGGTACTGTAACTGTGGCTTTGAGAAATTACTGGAAGGTTGGAAACAGGCTTTGGGGAAGTCTGCATCTGCGAGTTGATATATATATAATGTTTTTTTGTTTTTTTTTCAAGGACCATAGTGATTTCATCTCTTTAATATTGAATCCTAAAAATATTTCTGGGGCTGGTCTTTAATACAAAGACAAGGAATTTTCTTGTTGGTTGTAGGATTTTCACTTATTCACTCTCCTCAATTTCCAAGGTGCTTTACTATTTACCTAGAGCATAGTGAGGCCTTTTGGGAAGTCTGCCTACTGAATTGTGGTGCCTGTTTTAACAGAGCTCCACTTTCTTTCAGGTGCAGATATTTGGCAGCTTTAGCACAGGTCTCTACCTTCCAACAAGGTGAGTAGCAGATCGCACTGCACGGGTTATTGTTCGTGCTTCTGGGGGCAGATGGTGTCCGTGTGCACATGAAGGCTGAAACATGGTTCCTGGTGGTCAATCGAAGTCTAAAAATGGCAGCCAAAGGAAAAGTTTGGAGGCCCAAGGAGAAAATGGATAGAAAGTAAAATTTAATTTCCTCTTACACTTAATGTGTTGGGGAACAAAAATGCTGGATGTGAGAAGCAGAAGAAAAATGAGAGGTTTTAGTCCATTTTCTGCTGCTGTTACAAAATCCCAGAGATGGAGTAAGTTATAATCAACAGGTTCATTTGCTTTTGATTGTGGAGGCTGTGGAGTCTGAGCTCCAGAGGCCATATCTACAAGCACCGTCTCTCTGCATCATCACGTGGGGTGGGGGCAGACCGCTTCACACGGAACCCTTAATCCACTCCTGAAGGCCCTGCCTCAGCACAGGCAGGTTTCCCATCCCATGACAGCGTAGGTTCTGGAGGGACTGCAGGGACTATGGGAGTAAACACAGTGGAGAATGCTCTGCTGATGGTTTGGGGGGACGTTTTTGAAATACTGCTTTATGAAGTGGTAATGAAGGACTGGGTGTGTAGCTCAGTATAGAGCAGCGTACCTAGCATGCAGAAGGCCCTGTGTTTGACCCCCAGCACCAGTAAATAAATAAGTAAGTAAATAAATAAAGTCTTAAGAAACAAAATTCTACTTAATATTTTTTGAGTATTTTTTTATGATAGAAAAATGTAAAGTTCACATTATTTTCAGTGTCTTCTCATTAAGGTCTCATGATATTTAAATAAATGTCATGTGATTGTTTCTGTTACCCATGGCTGGTTAGCATCTGGAGGCTGAGAGGCTGTGATGGCATAATTTTGGGGTTGGTGTTGGCAGGGACAGTGGGGTACTGAGCAGATCCAGGGCACTCAGAGATCCCTGGGCCAGGTGTGGGCAGCCCAGGAGTGGGTGCTGGGAAGTATGGGCACAGTGTGGTTTGGAGGGAGTTTTCTTTGTAACCCCCTGGGTAACTTGGTGTTGTTGGGAAAAGCTTTCCATCCTCTGCTCTCCGTCATGACACATAGTCGTAAGCTGTGCCGCACGTTCCCAAGGGAGGTGCATGTCATGGGATTGTGTTGTGGCTCGGGAGGCATGGTTGATATGTGCTTTCTCATCTGCCCAGTGATATAGATCTGGTGGTCTTTGGAAAATGGGAACGCCCTCCTTTACAGCTGTTGGAACAAGCCCTACGGAAGCACAACGTGGCTGAGCCGTGTTCCATCAAAGTCCTTGACAAAGCTACAGTGAGTGTATGGGCTCTGCCTGGGGGGGAGCCTCCTCACCCTGCAGGAGCCTCTGGTTCCCTGAATGACTAACCCATGCTGTGTTTTCCATAGTTCTCTATTTCTGGAGTAAATATGATTACTATGTTCATGGTATTAGCTGAGAAAAGGTTTAGTGACAGTCTGAACTGTGGAAATTTGTGAATCTTCAGACTGAATACATCCCTTGTGAGTGTGGATAAGAAAAGGAAAGACATGTCTACAGAGGGAACACCCATTTTGGAGTGTATATCTCAGTGATCACACCGACATTTATGATTGACTTGGAAGAGATTGCCGTCTGCTAATTTATATTCCAGAAAGTAAACTTCCTGTACTTTTTGCTGCTAACACTGCATGTGGAAAGCCTCTTGCCCTGGGGAGAAATTGGAATGGCTTGTTCAGGAATAGCAGTTCAACATGGAAGCAGCTTAGGGCCTGGAGGGCACTCACCTGTGATGTGACAGTCATCAGCTGAGCTGAGCTGTGCTGTGCACTGGCATTTCAGTCTTGAGCTGGAGCGTCCACTCATTCTCAGTGTGGTGATGTCCCACAGCGCTGGCAGATTGTCAGAGTTAAGGCTGGGTTGTATTCCTTCTCACTATGATGTGGGGTCAAGGTACTCCACTTCCCTCCAGCGTCCGCTCTGTCAGATGTTTTCCCTGGGCAGAGAGGGAGTTTAAATAAAAACCAGATGAACATCTTGATGCATTTTCACTCTGTGCATGCCATATCACTAGCATCTGAAGACAGGCAGTGCTTTGAGTCGTTGTTGTAATAATTTCTCTGTCTCAGTGGCCCTGCTGCTATAGCAGATTGGTTACTGAGTACCTTTCTCTCTGCTGTCTGAGGGCCAGTTTCTGCTGTTGACTGGCAGCTCTTCTCTGCTGTATACCCTCCAATAAAGCCATCATGGGCAGGAGCCTATGGGTGAAGGCTCTATTTAAGGCACAGTCTATTTGGAACAAGCATCCAAACATCAGTACTGTAGAGTTACTGCTCATTGCCAGAAGTTGACTGTGTCTATTAACGTATTCAAAAACTCAGCAGAAGGGGGGGACCATCACCAGGCCTGTGGTGTGGCATCTCCTTGGGGTGTATTCATGTGGGTTTGGGCCTTCCCACCTGCCTCCTCCTTCCATCAGACACCTGTTCTACTTGAGCTGCCCCCTCCCTTTTTTCTGTAAAGTCATCATCGGTGGGGTGGAGAGTGGGACGCGGAGCAAGAGTGCCACTGTGTGACCATTAGATACTGGGGCTTGATATAGTTTTCAGGGACCACTGAGGTTAAATCCTGACAAAGGCCTCTTTTCCTTTTAAAAACTGGTATTCATGATGTCTAAGCTCTTCTGGGGAATAAGAAAGGAAACTAAAACTTCTCTTCAACTTTGGAGACATTTTGAAGCCTGACTATGGAGGATGTTGCATATTAAAGTATAGTTTTTAAAATTAAATCTTTACAGGTACCGATAATAAAACTCACAGATCAGGAGACTGAAGTTAAAGTCGACATCAGCTTTAACATGGAGACTGGTGTCCGGGCAGCAGAGTTCATCAAGAATTACATGAAGGTATTGTCATTGGCAGGGCACAATCCAGACAAGGGAGTCGAGGCCTGACATTGGGTGTCCTTGTTCTTTCACATGTTAAAAACCTTAACCTGAATGTAGGCCTCTTTACAATGTAGACCACACGCTGCAGCAATTTTCCTATAGATGCTCCGAAAGCATAGCTGTTTTTCAGATTTGCTTTTCTTACATCACCATTTCCTGAAATTGATCTTATTTTGGAGAGCTTGTTGAAGTGTGCTTTCCTGTTCCTGCAAAGTGATGTTGCCTGAGGTTGGTGTGCCACATGGACACATCTAATCCCAGGGTCCTTGGAGGTTGGAATAATCATGAGGAAGTTTAGAGTGATTCATTTTGGAGGCCCCAGTGCCCACGGGGTGACGGCGTTCCCTGCTCACCTTATGGCACAAACGTACTTAACCCCTCTGTGCCTGGAGCTCCTCAGGCAGGTCCCCCTCTGCCCTGGCATCACTGCCTGGGAAGGGTCTTCACTTGCAGATGCTCACAGTCCATTGGGTAATATGTTCTTAGGTCCCTAAAATTGAGACTGATCAACTCACACTCTTGATGAGGATCAGTGGAACTTGGCTTTCTCTCATGAAATTTGCTGTCTGAAATTTCCTTAAAGGTATATCAACTAACCAGTCGATCTTCTTCTTTGGAATTTCCAGAAGTATTCTCTGCTGCCTTACTTGATCTTAGTGTTGAAGCAGTTCCTCCTGCAGAGGGACCTGAATGAAGTCTTCACAGGTGGAATCAGCTCGTACAGCCTGATTTTAATGGCCATCAGCTTTCTGCAGGTGCGTATGCGCTTCCTTGAGAAGACGGTGGGAGGCAGGCTCTGAGGCTCTGACCGGTTGCTTCCTGAGTTGCCCACAGGTCTGGCCTTCCCTTCCCAGTTCTGTTCTTTTTTGAGGAGGAGATTTCTGGCTGTGGTACATCCCCTCCAGGTCAGCACTGCTTCCTGCCCCATGGCAGCTTGTTTCCTGGCTAACCCACTGTATGGGTACAGGGTGCTCTTCCAGGTCCAAAGTCGAGTCACGTCAGTCCGAGCCCAGGAAAACACTCTCAGTCATCAGCATTAAGAAAGTGTTCATTCTTTTATTTATTTATTTTTTTTAAAAGTGTTTTTCATGGTACTCAAATGTGATTTATAATGAAAAAAAAATGTCAGAATCAAGTCCAGTACCAATATCTAAAGAAAAAATATCTGGGGAAAAAAATTTGAGAGCAAATCTTCTAGCATTGATGAAACATCAATTTTTTGCCCTAAATTATACATGGTCCTTATTTTGTTGAGTAACGAATGTGATAGAAAATATAATTATTAAAGCTCATGGATATGTCATAGGATTTATCTTTGATTTTTAATGCATGGCAGAGTCTTCATTAAAGCATTGATTGTTTCGCTTACAGTTTCTTGAGTGGGAGTTTCGTTCTTTTTTTTAAATTTTTTTTTTTAGATGTTGACAGACCTTCATTTTATTCATTTATTTATATGCAGTGCTCAGAATTGAACCCAGGCCTCATACTTGCTAGGCAAGTGCTCTACCACTGCCCACAACCCCACCCAGGGTTTCATTCTTGACCCATTCTTGCCTGTGTCTTAGTCACACTGCTGTGCCCCCGTAGCCACACGTTTTACATGTGTGATTGTGTGCAGTGAGGACTGTCTGCCTGGGGTTGGTGTCTCCCATTGCCGCTGACCAGTGGAGAGCAGGACTGACTGTAGTGTTACTGCCTGTGGCCCCTGTAGCTTCCAGCATATCCACAGAGGCTGGGTGGAGACAGTCCCACTGTTGCCTGCACATACAACTAGTCTGGCTGTCCTTGTAATGTGGCTCTCAGCCATCCCTCCCTAGTGCTTGGACACGTTGAGCTGAACTCAGCCTTCTGTTCTGTCTTGATTGGGGCTGGTTCAGTGGCCATGTTGTAATGACAGCCTAGACTTGCACTGTGTGTTGTGTGGGGCCTGTCAGGCTTCCTGTTACAGCTTTGTGGCCCTCGCCCCTTCACCCAGTGCCTTGCCTGTGCTCCCAGCCTGGCCTGCCTCGGGGCGGGGCCATGTAGCACCCATGATCATTTTCCAGCTGATGGGCATGGTGTCTAAACCCTGTGCCAGGCTGGCTCTCAGATATTTGACTTCACTGACAGGAGGGACTAAGGGTGGGGCAGAAGTGAGACAACTTGGCTTGCACTGTGGAAATAAGCAAATCTTCAGAAGCTACCGCCATTCAGATTCTTGTTTTCACCTCATGGAGCTCTGAGCCTCGTGTTTTCATCCCCTCCTCTGCCACAACTTTTCTTGGAGGTAACCTAACCATTGTTGGTAGGACGGTTGCTGCCCAGCAGAGTTTTCTGTTCAGATGATAGTGCTCTATGTCCGCACAGCTCACACAGGAAGGCCACAGGCCACATGACTCCTAAGTGCTTAGAGTGTGGCTGGACTTTTCATCAGCGTCTAAATTCATTCAGATAACAGTTGGTGCATGTAGGCAATGCAGGCTGGGGGCAGCTGAGAACTCTGGGTCTGTTAAATTGGTGTACTCAGGAGTTGCCAGCCGACAGTAGCTTAGGTAGGGACAGATCAGCTTGAAGACAGGGTGGGGCAACACCAGCACTGGCGCTCTTCTGCATGACAATCAGGGTGTGAGTATGGCATGAATATTATGATACAATACTCCTTACCTATGCACAGCTTAAATCCATCCTTGTACCTTCTAGTTTTATGTGATATGTTACTGTTCTATCTAATGCTGCCACCTAATGGTCTTCTTTCAGAATGATGACATTAAGATGACTGGAATCTATCAAGGTACATTCACCATCTAGATGACTAAATTATGCAGAATGTGGTCAATGTTTTTATCGATATTTGGCAACTTGAGGCCAATCAGATGTCTGTGTTTATAGGATGTTGCTTGTATGGATTACCAATTTCGAAACTTCAAAGTAATAAAATGTTCATAGCAGGGTATCTGATCTCTTTTCAACGTCCTTTATTGACAGTTGGTCCCGGTTGTGTTCAGGCTCTGGGTGCCTCCTCCCTGGCGCTCTGACTTCTCCTGGCTGATGTGTGAGCGAGTGCCCCGGAGAGGGGTTCCCTACAGAGGCTGCTAAGCAGCCTGCTCCATCATCTGCCGCCTTTTTTCCAGCCCTGCTTGAATCACACAAATTGTGGCTGCCTTGCTTTTACAGTTGCATCCAAGAATTGATGCCCGGAGAGCTGATGAAAACCTTGGAATGCTTCTCGTAGAATTTTTTGAACTCTACGGAAGAAATTTTAATTACTTGAAAACTGGTATTAGAATAAAAGAAGGAGGTGCCTATATCGCCAAAGAAGAGATCATGAAAGCCATGACCAGCGGGTACAGACCATCGATGCTATGTATCGAGGACCCCCTGCTGCCTGGTAAGAGCACCTTGCTCCACACAGCAGGGGGCCGGGAGGCCTCGTGGGTGCCCTGGCAAGTGGGGGTGACAAGTTGGGCCCTGAGAGCCCAGGGTAGGTAGTCTGCTCTGGATGCAGGTTCCTCCTGCTATCAACATAGTTAATAGTCACACTTTGAGGATTCCTTTAATTCTTATGATTAGCTTCCTGTCTTCTAAACTTCTTACATTCTGTAATCAGCCAGAATTAAGAAAAAGTTTTTTTTTTTTTTTTTTAGATTACAAAAGCATTACATATTCACCACAAGCATTCACTTCACAGGGGTATCTAGTAGGAAAGCAGAGTTTTCTTTGACCTCCTCCCCTGTAGATGTCCATTTCTCCAGTTTTCCCTGTGTGAAGAGCAGTATTCACCATTACGAGTTCAGGGATAGATTCCATAACAACAGACTGCACTTGGCTTTGGACTTGACAGGCCCGGACCCTACTCTGCCTATAGGTCATGATCCAGTTTAGGGATGGCCACGTGGAAGACCTGGGGCTGGGCCTCCGCCCCTCCCAGCCTTGGTCCCCTTGGTGTGTTGAGGGTGCTTATTGTCTTCATTCCTTTGGCAACAGTTTTTTAATCTTTGCCAACCTGATAAAATCATGTGATGTACATTTTTATTTAATTTACATTTCTTTAATGACAGTGGGTTTGATACATTGTTATTTGTCAATTCCACAAATGTTTTTTGAAATGGTGTTCTTATTGAAGCAGTGCCGACAGGTGACAGAAAGGGTGGTGGAAACACCAGCTGCAGGCACACCGCCCCTTTGTGCTCCTTTCCTGTGCTCGCTCTTTCTGCTGGGCTGTCTTCTCACTGGTTGTGTGTGCTAGGGAGACCTTTCTGACCCACATACCACAGTTTGTTCTTCCTCTGTATTGGCTGTTTTTATTGTTCTTCTCCTGTACAGTTGTTGTTTTAACATCTTCAGATTTAGTAATTATTTTAATTTTGTTTTACGGTTTCTAGGATGTGAGATTTATTTCCTAAAAATCATTTGAAAGAAAATACACTATTGCCTTTGGTTGTGATTTTGGAGTGTGTGGCTTGTACTATGGTCTGGAGAACAGATTTTCTTGGTGGCATGATGACAATGGTGGCTGTGTCTGTTGGATCTGTCACTGGAGACTCCATTGTCTTCAAGTGTCCACTTAAATTGTACAGGAAAAACACAAACCTGCATTATCACTAGGTTAATTTAAATTTAGAAAAGGTAAAATTTTAATACTTGGAACACATCTCCTTAAAAGTCCGTACTTGGCCTGGGCTGCGAAGAGGATGGTTCTGAGGTTGAACCGCTTTCTCTAGGAACGTGGAGCTCCTTGCAGCTGGTTTCAGTGGTGGCCTTGTTTGAGTTAGCTATTTGCCCTCTTTCCAACACCTGAGGATTCATATCTGAAATCTTCTGTCCTGAGAATTGCTTCCTTCACGTTCCACTACCTTTAACTGAATCCCAAGGTCCTCGGGGTGAAGTGCCTATGTGCACAGCTGGAGCCATCGATCATAGCAGGTCAGCATAGCTGGTCTGTTTCAGTGGCCTTTGGCTTCTTTGTGTGTTTACCACCTGGGAAATGAGCAGACTTTTTAGGAACTGTCACACCTCCTGAGGCTGACGTCTACCTCCCTGTTGGCGGTAGACTACAACCACACGGACGCTGATTCATGCTGGGCCCTGGGCACTTGGCTGCCAAGAGTTGCACTCTGTGATTGACAGGCATCCACAGATCTGGTTTCCAGGAGTGCTGTTGTTAGCCCAACTCCACTTTGCTGGTAGAGGCTGGAAGTGTTTTGGTGGCTTGGGCCTGACTTCGAATAACACTGTGAGAAGCTCAGAGACATTTCTGGAAACTGGCTCAAGTCTGTGGTGAGTTTGACATTTACCTTTGTTTTACAGGAAATGATGTTGGCCGGAGCTCCTATGGGGCCATGCAGGTGAAACAGGTGTTTGACTACGCCTACATTGTGCTCAGTCATGCTGTGTCACCGCTCGCCAGGTCCTATCCCAACAGGGACTCTGAAAGGTAGCTGATGTCCTGTGTTTGTGTCCCTCAGCTCCTACAGGATGGCAGCTATGCCCTTCCTGTGTCTTGTACTTCCGTGACCTTTATTAGTGGATGCACACTCCTGTTTAGTTGAACTTGCCCGTGTTTGTGAAGGGAGACCTTTGCAGGAACTCAGGGCGGCTGTCGATTTGCCTGTGGATAATGTTTGGGGAACTGATGTTTATTGGGGTATACTGTTTTGGGAGATGATAGTAGGCTTTTAAAGCTTTGGACTGGTGCCTCCCCTCCGGGCAGTCCTTAGGCGTGCACGTGCGGTTTCTAAGTGAAGGTATCTGAACACTTGCCTCAGTTGCCTTCCGCATGTGTGGATGTCCCTTGTGCTACATTGTGGAACACTTTTGCCACGTACACTTTATTGGCAGCCGGAAATATTTTTTCTGATGCTGGTTTATGTTGCCATGGTGGAGGGAGGAAAATGAGTGGTCATAGAAAGGAGGAAGAATGTGGTTCTCGAGCTTAGTAGCTCACAGCATCCTTACTTCCATTCCTCTGGAGGATGATGGCATAGATGGACTTAGAGGCCTATCCCAGGAGCATCTCCCTGCCCTGGTGGTGGTAGAGACCATGGGGTTACATGTACTTGGGTCAGTCCTGGGCCCAGTGACAGGCACTCAGTGTCTCTTGGCACTGTCCCTCCACTGACAGTGGCCCAGCACAAATGGAAGTGTTAGATGTGTGTTGCCCTGTGGGTGGGAAGCAGCTCCCCTGGGTTCGAGCAGCTGTCTTACTTAGCAGATGAAGGGTCAAGGATGTCACCTGTGTGGATCCACTTTCTGCACTGTGGTCTCAGTGCATTTGAGCTACTCTTGCAGTCTTCATGCTTCTGGAAGCCACCTTTGCTCTTCCCCACCATCTCTGCTTTACTGAGATGGCACACTGTTCTTGAGATGAAGAAGCTACTCAAGGGACCATGGCTGCCTGTTGTACCATGTTGATGTCCACCTTGTCCCTTACAGTACTCTAGGAAGAATCATCAAAGTGACTCAGGAAGTGATCGACTACCGGAGGTGGATCAAGGAGAAGTGGGGCAGCAGAGTCCACGCAGCACCAGATCTCGGTGAGAAGCGATTCCACGTGCTCGTGCACAAGTACTTCTTTGTTTCTTTGTGGTCAGTTCTTTGGACTAAGAAAATAGCTAGGTCTTTTTCTGTAATCATTAATACTCTCGAGACAACACTCCTCAGTAGAAATATGGTGTGTGCCACATGTAGAATTTAAAACTTTTAATGGCTGCATTAAAAATATAAAAAGAAACAGATGAAATTAATTTCAATAATTTTATTCAACTTATCTTAAAATATTAACATTTCAATGTAATCAAAATAAAATTATTGAATTATTATATAGCCTTTTTTTTCATTAACTCTTTGAAATACAGATTATTTATACTTATAGCACATCCTAGTTCAGGTGCTAAATATCACCATTGTGTACATCTAGAAGAAATTAATTAAAAACATAACTTTGGGTGAATGGCAGAAAGATGAGGGAAGGGGGCAGAGGTGGGGAGGGGCCTGAATCAGAACAAGGTTTAGTCCATGCTTTATAATTATATCAAAATGGAGTCTACCGTCGTGTATAAACAGAAAGAACCAATAAAAATAAAATTTTCATGATGACATGAAAAAAATAAACCTTTCATAACAGTTTAAAAAAAGAGAAATAACTTGATCTGTATTTAGAATTCAGAAAAGCTGCAGTTGGAGATGATTTATTTACATTATTACAACATTTTAATGTTTTCTAGTAACTAATCAAATATAGTTGTTAAGATTAGATTTATGAAAACGTGGAATGGACTCTTGTCAGTCACACTGGCAGCTCTCCTGGGCTTGCTGGCACCAGGGCCTGATGCTGCCCTTCGGGATGGTGTGCATCTGCTCTTCTCATAACCCGTCCTTTGTGCCCTGCGACAGACAACAGGATCAAGATAAAGGAGCGAGTCACTACGTGCAACGGGGAGCAGACTCAGAGCCGAGAGCCCGGGTCACCCTATAGCCAGCGCCTGACTTTGTCCCTGTCTAGTCCCCAGCTCCTCTCTTCAGGCTCCTCTGCTTCCTCTGTGTCTTCACTTTCTGGAAGTGACATTGTGAGTATAACCTTGCCCTCCACCACCTTCTGATGTGTCTGCTGGATGGTTTGTGTTCTTGGTAGGCACCCGCCCCAACGAGTCCAGAACCCATTCCTCAGTTTTAGGAACTTTTGGTTTTTCTGTGAGTGCACGCGCACACACACACACCCTGAATCTTCATCTCCTTGTGCGTGTGTGTATGTATGTGTGCACCTGAGTCTGCATCCCCTTGTGTGTGTATGTATGTGCACCCTGAGTCTGCATCCCTCTGTGTGCGTGCATGTATATGTGTGGGTGCACCCCAAGTATGCATCTCCTTGTGCGTGTGTGTATGTGTGTGTGCACCCTGAGTCTGCATCCTTCTTTGTGTGTGTACGCACCCTGCGTCTGCATCCCCTTGAGAACCTGGGGTCCTAGTCACTCATGTGACCTCTTGGTCAAGAGCAGTGATACTGTTCCAGTCAAGTCAATGGACTTTTCTTAAACAGTTTTTAAAAAGCCTGTATAGAAATGAAAATAGTAGGAACCCAGCTGTGTCCTCTGTGTTTCACGAGGCCTCTCTAGTCCTGAGACCCCCAGAGGGCAGTGTGGCCTACTGCATTCTCCTGTTGTTCAGAGCAGGGCTTACTTATTCCCAGAGCAGACCCTGTGTCCCACCTGTACTAGGCAGTGCTCCTCTGTGAGCAGCAATCCTTGTTGTTTTTTTGTGTTGGACTCCAGGACTCCGACACACCACCCTGTACCACACCCAGCGTTTACCAGTTCAGCCTGCAGGCGCCAGCAGCTCTGATGGCCAGCCTACCCGCTGCCTTGCCAGTGCCCAGTGGCAAGCCTCAGTCCACTCCCTCCAGAGCACTGATCATGACAACCAACAGTCAGGTATGGCTTTACTTCCAGGATGGAGCCCAGCTGTGAGGGGCACTAGAGGAGATATGAGATGCTTTTGAATTAGGAGAAGAGCTTTCTCAGATTTCGATTTGGTCAGCATTTTTATCTTTTCATAGAAATTCTCTCATTGTATCTCTGTCCCATTATATATAAATTGAATGTGTACAAACCAGCATACTGATTTCCTTAGAAGGAAAGGCAGGCCAGTTTCTGGAAAGACATTGGTGTGTGCAGATGTTCTTCTTGGAGTAGTTTGGCTCTACAGGGATCTGTTCTCACAGGAGGAACTCCTAGGCTCCCAGTCACTCAAAGACGAGCTCCATGATCTCACCTGTTACTGAGTGTGACATGCCTTGCTCAAGATGTGTCACATAGCCTGCCATCCTTCACTGACCCAGCGTACAGGACCGCAGCATGTGCCTAAGCTATCAAAGGGAATTCTGCCCCGGATGTTCAGTTGCCTTTTCCTGGTCATGACATTGGCCCTGGCATCTGACCTTCTTGTGTCACAAGGCATTTGTTCAACCTCTTCAGGGCTCTGAGAGCCCCTGGCAGCCACTGAGCTTCAGCCTCATGCTCCTGTTGCTGCTTGGTCCTCATATAGCCTATGTCGTCTAACAGAACGTCAGACCCTGGTCCAGTTTGCCACCTACCCATCAGTCCCAGGCCAGTAGAGTGAGGCCAAGTGTGCAGCTTGTTGCAGTGTCCACACAGGCTGAGGCCTCCCTCCTTCCAGTGGAATATTGAGCAAAGCATTGTCTTGAAGCACTTGTATGCGTTGTCTGTCCTGTGCAGCTCAAAAAAACAGGATGTCCAAATCTGGGGACTAAGCCAGATGATGTTAGAGCTGGGCGCAGTGGCTCTCGCCTGTAATCCTAGCAACTTGGGAGGTCGAGGAAAGAGGATTGAGAGTTCAAACCAGCCTCAACAACTTAACAGAGACCTTGTCTCAAAATAAAAAAGGGCCGTGGATATTGCTCAGTGGTTAAAGCTGCTTGGTTCAAGCCTTGGTAACAAAAAGGAAAAAGAAAAAAGATGCTAGAGTTGGTGCACATTAAGTTGTCAGAGAGACCCCTGGGGATAGAGCTTGCTGTCCTGGTGACCCATTTCCCCAGAGGGTGAAGCCCCTGCAGAAGAGAGAACGTGGGTCTATTGAAGGGCCATGCCAGAAGCCAGACTCCGGGTGAGAGTCCCCTGTCTGTGCTTACAGTGAGGTGCAGCCAGTGCCATGGGGGTGTCTGCTGGCTTGTGGCTGCTGGTCCCCTGCACTGGAGGGCTGCCTGCGTCTGTGATGCCTGACGGTTAGGTGGTGGCAGTTGGGGAGTGCTTCCCACCAGCATGCCTCTGAGGTGGAGGGGCAAGGGCCATGTAGAGTAGTCCAGAGCTGGGGAGGGGCCAAGGCAGGGACTGTTTTGCCCACTATTGTCCTGTCCCGTGTTCAGCCAGATTGGAGCAGGGGATTTACCAGGGATCTGAGTGGCAGTTTTCTGAGGACTAATTTTTTGAATCTTGGTTTGGTCTTCAATGAGTTTTAAAACTTACGAGTTATATTATTGGGCATACTTCATATTGTTGCTATTTCAGAATATAAGATCTTTCTAATTCAAAGGAAATGCTGACAGCTTATAACAGACACAGCTGCTCTGTCGAGCCTGGGTGCAGCTGTTGCCTTTGCTGTGGTACTGGGACTTGGTGCTTCCACTTGTACATGGGGATGTTTCTGTTTTGTTCCTAGACCAGGTTCACTATTCCTCCGCCGACCCTTGGGGTTGCTCCTGTTCCTTGCAGACAGGCAGGTGTTGAAGGAACTGTGTCCTTGAAAGCCGTCCACCACGTGTCTTCCCCAGCTATTCCCTCGGCGTCCCCCAACCCACTGTCGAGTCCTCACCTGTATCACAAGGTACGTGCCACACAGGGCCCACATGCCCATGGCCTATGACGCCTACCTGCTGCGTCTGCTCCGAGAGGCTAGTGCGTGCATCCTCTCTTAAGAGAATCCCAGGGAGAGTGTTTTAAAAGGGAATTTGTTTGCTGTCATTCAGTTTCACGTTTGCTTTCTTTTCTAAACAAAACTTTTTAAAATATTATTTTAAAATGTAATATAGTGTAATTATTCACCCAAAGCATCCTTCTTTTGTTGAACTGATTAGTATAAAACAAAAACTTGAAGAAGGAAAGTTCAAAATGAAGACTGTTTTCCCACTTACTTTTTAAGTTCATTTTATTGCTAAATATTTTGGTTTTCAAGAAACAAAAGACAAAGTTAAGAACCACTGTTGCCACACCTCTGCACAGTGCTGTTTTAATCTCCTAGTTTAATCTTCCCTGTCCCCAGTGGAGGTCAGTAGGGGTAGTTGGATGGCCCAGCCCTGTTTGGTGTGCTCAGCTCACTTGGTCTCCATGGGCCAGAGTGCTTCTTGCACACCCCTGGCCGCTCGCCTCTCAGGCCCAAGGAATTGGAAGCGTGCACTGAGAAAACAGGTCTTCTTTGTTCCTTGGTGCACCTGAGTGTTGGAGGACAGCCTTCCGGGGACCTCTGCAGGGTCTGAGGCCTTCCCTGGATGCTGGTGATGCTTGGTGCCTTTGCTAGTCCTCATGCCTCTTCCTCGGTCCCTCTTAGCTCATCTAATGCTGTTTTACTGGTAAATTCTTTATTCTTGGCCCCGTGTCATTCATTCCTGATTATTAGTTTTCTTTAAGTAATTCAGTGACGAGCACTCCTTGGCTGTGTCCACCCCATTGCAGCGGGCGTTTTTCCCCTCATGGCTGTGGGACCTGTCAGACGAAGGAAAGCAGCTTTGTCACTCCCGTGTGGGTTGCTTTCCTTCTTTCCCAATGAACAACTGTTCGTTTTGCTCAGAGTTGCCCTGAGACCAGCTCCATGAGCCGTGCAGTGCAGGGAATGTGCCTTGGAAGGCCCTGGATGTGCATGTACTAGTGAGCAGGCCTGAGGGCAGGGGCGTGCCAGCTTGGCGGGTGATGCCAGGTGGCAGACAGGGAAGATGTGGCCAAGACCTTGCTCCTGTGTGCAGACCAGCTGGAAGTGAGTCTAATGAATTTGTGTAGTTGGACATGGGCCCTCCATACTTCCCTCAACTCAGTGGAAGTAAAGCCATTTTTCTCTTCATCAGTGTTTCCATGTGGGCAGCATGGCAGGGTGGTGCGTTAGGCATTGTATATTCTCCCTTTCTACTTGGTGACTTCCTGCCACTGGAGATGGAGGGTGCTCGTGGGCGCTCGAGTGTGCTGCCTGAGGACTGGGCCTCTCAGGGCTCCACTGGGAGGGTCTCGGTGGGCCTGTGTGTGTGTGGTGCTCCCACACTGCTTTCCTCTTTTTCCCTCCAGCAGCACAACGGAATGAAACTGTCCATGAAAGGCTCCCACAGCCATGCCCAAGGTGGTGGCTACAGCTCTGTGGGCAGCGGAGGCGTGCGGCCCCCTGTGGGCAACCGGGGACACCACCAGTATAACCGCACTGGCTGGAGGAGGAAAAAGCATGCGCACACCAGGGACAGCCTTCCCGTGAGTCTCAGCAGATAATGGCTCCTGGCTGTGCGCGCACCTCCAGACTGCCCAGTGGCCTCGGCACCACGGGGAGCCGAGACCAACATCTAGCACCTGCGACGTGGCTGCCCAGCACCTGGCTGATCACTCTGCATGTCTTTGTGTGGTGGTCGCGTCCATTTTAAAGAACAGCCCCTGTGGCGCCCGCGGAGCCTCACCAGAAAGGGGTGCACTGCGCCTTCCAGGAGCCCCCGCCCAGCCCAGCAGCGCCGGCTCAGGACCGCTGGGATGCGGGCCACTCTCTGCAGTAGCCGTGTGGGTCCTTTGCGGGTGGGGTTTTCGTTTCCTGTCGTCAGCCGGGAGCCGCCATTCCGTCTTCCCCAGCGCGCAGGGCTGGAGGCCGTGTTTTACTGCCCTCAAGTTTTGTTTGAAACTTCAGAACTGTTTTTCTATGTAAATATTGAAAACTTATGATTTGTGCAATAACTCAAATATTTTTTATTTAATTTCATATTTTCACATAAGTTATATTTAAGGGAAGAGGGAATTTTTTTAAACAAGCTTAGATCCTTTCCCAAGTTACATTTTCTAAGTTGGGTTCATCGTGTTGGCTGGTTGTCTGATGAGCATCATTACGAACACCACAGAGGGTTTGGAGTTTTACTTTTACGTCTTTCTCTTGGTCAGATGCAGGGAAACCGCCTCTGACCAGCACCCCAGGGGCCCTTCCTCAAGCCCCAGGTGCTACCTGCTCTGACCAGGAGTTCTAACATTTTTGCTTTTGGTTCTTTTAAACTAGACAACAAACCCAGCATTTAAAGTGCCAGAAGTATAACTTTCTAAGGAGTGAAAAGGTTGTCACATTATAAAATCTTAGATGTGAACGTGGGAAGCGTCAGTCAGTTTTAGTGGCATGGCCTGTAATGGTGGGTTGATGGATATCATTACAGACAATGGCACCCAGTTTTAGGAATGTGGAGAAAGGAATTCCGTTGATTCCGTGGAGGAATCTGCATAGCAGTATGCATTCGTTCTGTTAAGAGCAAATACCTGAGAAGCACCTGCGCTGCCAGCGCGCCAGGGGAGCACCTAACGTATCACAGGAGAGCACAGCCAGGGTGGCCGGGCAGCTGGGGCCGCTGTCAGAAGCATACAGGTATACTATGCAAGTGTATTCTGCCACAACCACTGTCTTTGTTACCTTTTTTTGAACAAGATTATATCCATTCTGCCTGACCCTGAGTTTTGGGAGCACCACAGTTGTCCTGGGAGTTGGTTTGTGTCCTGTAGGCCCTCTGACTTCCTGATTTTAAAATGGGTTCTGGCCCTACTAAATAAACACTAAGGTAGATTGGTCTTTGAAGCCCACTAGTGGAGAGTGTCGAGGAAAGAAGCCAACGGCCATGACATCTGATTGATACCTGGTGGTGGGAAGTTCTAGACTGATGTCTGACCGCAGTGACACCCGACGAGGACCAGCTCCACGGGTCAGGGTCTGCCTCTGAAGCAGGACCGGCCCTGTCGTCAGTGCTGCCGCCTGCTGCTGCGGTGTCCAGGAAGCCTTCCAGAGCAGCAGCTCGTGATCAGCAGCTCGTGATCTGCAGCTCGTGACGATCGGAGTCACCCAGAATATTTAAAAATATTTAAATTGTGAACCTATTGATAGAGAATATTTATAAACACTGATCTATAGGCCTGTACTAATCTCTACGCGTTAGCAATACTGACTGTAAACCTACATTAAGGAAACCATTGTGGGGACAGTGAGTGTCCCGTAGGTGCGTGTTTTAAAGCTCCATTCGGAGACACAGGTACCATGTCCGTTCCCGTCATGGTGAACCAAATGAATTGGTCTGGCTGCCACTGTGGTCACGTGCTGCAGGTTAACAAAAAGATATCATGTTTTGATTTTCTTTTGTGTGTGGACAACAATGTGGAAGCTAAAATTGACATATTTTTATGTAAAGTTTTTCTATTCTTTGATTTTTAATAAACTTTGGAAACCAGTTTTGTGTGTTAGTAGATGCATGGGTGAGGTGGTGATATGTTAGCTCATGACCTGGTTAAGCAGGATTATTCAGCTTGGAATAGCGAAAGAGGTGACTGAGCTTATTTTATCATTGGCACATTGAGGCCTTGGGTTCCAGCCTTCTGCGTGAGTCCAAAGTGAGAGAAAAGTAACAGAAGCTCGCTCTGTGCCAACATGCTAAGGGAGTTCCCAGCGACCGTATGGTGTCCACAGTGCAGTGGTGGTCTAGCTCAGCAGTGCCCCAGGGTTCCAGCCACCCAGCAGTCACAGTGGAGCTACTATCCCTTGGGTGTGGCTCTTAGGACACTTCCTAGGGTGCTTACGGCCAGCAGTGGCAAAACTCTTCCCAGGTTGTCTGGCCCCTGCAGTGTGTGCTCTGAGACCACTAGCCTCAGCGCCCTGGCTTGGCACAGGTGGACATTGGGGTAAAAATCACCCTCCTCAAGGGGTTCACAAGGGCTCCCAGCAGTGCTGCCGGGAGAAGACAGCCCCACTCCTGCAGCACGCCATTCTAATGACTGTGTGGAGGCAGAAGTACCTGGTGGTGCTGGTTAGGCCCAGGAGCGGGAGGGCCAGTGTGGGTCTGGGAAAGGTCTCGGGCAGTGAGGCCTCCAGCACTGGCCTGGACAACCGAGGGAGCCAGCCCCGTGCAGACGCAGCAATGTCCTTGCCAGCAGAGGCTGGTAGCAGATGAGCCGGGTCATGGTGGCCACTGGAGGTTGGGTGCTGTAGGACCATGCTACAGCAGGTAAGACTTGGCTGCAGGTGTTCTGAGTGGAGATGGAGCCATAAGACCATCTGATGGGCTGGTAGGGGAGAGGGGACTTGCCTTGTCCTGCCCCTGGGTCTCACTGAGGGGCCTGCCTGCAGGACAGCTTGAGGGAGCCAGAGAGTAGGGACTGCAGTCTCCTACGGGGGAGGTTGACTGTGCTCTCTTGTTAAGCTGGGGGCACCTTCGTGTTGTGCCAGGGGCTTCTGAGGGATGGAGGGGTCCTATCCAAGCAGGTGCTGTGCACCCCTGTCCATACCTGGTGGGCATCAGCACACTGGAGGCTGCTCCCACCGGCCAGTGGTATGCAGGGTGGCCGTGCCTCCTTTTGATCACTGGCAAGGTCCCCTCATCTCGAGACCCTATTGGCTCTCCATCTGATCCACATTCCAGGATTCCTCCTGAGTTGTCACAGGATGGTGAGTGGGAAGCTGTGTCCCTGTGCTTGTTGTCACAGGATGGAGAGTGGCAAGCTATGTCCCCATGCCCAGTGTCACAGGATGGAGATGGCAAGTTGTGTCCCCATGCCTGATGTCACAGGATGACGAGTGCCCTGTGTCTCCATGCCCGATGTCACAGGATGGCGAGTGGCAAGTTATATCTCCGTGCCTGATGCCTAGTGGTACCAATGAGTGGAGGTGCCCAACCCACAGATACATGGCACATGGTGACATCTGTGATCCACATGCACCTGTGCCCACAATGCATGGCTTTAATCACCACCTCCCCGCCCCCATGGTGTTACCAAGATGTCTAGGGCCACATGTGGCTCACCTGTGTGGTATACCACTGTGAGGTGCTTGCCTGCTCACAGGCTTCGATGACAAAGGGTGCTGGTTTAGAAGGGGCCACGCCAACATTGAACAGACATCCTGGACACCCCACACTGAGGGCTGTCCTCATTGCCTGAGAACTGCTCAAGGTGTTTTATTTGCTATCTCCAAGGCCTATGGGGAGGTGCTGGGTCCTGCCAGCCCTGGGCATGAGGGGTGAGCACATGGTAGCCTCGTTCACCTTTAACTCCAGCACATGACTCAGTCTTAGAGAAGGACAGTCCATGATTAGATGCATGAGGATGAATCTCAAGTGATGTCAAGAAACCAGACTTAGAGGGAAAGGGGCTGTGCATGAGTCACCCAGAGTCTGAACCTGTCTTAGGGGCCCTCTGCCATGGAGTACCACCACTCGGGGTCCTCCAAGGCTGTACCCTTGCAGCAAGTGTGGACCCTCCTCCAAGATGAACTTCAAAGCTGTGATGATGCTTAGGACTGTAACCAGGTGAGTGTTCATTATTAGTATTTTTGGTAAGAAGTGTGTTACTTGATGCAGATTTCTAGGTTCACAGCCTGTGTTTCAAGTCCCAAGTGAGTTGTGGGTGCAGATGGTGGGGGCCAATTCCCATCTCAGGAGACTGCAACCCCTGCCCCATAACCCAGAGCAGGCTAGAGTTCCCGAGTCTGCTCTGTCCTCGGTGAGATGCAGCAGCCAGGCCGTGTGCAGAGCGGGGCCACACGGGCTGTTGGTCACACAATGTGGCACCCCTCCTTTCTCTGATGGCAGCTGTGTCTTCCGCTGGGAGCTGGCGGACGTTATTATTGAGCCCCACCGAATTCCACACGTGGCCTGTGTCCATGCTTTGCTGTGCATCCGTGGTGCTGCCTGGTGACACTGTGTTCTCTTCAGCTTGGTGAGAGTGTTGAAGTGTCTGTGATAAAACTACTCAGGCTCACAAAGTGTTGGAGATTTCCTGCTGGGCTTGGTTGTAATGGTGGTTTTTATAGGTACAAGATTCTGCCCTCTGAAAAAGTGGATTCTGGAGACGAGACATTTACTCTGACCGACGTTTGCTCTGACCGTTGAGCATGCTGCCTCCCACTCTGGGTCGCTGCAGCTTGTCCGTCTGCTCTCACTGGGTCGCTAACGTGCTGCCTCTCCCTCATCTCCTGGCTGACTGGCCGTGCACCTGCTTCAGGATACGTGGCCCACGGGGTGAAATCCTCATCCCCTGTCTTTCCATAGTGTCCTCCTGGCCAAAGCTCCGTGTGGACTCACTGACTCCCAGTGCCCTCAGCCCTGTGCCCAGCACAGGGAAAGCTGTAGAGTCCAGCCTAGGTGGCACAGGTGACTTGGCTGAAGCAGAGGGTTCCAGGGCCTCAGCCAGGATCGTATGACATGTGTCAGAGGGAACCCTTCTGCCCGGAGCAGCCCTTTCTCCTGATCCTCTTCCCTTCCCTGACCTCCACTTGGTTGTAACTCTTGTCCCCTCCCCCAGCTCTCCTTCCATGTCCCCTAGAGGGCCTCACCTCCCTGTCGGAGAGCTCTCCAGAGTGACCCCCTTCCTGCCTGCCTCCCTGACCAGCAGATCACACAATCACAGGGACGGGGCCTCTTTGCAGGAGACCTGCTCATCCTTGTCCTCTGTCCCACCAACCCTTAACCCCATCCAGGCATCTCCTGTCCTGAAAGCGCTCTTCACCCTCTGGGGGCTCCTCCCCTCCCCTCCCCATTCAGCCCACTCGTGCTCAGAGCCATGGGACTGCTGGGGGGACCAAGCTGCCCCCTCAGAAGAGAGTGCGACGAGGAGCCGATTTCCCTGAGAGGCAAAGGGAAAGTGTTTTAATAAATGGCCGTGTGTTTTCCTTTCCCTTTCTTCTTGCATTCAAGTTTATAACGTTGCTCATTTCATATTTAAAATTCTTAGTCTGGGGTTTTGAGCAATTTCAAAGACAAGTGGTATGGTTTAATACTGTCATTGGACATTCCAGTGCAGTGGTTTTCAAATTATTCTAACACACCATAGTAGATGCTGCTGATTACTAGTCCAGTATCTGTTTACTTTTATTACTTCCTAGGACTTCTAGATTTTGAAAAAATTAAGTGCAAAAATCCAAGTTCAATTTGAATTTAAATAGATAATTGTTGACCACCTCTGAGGCAGGTCCATGACTGTGGCCTTCTGACCGTGGCCCATCTGGGATGACTTTGCCAGCTGATCATCATAGGCTGAGGATGAGCTGGAGCCACAGTGAGGCAGGTCCTCATCAGTGTTTCATCTCAGTCATTTCCATGTCTTAATCCCGATGGGTTGGCCTGACTGCTGTGAGCCAGCTCCGGGTGGGCACCGCTGTCCCCCTGGAATCTCTGAGTACCATCCGACTGGGGCTGCCTCCCCTGCCAGGCTGACCTCTCTGCAGGCCTCCCTGAAGTTCTGGCTGCAGGAGCAGTCTCACCGTGAGAAGACAGGGGGCACTCTAGCCTCCGCCTGCAGACTTTCTCCTCTACACTCCTGCGGTCCCCCGCCCAGGCTTCTTGTGGGCTGGGCTGGCATCTCACCTCCAGGCGGGTTGTTCCCTAAGGTAGGCTGGGCATTAAGCTAGTATTAAGGAGAAACCTAAACAGCACTCAGAAATCCCAGGGAAATGAGGCTGGAATGTTTTTCTCTATTGAAAAAAAGAAAGATCTGTAAAATCCTAACAGTGACAAAGAGGATGAGGCTGGGGACAGTGACTCTGGGAAGGTGGTCCTGATGTGCTGGGAGGGAGATCCTGGCTTGAGGAGTTGAGGGACTGTTTCCCACATTGCTACCTGTCCTTCTCAGTAGTCTGGCCCTTCTCAGACTCAGAGGCCTGGGAGTTGGGAAGGAGCAGGGAGACCCGTGGGGGGTTGAGGCTGGCTCCAGGTTCCAGGTCTCTGTCTTGCTGTGTCAGCCCTGGCAAGTGATGGTGTATGTCCAGCCCCTTCGCCCTGGGCCGTCCACCACCTGGAGGTGCGGCCTGTAGCAGCCAGTGTGCAGAGCGCTTTGTAAACCACCAGATACCCCGCCAACTCCTGCCCTGCACCTGCTCCTCCAACCCTAGCCTGCAGGTCAGGGCTCTGGCTATTAGATTCTTTCCCTCTCCCTCCTCCTTCCTGGTGCTCTTGGCCTGCCTGCCCTGGCCCATCCCCAGCATGCTCTTCAGGTACCACCTGAGGGCTGAGGAGGCGGAGCACAGGGCAGCTGCAGGAGGCCGGGGCTGGGTGGGACTTCTGGGGTGGCCCTACACGGGCCTCAGAAGTCTGGGGAGTCACCAAGACCTGGTTCTGCAGGAGCAGAGCCCTTCTGGGCAGAGAAGACCCCTAATCACAAGGCTACTGTGTCCTATTTTGGATATTAGTTTATGGCTGCATTGAGAGAATAGCAGTTTGGTGAAAGCCCTATAGACAACCTAGTAGGTGGTTAATAAATATTTCATATTTTATCAGTGAAAAAACCCAAAAAAACACTCAAACTTGCTTTTCTGTCTCTTGCCAGTTTCAGTAATGTCTGCCTCTTTTCTGCCTGTTATTTCACATTCAGGCACTGTTGGTGGGTCTGGCTGGGTCTGAGCAGCCTCTGGTCTTCCAAGCTGTGCTGGCACCCACCAGCTGTCCCCTCAGTGCTGGGGATCAGGCAAAGACTCCACCATGGTGGCAGGCACACATTTCCACATCCCCCTTGCTTGTCCTTCACAGGGTGGCCTGGCCCTGTCCCCAGTGGGTGAGGCTCAGGAAGCGCACCCATGGGGTCTGCAGAGTCCTGCATCTTCCTTGGAAACCTGAATCCTCTGCCCTGGGATTCAGTGTTTGGTGTGTTGGGTGGTCTGACCACACAACCAGGGGCCTGTTTTACTTCCTAAGTGTCTATCTCCTTGTTCTTGGTGACATTATTAAGTCACAAGTCTTATAGGATTCCAAGACCCCTACCTGACTCTTGCCTCCCCTTTTCCACTCTAAGGAACTCATGCAGGGGTCAGCATGGCCATTTTAAGGGATGCCCACTCCCAAGGGCAGCCTTTACAACCACATCAAGATTTCATTTACAGGGTTTTGATAGAGACCGCACAGAGAGACCAACACCATTGAAGGAAGAATTTGTCACTTACATTCCCCCAGAGGAAGGGGCAGGCCATACCATCGAGGGCTTCAGGAGACTCTTGGGGTGATGAGGAGGCAGAAGGCAAGAGCAGGGGCATGTGCAGGCATGGTCTGCACTGGGGTGTCCTTGGGGAAAGGAGAGGCCTGCGTGTGTACGGTCTAGGATGGGCTGGTCTGCGTAGCTCTGTGGGCTCCGGGCTGGTGCCTTGGGGAGACTTAGGTGGGAGGAATCCTGGCTTGGGGGACAGTCAGCTGAAGGGCTGGGCAGCGAGGTGCAGGCAAGGTGACTTTCAGGATGAGGTAAACACTGTGGTTGATGGTGGCCCAGTGATGGGTGATAGCAAACACTAAGGCAACCGCAGGCAGACAGGAGGAAGTCCTTTTACACAGGAGGGGGCTTTTCCTTGACATCAGGGAAGGGAGGTGACGGGGATTTCCATAGGAGATGTTGTGTTCCTGGTCCCTCGTTCTGGGAGTATGTGTGGCCTGACCCTCGTGGGAGCTGTGTGGTTCTCAGGCTTGTTGTCCTGTTGGCTGGTTGGACGAGGTGCTGGGGGGCACAGATCCCCTGGGCATGGGGCCTCTGGGCACTTGGATGTTCAGCTCACGTGAGGCTCCTGAGGCAGGATGTGGTCCCTCAAGATGCCTGTCCACTGGGGCAGTGAACTTCAGTGACCCTGGCATGCACCTGGGGGAGACTCCTGGATTTGCATGTCCTCCTTTACACCTTGCATGTCCTCCCTTTCCCCCTCCCTGTTTGATTGGTTCAAAGGAGGATATCCGAACCAGATGGAGAGAGAGAGAGAGAGAGAGAGAGAGAGAGAGAGAGAGAGAGAGAGAGAGAGAGAGAGAGGGGGAGGGAGAGAGCGCGCACATGTGAGCTGGTGTGAGGTTGTCTAAATTAAATGCAAACTTGCAGCACATCCTGAGTGGTGGCAGAGCCGCATCCTCTAGAGATATTTTTTCCTACCTCACAGAAACTGCCTACAACTTAACAGCATCCACCAGCGACATTGATTTTTCTTGGCCCCAGTTGACAGGAAAGAGGAGCCAGCACGGGGCTGCACCTCCTGGAACTGGGCCTCAGACAGTGCCTGGGTGCCCTGGACCTCACCTGGCCTGCACCCACCTCCTTTC
Organism: Ictidomys tridecemlineatus; assembly: GCF_052094955.1. NCBI lineage: Eukaryota > Metazoa > Chordata > Mammalia > Rodentia > Sciuridae > Ictidomys > Ictidomys tridecemlineatus. The sequence continues at coordinate 257,877,717 of NC_135477.1, read as the reverse complement.
CCTAGTTTGCCCGACTTCTGCACACCCTCAGGAGCTTTGCAGGACCTTGTAGGTGGAAGGCTCTCAGTGTCTCTGTGCAGGCAGGCGAGTACTCCAGGAGCCAGGACAGGGCTGGGTGCATACCGTGACCTGCACACAGAGCAAGGGACTTCCTGCGTGTCTTGATGGCCCTTCCCTTGGGTTTGAAAAATGCTCCCTATACGTGGCGGGGTGGGTATGGGTCTGTTCTGTGGCCTCAGCACTGCTCAGCATGCATGTGCCTGTGAATGGAGCCCCTGGCCCCTCTGGCTACACTGCAGGGAAAGGGCAGTCTTGCTTTGTCCTCTCCTGCTTGGTGGATGCTCCTGTGCTCCAGCAAGGTGGCTTTGGCATAGCAGGTCTGAGGGTTGCTTTCATCTGCAGTTGGGAGCCCCCTGGGGGGCTGGGCCTGACTGGGCCTGGAGGGAGGAGCCAGGTCCTCTGCCCTGCCATTCAGGGTGGAGCACTAGGCATTGACTTTCCGAGCACACTCTGGAAACCAGATTTTCAGCTGGCGTGGGCCCCTCATATTTGAAGTTTGCTTTGGGATTTATTGAACTGTTTAGCTTAGGGGATTGTGTTGGGGGTCCCAAGACCACCCTGAATTTCACTGATTTTCTTAGGAGTCCTAGGAATGGAGGTGTAGACATGTACTCATGGGCGTGGCTTATTGCAGCCAAAGGAAAAGGCATGTAGGTGGAGTCAGGGGCACATGGGCGGAGTCAGGTGGAGTCATCCAGGACATGCTTAAATTCCTCTGGCAGGTGTGACATCTCATGTGAAGTGCTGTCACTAAGGGAAGGGCATAAGGGCTCCAGCGTCTCAGTGTTTATTGGGGCTGGTCCCATCAGCACCCAGGGACTGGGATGTACCCAGGTTCCAGCATCCTGGAAGGAGAGCAGGTTCAGCATGAGCCACACTGTCCCTACAGACAATAAAGGCACAGAGAGCCACACTTCTTATCTGGGAGACTTGGGAGCCCAGCAGTCATGGCTCAGAGAAGAGCAGGTGGGGCCTCACCCCATATGGGAGGGTGCTTGGCTGGGGACTGTGCTGTGGGGAAGGGTCTCCACATGGCAAGCCCTCTTGAGGTTTAGGTGTTCAGCTAGCACTTCCCGTGGAATCTAATTTTGGATCTTGCACTGACACAAGGCGGTGCTCAGCCGATGTTTACTGAGGGAGTCAAGGAATGAAAGAAAGCATGGGCAGGGGGTGCTTCTAGAACCTTCCTTGGAGACTGCTTTATGCCAAGTGCTGCCTGGGAAGATTCCCACGACCCTTCAAAGCCCTGCTCTGGCAACCTGGCTGGACGGTGAGTTCCAGACACATCCCCGAGGGGAGCCGAGGGCCCAGCTTTCTCCTGCTCCTCTTCCCTGGCAGGATACACAGGTGCTTGGTGAGTGTCTGCATGTGGAGAAGGGCCAAGTCTCAAAAGCCACGTGGCTGGGGCATGTGTGCCATTGGCCTAGCTGGCCCCACTGTCTTTGGGGCTTGAAGGTGAAGGGAACTTCCCTCCGTGCCTGAGATCCTGTTCCTCCATTTGGAAAACTCTACTCTAGCCCCATGTCACCTCCTCAGAGAAGCTGGCCTGCCCCCAGCCCGACACTCCCAGCAAGTCAGTGACTTTAGGGGAACATCACTGCCCCGCCCTCCTGGGGCAGCATCCTGGTCCAAAGACTCCATCTGGCATAGCCTGGAGAGCGTGGTGATCCAATGGAGTGGCTCTTGGTACGGCGTGCTCACTCTCGTGTGTGCACGTGTGGGTGTGTGTGCTTGCAGGCGTGTGTGCGTGGTGTGCACCCACATGGGAAAGTCTGTGGTTGGACACTGATCCAGAACCTGTTGGACGACCTCCCAAGGTGGGCCTGTTCATTTCGTCTTCTCACAGTTCTGTGTTGGCCTGAGACCGTTTTCAGGTTGACTTTGCTTGAGGAGGACCAAGTGACCTGGAAAATGGCAGCAAAGCTTTTCATCTTTGCAACTCACCCTTTTCATCCTGAATTGACCTTTCCATGCTGGACGTAGTGGAGACAGTGGGCCTCGACTGTGTGTAAGGGATCACAGAGGTGACTGGGAGCTTGGCTCCCTGTGGCTGGTGGGAGAAGGTGTTCCCTAGTCCCAGCCTGGGACACCGGAGAGTCCACAGAGCCCACAGCCCTGTTCTTGATCCAAGTGAGAACTTATCAGCTGGCTTTATGCAGGGCTCACTGTGTGCCCAGTGCTGCCCTGAGCGCTGGCAGGTGTCCATCTATTTAATCCTGACCACTGTCCAATGGGTGAGGAGATAGGGTGGCGGATGTGAGTAAACTTCCCAAGAGTCATCAGTGAGCAATGGGCAGGCGGGGACTCCTGCTCAGCAGCTGGCTCCAGGCCTGTACGTCCAGCTGCACCTGCAGCCTCGCAGACCACTGGCCGAGCACCTGCAGGTGGGGGCTGCTGCAAGTGTCCACAGGTGCACCTAGCTTCGAGGCCTGGGAGGACGCATGGCACAGATGGATGAGACCGAGCTCTACAGCAGCTTTGCAGCCCCCTGGGTGCCAGACCTCTGCCGACGAGCAGCACGCTGGGCCTGCCCTGGTGCCCAGGGCTGTAACAGAGGACCACAACCAGGAGGGCTCAGGCAGCAGGGTTCTCAGATCCCTGGGGCCGAAGCCCACACCCAGCGTCGCATGGCCAGGCTGTCTCTGAAGGATCCTTCCTGCTGCTTCCAGCTCCTCGTCCTTTCTTGACTGCAGTTGCTGCGACTGCTGCCTTCATCTTCGTGGGACTCTTCCTCCCTGTGCATCCAGAATTCCCTCCGTTATCAGGACACCAGGCATTGCATCGGGGCTCACATCTGGTATGACCTCATCCTACGTTAACTAATGACACCTGCAAAGCCCTAGTTCCACAGTGTCACATTCTGAGGTTCCCAGTGGATGTGGAGTTTTGGAGGACACTGTCTGACCCAGTAAGCCAGCAGCCAGTCCCCAGTCCACCGTCCTGCAGAGAAGGCGGCAGTGGCCACCCCCTGCTGTTGTAAAGGAGGTGCCTGCCGAGCTGTGGGGGCCGAGGTGCGAGGGTGTGAGCCTCGGGGTCGGGCTCATCTGCAGCAGCTCACTCCTTCTGACATCTGCAAGGTGACGGCTTGATGTGCTGTCAGTCTCGTGGAGAACCGGAACAACCTGCCGGGTACAAATTAGCCCCTTGGACCCTCCCCGCCCCCTCGGCTCCTGTGGGATCCCAGCGTCTGTCTCCCCAGAGAGTGTGGGGTGGTTGTGGTAAAGAGCACTGTCACTGCCCCAGCCACTCAGACCCGTGGGCTCACAAGTGGGCACCTTTCCACGCTCTCCCTGGGGTGAAGGAGTCTGTGTGGGAGGTGGGTGGGGAGGACTTGGATTTGGGAGCTGGATGGCAGGAGGAACTCCACCGTTGTTTCTCCGCTATGCAGCCTGGTCCTGCGTCTCATCTGTAAATCAGGCCCCGTGGTAGATGATCTCCCTGTGTGGGCTAGCCTAGGGGTTCCGAGCAGTCAGAGGCAAGCAGGCCACGCGGTGAACTCAGAGGTAAGCTGCATTCAGTGCACTTTGACCTAACAGTGCTTTCGATACATCACCCCCAAGCAGAAGAGCATCTGCACTGACTGCAGCTGTTTGTTTGTTTGTTTGTTTTTCAGTACCACTGGGCCACATCCAAACCACTAAAGCTAAGCCACTGAGCCACATCCAAACCACTAAAGCTAAGCCACTGAGCCACATCCAAACCACTAAAGCTAAGCCACTGGGCCACATCCAAACCACTAAAGCTAAGCCACTGGGCCACATCTCCAGCCCTTTTTATTTTTTCTTTACAGACATGGTCTTGCTAAGCTGCTTAGGGCCTCACTAAGTTGCTGAGGCGGGCTTTGAACTTGCAATCCTCCTACCTCACCTCCTGAGCTGCTAGGATGACAGGCGTGTGCCACGTCGCCCAGCTGAATGCAGCTATTTTACCCGCATGGCCGTTTCCCCAGGCCCTCAGTCTGCCCACACACTAGCCTCCTAGTGGGACTCTGCAGTCCTTGGCCTTCCGTCTGGCCTGCCTCCCTGAGCACGGTGCCCGCGAGGTCGCTCCCACGCTGCAGTCCTGTGGGTGGGTGCCCCCTTCCTCCCTTCTTGTGGCTGTGTAGCATGGGGGCAGGCGGAGATTTGGGTTGTTTCCACCTTTCAGCTATTTTAGGTCATGCGCTCTCAACATTCCTCGGATTCCTCACATGCCCCGAGGTGTGTGTGATCCGCCTTTTGATGGCAGCCGTCCCTCATGGGCACGAAGAGTGTCCATCGTGGTTTCTGTTTCTGTTTCCTGGTAGGCAGATCCATACGGACATGAACAGGGCAGTGGCTTTGGGGGTGCAGGGAGGAAGAGAGAACATTCTGGAACTGGTGATGACGGCTGCACAGCGTGGTGAATGGAGTGTACTAAACAGGTACATGGTAAAGTGGCAGATTTTACCCCAGGGAAGAGACGTGCTGTTCCCCCGTGAGACTCAGTGCCCTCTCATCTCCTTGGAGGACCACCCTCCGCCTCATGTGTCCTGGGGGGACCCTCATCTCTGGATGTGGTCAGGGGGCTCCTCAGGTTGACTGACAGCTGTGTCCTCAGCTGGTCAGAGAACCCCGCTGTCCACCAACGGCGGCAGTGTAGTTTCGCAGGAGTGACTCCTGCCAGCGTTTGGGGATGGGCGGGAGAAATGGGCTGGTGTTTGGAGCTGGCCCTTGCCCGTGCCCCCTCCACACTCTGAGTTCTTTCTGAAGTTTCCCAGGAAAGAATCCACTAGCTGGATGAGGCAGGAACCGGGTTTCTTTGTAATGATGTTCTGAAGGTAAGCCAATCATTCTTGACCATGTTGGATGTGCTATAAGAAAGTGAAGGTTCTTGGTCAGAAAAGGAAATTTTTTTTACCCCCCCTTTACTTTGGACTGGCTACCATATATCGGAGAAAACATTCAGGCTTCGACTTTGTGGGACTGGATTACTTCACTTAGCATGATGCTCTCCAGTTTCATACTTTTTTTTGGCAAGTGCCATAAAACCAGTCTTCTTTATGACTGACTAATATTCCATTAGGTATGTACATCACATTTTCTTAAATACCACAGCGAATCTGACCATCGTGAGCATCCATAAAGCATTAATTTAAAAAAAAAAGCTACAAGTAAATAGCAGAAAGATCAGCAGAGGGAAGGAAATAGGGAAGAAGGGAGGAGAGGGACTGAATGAGAGCAAATTATATTTTATGCTTTTGTAATTATGTCAAAATGAATTCTATGGTGACTATGTAGTATCCCAGATGGTTGCTCAGCCCACGTGACTGAATTGTCAGAAGCCCAGTGTTGGGATCAACCCTCTTCCTATGGCCACCCAAGCAACTCCATCGAGGAGTTTTCCCATTGGGATCTGTCAGGACTCATCGTCACCTCCTGTCACTGCTGGCCTCACTGAGTGACACTTCAGAGGAGCCCGCTGTGTGCTCTCCCGTCTCCTAGCTTCTTGTACCTAAAACAGACTGTGGAGTCTGGAGGCTCGGAGTGCGTTTGGTTCTGGCCAGCAGTGGGGCAGCTCCTCAGGTCGTGCTATGCTGCTTCAGGGTGACCGTGCCCACTGCCCCGATGAGCTTGGACAAGGCTGTGCTTCAGGCCTGGTCGCGGCTGCCTATGGGGTGAGAGGCAACCTGGAGAGCACACTCTCCCCAGAACCTCTACCAGGGAGAACCCCACCTGCAGCAGCGCTGCTTCAAAGGCAGGTCTTGTCCTTCACAGCACGCACGGGCCACCGGAGGGCCACGCAGCTCGGGCCAGGAGGCTGCCCTGCGCTGAGCTCTCTGCGCGGTGGATCACAGACTCTTCAGAAGATGGAACGCCCAGACAGGGACAGTGGCTCAGCGGGAGGACTGCTCCAGGGCTGCTCAGGCATTCGAGGAGACTGCGTCAAACCACCCTTTGGGTATCTGCTAAAAAGTTAGAAGATCAAAATCTGTGCCACCTGCCCAAGTGATTCTTCCACAGCAGGCTGACACCTCCTCAGACCCAGGACACAGGCTTGTGATCTGGTCTCTTCAGGGCTGAAGAGTGAGATCTGCCCTTGTCCCTCTCACAGGCCATCTTGGTGAGGGTGGACCCACGTGGCCCTCTCCCAGCCTGCGCTCACCCCAGGACAGTCGGCCACACGTCAGAAGGGGGCTACCCTGTGAAGCATGAGGGTCACAGCATGGAGGGAAGGGGTCTGCAGGTGACGTGTCACCTCCTTCCTCCACACTCCGCTGGAGGGAACGCAGCGACTCGGCCCCCTTTAGGCAGAATGCTGTGCTACGAAGGAATGCCTCGGCCTGTTGGTGGCCTCAGGGCAGCAGACTGCCCCAGCCCCAGCCCCAGCCCCTGCCCCTGCCCCAGCACCTCCCTTAGCCCCAGCCCCTGCCCCTACCCCTGCCCCTGGCTCAGCCCCAGCCCCAGCCCCTGCCTCAGCCCCTGCCCTAGCCCCTGGCCCAACCCCTGCCCCTGCCCCTGGCTCAGCCCCAGCCCCAGCCCCTGCCCTAGCCCCTGGCCCAGCCCTTGCCCCTGTCCCTGGCCCAGCTCCAGGCCTTGCTCCAGCCCTAGCCCCAGCCCCAGCCCCAGCCCCAGCCCCTGCCTCAGCCCCTGCCCTAGCCCCTGGCCCAGCCCCTGCCTCTGCCCCAGCCCAAGCCCAAGCCCTAGCCCCAGCCCCTGCCCCTGCCTCTGCCCCTGCCCCTGGCTCAGCCCCAGCCCCAGCCCCTGCCCCTGTCCCTGCCTCAGCCCCAGCCCCAGGCCCAGGCCCTGTCCCAGCCCCTGCTCCTGCCCCAGCCCCTGCCTTAGCCCCAGCCCCTGCCCCTGGCCCTGCCCCTGCCCCTGTCCCAGCCCCATCCCCTGCCCCTGCCCCAGCCCCTACTTCTGCCCCAGCCCCAGCCCCAGCCCCAGCCCCTGCAGGTGTTAGAGTGGAGACTGCAGCAAGGCTTTACCTGGGCAGCAGCTGCAGCCCACAGAAAGCTCCGGTTGGGTGTTTGTGACTGTGCAGGTTCTTAGGTGGCTACTCGATTCACCGAGTAAGTCTGATTTCAAACCAGGGTCAGCTCCTGACCTATGGCAACATAAGAAACTCTGTCAAGGACTTTTCCCACGGGGAATTGCCAGGACTCATCTTCACCAAGACCGTTAGCTCTTCCTGCTGCCTGGCCCCCTAAAGTGGGCCCCCTGGGCTGGCCCCGGCTCCTCTCAGGTCAGCCTCCGGCATTGCTGCCTCACTCCCTGACAGTTCACAAGATGGGCCAGTGAGCAGTCCTGGAAGCCTGGCCCACTCCGCTGGTTGACCACTCAGATATGAGAACCAGAGAAGTACCTAGGCTCGTAGGTGGGTGTTCAAGGGAGGGGTCTGTGATGTTCAAGGCACACGGGGACCCGGGGGCAGAGAATGACCTGCCACTCCTAGTATCTGTTAGAGCTCTGTGCAGGTCTTTTGCTCAGTATGCCATCAAACTGGAGTCTGTGGGCGCAGTCCCCTCACTGGGAACAGAATGGCAGAGACTGAATGTGTCCCCCAAATTAGTGTTTGAAACATAACTCCCCAGGTGATGGAATTAGGAGGTGAGCCCTCTGGGAGGTGACTGGGCCCTGAGGATGGAGCCCTCATGGGTGGAACCGGGTCCTGATAGGAGAGGTCCGCGAGGGCTGCCTCACCACTTCTGCTGTGGAGGACACAGCCTCCTGCAGTATGGAGCCTCACCTGGCAGGGGGTCTGCCACACCTTGGGCACGGACTTACCAACCTCCAGAAATGTGGGGAGGAGTTCTGTGGGTAGAAGCCATGGATATATGGTATTTTGTTACAGCACCTCATATAGACTGAGGCACTGAGCAGAGCTCTTTCAGTTTGTTCAGGATCCTTCTGGGTCCAAAGTGGACTAAGATGGGCTTTCTGCCTAATATTGGCCACCCTCTACCTGTCTCTTAAGATCAATGGACTGTCCATTTCAGTGGCACTGGCCAACTGACATTAACCTGTTGGGTCTGGCTGCTCCTCTTATCTCCAAGTTCAAGGCTGTGCTGGTCAGGTCCTGTTAGGTAAATTCCTCAGGTCTGACTGGTGCATAGCTCAGTCTTGTGTTCCCTCAAGGCATGTGTTGAAGTCCTAACCCCTGGAACTTGTGACTGTGATCTCATCTGGAAACAGGTCTTTGCAGCCGTAATCAAATTAGGAGGAAGTCAAAGGGGATTGAGGTACACACAAACCTGATGAATGGTATCATACAAAGAGAAATTTGGGCTGGGGATGTGGCTCAGTGACAGAGCACTTGCCTGGATTGCACGTGGCCCTGGATTTGATCCCCAGCATCAGGAACAACAATAACAACAACAATAACAACAACAACAATAAACAAATAAACAGAAGCAAAATACTAAACAACAATAATGAAAGAGAAAGAGAGAGAGAAAAATTGGTGCAGAGAGAGATGGCGAGAAGAAGACCCCCTGAAGGTGAGGCTGGGACTGCAGAATCTGGAGTCGTTCCTACCAGGCGAGGAATACCAGGCCGGCTGGCAGCCGCAGTGTGGAAGGGATGTGCCCTGGGAACCTCCGGAAGGCACCGGCCTTGCTGGCATTTTGCTCTGGACTTCTGGCCTGCAGAACTGTGAGGGAGCAAAGGTCAATTGTTCTAAGCCACTTAATGGGTGGTATGTTGTTTCAGAAGCTCTTGGAAGGGAATCCAGACCTCAATAGCCAGGCCCGAGGCTTCCCTGTGGGCTGGAGAGAGGGTGGTCTTAAGGAACACAGGGCTATGGTTACAGGTGCTGGGGATGATAGTGGAGGTGGCGAAGGGCGTGTGGGCATGATCATTTATATTCTCTAAACCGGGAAACTTTGATTCGACTACAGTTTAAGTGTCTGTGCCTGAGGACCCTGAAGTGTTCCCGGGGGTGCTCAGAACTAGTCTGCGGTCCTCCTGTCACCTCACAGATAAATCTAGCTTTTGACAGAGCAGCTGTTGACCTTGTTGCTAACCAAAGCCCATGGACAGATCACTCTGCCTCCATGGGAATCGACAGGGTCTACCAGTCCTAATTCACGTGGTGGCAGTGAGGGAGCCCGTCTGATCCCTTGAGGGGGCGTGGTGATGAGCCCTCCTTCCAGTGAGCCCTGGCCAGAGGGTTGAGGAGGGCAGGCACTGGGCTGCTTCTCCTGTTTTGAGCAATTCTTTTTTTTTTTAGAAGTTTTTTTAATATTTATTTTTCAGTTTTCAGTAGACACAACATCTCTGTTTGTATGTTGTGCTGAGGATTGAACCGGACCACATGCTTGCCAGGCAAGCGTGCTACCGCTTGAGCCACATCCCCAGCCCCTGTTTTGAGCAATTCTGATGCTAATTACGACTTACCCATGAGGACGGTTTTCCAACCCTCTGAGGCTGGGTGCAGTGTCTTCTCTCCTGGACCCCACAGGGTCTACAAGGTGCATGCATCCATTTCTGTAGCTCTTTCTTCTTTCCCTGATGGACATCTGGGCTGTTTCCAGTTTTCTACTGCTAACACTTCAGTGAACGTTCTTAGCTATGGCTTCTTGGGCAGGTGGGAGGATTTCTTCAGAACTTGGATTCCCACTTTGGCACTGTTGACCCTTGGATCAGACCCTTTGGGCCTGTGATGTACACTGTAGGGTGTTTAGCAGCATCCTGGACTCTACCCACTGGTGTCAGTAGTGTCCCCCAGTTATCACAACCAACAGTGTCTCCAGACATGGTCAAATATCCGAGGGCAAACTTGGCTATCTCCCTGTTGGGAACCACTGGGACAAGGAGAAGCACAGGGCCCATGAGTCAAAAGGGAGGCACACTGATGACTATTGCAGCTTACTGAGGCATAGTCCTTGAGGGCCGGGGCACTCCCACTCCTGAAGCAGTCCATGGGGACGTCTGTTTCCCACAACCTCCCCGTTATTGTCACTGATGGGGAGACACAGGGTCTCATTGTGTTTTAATTTTAGTTATACTGTTTGTAATTTGAACATCTTCTTATTTTTATTGGTCATTTTAATTTTCTTTTACCATGAGCTGCAGATTCTTTGTCTATTTTTTATTCTTTTAAAAATATGTTTTTATTTTTTTATTGCCACCCAGTAATTGTACATATTTCTGGGGTACAGGGTAAAAGCTCAACACGTGTATACAACATGCAATGATCGGATTGGGGTAATTGGTATCTCTGTCACCCTGAACGGGTATCATTTCTTTGTATTGAGATGATTCAAAATCCTGTCCACTAGCTATTTGGAAAGAGTCAGTTAACTGCTATTACTCATCCTCCCTATTGTGCTATAGAACATTAGAAGTTATTCTTCCTGTCTAACTGCAATCCTATGCCCACTACCCATTAACTTTTTTATTTTTATTTTTGAGGGTTGAAAACAGGGGTGCTCAACCACTGAGCCACACCTCCAGCCCTTTAAGAACCAAGCTGTATCAAAAGGGAAGTGGGTTTCTTGAGACTTCCTCTCACACCAGTAAGAATGGCTGCCATCAATAATATAAAACAATAATACATGCTGGAGAAAAAATGAGAGCTTTTACAGCCCCGTGGCTCCAGCTCGCTGTTGCCAAGTATGAACACAAGATGGGAGTGAGCAGGTGCTCTCCCTGATTAAGGGGATCCAGAAAGTCTGATTTTTAGTCCTTTTTTATGTGACATTTCCTAATTTTTAAATGTTAGCAACTAATTACAAACTTCACAGACCTCGGCAAGCCAAGCAATGCAGGTTAGCAGCCCAGAGTCGGCCGCAGGCTTCCCATTTGCTGTGGCTTATTCCTGGGTTGTCATTGGGGATATTTGAGCCATCAGACTCAAGGGTGACCTATCCTCTCCCCTAGCCAAGGGAGTCCAGTCCGTGGCCTGGGACCAAGCACTACCTTCCAGCTGGCGTGGCCACTCACACCCGCTTCCAAGGGAGAGGTTGGGCTGCCTCTCCTTGTCTGGCTCTGGAGGTGTTTATTGCGTGTGTGTGTGTGTGTGTGTGTGTGTGTGTGTGTGTGTGTCCATATGACAGATGCATAAGGACAATACATTCTGTAGGTCTTAGGGAAGGGCCTCTAGGAAGAGCAACTTTTGAATTTTCTGGGGACATTAAGACTGGTTTTGTTGGTTGGCATTTTCAGGGGAAAGCTGGGAGAGTGGTCTGTGTGGGAAGGTGGCTGGGAACAGAAATCTTGGTGGAGGCTGTGGGCATGCATAAAGGTGAGTGGCAGAGTGGAACAGGAAGATTTCAGTGGAGAATGTGTTGTGTGGAGCTGACCTTGGGCAGGAAAAGGGGGTCAAAGAGGAGGAAGACACCTACAGCTCAGGAGGAGGGTGTCCCCAGCAGTAGCAAATGTCACAGAGAAGACAGCCGAGTTAAGGGTCTGCAGATGCCATAGGATTTGAAAATGGCAGCTAGTTAGTGACTCATGCATTTACACGCACAACACAGAAACACCAACCAGAGGGGAGGCTGAATACCTGGTAGGAAGGAGGGGGTACCTTCCACAAGGCAATAGCTGGACCATGGGATTAAAGATGGGCTAACAAGTTTTGGCCCATGTGCTTAAAAGTCCACCTCAGAAAGAGCTCTTCTGCTGTGCTGAGTCGGCTTCTGCTTTCCGTGTTTTGATTGGCGCATTATAGTTGTACACAGTGGTGGGCTTTTGTTACACATTCACACACACACACACAATACGACAATGTAGTTTGTCCATATCATTCCCCGGTATTTCCCTTCCCCGCCCTTTCTCCCCCAGCTCTCTTTCCTCCTCCCCACTGACCTCCCCTCAGTGAGACCCCCGCCCCACATTTCTTTTCCTTTTTCTCCTGTAGCTTCCACATATGGGAGAAAACCTATGACCCTGGACTTTCTGAGTTGGGCTTATTTCACTTTACAAAATGTTCTCAAATTCCATCCATTTTTTCCTGATATGAAATAATTCCATTTTTCTTTATGACTGGAAAACTCCATGTGTATATACATCCCATTTTCTTCATCCATTGTGGGTGAATGGCTGGTTCCATAATGCGGCTTTTGTGAACTGAGCTGCTATAAACCTGGGCATGCATGTATTGCTGCAGGATGACGACTTTAACCCTCCAGGATCAAGGCCAAGAGTGGTGCAGCTGGGTCGTAGGGTGGTACCATTCCCAGTCTATTGAGGAAGCTCCTTTACCGATTTCCATAGTGGTTGCACTAACTTACAATTCCATCAGCACTGTAAAAGTTTTCATTTTTCTCCATATTTATCATTGTTTTATGCTATAGGTGACTGCCATTCTGACTGGCGTGAGAGGAAATCTCAATGTAGTTTTGATTTGCATTTCCCTAACTACTCTAGATGCTGAACATTTTTTTCACATATCTGTTGGCCGTTTATATTTCTTCTTTTGAAAAGTATCTGTTTAGTTCATTTTTCCCATTTATTAATTATTAGTTTTTTGGTGCTAAGTTTTTTGAGTCATTTGTATAATCTGGATGTGAATCCTCTACCAGAGAGTATCTGACAAAGATTTTCTCCCATTCTGTAGATTCTCTCTTTACATCCCAATGGTTTCCTTAGCTGTGCAGAAGCTTTTCAATTTGATGCCATCACATTTATTAATTTGGGGAATTATTTTCTGAGCTTCATTGGTCCCACAGAGAAAATTCTTGCCTGTGCCTATATGCTGGAATGTTGACCCTACATTTTCTTCCAGAGTTGGATAGTTTCTGGTCTAATTCCCAGGTCTTTGATTCATTTTGAGTTGGCTTTTGCACTAGGAGAGAGAGAAGGGTCTAGTCTCATTCTTATACTCGTGGACAATAAGTTTTCCCAGCACATTTGTTTAAAAGGCTGTCTATTCTCCAATGTATGTTTTTGTCACCTTTATCAAAGATCACATGACCATGTCTCGGTGGGTGTGTCTCTCGTTCTTCTATTTGTCCCATTGCTCTGTGTGTCTGTTTTTATAACACTACCATGCTGTTTTTGTTATCATATCTTTAGAGTATAATTTGAAGTCACATATTGTGATGGCTCTAATATTGCTTTTGGGGGGCTTATAATTGTTTTGGCTATTCTGGTTTTTTTTTATTCTTCCAAATTTTAGGGTTGTTTTCTCTAGTTCTGTGAAGAATGTAACTGATATTTTGATGGAGTTTTCATTGAATCTGTGTTATTTTTTTGGCAGTATGACCATTTTAACTGTATTAATTCTGCCTATCCATGAAGATGTCAGTCTTTCCTCCTTGGATCTTATTTAATTTCTTTATTTAATGTTCTATAGTTTTCATTTTAGATGTCTTTCACCTCCTTGGTTAGATTTATTCCTAGATTTATTTTAAAGACTATTATGAATGGGATTGTTTTCCTGATTTCTTTCTCAGAAGATTCATTATCGATGTATAGGGGAACTATTGTTTTTTGTATGTTATTTTGCAACCTGCTACTTTGCTAAATTTTCTTGTTAGCTTTTCAGTCTTCTGGTAGAGCTTTTTGAATATCATAAATTTAGGGTTGTATATGCAAACAGTGATAATTGACTTCTTCCTTTTCTGTTTTATCCTTTTATTTTCTTCTCTTTCCTAATTCCTCTGGCTAGAATTTCTAGTACTATGTTGGACAGGAGTGGTGAGAATGGATACATTTGTCCCAAATGTTTAAGGAAATGCTTTCAGTTCTTCCCTTGAATACATAAAATGTTTTTTGTTTGTTTGTTGTTTTGTTTTGTTGGCACTAAAAATTGAACCCAGAGATGCGTAATCACTGACCTACAATTTTACAATTTTGAGACAGGGACTTGAGGACTGAGGCTGGCTTTGAACTTGCCATCCTCCTGCCTCAGTCTCCCAAGCCACTGGTATTACAGGCATGTGCCACTTCACCTGGCTCTTAGAAGTTTTTAAAAATTTGTCATTGATGCTTTGGGATAGTTATGTTGATATCCAACCTTGGTCGACAGTTATTTTCTTTCAGGACTTGAAACATATCATTCCAAACTGTCCTGGCTTTTAGATTTCTTGCTGAAAACTCTAAATAATTCTGATTAGCTTTCCTCTAAATGTGACCTAACATTTTTCTTTTGAGGCTTTTAACATTCTATCCTTGTCATGTTAAGCATTTTATATAATGCATTGTGGAGTGTTTCTTTTTTTGATTTTATCTATTTGGAGTTCTGGATACATCCTATATCTGCATGTCCATTCATTTTCAAGATTTGAAAATCTTTCTGTTATTATTTCCCTAAGAGGATTCATTCCATTTGCCTGCATCTTACAACACTGATCATTTACAATGATGCTTAAATTGAGTTTCTATTTTGGTTTAGATATGAGGTATCCCTGAAAAGCTTGTGTGTGAGACAATGGGAAGAAAGTTCAGAGGTGAAATTGGGTTATGCAAGCCTTTACCTAATCAGTGCATTAATCCACTGATAGAGATGAACTGGGTAGTAACTATTGGTAGATAGGATGGGCTGGAGGAGGTAGGTCACCAGGAGCATGCATGCCTTTGGGGTTGATATTTAGTCTGTGGTGAGAGGAGTTTCTCTCTGCTTCCTGATGCTTTCCTCTATCACATCTTTCTGCTTTGATGTTCTGTCTCACCTTGGGTCCAGAGCAATGACATTTGCATCTACAGATTAAAACCTCTGAAACTATGAACCCCAAATAAACTTCCCCCTCTATGTTGTTCTTGACAGGTCTTTTGGTCACAGTAGTGAAAAAGCTGACTGCAGCAGTCTCTTAGTGTCCCAGAGTAATTGTATATTCTGACATGGTTACTTCTTTTCTTTTCCTTAATACTGTCTGAATGTTCAAGGCTGGCCACTTTGTCTTCCAACTCTGAAATTCGGCCTACTCCATTAGAGAGACTTGCAACTAAACATTTACTTGATTTATTTATTGTATCTTCCATTTTTAAGATTTCTGTTTGGTTGTTTTTCACTATTTATATTTTCTTATTTAATTTCTCATCCATATCTTGCACTGACTTCCTTAATTCATTCAGTTGTTTTTCTGAGTTCTCTAGTAATCATTTTCATAATTTTTCCTTTACATTTTGGATTGGGTTATTTCATCCACTTTAATCTCTTTGAATCCAGTTGCTGGTGAGTCACAAACTTTAGGAGTTATTGTGTTACTTTGTTTTTAATATTTCTTCTATTCTTATGTTGGGTTCTACGTATCCTTGGGGATGGATTTCTCCTCTATTCTCCTTCCTGAGCCTTTTAGGGCACTGCCTTCTCTTGTCAAAATGTCCCAGAGTGATCTAGATTGATACCCGTCATGAGTGGCATCCATAATCTTTGTGTTAATTGTTTTTGTTTCCACTGTAGGTATCCGGAGTGGAACATGAGGGCCTCCCCTAGCCCTTCCTACTTGGAGCCTGGTCATTACTTTGGGAGTTTCATGTCTTCTATTCTTTGTATTAAGGTATTTCTGAAGGTTAATTCGTGTGTGGAGCAAGATGTATTGTCTGTGTCTGTCTTTAGCTCAGCAGTAGAGTCTTTATCTTTTGATCTTGTAGTGTCCCTGAAGATTCCCAGAAACTTGCTGAGAAGTAGTACTCTCACTGCTCAGATCCTGATCCACGGGGAAATTGGAAATGCAGCCTTCTTCCAACTGACATCCTGAATTTTTCAGAAATTTTGTTTGGACATGATTTTCAAGTCATCGCAGTTACCAACAAAATTGCCATAAGCAATAATAACTCCCATACTGGGAAGCGCTTCCAGAAGCCTGCTCTATGTGGCTTTATTTCCTCTGTAGAAAGGCCACTGGTTCTTTTCATAAGCCCTTATTCTTCCTTAGATCTTTTCCCCTAAATTCTACCATAAAAGAACCTGATTTGGCAGCACTACTTTCAGGAAAGTTCTTATTTTCATCATTTAAATTCAGAATTTATCAGTGATTCATAGATCTTTTTTTGAATAAAGATGCTACTGAATATATGTAAGATTTTCGTAAGTTATTATTCATCAATTTATGTTCAAGCTATGTTTCATAAATGTACATAGAAATAAAACCTTTATTTTTAGATGCCACACAGAATCAAAAAACCCTAGGCAAGGAAATCATAATATGAATCATATTACAAAGTTAGTAATTATAACCCCATTCTATGTGAATTTGTATTTTCACATATCACTTGGCTTAAAGAGATGCACATATTTAGTATCTTAAAATTCAAGTAGTAAGTGCTTTCAAAAGGCATAGAAAATTTAATTTAGGATCTCATAAAGAGTTTCCCTCTGTTTTCAACTAATGAGAACTGATATCAGTGTTTTGAATGTTTTGTACCCTTGGAGCTACCTCACTAGGTAGTTGCGTGATTTCTAACTTCATTTTTCTTGGCTTAAGTATTACAGGAATAGGAGATTTTTTTTATTGTACCCAAACCCACCCCAGCTGAGAGGACAGATATGTGTGATGGTCATATATCTCTGCAAAGGGAAAAGGACTTGGAAGGGGATCCTTGAGGTGGGGAATACCTTTAATATCACCAACAAGAGCGCATTTGTGATAGTCACCAAGATTGGTCTGATGGACTCACACACTTACACATGATGGATGGGGAGAGACACCCCTGCCTCCACCCCCTGAGGTCCCCAGAAGGTGGCAGAGAGGTGCAGATGTGCTTCTCCACCCACCCCACTTCCCAGGAGCAGGGTGAGCCCGGGCATGGCACTGGGGCCCTACAGCTTTTCTAGGTCCCTGTTCCCTCCTGGTCTCCACTGAAGACACCCATGAAGATGTTGGCTCTGGGCCACCCACCATGGGTGTTGCTGCTGGGGAGTTGGGCTCCCAGGCCAAGGGAGGCCGTGCAGGGACTTCTCTGCCCCATGCCCAGAGTCTCCCTGAGGGTCTCAGGGCAAAGTCAGGTGCCATTCACCGTGAGGACCCTGAGCAGTCTGAGGCAGCCTAGCATGCTGGCCCTCCCAGGCAGCTGCCCCACCCTGAGGAGGGGGCTCTGTGAGCGAGCCTGGGCTGGGAGCTGTGGCCAGGCCGAGAATGTTCAGAGTGGAGTCAGTGTGTGTCTTAAATGAGTCTGTTCTAAACCAGGCAACCAAGAACCTTCAGATCAGACTGAGCATTATCAGCTTGGGCTAAATGCCTCAGGAGTGGGGATAATGGGGTCTCAAAGAGAAATCTGTGCCGCTTCAGGAAATAAGCATGTCCTAACTGCACATAAGTGCCCCTCCCTTCCTCCACAGTCTCTGCATTGCTTGGGGCCAGCATTCCTGCGGCTGTGAGATTCTTCCTTCCTCCCCCACTGCTGGTGTCCTGGAACCACACGGTCATCTGTGGATCCTAAGTGCTGTGTGGGGACCAGGTCATCTGTGGAAAGAGTCTTAAAAATTCACTGGAAGGGATCACTAAAATGTTTTTAGCCTCAAAGATGAACCAAAGGGGACTCTAAATGACAGGCAAGTCCCCTCTTTTAGTCAGCTTTTTTGCCACTGTGACTAAAAGACCTGACCAGAACAATTGTAGAGGAGGAAAGGCTTATTTAGGGGCTCATGGTCCCAGAGGTCTCAGTCCCTAGACAGCAGGCTCCGTTCCTCGGGACTCAAGGTGAGGCTGAAATCATGGAGGAAGAGTGTGGTGGAGGGAAGCATCTCACATGATGATCAGGAAGCAGAGAGAGAGACTCCACTTGCCAGATATAAAATTTAAGCCCCAGAGGCATGCCCCCATGGGCCCCCTCCTCCAGCCACACCCCATGTGCCTTCAGTTACCACTCAGCTAGTCCCCATCAGGGGATTTCTTCACTAATTGGTTAAGGCTCTCATAACCCCATCGTTTCCCTGCTAAGCCTACTGCAGTCTCACACTGAGCCTTCGGGGGACACCTGATATCCAAACCATAACCACTCTCTATCATTGCCACATAAAACTCACTTCCACACCCATGGTGCAAAGGCCTGCCCTGGGGAGGTAGCAAGGAGCCATGCGGGTTGGTGACAGTGTGTGGCACTGACAAAGGCAGCCCCGGGACATGCTGACCTATCCTGGGCTTTTTAGCCTGGATGAATGGATTTCGATCCCCTGAACCTGGACAGTGTGTGGCAAAGACTGTCCTCAGGAGGTGGATGCACAGGAGGCCACAGCACCTATGTGACAGAGAGCGACGGGGCCTCTCATCAACGGATGGGGGACATGTGTGCTGTGGGATGTCTGCAGGAAGGCTGAGGGGTTAGGGGACAGTCGTGCTGGGAGTACAGGGCTGGGCTGGGCTGGACTGAGGCAGACGGACACAGAGATGGTGCTGAGCCTCTCGCCTGGACGTCACTTTCTTTGCTTCTGTACCTGATCTAGTTCCAGGCCACATGGATTCCCAGTTTCCTGGGCTCTTGAGTAGCCAGATGTCTTTCTGCTATGTCTCCTGGACTCCTGGGTTTCAGGATAAAATTGCTGTTCTGGAAGCCACCGGTAATCCAGTGGATGATGTCCCCAGACCACTGGAAAGGAAGCAAATGATTGTCGGCTGGTCAGAGAAGGGTTCCTCCTGACTTTCCCCAGAAAGAAAAGAAGATTTCAGAGGCTCCCCCACCCCTGGAAGACTTCCCTGCGCCTCCTCGGCCAGGACTCCCCACCTGTTTCTGACTCGCCCAGGAAACCCCCAACTCTCTGCCATCAAGGGAGCATGTCTGATGGATGAACAGAATCGATTCAGTTGCCAAAGAAGGAGGGGAATTGCTTTGTTCTGACTATGTCCCCTCCAAAAATTCATGTCACAACCAAGTTGAAAAAAAAATTGAAATGTGGCAGTGATAGGAGGGTCCTTTGGAGTGATTTGGTCATGAGGCAGAATGTTTATGGAGGGGATTCGGGTTCCTATAAAAGAGCTTGAGGTCACTCTTCTGACCCATATAAGGACACCGCACTCACCCCCTTTTGCCTCCCTCTTTCCTTCATGGGAAGATGCCACCCTGAGAAGATGCCATCATGACACAATGAACCTATGGACACCCTGACCTTGGACTTCCCAGCCTTAGAACTGTGAGACATCCATTTCTGAATCAATCAGTCTTGGGTGTTTTGTTATAGCAGCATGACTAAGTCAAGACCATGTTTTTAAGGTAAGCCATGAGCAGAGTGTGCCTCAGGCATTTCATCCCACACATTGTCCAATGCACGGGTCTCACTTTTAGCAGTGAGGGTTTCCAGTGAAACAGAGGAGAGGGAGTTCCCTCGAAACACACCACCCCTCCTGAGGGGTCATTTGCACCTGTGATTCAGGCCTCGATCTTTAAGCTTCCCTGCTCAGAGAGAAGGAAGCGTGTCAAGCTCATAAATGATCAAGGGTGCATCTCCACTTCTGTCTGTCACATGAAAAGGAGGTTGTTCTCCACCATTGCACAGTCCCACTCCAAGATGATGCATGCAGAATTCCTCACTTGGAAACACTCTGCCTTGTTAGGCCAGTGCATTGGAAAGGGACCAGGTACCAAACGGTCTGCAAATCAAAGTGGAGCAGCGTGACCTACGTCTTACAGCCAATAGTAGACTCATTCTGGAATTTCCCCTGAAGAGAACTCATTAACGCCTATACTTGTTTTATTGCTGTGAACACTGAGGCACCAAGAAATAAAGTAACCAAGTCACATTAGGGAGGAAGAGGGAAACTGGGATTTGAGGCAGGCAGGAAGTCTGTCCTTCCTTCAACCTTGCTTATTTATGTGTGTGTACCTGCTCTAATGAATGACACCTGTTAGGCAGGAAATGGGCTGGGATTGAAGACAGCCCTGGATGTTCAAATCCTCAGAGCTCTTCTGGGATCATCTGGACACCCTGGATGGAAGCAATCTTATCTCCTCTTCTGAACTCTCACGACATTTCATCTCTGTCCCTGTCTTGTTTTGCATTATGTCCTCAAAAAGACATCTTCATATCCTAACCTTGCCACCTGTGAATATGAATTTGTTTGGAAATAGGATCTTTGCAGATGTCTCAAGTCAAGATGAGTTCACACAGGATTTAGGGTGGCCCACAATGCAGCGACTGGTGTCCCATGGAAGTCATGTAAAAGTACAGAAACTCAGAGATGCAGAGAGGAGGGCTCCATGTGAGTCCTGATGGAAGCAGGGAATGGAGACTTGTGCCTGTGAGCTCAGGGATGCCAGGATCTGGGAGAGAGGCCAGGGACAGGTGGCCTCAGAGCTGCCAGAGAAACCAGTCTTAAAGACATCTGGATCTCAAACTTGGGGCCTCCAGGACGAACAGAATGCATTTGTGCTTTTTAACCCACCCTGTTTGCTACTGAAGCCCCAGAGAAGAACTATAATTTCCAAGATGGCCCTTGTCTTTTCCTCTGTGTTAGTTATTTCTGGATCTGTGCAATTCATCTCAGCACTGTCATTCTTAACCCATGAGCGCCATCTTGGGACTGGCAAGACCCAGTGATCCATTGCATTACTGTCCGCTTACCCACTTGGTCTCTGCAGTGGCTCCTTCCAGTCTTATCCCTGCATGCTCACAGCCCCAGCTCCCTCTCCTGGCTCAGGGATAACTTTGGTACAAAGAGAAGGAGTGATCAGGTCAGCATCCCATAGCTCCCAGGGCCCAATACACTGGCCACCCTGCTTCCCTGTGGCCCTGTAGCTCTACAGTCCTGGGCTATTCCTCCCTTCCCCAATCATCACTGCCTGTCTCTTCTAGTCTTTCCCAGAGCAACCAAGGACCCTTCTCTGACCCCGTCTCTGGTCCCTGGGTCTGGGATCTGCCCCATGGTTCCAGCTGCCTTTGGGACATGCTCTCCCCTCCTTTTTCTCCCTGGGGCCCCACCACACTTAGATCATCACCTCCTCCAGGCTGGTGAGTGTGGGGACTAGCAGGCTGCTGGGTTGGTTCACAGGAGGCGGGAAGAAGTCATTTCGAACAGCAAGACTCATCAATGCTTTTTTCTTTTTTGTGTGTGTACTGGGGATTGAACCCAGGGGTGCTCTACCACTGAGCTACACTACCAAAACCCTATTTTATTTTGGGACAGGTCGTGGTAAATGGCTGAGGCTGGGCTTGAACTTGTGATCCTCCTGCTCAGCTTCTGGAGTCACTAGGATTACAGGCACGCCCCACCCCACTCCACCCACCTCCTTATCAACACTTTTAAAAAGGAAGTAGTATGGTTGCTGGAGGAAAAAGGGGTCTTGATGGGATTTTTTAAAAAAAATCGTTGTGGAAAAATGCATATATAATTTTCTACTTTGATGCTCATGCCCAGATTCAAACATTTGCAGCATTGTGTAGCCAAACATCACCACTCCTTCCAAAACTGCTTCATCACCCTTGGTGGGATGGAGCCTTTGTGTCCAGGTGGTAAAATAAAAACACATGGCTGAGCGCAGTGAGCCAGCCCTCCCCTCCCTCTCCCTCCTGCCCTGGTCACTTGGAATCTCCTCTGAGCCCCTGGACTTGCCTGTCCTAGACGTTTTGTCTACACTGAACATGCTTACCTGCCCACTCTCCCATGAGCTGAGGGTAGCTGCTCTCCCAAAGGGCAGGCTTGCAGATTTGGGGGGTCAATTCACTTAAGAGAAGGACTGTGAGGCCCTGTCCCTCTCCCTGTGCCATGCTCCGCCCAGCTTTCTCAGGTCCCGAGGTTGGCATTTCTCATCATCACCAGTCCGACTCCTTTTCCTATTCATTGGCATCCTTTTCCTATCCATTCTGAATTGTCTGGGTAAATGCTGTCCCCATCCATTCAGAACTTTATACGGAGTGAGTACTCATGAAGAGTGGGTTGAAAAAAGGGAGCCAATGAGTTAAATAAAATGATATTTTATTTAGTCTTCAGTCTCTCAATGTTCTTAATGAAAGACTACAGAGAGAGCAAAAATATTTAAGAAAATGCATGGTTTTCATAGCCCAAAGATATGACTTTAAACCCAGTCCTGTCTGGAATTGTCCCTGTAACTTCCCAATGAGGTCGAATTTTGGTGTTTTCAGATGTTAGCAAACGGATTGAAAGTTCCATGTGTAATGGTTAAAGGAAATGCCAATGGCCCCGGAGTTGGTGGGTATTACTTGGAGTTTGTCCCCTGTGAGAGAGTCTCACTTGCCAATCTGATGCCTGCCACCTCTGTTCTGCTAGGAAATGTCCCTTTTGAGGAAACCCAAACCTGTGAGGGTGGCAAGGGCTTGATGTCGCGCTCCTTCCACAGGTGGGGGACACGGAAGGTGGTGTCGATGGGAACAGCACCCCTCCAGGGGTGGAAGGGCCGGGAGCTACCTTTGGCTGTCTGGGTGGGGGTTGGATACTTGGGTGTGCCCCTGCTGCCTGGGAATGCTGGCTCAGCGCCACCGACGGCGCGCCTTGCCTCTGCTGGTAGAGCTGAGATCCTGACTAAATTTATCTGTTTCCTGCTGCGCCAGATCCAATTTGACTTTGAACTTTAAGAAAACAGCTCCTTGGGTTATGTAACTGGCACCTTAGCGAGTGTGAGTTGGAAGAAGTAATAGGAAATCTTGTAAAAGAAACGGAAGAGCATCCCCCACCTTCTCCCAGGCAGGTGGTGCTGGGGACTGCCAGGCAAGGTGGGGTGGGTGGCCCTCTTCCTCACTGAGCTGCTCTTTGAGGCAGGACCCTGTGCTTCTCCTCCAGGCCCAACAGAGCTTACCCTTCCTGGGTTCCTGGCTTCAGGGCACTGCAAGGGGCCTGGCAGATCCATCTGGAACAAATTTAAGATGTGAGTGCTATGAGGATTTGCTGCAGTTATTTCTCAACCCTGGCTGCTCATTAGATTCACCTGGGAGCTTGTAAAAATATCCAGGCGGGGCCTCATTCCACCTATTGAGACGTAATTAGGTCGGGTGGAGCCTGGAGAGCAATGTGTTTTAAAGTTCTCTTGGCATTTTTGATAAGCAGCCAGGGCTGAACTCCACCAAGTGAGGGCATCGCTTTCTCAGACAACGTTTGCTGATGGACAGAAATCCCGAAGCCTCATTTCTGAATCTGTAAACAGGGGGATTTGGCTTAGGGGGTCTCCAATATCCGTTAGTCCTAGTGTGTCAGGACCTGGAATCCTGAGGCCTTGAGCGGTCCCTTCTTCCTTTGTGAAATTCCTGACATTGCTTGAGGTCACAAAAGTTTCCAAAATGACATTAGGATTCTGGCTGTGTTATATTTGCATCCAACCAACACTCCTGTGGGGGAAATTCTAAATTCCTGCTGAGCTCATTTATTTATTATTTCCTGTTTATATATTTACTGAGTGTGCAGCCCCATGAATTTTCAAACCTAAGCACCTTCATGTATTTCATTAGCTAGAGCAAGACACAGAACTTTCCTGGCACCCAAGAATTCCTCCTCAGTTCCCATCCTGGCCCCCAGGGGTAATGTCTGTACGACCTCTGTCACCATCCATTGGCCTCGCTTGGTCTTGAACTTGACATAAAAGGCTCTGCTCTTTTCTGTTTGGCTTCTTTGCTCAGCCATGTCTTTGAACACAGTCAAGTTTCTGTAGTGCTTCCATTCTTTCTCCCGCTGTGTGCTATGGACTGAGTGCTTGTGTTCTCCCCAAATTCACATGTTGAAGCCCAAATCCTCTATGTATGGTGCAGAGGAAGGTGGGGCTTTGGGAAGGTTCTGAGAAGATCCTAAGGGTGACGTCCTACAAAGGGGACTAGTGCCCTTATGAAAGAGGCCCCAAGAACTCCCTGCTCTTCACCTTGTGAGGATAGGTTGCAAAGGTAGCTATCTGCAAACCAGAAGGCCAGCCCTCACCAGACGCCAGCTCTGCTTCCCAGGCTCCAGAACCGTGAAGCCAGCCAGTCTGTTGTAGAGCCCACACTAAGACCCTGGGCCATATCTCACTGTAAAATAGGCCAGAATAGATCTATCCTTTCTCTCGCTGATGTAAATTTGAGTTGTTTCTAGTTTGCGACTGCTTTAGAGTTGCTGGGAATCTTCTTGGGTTCATCTTGAGTTTATGGTAAATAATATTACCTTGTTTTGTTAGACCTTTGCCTTGCAGAACTGGGCATTCAGGAATACTAAAAGAAGGGACCCACAGGAAATCCATATGGTTTTGATGCAATGTGCAGAAGGAAATATGAACATTGCATTCTAATTGGGCTGTTTGATATTTAAAATATCCTTGACTACTGGTGAATTCCCTGAAAATGGACTTGTGGAGTTTGTACTGGGCAGGAGTCACTCTGGCATTTCCAAGTCTCATTCCTAATCCTCAGGGGCTGGGAAATAAGGAGGGTGGAGCTAAAAATAAAATATTTTTATATATTATATAAATATAAATAAATATTTTAAATATTTATTTATAAATAAATAAAATACAATAAATAAAAATATATAAATATTTTATATATTAGGTATAGAATGATCTGGAAGCAGAAGATAACTTCCTTTGCAGGAAATCTCATGGATTAAGGGTACATAGCCCACAAGGTCACCTCCTTAGACTCCCAGCTGCCTCTTTGTTTCCAATACACAATTGCTCTGTCAGCTGAGGTTCTTGTTCAGGCCGTATCTTGCCTTTTGAGAAAATATCATGAAGTATATAATGATGTTTAAAAACCTCACATTTAAAACTAATTTCTTTATTTTCTAATATTTTCTGAAATTGTGGCCACAAAGGGAAAAGTGAAGAGGCTTTGATCGTATACTCCAAGCTTGGTCACATGTTTAATGTAGAGAATGTGTAGAGGTCTTACATGGCTCTGGGGCTGTGTGTGGACTTCCCTCTCATACTTTCTTGGTGGTGTTTTATTTACAACCAGGATCCAATTAGCTTCATGCATTGTGTTTGGTCATGTTCTTTCTTAGTCTCCATTCAACAGTCTCCATTTTTTAATGACATTTAAAAAAACAGATTGAGACATTTAACTTGCAGAATGTTTTGTCTTCTGAAATTTTCTGTTGGTTTCTTCGCGGTGTTCCTTATTGAATTCCTGAAGAATTCCTGGAATCAGGAAGTTAGTCTTGAAAGTCTGGTTAGATTCAAATGACAGATTTCCATCAGGGGTGTTCAGAGGGGACACTGACACTCTTTTGTCACAAGCAGGGCACGTAACATCAGACGGTGTGACTGTGGCATCGCTACACCTCATCACCTGATTCCGATAGCCACAGATTTCTTTCCCTGTTGCTAGTGGGTAGTAAACTATGTCCTTACCCAATATCTGTGCTAAAAAATCTTTTTAGCATTTATTGAACAGTTTTGGTCAAATCAGTTTCTTTTTTTCCCCTAGTTTTATTTGAATTGTTTTTACTTGAATTGTTTTGTCTGCTTTGTTAAACTGACAAAAATCATACATGTTTGTGGTATTCAATATCTTGACCTGTGTGTGTACTGTGAAATGACTAAATGGGGCTAATCAATATATTTATTATATTTCTCTGTGCTATGAGAACATTAAGACTGACTCAGCAATCTCAAGTGTTCAGTACATTTTCATTAATCACAGTCACCGTGCTGTTGAATAGCTCTTCAGAGCTTGTAATCCACTTTCTCCAAACATTTACAAAACAGTGGTTTGATTGTGACTTGTGTGCAACCCTAGAGGGTCATGTGCTGGATACTTGGTCCCCAGGGTGGTGGTGTTTGTAAGAGGTGGGCCTTGTAGAAGGTGGCAGAACACTGGGACAAAGACTCTCAGGAGAGATTCATGTGGTTCTCTTGGGACCCTGGTTAGTTCCTATCATAGTAGGTTGCTATAAAAATATCAAGCCTGATCCCAGAATCTCTCTGCTTCCTTCCTGTCTTGCCACGTGAGATGTTCTGCACATGCTCCTGACATTTGATGCCACCTGCCCTAGTGTGATCCATCCAGAGGCCTTTGCCAGACCCCAAACCCTTGGGGCTGCTTGATATTGGACTTTCAGCTCCAAAACTGTGAGCTAAACAAAACTCTTTTCTTTACGAATAAACCAATCCCTGGTATTCTGTTATAAAAATAGAAGATAGACGAGTAAGACATGAATAAATTACATTTCTTTTTAAAACAAATTTATCTGTTTTTTAATGCACGAAGTGAAAATCATACTTAATTCTGGCTCCTGGTTTAATCTTCTGATGTTCCCATTTTCACACACTGTATTCTAGGTACCAAATCTGTCAATCAATGCAATTCAAGACTCACCTCTTCAGGAAATGTTTTAAAACGCTTTCAGAGCAGAGATACATTTCTGTTCACCCCCCTTGTCCCTAACATCCCAGGGAACCTCTGGGCAGGTGTCAAGCAATTCACTTCATGTCCCTTTTGACTTCGCCTGTGTCCTGTGGCACAGAGCAGTGGTTGAATACAACTGAACATAAACCTCGTTTCTGGTCAGATTCTTCTTTCTGTCATGAGTTTTCTCTGAGATGCACAGAAACCATCAGTCAGCAGGAACAGTCTCAAAAGACTGGCAGGACGCACATCTCGGAGGAGAAGCAGACTTTGTGTGACACAAGAGTTACTAGGAGAACAAAAACCCGCTGCTGCCATTTGTGACCCTGTTCTTGTTTACAAGCTCAAGCTTCAGGAACATTCCCAGTTCCAGAGCCTGAGCTCCTAACTGTCTGGCAAGACCTCATGGCCCAGAGTACGATGGAACTAGTACCCGGCCGGTGGCGCTCCACTCCTCCACGTGGTGACATTGAATACCACGTGCTTAAAATGCAACAGCCTCAAAAAGCTTTGCATGTATTAATTCAATTAAACCAGTAGAAAAAGAGCAGCTATGGATAACGAGCACTCACTGTATTCAAATGTCTCACTGTATTCAAAGCGCTGACAAGGTTCCAATGTAACCACTTATTCAACCCTCTGGAAACTCCTGGCAGTTATTACCAGGATGGGAAACACCTGGTAACCTGCCCTGTGTAGGGCCAGGGGGAGCCATTGCAGGGATGGGTACAGATGGGCCCAAAGCCCACACTCATAACTAACTTGCTGCCCTCTTGAGCCCAACCTCTTAAGGAGATGGGACTTTCACCTGCGTGTGGTCACAACATCAGCAACGTCTACATACAGTCAGGGCTCCGCATGCGCAGGCTGGGAGAAACCACCTCCTACTAGGAGATGGGCTTGGAGGACTCTGGACGTGGTGGAAGTCGAGGAGCACTTCTGGAAAGTCCAGGTGGCGGGGGCCAAGGATGGAGGTGGCAGCCGCCGCAGGTGGGCACTCCCTCTGCATCCAGCCCCGCCCCCCCATACCGTGAGCATCCGTCCTTGCTTGGTTGCCTTCCCTCTCACACGAATGGGCCGGCCTCTCATTTCCAAGACTGAAGCCACTTCACGAGGCTGTAGCCACGGCAGCCAGCAAACACCACGTGTCCCACTCCAAGTGGCACCCTCTTCACCTGAGAGAAGTGTCCCTGAAGTGCTCCTTACTTTCTCTCCCCTTCAGTGACAACCCTGCTGGGTGTGAGTCACAGCTCTGCCTGATTCAGCACCAGCCCAGGACAGTGTCCTGCTCGCTGGATGACAGAGGTCATCAGAGAAGCTTGTCAGCAGCCAAGGGCAGGCACAGCGCTGCTGAAGAGCAGCGGGAGAACCCACCCAGCTGACCCTCCCAGGGGCACCATGGCTGCTCAGCCCAGAGAGGGAAAGAGAAAAGGGAAAAGAGAGAAAAGAGAACTCTGGAAGAACCGTGTCTGGCCTGGTATAACCCTGTGCAGATCTGTGTGTATCATGTGCACACACCAAGAGCCCAGACCTCCAGGGTGACCCTGCTACGTCCATGGCTTGGAAAAGAAAACTGCAAGATCAAGGGAGGAGCCACAGGGGGTTCCCACCGCACAGCGTTCTCTAGCTGCATCGTTATTTTGTATGACAAAAAACTAGGGCGGGGGGAATCATACTTTTATTTCAATAGACATAAAAATAAATTCTGATACAGTTCAACACTTCTTCGTGACTATTTAAAAACTCACATTAACAAGGAGGACAATAAAATGGGGATTCTTCTAGGGCCCTGGCAGGTCATTTCTCGATGTGGGTGTTCATTACAGAGCGATTCATCTTGAAATAATTCACTATCATCTATTAATTACTCAGTATACATCTATTTGAGTTTTCCTGTATCTATTATTTATTTTATAATAAAAATATAAAAGAAAAGGAAGAAGTTAGCAAGATGAACTGTGTATCCTGAATCACATTAAGAATTTGTTTTTCCAAACTGTGAAAGGTGTCTGTCTGCCTTTGTGTTCAAGACTAGAAACTTAAACACACATCCCAAACATTTAAGTTTAAGTAAAGCAGCACTGTGTCATCTTCCTTCATAAATAGGACTAATTATCTTCAAATGATCCATTTATAGATTTAATCAGAGGGAAAAGGTGCGATGCGGAGCAGACAGAAGCCCAGCATAATAACAAAAGGACTCAGCATCATACTCTGACCTCACTATGGCAAAGCAGCCGTGGATCATCTTTGATGTCCCCACTTGGCCTTGCAAGTTTCTGTCAGGGTTTGTAATTATTAAGAGATCCAAGAGAAGGGAGGGGCTGTGAGGGGCAGTTGGAATGGCCTAATGTGACATTAGGGCTCTATGTACTGTGTGCATGAGTGTGTACATGACATACACATGTGCCTTGTACAAGGATTATCTGTGTACATTGTGTGCATCTGCGTGTTGGAGGGCTGTGTGTTTGGTGTATTATGTGGTATGGGTGTGGAGTGCTATGTTCTGTTGCAGATGGGTTAAGTAGACATTGTTCAGTGCATGAGGACTCTGAGGTGTGTGTGTGTAGATAAGTGTATTGTGTGGTGCTGTTGCCTTTTATGTTGGAGTGTTTCTATCATGAGTTGTGTACACATATTCAGGGTGTGTGTGTGCATATGTGATGTGAAGATTTACCTCTTACTAGTGTTGTGCTAATGACAACTGTAAGGCCATGTCAATGAGGACCTCCGCAAGCTGTCCTTAGATGTAGCCATCTCGTAAGTAACCACGGGAGCTCCCAGAGCCACCCCTCGGTGTGAGGAGGACTAAGGACAGAAAGAACCGACGAGCAGACTCTACCCGTCCATTCAGGATGTTCGGAGACTGTCTCTCATAGCAAAACCTGTCCTGACCCATCTGGGTGGACCCTGTGAGTGTTCCTGTGAATCAATCAATAAGAAGCTCAAATGCAAGGCAGCCAACTGCCTAGCCAGCTGCAGCTATGTGCAGCCCTCCTTGGACACAGGAAGCAGTGCATGAACCTCAAAGGAGCTGAAACAGTTGGGTGCAGCCCTTCCTGTGGCCCCTCCACATGTTCTGCTAACTTCATTTGTTAATGAATGTGATTCTTTTAAAATTATAAATGAATTGATTGAAATGCAGAAAAAAATTCTTTAAATGCAAAGAAAAAAACATTAATTTTATAACCAGACAGTCAATGGATTTTCAGGCTTAACACTTTTAACCTACATGTGCACATGTGGGTTATGACAGCATTTTTTCTCATTGTACTTTATATGACATTTTTTATTTTGATTTTTCATGGGACCTTTGAAAACAAGAATTCTGAGATGTCAAAACTCTAAGGTGATTAGAAAGGTATAATGTCATAGTCTGAGGATACAAATGACACTCCAAGAGGAGAGTGCCCAGGGCACAGAGGATGGATGGACGGATGGATGGATGGACGGTTGGATTTCTTACTTAAATAATCACCTCTGGCATTTGTACAGCCCTTTGTAATTGACAAAATCACATTCACTGTCTCCTTTTAAGAGCAGTAGTTTCCCTGTGTCTTGTAGATGAGGAAGCCAGAGCTGAGGAGAGCGCCCAGGGCCCAGCACAGCATGTCGGCCCTGTCTTGTCACCGTGAGTTTTCTTTTCCAAGCCATGGACGTAGCAGGGTCACCCTGGAGGTCTGGGCTCTTGGTGTGTGCACATGATACACACAGATCTGCACAGGGTTATACCAGGCCAGACACGGTTCTTCCAGAGTTCTCTTTTCTCTCTTTTCCCTTTTCTCTTTCCCTCTCTGGGCTGAGCAGCCATGGTGCCCCTGGGAGGGTCAGCTGGGTGGGTTCTCCCGCTGCTCTTCAGCAGCGCTGTGCCTGCCCTTGGCTGCTGACAAGCTTCTCTGATGACCTCTGTCATCCAGCGAGCAGGACACTGTCCTGGGCTGGTGCTGAATCAGGCAGAGCTGTGACTCACACCCAGCAGGGTTGTCACTGAAGGGGAGAGAAAGTAAGAAGCACTTCAGGGACACTTCTCTCAGGTGAAGAGGGTGCCACTTGGAGTGGGACACGTGGTGTTTGCTGGCTGCCGTGGCTACAGCCTCGTGAAGTGGCTTCAGTCTTGGAAATGAGAGGCCGGCCCATTCGTGTGAGAGGGAAGGCAACCAAGCAAGGACGGATGCTCACGGTATGGGGGGCGGGGCTGGACGAAGAGGGAGTGCCCACCTGCGGCGGCTGCCACCTCCATCCTTGGCCCCCGCCACCTGGACTTTCCAGAAGCGCTCCTCGACTTCCACCACGTCCAGAGTCCTCCAAGCCCATCTCCTAGTAGGAGGTGGTTTCTCCCAGCCTGCGCATGCGGAGCCCTGACTGTATGTAGACGTTGCTGATGTTGTGACCACACGCGGGTGAAAGTCCCATCTCTTTAAGAGGTTGGGCTCAAGAGGGCAGCAAGTTAGTTATGAGTGTGGGCTTTGGGCCCATCTGTACCCATCCCTGCAATGGCTCCCCCTGGCCCTACACAGGGCAGGTTACCAGGTGTTTCCCATCCTGGTAATAACTGCCAGGAGTTTCCAGAGGGTTGAATACAGTGGTTACATTCCATACTATATCAGCGCTTTGAATACAGTGGTGCTCATTAGCCGTAGCTGCTCTTTTTCTTACTGGTTTAATTGAATTAATACGTGCAAAGCTTTTCGAGCCTGTTGCATTTTAAGCACGTGGTGCTGTTCTGACTTGTCACTCTTTTGGTGGAAGGGATTGTCTGCCCTGCAGAGAAGGCCTGGCAGTGGCTAATCTTACTCTTCTTCGGAGAGCCCAGGTGTTGGGGAGGCGGCCGAGCATGGGTGGAGGAAAGGACCTGGGTCACAGGGGACTTTGTAAGTGGTGTCCAGGTTTCCGGAGCCATGTGGATCTTAACTGTAAACTGTGTCTACCTGAGGAACAGGAGTTGAGAAGGAAGCGTGTGCCACCGGAAGGCCTGCTGTTTCAAGTCTCCTCAATTGACTGCAAGAAGGGACACTGTGGAGGAGGGAAAGGAAGGGCTTGGGGCCCCGGGAAGCACCTGGGCTGATCAACAACCAAGGCAACTGTGAGGGTCCTCTGTGCTGAAGCAGCCTGCGAGGCTGCGGTCACCACGGCAGGACCCAAGGTTGGCCCAGCCTGAGGAGGAGTCCCAGGCACGCGGGTGTCAGCGCTTCCCAGTTCTCCGCCAGATGCAGCAAGGCTGGGCTGCTGCAGGGAGGTCCTCCCACAGAAACTGCGAGGGACAGAGGCACACCAGGCTGATGGTGAGCCTGTGTGGTGTGAGAGCCGCAGGTGCCTGATTGTGCACCGGCCACAGGACAGCTGTTCTCCTGCTGCAACCTGAGGAATTGGATTTATGCTTTGAGCAAAGGTGATGGAAATCAGGTTGTAAAGAGCAATGTAATTACAGGAAAAAATCCTTTCTTGCAGTCTTACATTATGAAATATTCACTGCTTAGACCTTTTAAACAAAGAAACTGAAGAAATCCTTTAGAAAAACACATTGGCAAATATTTATAAAATATTTATAAGATGCAGGGTCATTTTATATGCAAAAATTTATGAACTGTGTTTTTGTTCTATGAAGGATTGTTTTTGGAGTTAATGAAAATGATCTGGAAAAATACATTGACCAGTGAGGATTTAAGAAACACAAGAAAGACAAGACTTTAGTTACTGTGATTTGTGATTTAATTCTATTTTTTTGGGAAAAACTAGGCACAGCTGCTTGAACTTTTTTTTTTTTCTTTTTTGGTTCCAGGGATTCAACCCAGGGCGCTTAACCCCTGAACCACATCCCCAGCCCCTCTTATCTAAAGACAGGGTCTTGCTGAGTTGCTCAGGACCTTGCTAAGTCGCTGAGCCTGGCTTTGAACTCTTGAGCCTTCTGCCTCAGCCTCCTGGGCAGCTGGGATTCCAGGCATGCGCCGCCCCACCAGGCTGAATTTTAATCTTATCGACATTTTCCCCACATTCATGACCTATTCAATTTATCAAATAAAGAAAAACTCGGGTGGGTGGGGAGGAGCTGTGGCTCAGCTAACCTTTCTGGACCTTAATTCCTTGGTGATGTGAGGTGTCATTCAGATGCATGATAGTAGCAGATGACTAAGAGTCTGGATTGTAGGGCATTTAAGAATGAACGGTGTTTTTTCTTCTTTATTTGGGTCATTTTTTGTTGGAACTATTGAAATTTCTGAGCAACATTCTTGAACAGAAATGTGGCAGCAGAGAGGGAGACGGTGGTGCAGTGGGGTGGGCCGGGATCCCAGCTGCCCGCACCAGGTCCTCCGAGCACAGAGCAGGATGCTGGCTGGAAATCTTCGGTACCCCCACCAAAGAGACCCCTACCATGTTGGTAACATATAAGCTTCTCCAGGGACCCTCCCCTTCCCATAATTAAGCTTCTCTGATTTTTACACAGGACGTCAGCACAATGTGGCTTAAAGCTTCCTCTTTCTGGTAAATGCCAGGCTTACAGACAAAACTTGTGAAACCTCTGTCTAGCCTAAAAATATGGCACAAAGAGTAACTGTGAAATGCTCACCCACTGACATGTAACCAACCAGCCCACTGAGTATAAACTTTAAAGAATTTCCAGACTCGAGGTCCAGAGTTTTAGGCGATAGCCACTTTGGACGGCTGCAGCTGAAGCATCCTGCTTCCTAAACTTCCTCAGTCTCCAGCCTCTTGTGTCTCACGTCAGAGTCTGAGGTCTCAAGGTCTCCCTTCTCTCAGGTGCTCTTCCCAGGGGTTCCTGGCCTGAGAGTGAGACACAGAGCCTGGCAGACAGGCAAGTCATGCTGTGGGGAGTGGGAGGTGGTCAACACCATAAGGAAACAGGATCGTGGGTCATGGGAGGGCTTTGTCAAAATTAGTGGAGCCTGACTCAGTGGTTGAGTGCCCCTGAGTTCAATCCCAGGTAAACCCTTCCCCCCAAGAAAAAGAGTGGTAGAAATAAGAGAATTGTGAAGTTGCCAGTCAGGATCCCTACCAAAATAACAGATTTAGGTAAGAGCTATGGATGGAAGCTTTTAGTTAAAAAGTGGGAAACTTTACAGTGGGAGGATCAGATTGCAGTCCCCAAACCTGCTGAACACGTGGGCATTAAGTGTGGTATGACCAGAGCACACATCTGCTGATGAAGGATGTCAAATCACATACAGGAAAGACTTGAAAAATGAACTGACTACCCAGAGTTCAAGGAGGTCTTCAGAGCTATCTTTTAGTTTACAGGAAATGCTGGGGATAGAGGAACAAGTTAAGTCACCATGTAACATAAACAGATAAACCCAGCATGTGACGATTCTGACAAGAAG
The DNA here is from genome assembly GCF_052094955.1 of Ictidomys tridecemlineatus. NCBI lineage: Eukaryota > Metazoa > Chordata > Mammalia > Rodentia > Sciuridae > Ictidomys > Ictidomys tridecemlineatus. The sequence goes on along the minus strand of NC_135477.1, from coordinate 257,844,220 downwards.
TCACAGAAAAACTTAACACAGTAATACAGAAGATGTCAGCAGCATTATGGAAAACAATTCAATGATCAAAATTCAACTGCATTCGTACTCCAATATACTAATCAGAACATGTAATTTTTAAAATTAAGATTATATTTGGTGGGCTGGGGATGTGACTCAAGCGGTAGCGTGCTCGCCTGGCATACGTGCGGCCTGGGTTCCATCCTCAGCACCACATACCAACAAAGATGTTGTGTCCACCGAAAACTAAAAAAAAAAATAAATATTGAAATTCTCTCTCTCTTTAAGAAAAAAAAAAAAGATTACATTTGGAGTAGCTTCAAAAATAAGGTATCCCGAATAAATCCAACAGATGAATAAGACCTTTATGAAGAAAACCATAAAATCTTCTTGAAAAATAATAAGTTAATTAAATCAGTATTCTATGTTCGTGAAAGTGAAGTTCAAGCAGTCAGATGTCATTTTCTTCCACAAATTAATCTTTAAATTCAAGGCAATTCTTTTTTTTTTTAAAGAGAGAGTGAGGGGGGGGGGAGAGAGAGAGAGAGAGAATTTTTAATATTTATTTTTTAGTTCTCGACGGACACAACATCTTTGTTGGTATGTGGTGCTGAGGATCGAACCCAGGTCGCACGCATGCCAGGCGAGCGCGCTACCGCTTGAGCCACATCCCCAGCCCTCAAGGCAATTCTTAAAGAAAATTCTTTTAAAATGGGAACTTATCAAACCCATCCTTAAAATTATAACAAAAAGTAAAGTAGAATAGAACACTTTTGGGCTGAGGTCGTGGCTCAGAGATAGAGCACTCGCCTAGCTAGTATCTGTGGGGCACCGGGTTTGATTCTCAGCACCACATTAAAATAAAGATATGTGTCCACCTATAACTAAAAAATAAACATTAAAAAATTTTGAAAAAAAAAATTAGTGGAGCCTCCTTCAGTTTTTCAGGCCTGAAATGCCTGTCTTTGGAGTGGACATCAGGTCCCCTGGAGCTCTCACAGCTGTTCACGCAGTGAGCCCCACTGAGCTGGACTCGGGAGTCTGCAGCCTGGGTAGTTGAACCTCAGCCAGGGGGCCATTCAACCTTCCTGCCCCCTCCCCCAGGGGTTCCCCAGGAGACTCCTTGACTTTCAAAGCTTTTCTCCCATCCCTGTGTTCTGGTGGGTGTCTTACATAAGGTATCCGGTGAACTTTGTTTTTGAACTCTTCTTTCATCTGTGTCTTTTACCTGTGAGTGTAGCCCGTTTACGTTTACTCTCACAAGGTGTATAGCTGGATCCACTTCTGCCATCCCAATGTATTATTCTTACTGTCTCACCTTTCTATTTTTAAAACTGGTATTTTTCTTCCCTCAGTAATAGGACAGGAACTTCCACACATTCCACACATTGCCCTCACATTCCCTGGTCTCACCCTCCCTAGGAAACTGACACAGTATTGTTCTTCTCTGCTTCGGGTTGACTGATGGAGCCTTCTGTGATAATAGAGATGTTCTGCTGCTGGGATGTTCGATACTGTAGCCAGGAGCCAAACAGACTAGGAAACGTGAAATGTGGAACAAGGTCTAGGATTTTAGTTAATTTTAACTAATTCAAATTTAAATTTAAATAGCTACATGAGGCTAATGGCTACCATATTGGAAAGTATCTATGCTATTAATTCTGTATTATTCTGTGTATATTTTATCTTTTTCTCTGTTTCTAATGACTTGCTAAATATAACAACAGATGTTACCAAGACATTTAGTTGCATATATTTCATATATCATCTATATCACTTGCAATGCCTCTTGGATTTGTTTCCGACTCTGAAACACTTCATCTAAAACTCTTGTTACTGTGGTCCTGTGGCAAGTCCTGGTCAGCCTGGTGATATTGCTGTTTAATGATGGTTTACCTAGATGTAATAATCTAGGTTCAATATTTGGAAGACACTCATTTTTTTTCTTACATCCATCATTTCTATTTGAAAATCTGACGATGATCCAATTCTTATTCCATTTTGTATGATATGATATTTTTTTTTTTATCTCTGGCCACTTTAATTTTTTAAATCTTTGACATCTTGAAATGTCATTAAAATGTGTTTGATTTTTCTCTTCTTTGGCACTCTGTGGGCCTTGTCAATATGAACTATTGCATTTTTAAATAAAGTTCTGGAGCATTTGTGTATTTTTCCTTCAATGGTCGATGAGTCCGACTTCACTTCCCTCTTCTTTCCCTCGGGTTCCTTTCTTTGGACTTGGTGCCTGGCTTTCTTTCTCCATCTCACTCTTTTCTGCTTGTCCTGGTTTGCCCCTTCTTCTTTCTGGGGTGGCTATCCCCAGCACGGGGGTCTTCCAGCCCTGCTGTGTTCCTCAGCGGCTTCCCTGATGACATCTGTCCGGGGGAGGATTTCACTTCATCCTCGTTCCTGTCTCCACGTTTTCATGGCAGATGCTTCTGATTGGCTGTCAGTCCTGATAGGGAGGAAGGTCTAACCGCGCGACCTTGGCTCCAGGACTCAAGCATGGGGCAAACTCTGTGGTGACCCGAGGCCAGGAAACGCAGCCACAGTGTCCCCTTGTTAGCCAGCCCTCCGTTGCCGTGGGCAGGGGGACCACCTGAAACACGCTCTATAAGGATGAAAGTTTATTTTGGCTCCTGGGTTCAGTTCATGGTCACTGCTCTGTTGCTTTGGGGTCTGTGGCGAGCAGATCATCACAGTAGGGGGGCGTGGCCCAGGAAACTGCTCACTCTATGGGGGGGGGGCACAAGAGCGAGGGATTTCCCCTTCCAGGGCTCACCCCATCCTAACTTCCTTCCCCTCCACCACAGCTCCTACAGGCTCTGCCACCTCCTGGGACCACCCAGGGCTACGGCGAAGCCTTCAATGCCTGGGCCTTCGGGGAACATTCAAGGTGCAAGCTGTACCATCTCCTTCCCGGTTACCACCTGACGTCCATCAACTCCCACTGATTTCTGCACAGCTCCTTGTGAGCACGGCTCCTGTGGAGTACCTCCCATGTCCTCCTGTAGTCACGTGAGGGTGGTGTCCCCAAGTTTTCCCTGCAGAGAGGTCTCCGGCCGTGAGGGAGCTGCCGGCTGAGCCCCGCGGTGTTCCAGGCTGCCCTGCCCAGCCCTGTCCACGTCCAGGGGTGAGGCAGCTGCTCCCACCTTCTCCTTGGGGCCTTTCCCCTCCAGAGCTGTCCACCTTGGTTTTGGCGGAGGGAGCCTGGAGCCATGCCAGTCCAGGTTGGTAGGAGCCAGAATCTTCCCTTCCACTCAGAGAAAAGGCTTTAAAAAGGCTGCAGTCAGAGGCGCCCGGGGTCAAGTGAAGCCGCCAAGGCAGCCCTGGGGAACAGGGAGGCTGTCCCGCTCGGCCCCAGCTAGGAGTCGTCCACCTGTAGCAATGTGGACAGAGTGGGAAGTGCCACCACACACACTGCTGAATGTCACTTTAAATCATTTGGCTGCTCCCCAGGTGACCTGGATGGAGGAGTGTGGCCTTCCTGGCAGGGGCATGATGGGACATTGACTCTCCCGGGCCTGGACAGGAAGGTGACAGGAGCACTTCTGAGATGCACTTAGGTCGTTTCTGTGTGTCTCGGCTGCAGGTTGCCATCAGTGAGAGCTTCATCTTGGCTTCCAGGAGGTCACCCCTGTGCCCGAGACATGGTGGCCAACCTAGAACTCTGCAGGGCAGGAAGAGGACTGTATTTTATTTCTGAATTTAAGCCCGGAGACAGTTAGCTCAAGGGCATTATGAGGGGTGTATGAAAGATGGCTCTGAGACTTCTATGAGATCACTATTTGAAGAGATGTATCACTTACTGAAGATCATGATTTTTACATTTTCTAAGATTTAAAAGCCTAGAGAAGAATACTGGAAACACGGACATCATGATTTAAGGAATGTTAATATCTGGGAACTTTTGCTTAACGTTCTTTTTTATTATTGTGTTTTGTACTCTTCTGCAGATAATGCATTTAGAAAAATAGGCAAAGAAAATGACACCAGCTGGGTACAGTCGTACAAGCCTGTAGTCCTGGTGACTTGGGGGGCTGAGGCAGGTGGATTGTGTTGTTGAGGCCAGCCTCAGCAATTTAGTGAGGCTTTGAGCACCTTAAGTGAGACCCTCAAAATAAAAAATAAAAAGGACCAAGGAAGTCAGTGGTTAAGTGCCCTTGGGTTCAATCCCTAGTTAAAAAAAAATGTAAAACAAAATTTTTCATAAAAATATTTTACCAAAAAAAATCACATAAAAAAACCATGATCTTGATTTGGTGCATTCTTCACGCTGCTCAGAGACAGGCGAGTGGAAAGGCCTGTGAGCCTAGAGTCGGCTCACCTGTGGTGGACGTGTGTCTGTCCACTTATATGGAGACCGCTGGTCTCCAGGGTCACAGAAGTACAGGAAGCTGTTGGCTTGGAATCACAGGATCCTCATGTCAGAGATGGAGGGATGCTAACAAGATCCCCTTGTTCCAGTGACATGGGTTCATTACCTGAAAATAGCTGTGGGTGAGGACAGAATTCTGGCATGGGGACCACCTAAGGATCTGTCTCATAAATGGGAGCTTTGAGACGACAGTTTATCTTCTAAGTAACACCAGGGAAACGGCTCTGCTGCAGCTTGCAGTGCATAAGCCAAGGTCTAAAACTAGTCTTAGCTGGTGCCTCTCAATGTGCTGTCCATGGACCCTCTGCAGAGTCAGGGACATAGACTATTAACAGGTGACTCCCCTCTGGCAAAAAGGGACGCCTGGGGTAGTCAGTTCCTTCTGGCACGTGCTTGGTAAGAAAGCCAAGGTCTGCACCGTTGGCATCGGGATTCTTCAGGATCCCAGGGTGCACTGCTTTCCAACCTCAGGGCAGGGTCTCTCAGACCTGTTATAGGATGTGCCCACAGAATCCAAGCCGGGAAACTGTCCTAAAGGTCAGAGAGCGTTAGGAGGAGGACAGTACGGGCCACAGTGTGAACGACCAGATCTTGTCCCTTGGCAGTTGTTCTTCTGAAGTACTTTACAGACAGCTGAGAGCTGAATCTTCCCAGCAAGGGTGCCAGGCACATTCCATCGCTACCCAGGGTCCAGATGAGGAAGTGCAGCTCAGGATTCTGAGGGGCTCAGGGGTGACCACTGAGGAGGGTCAGGCGTGCTCAGTTTGGAGCCCAAGCTTTTAAGCCCTGCCTTTGTGGGCTGACCTGAAGCTCTAGGCTTGCCTCTCTCCTGTTTCTGGAGGTCAGAGTTTATGCCACTTTCTCTTTCTGTACCTCTATTTTTTGAGCTTTGGACTTTCAACCTTACTTTAATCCCTTCAGGGAATTATACAACTGCTACCTCAGGGCCTTTGAACGTGCTGCTCCTCTTCCCTTCCCTGCCAGTCATCACCTATTCCTCAACACTTCAGCTCAACATCACTTTCTCAGGCCCTTTACCTGCTCTCTGTTACCCACACTCCATCACCTGTCATGGTTTTGTAGATGTACAACGGAGCTCCCCTCCAGTGCAGGCAGGGAACAGCTTAGTGTGTGCCCAGGAAAAGACGGGCTCAAATCTACAGCAAAGATAGGTCTCCTTCCTCCTGGTGACTCTCTCGTATCTAAAACAGTGCCAAAGACCACAGAACTGCCTCGTGGGCTGAGGACATACTTGTCCTGTGCCCAGCAGAGGTAAGCCTTGCTTAGTGTTTATAGATATTGTAGTCTGAATGCTTGTGTCTCCAAAGTGCGAATCACACACATGCACATTTTAAGTGCTCTGCTTTTAAATAACAAGTCATGTCCTAAAGTATATATTCTGTTTTCTCTTCAGATGTCTAAGTCTTCTGCCTTTTACTAAAGTAAGCCCTCTATGGCCCTTGCTCTTGGTGATATTTTTAGACACCTGTTTGATTGTCGGGCTGTGATACAGTAAGAAAACAAGCTCCGTGCTCTCTGCTAATGCAGCCGACGCCACTTCCCTCCCTCATAGGGACTTTTGGAAGTGCACTCTAAATTGAAGCAAAGGTGTCGTTTACCTCCAGCTCCACTTGATATTCTGCCACCTTTTTCCCAATGATCACTGTTATGGCCCCACTAGTTCTCTTAGGAGACAGGGACAATCATCACCATCCTCCACCCACAGGGCTCAGACAGCATCGGGAGAGAGGAGAGGAAAGCACTGCACAGTTTCCAGAGGCTTCGTCAAAGCTGAGGTGACAGTGGCTTCCGTTCCCTGCCCTGTACCCTTTGACTTTCTTTGGAAGCGATTACTAAGACCGGATCTTTTCTGAAGATGCTCGAGGAAAGCGGAACGTCGGAATCCAACTCGCAGATGTCGCTTGTGTTTGCAAAGTGCCATGACAGGAGGGGGCAGAGTTTTCACTCCACATCTTAGCCAGAAGGCAAGGTGAGTTATCAGGTCTCCACGTTCTCTGCCAGCCCCGAAGCTTCTGTCTGCCATTTCTGCAAATCTTCCCTCTCTCACTGCCCGTCTAGGACAGTGGAAAGTGCCCCAGTGCTGTGTCCAGCGGAGGCCCAGCTGGGTGCTGGCCTGACATCCTCATCTACTAGCACCACGAGCAGAGACCCAAACTCCATGCTGGGGCTCCGGAGAGGAGGAAGGTTTCAATGCATGGACTCAACCTTCGATCACATCAGGGCAGTCGGCTTCTTCATCCTCACACACTATCATTCATTTGCACTGGGAATGTTCAAGTGTTCTTTGTTAGTTATTTTGAAATATTTAATTAATTGTCATCAGCCCTAGTTATCCCACTGTGCTATGGGACACGGGGAGTTGTTCTTCAGCCCAGCCATCAGTCATCCTTTCTATGTCTACCCCCAGACCCTTCCCCATCTTTGGTAACCACTATTCTACTCTCTACTTCTGTGAGAGCAACTTTATTTTAAAAAGTCAAATTATTTAATTTTTTGAAATTAGCTAATGCAATTACTTTTTTTTATATTGGGGGTTGAACCCAAGGGTGCTTAACTATTGAACCACATCCCTACCCCTTTTTGAGACAGGGTCTCACTAATTTGCTTAGGGCCTTGCTAAGTTGCTCTTGGTGATACCTGTCTGGTGATCTCCTGAGCTGCTGGGATAAGAGGCATGTGCCACCACACCCAGCAACAACTTACTGTCTTGCATTTGAAGGAATTCCTTATTTCACTTATTTTAGCCTCCACATGTGAGAACCCAAGGCATGTGGCTTATTTCACTTAATATAATATCCCCCAGGGCCATACATGTTGCTGCAAACGACAACTGAAAGGTATTGGGTTATATATGCCACTACGCCACCTTTTTTCCATGCCCTGTCCACTGATAGACACCTAGGTGGATTTCTCTCCCTGGCTACTGTGAGTCCTGACAGCAACATTTTAATCATAACCCGTTTCTGGCTCTTGGCTGCAGCCACATCTATTTTGCTCACATGTCTCTGGCTCCAGGAGGTCTTCCTGGGTCACCCTGGAGGGTTCCCCCCAAGGTTCTGGGTCATAAGACCACCTTTGGAAAAATGGTGGCTTGCTAGCAGCCAGACGAGTCGACCTTCTGGGAGTGAGTGAAACCCTTTAATGGCAGAGGTTCTGTGCAGTAGCAAGTCAGCTGCAGACCTCAGCACTGTGGGAGCTTGGCACTTCTCCCTGAGGTCAACAAAGGGTGCAGAAACAAAAGAGCTCGAGGCCACAGGAGTCTTGGTCTTGGCCAAAGCTCAGGGTGTCCTGTAGGAAGGAGCTGATGTCCTTACTCAGGGGAGGGGAGGGGCTGAGGTCAGGCGTTCAAGGTGGATGCAGTCCGCACAGAGGAAGAGTGCAGGGGTTATTGCTGTTTTGGGGGGGGGGCTCTGGGGGCCCTGTTTCCTCCAGGATTTTTGCCTCATAATTATAGACCTGGAGTCTTGCCTGATCAAGCATGAGGACTTTTACCACAGAAATTAAATTCCCTGTTAGTGAGAGATTCATGAGCCCTGATCCTGCTCCCCAGTTAGTAGCTGGTGGTACCTGCCATACTGCTTCTCCTCCCTGAGCACCAACAGGCACAACATGAGGGCGAACCTTCCCCACAGTGGTTGACAGTGAGCCCTGGAAAAGGTTGGGGTTCTGTGGAGCGCATCGGTTGGGAGTCCCCATTAGTACCACTTTAAGTCAAAAGTGGCCTCAAATACCCCACATCCACGCTCTGGCCTGGTCTGATGTGATCCTTGGTGGGGTAGGTCCCCAGCGTGCCCTTGGACTAGCAGCCTGGTTGTGAGGGGGTCACCACGTGGGAGGGTTGCTAATGTTGTGCACCTGTTCTGCAGTGGGCACGGCTGTGGAGCAGCCTGAAGGCCCACGTGGCCTTGGGGCAGGCTGCGCGGTTTCACCTGGCATTTCAAATCTCCACTAAGCAGCAGTCGGTGGGCAGCGTGTCCTCCTGACCCTCCACCTGTCCTGCACACAGGTGCTGCTGGAAGCTCACTGTGCATTTCTCTGCCCACTCCACGTTCAGCCACAGTAGCTAGCGGCTTGGAATGAGCCTGTCCAGGGCATTTACACCAGGACCAGCCCCACGTGCACAGAGAGGAGCCTGAACAGTCTTTGCCATGCACCAGGAGCGTTTCAGCGGTTTTCAGCCGGTTCCTCCCGTGCCTGGGCGGCTGGGCTTGTGGACCCCTCCCCATCTCCACTGCGCCTCAGGCCCACCTGCCGTCCATCCTGCTCCTTTCCGCCACTCAGAGACGACTGACCTTTCTATTTTTTCAAACTTTTGTCCGCCTACCCCCAAAGTTTTCATGTAAATTCACCCACACAATTCCTGCTGGGTCTCGGCCGCTTCTTCCGCGGGCCGCAGGGCTTTGGGCTTCACGGTGTGAAGGGGCTGATTTTCCTATGGAGGGACTGTTAGGTGTGGGCGTGAGGTGTCCCCAAAGGCTCGCAGGTGAGACAGTGGAAGAAGGTTCAGAGAAGGAAAGGGCTCAGGAGAGCCGCAACCCCGCCAGAGGGGTTAACTGAGGGGTAACTGGAGGCAGGTGGGGGGTGGGGGAGCGGGGCTGGGGGCGTGCTTTGGGGGGTAAAGGGGTCTCTGCTGGTGGAGCTCTCTGCTTCCTGACCCCCGTGTGAGCGCCTCCCTCTGCCACACTCCTCCTCCACGTCCTGCCTCACCTGGAGCCCCCAGGAGGGGAGCCTGCTGTCTAGGGACTGAGACCTCTGAAACCGTGAGTCTCCAAATAAACTTTTCCTCCCTAAAATCATCCTGGTCAGATATTTTAGTTGCAGCAGTGAAAAAGCTGACTAAAGAAGGAGTGTTGGGGGTTTCCAGTTTGGGGCTGTCGTGGGTGCTGCCCCGCGTCATTTGTGCAGTTGTCTCTGTGGGCACCCGTTTCTGTGGGGTAGGCGCTGGGAGCAAAATGGCTGGGCTGGGTGGCAAACCGTGTCTGTTCAACGCTTTAAGAAACTGCCAAACCAGCTTCCACAGGGGCGGTGCCGTGGTTCAGGCTAGGGATGAGGGACCACCCGGCCCCCCTCCTTGAGCGCTGTGCTGCATACTGCACCTGGTGTTGGCCGCGGTCGTTCCAGTGGGTGGACTGTCTCTCTGGGATTTCCATCTCCTTGATGATGAATGGTGTGCGTTCTCTTTGGCAGAATGCTCTTTTCATTCTCTGGCCCATTTGAACTTATTTTTCTAGGTAAAAGCCATTTATGAGATGTGTGATTTGAGGATGTTCTCTCCTGGTCTGTGGGTTGGCTCTTCACTTTCTTCCTCGGTTCTGGGAATTGAACCCAGGTGTGCTTCACCATCGAGCCACATCCCCAGCCCTTTTTATTGTGAGACAGAGTTTGCTAAGTTCCTTAAGGCCTCTCTAAGTTGCTGAGGCTGACCTGGAACTTGTGATCCTTCTGCCTTAGGCTCCTGAGCTGCTGGGATTACAGGCATCTTTTTACTATCTTATTCATATATTTGGAGGAGTAAAAGCTCTTAATGCTGAAAAAAGTTATGATTCATTGCTTTTTCTCTTCTACTCATTCTTTTGGGTTACATCTAAGATTTTGCCTAACTCAAGGTCACCAAGATTTTTTCATGTTTTCGTGTAGTTTTACAATCTATGTGGGATTGTTTTTTTTTTTTTTTGGTGGGGGGGTTCACATTTTTTAAAAATTCTTTTTAGATACACATGACAGTAGAGTGTATTTTGACATATATACATGCAGTATAACTTAGGTTCCCATTCTTGTGTAGTACATGATGTGGAGTTTCGGCTGGTGGTATATTTGAATATAAACTATCCCCATCCTTTCTTCCTTCCTTTGTCTAATCCAGTGAACTTCTATTCTCCCTCTCCTCTGCCTCTTTGTGTGTTAGCTTCTGCGTATCAGAGAAAACATTCGGCCTGTGGTTTTGGGTATTGGCTTATTTTACTCAGCATGATAGACTCCAGTTCCATCCATTTACTAGCAAATGACATAATTTTTTATTCTTCTGAGTAATATTTCATTGTGCATATATGCCACATTTTCTTTTCCCAGTCATCTGTTGAAGGGCACCTAGTTGGTTGCATAGCTTAGCTATACTGTGAATTGAGCTGCTATAAAAATAGTGTAGCTGCATCACTGTAGTATTCTGATTTTAAGTCCTTTGTGTATATACCAAGGAGTAGGATAGCTGGGTCAAATAGTGGTTCCACTCCAGGTTTTCTGAGGAATCTCCATACTTCTTTCCAGAGTGGTTGCATCAATTTGAAATCCCAGCAGCAATGTATGAGGGCACCCTTTTCCCCATATCCTTACCAACAGTTATTATTACTTGTATTCTTGATAATTTTCATTCTGACTGGAGTTCGATGAAATCTCAGTGTAGTTTTAATTTGCATTTGTCTAATTGCTAGAGAAGTTGAACATTTTTTTTTGTATATTTTATTTGTATTTCTTCTGTGAAGTGCCGTTTCAGTTCCTTTACCCATTTATTGATTGGGTTTTTTTTTTTTGGTGTTTAGTTTTTTGAGCTCTTTGTATATATATTTTGGAGCTTAATGCTCCATCTGAGGTTCAGGTGGCAAAGATTTTCTACTATTCTGCAGGCTCTCACTTTGTTCTTGATTGTATCCTTTGCTGTGAAGAAGCTTTTTAGTTTGAAACCACCCCATTTATTGATCCTTGATTCTACTTCTTGCACTTTAGGAGTCTTGTTGAGGAAGCTGGTTTTTAAGCTGACGTGATGGAGAGCCAGGCATGTATTTTCTTCTAGTAGGTGCAGGTTTTCTGGTCTAATGCCTAGGTCCTTGATACACTTAGAGTTGAGTGTTGTGTGGCTGGTATGGTTTGGATGTGAGGTGTCTTCCAAAAGCTAATGTGTGACACAATGCAAGAGGGTTCAGAGGGAAATGACTGGGTTGTGAGAGCCTTGATAATCAGTGGGTTAATCCCCTGATGGTTTAAATGAGTGGTAACTGGAGGCAGGTGGGGTGTGGCTAGAGGAAGTGAGTCATTGGGGTGTGGCTTTGGGGTATATATTTGTATTTGGCAGGTGAAGACCTCTCTCTGCTTCCTGACATCATGTGAATCATTTCCCTTTACCACACTCTTCCTCCACAATGTCCAGACTCACCTTGAGCCTGGAGGAAAGGAGCTGGCTGTCTATGGATTGAGACCTCTGAAATTGTGAGCCCCCAGATAAATTTTTCCTCCTCTACAATTGTGCTGGTTGGGTCTTTTAGTCACAGTGGCAAAAAAGCTGACTAAAACATTCTGCTAGGTATGGATTTCCAGTTTTCTCAGCACCAGTTTTTGAAGAGGCTGTCTTTTCTCCAGTGTATGTTTATGGCACCTTTGTCTAGTAAGAGATAACTGTATTTATGTGGGTTTGTCTCTGTGTCTTGCATTCTGTTCCACTGGTCTTCATGTCTGTTTGGGTGCCAATACCATGCCGTTTTTGTTACTGAACTTGTGTAGTATAATTTAATGTCTGGTATTGTGATGCCTCTTGCTTTACTTTTCTTGCTAAGAATTGCTTTGGCTATTCTGGGCCTCTTATTTTTCCAAATAAGTTTCATGACCACTTTTTCTATTTCTGTGAGTAATGTCATTGGATTTTTAATAGGAATTGGATTAACTCTGTATAGTGCTTTTGGTAGTAAGGTCATTTTGATGATATTAATTCTGCCTATCCATGAACATGGGAGATATTTCCCAGAGGGGATTTTAGTAGTGACTTGTTTGCATTTATTAACAGTTTGGGAGAAACTTACTATGTTGACGCTTTTGGACCTTCCAAACATGTGTATAAGATATTTTTACAGTGATTTAGATTTTTAATTTACTTCTATAGTATTTTATAGTTCTCAATATACAGATCTTCCACTTCTTTTGTTAAATTTATTGCTAAATGTTTAATTATTTTTGGTGTTAAAGGAAATAGAATTTTAATTTCACTTGGAATGCTATGACTAGCATATAAAATACAACAGGTTTTTATATGTTGCTGTTGTGTATTGAGCTTGCTAAACTCACTTTTTAGTTCTAGCAGGTTTTTTTTTGTAGTTTCTTGGAAATTCCAACATGAATTTTCTACATAAAAGTTCATCTTCTGAGAATAAAGACAATTTTGCTCCTGCCTTTCTAATTTGGCTGCAGTTAATCTCCATTTCTTCTCTTCTTGACAGGCGAGACTCTCCTGTATAACGTGGAGCACGGGTGGCAAGAGCAGAGCTCCTCACCTTGGCTTTGAAGTTGGGGAGAAGTGTTCAGCCTTCGCCATAGGAACCCTATTGGTAGTGCACTTTGTCACATGATCTTTTGGCATATATGGAGATGAACAAGAAGTTTTTGTCTTTATTCTCTTTACATGGTTGGTTACTTTAACTGAATTTCAGATGTTGGACTCCTGTTGCAATAAGCCTCACCTTACTGTGGTGTACAGTTCTTCTTACATCTTGCTGGATCTGGTTTTACAATTCTGTTGGGGAGTTTTGCAACATGGGTTCATTTCCATTCAGTTAAAGGTGCTTCCAGCTTCTCCTGTGGTCTCTTCTTTGGCCTATGGAGTAGCGACAGTGTATCTAGTCTTCAGTCTTGTTACTGTCGCCTGTCCAGCTCACCTATGCTTGCTGTTTCCAAGGTGGACACTTTTTCATGGTTTCACTTTCACCTGCTTTGCATCTTCACATCTAATGTGTCTTCGCAGATGGTGGAGCTGGACCCTGCTTGCCTTTCTGACGATCTCTGCCTTTGGCTGTAGGGTTGAATTCATTGATGTGGGTGCAGTTGTGTCTGCTGGTTTGCTGTAGGAATGCATTTTTTTCAATGTCCTGTGCTATACGGGTTCCTGAACCTCCTTACTGCCTTCTTTTATGTTATGCACATAACTTTGCTGCCATTTTAATTTCTCTGCCATTCTCATTGTCACAGTTGAGTCCTAGGCATTCTGGTCACTTCCATTCTATGATGAGCCTCCTCTGGCATCGTGGGGTTAATCCAACTGCTCTCAAGCTCCCCTCTTCCCTCTGGGTCTCCTCTCCCCACTCCATACAGCTTGAGCCACCTGCTGCATGAGGCTGAAGCAGGAGAGGTGTCAGCTCCCAGGATTTCCTGAGCATTGCAGTCGGGGAGCATGTGCGGGCACTGTGGCTCCCTGCCAGTTCCTCATGGTCTCTGTACCAGCTTTTCCAGATGCTACATTGTTGCTGTTTGTTGCTATTGTTGCTTTTTTGGTGTCTGCAGCCTGAGGACTGATCCTGTTCTTAAAAATCCAGGTGGTTGCTCACGGTCCCCTGACTGGAGGACCTGAGTGGAGCAGCCACTTGCCCAACAGGAGTCAGCTTCTGATGGGGGGTCTTCTGGTGGATGGCTTTGTGGGGCCTTTTGGGGCTGGAAACGTGGCAGATTTTCTGCTCTCTGCTGTCCCCCTCTGACTCTCTGGAAACAGGTGTTTGGCTGTGCCAAATTTGGCTGCATGGGTGTTTGCTCTGTCCCATGTCCTCACCGCCCCTCTCACCCCCATGCTGCCTTCTCCCTGTCGCGGTGCTGCAGGAATGTTTGTGGGTCCTGGCATGCAGACACCCCAGCAGGAATGAGAATCAGCGCTTTATTTCCCAACTCATTCACCCCCTGAACTTTTGTGTGTTTGTGAGCACCCAGAGCAATGCAGGGCCCTGGAGAGGGGAGAGCAAACAAGAAGGAACTCTCTCCCCTTATTGTCCTCACAGCCCTCCTCTCCCGGCTCCTCCAGCCTGTTTTGGTGCCTCCTCTCCCAGTGGGGAGGGCCCTTGTGTGCACTCTGCAGGCAGGACAGTCTCACTCTGTGTCAACAGCAGTACCTGGGGCCACCAGGAGCTCCTCTGCAGGTTAGCAGTTCATTTCTGCAAGGGAACACGCACATGTGAGCCGCCATGGGGAATCTCAGTGGGGGGGGGGGTCAGGAGGCGCTTGGGCTGGGTGATTAGGGAGGGTTTGAGGACGCAGGTGTCTGCAGTAGGTGGGTGCTGTCAGAAAGAAGGGAACAAGACATCTCAATGCACCTGCCCTACAGGGAGGGTGGACTGCCCGGCAGGCCAGGCAGAGCAGTGCAGAGAGGGCTTGGTTGGCATTACACGTGGGGAGTGGGGAAATGGCCTTGTTTTGTGCATAAGCAAAGTCACATGTGGCCTTGCTTTGCTTCACTTTGTCAAATCTCACAAACCAAGGTGAGTGTTCTGTGAGACTACTGTGTCCCAGAGGGCAGTGCCCAGAAACCCATCACCTGGAAACCTCTCACGGAGCCTGACACTTTGCAATAGTATGCTTCCCGGGTGCCCTGTGTGATTGTGGGCTTCCTTGTGCATCTGTGGGGCTGCAAGGGAGGAAAGCAGAATTGGTTCATGTCTCACTCCTGGAGGACCAAGCCTCACATGCAGCATGTGGTCACTATCCCATGGTAGGTAGTGCTGAACACAGCCAGCTGAGCTGCCCCCATGAGTCCTGTTTTCTTATTTGCTCTCTTCCTTCTCTTCTACCCTGTTTGTCTGGCCTCTTTGTGGACCATGTCCACAGGGGGGCTATTATGCTGTTTCACTGCATCTATTTTTAGTGCCATTGATTGGCTCCAAAAGCTACTTGAAAAATCATCTGTGATGGACGGTTATATAAGATTGTGGCCCATCCATTTTTTGGGAAGCAATTTAAAATGCCCAGAAATGTGTCAGAGTTCCACCCCTACAGTAAAGCCAAGCTGAACTCCTTTGCCTGTGAGGGATGCTCAGGATGAGAAAATAAAACCACCAGCAGAAAGGGAAGGGATGAGGAGGGGCCACAGGGGGGCGCTGCTTCTCCACGGAGCCTTGGGGACTCGGTGCTCTATTTAACGTTTCTCTCTTGGCCGTGATTGTGTTGCGGTGTCTGTAGCCCATGAAGCATCCTTTCAGCTGCTGCCTGGCAGCACAGCTTGCTCCCAGTGACCAGGCTCATCTCTTCATCTCAGAGAGGTTCCCGACTAAGGTGACTCTGAGACTTTTATTTTGAAGGAAGTTGCATTTCCCCCTCCCTTTCTGTACTCCTTAAGGTGATACAGCAGTTTACAAAGAAGTTTACTTTTTCTTATGGAGTGTGGTATACGCATGGTTGAAATTGTGGATTAGATCCACCCCTCCCTTATGCATATCAAATTTAAAGTACTTTTGAAATACACTCCTGTGTGTCAGCAGTATTTCCTGCTTAAGTGAATGCCCACTGACGGCCATGTTTCCCAGTCCCTTGGGGTTAGGCAGGGCCATGCAGCAAGCTGTGAACAGGAGACAGGATCCAGACCCTCCAGTTCTGTCTGCACTGATGCGGAGACCTGGAAGCCATGAGTGCAGACGTGCAGCTGTGGGAAGCAACTCACCTGAGAGATCCCTGGACGCAGCGGAGATGGCTCAGGACTCTGGGGGTGGGTGGGAAGCGTGGGGCTCATGGGGATTCCTGCAAGGAGCCCCTGGATTTCAGGATCCGCCTGTGGCTGAGCACAACTCACCTTCTGCTGATGAGTATGCAAGACATTTAGGCGTTAGAAAGCAGCACAGCTGCAGCAGTTAAGGAGGGAATGAATGTGTCAACAAAGAGGCAGGCGCCGTTCCGTAGCCCTATAGAAAGCTGGGACCCTCGTGCTCAGGAAAGGGTTTGTGGGGTTCCTGGGAATGTGCCTCTGGGAGAATCAAGGCTGGCAGTGAGCAAGGCTTCTCGCTCTCCCTTCAGAGGTGATCTTCTTTGTGACCTTGACACCGGCTCCAGGCATAGTCTTTAGGAATGTTCACTCACAAGTAGAAACAGAAAGAAAAATTCCTCTTCTAAGAATATCAGAAAGGGAAGGGGACACATTTTCCATGTATGTGTGAGGAAAGGGTCACCTTAGGTGCAAGTACCTTGGGTGTGGCCGTGAGGATCAGGGGAGGCAGAGAGAATTCAGGATTTGGGGATGGCCAGGGGTTCACACCAGGCAGGTCCGAGGCTGGCCTCTAGGGGCCGCCACCTTCCCACTCTAGCTGGTCAGCCTGGTCAATGAAGGCTGCTGGGAGTGACGAAGACCTCGAGAAATTCAAGTGGTTTTTATATTCTGGAGGTAATTTTTTATGTGCAGCAGTCTTTAAAATCGATGTTAGAGAGTTCAGTTGAAATTATCCCCTAAATTTAGATATTTGCTTTCCTAGTAAAGTTCAAAGTGTTTGTGAAGGTACATATTGCATGAAATAAACCCGAGAGTGATTGCATGATTTGCAAAATCATTCCCATCAGGGTTTCTTTAAGTAGTGGCCTTCCAACTTCTGTTCATTACTGATTCTAATTTATTTGTGGCAACACTTTAGAAGTAGATTTAATAAAGAAATGCTTACACAAGCATGGCACAAATCTGACTGAAGTTTCCTGCACTCTGTGTTCTTCTCAGCCAGGAAATAATGGGATGATTCCTGGGGCGCTTCCCAGGGGCTCCTTTGTTAGCCGAATGGCAGGAGATTATCTTCTTGCTCATCAGGAACCCGAGCAGGTGACCCATGCTTTCTGGCTAATGGTTGAGCCTGTGCTGTTTTTTGATGTTTGTTTTTTAAATCTTTCTTAAAATCTTGAGATTAGAGTACAAACCCTCAGAGCTGCTTGCTTGCTTCTTTGTAGACTTCTCTTAGGACTTGAGCAGTTTCTTGCACCAGAGAGAACTCAGCCTGGGAAAACATGAAGCAGGAAGCTCTGGGAGGATTCAGAGAATTTCCAGGAGAAAGGGGTTTGCAGGACTCTTCCCTGGGTCTGCACAGAAAGATGGACCCCTGGGCACAGCTGTGTTTGTTTTGATGGGCAAAACGTGGGTGGTCCTGCTTGGCATGAAAGCACCCAGGTGAGCAGACTGACCAAGGCTCTGGAGAGGAGTCGTGGGTGTGCCTCGTGAAGTGTTGTCACCCAGTCTTTTAGGTGGCACAAAGCGAGTGACGGGCCAGTGGAGCTGGGCGCCCCACGAGGGCCTGTGCTTACCTCAACGGGTGAGTTGAGCTTGAGTTGGCAGCGTCTGGTCCAGACGCCAGGCGGTTGCCTCCACTGTAGGTGGCAGCGCAGCCAGGGAGGGCCGAGTGGATAGCGGGGGCATTTCAAACGCTACTGGATGTTTCCGGTACAGCCCTTAAATATTCTAATCTTTGAAAGGTCTAGAAAAAGTTTGGCAATATCAAGGTTGGAGATTGTGCCCTGATGTCAGGACTCACTGCCCTTGTTTGGTGTCAAGGAAGCTATAAGCTGGCAGTGACCAAGTAAGGGCTGAGCACAGCCAAGGAGATCCAGCTGTGCTTCCATCGCATTCTCTGGAGGGTCTGTTTCTAGAGCAGTCTTAGGCTTGCACATGCCTCCAGGTGTCCCTTGGCTTTGGTGTCCCTGCCCTCGACGTCCTCCACCAAGGAGGCTCCCTCAGCCAGGCCCTCCCTGGACTGTTTTCCAGCGCCTAGCAGGTTGCTGACCTCTCTATCCTGGTTTTCTCAGTCCCTACTGAAGATGGCCTTGCAAAGTAGTTCTTCTTCCCAAGAGAATGGCAGCCAATGTGGCCACCTTCTCCAGGAACTTGACCAAAGCAGAGCTGCCTGGTCTTTGTGAGGACCCCTCCAGGGGGTGCATGAGGCTCTGGGGAGCAGCTTCTGCTCGGCCGCCTCTCCAGGGCAGGAGCTCTCCTCTGCCTCCACCCTCTGCTCCATGGTCACAGGGTCCCAGTGGGTGGCTTCTGGTTGGGTTAGACCAACATGGGCACAGAAGGGGGTTCTGGGGGGAACCCAGGTGCCTCTCCCTCGATTTCCTAGGTAGTGTCCCCTCTGAGGCCCAGTGTCCACCAGTCAGACCACTGTGCTGCTTCCAGTCTCAGGCTAGGGTGGCCTCTGCTCCTGTCATTGCTGGCCTCTGGGTCCTATCACCTCCTGCTTGGCATCTGGCCCTCCGTCAGGTGTGACCAACCCCCTGTGTTAAGTTCCCCTTGTAAGGACCCTGCTGAACCCAGTGGCCTCCCACTGACTGTGCCACTCTCTTCTTCCCCTTGTCCACCTCCGTTCCCTCTCCAGGACACACAGCCTCCTGCTGTTTACATCCCTTTGAGAAACCCCCTCCTGACAGCATCCCCCACCCCACCCGGTGCAGGGCCATGCTGCTTGGGGTTAGGGAACAGTCTCTGCTTGTTATTAATGACTCCATAGCATTTTCGCATAGTAAAATATCCCATAAAAGTCCTCGGTGGCTAATTAGGTTATTTTTAAATGAATATGGTTTTACACTTGAGCTTACAATCTGGAGATACCCCAGGTGCAACATGATTAGGTTAGCAGCCTCCCTCTCTAGTAGGTGAAAAAACAATGGATTTTGTCAAGGTCTAACGAGTTGACCTTGACATGGCCAGGTGTTGGTTAAGCACGTTTGATCTGCGTATATTCTGGTTTTATTTTTTAGGCAGGCTGACACTTCACTTTATTTACGTCCTCTGCCTGTTTTCTTGCTCTCTTCTAAGCCTAGTTCTCTTCCATCTTGTAGAATTTCACCCCATTCTGGGTGTTTTGTGCACTTGTCCTAGACAGCGTGGCTCTCCCATGGAGCGAGGGTTGTATTCACATTCAGTGAAGTGTCGCCCTGTGCTAGGGTTTCTCAGCGTGGACAGGCTGCTTTTCCTCTCTCTCTGGTCAGCTCCTCTTGGTCTTGTCTACGGGGCTGTCTTGCACTTCTCCAGCCTAGACAGCTGCAGCAGCTGTGAAGTGCATGTCTGAGTTCACAGATACTTCCAGATGCACATCTGTGTCTTTGGAAACTTTGAAATACAGATTACATCCTGTATGATTCTGTCTCTGTCATGATGGATAAAACAAAACAATGGAGACAGTTAAAAAAAAAAAGTGGTTGTGGGGATTTAGTGGGAGGGAGGGATGAATCCGCAGAGCGAGAGGAGGCTGAGGGCAGCAGACCTTCTCTGCATGATGCTGCAGTGGTGGGTGTGTCTTACATCTGTGGAAACCTGGAGAGGGAGAGCATGCAATACCAAGAGGGAACCGAATGTTCCTGTGGATTCCGAGTGATGAGGATGTGTCACTGTAGGTTTATAGGTGGTGCATTCTGGTGGGGCTGTTGACAGTGGGTAAGCTGGGCGTGAGTGGGGCAGGGAGTTTCTGGGAAGGCTCTGCATGGTCTGCTCAGTTTTACTGTCAACCTAAAAACTGCTCTAAATCTATAGTCTTTTAGCATATAGACATATACTGTAGCAATCTCCATATAATTAAAAAAAATATGGAGACCTTACATAGACCTTGCATAGATTTGCTGTTTTTTTTCTTTAAATGATCTTTCCACAATTGCTCCACAGTGAACAATCCTGTTTTCTAGATTCTTTTCTATACCTTCACACACACACACTCACACTCACACACACACACACACACCCCAGGCATTCACAACATACACACACACCCCAGACACAACACACAACCTCACACACACAATTATAACATGGAAGCAGGCTCCCGTTTTCTGCACCTCTCTGGGGCTTTCCCGTATTTCTGGTCCTGTTCCACCTCGAGGACCCTCCTCGTCCTGTCCCATTAGCTCCCCTTGCTCACTGGCGGTGATGTCCCTCCTTTTCCTCTGACATGTTTTTTCGTCCTTGTGGGGGTAAGTGATTCTTCACCCTATATCCTGGATGTTAATCTTCAGCCGTTTGTTACAAATCTCTCTTCTTGTTCTCCAATGTCCCCTGTTCCTTGGTCATGTGCCTGGGTTGTGTTTCCATGTGGGGAACCTATTGGCATTTCCTTCTGAGTTCTGTGACCCTCTTGGGAATGCCCCATCATGAGATTTTGCTGTTAATTTCTTCAAATGGTTTAAATTAATTTGGGGTCAACATACAAGTATCTGATTTTATTTTTTTCCTTAATGGGTGGCCGACTACTTTAATACCAGTCACTGAAGAACGTTTTTTATCACAGATTTGAAATGGCGCATCAGTGACACGTCTAGGTTTCCGTTCAGTTCTGTCGGTTTTAGTGGTTTGTTCCTTCACAAAGACATTTTTAATTTCTTTAACAAGACGGTGTGTTTAGCTATCTGGCCTGCTTTTCTTAATTTTATCTTCTTTCTCTCTCTGTTTTAGACAGCTTTATTGTCACTAAAGACCCAGCAAGAACAATTAGAGGTGGAGAAGTTTCCTCGGGGCTCCTGGTTTCAGAGGTCTCCGTCCGTAGACGGCCAACTCCACTGCTCTGAGCTTGTTGAGGCAGCACACATGGCGGAAGGGTGTGGTGGGGACAGCAGCTCAGGACATGACAGCAGGAAGCAGAGAGCTCCACCGACCAGGGACAGAATATAAACAGCAAAGGCCCAGTGAGCCACCTCCTCCGGCCTCACCCCACCTGGCTACAGTTACCACCAGTTGATCCCCATCCGTGGGTTAAACCACTGATTAGGTCTCATGACCTACACGTTTCACCTCTGCACATTCTTGCAGCGTCTCACATGTGAGCTTTTGGGGGACACTACATCCAACCCATCTCTCTCTCTCTCTCTCTCTCTCTCTCTCTCTCTCTCTCTCTCTCTCTCTCTTTCTCTCTCACGCTGGGAATGGAACTCGGGGGCCCCTGCCTGCCAGGCAAGCACTCTACCACTGAGCTACGTCTCCAGCTCCAGTTTTACAGTTCAAATCAGAATGTCCTTAGTTGCTTTGGCACTTTGGTTTTCTTTGCCAGGTGAGTGTGAGAATCAGTGGGTCAGGTTCCAAAAACCATGTTGTTGGGATTTCCGTCAGGGTTGCTTGGGAACTGTGGACAGATTGGGAGCACCAGTGCCTCTTACAGGCAGCCACACAGCTCTTGCCCATTTTTTCGTCAGATATGTCTGAGTTTTTGTTCTCTTGTTACCATACCACGGTTGGGATCGTTCTTGCCTATTATGCTTTCTCGCTGCTGTGACTAGCATATGGGGAAATGTGTTAGGGTGACTCCTATCTGAGGCTACTGTAACAAGCAGCCCCACGGTTTCAGTCCTTTCACACCAGGGTATTTAATCTCTTGATGAGGACTCTGATGGCAGCTGGGCCAGCTCCCCTAAGTCATGATTTGATGTGCTGAGCTCCTTCCATCCTAACCACGTGGGCTCAGGGTGCTGTGACTGCTGATTGCACACCGGCCCCTTTTCATTCTAAACTTGTCTCTTGTGACTGCTCTCCAAGTACAGCTCTAGCCAGTACCCTCTGCTAACCTCCTCTGCTCGTCTCCAGAACTGAAGGTCTTCTGGCACGGCCTGCCTTCCAAGAACTAGTCAGAGAATTTTACTGAGTATCTTGCTCCAACAAGGTTGTTGATCTACTTTTCCCTGTCTTTAGTATCTTTTTTTTTTTTTTTTAACCAACAACCCCAAAGCTGCTATTTTAGGTTTTATTATTCTTTTAGAATACTAAGTACAGGATGAGCATCCCTAATTTGAAAATATGAAATCTGAAGTATTCTCAAATCTGGGATGTTTGAGCACCAACATGATGCGCAAGTGGGAAATCCCACAGCAGACCTCATAGACGGGTCACAGCCCAAACAGAGGCACCAAGAACGGCGTGTAAATTTACCTTCAGGCCGTGTGAATAGATGAAGCTTAAGTAAATTTCATGTTTAGCCTTGGGTCCCCTCTCCGAGGTATCTCATTATTCCAGAGTCTGAAAAAAAAAAAAAATCCAAACTCTGCCTCATTCCTGATGCCAAGCATCTTGCAGGAGGGATTCTGGGCCTGCATCCTCCTGCAGGTTACTGAGTTTTGTGTTGGTTGGGTGATTCACGTGAGCTGATGCACACGTGATTGATCCAGAACACTGAGGGGCTACTTCACAGGCCTAGTGGATTTACTTTGTCTTTGAAGATCAGGTGTTCCCCTTTGTCCTTTCTAGGGGTGAAGGGAGGAGTTGGGGAGAGTTTGTCTTCCCCCTTGATTCTCGATGTTCTTATGAATTGGTTCTCTGCATGTCCACAGTGCGATTCCTGGAATGGACTCTGCGCGGCACAGCCTGCTCCCGGGCCCTGGGCACAATCCAGGTCAATGGCCCAACCAACTGCTGCTCAGCTGGGAATTCCATGTGCTTGGCCTCTGAGGCTCTGGCGGGGAAGCCCAGGGACGCTTGAGATAGTAACCCCTCTTCAGCTCCCCACAGGCAAGGCTGCCTTGGTGCTGCTCTCATTTCCTTCCCTACCGAGTTCCCTGGAGTGACACGGACCCAGGACCGAGCCCAGCCCACTTTTGCCACCTGCTTGTCTCCATGGTCTCTGGCTCAGGTGTCCCCCTGTGCCGCAGCCCCACTGCCACACCCTGTCCTCTTGCACCCTGGCTGGGGCCTGGGCAGCTCCTGAGCTGGGGAAGCTGGGGACTGGCCATCTTTGAGTGCTTGTGGTTTGGAATTCTGACTTTCCCTGTGGAGGGTATCGGGCAGGAGCTCAGACCCTAGGAAACAGATTAGGGATCCAGCAGGTGGAAGAAGACAGAGGCACAGCTGGGGTAGCAGACATGCTTTATTTGAAGGTGGGAGTAGCCCCAACCTCCTGAATCCTTCCCCAGGCCTATTTCATAGTCAGGCCAGGCACAGGCGGGCAGTGCCAACAGGTGTCCTCAGGTGTGCATGCTCAGGAGCAGGTGTTTTGACCTTGAGTCCATATGCTGCACCAAGGTGTTCATGACCTTGGCTACCTGCTAAAACATAGCTGGCCGGAGGTCTCGGTGAGGGAGCCTAACTACAACCATCTTGGGCTGCCCCAGAAGGCCTCCCTCTGAGGAGCTCTGTCTCTCTGAGCTGTGGCTCTTGTTCTTCCCCTGCTTCTTCTCTTCCTCCTCCAGCCTTGACCCTGACCTTCTCCGTGGGCTGATAACACCTGGAATCCTGAACCTCATTAAATGTGAATGTCATGGAGGAGGAGGGAGGCAGGGACTCTGTCCATTCCATTAACACTTGAGCTAACATTACTTCTTTCATGTGGTTGACATGAAGTCATACATGGCTACTAAACAGATCGGGGCACCGGGAGAGTCTCTGGTGTAATGAGAGGGCTCGCTTAACTGCATTCCACGTATCCCGGAAAGTTATTCCTTCAAGGAAGTCAGTGTGGGGGATTCCATTGGAAATTTCTGAAAATGACAAGTAGCCCTGGAGGGGAGGCCGAAGGTGCCTGAGAGAAGGGGTGACCCGGGAGGGAGGGGTGGAGGGTGGAGGGGTGGAGGGTGGAGGGGCCGACGGATTCAGGACAGCACGGTTGGGGTGGGGGGAGCCTGTTGCTTCACTTCCAGGCCGTTAGGGGGACTGGTAGGTTGGCTTCCTGGCATTCTGTTCTTCCTGGAGGGACTGTCTACACCTGGTCCTAGGTTATGTCCCAGCCCTAAAACAGAATGAAAACCAGCTGCATTCAGTCAACCCCAAAGTATGCTACCAAAGACTTTCCACAAGGTGAAGCATCATGTTATCAGCACTGAAATTATTGCTCCATCTGATTTTCCTAAAAAATCACACTAGAAAGTGTGAGATTGGATCTGCTGAACCGTGCTCCAGGCCTGGGTGTGGGAGGCGCTCTTATCTCTGTGCCCTTCAGGACAGCCCCTGCCCCCTCAGCTGCAGGGATGGACCAAGTGAACACCAGCTGGGGGAGATTATGCGCTTAAGACAGAAATTGTTCCCTTATCACTTCTCTGAGCCCTAGGTATTTACAGTGATGACAAAAACAGCCTGTGGGGAACAGTATGTGAGAAACATCTCTGTTATGTATTTTTATACAAATCAGCTGAAGGTAAAGAGCTTGCTTTGATTTATATGGTTCCTTCAAGGGAATCTTGAAAAAAGATGAGAAGGAAGACATCTATAGGTAAAATCAGGAGGAAAAAAGACCCTAGCAAACACCGAGCATGAAAAAGGGCAAACAAACCCAAGGAACATTTTCATGTGTTTTTCTTTTTATTAGTTATCAATGGATCTTATTCATTTATTTGTTTATATGCTGAGAATCAAACCCAGTGCCTTACACATTCTAGGCAATTGCTCTACCACTGAGCCACAACCCCAGCGCTATATTTAACTTTTAATCATCTTTCTTC
The DNA here is from genome assembly GCF_052094955.1 of Ictidomys tridecemlineatus. Lineage (NCBI taxonomy): Eukaryota > Metazoa > Chordata > Mammalia > Rodentia > Sciuridae > Ictidomys > Ictidomys tridecemlineatus. The sequence continues at coordinate 257,819,718 of NC_135477.1, read as the reverse complement.
CTGAGGTTTCATGAATATATACATTACGCGGGAGAACCATGAAGGTGTGGGAATGAAGGTCATTTTATTCCATTTTTTATTTTTCCTCAGAAAAATGTCTGGTTTGACATTTCCCCTCTGGTTTTTACTGGAAATTAGTTGTCATTTGAAACGAACTGGGTGAGACTCACGAGCTTGCCTATAAGCCTTGTCTCTTGGGTTTGCCCTTCATTTCTTCAAGTCTGTGAAACTTTGTTAGCAAAAATGGATAAAGGAAAATTAAGAATGGAGCCAACAAGGGAATAAATCAGGATATGCAAAATTTTCTGTAAAGGACAAATACCAGGCAAAGCTAAAAAGGCCCTGTAGCTTTATTTGCTCTTCATCAACTCAAAAATTGCTACTTTTAGAGTTGGGCAATGCATGGTTGGTCTCCCACTAGCTTTGCTGTAGGTCCTTCCGCTGACCTGTGGTTCATGAGGATAGTGGTTGCCTAGGTTACTTTTCGGGGACCCGAAGGCTGATTCTACTGGAAACACTGACTTGGGCCTGCAGGTGTCCCATGGTGATGGACCAGGATGAGGAGGCTCAACACCTCTGCCTTCATGTTATGTCTGTCTCCTTCGCTGTCTTAACCTCTGGGTCAGATTCCACTGGGCTCTTGGGGGACCTGTGGAACATTTGAGAAATGTTTTGTCTAATGCCATGACATGGGGTGAACTTGACCTAGACTTGTCTACCCTCTCCCCTGCTTGGAGGCTAAGGATGCCTGCCAGCCTCCAGGACAGGAGGCAACAGACGACGCCAGGAGGGAAAAGAGGAGGCAGCAGAGTTCCTCGGAGCTCACCTGGGCCTATTCCCAGAAGAGTTGTGGCTGTCCCTCACCCTCACTGTTTCCATCTGACCTCTGTCACCCCTCACCCCAGGAGGTGAGAAGCGGATTTGTGAGCAGAGCTCCTCTTTTCCATTCGGTGGCCGCCGAGTAAAGCTTTTCTTTCTCCCAACACGCACTCGTTTTTCTGTGGGATGAGCTTCTGAACTTGGGTCACTTGCCAGCCCTGCTGTTGTCGCACAAAGGCAGCCAGAGACAAGACAGAGTGACCAGGGTGGCTGTGTGCCAAAGTATTGATGGATATTCAAATTTCAACTTCATGTGATTCTCATGTGTCCCAGGGTATTTATTAGTCTTGGTTTGATGTTTTTTTTTTCAAGTCAGATTTGTCCTGTCGGCTGAAGTTTGCTGACCTCTCTACAAAATGATGACCTTGACTCAGTTTACCTTTCAAGTTGTAATTAACGCATTTAAACACTCAGCAATGGTCTATAAACCCTCTGTTTTACTGAATGCTTTTGATTCTCTGTCTTAAAGATGCCACAAACTTAAGCATAAGTCTTTGGGCATCTGACATGATCCTGTGTCCTAGCAAGCGAGGTCAGGGTGACTAAGGGTCAGATGGCATGCTTGGGCGGTAACCATGGTAACAGCAGTGAATGATGTGTCTGGAGCAGTTTGAAACACTTATGAACATTAGCTCAGCCAGCCATCACCATGAACCCGAGAGAGGTCCTAGCATTCCCATGGTGGGAAGGGGGAGACTGAGGCACAGAGGCGGAACTGCTGGAGGTGACATGGGGGCAGGTGAAGGCACCTTGCCCACACTCCTACAGGCTCCATCCCAGCATCACGCTGACGCACTGTGTTTCAGGCAGCATCCTCATCTGTCAAGGACCCATCCTGCAGGCCCCATGAAGGGGGACGTGGAGCAGAGGCCCAGTGCAAGGGTAGCATAGCATTGATTTTTGAGTAGAATTTCACATTTATACAATTTTCTGTAGTTCCAGTGTTTTGTTTCTACCCCTACCCCCCACCACAGTCCCTCACTATGAATGTAAAATGTAGCACACAGAAGGGATGTTTCTGCTCCTGGAGTCCCACATGCTGTGGTCTCTCACTTCTCTGGGGTCAGGTGGGTTCTGCCAGTGTCCTCCTGTCCTGCTGGCACTCGAGGGTTCCATAGATGCTTCTGTTATGACAAGCATGTCCTTCCCGGGTGGGCTGTGGCCAGCTTTGGACTCAGTAGCTGTTCTGATCATGAAGTGAGCCGGGCTCATGAGACCTGCGCCTACGAAGCTGTTGTTCAAGAAGAAACTAACAAGGTTGAAGGAGGAGCTGGCCGGAAGTGCAGAAGGAACTCTGCTTGCTGGTAAGTCACCAGGGAATCTTACAGAGTTCCACTTATGTATCCCGCAGACCTAAATGTCATGGGTGAGTAAATATTCCTCTCCTCTCTTTCTTCTCCTTTTCTGTCCCTTTCGTTTCTATTCTTCCTTTGGTCCTTTGAGCAACTCTCACTCTGCAATATAGAACTGAGAGGTCTGAGTAGGGCTGGCGTTAGTCTTGTTAAAACCCCTTTTGGGTTGGGAGGCTGATGGCCAGCACTGCAGTGTGGCTTCTCTCAGTGGCAGAAGGGGCCTGTCTCCAGCTCTTCTGCGTGTCCTCGGAGCCCTCCTGCGGCACACCCGAGTGCCCCACCCTGGAAGGCCAGGAGGGAGCCAGCTCGTCCTCCCCACTGGGAGGCATGGCCAGAAGCATAGGAGAGCAGGTGCTGTGGTGGCTTCTTGTTTGAAGGGCACGTTTCACCTTACACGTATGAAGGGATAGCTGTGCTACCTGCTTTCTGTGTAATGTGTGTCGGGGGACAGATGGGAAAATGCTAAAACCGCCATCCTGGGAGGAAATCAAGTGAACCACAATACCTGCACAGACAGGAGCACACACGTGGCACTTTGACACCAAGGAGACTCTGTCCTCTTCTTGGACAGAATATACTCAATTAGAACAAATTGTAGCGTTCCTGTGACATTGACTTTTCTTGTGGATCCAGGATACAATTATGTACATTGTGCCTTTAATGATCACCCAGCTGGATACAGGGCTGACTCTGGGCCAGGACCTTCTCCAGGCTCCTCACGATGGCCCTACGAGAAGGTGCAGGTGAGACAACAGAGGGGCTCTGAAGGGCCAAGGGACAGCTGTTGACCGGCAGAGTGACAGCCTCAGGTCCCTCGATGGGTATCACCTGGCTCGGTGTGACCTTGGGGTTAGTGACCCAGACAGGAGTGCAGAGACGGGGATGTCCTGTGACTGTCTGGGCAGCAGTATGGCCACCATGGCTCTGGGCCACTGAGGTGGCCTGTACAGCAGCAGACAGTGGTTTGGGCTGTCATGGAGACCTGGCTCTTGTGGGGACAGCAAGATGGCTCCCCTACGGCCTGTCCTTCTGCCTATCAGCGGGGTGCCTTGTGTTCCGTCCCTCCTGGGCAGACCAGAGCTGCCCCCAACATCTGGCCAGATGTCGAGGCAAGCAAGTGCTGCCAGAGCACCCCTGGGTGTCCTCCACCCTCCCTTGGCCACTGTGAGGCAGTGGTGAGCCTCCCCCTGCCCTGTTCTCAGGGCCTGGCTGGCCCGCCCACAAGGGGCTGGCCCTGGAGCACCCTCCCCAGCCCCCAGGAAGCACTCAGGGTCCACTTGGAACCTAAATGTAAGTGGACCAAAGCATCAGCAGACTCCTAGGAGGATGGTGACACCCTGGGATAGCTCCAAGGAGGCTTTGCAGCCACTGAGCAGAAGGAGAAATCCCCAGAGACCCTTGGTGCAATCACACCTCACCCCAGAGTCTTTGGCAGAGTTGGCCTTCCCTCTGGAAGGAGGGGGCCCTGTACTGACCCTGACTGCAGCTGTAAGTGTTAGGTGCTGTCTCCAAGTCCTAATCTGTGGAATCTGCTGAAAATTAAGACATTAAAAATAACAGGGAGGACTTCCTATTTATAAATGGCTTTTAGATGCTCTTAAAAGTACAAACTGGATTCAGCTCCAATTTTAGGTTCCGCATGGATTTTATGTTTAGTGATGTAGAACGATTTCTGAAGCATTCAGCTTAGGACTTAGATGAGGGCAACAGGTGGTTCTTGTGAACAGTGTGTTCCTCATTTGAAGAAGATGACCACAAGGAAGAAAAGCATAGTTTTAGTTACAGTACTGATTCTCTGAGGGAAGACTGTGCTCCTTGATTGTAAGATACTGATTTAAGACGCTTTCTGCGTATGGAGGGAGGGTTTTGCCACTGCTTGCACGATTCCTTGCAAGAAATTTGAGGGAATGTTTGTTTTTCTGTTTTATGTCATTGACAGGGAGACTGATCAGGATGGGCCAGGGTGGGGTGCACCCTGCTGAGGGGTGGAGCCGTAGTCTCCACCATGCGCCATGTTGATGAGCCACTTGACCCAGGGAAAAGTGCTGCGTGTGCTCCCGTGGTCTCTGCACATGGCTTCAGACCGTTCCTGGCTGTTCTGTTTCCCTGGTCAGACTAGGGCCAGTTTTGGCCTGGTGACTGGTGGTGCTGCCCGTGCGGCAGAGCAGGGGTGCCTCCTGCCTCAGGGGCACAGGCTGAATAGAGAAGTGCATACCTGGTTCAGGGACCTCACCTGGGCTCAGTGGCTCCTCCTCATGGGAACAGAGAGCTGTGGAGTGAACAGGGCTGGAAGGAGGGCCATGTGGTAGCAAGTCTTTCATGTATTTACTTGGAAAAGCCCAGGATAAAACATTGGTTCATCTGTTTACTGTGGGGCGTTAAAAACAATGACCTAAAGATATAAGGTACTCAAAGTGTAACCTGGGGTGATATTCTGGGTTCACTCAGGTGCTCTCTCTCTCTCTATACACACTATATGGAGAGAGACAAGGGGAGAGGGAGAGAGGAGATAGAGACAGAGGCAGGGAAAGAGACAGATGGATTTTAAGGAGGCGCATGTACCTGTGGAGGACTTGGTGAGTTGGCCTGCAGGGTGGACCCCCAGGCTGAGATGACCATAGCGTGCCAGTTGGCATCTGGGTCTCTATTGTGTATTTCCTTCCTGCTCAGGGGACTGTGCCTCTTATTCTTTTCAGGCCTTTAACTGATTGGATGAACACACACCTTTATTACTGAGGGTCGTCTGCTTTACATAACGTTTACTGATTTAAATGTTTATCTCCTTCAAAAACACCCCTGCAGAAACACCCAGAGATGTTTGACCAAATATCTGGGTACTGTGGCCCAGTCATGTTTAGCCCAAAATTAATCTTTGCACCCTTACTTTGAAGCATAGAAAGGTTCTGAGGGGGGTTTGAAAAGCGAGATGTTCAAAGACACTGTTACAGAGACACTGCCCACTCAAAACCCACGGCTTGCCCACTTCCCGAGCCCCCTCGGAGTTCAGAACCTTCTCTCCCTGTGACATGTGTCAGCATCAGCTCTTCGTCTCTCTGCCTCAGAGATCAGGGACTTACCGTTGGTGAGTGGAGTCACAAGACTAGAGCTCCTGGAGTCGGCCTCTGAGAGTCAGGAAAAGATTGCTGTATTAAAGCCACTGGACTTTCAGGACATGGAGTGTGCTGTGCTGACCCGACACTGAGCTGTGCCTATGGTGGTGTGCAAGTGTGTGTGTGCCCATGCAAGTGTGTGTGTATGTGCTCATACAAGTGTGTGTGCCCATGCAAGTGTGTGTTCATGCAAATGTGTGTGCATTCATGATACACATGCATGCTTGCATTTGCAAGTGTGTGCTAAGTTGTGTGCACACATGTGTATATGCATGTTCATGAGTGCAGATATGTGTGAGCATGCATGTGTGTGTCTAATTCTGGAGCACAGCGGCACCACCCCATGCTATGATCCTCCGGCAGGGAGATCCATTTGCTCTGTCTCTGCTTGCTGTCTGGAGGTTCTCCAGAGGTGCATCATTTTAGCTGATTGAGTAACATTTTTAAGGAGCTAAAAAATAATGAAGTGTTGTCATGGGCTCATCCTAGAGGATGTCAAAACTCTTCTTGCTTTGGCTTCGTGAGATCAGTCACTCCCTGGAGTGCACCTGGCACCCTTTGGAAAGCTGACTTCCTGTGGGACCGCTAGTCACCCCTCCCTCCAGGTATTGTGCCGGTGGAAGACGGCTGGGAAGGTCAGCTGGAGCTCCCCTAGCATTCCCTCTGGGTGGGCATTGTACCAAAGCCGGGGCAGCTGGGCACCTCCAGGGCTTTCCTGGACGTGCTCTACAGCGGGCTCTTTGTCCAGTGGTATAGATGACCACGTTACAGGCTTGTGTTTGGTGGTCAGGAGCCATCTTCTCCACACTGGGACATTGCTCATAGTAGTGAGGGACGGTGACACCAGAGGGAAGTGGAATAGGGCTGCGGACATGAGGCAGGCGGGGGGGGGGAGGGTGTCCTGACAATGATGCTTCAGCACATCTTCCCACTCAGCTGAGCTAGTGGTCCCTTTGTGGCTTTGGCTAGGTGACACTGGTTTTGTCACTTGCTGGGAGCCTTGGTATTTATGACAAGTTCACTGGAATGCAGCTCATGGCTCTTCTTATTGTTGGATGCTCTAAAAGTGGGAGGTGAAACGTAGGAGAGCATGAAGTCAGATGGGAACACCGCGCAGCGCTGAGCGTGCAGAAGAGAAACCGGCTTTCCTCCCGTGCCTGACGGCTCTGCACCTGGAGCAGGCGCTCTGCCTGCCTGTGCCCCTCCGTCCACTCACTGCATCTGGGAGTGCCATCATCACGTCTCAGCCTTTACGCTGGTTCCACCTGTCAGCTGTTGACTGAAGGTGACATTTGGCCATCTTTGAAGCCTTTGTGGCCAAGGACCTGGCACAAGTCACTTAAAGCATCTCATTCTAGTTGGATCTGATTCTCCAAATTCTGAGAACGTGTGTTTTGGAAAAGACAGCCTTCTGAGCCGTCTTCTTCTGCCTGGACTCTTTGGATCCCTCCAGGGAGAGGTGTTTGGCCATCGTGGAGTGACGACGAGGATGCTGTAGGTCAGGGCCAGCCACCTGGAGCTCCCCACATGTGAGCCCTGAGCTCCTCCCCTCACACCTTCCGAGTAACTGGGCTGTGCTGTCCTGGGCTAGGAAATTTTCTTCAAGGGGTGATGTGAAATCCCGTTCCACACTGCGGGAGCTCCGGGCTCTCTTCCTCCCGCCCTCGCACTGCAGCTGACTGCGCCTACTTCCAGTGCCCTAGGTCTAGAACTCCATCCCCTGGGACCCTGACGTAAGGCCACGATGACGCAAGTTCCAGGGCGAGAGACCTGGAAGGGCCCTGAGGGGCTCTTCCTTATGAGTTAACAAGGCGACCTGACTGGGATGGCTTGCAAAGCGTGAGTGCACGTCTGTTGGTGTCCCTTCACCATGCTCTTCCTGCAGAGTCTTGAAGGCCATGGTCAGGCCTTCCTGGCCACTCTGCTTAGCTCCCTTTGTCTGTAAACTGAGAGGGACTTGGCTGTGACCACTTGCTTGGGCTGTCTCCACTTGACCCACGTCTTGTCTCGTCTTTGAGCTGGTGTCACCCACATGTTGCCTGCCCTGCGAGGGAAGCTTCTAGATGGGAACAGCCACTCCTCACCCCTGCATGGAGCACAGCATCCCTAAGGGAGGGATTTGAGGGAGGGATGTGTGGAGTGAAAGTCCTAAGGGAGAGAGCTGCTGCTGAAGGTCTCAGTGGTCCCCGGGGCAGAATGGTAAAGCAAGGACAGGAAGGAAAGGGACAGCAGCCCCTAGAGTGGGGGAGTGTGTGCTGGGAAAGTCGGGGACGGTGTGGCCTGCTGCTGTGAGCCATTGCCCTGACTTCCAGGGCTGGCTGAGGGGCCCCGGGCCGCTGGAGGATACCAGGCCCTCTGTGGCCATCTGGGTGAGCAGCGAGCCTCTGAACAGCAAGCCCAGGGCTGGCCCAGGGAGGATGGCTGGATGTTCCTCATGAGACCTCTGTCCCCAAAGCTGCATGCTCACTCCCTCCCCGCTCTGCAGCTGCTCTGGGGACAGGGTGCTGCACATACACAAGCAGGAACCCAGAGTCCCAGGGCACATGAAAACTGGGAGTTCATGCCATGGCCAGAGCGGGCAGCTGCTCATGACACACCTCAAAGAAAACTCAAAAGTGTCTCCTCCCCTGCCTGCTCCACAACCCAGGGTCAGCCAGTTTAGAGGGTTTACTCATTTGTGTAGCAGGTTTTTAATTGGGGAGGTGATGCTTTTTCTTCATAGTGTGGACATTAAGTATTTGCCAGGCTTCTGCAGGCCGGGAGCTAGGCCACCTTGGCTCGACTTGATTTACCTGCCCTTGGCCATTACCATCGTCACACAAGGTGAAATCATCATGGGGTGTTGAAGTGGGCTGGGATCGGCTTAGCCTCCTAGGGAGGACTGTTTGTCCTTGGGATTCCTGGTTTCCTCCATATACAATCGGGGCCCACATCCCAAACTCATACCTGTATATCTGTATGATTTGGTTGTGTCCCCCCAAAACTCATGTGTGAGACAATACAAGAAGGTTCAGAGGAGAAATGATTGAGTTAAGGGTCTCACAGCCCAATCAGTGAATCCCTGATAGGGATTACTGAGTAGTAACTGAAGTGGTGGGGTGTGGCTGGGGGAGGTGGGGCAGTGAGACATGGATTTGGGGTATATATTTGTATATGGCAAGTGGAGTCTCTCTCTGCTGCCTGAACATCATGTGAGCCACTTCCCTCTGCCACACTCTTCCACCATCATGTTCAAGCTCACCTCGAGCCCTGAGGAATGGAACCTTCTGTCTATGGACTGAGACCACTAAAACCATGAGCTGCCAGTAAACTTTTTCTCCCCTACAATTGTTCTGGTCAGATCTTTTAGTTGCAGTGCAAAAACAGCTGCCTAAAACAATGTTCATGTTCACAGTGGCACCTCTTATAATCACCCAAATGTGGAAGCAGCCCAGTGTCCATTGACCGATGAGGGGTAAGTAAAATGCGGGCTGTCCAGGGGAATGCTGGTCAGCCTTGGAAAGGAAGGGAATTCTGCTCCCATGGGCTAAGCCTTGAGCCCTTGTGCTGAGTGAAATGAGCCATCTCGGAAAGACAGATGCTGGGTGGATCCAAGTATGTGAGGTCCCTGGAGAAGTTCAGTTCCTAGGAACAGTAGAAGGGTGGTGGCCAGTGGCTTGGGGAGGGAGGAATGGCTTAATGGGCATGGAGTTTCAGCTTGGCAAAGTGAACGTTCTGGAGGTGGACTTCATCAATGCAAGCAAGCTGACATTACTGACCTGTATACCTAAAAGTGGTTGAGATAGTAAATTGTATGTTCTTCCCCCTCCCCAAAGGGATGCCAGGGACCAGTGAGATAGCCAGGGGACACTTCCATCACTGTGAGGCTGTCTCTGTCCCACTGAGTAAATGCGGCAGGGTATATGTCAATATGGGCGCATGTATGAACCTGTGCATGTGAGGATAGGTGTGAGCAGGCTGGGCATGTGTGTGCGTGTATGTGGACAGGGCTCGAGAGGGCTGAAGACCATTAGAATCAGCTTTGACTGATTCTTTGGGCAACGCAGAAACCTCTGGAAGGTGTTGAATAGAGAAGCAGCAGAATTAGCTCCACATTTTAACAGGGTCTCAGCAGCTCCTCTGGGTGGAACTGGCTGTGCTGGGCACGGTGGAAGCAGGGTCCAGGAAGAGGTGAGGGACCGTGTGGCTTGGGCCAGGGTGAAAGCAGCGCAGAGGCTGAGAAGGCTTTTAAAGATTGAGCCGACTGGATTTGCTGAGGAGGAGAAGGGAGAGAGGCCTGGGTCTGTGGGTTTCTAACAGGGATGGTTTGAGCCGGCTCTTTTCTGGGGAGATGGGAAAGTGGAGCTCCCGCAACTCCGCAGGCTAAGGTGAGAAACCACTTTGAGGAATCAGCTCATCGGTGGCCATAATCTGGAAGGGGGCAGATCACTCCCACACCTGGAAGCTGACCATGGGATGGCGGTTACTCCAGGACAATAGATTTGCCCTGGATTTTCTTTCTTCTCGCTGGTAGACTGAGCTGTTCTCTAGACAAGAGAGGTGAAGTCTCTCTACAGACGTGAAGAATGAACTCCAGCAATGCAAGCTCTCTGATCTCCCAGACATGGTAACGTGCTGGAGGCTGCCGGAGTGAAGGCTCCCAGTGCCATCTTTCCTGATGCCTGCAGCCAGGTTGGCATGTCCTATGTCACTGCCAAAATACAAGCCCTGTGGCGGGGACGGCTGGCTCTTGGGCCTTGCTCCCTAGCTCTGCAGTACCCTTTTGAGTGGAGTGGAGACTGAGAAGCTTTATGGGAAAACTCAAGGAGAGATTTGGAGCCTTTCCCTGGTGGCAGGAGAGCAGAGGCCCCCATCCTTGGATTTGATCCATTTGCCTCTTTTTCCTGTGTCAACAGCCATCAGCTCAGCCCTCTGGGTCAACACATGGGTGTTTGGGACTAGGTCGCTCTGAGGCCAGGTGTCAGGTGTTGTCCAGCTTAAAAAGAACAGAGTTCATCCTTAGGATGAGGTGTGAGGGCAGGAAAGGCAATGCAGGCTGCTCTTAAGCCCGTCGCTATTCGGTGAGAATTAATTGTCAAATATCCTCAGAAGGCTGTGCTCACTCTTATCGAAATGTACATGCAAATTGCTTTTCCATGCCAAATACAACAACCTTTTAGCATCTCTAATTTTGAATTATCTGTACCTCTCTTCACCAGCATTAGCAGAGATAATTGAAAATTTGCAGCACTTAAATTCATGCCTTTTAAAAAATGGTTCAGAAAGTCTGATGTGTCTTAAGACCACTAGAGTGGCATTTATTCCTTTTAAGAGGAGTCTCCTGAGCAATTTTTTTGGCAAGCGTTTAAAAATGTTTTAAATTGATGCAAAAAATCGTGCATATTCGTGGGAGACCATGTGATGTTCTGATGCATGTGAACATCATGCAGTGTTCAAATCGGGGTAAGCAGATCCATCTCCTCAGACACTGAGCATTTCTTTGTGGTGGAAACATTCAAAATCCTTTCTTCCAGCTTCTTTGAAATGTATAGAACATTCTAGTCGTCCGTGGGCACCTTACTGTGCAACGTATTAAGATATCTTCTTCCGCGACCTCCCTGGAGACCCCAGTGATTTAAGTCTTATTCTGAGGTGTCTGGTGGTGGTTTGGGTCTCTCCTGTGACCACGAGGATCTTTCTTTGTGTGAGGGCCTTGGGGACTCATTGTGCTGACTAACAGTGTTGGTTCAGCCCCACAAGACGTGAGGGTCACCAGCACAGGTACTCAGATAATGAAATGCAGTCAGGCCGGGCCGGGGCCCCTCCTGAAGGCACTGAGCTCCCTGACTTGAGTGAGCATAGCTCCGTCTGGGAGTCCGGCTGGCTTTGCGGGTGGATTTAGAGAAGAACACTCCGACTCTCCTCCTAATGAAGCTTCGTCATGCATTCAGACTAAATCACTGAAGCCAAGCACTACTATTAATTAGTAGCTGATAAAAGCATTAAAGAAATCTTTAATCCCCTTGTTCTGGGAGCTGGAGGTTTTGGCAGCCTGTCATTTGTGCACTGAAATGACTAGTCTTAATAGATTTAGCATGGTTGCCCTTGCTAATTATTAAAGGAACTGCGTGCTGAGTCCCCGCCATGAGCCTGCTCTGACCTGGAAAGATCTTCTGGGGCAATGTTTTGCCATTGTCTCTGGCTGCTTCTCACTAGCTTAAAGTGCACATAAACACTCCTGAAAACCTCTGTTCAGAAAGACTTTTCTTAGAATTTGTCCCCAAGTGCTCATCCGGGGAGCCGAATGGGCAGTGAGCACCCTGTAGACCTCCTCCTGCTTCCTCGGTCCTCTGTTTGCTTATTTATTTTCCTCCCTTTTGAATAATTGCTGTTTTTATATTATGCTGCAGTATCAGGTTTTGAGAAAGAAGTTTAATTATAAATAATTTGCCTGGCTGGAGTTTTGAAGTCATTTCTTTCCTCATAAACAAATAGGCTCATGAATCTAAGCTGCGTTGACCGGGGGAAGCTGTAGTTAAATCTGAATCTTCAGTGTTCAGTTGAGCATTTTCATAGCCTTGGAGATGGAAAGTCCCCTGGGGCAGGTCACTGATGGAGGAATTCAGAGCACACACCATCCTTAGGGCGTGGCAGAGGCGGTGAGCAGAGCTGCTGCTTCCTGCCCGCAGATCCTGGGAGTGCACGACACGGGCTGAGACTGGCCTCCTGTCACTGATGTGGGGACACACCTGTCTGTCCCTCCCCAGGCACGTCCCCTTGGCATGGCTGGGCTCAGGTCATGGGTCTCTGCCCCACGTCTTCCCGTTACCCTGGTGGCTTGCAGCTCAGGGTTTTGGAAAAGCTCTTCCTCACTCTCTTGGGCACCAAGTGTGCACTTTCTAAATCTATTTTGCCTTTCTTTGCTGTTTTTTTCATGGAAATTCTGGTGTTATAATTTCTCATGGAAGTATTGCACATGATAGCTTCACCAAAGGACTGCAGCAGACTTGGGGCCCAGTGCAGTTTTTCACCCCATTATCAACCTGCTCTAACTTGCGTATTTTTGGCTTCCCAAATCAATCATAGAGATAAATATACCTGTATTTTACTAACACCCAGACACAGAAATTACACTACTGACTCTGCGTGGTGGATCTCTGTCTGTGGTGTAGCCACCGGAGTGGAAGCAGGAGCCGAGCGTGGCTCCACCTCCAAACCTGACTCCCAGGGGCTCTGTTGTGGTTGTCCTCGGTTGGTTGGTTTTAAATTTTGTCTTCCTCCTGGGTTTTTTTGTTTATCTTTTTATTCTGAGTGTCAAATGCAAAGATTTGCCTGTCAAATCCTTTTTCTTTCTCTCCCTCCCCCCCCTTTTCCTCAATGCTAACAAAACCCCAATCTGGAAGGTCCTAGGGAAGATGAGTCCCGACAGGGCTCAGCCGGCCAGGGTGATCCCACTCCTGCTGGCCAGCGCTAGCCCAGGGGACTGGACAGTTGTTGTGGCTTTACAACAAGTTCCCCTAAAACACGGTGGCTTAGGTGACAGTGCCTCCCTCCTATCCCACTGTCTGTGTGAGGGGGTCAGCTGGGCATTCCTGCTTGTTCTTCCATAAGAGCTTGGGGTCAGGATACTGACGTGGACTGTGGGCATCTGAGGCTGGACAATCCACCTTTAAGGGGGTGTGTTTCACGGTTGGCTGGTTTATGAGCCTGCTGGGTGGAACTTCAGTGGTCCCTACATGGGCCTCTCCATTGTGTCATAAGCTGGCTTCCCCAGGAGCAAGCTGCTAAGGGAGACAGGGAGACTCAGGAGCAGGGTATCTGTCCATTTTGGGACCTTGCCCTGGGGCCATGTGGCATCAGGATTCTGTTGCTGGGTAACAAATCACCATTCACCTAGCTGCTTCAGACGGCTGCTCTGGGGCAGGATCCTGGTGGCACCTCACCCAGGTCCTCTGCTTCGGGACCCTCTTGAGGCCGCCATTGAGGTGTCAGCCAGAGCTGGGGTCTCATCTGAGTCTCCATGAGGAAGGCTCGTCCAAGTTCATGGTTATCTGCAAGATTCAGGCCTTTGCACTAGTTGACTGAAGGCCTTGCTGCTCGCTGGTCATCTCTGCAGGCTGCCTTGGCACTGGGCCTCTTCAACTCGGTCATCTTGTCCAAGCCCAGAAGGAAGTGTCAGTAGGGAGTGTCTGCCAGCAGGACAGCAGCTGTCCGCACTCCACACAGTCTCTGAATGATGGCCCATTGCTTCTGTCATGTTCTATGGGTTGGGAGCCACAGCACTGCCCACATTGGAGGGGAGGGGACCATCCACAGGCACCTGCCTCAGTGTCTTTCTGCCACATCACTCTGTCCTGTTACATTCTAGTTGTACAAAGTGAACTGACTTCCTTTGTGCTGCTGTAACAAAAATACCACAGCCCAGCTTGTTTATAAAGAACAGAGGTTTTATTTCCAACAAATCTGGAGGCTGGGCAGTGCAATATCAAAGTGCCAGCTTCTGTGAGGGTCTTGCTGCATCCTGACGTGGTGGAAGGCAGGAGGGGGCGGGTTGCTGAAACTGCCCTTTCCTAAGTGCATTATTCTCCCTCATCAGGGCACCACTTCTGTGCCCCATCCCCTCTTAAAAGGCCACCTCTTAATCTTATTACAGTGGCAACTAAATTTCAACTTGAATTTTGGAAGGGACAAGGCATCAGACCATCGCTTTCAAGATGAGGGGAGCGAGTCTCCACTGTATTCTGAAGGAGGAAGGGTCGGACGGTCTGTGAACTGTGTCTGAGTCCTGGCTTCTGGGAGGAGGCAGGACAGGCGCTGGCTTCTCCTTCCTATTCTCCTGATGCGGTTCTGGCTCAGGGCTGGAGCAGCAGCCACCACCCACATCTGAGACCACGTGGGGAGGAGGGCAGACCAGTGGCAGTGGGTAGGGAAACAGGAAGACAGAGGCCTGGGCCATGGATGGCCTGGACAAACACCTAATGCCAACAGCTGCCAGAGGTTGCTACCTCTGGAGCTCTAAATGCAAAAAAACCCAAACTTCTAGCTTTTAAAAAAATATTTTAATGTGGAAGTAGTTTAAGACTCCCAAGAAGTTGCACAAAGAATAGAGAGTGCCTGTATATTGTTGGTGAGTCTCCCACTGAGGTGTTGCATAACCGCCAAACGCTGTCAAAGCCAGGAAACCGATGCTGTCACATTCTGTTAGTTCATCTCTAGACCTAACTCAGACCTCACCATCAATCTCTATTTTTAAATGGTACCAACTGGTTGAATTTTTGTCTTACTTGCAGCCCAAAGCATTCCTTTCTGGGGGCTGGGGATATAGCATTGCCTAGCATGTGCAAGGCCTGGGGTTCAATACCCTGTACCACAAAAACAAAACAAAACAACAAAACAAATCCTAAAGCATTCCTTTCTGAACCATATGTGAGTGTAACTATATAGACATATACACACTTCACTTAGGATTTTAGGATTGAAATTTCAGTGAGCAGAGTTGGGAATGATTCCTTTTAAAAAATATTTCATAGAAAATCCTGTCCTGCACTAGAGCTCAGAAAAGGGCTATATATCATGAAGCTGTATGTTTTGACAAGTGCCATATCACAGGGCATTTGTGAGGCCTCTCCCATGTGTGAGGGTTCACCCTTACTCTGTGCCCTTTTTTCTCAATGAAGGTGACAATCTCCAGATAATGGTGTTCCAGTTCCTGTCCTGGGTGCGCCTGAGGCTGCCTAGAGTTTGTGCACATTTAGGGAGTGGATCCTGCTAAATTCACCTTCCCATTCCCTGTGTGTGGTAGGTCCTGACATACTAAGTGCCTAATAAGTGTATGTTAAGTGAGCGAGTGAGTAGACAACCAACTATAGATGGGATGTGGCCTGGTGCTCAGTGTGTGATGTGGACGGGGTTTCCCTGGGGTGGTGCGCCTGCTCAGGGGAGGCCTGCTTCTCTGGGAAGAGATTGCCAGTCATGCCTGGGCATGGGCCTCTGATTCAGTCCTCCTGGTGGGATTGTTAAGGCACTCAGAGGACTCCTGTCCTGACTTCGCTTCCACCTCATTGACGGGTGTCTGAGTGCCCCCATGAGAGGGCCATGCCATGATTCAAGTCCCTGTGAAGATGTGCTTCCAGATTGATTTATTTTTAAGAATTTTAAGCAGCAAGAGGAGACTGGAAGCTGTT
Organism: Ictidomys tridecemlineatus; assembly: GCF_052094955.1. Classification (NCBI taxonomy): domain Eukaryota; kingdom Metazoa; phylum Chordata; class Mammalia; order Rodentia; family Sciuridae; genus Ictidomys; species Ictidomys tridecemlineatus. Next base: position 257,804,214 of record NC_135477.1, on the reverse strand, counting down.
TTCTCAAAACCTTCCCCTCACTTGTGTCTTGTGGGGAGGTGGCTGTCTCTGGTGGGAACGGTCCAGGTCGTGGAAAACCTGGAGCAGGACCTGGGTGAGGCTCTGCTGCAGGATCCCCAGGGTGCCTGGGGCTGAGAGCCACTGGGGCAGAGGGCACAGCCAGGATGGTGAGGTGGAGGTGGGCAGGGCCTCGCCTCCTCCCTTCCCCAGACTGGCCAGGCCAGGCAAGGTGACACCAAGTCATTTGCTCCAGGTTTGGGGGTTTTTCCTTGCTGCATTCCACTTTAGGCATCAAACCTGGCACCAGTTAGAGATAAGATTCAGCTGCTAATAACAGAAAATTCAAAATCTCTTGAACAAGATAGATTTTCGTGCATCCGTCCAGGGCAGCTGTGGCTCTTCAAAACATCAGCAGTTTCATCATGCTGCCAAGCAGGGCCCTCATCCTCATGGCCGGCTGCAGCCCATCATCGCAGCTGTGCTCCAAAATCGAGAGAAGAGGAAGAGGGTGCAGAAGGTACAAAATCCCGGCTCTCAGAGGCAATGGGCCTGGAAGTGTTCCTTCCACTTCCCTCCCATCCCAGAATCCAGAACTGTCAGGAACACACCACTTACAAGAGAGCTGGAGAATGTGGTTTCAATCATGGAGAGCCCCAACCTGGTTCTGTGTGGATCAGAAGATGGAGAAAAAGGATATTAAAGAGGGCTACTAGTAGCTTCTGCCTGAGGTTTAATCTCTCAGTATCCTGTATACACCTGAGATAATATTGTTCAAAGGTATCAACAGCCGTTGTCAAAATCAGGTGGACAGAGCTATGAAAGGTCCAAGATTTTATCCTGTTTGTAAAATGTTACCTTGTTGCCGTTCATGGATACTGGTAGGAGACATGAAACTCCTGGGTCAGAGAAAAGGGCAGATTATCGCTCACAGTCATATCGACTGCCTTGATGTGCACAGGGCAAAGCAAATAGGAAGTTGCTCACACTTGGGTCATGTTCCACGAGAGCAACGGGAACCCAAGCTTGGGAACCCAAGCTTTTACCAGTGGGTAATACAATGCCTGTCCTTTGCTCTGGATGGAGATCTGTCCTCAATTCTCCAAGGCTGTTCAGTATCCTTAAAAAGATAGTCAAGGCCTTGTGGAGGCTTGTCTTGCCAGCTCCCTCATTGCTCTGCTCAGATAACATTATCCCTTGTAGCGAGGAAGCACCATTTGCCTTTCTGACCCGGGCTTCCCTTCTCCTTGTTCTGAGTCAGAATGACTGGCATGCTGTATTTCCCTCAGAGATCTGCTGGCATCACGTATCCTGAGACATTCTAAAATATTGTAAGAGAGGACCTTAGCAAGGAAATCGGGCTGCAAAATATTTTCTTTTCTCCCTCGTCTCTTAATTCCTTCTATTACTTGATCTCGTCCCCTGTTACAGTGCAGGTGTTGGGTGACCAGGACTTGAAGCTTGCTCCTTACAGGAGAGAGACTTCACCCAGCAGAAATGGGGAGCCAGGCACTTATCTGATGCTTTAGAAGGTGGATTAATGGTGCTCTTTGGACAACTGTTAATTTGGGGGTTGCTCTTGAGAGATAATGGTTTTAATTACTTTCAGCACTACTAATGCCATCTATTTATATTCTTTTAAAGAAATTTAAAAGTTCATATGTCAGAGCATCCCTTCAAAGCACGATAAAGGCCTAGTTTCTCATCCTCCTGGGGCTTGCTGCCAATTTTCTTCCAGGAAGTTGTAGCCCTTCCCCCCTCTCCACCTAAGGGTCTTCCTGTTAATGGTCTGGGTTTCTCCACATGCACCGTTCTCCAATGTCTGTGCTTTCTTTTCCAGATCACCTGGATGGGGCGGGCTGGGCAGCCTTGGCAGCACTGCTGTGGCCTCATGGACTAAGTGACCAGCCCCATGGCTAAATGGGTCTGTTCTGCAGTGGCTGGTGGGGGCCACACCAGGAGGACATTTTTCTTTGCATCTCCCTCCATTCCCAGTCAGTCCCCAGCACTAGACTGAGCACAGTCCAAAATTAGATGCTGCTGCTCTCATTTGTGAGTTAAAAATAGCTGTTCTGCATCCTTCATGCAAAACCCTGGGGCTGTTTTCAGCAAATGTTTATGACAGGGAAAGGCATTTGCTAATTCACTGCTTATTCAAGGAGAATGACACTTCTTTGTTGTTCTCCTGAAAATAGATGACCCGAGATGTTGGTGGAGGTCCACTTGTATTTCCCTCAGTTTTGCAGGGTTTGTTTTGTTTGAGAAAAATGACTGGAGAGGAGAGAGGGAAAGAAGCCATGTATTTAACGTGATTCTATAAAAGAGGGGATTAAACTGGGCGCAGCTGGAGAGGTGGCTCATGGTGCTGGGCAAATGTGCTGAAAAGGAAAGCACCCAACTTTGCCTCCATGAGGGATGGAGCCCACAAGAGCTGGACCCCTTGCAGATTTGTGGTCCCTGGCCCAGCCCCTGGGCTCCTCCTCAGGGCTTGTCCCCAGCCTCCTACTAGAGGGGCAAGGCCTCTCAGATCCAGGGCTCCCCCGTCTTCCTGTTCTGAGCCAGAACCACTGGCACGTTTAGCAGCCTCCCTTCCACCCCTCCTCCAGGGAGCGCTCCTCTCCCCTTTCCCTGTGCCGTCCTCGTCCTCATCCTTTCCTCTCCCGTCTCCTTCCTGCTTCCAGCAAGCCCAACTCATGGTACAGAGGCCAGAGGAGGCCATGCTGGGGTGGGGGAGGTGCTGGGGACCCGTTGTGGTGGCCTTACCTGGGGACTGGGGTCTTTCTACCCCTGTGATAGTGGCACAAACAAAACTACTTTGGATGAAGTATTCGTGTTGGGAATGTCGAAGTTCAGTTTTCCGGGAACAGAGGGCCTAGATGCATTTATCTTCAAGGCAGCATTGGCCCTGAACTTGGAAAGGCCCAGCACAAAGGCCTTTTTGAAATATGGCTTTGGCTCTCGGGGTGAGCCAGGAGGGAGCCAGCTGGGGACCAAGATCCCACCTGACCTTAGACTAGGTACAAAAAAAACAACAGTCAGGCATGGAAACAAGTCCCAGCAAAATATATAGAGTCACAGATGCATCAAGCCCGGCCTCTTCCTCCCTGGCTGCTCAGCAGAGGCTGGCTTCATGCTCTAGGGTGGAGCTGGACACGGAGAAGCTCAAGTGCTCAGAAGCATGTTCAATTTAAGAATGCCTGGGCTGGGGCTGGCTGGGCGGTAGAGCACTTGCCTAGTGTATGCAAGGCCTGGGGTCCCTCCCCAGCACCGTGGTGGCTGTAGGGCTGTGGTGAGTCACTGTCCTCTGAAGAGCCAAGGTCTGAGGCTGGGCGGGACCTCTCACAGCTGGCCAAGGGACTTGTGCTCAGGGGAGACTGGTTTCCCAGCAGGGGGAGCGAGTGGCAGGACAGCTGATGGGGACATGGATAGAGGAGGAGGAAGCTTCCCCCAGGGCTGAGTTCCTGGGCTGCCTCCTGTGCAGGCCCCAGGGCTCCTGCTCACAAGGACCCTGTGCTGTCCTGGAACGCTTACTTGTTTTTAAAGTTAGAGGCTATGCTTTTCATTTTGCACTAGGAACCAAAGTCATGTGACTGGTCCTGGCTACAAGAAAAACAGTGGGTAAGTAGAAAAGAGGGGTAAATGGGCCAGTGGAAACAGAGCAGAGAGAACTGAATAATATGTTTTATAGCATTAGGTAGAGAGGAGAGGGAGGGAGGGAGGGAGAGACAAGGTGGGAGGGGGGAGGGAGGGAGGGAGGGAGGGAGAGACAAGGTGGGAGGGGGGAGGGAGGGAGGGAGAGAAGGTGGGAGGGGGGAGGGAGGGAGAGAGAGAAGGTGGGAGGGGGAGGGAGGGAGAGAGAGAAGGTGGGAGGGGGGAGGGAGGGAGAGAGAGAAGGTGGGAGGGGGGAGGGAGGGAGAGAGAGAAGGTGGGAGGGGGGAGGGAGGGAGAGAGAGAAGGTGGGAGGGGGGAGGGAGGGAGAGAGAGAAGGTGGGAGGGGGGAGGGAGGGAGAGAGAGAAGGTGGGAGGGGGGAGGGAGGGAGAGAGAGAAGGTGGGGGAGGGAAGGAGAAGGAGGGAGAGGGAGGGAAAAGGTGGGGGAGAGAGGGAGGGAGGCTTTTTGTGGTGGTTTTCGTGAGCTTTTTTGTTGCTGTGACCAAAAAACCTGACAAGAACAAGTTTAGAGGAGGAAAGGTTTATTTGGGGTTTATGGTTTCAGAGGCCTCAGTGCACAGACGGCGGACTCCACTGCTCTGAGCCCAACGTGAGGTGGAACATCATGGCAGAAAGGTTTGGTGGAGGAAATGGGCTCAGGACAAAGTCACAAGGAAGCTGAGAGGGCTCTGTCCACCTCTTTCAGCCACACCCTATGTGCCTGTAGTGGTCACCCAGTTAATCCATTCACATAGATTAATCTGCTGATTGGGTTTTGAGAGCCTTAACCTAATCATTTGCCCTCTAAACTTTCTTGTGTTGTATCTCACATGAGCTTTTTGGGAACATCTCATATCTAAACCATAACAGTGTTTTTCCTCACAAAGAAAAAAAAGAAAGGCCTCTTGTTATGTGGCTTCCAAAATACTTGCAATTAAATATGGCTTGGATTCAGGTAGAATCTTAGATTCTTAGATCCAGGTTTTGGTTGGTGATACATTAGTTCATTTTCTGTTGCTATGACCAAATACTTGAAACTGAGTACTTTATTTAAAAAAAAGGCTTATTTAGAGCTCATCTTTGGAGGTCTATTCCAAGATTACAGAGTCCCTTTAGTTCAGCTTCTGATGAGGGCCTTCTGGCTGTATCACAACATGGTAGATGCATTGTTGAGGGCCACAGCAGAGTCGGGATGATGCATGGCATTTTTGCCAGAAGTAGTGGTTGAGAGGTGACGCCAGCGAGCCATTAAGATGATGACTTTTGAGTTCTCACGGAGTTCCCTTTGAGTTCCGGTTGAGCTCTCTCGGGGATTCCTGAAGAGTTCCTGTTGGTTGGTGAAGTTCCGGTGGTGGGAGTTCCAGTTGGTGTGTGGTGTGTTCCTGGAGGAGCCGCGTGGGTGGCGTTGGGGAGAGTTCCTGGGGAGTGTGCTGGTGGAGTTTGGAAATAAAGTTTGTTCCTGCTTGAGTGGCTCGTGATTTGTGCCCAGCCAGACTGCGGCAGTGCATCATGGCAGGAGAGACTACTTGGTGAAAACAAAGCTGGAGGGACTCAGGGGCTAGGCTAGCTCATTTTATAATGACTTTCTCCTGTAAGAACTTACCAGGATTCTGGGAGGACCACATTAATCCCTTCTGAGGGTGGTACCCCAACAACCTAGCCAAATTCATTAGGCCCCACCACCTCGACTGCACCATGCCGAGGACCAAGTTTCCAGCACATGAAGCCCAGCCAAACCACAGGACCAAGTTTCCAGCATATGAAATTCACAGCCAAACCAAAGCAGGTGGCTAAGCATTTTTTGGAATTAAAATAAGTATGAATTTGCTTGCATGAGTTTGCTTGTATTTTCAGTAAAAAGACAGTTAGGAAATTATTTTCTTCAAACCATATCAGTGTCCTTGGTTTTCTTCTTTGAAAAGATCTGGTTCCTAAATGATAAGTTAACAGGGGCCAGATGACTTCTCCATTATGCTGACTCAGGAGCTAACCATTTCCCAGGCCTTCCTGCAAAAGAGTTTCAACCGCACTGCCCTTTGTTCTCCCAAGGGAGTCTTATAGCTCTCTGATCTACACCAAGGTCAAGAGAAGGCTTTCAAGCCTCTGCAGAACATAACTTGGAGAACCCCCTGACACAATGGTGGGTCAGCAGAGCACCATGGACTTTATCCGTGGAGGGCTAGATTAGCATGCCTTTAAACGCCAGCTTATTTCTCAGTTTTGTGCAGCTTGAGGTCTCCCTCTCTCTGCTCAGCAGGTGAGGCTGCATCTCTTCCATTTTCCCACAGGGCACCCTCTGGCAGGCACACCGTGAGCTCTCGTGACTGCTGAGAATGATTCAGCAGATGGAAGACACCTGGAGGAGGGGAGTGGTCTTCACCCCTCAGGCAGGGGGTGCAGTGGTCAAGGATACCTGGGTGCAGAATAGGACGCTCAGGTTTGGCTGTCTCTGGGGCATTTTGATGTATCTGGTGAGGGGTGCCCAGGTTTCCAGACATGCTTCTGGGACAGTCATTAAGAGCAACCCAGGGCTGATGTCCTGCTGGAGGGACTGTGTGTGGGATTCTTCTGGAAGGGTTGTGCTAATAGCCGTGGGAAGGAGAGTCAGGTGAGCAACTGGGAGGAGCAAATTTCCCAGGGCAGTGGAGTATGGCACCACTAGAGAATGGCAGCCAGACTGGGGTGCACTGTGGGCGGGGGCAGGCTACCCCTCTTTTTTCACCACCAAAGGGATCCCCCTGGAGCAGGGACCAAGATCTCCACAGCTCTGTCTCCCTACAGCCCAATATTTTAGACTGGCACCCCTCCAACGAGGAGTCAGAATTCTAGAATGATTGTGCTGATGTTGCTAATCTCCTAGTCTCTGGAATCACAGGTGGTTGTGCTGTGTTGATGTCCTTGTTATTACCAGGCTCCCACCTGAGCTTCTCTGGGTCTGAAGCCTTTAGCTGAGCATAAATACTCAGAAAAGTTTAAAACTTTATTAATCTCATGAAACTGGTAGCTCTGTTTGGAAAAAGAACCATGTGCAAAGTGATAAGCTAAATGTGAAAGACCTTCTGGGGAAGGAAAGATAACTGTGACCTGTGGTCCACTTGGAGCACTCACAATGGGACAGTAAAGGTCTAACAGGGTCTCAGAGAAGGATGTACCTCGACCCATCCATCACCCAACCAAGAATGGACAAACAATGAACTCTGTTGGGTTCTGGGTGCACCAGTAATGAGGGACACAGATTAGGACAAATCTCAGGAATCTTCCAGCTGCCTTGGTGGGAGACAGACCACAGACCTACTCCAGCATTTCTAGATGCTGAGGAAGGAAACAGTATGCTGCAGGGTACGAGTGACTGAGTGGGAAGAGAGAGGGAAGGCACCTCTGAGTAGTGCTTGCAAGGAGACCTGGAGGATGGCAGGGTCAGGAGGGAAGGGGACTTCTGGAGGTGAAGAACACAGGCTGGGACCTGTGGCATGCCAGGGACACAAGCCCAGTTTGCTGCGTGCCCTGCCTGCTCACGAGCATCAGCTCTCCATCACCTGAAGTGGATGCAGGACTAGCACAGACTGAGAGGTGGAGGCCTACAGAGGTCCCGCTGGGACTCTGCGGTCACAGCTGGATGTCCCCGAGGCTGGAGCTTGAACTCCAGTCCCTCTGGCTCCTGGGCTGACTTGCTGTCTGCCTTCTCAACATGATCCTCAAAACAACCTCGTCAAGAGGCCAACTGGGGCTGGGGATGGCGAGCTCTGTGAGCCAAGCCACAGGAAGGAAGCCAGGGGACGACGCCTCTACTGAAAACCGCCCAGGTTGGGTGCTTTGTCACAGCTGCCACATTGAGCTATCCACGTGGGAGGGGAAGGCCAGGGAGGCAGATTCTGTCTAGGCCGGAAGATGAGAGGCCATTAAGGAGCACCATAGTAAGCCCTCTTGATTCTTCCTTCCTTGGTGGTTAATGGAAATTCCAGTTTTAGGAATCCAAAGCAATGAATAAGGAGGATTTAGATTTTACTTATGGGGAAAATGCAAGGCAAGATTCGTTTACTATGAGTCGCACGTACTTTGGATTAGAGCACAAAGACAAGTATATTTCAGACGTCCACTTGGGGGACATTTTAGAAATTAAAATTCAGAAGCTGTGAAGCATCTCTGAATGCATGTGAAAGCATTTCAAAGCTTCAAGAGTGTCCACCAGACATATGTTTGCATATATGTACTTGAATAAATTAGTTTGAAGGCAGTATTCTTGATTTTGGGCTGGTGGCTTAGCATTCCTATGGCACCTGTAACAACCCCTGATCCCGGCTGTGCCTACTTACCTGTGGCCCTTTGTGCACTGTCTTCCACACTCCAGGCTTAAGGGAACCTGTGAAGCTTCAACTGTGAATTCCCACACTCCCAGGCTTCCCTTCTCCTCTCAGGATTCCCCTGCCTCTGGTAAAGACAAGGTGAGGATCAGAGGCCCTCTAGAAGCTCTGCTGGCACCTGTGGCCAGGGCCCAGCAGGGACAGCAGAGCTATTGATAAGGGACTGTCTACTTTAAATGACTTCCAGGGTGCATTTAGAATTTTAGGAGCATAATTTTATCCCTACATGCTCTTTCTTAGCAACTGAGTCCTGACTTGGAAATGAAGTAGATTTTAATGTTGAGAGACTGGATAACACAGAGGGCTCCTCCTTGTTTGATGCCATCTGAATTCCAACACTGAAAACATACAGGAAGGAGGTTTTTTTTTTTTTTTTCTGTTGCTGGGTTACGTCAAATTAAGCAACAGCCCCCATGAGGCTCTCTTTCTGTAGAGCTGCAGACACTCTCGTATCTATCTTACCTTCTGTCCTCTTGAGCCAGCCTCCTCACAATTATCTGAGTGTTCCTGGTAGCAGTATTTGCTTTGTAAAAAGTACAAGGTCTAATTGCACAGGTGTGCACTGAGGGTCAGAGGTGCACAGGTGTAAGTGGGAAGTGTCAGACTTCGTGAAGTTAGAGGTGAAATTACTGCTGGTTTCCTCTCCCTCTAACCATGCTGCCTGGTAGCTTATACTCCTTGACTCATTCAGCCACTCAGCGAGTCACTTTTCAAAGGCCAGAGCTGTGTAGTTTTTATTTGCAGTCTGTTTTTGACCTCAGAACTGGAGATTGTACCCAGGGATACTTTACTGCTGAGCAATGCCCCCAGCCCTTTCTAATTTTTTGATACAGGGTGTGGCAGAGTATCTGAGATTGGCTTTGAACTTGCAGTTCTCCTGCCTCAGCCTCCCCCAATGGTGGGATTACAGGTATGCACTACAGTGTTCAGTGACCATGCAGGTTTAGATAGAGCCCCAGGTGAGCTTAATTCTTGTGCACCTCAAAGTTTGAGAATGTCTAGTTTAGGTGTTTCAGAAACACTTGCTGGTTGCCATTTGTCATGCTCTTACAATGGCTTCTGCTGGCCTTTCTGAGTTGGGTGTGGACACAATCCTGGGGAATACTGGCCTCCACCACTTTCCACCCTCTTCTAGAGCTCAAAGTGGAAAACCCCAACCATATTTACCTAAGTCTTTTGCATCGGGGATCTGCATGGGATTTTTTTGCTCTGCCCTGTGAACCTTTGAGCTTGGATTCTGTCTACTGGGGAGAGCAGGGCTGGGTCTCCATCTTGCTGGTGTGGTGCATGGCAGAGACGTGTGGAGCTGCCCAATTCTAGAGCCGACTTTAGCTAGTGTCCCTGCAGCAGCCTCATGATGGTGGGGAAGAGCTGTCTTGGTTCTCTGTGACCTCTCTCTGAGAGTTTTTCTTGAATATTTATGCTGGAATCTGTTTCTTTACCCTTCCCAGTAATTCTGTGGAAACTTAATGATCTATACAAATTCCCTTTAGCTCCTCGAGTGTCGTGGGTTGATTTGTGTCTCCTGGCCCAAGAGCCCTCCCAAATCAAGGGAGAGGTGGCATTCTGGAGCTCATGGATATGATTTTACTTGGAAAATGGCATCTTTGAAGATAGATAAGTTACGGACCTTAGGATGAGGAGATCATCCTGGGTAGTCTGGCTGGCCCCTCAACCCCAGGGCAGGACAAGACACAGACACTGAGGGAAAACCGTGTGCGGACAGAGATAGAGCTTGGGGTGATGCAGTCACAAACGAAGGAGTTCGTGACTGCCAGGAGCCACCAGAGGCTGTGAGCACCGGGAAGTGTTCTTCTCAAGGGCCTTGGAGGCAGTGTGGCCCCGTGGAGACCTTGGATGTGGCTTCTGGCCTCCAGGACCGCGAGAGACAAAATCTTTGTTAAGCCACCGAGTTTGTGGCCATGTTATGGCCACCCTGGAAAGCTGGCACACTACTGGAGAAGATTCTGGAGGGAACCTCGACCCACGTGTGCTGTCGCTCCCAAAGGCCATGACCACAGCCTACGGTAGCTCTCACAAGCCTGGCTCAGCTCTAACAGAATGTCATAGACTCAGGGCCTTAAGCAACATTTATTTCTCAGTTCTGAAAACTGGGAAGTCCAAGGTCAAGGCAAACATTCATTCCATAGTAGTGACAAGAGCAGAGACCTCTGGCGTTTTTCTGGCTGAAGCAAAAAACAAGCCTCCGCATCCACACCCTGTGGAGCAGGCAGCCAGCATCTCTCTCAAAGGCAAATTCTGTTGCTTCCTTAAATGACAGGCATCTAAAACAGTCTTCTGCACCTGGTATGCATCATTGTTCTTGCAGTGCAGGAAGGTTGCAGCAGGTCAAGAGCCCCTGGGCCCTCCTCTCCTTCCCGGCTGCTCCATCTGAGCAGCCCTGGATAGACCCTTTAGTGGACCCCCTCCCGACTCCTTGAGCAGTTCTTGTGTTTACCAAGCTTTTGGCCTGACGTTCCCTGTGAAGGAAGAAAACAATGTCCTTTAATTTTGCTCCTGTTCGAAAAAAGACATTCTCAGAAGACTCTCAAATGTCTTCAAATGTGCAATGCTTTGCTTGGAACCATAAAAGTTTGGGCTCTGAAGCCCCCCCGCCTTTCTTCAAAGACCCACCTTAAACAGCAGAGATTTAATTTTTGTCTGCCTGCTCTCCATGGAGCAGCTGGCTCACCCTCCAGCAGCCTAAACACACCGAGGCAGTGCCAGCTCTTTCCACTTACATGGCCTGTTTTATTAGTTTGTCAACGAGCCAGGTGGTAGGGATGGCTGTTGACGACAGCGTCAAACATCCCCAGGGAAGCACCAACTGCTAGCAGGACAGCAGCCACAGCTGGGAGGGCACCAGCAGAGGCCAGCTCAAGTGTTCTTCTTTGATTTGTGTTCTGCTTGCATTAAAACCAGTAAAACCTCCCACTGACCAGGGCTCCAAGGCCTTGGGCCATCCACAGTCATGCCGGAGATGGTTCTTAGTAGAGGTGACCAGGCCCCTTTTTCACCTTGGGAACCCAAGGACATGGTGGGGGGTCCCAGGGTGCATCGGTGCATCGGCACAGAGCTGGTGGGGCTGAATAGAAGGATGATGGAGGTAGGGGACTGTCTTTCCCTTCTTTGAACTTCCTCCTTCTGTCTGTGGACAAGCCTGCCTTGGCCTTCAGGATAAAATTTCTCAGCTAAAATAACAAAGATAAGAAGAAGAGAGACATGTGGAATGGGGGAAATTAAGCCCTTGTTAGTGTGCACTGTGACTGAGGCCAGAGAGATGGCATCTGCTCACAGAGGTAACGTGGGGTGGGAAGAAGGAAGATTCGTGATTTCCTGTGTCGTTCTGGGTACTGGGGTCCCATCCTGTCCTCAGAGCCCACCCAGATCAGCCTCCCCACACTGGGTCCGAAAGTCAGTTTTCAGAACCCACTGCACTGACTCCTCTGAGTTCTGTGTCAACCTGCATGGTCCTCAGCAGTTGTGAGGGGTAGTTACACTGACCACTGCAGTTCATAGACGAGGGGTTGGGGCTGGTCTGAGGGTGAGGGGTAGGGCAGAGCCAGCATTCAGCCAGTGTCTGACTCCAGGGCCACGTCCTGATGTCCTGATTGTGATGCTTGTGATCAGGATTTCTGTGGGCGGCTGCGTGGCATGCTGGTGCGCCTCTGTCCTGACCTCCTGCCTTTCCTCTCCTGCTCACCACTGCTGCGGTGCCCCCCCCACCAGCTGTCTAAGTCATGGTTACCCTTAGAATCCTTTGATTCCCCCTGAGGCTTGCAGAACAAACTCAAAGCATGTCCTTAGCATCCCTTGGGATCTGGTCTTGACCTCCCTTCAGTCTCATTATCTTATCCAGCGTTTCTGGAGCACCTTCTAAGTGATATCCAGGGACATCAACGTCAGCAAAAAGAAAGTCTATAGGAGGCTGACGCAGGGGGTCCCTGTCTCAAATGAAAATAGAAAGAGCTGGGGGAGCAGCTCAGTGGCAGAGCATTTGCCTGGTATGTGCAAAGCCCTGGGTTCCATCCTAGCATGGGGGTGGGGGGAGTGGGAGAGAGAAGAAAGAGAGGGAGGAAGGGAGGGATGGGGAGGGGGAGAGAGAGAAGGAAGGAGTGGGGGGGAGGGAGGGAGAGAAAGTAGTCTAACAAATCCTATGGATCTGCTCACAGTTCAGGAGGGAGAGCTGGTGCAGCTGGTTGTCTGTGCAGTTGGGAGCGAGGTTCTGCTCCATGCCTCCTCCCAGCTCCGGGGCTCCTGGCAGTCCCCAGCACTCCTTGACTGGTGGCTGTGCCACTCCAGTGTTCCGCAGGGACTTCTCTCAGTCTCTGTGTTGAATCTCCCTCTCCTTCCCCTTGGGTACAGGTCATTCTGTTAGTGGTGGCTCTCAGGCCTTGTGTTCCTGCAGGAGAAAATGTCAGGAAGACTTAGAAGAGAGGGAAAGCACCCTCAAGGGTGGATCGTCTCCAACAGGAGAGAGAGACGTGCACCTCTGTGCTCCCTGGTTCATTGGGGGTTTTAGGGAAGTTTCCAGAGACCACCCAGGTGCCACCTCTCCACTTCTGACTCCCAGGGTCACATTAGATGTTTAAGTTCCTTACTGAGCATGGTCTTGACAAGAGGTTCCCCAGTGTACCCCACCAGGGGAAATCCGACTACTGTCATGAAATTAAAATGTATGCTAAGGACCCAAGGGCCACTCCTGGCCATGTTGGCCTGCCCTGATCGGTTCTAACTGGAACTTTTTCCCCTTCTTCCCTTCCTCCTCCCCCAGCACACTCAGGCCCTCCTCTCCACAGAAAGATCAGCCTCTCCAGGAGGCCCCTGCTCCCTGTGAGACCTCAGCCTCCATTCTGCCCTCATGGCATGCTGTCCTTTGAGAACCTGTTTCCATCTCACAGGCTGTGGGTTTTACTGATTGACTTCCATCTCCCTATCTCCTCTAGCAAAAGCATCACCTCCACCACAACAGGGGATTTGGGGGTCTGCTCTTTTCAGTGTTGCCATAATAATACCTCCCTCCCTCCCTCCTTCCCTCCCTCCCGTCCTTCCTTCCTTCCTTCCTTCCTTCCTTCCTTCCTTCCTTCCTTCCTTCCTTCCTTCCTTCCTTCCTTCCTCCCTCTCTCCCTCCCTCCCTCCGTTTCTTCTTTCCTTCCTTCCTTCCTTCCTCCCTCCCTCCTCCCTCCCTTCCTCCTTCCCTCCCTCCCTCCCTCCCGTCCTTCCTTCCTTCCTTCCTCTCTCCCTCCCTCCCTCCCTTTCTTCCTCCCTCCCTTCCTTCCTTCCTTCCTTCCTTCCTTCCTTCCTTCCTTCCTTCCTCTCTCCCTCCCTCCCTCCCTTTCTTCCTCCCTTTCTTCCTTCCTTCCTTCCTTCCTTCCTTCCTTCCTTCCTTCCTTCCTTCCTTCCTCTCTCCCTCCCTCCCTCCCTTTCTTCCTCCCTTTCTTCCTCCCTTCCTTCCTTCCTTCCTTCCTTCCTTCCTTCCTTCCTTCCTTCCTCTCTCCCTCCCTCCCTCCCTTTCTTCCTCCCTTTCTTCCTTCCTTCCTTCCTTCCTTCCTTCCTTCCTTCCTTCCTTCCTTCCTTCCTTCCTTCCTTCCTTCCGATTTTATGGTTGGTGGACTTTGCTTTCAGTTATCCTGTCCTCCTCAGTTTGGGAATCTGTGCTCTATGTGAGGGTCACCAGCGTCCCCCCTCCAGGGTGACTTGTGTTCTTACACAGAGGCATGGGGGAGACTTACCTCCCTGGCAGAGAGTGGCTCTGCAGACCACAGGTTGTGTGTGGAGCAGGGTAACCATCACACTGACTTAAGCCAGGCATGGCTGGGCGGCCGGAGGTAAATTGCTTTTTCAAAGAAAGCATGTGGCGGGGTGTGGGGTGGCACCGTAGGCTAAGTCTAGAGAATTATCCCCTTAACCTCCCCCTCCCCCTCACATCTACCTGCCCCCTATCAATTGGATTGGTGCACCTGGTCCAGGACAATCTCACCCTGAAATTCTCAATTACATTTGCCTCGAGCCTATTTCCAAATGATGTCACACATCAAGAGACTGGAGTTCAGGGCTTGAAGTCCCTTTAAAGGGTGCCCGATGGACTCAGAGCAGGCTCTCCCGCAGCTTCCTGGGCAGGGAGGTGTGAGTGGGTGACATTGGCTGTGCTGCCTGTCCTCCTGCCTCCTCCCTCACTGTGCTCTTTCCCTCCTGGGTTGATTCCTCCCCCCCCCCATTTGATTCTGCTGAGCCTGCGCAGGAGCTGGCTCTCTGCAATCTCACATCCTGTCTATGCTGGGACCTGCTGGGGGATAAGGAACGTCCCAGTACGGTGTCTTCTCCAGTGTCCTCAACACGTGGTGAGTGGCCAGAGACCCCTTGCCTGGAGATAACTGATTTGGGACTTCTGGGGCTATGGAATTTTTTTGGTCTAAAAATGTAGTTGAGACAGTGGCATGCCAAGCATGGTGGCAGGTGCTGTAGTCCCAGCTACCCAGAAGGCTGAGGCAGGAGGATCAGGTGAGCCCAGGAACTCAAGGCAAGATCCTAACTCAATAAAGAAGGCAAGGACAACACCCAAACCAAAACAGTTGCAGACAAGGTTCCCCAGAAGGCAAAATCCTACCAAGTGCTGCTGAAGAGCATCTCCTGCTTCCTTGTTGCAGTGTGTATCTTTGCTCTTAGATACATTTATGCAACTCTGTATACCAAGGAAGCCTTAATGTCATACATTTTAAATGTTTCTTCCCTGTTCGGTTTACCAATAGCCCCAAAAGGAATCTAAATAAAAAAATATTCTGGGTTCCTGCTTCTCCCTGCTCTGTTTCCATTTATTTAGGTAACCATCTGTAGGTGTGACGGCCCAGTGTTACCATGATGTGCACACATAAAGCACAGTTTATCCCATTATGTCTTATATTGGGAAAGTGTCCTGCAGCTTTGTGAGCTACATCTGCTGCCACAAATTTTACTGAAGCATTTATTGCTTATTTCACGGGTTACTAAGTCCTTGGCATTGCTCACGCTGGCTGTGAGCATCTACACATAGCTCCTCACGTGTCCCTCTCGAGACCCGACCAAAGGTCTTTCTTCTTCCCACATGTCACCGAGACAAGCAGAAAGGAAGCACAAACTCCTGTGACTGCCCTTTATGAGGAGATTGAAGAAAAACATTTCTAGCTTCTTATCTTTGTTAAAAAATACATATTTTCTTCCAGTGGTAGCTAAGTGCACCTAGTCCAACATTCCAAAGTTTAAATTGATAAATGTAATAAAAATGTCCTTCCCTTCCTGCCCACCAGCCTCTGAGTTCACATCCTCAGGGGCAGTTGTATCTGACCTCTTTCTCCTATGTCCTTCTGGAGATTTCCTTGCACAGCTAAAGTGGAGACATGTCACTCACATGACTGGAACTTGTTTTGCTCCTTAACAATCTGTCTTGGAGTTTATTCTATCCAGGTTCGTTTGAGTATAGAATGGCCACATTTTCTTTTACACCTGCATGTGTTACTGGGAGGTGGTCAGGGTCCTATTTATTTATTCAATACTTATCATATGGAAGAGCATCTGGTCTTTGAATTGTTCGCTCGCACACAAATGCTGCCATGAATATCCTCCCAGAGCTTCCACCTTGCATGTGCATGAGCACTTTGGGAGGATGTATTCTTAGAAATGCCAGGACATTTCTGTGCTCTTCAAATTTTGAGTCATCTTACCCACTCCTTGTCTGAAGAATTGGCCCCACTCTATACTCTCACTGCAGGTTGGCAGTGCCCGTTCCCACATGCCCATCAGCACACTGCGTTACCAGAACACTGGTCTGATGGGTAAAAAATTCATAGGTCATTGCACATTTCCATTGCAGCCTTCCTGTGTGTGAGGTTTGTTTCTTCTCTTATTTGTGTACTTATTCTGTTGCTGTTTGTTGAGAACCTACTGTGTTCTGGGCTTTGTTCAGGTATTGTTATGGCAACACTGAAAAGAGCAGACCCCCAAATCCCCTGTTGTGGTGGAGCTGATATTTTTCTAGAGGAGATAGGGAGATGAAAGTTAATCAGTAAAACCCACAGCCTGTGTGATGGAAATAGGTTCTCAAAGGACAGCATGCCAGGGAAGGAGCTATGACAGCAGAATGGAGGCTGAGGTCTCACAGGGAGCAGGGGGCCTCCTGGGGAGGCTGATGTTTCTGTGGAGAGGAGGGCTTGAGGGTGCCAGGGGAGGAGGGGGGGAGACGGGTAGTAGGCAGGTGGGTTTGGCTTGCTTGGCATCTGTGCTGCTTCTCAGTGGCTGCGTAACAAGCAGCCCCAGCCGAGGGGTGTGAGCAGAGGTGCCTTGTGGAGTCGTTAGGTCCAGAACTTGGACAGGCTATAGCCGGGAGGTTCATCTTATTCTTTTGTATTTCAAGTCTTAGCTGGAAAGATTCAGAGCTGGAGCAACCTGTGACCAGGGCCTGGAATCACCCAGCAGCTTCTTTGCTCAGATGCTGGCCCCCGAAGGCTGGTCTTGGCTGGGCCAGTAGAGCAGAGCACCCACCTGGGGCCTCTGTATCACACTGGGCTTCCAGGGCAGGCTGGCTGGCTGCAGATGGAGCATGAGCAGATGGTGCCCGAGCACCAAGCAGATGCTCCAAGGTGCTCTGGTGACCTAATCTGAGAATTCATGTTCTGTTGACCGAAGCAGACACACCTCCAGGGCAGGTCAGAGTGGTTCTCATTATCGGGAGACATGTTAATCAGGGTTCAGAGAAAAAGAAGCTGAGAGGGGAGAGATTGGTGTACTTTAAGGGATTGGCTCATGCGATTGTGGGGCTGTGAAGTCTGGATGGAACTGGGCACGTGGCAGGTGGGGACGGGCAGAGCTGCTGCAGTTCCAGTGGACATTCCCGTCCAAGGCTGAGTGGCTTCCTCCTCAGGGACCTCAGTCTTTGATCTTAGGCCTTCAATCGATAGGATGCAGGCCACCCACATTATTGAGGGTGCTCTACTTTACCCAAAGTCCACCGATTCAAATGTTAATCTCATCAAGAAATATGTCAAGCCACATTTAGAATGACATTTGATGAAATAGCTGATGTCATGGCCTAGGCGATGGACATAAGATTAACCGCCATGGACACCACTGGTGGGGAATCTTGGGGAAATATCATTTGCCATGTTGTCCTAGTCCATTTTCTGTTGCTATAAGTGAATGCCACAGAATGGATGACTTATAAAGAAAAGAGGTCTGTTCACCTCATGTGCCTTAGGCTGGGGTGCTCAGAGTCAGCTGGCTGCATCTGCTGAGGGCCTTCTTGCTGGTGAGATTATGCAGAGTTCAGAGGTGGTGCAGGACATTATGTGGGGGACAGACCAGGTGAGTCAGCCTGAGCGTCTCTTCCCCTCCTTATAGAGCCATGGGGGTCCCATCCTCAGGATCCCATAGGACCCTGACCACCTCCCAGTGGCCCCCCCTCTAAATACCAATAATCTATGACTTTGGGGATTAAGTCCCAGCACATGAATTCTGGGGAACACACTGAAGCCACAGCCCACGTGGTGCCCCAGGGAAAACGGGGACCAGGGTCGTGAGAGTGGACGTCATGAGGACGTGACGAGGTCACGGGCAGCCAGGGAGCAGGGCCTGTGGCCGGCTGGACTTGGTTGGGCTTTGGCTCTGAGATGGGAAGACGATGTAGGGGACCTGTGGAGGAGGGCTGGGGGAACAGAGCAGAAGCGGGGCTCTTGGGGACTGTGAGACCGGAGCCATGGAGACTGGCTGGAGTCTGGTCCTTTTGGAAGGTGGAGCCAGTGGGATGGTAGATGTGTTCATCATGGAGAAGAAGAAGAGTCGATGGCGAGTCCAAGACCTGGGGGACCTGGGACGATGGGTTTGAGAGTCTCTTCATGTGTTCCAGGCCACTCGCGTCTCTTCTGTAAAGTCTCTGGTAGAGCTTTGCCCAGTTTTTCTATGGCATTGCTGGTATTTTCCCTAAATAGTTCATAGAGCTCATTCTATGCCTATCAGTGAGTTTCAGGTTTCTTTCTTTCTTTCGTTTTAGTTTTCCACTTGATTTATAATGTTGGATTTTTTATTTCAGAATTTATTTCTGCCTACAGCCTAATTCCTTTGGCTGTCTTTGGTGTCTTCTGAGTTTCAAGTTCTGTTGCTCTTTTGATGGGGAGGAAGCTGTGTGAGGCTAATTTCTTTGCAGAAGATGGTTTCTATCTCTGATAGGACTGGGAAACAAAACTCACGTAGCGATGGAGGTTTGTGCTTCACAAGTTTACAAACTCGGTAACGTGACCCATCCTCCTGGCCGTTTGTTCCCCAGGAGCCGCGTCCACAGGACAACGTTATCTCAGAGGCCTTACTTGGGCTTGGATTCCCTGCTTTACTCATGATCACTGTTGCCAAGTGGTGTGGGTGAGTCAATGCAGTGAGCAGAAGAGGGTTGCATGGCTGGGAGAGAGTCCAGCGATGTTGGCTTAGCTCTGGGCCATTGGGAGGGAACAAGGACTCTCTTCACCTCCGGTTCTTCACCTCTGACCTTTCTTTTGCATGAAAATAAGGATTCAGCTTTGGTCGATTATACCTAACATAGGCCACCCAATACCACCTCGGCCACCCAGTACTAAATATTTAGGAACTCAACTTTACAAAGCAAGTCCCCATTCTTTTGGGAATGGATGCTAAGGACACACATTGCGCAAGCTCCGTTACCTTCACAGGGCCACACCCCATCTACACAGTTATGACTGCTCTCTCTGGCTTTGAATAGCTTAAAACCAGATCCCCTGCTGTCTTTATCAGTCTGGTAAGAAACTCAAGTTTTGTTCTTAATGTGTCAAATTTCAAATTTCCATTAACAAGATTTAAGGCACATGGTAATGAATCTTGGGAACTGGAGAATGTTCCTTGCATCATATTAAAAGTGTTCTAATGAGATAATCCAGTTGGGTGTCTGATAATAACTGATATATATTTGAGTGTACCATATTTTTGGGAATTACTGAGAATATTTTGCTGTTCTGGAGATTGAACCCGGGGCCTTGCTCAAGCTAGGCAAGAGCTCTACCACGGAGCCAGAGCCAGCCTGTAGGTGCTACTCTTGACACCAGATTCACACTTTCTTGGCTGTTTCCCAGACTCTTCCTGGAGTCTTCCTATTTCTTTCTGCATTAGGATCAGTAATGCTATTATTCAGAATCCACCCCTATTCCCTCTTGAACTCTTGTGGGAAGGTTGGATTCCCACGAGACTCTAAGCTTCCTGCTTTTGAAGTGGGCCGCCGTTCCTTCAACTTCTACAGGTGTACAAAGCGCCATACAAATAAGTCAAAACGCAGGCTTCTCTCCTCTCGACGAGATATGAGGCTACTCACACAAAACTGCCATTGAAAATGTACCACCAAATGCTGGCTTCTCTGATACACAAGAGATCTTTAGGGGAAAGAGCAAGCAATAATGACTTGGAATCTGGAAAGGTTTGTGGGAAAAATGGAACTTAGTTGAGGCCTTGAAATTTATGGAGTAATGGAGTTGGGGGTAGAATCTTTGAAAGGGGGTGATTGGGAATTCACTGCAATCTTGCTGCCACACTGGACTACAGTCTATAAATTTTATTAAATTTGTAGTTATACATTGATATGAAAAGATACAAAAAAGAAAAAAGAAAAAGAAAAAAAACTGAAGGAAAGAATATTAGCATCCATTATTCACACCTTGGGTTTTTGGAAACAGGAGGTGTGTCCATTTGCCATGAAGAATGGACTTTGTTGAGAGCTGGAGTCCAGCCCCTCCCGCTCCCCACAGCCTCCTGAATGCTCCAGAGGCCTCTGACCTCTGGCCCCACTGACCCGCCTGTGTGTGGAGCATGGGAGCTACCAGGAGCAGACAGGGCCTGGAGGGAAGGATCCATCTCTCGCTGGTCAGGCTGCCTAGTCACGATGCCTGGGCACAAAGGCCCAGCCCTGCGTGGCTGAGTCTGTGTCACCCTGAATCCTTGGCTGGCTTTTCACCAATTCCCAGCTGCCAGGAAGGGAACGTCAAGGTCTCCTGAACTCTTAGGAAAGAATTCCGGAGTTAGCCAGTTCCTTCCCTCACCTTCTGGGGTGATGCCCTGAGGCCCTAGACTCTCAATCCACATCTGTCCAGGTGACAAGGCATCTTATCTCCCCAGGTGTTACCACCCAGACTGTTTCCCTGGGCAGGACAGAGGGCTAAAGAGGAAAAGCTCTTCAGCTCTCTGCCCTGTGCCTGTCAGGGTGGAATGGGTGGGCAGCACAGTTGTTGAAGTCTTAAAATGATGGGTTAATTCTCCAACCCTCAGAACCTGCTAGCCTGACCTCATATCCAAACGGGGTCTTTACAGATGTGATTAGTAAAGGCGAGGCCACACTGGGTTAGGGTGGACCCGTTTCAATGATGGGTGTGTGGTGACAAGAGGCAAATCTGGGCTCAGAAACCCAGAGGAGAAGCCCCATGAAGACAGGTGGAGGCTGGAGTGGTACCGCCCCCAGAGGAGGGATGCCCAGCCCTGTGGGCAACCTCGTGGCCAAGAAAGAGGCCTGGGAGGGAGTGTGGTCCCGTGGACACTGTCGTCTCCGACTGCTGGCCTCCTGAGTTGTGAGAGAGCGGATTTCTGCAGGTTTAAGCCAGTCATTCTAGGAGGCTTTGTTGGGGGAACTAGGAGAACGTGTGACGGGTGACTTTAGGTGTCAGCTGGCCTGGGTTAGGGAATACCCAAGGAGCTGGTAAAATGTTACTTCTGGGTGTGTCTGTGCAGGTGTTCCTGGAAAAGACCAGCATTAGAATCAGTGGACTGAGCAAGGAAGACCTGCCCTCCCCCAGTGTGGGCAGAGACCATGGGATCAGTTGAGGGTCTAAATGGGGCAGGGAGAGAAAAGGCAGAGGACGCCATGGCTACCGACCACTCCCGCGTCCTTCTGCAGGAGGACTCCACTCATGCTGCAGGAGTACAGCTGGCCCTGGCCTCCCTTGGGAGGTCTACCTCCCAGACGGCCGTCCCTCCCGTGCTGGCCTGGCCGGGCTCTGTCTCATGCAGAGCTCGTCACACTGGACCTGTTTATCGTCTGGCTCCAGAGGCCAAGGGCTTCGTGGAGAGGCTTCTCTCCTGCTGCTTCCTCCACTTGCCCCTGCATGGACCCCAGAGTAACCCAAAGCGAGAAACGCCATCGCTGTGCTGTGGGGCTTAGGAGTGTCCGTGTGCGATGGTCCTGACGGTGCCTTCCGGACGTGCAGCTGGGGTGCCTGTGGGAGCAGGGGAATGTCACTTCTCCCAGTTCCTTCTCCAGATGCGAGTTTTTTCTTTAATTTTTAAATCAGGATTTTCAGAAAATGTGAGCATGGAACAATTGTGAAGATGATCATTTAAATCCTGAGAGCAGGACTGGGGTGTTCCCTGGGGAAAGACCAGTGGTCACTCATGAGAAGGTGACCCAGGAACGGCATGGTCTAGCTTCCCGCCTTTGTTCCCCCTGCCCCATGGTGCAGACTGTGTGTGCACTGCGTCACAGCCCACCGCTGCCCCCATGTCCACTCCTGGCGTGGACATGATAGATGACCACAGCCACTGCTGATTTCCTGGAGCCAGACAACAGCGCTGATGAGAGAAGGGATTTGCGATTTTGGATGGAGTGGCTGGGGGTAGGGGTGTGGGGGTAGGGGTATGGGGGTGTAAGGGCATGGTGCTGCTGCAGGGTACCTCTCTACCCACCAGTTGGAGCCTAAGGCATTATTAAGAACTCATTAGGGTTTTTCACAGAAAAAAACCTCTTGAGATTTGGGTATGAGGTATCCTGAGGCATTTGTATGGGCAAGCAGAGCCAAGCAGCAAGCACTGCCAAGTTTGGTGCTGTACTCTGAGCAAAGTAATGCCAGAGTGGGGCTAATCCACCTGCCACGTCACCACCTTGGTGTGTCTAGAGAGGAGCTCCTGCTACCTGCTACCAGACAGCATAGCCCCCCCAACCTCACTCCCGCCATCTTGCCTTTCCCTAACCTTGTTTCTTCTGGGTTTTCCTGCATAGTGTGAACTCTGTCACCTTCTTCCCTCTGAGCTCGTGCCAGACCTCCAGGAGGACACTATTTACTGGGTAGCAGGTTGGTTCCATTAGATCCTTTCCATCTTGGTAGGGGACATGTGTGTGCATATGTGTATATATGCATGAATTAAGTTAACTCCCTGATGATCAGGGTTGATGAGCACTTTTTCATACAGCCATTGGCATTTTTATGTCCTCCTCCTGGGCTGTGCATGCACGTGCCTGGGCATGTGTGTGTGTGTGTGTGTGACTTGTGCATGCGTGTGTTTATTTTATGTCCGTGTGTGAGTGTGTCTGTGTGGTCGTGTGTAGCTGCTCTCTGGCTCTGCTTGGATTATGAAGTGTTGAAAAGCTCCTCATGTGTGAGTAAGCACATGCATGTGTGTGAGCGCACGTGTGTGCATGCACGCCTGTGTGGCTGCTCTCTAGCTCTGCTCAGGTTGTGAAGTTCCAATAAGCTCATCAGCCTTTTTTCAACACACAAATAGCTTCTTGAGGACCTAGCACAAAGTTAAACTTTTTTTTTCAAAGTTTAATTTTGTTGTGTAGAAAAATTGGCGACCTGATCGTGGGTATGCTGCAGGCCGCAGTGGCGCAGGGAGAACATCCTGGCCCTGGGAGGCTGCAGGCTGGGAACCAGCTCCCTACACCCACTCTCCCCTGGTGCCAGGTGCCAGCCACTAATTCCACACAGCCTGTGGCTGTCCCTTTTGCCCAGCACCACTGACTTTGGCTGGATAGCTGAGGGCCACCCCAAAGCTGCCCCATTTCCGGGCCCTGCTCTCTGGCCATTGTCTGGGGGCGTGCTGGCACAGAGTTTGTGTCTTATCATCTTTTTGATGGTAGCCATGCTCACAGGTGTGAGGTGACAGCTCACTGTGGACTCACTTAACTCCCTGGTGACCAGGGTTGATGGGCAGTTTTTCATACACCACTGGCATCCTTATGTCCTCCTCCTGGGCTGTGCTGGCCCCGTTCTGCTGACTGATGGCCAGCCAGTCCTGGGCTGTCCACCTCCTCTCCAGCTTCCACCAGACAGCTATCTGGCCTCTTATTTATCTGTTTATTTTTTTTTACTTGTTTTTTTTCCTTTTTGCAGTACTGAGATCAAACCCAGGGGTGTTCTACTATCCAACTACAACCCAGTTCTTTCTATTTTTAATTTTGAGATGGTCTTATCTTACCAAGTTTCCCAGCCTGGCCTTAAACTTCCCATCCTCCTGCCTCAGCCAATCCTGCCTCCCTGACTATTGATTTTATACAAGGGTTTGCTGTATTTTAATTTGAATTGGGCCACAAAATATCATTTTTGAAAAGCTCCACTGGAGGATTAAACAGCGTTGTGTAGAGCGTTCTGGATGTTGCCTCCCGTCCCTGATTAAGGCTGCCTTCCCTGACTGTGTGGCTAGGGCTGACTGGAGGGGCAGCCTTGGGAATCCCTGGGCCTGGAGCTGGGCCTCATGGTGTGGGCATTTGTCCACAAGTCCACAAGGAACCGCACGCACTAACATGGCACAGCACATTGTTCAGAGGTGACTGGAGCACGTGCAGTTGTTTACTCTCGGAAGTGTCCTCGTGTTCGGAACTGTGGGGTGGACATGGTGTCCTGCTCTTCCAGTTCACCACAAACGTGTTCTCTTGGTCATTCCCTGGAACCATCTTTGCTCAAAAGGCTTGTCTACCTTCCCTCCTTGCCTTGCTTTCTCCGCCTCCCTCCCTTCTTTTCTTTCTACGATGTACAAGGAAGTTATCTCTTTGGTGCCCTGATTTAATTCCTTCAGCTATATACACAGAAATGGTAGTACTGGATCTTTTGAAAGTTCTGTTTTCAGTGTTCTGAGGAACGTCTATGCAGCTTTCCATGATGGCCATCTTGATTCGACCTGTAACTCACAGGAGTTTGCTTTTCTCCAACCCTTGTCTGTCATCTTTGTGATGGTAGCCTTGCTTACAGGTGTGAGGTGACAGCTCACTGTGGCTTGATTCAACTCCCTGGTGATCAGGGTTGATGAGCAGTTTTTCATACAGCCATTGGCATTTTTAAGTCTCCTTCTGAGAAATACCTGTTCGAAGCTGCCCAGGTTTTGATTGGCTGACTTGCTTTCTAGTTATTGAGTTCTTTACAGATTTTGTTTATTAGTCCCTTTTCAGATGTATGCTTGCAAATAATTTCTTCCAATTTGGGGGTTTTATCTTCAATCTATTGTTTCCTTTGTTATGTACAAGTTTTTCAATTTGCTGTGATCCTGTTTGCTAATCTTTGCTTTGATTCTCTGTGCTTCTGGGGCCATATCCAGTAAATCTTTGCCAAGTGCAATGCCATTTCTATTTCTCCCATGTTTTCTTCTAGTAGTTTTTACAGTTTCATGTCTTGCAGTTAAGTTTTTAACCCACTTTGAGTTGAATTTTATAAGCATTGTGAGATAAAGTTCCATTTTTTTTCTTTTGCATGTGTATATCCCATTTTCCCTTCACTATTAGTTGAAAATCACTTGAATATCTACAGATTTGATGCATCTGCCTCTGAAATTCTAATGCCATTGTTCATAGGAAATTTTAAAATTGTTTTTCCTATTTCTATCAAAATATAAGACCTTAAATTGCCAAGGCAATCTTGAGCCAAAAGCAAACAAATGCAAAAACCTGGAGACATCACACTACCTGAGTTCAGAATTGGATGCAAAGCTGGAGTACTCAAAATAGCATGGTGCAGGCATAAAAACAGACCCATTGCCCAGTGGAACAGGGTGCAGAACCCAGAAATAAATTCACCCATATGTTTGATTCTCTTCCTATTGTTAAAACCATGCTTCTCCTCTTTTCAGAAATCTGTGCTCCTTCTGAACTTGTTAAACTCAACTTTCTAAGTTGTTCAAGTAAAAAAAATTGACGGAAGTACTGATGCCTCTCTTTTCTGCTTGAAGGAGGCTGAAAGATCTTTGTCAAGGAGGGCTCAGTGCTGAACCTTCATTACCCAGTGGCAGCCCCAGGGCCAGTGGTCACTCCACAGGGTCATCCCAGGATGACCAGCATTTTCACCAGCATTGGAGTGGGGCCTGCAGAGAGCTGCTCTTGCAGACTGTTGGCCTTCAGGACCACCATGAGGGGCAGGGAAGACCAGAGGGTGAGACCTTCTCTTTATAAGGAAACCTCAGAGCCTTGGGGGCAGGCATAGAAACGACCATGAGATACCTTTTAACAAGGCAGAGATGAAATTCACTTTTTCAATACACAAATTGAGGAAAATCTGGAACAAAGGTAAAAAACAAACAAACAAACAAAAAACCCCAAACAAACAAAAAAGAAAAACAGCCCCGCACAGACACACTGAGCTGTTAACAGAATATTGGAAGAGCTGTTTCCTCCCAGGGTCTCCTGGACTTGACTCCTCTTGGCTTGAGTAACATCAGTGATGAATGAGGCACATCTCGGTGCTATCCAGTCTCGAGGTTCTTCTTAGTGGTCATTTACATTTTCAGTTCATGCTAGAAAATGGATTTCCCTCTAGTATTTTTCCTAACAGTTTGTTGGTAGTATGAAGTCAGAATGTTTTGTGTTGGTATTAAATCTGACTACTTGCTGAGCTCCCTGGGTAGTTCTGATGGCTTATTTAGTTTACTTATTTTCAGTACTGATAACTGAACCCAGGGCCTTGCACATGCTAGACAAACCCCCACCTCTGAGCTGTACCCCCAGCCTGTTTCAGGTCTTACAACCTTTTCCTCCGTGTTTCCTTGTCTTTCCATTTGTTTCTTGTTAAATCTGAAGTTTAAGTTCCAGAAGCTCAGTGAACATTGGGAGCTTACTAGCCATCATTGTCTTCTTTCTGATCTCCATAGGAATGCTCTTTGAGTTTCCAATAGGATGTTGCCTATTGATTTAAGATAGCTATTTTTTTTAATCATGCTAACCAAATACTTTAAAATTTGTTTTCATCTGCAAAATGTCAAATTATATGAAAAGGCTTTTAAGCATGTATTAAAATATTTGTTTTATTATTCGCTCTTTTGAAGTTACAGGTTAATATTTTAATAATAGATACTATTAAATTACATATTGTATTTTGCTGGAATGTGCTTTAAATGTGCTGCTTAATTAAATTTGCCAGTCTTTTAGGATCCACGTGTCTATTTATATACACATTCAACATCCAGCAAGTGTTGTTATCAGATTATATTAGCTACTTAAAAGGATTTTTTTTGTTTTTGCATTTTCCTGTGCTAACAGTGTCATTAATGATCATTTCCTTGAAGTTATGAAAGAATCACCTGGAGATTTATTAATATGTACTCGTGGCCTTTATTAGAGTCAGCTTCTTTCTTGAGAGCAGTTTCAGATGTACAGACTGCAAGGACGATGATGTTCCTGCAGAACCTCGTGCCATGTCCTTGAAGCCTCCCACCAGAGAGGCAAGTTGGTTGCAGGAAGTGACCTGGTGGGGTGGTTCATGGGCCAGCTCCATTCCAGAAGATGCACATCACCTTAGTTTTCCCTCCTCCCTCCTCCCTCATTGTTACGAGTTTCTGTCCAAGATCTCGAGTTCCATTTAATCACGTGTCTCCTTTGATCTTGGAAGCCACCCAGACCTCTTTGTTTTTGGTGAGTCTGGCAGTTCTGAGGAGCCCTGGTCAGGATTCTGAATGTCCCTCAGCGGGGATTCATCTCTGTTTTTTCCCATGACTGGACTGGAGATGTGGGGTCTGGGAGGACCACCCAGGCCAAGTGCCGTGACCATCGCGTCTCACACGGGTCTGTTAGCTGACGGCTGGCTGTCGAGGCTGGCCTGGGTTAGCCAGGTTTCTGCACTGTGGGGCTGATGTCTGTGCTCTTTGGATGGAAGTCACCAGGTGCAGGCACACACAGGGTGAGGGTCCTGCTGCAGTCCCTTGAGGGCAGGGTAGCTCCGTACTTCATTCAGGATGCTTCTACAGGAGGTACTCGCCTCCTCGTTCCTACTTAGTTATCAACTCATTCAATTATTTGTTTTTATAAGTATGGGCTGATAGGCATTAATCTTATGCTTTGGTTTCCAATCCTAAATATGGTTTTATTTTGTTACTCAAATTGTTTGTTTCACTTTTTGTCCTTGGGGATGTTTTCTGTTGACTCCTGTGTCCTTTGACTTTGTTTTTTTTTTTTTTTTTGAGAATTTCCTTGTTTTTTTTTTTGCATTATAAGATACTCCAGGCTCATTTTGTCTAGGAATTCGCCATTTCTCTAAGGAGGACTAGTTCCTTTTCATTGCAGAATGATATTAGAAATTAAAATGTGGGTTTTAAGTTGTCATCTTTTTCTAAAATAGGTTCTAATGACAGATATTTGCTATCTTGTCTCAAATTGCTTTAGATCATCTAGATTTTTTTGAAAATCATCCATCTTTTCAGAGCTTTTAAATATAATCAGCATATATTCATACAAAGAATCTTTAAAATATTAGTCCTAAATTTCTTCTGGTTTTAAAGTTCTGGGGTTAGTTTAGTAATTCTACTTCTTTTGTTAACTTCTGATTTGATTGTTATTTTCTTCCTCCTGCTTTCCTTGAGCAAAATTGCATTTTTCACTTTTTAAAAATATTTACCCTTTTAAGTAGATATATTTAGTTCATATTTATTCTTCCTAATGGTTAAAGTATTTAAATAAATAGAATTTTAAATCTTTTAAATACTACTTTGACCCCATACTCCAGAGTTCGATAGGCCATGGTTCTAATTAAAATGACTGATTTTTCTTTTTAGAAAATTGACTTTGGTTTATTATTGAACCCAAGAATATTTGTGAGGATGTTCTAAAGTCTCCTGAAGTGATTTATTGAGCTGTTATTAGTTTCTATTTTTTCCTCCTGTGATAAGGCTACTTCCTGGGATGGTGATTCTGTCTCTCTATGAGACCCTCAGAACCAAGGGCTTACCTGATGAGATGGCTAAGGACGGTATCCATCGCCCTCCTTCCTCTTTTTCCTCCTCTACCTCCTCCTTTTAAAGAGGAAAGTCCTCCCTCTAAGGAAATGAATTAGATGTTTACCATATTTTCCATTTCCATCTTCTCAGTTGGAAGCCAGATAACAAGCGTCCTGGTGGGTCCCTCCAGTGGCGTGACATTTCCTGAGTCCCTGGTTTCAGCACACTTTGATCTGGTTAGACTGAGAGCCTTGTGTCCTGCTGCTCCATTTTCTTTTTGGATCAAAATTCTTTTTATTTCAATCTCTGTTTTGGTGCAGCTGTTGGGGACAGGCTGTTTGACTCTTGGAGACTTCACGATTCGATTCCTTGTCTCACAGACTGTCCCCCAGGTTGACGCACAGGGTCCTTGTGACACTTTCACTTTTGTCTTGAGCTCCGCTTGGCCTGGGTGACTGGGGGGGATGGTTTCGTGCCTACCTCCGGACGGCTCTTCATTCATCTTCTTATTTCTCACTTGTCTGCTCTGATTGATTTTATCCTTGTTTTCTGTAAGCAGCACATAGATCCTTCCTCCTTTTCCTCCTCTAACTCCTCCTTTTAAAGAGGAAGGTCCTCTGGCTGTAGACATGGAATAGATGTTTGCCATGTTTTCATGCCCATCTCCCCAAGGTGGAAGCCAAATAAAATAAAACAAAACAAAATAAAAACTATGTCCCCAGAACCCTTTGGGCCAAGCTGCAGCCGGTGACGTGGCTGGGCCCATGGATGTGGTAAGTGCCGTAGATTCTGAACAGTGCAGGTAAGGACAGTGGCTTCCTGAAGACCTCGCTGGTGGGGGCCGCAGCCGGATCTCTTGATTGGAGGGTCTGGAGGGGGGCAGTGGTACTTGTCACCCTGGGGCTGTTGTCAAGGCAAGTGACACAGTCTCTTCTGGGAGCCACAGGTTTTGTTTCC
The DNA here is from genome assembly GCF_052094955.1 of Ictidomys tridecemlineatus. Lineage (NCBI taxonomy): Eukaryota > Metazoa > Chordata > Mammalia > Rodentia > Sciuridae > Ictidomys > Ictidomys tridecemlineatus. The sequence goes on along the minus strand of NC_135477.1, from coordinate 257,775,330 downwards.
AGTTGCTGGAGACCAAACCTAACTCCTACTGGAACCTGATACCTTAGTCAGATTCCTGTCCAGCTTAAGCTGGTCAGTGTGGGGACTCAGCCCACAATTAGACCCCAGTTGATACTGGGGCTGAGAGTGTTGCGCTCTCACAGTGTAACACAGGCATGTGGAATGCACACAAGGAAGTGGCCTCCCACAGCCGGGGACATCGGTGGGACGCAGCACTTGGGCGCACGTGCCTCTGAGGGTGAGCGTGCCTCTGCCTAGAGTGTGGCCTGCCAGTGTCCAGGGCTTCCTTTGTGACACTGCCCCCAGAGGCTGCTTCTGGCCACCTGCCCATCAGGCCTGACAAATGTTACACCAGGTCGTCTCAAGGGACTGTGCATCTATGCCCTTTCAGGGTTCTCAGGTGGGACTCATCCCCATGATGTTGGTATGAGGAGGTGGGCTGTAGGTGGCCCCTTGTGCTGGGACTATGTCCTTCTGCGTGAAGGTACAAGGAGACCCGAGTCTCCTTGCAATCTGAACGAGGCCTCCCCAGAGCCACCATGGTCTTGGACTTGCAGCCTCTGGAGCTGTGATAAATAAATTCCTGGTGCTTATCAGCCCTCCAGTTCACAGGATTCAGTGATGGCAGCCTAAGCCGACCAAGGTGCTGATGGCACATTCGCATTTCAAGCAGAGCACAGGAGTCCAGTAGTCTGTTTGCCATTTGTTTAAGGACTTCAGTCTTCACTCAATGCGTGACACAGCCTCACTGCTAAGGGTGGGGGCCTCCCTGCAGAGTCAGCGATGGCGCAGGCCTAAGAGCACTTGTGAGTGAGTCCCCAGGAGCAGCAGTGTGCGAGGTAGCCGTCTACTTCCAGTTGGTGCAGAGGCTTACATTCCAGAACAAAGCTCTCAGGAGTTCTGTGGAACTATGCAGCTTGTTCTGGAACAAAGGGTGGAACAGGTGGTGTGTTCTCTGAGGAAATGATTTAAAATCTGTCCCCGTATTTTATCAAGCGATAGGAAACTTTCCCAGATCAAAGCATGCTTTGTGGTACAGTTGCCGGTGTGATCTGGTTTTCTCCGAGCACCGCACCACACAGCTCCACGGGGCACCGCCATACGAGTGTCCTGCACTGGCTGCCACAGATCTCCACAAACTTGGCGGCTTTAAACAGCGTGCATTTATTACCTCACTGTTCCAGGGTTCAGAAGCCCCCACGACTCTCCCTGGGCTGAATTCCAGGTGACATCAGGGCTGTGTTCCTTTTAGAAACTCCATTTCCCCTCCACTTGCCGTGGGTCATGAGCCCTGCATCGTCACAGCCAGCTGTTGTGCTCAGTCCTGCTGACGCTGCCATCTCCCTGGTCTCTTCTGCTTCAGACCCTCGTGGTCACACTGGGCCCACCTGGGAAGTCCAGGGTTCTCTGCTCATCTCAAGGTCAACTGGTTAGCATATTTAATTTCATGAACCGTGATTCCCCTTAACCATGCGATGACCTGCCGTTAGCCTCTGGAGGGACCTAACATCCCAACGCCCACGACCCTGTCCGCCAGTGCAGTCCACACTGTGGCTTGGCCGTCACTCAGCACCTCCTCCCGTCCAGGAGCGGAGCGTGGTGTCTCTAGGTCTTTCCTAACGAACCCTCCTGCACTGATGCTTCTCCGCCCTCGTCTTTCTACGTGGCTGGCTTTCTGCACTCTGACCTCGGGTTTCACCTTTCCCTGTTCTTCCTCCTGCCTCCCTCCAAAGGTTGTGTGAAGATGACATGCCATGATGGAGGAGGAGCGCGGCCACCTAGCATGATGTCCCCAGGAGTGGCTCAGCTCGGGGATAACAGCCTTTCTGTGGTTTTTCTCGTCCCCTTTACAGTGGATCCCCAAGGTGTTTGTCACTCTTGCTCTCATTGACGAAGGTGGACCTTTTCCCTCCTGTTCCCATGACCCCTCAGTGCTCTCGGCTGAACTCTTGCTGTCTGGTCACACCATGTTTTAAGAAACAACAGAGGGACCCAGACGACTGGTCCCGCAGGAGGACGTCCAGTACAAGGGATGGATCCCAGGCACTTGACCACTGAGCAGCATCCCCATAGCCCTTTTTAATATTTTATTTAGAGTCGGGGTCTCACTGAGTTGCTTGGGGCCTTGGCCTTGCTACGTGGCTGAGGCTGGCTTTGAATCCGACTCCGGCCTCGGCCTTCTGTGCCTGGTGCAGACCTGCGTCCGGCTAACACACGCACTTACCTCATTTGGGATCCAACTATGATTTCCCTTCATCCATCGTTAAGCAGCTGCTCAGTCTGAAGGCTCTCCCTGTTCAAGTTCCCAAGCTGCTCCCATTGCCACACATTCTACTCGAAGGTCAAGTGGCATCCAAGGTCACCCTGCTCTCTGGTTCTTCCTTGGTCCTTATGCATCTTCCTCTCACCCATCCTAGGCTGCCACATCCCCGCCCTTCTCACCAAGATTCTCCAAAGAATGGACTCCTGTCCTCTCCCCGGCACCCACTTCTCTTCATTCCTTGTACTTTCAGAGGCGGACATTGTCCCCTCTGTGGCACTGGATCTGTCCCCCCTGTGGCACTGGCTCTCTCCCTCCCAGTGCTGCCTGTTATCTCCCTTTTACTCCTGCTTGGCTCAGCTGGGGCTGCTGTCGCTGCTCGATGACTTCCCTCCCAGGGCTTGCTCCTCCTGGCTTCCATGACACTAGGAGCAGTTTCTAGCCTTCACTGCTGACCCTCTGCCTCCCCTGGGACCTCAGACTGCTTGCCTGGCACTTCCCCGAGGTCCTCGCTCCTTTTCCCCTTCTCTCTTCACTTGTGGTTTCGACCACTGCTTTGAGGCGCAGGCCTCGGAATCTGCCTTGTGAGTCCTGCCGTTGGTCTGAGGTCTCCAAATTTCAGCCTCAGACTCATGTAGGGCAGAAGCAGAAGCAGTGTCCCCTTTCATTTCTACTTTCCGTAGCACTTCCTGTGATTCCCGCTGAAGGAAGCTGAGCCAGGGCAGTCTGGCGGTGCTGCAGGAGACACTCTTTCGGCCACTGACTCCGCAATCGGTGATCAGCCTCCGGGTTGAAGCCCTCCAGTGTTGGCAGCACTCGGCGCTGCTCTGTTCCTGGGCGGCCCTCTCCTGTCTAGCACTGGGTTTCCATTTCTCCTGGGAGCCCTGTTCGCATGCCGCATGCCTCCTGGTTCCCTTGGCCACTGTCAGTTCTACCCAGGTGCCCGCAGAGCTTCCCCAACCTCAGCTCAGCTGCAGCCTCTCTGGGGTGCTCCAGAGCAAGGGTGGCCCCAAACACCTGGGACACCTGTGGCACTGGCCAAATGGGATTCGTTTTGTTCCCTGCTAAAACATCCTTAAGATCCCCTGTTAGGAAGTGCAGTGGAGCCGGAAAGCAGGAGTTATCAAAAACCTGTCCCCTCCCTCACCCCAAGGAAGTCCTGGATGTCACCTCAGCAGGCCTCGGGATCGTCTCTTCCTCTCAACTCTGGGCCATTGCTGTGGTTCAGGGCGTTGACGGAAACCTCCCAACTCCCCATTCCACAAATGAAGTGAGCAGTTGCCAAAATGCCAGCCCTTCCTTATCCCTCCTCTGATTAGAACCATTAGTGGGGATTTCCTCGTTCGGGTGAGATTTAAGATTCGTAACATGGTGTGTATTACTCAGCTGTTGTCACTAAGATTCTCCGTAGCAGAACATCCCCACAGGAAGTGACTTGCCACAACAATCCTTCGCTCCCCTCTTCACACCCTGCAGTTGGACACTAGTTGCTGGGCTGCGTCTCTGCTTCAGGCTGCAGGTCATCTGTGCTTGGCTTGAGGCGGTGGTTTGGGCTCTGCTCTGCTCAGCACTGTGCATGGCTCAAAGGGGCAAAGGTCATAGGTCATTCCTCCATGGGAAGGTACTGGAGGGCGAGCTGGGGAGGCTGAGCTGAGGTGCGTCTCCAGCTGAGGTCTGGGACCCGCACATCACAACTCCTGTCCACTGATTGGCTAATGGGAGTCACATGGTGAAGTCCATCACTGATGGGGCGAAGCATTCGCCCATTCTGGGTGAATTCAACCCATTCTGGTGGGAGGTGTGCAAAGCCACAGGGCACTGGGGTACCCAGAGCTCAGGGACAGAGACGTATGAAGATTAGTGGACAGTGGCTCTACTGGCCCAGCTGACCAGGGAGAGATCTCTGCTGGCCTCTGCGCCCCCAGGCCCATCTATCTTCCTCTGGCTGCCAGCCTACCCGCTATGTCCTCACCACTGTCCGGCAGATGCTGGACACCTGCCTCTTCCTTCCTTGCTTCACAGCTCATTCCCTGAGAGCAGAAGTTCCCCGCCCTGCGCCTGGAGAGCTCCTGGGACTCTGTATCAGCACCAGGAGTCTGCCCTGAAGCATGCTCACCCTTAGCCTGGCTCAGGTGCATGACTGTCCCTGTCACACCGGGTTCACTGCTCTCTGCACCCTTGTTTGGAAATATTGCTTATTTTCCATGCCTTATTCTCAGCTTCTTGCATAGAGCCAAGTCCTTTCTACATGCTCCAAAAATATATTTTTGAATAAATGGGCTGATGTGGGCACGGCCAGCTGCGGCTGAGCACTCGTGTCATTATCTGCTTAGTGTATGGAGTCCTAGAACTCTACACAGTCCACCTGAAAACACATTGAAAAGACCACACACTCACAGCCGTCAGCAGAACAATGGTTCTCTTCTCTGTTGTGATTATACTTTAAATGCAAAGCTAATTTAGACTTGAGAATTGTTTTTTTCCCCCTCTCACATTTTAGACCAATTTGACTGTTTTCTTTTTTTGATTTTTTTTCTTCTAATAACATCTATATGGGTGACAATTACATAGCAGCCTGTGATTATTTTTTTCTTAGATTTTGCCTGAGATACAGAGCAACTGTATTTCACCTATAGAAGAAGCTCAAAATATATCCCCTGTTGCATTCCCGAATTAATTCATTTGCCATCCAATTTTGAGTTAGTCTTATTGTACCTCAGAATCTGCATGGATTATTTTATTAGAAACTGTTCCTTAATCTAATTAAGTCACATAAACCTTGATCTGTCAAAATCTGAATTTCATTTGTACAAATGAAGAAATTTAAGGATGTAGAACTAAAAAAAAAAAACAACATGCTAGAACAAATGCAGGGATTTTAAATTTGAGCAATATTAGCTCATTTTAAATTAGAAATTTTGTCAAATATGGAAGAGCTTTATTACGTTCCAGCTGTTTCTTGTTGTGGCTGATATTTTTGGTTTGTATTTTATTCATTCGATGCATTTTTGTAGTGTCAACTTTTTGTTAGGCACAAAGACCAAACCTGTGGTGAGCCCGTCTCCTCCTCCTTGCCAGGACGTTCCTGGCTCCCGGCCTGTGCTCTGCTTTACTGCCTTGGGTCAGGAACGGAGCCTGTTCAGTCAGAGGGGTGTCCTAGTGGCCCTTGACTGAAGGATAGTGATTCCCAACACAGAAGCCAAGTAATAAGGACTTCAACCCTAAGGGCTTATCATCTCAGGAGAAGTGGGTGGCAGACAGCTCAGGCTGGAGGCACAGCACCCATGTCCTCAAGGGCCAGTCTCCTGCTTGGTCACCCTCAGCATGTGGCTCTTTTTACCAAATGCAACTCATGGCCCAAGAGGCTGAGAGAGTTCCAGCCATCATGCTGTGATCTACACAGCAGGAGTGGGGGTGGGGAGAAGGGAACAGAGGACGCTTGTCTTGCTCACATCAGCCCCTTTATCAAGCCCCCCAGAAGACCCCCACGCTCTCACTCACACTTTGTTGAGCTTAGCTGAGTCCCAGGCCACACCCTGTTGTGAGGGCAGATGTGAAGCGCTGGTCTTGGAGCTGGGTCCACAGCTTCCCTGAATGGGTGCAGGAATCTGTTACCCAGGGACAAGGGGAAGGGACGTTAGGTGGACAGCAGCTATGGCACCATAAAAGCCTGCTGCTTCTCTGTGGGCCAGATAACACCTGCTCATGGCTTCTAACTGCTCCGGGGCTCAGATGTCCACAGTGAAGTGTCCCTGGAGGAGCAGCAAGGGGTGGTGTGCGGGTGATGCCGTGTCCCCCGGCTCCGGTGGGAACACTCCTGGGGGCTGCTTCTCCTGCCTCTGGACTTGGAGGGGCTGCCGCGTGGCCCCTCGTGGTGGGGGGAATCCTGTGCTTCTTCCCTCCCCTCCTCTCCACCCAGGGCCCAGGGGCTCTGCTGCTCCCCGAGGGGCAGGCACTGCTCCAGACACTGGTGACACAGCCAGGGACCACCAAGGCCTGTTCCCTGGCACTTATAATCTGGGAGGAAGGGGACCAAGGAGCACACAAGGTCACTGGGCAGGGGGGAGGCGAGGTGAGGACCACCGGTTCCCTCAGGACCCAGATGGAAAGATGGTCCCCTCCTCAGGACGCCCAGCAAGCACAGACAGCCTGTGACTGGGAACAAGTCACAGTACGGCCAGGTAGAGCCTCCTCTGGACCTCTGACCCTAGGACCCCTGCTCCACCTGTTTGTCCTGAACAAGGAAGAGGAATAGAGGGCAGTAGGGTCGGGGTACAATTTCCATAGGGTGTCCATGGAGAGCCTATGGAGAACATAACAATGAGCGGGTGTCTTGCTCATGATGAGGGTGAGGGAAAGAGTATTCTGGTCAGGGTCGACAGCTGTGCAAAGGCCCTGAGGTGAGTACTTAATTGACATATCCAGGGAATAAGGAGGCCAGCATGGCTGAAGCAGAGTCTGAGGGGAGGGTGGTAGGAGATGAGGTTTGGGAGGTGAAGGGGTCGACCCACATAGGGGTTTAAGGGTCTGGAATAAGGACTCCCAGTGAGAAGGGATTTGGGGTATATGTATATGACCCGATCTGATCAAGCCTCACCGTGGTTTCTCTTGAGAACAGTTCTGCCAGTAGAATACCTAGTAAAGCCTGGATGAAATTTTGAGGTTGATTTTAATTCTCTTAATTATTGATGCAGAATTGATCTGGTTATTTCAGAACAGATTTTTTAAAATAAAAGCATGTTTAATATTGTTTCCTTAGACTTTGAGAGTTTGAGACTATATTGGCTACTGAAGGATGTCACCTGGGAGGTTGGTCGCGGTTGACAAGCCAGAGGGAGACAGCACAGCCACGTGTATTCACTGCGACACGCATTGCGGGGCTCTGTGGAGGGCACGTACCTGTGGATGGACCTCATGCTTCCCCCAGAGCAAGATAAGCAAGATGACATGGCTTATCTGGATGGGAGGAGACGTAACAAAGCGCTACGTACATTTAAAGGGAGGTTACACACAGTACCCACGAGAGCATCCACAGACTCTTCATCACATATGTATTGAAAGAGTTTTCCACGCTCTGTAGCAAATGGCCACAAACTGAGTGGCTCACAGCAGGGCCTGACCATCTCGTGGTTCTTTATCTTGGAGTTCTGGGTGGGTCCAGCTGGGTGCTCTGCACAGGGCTCACAAGGCCCAGTGAGCTCTACTCTGGAGGTTTGGAGGATGGATGGCTTCTTCAGGTGGCTGGTTAAATTCGGTCCCCTGCAGTTGTTAGAGTTACATCCCCATCTTCTTGTGGGTTGCTGGGCAGGGCTGGCCCTCAGCCCCTGGGTTCCCCTCAGCTACTAGACAGTGCCCTCTGGTTCTCGCAGGTGGGCCCTCTTTTAAAATATAGGTAATCTAGGTTTTGCTAAGGTCAACCGATCAGGAGCCATTTTCCAGTGAAAAGAATGTTTTCTCTCCCAGTCACAGCCCAGATGAGGGGTAGTGCATGTCACAGCCCAGATGGCTCAGGGAGGAACACCAGGGTCAGTGGGAGGCAGAGGCCATGGGACAAGTGTGAGCAAATGCCTTTGTTGTGGTTTTCATGGGTAGGAACAGGTGGGGCAGAAGCGGGCTTGGGATTGGCTGTACCTGTAGTCTGACATCTGGCCCAGGGATGAGTAGGGCCAGTGCATGTGACCCCAGTGTGAAAGGTTAATGTGGGAGGTGGTGGGGTGTGGGCTCTGTATTGGTTGGCTTGCTTTTAAAAATCATGCTCCAGAGAGGAGTTTGCTCTATTTAGGAAGGAGTTAGCCATAAGGGGAGCAACCCCTCTGGGACCAGCAAGGCCCCAGATGGGAAAACATCAGCATACAGTACAGAGAATAGAGGCATGGTCAATGCTGTCCTCTCCATGTTGAGAGCCAGTTTAAATCTGAGAGCCACCTGGGGAAACAGGAAGCACCTGGGTCTACTGGTGCACTGGGGAGAAGATTTTTCATTACTTAATGACTTTAATCTCTCTCTCTCTCTCTCTCTCTCTCTCTCTCTCTCTCTCACCTGGAGAACATGTAAGGAGACTAACAGCAGGTTCCTAGAGGGTACGAAGGTTGAGACTCTGGGTTAGCAGTTTTCACTGTGACAAGAACCTGAGAAAATCAACTTGGAGGAGGAGACCCACAGTCTCAGGGGTTTCAGTCCAGGGTAGACTGGCTTCATTACTCTGCAGTTGGGATGAGACGAACCCCCCTATGGCTAACTCTATGGAACATCATGGTGGAAGGCCGAGGTGCATTTGTGGTCTATTTCTATCTCTTCCTCGGGGGCGAACAACTTCAAGCCTTGAGCCAACCATTTTTCCCAGTTTGCCTGAGAAAGTTCTAGGGATAGGCAGCTTGAAACAAAAACAAAACAAATCAAAACAAGAACACATTGTTTGTTGAAATGGTCACCCATCCTCTCGCCTTCCCTCAGGGGCGAGCAATTTTACTCACCTCCGAGCTTCAGACGTTCCCCCCATGGGCCGCCAAATGCCGCAGTCTGGCTGGGCACAAATCACGAGCCACTCACGCAGGAACAGACTTCATTTCTGAACTCCCATAGCACTCCACGCACACTCCCGAATGCCACCCCCGAGGCTCCTCCAGGAACACACCACACACCAACCGGAACTCCCTCTCCCGGGGTTGAGCACGCACTCACTCTCAGAACCCTGCGAGAACTCCAGGGTAGCAGCAAGAGCCGTCCTATCACCGGACAGTAAAGGTCTGATATACAATTGAATCAATCCAGCATCCTCTTAATGGCTGGCCTCTCAACCAGTACTTCTGGCAAAATGCCAGGGGCCATTCCGACTCAGCTGTGGCTCTCAACAAAGCCCGTTGAAGGACCATGTTGCTGTCGTTCAAGCCGCAGTGGAACAGCATATTGCCGATTCCCAAGCTTCTATCCCGCGGTCTCCACTACCTTCTAATAATGCCATGGAATTACCAATCCATTGATAAATTAATGCACTGATGAAGTCAGAGCTGCCATGATCCAGTCATCTCTCCAAAGTCCACCACTGAACACTGCTGCACTGGGGACCACACCTTCAACACAGGAGTCTTTGGGGAAAACATTACATCCAAGCCATATAGACCCCGATGGGTAAATTCTCCTCTGCATGGAGTCACCTGAGAAAAATCTTAGGAAACTCTCCGCTGTGTGAATTCTCTGTCTTCCCAAAGCCTCATTATTGTGAGAATGGAAACTGTGGCTCATACCCCGAAAATTGGTAGTAACAGAGCAATTCATTGATTAAGGTACTTATTTCTTCAATTATCAACTTTCATGTGACTGTTCTAGAAGCTTCCATAGTTCATTACTGTTATTAGTCCTCTCAGCAAGAGGAAATGTTTTGAATGTACTGAGTTGATCTGAAAGGCAGTGATTTTTTTTTAATGACTCACAGGAGTTCGGCCTCATTGATGTTAAGAACATTGACCATTCTCTTTAAGTTCCAAACCACTGTATATACTAAAATCCATCACTGTTCTAACATGGAGGGACTGATTGGCCACCGTTGTAATTGATTTAATATCTTTTTCTGGATTTTAGCCTGTTTCACATCTTTCACATCCTACTGTGGAGGCCTATTGAACAAGGGGTCTTTAGGCAGTGCTCCATGAGGTCCCCACGTACCCATGGACATGGGTCCCTCTTGTTGGTCCCCATGGATCTCACACTTAAATTCAGGAATTCCTTCTGTGAATTGCATAATGTTTATAGTACTCTAAATTATGCAACAGTAAATTATTTTAGCTCAAAGCTAAAATAATGAAAATCTCTTTCTTCCTTTCCTGCCTGAGTTAGGAATCAGTTGAGAAAGAAAATAGGTGTCAAATAGCAGGAGCTCAAACTCCATTAATAATACACGACTTTCTGTGAAAAGCAATTAGGTCTGCAGGGATGCTGTCTTGCTCCCCTACCCTAACTTCTCATCTCATCACCCGGTCCCTGATAAGCCCTCCCCTGCAAGAAAGCCCTTCCAGCCTGGTAATATACAGCCCACAGACTGGATGGTGTGCTCCCGGGAGGCAGATGGAATGTGGAGACAGGAGAGGGAGGCGACCTCTCAGGCATGCCAGGGAGAAGCCCTTTCCACTCTCCTGGGCAGGCTGGGCAAGGGGTGGGGCAAAGGGCCAGGAGTGGTCCTCCCATGTTGCTCCCTCTGTAAGGAATCAGGTAGGGCAAGGGACGCTGTCCCTGGTAGCCTCCAGGAGAGCAGTCAGTAGCCATCTAGTTATTGTGCTTTTAGAAAAGCAGATTTGGAAACTTTGGTTCATAAACATGGTTTTCACTAAAGAGGACTCAGTCCAGTCTGTGGATCTCCTAAGATCTTTGCATTTTCTCTTTCTCCTTTAGGTCTTGTGGATATATTTTGTGACTGGGTCCACCAATGCGTGGTCGAATGTAGCAGTCAGCGTCTTTCTTTTTTTTGTTGTTGTTGTTTTTGGTTTGTTGTGATATGCTGTGCATTAAACAACGCAACATCAGTGACTTGTGAGAGCACATGATTTTTCCTGGGTAAGGAGGGCCTGCGGGTGGCTGGACATTGCAGGGCTTCACCATGTTGGGTTCAGTTCTCCTCCATGTCGTTCTCATTCTGGACCAGAGCCACCTGGATCATGCTTTTCTCTTGGCCAGGAGGGCGCTGCTGCCCAGAACCACGGGGGAAGGAAGTCTGTGACCCGGCCAGCTGGGGGAAGTCGGAGCAGGGGAGATGCCCCCGGCTCTATAGCAAAGCAGGTCTAGCCCCCCTTCCAGCCGGCCATGGCAGACTGACTCCCTGGGCACTGGCCCCAGCCTCAGTCACTGGTTCTAGGAAAGCCAGTAGGGCCGGGGGCAGGTACTGTGCAGGGCAGGCGCTCTGCACTTTAGTACCGTGCACTCAGCTTTTATTAAATAAAGTGTCCTCTGGTGAGGGCGAATCTCTGGGGAGATGAGTCATGTCGTCTGGCTACACTGCCTCCTGACCTTCTCTCCCAGGGTGAGATGAGCAGGGGTGTGCCCATTCAAGACATCCTGGTCTTCCTCACTTTAGCCCTTGACGTTCCCAAGAGAACTTAGTCCAGAGTGGACAGTGGCTCATTTAGGAGTGTAGGGGGAGATGTTCCAAGTCATTGGCTGGAGGGCGGCTAGGGCTGGGTTCAGAGGTGTCAGTAATGATGCTGTGACTTCTATAGAAATCCCACCCCCAGTGGAAAGGTCAGCCCACTGGACACACTTGGTAGCATGAGGAAGCCTGGTGGGTGGGTGCAGGGCTGTCTACCCACAAAAGTAGCATATTTTCACATAAGGTGCCCAAAAGTGCCCCAGAATTTTTTTTTTTTTTTTGTATTTGGGTTGGAACCCAGGCCTTATGCATGTGAGGCAAGTGCTCTACCACTGAGCTCCGTTCCAGCTCTTGGAAATATTTTAACATTCTGTACACCAAGGCCTGTTAAATTATTTCCCTTCAAGTACAGAAAATAATCTAGAATAAAAATAAATGAAGCCCATGCCCTTTAAAGACATGTGAGATTAATAATCCAATCTTTATGACTAAGGCAAAACAGAATGGACCAGTGAAAAATCTCAGCAGGCACTTTTGCAGTACCAAGTAAATGGGAACTTTCTCCAATTATGTGAAACACAACAGAAATGAACGTAATAAATTATCTTTATGTACAATATATAAATTGTATTATAAAATATTTGTGCCATATATTATACAATGGGCATTATAGTATAATATTACACAATGCCATATTATGATGTATGACATAATAAAAATAAATACCTTTACGATGCAAAGCCTTACTGGAATTGAAGTTTCCAGAACTTGGCAATACTCAGAGCCTGCTGAGGTGACGTGCATGAAAAGCCTGGTTTTCCTGGGAGGCAGCACAGAGCAGAGGTCCAGGTGGCTTTCCTAGCTTCATGACCTTGAGCAGTGGCACAGTGGTCCCATCATGGTGGGTGACAGACCCGCCAGGACTGGACTGGTGTGAAGACTCACAGGTTAGCACACAGGAAACCCGTAGAACCGCACCTGGCTCAGTCCACGCTCCTGAATATGGGACACTGTAGCTGTATTGAAGCCTTTTTAGGGAATCCTGTCCATGTGCTTAGGGACAGGGCTGTGTGCAGACCGATTCATTGAAGTCCATCTCTGCCTTGTTCAGGCTGGAAATGATTGCATTTGGATTTGGTGATGTGCCTTGAATTAGGCATTTTCTGACTTCTTGCAACTGAACTGGGCATTTTGTTGGATAACAAATTAGGGAGGATGTTTATATATGAGTTTGGGAAAGAAAGTTCTGGGTCTGTGGTAGAGGAATTAGGTGAAAACTAGGAAATAGAATACTCAGCGTCATCAGGATTGCTTTAGGAACTTGAGGCCTCATTGTGTTATAAGCCCACAACACCGTGTTGTGAGGTTTCTTTCTGATGTGGAGGGTGACACAGCTGTTCTGAGGTTAGAGAATAAAATATCAATTGAACTGGAAATAAAATTCAAAACAATTTAGTAGGCTCAGGTTTGCAAATGCTGTTGTTTCTTCCTTTTATCACCTCCCCCGCCCCCAAAGTAGTATATGCAGCTGGCTTTACAGTACTTATGTGGGCAGTTGGTAGGAAAACTAATTAAGGGAGCACAACTTTGCCGTCTTGAGGAAGGCTGACAGCTCTGTGGCTCTCAGGGGAGCAGAGCCTTGTTAGGAAACTGTCTTTTTCTTATTGCTGTTTATTTGATGTCTAATTCATGATGTGGGGTGTGCAAGCAGGATATCTGCCTATTCTTGAAAGGGTGCAGAGGAGATAGCTCATTTCTGAGTGTTAATTTTTCAATTCTGGTTTCCCTTTTGCTCACTCAGCCTTTCTATCTCAGTGGCCTATTTTTTAAAACATTGTTTACTGGTGGTAAAATTTATCATTGAAACCATTCTTGAGTGTGTCCTTCACCATCACTGGCTCCGTTCACACTGCTGCACAGCCATCAACATCACCTCTGTCAAACATGTCTTCGTCTCCCACCGCTGCAGCCTGCGTCTGTAACAGGAGACTTCAGCAGTCTGGACACCTGGAAACTCGGGGCTCTGGCAGTGGAGGCCACTTGAAGTAGCAAAGCTGTCCTTGTCCCTGGGGTGGCTGTGGGAATGGGGCTAGAAAGGCAGAGGGTCCCTTGGGTTTTAGCCCTGTTGGCAAGGGATTTAGGATGAGCACCAAGCCATTTTTTTTCTGCAATACAAGACCCTCATGAAATAGTGGTTTCCTGTTTTAAAAAATTCTATGAAGGTAGTACTAAGAGGAAAATTTATTGCATTGAGTGCATTCATTAAAAGAATAAAAATCAAAATAAATGACCTAACACTACATCTCAAAACCCTAGAAAAATAAGAACAAACCAACACCAAAAACAATAGGAGACAGGAAATAATTAAAATCAGAGCAGAAATTAATGAAATTGAAACAAAAGAAACAATTGAGAAAAATGACAAAATAAAAAGTTGTTTTTTTTGAAAAAATAGATAAAATAGATAAACCCCTGGCCATGTTAATGAAGAGAAAAAGAGAGAAAACTCAAATTACTAAAATACAAGATGAAGGAAACATCACAATGGATATGTCTGAAATACAGAAGATAATTAGAAACTATTTTGAAAATTTATGGTCTAATAAAATTGAAAATATCAAAGACATCGACAAATTTCCAGAGACATATGACCTACCCAAACTGAATGGTGAGGTCATACATGATTTAAACAGGTCAATTTCAAGTAATGAAATAGAAAACGCCATCAAAAGCTACCGACCAAGAAAAGCCCAGGACCAGATGGATTCTTAGCCAGGTTCTACAAGAAATTTCAAAGAAGAATTCACACCAATACTCCTCAATCTATTTCATGAAATAGAAAAGGAGGAAACCCTTCCAAACTCATTTTATGAGGCTAATATCATCCTGATATCAAAACCAGACAAAGAAACATCAAGGAGAGAAAAATTCAGACCAATATCCCTGATGAACATAGATGCAAAAATTCTCAAAATTCTGGCAAATTGCATACAAAAACATATTAAAAAGATAGTAGTGCACCATGATCAAGTGGGATTCATCCCAGGGATCCAGGGTTGATTCAACATACAGAAATCAATAAATGTAATTCATTATCTTAATGGACTTAAAAACAAGAATCATATGATCATCTCAATAAATGCAGAAAAAGCACTTGACAAAAAACAGCACATCTTCACGTTCAAATCACTAGAAAAACTAGGGATAGTAGGAACATACCTCAACATTGTAAAAGCTATGTATGCTAAACCCAAGGCCAGCATCATTCTAAGTGGAGAAAAATTGAAAGCATTCCCTTTAAAAACTGGACCAAGACAAGATGTCCTCTTTTACCACTTCTATTCAACATCATTCTGGAAACTCTAGCCAGAGCAATTAGACAAAAAAGAAGGGATACACATAGGTAAAGAAGAACTGAAACTATCACTATTTGCTGATGACATGATTCTATATCTAGAAGATCCAAAAAATTCCACCAGAAAACTTCTAGATCTAATAAATGAATTCAGCAAAGTAGCAGGATAAAAAATCAACACCCATAAATCAAATGTATTCCTATACATTAGTGATGAATCTACTGAAAGAGAAATTAGGAAAACTAATCCATTCACAGTAGCCTAAAAAAAAATCCTGGGAATCAATCTAAAAAAAAAATAAAAGGTAAAGACCTCTACAATGAAAACTACAGAACACTAAAGAAAGAAATTGAGGAAAACCTCAGAAGATGGAAAGATCTCCCATGCTCCTGGATAGGCAGAATTAATAGTGTCAAAATGGCCATACTACCCAAAGTGTTACACAGATTTAATGCAATTCCCATTAAAATCCCAATGACATTCTTCATAGAAATAGAAAAAGCAATCATAAAATTTATTTGGAAAAATAAGAGACCCAGAATAGCTGAAGCAATCCTTAGCAAGAAAAGTGAAGCAGGAGGCATCACAATACCAGACCTTAAACTATACTTCAGGGCTGTAGTAACAAAAATGGCATAGTATTGGCACCAAAATAGACTTGTTGACCAATGGTACAGAATAGAGGACACAGAGACAAACCCACATAAATACAGCTATATCATACTAGACAAGGGTGCCACAAAGCATTCACTGGAGAAAAGACGACTTCTTCATCAAATGGTGCTGGCAAAACTAGAAATCCATATGTAGCAAAGTGAAATTAAACTGCTGTCTCTCACCCTGCACAAAAATAAAAAATCAACTCAAAGTAGATCAAAGACCTAGGTACTAGAACAGAGACCCTGCACCTAATAGAAGGAAAATAGGCCCAAATATCACCACGTTGGCCTAGGATCTGTCTTCCTTAAGAAGACTCCTAAAGCACAAGAACTAAAATTAAGAATCAATAAATGGTATGGAAATCTTCTCAGCGAAGGAAACAATAAAATAAGGAGAGAGCCTACAAATTGGGAGAAAATCTTTACCACACACACCTCTGATAAAGCATTAATCCCTAGGACATATAAAGAAATCAAAAAACTTGACACCAAAAACAAACAAACAAACAAATAACCCAAGCAATAAATGGGCTAAAGAACTGAAAAGACACTTCTCAGAAGAAGAAATACAATTGATCAACAAACATGAAAAAGTGTTCAACATCTCTAGCAATTAGAGAAATGCAAATCAAACTACTCTAAGATTTCATCTCACTCCTGTCAGAATGGGAATTATCAAGAATACAGGCAACAATTAATGTTGGCAAGGATGTAGGGAAAAGGTACACTCATACATTGCTTGTGGGACTGCAAATTGGTGCAACCACTATGGAAAGCAATATGGAGATTCCTCAGAAAACTGGGAATGGAACCACTATTTGAGCCAGCTATCCCACTCCTTTATACCCCAAAGACTTAAAATCAGCATACTATAGCAATGCATCCTCATAAATGTTCATAGCAGTTCAATTCACAATAGCTAGACTATGGAACCAACCTAGGTGTCCCTAAATATATGAATGGATAAAGAAAATGTGGTATATATACTCAATGGATAAAGAAAATATGGTATATATATATATACTCAATGGAATATTACTCAGCTTTAAAGAAGAATGAAATTATGGCATTTGCCAGTAAATGGTTGGAGTTGAAGAATATCACGCTAAGTGAAATAAGCCAATCCCACAAAACCAAATGCTGAATGTTTTCTCTAATATGTTGATGCTAATTCACAATAAGGCAGGGGACACTAGGGAAGAATAGCGTTACCTTAGATTAGGTAGAGGGAAGTGATGGGAGAGAAGGGGAGAGGATGTGGGGATAGGAAAGACAGTAGAATGAAACAGACATTATTACTGTATGTGTATATGTGACTGCGTGACCAACATGTTTCTGCAACATGTACACGCAGAAAAATGAGAAATTATATTTCATCTATGTATGATATATCAAAGTGCATAAATGCATTCTACTGTCATGTGTAGATTAAAACATAAAAAAATTAAAATTTTTAATTAAAAACAAAAAATTTTTTAAAAAGTCTTTTCAATTTTCTAATGTACAATATTCCTTTTCTGTCTCTCCCTCCATCCCCCTAGCAATCAAAGAGGAAAACACCCCAGGGTTTTGCTGGTTCTTTGGGGGGAGCAGGAGCCGAGGAGGCTGTGAGCTCTGTTCTGGGTTGGGTCCTTTACAGCTTCTGTGCCCTTTCAGGAGAGGCAGTGGGAGGCTCCCGCTGAGCATCGTGTTTCTGGGTGAGAACCGGGAGAGCCCTTGCTCTTTAAGACCAATTGTTTGCCTTTCATCCAAATGTGGTAAATTATAATCTAGCTGATTCCTCACGGGGTTTTCTGAAGTTACCAACAGAAATCACAGGGGACCATCTGCTTTGCGTTTTATCAGTAAACAAACCTATTACAAGTGCACTCCTCCACCCCAGCCTACAGACTTTAAAATGAACACTGGATACTTTATTTTAGACTTTAAAATAGCTTAGCCTTATTTAGCCTATGATATTCATTTAAAAACAAAAACAAGGCTTCAGTGAATACTGGGACATAGTTGGTATTCCTTGGTGACGGGTCCATTTGATGCTAATAGGAGCAGAGCCTACCCTGGATCTTCTGAGAAGTCTCTTTTTTCCAGAAACAGGGTGCCACTTTGCAATTTATTGATATTTATTTAGTGCTCTTTGCTTAATTCAATCTTGGAAATTCATGAAAATAAATTTTGTAGGAGAAAAACTAAGAGAGGCATTTTTTTTCCTGCTGCCAGGAGAACTTATTTTCTGGGCTTCATCTGTTAACGTGGGTGATACCTCCAAGATGACAGGAGGAGGACACTTCTGGAGCCCACGCACTTGTCTGCAGGATGTGATGTCCATGAGGTGTCGTTGGTGTGGCTCCAAGTTCACGTAACACGAGAGACTTCATGTGAGTTTCAGAATTGTGAAGAGAGGATGCCCCTCCAGCCCATGGGAGGAGGTGGGCCTGTCAACTGGGGGCCCCACTGGAGCCTCCACGTGTCCCATGGGAGTGGCATGTTGGGGGCCAGGGTAACTTCCAGGACGGAGGTCCTGAACGCAAGGACAGGAAGCGGTTGTTCCTTGGCCTCCAGATGGGGAAGATGTACCCTGGGGGGGGGTGAAAGTTGGGGTTTGGGTCGGGGTCAGTAGGGAAACAGGAGCACTTGTCAGCACTAGGGGATCAACATGGAGGACCTGGGGAAGAAGAGCTGGAAGATGATGTCAGGCGTCTGAGTTCAAATTCAGCATCTTGGCCCAAGGCACTGGGCAGGTGAACAGAGTCCAAGCTTGGGAGAAGGCCCAGTCTACCTGGAGGGTGTGAAGAGAGAGGGCAGTGAGACCTGTGGAAGCCTGGGGCCACGGTGTGGGCTGGACCCAGAAACCTGGCGAGGGCTTGGGCCTCTGTTGACTGATGGGCCAGTCACCAGGAGAATGGGCTGGCTGTGGAACAGCACCGCTGGCCTGAGTCTGCCCATCCCCAGATCTGACGGCCTTGGCTTCCCAAGTGATAATCACTGCTTCATCTGAGCCTCCCGGTTCTTATGGGCCAACTGAGCCTGGGGCCATCTGGGATTCCAGGAAACATAGCCACTGCCTCAGAGAGAGGAAAGGTACTGACTTCACCCACAGAGAGGCACACGGAACACCCTCTGGGTTCTGGCGCACTGTCTTGAGGGGGTCTCTATTGGGGCGACTCCTCCATCTGCTGACCCAGTCTGAGGTGAACTTGTTGGATGTATTTGAAGGGAGAGGGGTAGAGTGAGTTGTGAAATAGGGCGGCGCGGTGTTGTGTGGCCTGACAAATTCCAAGAGAGTCCTTTCCTCCTCCAAGGTAGCTTTGGTGGCCATAGCTTGATCAGGTCTGCTTTGGAAAGCAAGAGACCCTGTCTCTACCAGCAACACTTGGAGGAAGCGATCATCCCCGAAGCCAAGACAGACCTGGCCCCAGCACCAGGGGCTGGTGTAGATGACACAGCTGAGGATGTTGGGATCTGGGGAGTCACTGCCTGGGCTGGGACTGAAGACAGCGCTGTTGATGAGCGGCACACAGCTCCCAGACTTCCCTGAGCACAATGGGAGTGGACCCTGGGTCCTAAACAGGTGCGCTGGGAGGGGGACTGGTTTTGATGGTCTCCATCATCCATTCAGCATGTCCCAGCTGGCACAGCCTGGACACCTCATGCTGCACAAAAGCAGTTCCCACGGATGAGGTCCTCCAGGTCTTGCCATGTTCTTCAGTACTGTGTTTTCAGACAAGGGCACTTAAAGAAATGCACTTAATTTTTCAAAAATTAAGAATGAGGAGCACCCCATGCCTTCACTGAGTCCATTGGAGATCTTGGATTTTGTTTTTAGCTGAAATAAAATTCTTCAACCTGGAAATCATAACACAATGTCTTTGTTAACAAAAACTCCCAATATTGGCAAGAAATCTTCTTTTGGTTGCTACAGGAGATGAACAATGTTTTGCTGCAGAAGCCAAGTTGAGGCGCATTGGCTCAGGGCCTTGTGTCAGTGAGCAGGCTTTGGCGTGAGTGTATGTGCCTGTGTGGGGGAGGGAGTAGTGCTGGCTGTGAGCATGTCTTGTGGGGTTAATGATTGACAAGAAATTATTTGTACAAATCCAAGACCTGATATCTTTGGTGGAGCTAGTGAGCTAACTCTTGCTTAGGGTGTTTAAAGAAGAACAAGGGATAAAATTATGGGTAGGAATAGTTTACCTTCACCCTGAAGGCTTATAAGTTGTAAATTTTCAGCAAAATGACATTTCATAAATATAAAGTTAAAATTTCATAATGGAGCATGATGGTTTTATTGGTCTAGTTTCTTCAAATATAGCCATTTTAATTTAGGGAGATTGAATAGGTTCTGGATTTAAAGACCGGGGGATGACTTCTAAGTCCTACAGACTTAATTCTTTCCCCTTGTGCTCTACCACTGTCTCCATCGGAGAGTGACTGAGATGACATCCCAGCCATCCCAGAGGTTGCCCTGGGCCTCTGCGGAGTCGCGCCCTTTTCCATATGGTGTAGGGGAGGAGCTGACACGTACTGCCAAGGCAGCTGTGACGTTCCCTAGCATCTCAAGGCCGCCAAGCAGGAGCTGCTCCTGTGGGAGTGACCTGCCATCTGTGTTCCATCCAGCCCTGTCCCAGGGGGCGTGCCTGCTGGTGCATTTCCTAATCGCATGAAACCTAAGCGGGAAGCTCAGCCCTGTGATGGAGGGAGGAGCGAGTCCTGTGTTCAGGTCCCTCTCTGAGGCTCAGCTGCTCACGCTCTCACTTCTCTCTCTCGGGGCGCACCGGGTGGGGGGTTGAATAAGCAGCTCAGTGGGACTGCCCTTCTTGAACCTTATGTCCCATGTCTAAAGTGTTCCGGGAGAGGGGGGTTTCCAACCGTGCGCCGTCCATAGTGAAGGACTTTTTTGGATGCATTCCTGGGAGTCCTAGGCTGGCTGACCCCCCAGGCAAGAGGACCAGGGGAGGTGTGTGCTCCTCTCCACTCTGACCTCACCCTGCAGCAGCAGTAGCAGCCCTCAGTAACCATAGTCTCCAGTGCTGGGGACAGACCTTGTGGCTGCTGGGGACATGTGTGTCAAGCTTGTCACATGGGGAATCCTCATTTCTTCTAGACCACTTCCGAATCAGACCGTTTCCTGTACAGGTGTTCTTTTCCAAGGGCGTCTGTGTGGCTTGGGAATCATGACTGCACGAGCATGTCCCTGTCACACTAGCTATCCCCTCCTCACACCCCTCCTCTCCTTTACCCTAGGTGAGTCATTTCTGCCACCACACAGGCCTTCTCTCGGGTAGGCATGGGCACGATTTCTGTGCCGTGTCCCAGACTCCCACCTGCTGTGTCCCAGACTCCCACCTGCTATGCTCCTACTCCCCTGGGCCATCGAGTTCTGGCTGCCTGTGCAGTGGCAGAGGTTGACATGTGCTGTGTGTTCCTAACTGTGAGTGGTGCTGGTTGAGACCAGGAGGTCTGGAGGCTCGTCCTCTGGTTCCACTCTGCTGTGTTGCCTGCCCTCACAGGCCTCCCCCTGGGGACAGAGCCCTGTGAACTCTTCCGTGGGGAGAAAGGTTTGAGCTCTCTCCTGCTGTCATAGAGATTTTCACATCATTGTTCTTACTATATTTGTGCCTCTTGGGTCCTCAAAAACACCAAAACTGAAGCAATGCTGACTGTCCCATGCTCCAGTGGGCTCTGGGAGATTCCAAGTGTAGGTGGATTCTCCCCAGTTCTGCAGGTCGCCATCCGAGGAGCCAAGCCGCCTGTAGCACTTTGGAAGATGCCTTTAGTCCCTTTGTTGGGTTAGGTGGAAGAATGTTCTTTCACAGGGTGGTGGAAGGGTAAACTGTTATTTAAGGTGATTTGAGGAGACTCGGAAATCATCAGTTGCAGAGCAGGTCAGTTAGAAGGCCTGGGAAAGGTGTGAAGACAGAGAGGACAGACCGAGCTACGGCTCACCCATCATCAGAACTCAGTGGGCAGGGCAGGGGCCAACCAGCAGATCCTGTCACAAGGACATAGGGCACTCTGTGCCAGGCCTTGCCCAAGGAGTCTGGCACAGTTGTCTACTCTTCCCCAGGAGCTAAGTCCTGGCCCACCTGGTGCAAGCACAGGGCTGTGGCCTTCTGCTTTTTCCATGCTGGTCTGAGGACCTCAGGCCACGTAGCTGCACACTCTGAAAGACTCTTCTGGACAGTTTCCATTGGAGCAATTTCTGATATGTTGGACCCAGTTAGGCCATACCTGATTCTATCAAAACTTTGAAATAGGAGGGACCCCAGTAGGCCCCTCCTGCTCTGTGGCTCAGATCCTGTCCCCTCTTGCACAATGAGGAGGTTCTCAGGGCGTGGTTGGCAGAAACCTGCGATTCAGAAAGGCGGCGGGGTCCTGTGAGTGGCCACCTCTCCTGGTCCCAGGTGGACTGCTCTTTTCCAGTACATTTTAGGTCTTAGTAAGCTTCTGCTTTTCTGCTGTTATTTCCCCTCTTCTTTAAGTCATGGGCATGTGGAGTGATTTTGGAGACCCATAAAAAATGTTTTTTCATCAAAGTTTTCCAAAAATAGAAAAAGCTTGAAATGCACAGTTTTAAAGAAAGATTTGTATAGAAGTAAAGAAAACGATATCATTCACTGATCATTACTGATTTCCTGATGATCCGTATTGGGACTGTCATGTCAGTATTCTGTGATGGTCACAGTACTGGCCCTGGCACAGGTTAAAAGAGGACCTTAAGATGAGAATCTGGGTAGAGGTCTGGGGCACACAGCAGGCTCTCCCCTCACTTGTTGACCTGAAGTATTGCTTTCTGAATGACTAGAAGATGGAGCAGCACCAGGCGCCATCTTGGTTGAGACCAGGAAGTCTGGAGGCTCGTCCTCTGGTTCGACTCTGCTGAGGGACAGGAAGAGCCTTCTCCTTGCTTGGGCCCACCTCACCTGCAGGCTGTATCCCTCCTCCTCACAGAGACAGTGCAGGGCCCTGTCCCACAGGATCCTGCTTGCTCACTGGCTTTCTTAGCATCCTTTGACCAGTTTGGTGTTTTAATATTGATTTGGATCAACATTATCTTTAGGGCAACAATTCTTAAATTGTTTTTGGATCATGAAATATTTGGAAATATCAGGTCACTGTTGATATTCTCTCTGGGAGAAATGCATAAACTCAAAAGTTCTGAGACAACAGCAATGTCTGGACACTGTGGAAAGACCGTATGGCTGATCCAGAGGCTGTTCTCAGGAACCTTTGAGTTCTTGGGTCTGGGCACCAGGCTGGGCTGGCTCTTGTCTGGATAGAGTCATCTCAGCAGCTTGCTGGCTTCACTTTGACGGGTTCTTGCACAGAACTTGTATGATTTACTCCAGTTGTCAATGCCAAATTGGAGGGGGGGGCAGAAGTCTCCTCCTTCCCACAAAGCCCTAGATTTCTTAATGCAAATGAATCCAGCTGGTTCCTGGGTAAACAGCTCAGCCTACACCGTGGGGTAATTTATGCTAACTTGCAAGTGAAGGTGGCTTCTCCACCCATCTCCTACAGAGAGAGGGTCCTACCCATCATGCATTGTGTATCTAGGGCTACCTCCTACATGGAGACTCAGAAGAGACTCACAGGACAAAGATCGTTTTATTAGATAGCAATGGAAATGTGTCCTTTCCCCAGAAGTAACGTACTGGCATTTGTACTGTCTAATTGAACTCTCCGGGTCCTAGGCTTGCTTGAGGATTGTTACAATATTGCAAAAAACTCACCCCAGCAAAACCAGCTCTGTGGAGTGCAATTTCAGGGGTTCTGACAAGACGGTCATACACAGTGCTTCCTACACTGCTCCAACTCTGTCTGCACTGCATTTGGTTCTCCTTGATTTGGGGTGAAGAAAGATGAGCACATTCCTAGGGGAATATTTCCTTCTTTGAGCCTGGAAGGTGATGATTTTGGTTTTGATGTAGCCATTTTACAGTGTTTGATTTTTGTGTCAGTTTTGAGCCAGCAACACTGGGACTCTAATTAAAAAGTCTTTTACTGAACTTCTAGAATTTTTGTTGGGGAGGGCTTGGGGGAACTGGGGATTGAATCCAGGGGCACTTTACCACTGAGCTACATACCCAGCCCTTTTGCTTCTAATTTTTAATTTTTATTTTTTTGGTGGTGCTGGTGATTGAACCCAGGGTCTTGTACATTGGAGGCAAGAACTCTACCAACTGAGCTATATCCCCAGCCCCTTTCTGCTTCTTATTTTGAAACAGGGTCTCTTGAAGTTGCTGAGAACCTTGCTAAGTTGCCTTGAACTTGCAATTCTCTTGTCTCAGCCTCCCAAGTCTCTGAGATAACAGGCATGAGCAACCATGCTCAATTGAGCTTCTAGAAGCTTGAAATTGTCAAATGATACGTGAACTGACATCATCATTAATTTAGAGAGGTGGATTATTAACTACATGAATTTTGGGGAGGGTGTGGGTTGAGATGAGGGCCAGGACAAGAACTTTCTGGTTGATCAACTGTGTAAATCAAAAGTGCATCCATGCTTGCTGGTCTTCGACGTGGCCATCAGTCATCTTGAGGGATCTGAGAATCTGGAGAACGTTGGATCTGCATCGCCTCACGCGCTCCTGTTCTGTCTGCAAAGTGATGTGGGCATTAAGTGTCATTCCCCCTCTCTGTAGCAAGCATGTGTTGCTTATAAAAGCTCTGTGATAGACACCTTGGTTGGGTCTCTCCAGAGTCCTGATTTTTCCTGGAACTGTTTTGGAATCCCTGATTCCCGGGGAGCATGTCTTGAGGGAAGACCTCCCTTCCGGAAAGCACCTTCCTCTACCCAAACATCTGTTGCTCTTAAACCACACAGAGAGCTGAGCTCAGAGACCTTCTTTTCTTTTAAACATTTTGTTAGAAAGTGAGGAACATGGGTACGGTCAAGTTTGTTGTGAATTTTGTGGTATGCCCGAGATGGAAGTTCCAATCTTGGGGGTAGAGAATCAGGAAGATGCCAACGCCGTGGTGGGTGTTGCTTCAGCAAGAGGAGCTTTCATTATATATGCATTGAGCACCTGCTGCCTACTGTGTGCAATGCTGAGCTCCAGAGTTAATAAACCAAAGAGCACAGTTTGGAAAAACTTGGATAGGCGGGTAGGTGTTGACGGGTCCCAAGACAATCACAATACAACGAAGAGTATGGAAAACATCATGGGAGAGGGGACGAGGGCTAGGGCCCCTGAGGAGCCTGTGCTGACAGCAGACCTGAGATGGGTGTCTTCACATGGGGGTCTGCTGAGATGGGCACTGGGGACAGGTAGGACTTTGACACAGAGGCCGTGGAGGCCGCCCTCAGGAACAGCAGAGAGGGTGTGTTTGGGAGGTAGTGAAGGTCTGCTTTGGTTTCAGGTGAGGGCCTGGCCTTGGAGACCCAGGAGGGAACCTGGAAGGCCAAGTAGGCCACCCTGGTGACCACGTGTCTGCTTTGGCCAAGGCAGCCTCCCTTAGGCCTGCTGACCAATACCTCTGTTCGTCGTCATTCCTAATGCTTCCTTTATCTCAAAAACATCCTGCTTTGGCAGGGTGCTGTGGAGCACGCCTGGGAGGCTGAGGCAGGAAGGCCACAAACTGAGGCCAGCCTCAGCAATTTAGCGAGGCCCTGTCTCAAAATAGAAAATGAAAAGGGATGGGGATGCAGCTCAGTGGTCTAGCAAGTGCAAGGCTCAGGATTCAATCCCCAGCATGTTCAGGCCAATGGTGAATTACATGCAGGAGCTGGCACTGCTTGGCTGCTACTGTAACAGCCATTTCCTTCATCTTGAAAGATACAATAACTAAAAGGAGCTTAAAAGAGCTCTTTTTAAAATAACCCCTGATTAACAATGACATGAAATTTTCTTGCTATTTCATATAGTAGGACAGAGTGGAAATATTCATATGATATGACTTGAAATTTCTAAATAAGACCCAAAGTCCAAAAATATCTTCTATAGATAAGCCTGAAATTAAATATTACCACTACTAATAATAATGATAAAGCAATGTGTATGATCATTAGATTTAAATCACCTTCTATATGATTATATCAGCATATTTAAATGATTTAATCTTGACAACTATCTTAGAAGTAGGGATGATTGATCTCCCATCTGTTAGATGTTGAAATTAAGGCTCAGAGGGACTAGCTCCTCCCACATCAGGAGAGTGAATGGGCGGTGGGGTAGAATTGAAGCCCACGTGGTCTTTTTAGTAGGGGAAGGAAGACCAGATGATGCCCAGGAATGTGACCCTCCACCTGTGTTGGTCATCGTGAATAAAAAGATGGTGAAGACTTTCAGTCTAGAAAGTACTTTTAGGTATTGTATTACTTCCTCTGAACAGCGTTTGCTCTGGGTGGGTGACACTTTCCCTACAGATGCCCAGGTAAGTTAACTGTCTCATGGAGCTTCTTACTGCCAGGCTGCTGTGAGCTGGGACCTCGGTGGGACCAGTGGACTTCAAGTTCCTCTTGTTTTCACACATGCCCTGCCGTCTTGCATCCTTTAGTGTAAGTTTAGTGGATGCTTAGATGAGCGATGACCCCTGGGTCCTGCACAGCTGAGTGGAAGGGAAGGTCCGGTGGGGATGGGGGGGTCTCGGCCCTGCTTCCTACACTTTCCCAAAGCTGGCCAGCCCGGCAGTGTGGACGGGGGCTCTGTGGAGATGGGTGACCTCTTAGACTGAGAACCACTGGCTCTCCTAGATCTTTCTCTGACATCAAAAGTAAATAAACAAAGCTAACCAGCCTACCTCTGACAGCCTTGTAACTAAAATTTCAGGGATAGGTTAAGCTTGGGAGGAATTCACACATACAGCTGTGTTTCCCATTTAAAGTCACACAATATTAAAATGACGGCTGACGTCTTCTTCCTCATGAGGAATGACATCACCCCCACCTCAGCCCCTGGGTTCCTCTGCTTTGGTGGACACTGGTGCCTCCCTGGGCTCCAGGAGGTCACTCTTCTTTCTGGGAGCTGCTTCAGAATGACCTCCCATGTGAATCCTTTTTGCCTTTAAATCATCCTCTCATCTGGGACTGTGACGGACTCAAAGACTTAGGAAGAATTGGGTTTTAATCGGATGCTAGTCATGGGCCTGGTGGAGGTCCAGGGCGCCGTGGAAGGACTGCACTCCCCTCAGTACTGGTGTTTAGGAAGGCAAGGTGACAAGGGGACTCTACGTCTCTTTTGTGAAATGTTTGTACTTTTCATTCCAACTCAGGTCCAGAGGCAGTCAGGTGTCTGAGCTGTGGAACGGGATGCAGCTCTTTGGGGTCAGTGTTTGTAGGTGCCCTGTGGAGGCTCACACAGAGAAAACCTGCCACAGCATGGCTCTGACTCAGGCTGGACCCAATAGCCTTTAGATCAGAGAGGTGGAGGCCAGGGCATTTCTTTCTTATTAATTTGTCAAAAGTTGAAAATAACAAATGATTATTTCTGATGAAATGCTGGTGAACTTCTTTCAATCATTGCCCCTAGCAGTATAAATTGGTTGAGAGTTTATGGTTTTAATCAAAATCGGCCTGCAGATTCTCAGGGATTAATCCAAGATAACAGAAAAAAAATAGGAAAAAGTGACTTTTGAAATACTTTTTTTTTTGTACCAGGGATAAACCCCAGGGGCACTTAACTACTGAGCCACATACCTGGCCCTTTTTACTTTTTGAAAAATTTGAGACAGGTTCTTACTAAGTTGCTTAGGGCCTCACTGAAATGCTGATGCTGATCTGAACTTGCAGTCCTCCTCCCTCAATCCCCAGCTGTGGGATTACAGGCATCTGCCACCACGTCCTGCTTTCAAACGCTTTTCAAGTTGTAAAAATGAAGCATACATAAAAAGTGAGAGTGGAAATTGAAATGTAGTACAGTCATTTGACAGAATATTAAACAAGACGAAAAAGATAATTATCAAATCTCAGTGTGGGAAAACACTTGACATACAGTAGAAGGTGAAAGGTGCAGAAGTTTACTTCTGCTCCTTCCTAAGTGTAGGAAATTGAAAAGCCATTGGCTGGCTGTAAGGGGATAACCATACCACTGCTGATAGTGCTGTGACGAGCAGTGACAACCGCAGCAGACAAGAAGTGCCTAATGTGTGCTCAAGACTGAGCCTTCAGAAGGCCCCAGATGCCCAGCCAGGAGTTGGATACGGTTCCAGGGTGCATGGGGGCAGCAACCCCCAGGCGTGGCGTCCTCTGAGGCAATGTCTTCATGTCTCAGTGCTTTGATTCCTTATATTTTTTTCATCTCACTTTAGAAGAAGATTTGAAGAAAGACATGAATCTGCTGTTGATTGATGTCCTAGTCAGCTTTTTTGCTACTGTGACTAAAAGATATAACCAGAACAACTTTAGAGAAGAAAAGTTTATTTTGGGGCTCACGGTTTCAGAGGTTTTAGTCCATACACAGCAGGCTCCATTCCTCAGGGCTCAAGATGAGGCTGGACATCATGGTGGAAGAGTGTGGCAGAGGGAAGCAGCTCTCATGATGATCAGACAACAGAGAGAAGGATCTCCGCTTGCCAGATACAAATATGTACCCCCAGGTCCCACCCCCAGGGACCCACTTCCTCCTGCCACAGCCTACCTGCCTTGGGATATCATTCGGTTAATCCCCATGAGGGGATTAATCACTGATTGGGATAATGCTCTCCTAACCCAATCATTTCTCCTCTGATCCTTCTTGCACTGTCTCACATCCAAACCATAACCATAGAAATATCTAGAAACTTGATAGAATGAAGTAGAGATTTTCAAATCTGGAGGACCATAACGTCTATGATCACTCTTGGAGTGATAGGATGGCACTCATATACATGCCCCAGGAGCAAACACGGGCAGTCATCCTCAGAGAAGCCATCATGGTGCCCACAGCACTGTGAGCACTAACACAGATCACTGGCAACTTAGTCAGTAGGAATATCTATGCTCAAACTAATCAGCTCATTTGTCATATAGCTTAAGTCTATAGCAGTTAAATTGACATAGTATTTTTTTTTTAAATTTTGGCCACAAAATCAATATTTACCTGGTTTCCCAAGAGATTATTTATGCTAATTTTGCATAAAGACTAGAAATGAAGCACAGGTCATAGGCTTCCTCTCCACCGATAATCTCAGGAGCCAAAGAGAGAGAATGAGGTTGAAAGAACAGAAAGTTCAACTGAGAAAATGAAATAAAATCTATGAGAAACCTAAGCAGGCTGAAGGTATCTGCTTCCAGTGGTGGGAACAGAGAACCTGCACAGGTGGGGAGCTTTTCCTTTCTCCTCCATGTGACTCAGCCTGAGTGTGAGGTTGGAGCTGTAAGCCAGGCAGGTAAACCTGATCTAGCCTGGGACATGCCCACTCCTGATTTGCAGATTTTGCAGTGATCCATGGATAGGTGGGCAACCAATTGATTGACCCAAGAAGCTCCATGGACTCCCTTCTGCTTTCCACAGGGCAGATACCCACTGTGGTGGTGGTGGGATCAGATGATACTGATGCAACTCAAGGCAGAGGGGTGGGGAGCTAAAAGCAATGAGTGTGGGTGGCCAGGGAGGGGCCCTCGTGCCTCTCCTGTATTCTGGCTGTCCGTATGCAGGCTGCTGTCCTGCATTCCAGCTCTGCCTCACATGACGGCTTGAGAAATGGCAGGGGATGATGAGAATCGTGCCTGAGAGGACCCTGTGGAGACTGGAATATGGACAGGCACAGCCTGTGGGGTCAGAAGCAAAGTGGTTCTCTGTCCCAGAGATGCCCAGATGCCCCTCTCACCCCTTAAGCTTCTGTAAGAGCCAAGTGGTTGGCATTTAGCAGCACCAGAGGAGGTGGCGGACCACCCTTGGGAATCAAGAGGAGCTCAAAGGAAACAGGAGACAAATGACAAGCAACCCTTTTGAACAAGCTCCAGGAGGAAAATGACGATCTTAACCAGTGTAGTGACTCTCCTCAGAGTGGAGAGTTGGCTGCACAAAGTAGGACCAGCGGTCACACGGAAGAGGCAAATAGGCACGTTTTATTACAGAAGTATAAATACAAAAATAAAAAGAAAAATACCCAGTGAACCGATTCAATGGCCAATGGGGACCAACGGAGGAACCACGAATGAGCCGAAGTCTGGGAGCCTGAGCAAGGAAATTCAAGTGACATGAACCGTTAAGAGGAGAGTCACGTCTGTCTGTCAGGGGTCCCGGAAGGAAAAAGAGAAGATGAAGGAAGACTACTGGAAGCAATAGTGACCCAACCTTTCCCAGAAGTAAAGAAGGATCTGTCAGAAAAAGCCTCATGGAGATCCCAGTGACAAGAAAGAGAAACATACCAGAGATTCCAAAGTAAAGCCACACCACCATCAGGCACAGCAGACACCACGCCTGCACACCCTCAGACAGAGGAACACAGAGGCTGAGCACACTCTGACAAAGGGACAGTTGTAAAGTCTTCCAGAGAGGAAAACCACATCATCCACACACAAATTAGAGCCAGATTGATGTAAACGTATCGGTGGTATCACTGGACACTGAAAAGAGACTAAAATGGAAAAAATTAGGCTGTCATTTAAATTAGGGTAATACTGTTTAAAATATTTTTTAGGCTATAAAAACTCATACATTTACCCACATGTGTTCTTTTTGGAAAATCTTTTAGAGAATCTACTCTTCCAAGAATATAAATATATCTTGAAGGAAAGAGAATGAACTATCAGGGATACAGATAAGAAAGTACTTATGGTTTCCTTTTTTAAAAAAATTTTTATTCTAATCTGTTCTATATGACAGTGGAATGCATTACAATTCATATTTCACATAGAGAGCAAAATTTTTCATATCTCTGGTTGCATTTTTCTAAATAAGCAATGAATACAAGAATAAATGAATAACCTCAGCCATTTGCAGTTGAATTCTAGACAATTACCAAAATGTCAGCCAGGGGTCAGTAGGATAGGATGCCTGGAGGAGATGAGTAAATGCATCGTAGGGCTCTTTTCTTATAACAGAGAAGCACTTTGATGAGCTTAGAAAGTTGTATGGGAAAGTAAGTATAGTTTTAATTATTTAAGGATAGCCATCAGAGTAATGAGAGTACACAAATAATTTTCCAATCAGCAGAAGATGACTTTACCTATCAGAAGGAAGGTAAGAACAGAATATAAGAATGGTAAGTTGAAAACATAAAATAAGAGGACTAATAAGTCATAGAATAATCATAATTACCACTAAGGAAGTACCCCACTTTGAAAGTATGTAAATTGAATTTTGAAAAAAATCTATCACAATCAGCTTATTTTATATGTAGAAACACAAGGGACTCCACAAAAAACATAGAAATGTCAAATTAAGAAACACAAAGAGTATACATTTGAACTAGAAGAAAGCCAATGTAGCAACTTCAACATCAGACAAAGATAAATGTTTAAAGCAAAATATATCATGAAGTAAGGATAGGGTCTCATAGAGATTAAGAAACTACTCAAAACTGATACTTGTTTCTGCTTGATTCAAACAAACCAGGAAAGAAGTCATGAGTTTACAAAGTATGATGATAAGGCCCGAAAATACATCAGAACTAGAGTTAACTCTGGTCTGCCAAGGAGGTAAAGTAAGCCAGGCCAGAGATCTCTTATTGCCACCTAAAACAAAACAATTTTTTAAAACAACAATAAAAACAAATTTTAAAAATTGAGCTGAAGTGAAAAAAAAAACAGAAGATAATTCGTCAAAACATGTAACAAAGGTCTGGCAAAAATGATTACGCCACAAAACAGAATGTACAAGTGAACAATGTGCTCATGATTAAGGGAAAATAATTTCCAGTAGGGATTCTAGATGTGGCAAGGTGCACACTCTCCTGCCCATTTCTGGAAGTAGAATGGTACAGCTGAGTGTGCACTACCACACCTCTAAGTAACTCCGCTGCTCCCTCTTGTCCTCCAAGGAATCTGCTCCATTGTGCAGGAAGACATGTGTTTTGTAAGAAAGAATTGCAATAACCTAGGTGCCCAACAAAAGGGGAGTAGGTGCATGGCTGGGGGTGTGTGTGTTGGGTGGGAGGCAGCACAGACTTACTGCATAATCACATGTAAATTAAAGCACAAAGCAGCACTGTACATAATGAACACATGGAGATACATTTATGGGAGGTGAGTCAGAAGGATATTTAGTTAACGGGAGTGGCTCCCACGGCAGGAGGTTAGAGAATGGGTTTGAGGATTATGTCAAAGTGGAAATAACATGCTCTTCCTATTTAACATTCAGGGATCAGGATCAACTTAATTCCATGTTCTTGAGGGCTCGCCTTCAAGAAAGGAGGAGAATAGGAGAAGGGGAGGGGAGAAAGCAACTCTCCCAACCCTGAAGCTGTTTGTCTGTCTGCCTCATTGCTGCACCTAAGTTTAGCCCGAAGAATACAAAGAGGGGGTAATGACATCTTTCTGATTTGTTCTCCCTGTATATTGATTGTTAAAATCCCAATACTAATAAGAGTTAACATTTGTACAGATATCCTTTTAAAATGTCAAATAGATGATGTCATTTGATCTTTGCAATAACTCTGCAGAGCTGGCAAGTCAGAATACTGTCATGCTCCTTTGCTAGAGGACATCCATTCAAGAGGGGTTAGGGAATTGATCCGGACTCACACATATAGCAGCTGATATTTTCCAAGTACAAATCGCACTCCTTCCTTTTCCTCCACTCACCTCTCTGTGTTCTAGCATGCTGGGTCAACTTGTGGACTTCAGCCTTTGTACTTCCAGCTTGCCCAAGATTGTGGACTTGAGTTCTTTGCTGCAGGGGGTTAATTGCAATCATGTATTGTATTCTTCACATATTTATCTGTGAACAGTATTGTTTGGGTGTGTGAGTTTTATTCAAATGAGATTATCCAAAAAATATTTTTCCATGGAACTTTTTTTGCAAGTAATCAGCCTCCTCACCCCTCTAACCCTGGATTTTTTTTTTTAATCTTCAAATAAAGGGTTTGAATTCACATTCATTGTACGAATCTATAAATAGGATCTTGGAGATACTAAAGTAAGCCTATTTATTTATTAGCCTACAAAAGTTGTCAGACCATTTCAGCCACCCACTGCTTCTAACCATTATCATGTAATGTAAAAACAGCATGCTTCAGTGAGAACAGAAGACCCCATACCTGGAATGGAACTTCAATTGGATTGCAGTTTCCTCCCACTTCAACAAGGCCTCTTCCACTTACCTCCTGCACCTGGGGACTGACACTCAGTTCTAGACGTGGAAGTGAGGCTCCTTGAGACCTCGAATGCTGGTCTGCTGGTCTCCTCAAGCATCTGGACAGTGGCAGGTAGGCAGGTCTCCCACTCTGAGCCTTGTGGTTACCTTAATGGGGAAATGTGCAGCACAGGTTGGTTTACGACATGTACCGTTTATTTTTCTAAGTTTCACTTTAAAGTTTGCTTCAGATGAGAATTAAATAAATTTAGATGCCACCCTCCATCTTCACCCCAACCAAAGTGTTTATTTTTGTTGACTTCCAGCACAATGGTATACATGTGGCATGCTTTAATAGACAGCTAGTGTTTCTGAAGTAAATAACTTTTAAACATATTAATAATATGTAATAAAGTTTAATATACTCAAGTCAAGATGCCGTTTATGTTAGCCTGTGTTTCCTTATTCAACCCGGAGCACATTTCATCTATTGAGAGGTGATTTAGAACTTCAGAGCTGGGTTCATTTATTCTAAAGAAATTTTGATGCAACCAAGGAGTATTTCTCAAAATTAAGTCAGAGCTGAGCCCCTGCAAGCAGCAGGTCCTCTCAGATTCACTCTGGGGACTTCAGGCGATGCCACAGGTACCAGGGGCTAGGTCCTGGCTGTGCCACTTGCTGGCTGTGACCTTGAGCAAGCTGATCTTTTTTCTGTACTTGGATCTTCTCATCTGTACGTGGGGCGATCCCAGGGCCTACTTCATTAGAGGTGCTGAGGGCTGAACAGGGACACATCAAGGATTTAGACGAATGTTGGACGTGTAATTAGCACCTGATGAATGTTGACCTATCTGTTGTCCATTAATGTTGTTATTACTTACTGAGCTCCGTCCCATGACTGGCAGAGACAGAAGAATAACATACTAGATCCCGTGAAGTGTGCTGTAGGCCCATGTAGATGCACCAGGTGGGTGCTCATGGAGTGTCTGGTTTCTAAGTGGTGCCCTCTGCTGTTGGCGGAATTTGAGCTTGCCGTCATCATTGACGACTGGGGTTCGAGCTGGCTACATCATACGGTGGCTGGCCATGCCGAGTGTGTGGTTGTGCCTCTGTGAGTGACAACGCCACCGGCTACTTGAACCTGTCCCTGAAGAAGCACTGCTTTGTCTGTTGTTCTCTGTCCGGGCCTGATTTGCTGGCCTGGCCTTGGCCCTGTCCCCTGGCCTCCCTCTCTGCCCTGACACTCAGTGGTCTTCTCCCCATCCGAGATTTTATATCTTGTGGGTAATTTAGGAAGTGACCCAGTTTGATGGTATTTTAGATTTTCTTTATGTTCATTTAAATGGAAATGAGGACAAGAAGGAGAGGGGTGAATAGTTTAATTCACGTCATCATAATTTCACGAGTTTCCAGTTAATTATGCATATACACCATTTAGATTTCTCTTCTCCTGCTCCATTTCCTCATTTCGCTAAAAAAAAAGAAAATCAGTCCCTGTGTGGGATGCAAAGTGGCTTTTCCATTCTCATTTATATTGTACATTTTAAAATTCTTTAACATCCTCCACTTTTGTAAAATACTGTTTTGTGAATATTTTAGTAAGAGGGCCCTTTCTCCAGCTTACTTTAAACAGAAATGCTTCAACTTTCTCATTAACATTAATAGACTTTTAGAGGCAATACCATCTATTGTATATTGAATTGCCAGTTTCCACGCAGGGGCTTGGGTTAGTTTTATCACAAAGTTCAACATAAAAGGTTAAGCCTTTTTCCTGACTTTTTATCTGGGATTATTTTGCTAGCCCGTATGGATCATTCAGTTCCATGGTTCAATGCTTGGGCCCTCAGGGCAACTAACTGTAGACACACACACACACACACACACACACACACACACACACATTTAACAGAATTTATTTTTAAAGCAGTTGTTTCAGGTCCACAGCAAAACTGAGTGACAAGTACAGAGATTTCCCATAAACTCCCTGGCCCACACATGCCCAGCCTCCCTTCCTACCGTCAACAACCCACCTGAGTGGGAGTGGGATAATTAGTCCGTGCTTCTTTTTTTTTTTTTTAATCAGGAATTGAACCCAGGGGTACTCAACTCCTGAGTCACATCCCAGTCTTTTATGAATTAAATGTCCTCCTTATTTTGAGACAGGATCTCACTAATTTTCTTAGTGCCACACTAAGTTGCTGAGGCTGGCTTTGAACTTGTGATCCTCCTGCCTCAGCCTCCTGAGTCTCTGGGATTACAGGTGGGCTCCACTGCATCCACCCTGAATGGTACATCCCTTACAGCCTGTGGACCGACATTGATGCTTCCCTCTCACCTGGAGCCCACAGTGCACAGTAGGGCTCCCTCGAAGTGGGGCAGTGCTAGGGATTTAGACAGACGTACAAGCCATCCCTAGCAGGCAGAACAGTGCCACTGCCCTAAGCATCCTGTGTGCTGTTGTCTCACCTCTCCCTTTCCTCTCATCCCTGGAACCATAGACCTTCTACTGTCTCCGCCGTGTAGCCGTTTTCAGAGTGTCATAGGGTTGGAATCACACACTTTGTAGCCTTTTCAGATTGACTTCTTTCACTTAGTGATAAGCATTGAGGATTCCTCTGTGCCTCTTCCTGGCTTGACTGCTCATGTCTCTTTAGCACTGAATAATGTTTCATCATCTGGCTGGACCACTGCTCATTCCTCCATTCACCCAGGAAGGACTTCTTGGTTGCTTATGGATCATGAATGACACTGCTGTTGACATCCAGGTGCAGAATTTTGTGCACACACAATATTCACGGTATGTTTTGACCGGCACCAAGTGACTTGTTCTGATCACCTGATGGGGTGGGGACAGCATTCCCAGGTCCTTTGCCTTGTTAACTCTCATCTTTCACAAGGTTCCTCTGCCTTTGCTGAGCTTCCTCCTACATTTGCTGGAATTCACAGAGCAATTGACATCTTTTTGGAGCTTCCTTATATTTTACCTCCTAGGAAATATGTGCCATCTACATTCTTCCTGGTCCCCCCAAAATGGATGTAGCTCAAGCCAATGTCATGGATAAGTTCACAGGAAGACACATGTCTCGGAGGTGCCTGTGGATTTCCAGCCTCCCCTGGTGTTCTTGGGAGCAGTCAGCCAGCCTGGCAGTCTCCAGAGGCTGTGGTCCCTCGGGTACTTGTAGCTAACTGAGCAGTGAGGAGAACTGGGCCCCAAGGAATGTGACTCTGCACAGATTGGCTCTCTGGGCCAGCTGACACTGTTTCTAGATTTTAATTGATATAAGTTTCTCATTAAAAGGAACCAGTATGCATATTATGGAAGAGCTTAAATTCAGTGTTCTCAATTCACTGAAAGAACTTTATTCTCCAACCATGGTTTCAAAATGCAGCCTACCTTGCACAGGTCATGTGACCTCTAGCACCTTTCCCTACGGTGGCCAGAGGAAGAAGATGCTCCCACCTGCCTTCTTAAACTTGCTTCTTTCAGGCTGCTTTGCCCAGCCTTTCATGGGAGTGAGTCCTTCACCTGGAGATTTCCCACCTCCAAGCTCTGTGCCCAGATGAATTAATGTACTTAAGGCCACTGAGGTGAGAACACGGTTCTTTTGGGTGTTTGGGTGTAGGAATTAAAAGAAAACTTTCAAGTACTTTTCAAATTAAATCACTTACTGAGCATAATTTACATACAGTTTGTTTTTTTTTTTAATACCTGCAGTCATATAACTACCATTGCTGCAACTGAGATGTGGAATCTTTCCATCATCAAAAAGTGTCCTCGTGCTTCACTCTCCCCAGGCTTCCTGGGCCAGCACTGGTCTTCTTCTTTCCTGTGGTTTTGTCTTTCATGCCGTGTCCGCTGGCTGCCATGGAGATGGAGTCCCGCAGGGCAGAGTCTGGTTTTTCTTTTTCGTTTGGCATAAGCATTTGAGATTCACTTATGTGGGTTAGTTACATGTATCCGTGGTGATTTATTTTCTTGTTCTAACGTTTATGAGTAGTGCTCCATTTGGGGATGCACCATTTTGTTTGTCCACTCACTTCCTGAAGGTCTTTTGGGTCATTTTATGAGTTAAGCCACTGTAGCTTTCCACACCAGCTTTGTTGTGAACATTGGCTTCACTTCGTCTGGGTAAATACCTAGCTAGAGGTGGGATCTTTGGGTCATACGGTAAAACTGCCAAGCTATTTGCTAAAGTGGTTTTGATTTTCTATATTTTCACTACCTATATATGAGAATTCCAGTTGTTTCACATCCCTGCTGGCACTTGGTATTATTAGTTAAAAGATTTCTTTGTAGTTTTTAAGTTTAGCTCTTCTGCTAAGTGTATGATGGTACCCCACTGTGGCTTTAATTTGCATTTCTCTAATGACTAATTACATGAACATTTTATATGTGTTTATTTTCCATTAATATTTTTTTATAAAGTATCTACACAAACCCTTTTCTAGTTTTAAAAAAATTCTATTGTTACCTTTTAAATTTTCATATTAGTTATGCATAACATTAGGATTCAATTTGACATAATTATAAAAGCATGGAATATAATTTGCTCTAATTCCATTCCCAGTACTTCTCCTTTCTCTCCCTTCCTCCCCCTTCCCCCCTCCCCCATTCACTTCCCTCTACTTTACTGATCTTTCTGCTATTTACATTTTTTTTTCCCTTAAAGTAGTGTCTGGTGGCGTACATAATGGTGAGATGGTATGTTCATTCCTGTGTGTAGGAAAGTCAGGTCAGGGTCATTGCCCTGACTTCCCTTGTCTGTCCCTCCTCCCTCCCCTTATCAATTTCATAAAATAACTTCCATAAAGACTTTAATTGAGATTGCAGGGAATATATAGGTCTATTTGAGGAGAAATGGTGACATTGAAGCTTCCAATCAATGGGTACGATGGATCTCTCAGTTTTTCCCTGCTGCAGTCCCACGTCCATCCTCACCTGAAGAGGCTGCCTGAGGAGGGTCCCAGGGGCTGCAGAGTCTTGCCAGGTCCCAGGCAGACTGCACCCCTAAAACCAGAGAGGGGAGCCGTAGAGAGCAGGCGGTGGTTTGGAGTCCCTTCCTCAAGGCCTCCTCTACCTGTGGAGTTCTGTTCCTGCTTCCTCATGGTTTCAGAAGGTCCCCACCGTGACTGGGCCCCAGGTGCCCTGAGTGCTGACCAGGCCTCGGGCACCCTTCACCAGGCTCAGTACCTTGTCCTTTTCTCAATGATCCTGAATAAGGCACCTGAGCCCAGGTTCATCTCAGAGCTGCTCCGGAGGAGTCCGGAGTCACACTGAGACCTTCTCTTCTGGATTTTGTCACCTCCTGTTTGTTGTTTGTTTGTTTTGTTTTGGTGCTGGGGATTGAACCCAGGCCTTGTGCACGGGAGGCGAGCCCTCTGCCAGCTGAGCTATGGCCCCAGCTCCCTTTGTGTTTTCTGTTGACCTTGCCTGGAGAAGATTCTTCCTGATTTTTTTACTGGATTGATCTAGTTTTCTTGGGTTCAGTTTTCCCTTCTTGTTGGGGACTGAGGGTCACTTTTCTATTTTTTCAATGGCTTCTTTAGCTTTTTAAGATATATACCTAAATCCCCAACTTTCTCTCACTGTCCATCCTTATTCTTATTTTGAACTCCTCAAAAAGAGCCCGCTGCTGGTAAGCTTTCATTCCCCCACCCCCGTTTCCTGGATTAGTCCCTCCTCAAGTCCTTTTTATATTGATGCCAATATTTCATTATCTAATTTTTAAAAAGTCAGTCAATTTGGTTAATTTCTTATCATTGTTTCTTGAATACCATTAATTTATTCTAGGCTATTTTTCTGCTTTTAAAATACACACTTGAGCTAGGCATGGTGGTGCATGCCTATAATCCCAGCAGCTCAGGAGGCTGAGGCAGGAGGATTGCATGTTTAAAGCCAGCCTCAGCAAAAGCAAGCTGCTAAGCAACTCGGTGAGATCCTGTCTCTGTGAGATCCTGTCTCTAATTAAACTACAAAACAGGGCTGGGGATGTGGCTCAGTGTTTGAGTGCCCCTGAGTTCAATCCCCATGTGGAAATGGTTAAAAGGTGGTGGTGAACTTTCTTATGTTTGTGTTTAAAATGTCTTTATTTTCTTCTCACTTTGTAGTGACAGCTTCTTATCTGATATTATACTTCCCTGAATTCTATAATTGTCTTCTGGGACCCACTGTGATCCATTGTTGTGGAGGAAATGCTAGTTTTTACACTAATTGCTGGTTTCTTTGTGGGTGACCGGTATTTTCAGTCTGGTAGTTTTTATGATTTTCTTCGTATCAGTGATGTCTTGTATTTGCATAACGATGTGTGCATAGATTCTCCATAGCTGTTTGGCATTTCAAACTTTTTATGTCTGTTTCACATTATGGAGAAATTTTAAAGCAATTTTCTAGTTTTTTAGTTTAAAAAATAGGTCGGTTGTTTGCTTGATTTTCTTCTCACTGCTGGGGATCAAGCCCCGCCCCCTGCTGGGCAAGTCCTTGACCACCCAGCTCTGGCTCCGGAACCCAATATTCTAGAAGTTTTAATAGCCTTTATTATTATCAATAGTTTTCATAATCTTTATTATTTGTTTTTTAGTTTCAGAACATGTTTATTTTTCTTTTCCTGGATACTACTTCTTACCTTAATCTCTCAGTATCAAAACATCCTTATTTTAAAGGCACTTTTCACATTTTTAAGATACTTTTCTCCCGTCTGGATGGTTTATTTCCTGGTGCTTGTTTGGCAGAGATCACTTGCAGCCGGGTTCCTGCCCATGTGGATGCTCCTTCCCTCCCCTTTCACCGTCCCTCATCGCCTCCTCTGTGTCTCTGCAGAGCCCACATCCAGAACCCGGACTTGTCCTGCTGCTTCCACAGCCACTTTGGACACCCCTGTGTCACACAGCAGCTGGGTCACGGGTTCCTCTGTGCTTCATGGGAAAGCAGAGCCTGTCGCCATAGTGCGTGGGTCCTGCTTCACCTTCCTTTGTGGGAAGTAGGGGCTGATGCCCGTGAGTTCAAGCTGGACATTTGGCTTTGGCCCCCACCTTGAGGGGCTTTACCTCCCATTGTCACCATCTGCCTTCAGAGCCAGAGGCCAGCAGGTGCAGGACCAGCCTGCACCTCCCCTGGAGTCTTTCCCCTCTCTGTCCACAGAGGTGTCTGACCTCAGTCATCTCCCAGTGTTCCTGAGTGCATATTCACTGTCATTCCTGTGTCTGGCGGTGGGGCAGAGCAGGGGATGTGAAGTGTGGCCTGCCACCCCTTCTGGGCCAGAAGCCTGTGCTTTCCCATGCAGAGCCCACGTGCACACTGCACCCCTATTTTAATGGGTACACATTTGAAGTGTGTTGAATCAAAATTAATGAAAGAAGGCAGCATTTCAGTAATTCTGAACCCGTTTTTTTTGGAATGGCGTTTTGAAGCCAGCAGATTATTCATGGGGCTAACTGGGTGAAGGGAAGTCTATAGGGACTGATGTGGGTGCAATATTCTTAGAAATTCACGGGCCTGGCTTATTTACCGAGACATTGAATGGCTTCAAGGGAATTTACACTCTGATTAGTGTAAGACTTTAAAAGATAAATCTGTAACGGCTGCGGAGAAGCAGCAAAATTAATGGCTGGCCATCTGGCTTGGTTTTATTAACCTATTTGTTCCAACTGTGCTTGTTGGCTTCTGTACTTGGCTTGATGAAGATGAACTAGCTACAAGGAATTTTTTAAAGGACTTCTGAGATTTGTCTCCCTCTTTTCTAAGCTGAATTTGTGTGAAACTACACCACTGTGAGGTGTTTTCTCACTTAACAGATACAGATTGCAGCGACCATGGCATGCCAAGTGCTCCCCAAACCCCATGTGGGAGACACACACAGGGCCTTGACCCTCACATGCAGGGCCCAGGAGCTTGCTCATGTCTGGGTACTGCTCACACCCAGGGGTGCTTGTTTGTTTTCACATTCCTAACTATGGTAGAAATTGTGTAAAAGCTAAATGAAAATGTGTAAAACATACAAGGTTTTAATTTCCTTCCCTCCCTCGTTCCTCTCTCCCTTCCTTTCTTCTTTGTTAGGTGCAAGATGTATTCCTATTTAAGGTTCTTTCTGTGGTGCTGAGATCTGGGAAAGGGGGCTGCTCTGTCTAAAAGCAGACTCCAAGGGACCAGAAGGAAAGCGTCTTGGCCTAGCTTAACGTTTTCCATCCTGCACTGGGTTAATTAGACTGCCACGTGTTCCCTTGCAAGAAGAGATCCGCTAGGTGTAGGATAAGGAGAGAAGGAAGTGAAAGAAAGGTGGGAAGAAACAGAGACAGAATGGACCCCTCTTCTGTCATCATTTTAAAGTCTTTCTCTTAATGGGTCCTTTGAGCTCTGACATTTGACCTCACCTTCCCCCTGACAACTCCATTGCACTATGAGCTTCAGTTTCAGGACTAGGCAGGTAGCAGGTGGAGGAAGTCAGCAGGGTGCAGAGAAAGAGGTGGTCGGCAAGGGTGCACCAGCAAGAAAAGGCATGTGGGATGCACACCAAGGGCAGTGGGAGCAGCCTCAGCCTGTCGGGTGTGCCTGGGGAGCCCTAGACTGGCATTTGGAAAACCCCATTGAGTCTTACCTTCTTACCTCCCCAGATGTCTCCCAACTGATCCCAGCCTCTTTCTTCACCTGTGCCACGTGGACAGAGCCACCAGTTTATAGCCCTGTGTGCAGATGAAGCTTCCTGCCAAGTGAAACCCACTGCAGAGTGACAATGACCCAGCCACGAGGGCTGGCTTCACACCAGGGACAATTCCACACTCACAACAGTGTCCCCAGCCACAGGATCACCATCATCCAGGGCTCTGAGTTCCCTTGGGAAGTGGGTGGGTTGGACTTTTCCTTTCAGCTGCTCTTCTTGGCCTCATATTTGCTGATGTGACCTAGAGGTCCCCACAGCCTTGACCTGTGCGAGGCCTTGGGCCAGGCTGTGTTGTTTTAG
This sequence comes from Ictidomys tridecemlineatus, assembly GCF_052094955.1. Lineage (NCBI taxonomy): Eukaryota > Metazoa > Chordata > Mammalia > Rodentia > Sciuridae > Ictidomys > Ictidomys tridecemlineatus. Next base: position 257,733,872 of record NC_135477.1, on the reverse strand, counting down.
TCCCCTGCTCTTGACTTACACTTTTGTTAAGAGGGCAAACAGTGATGGAAGGAAGGTCAGAGAAGGACAGGAGGAGTCATTCGCTCATCAAGCATTGGGTTTGGCCTCTGCCTTCTGCAGGTGTGTAGTGGGAAGACCTGGGATACAGGGAAGGTGGGCGATGCCCCAGGAGAACCCATAGGTGCAGAGGGGTGCCCAGCCGTGTGGCATGTGTGCGGGACACAGCAGCTGCCTGCTCCACTCCCACAGCCTCCATGCTGGGCTTCGCTTTCTTCCTGAGGGTTCTTTATCATCTGCCACGTGTGCCCAGCACCTCATGTGCAGTGGCTTGCCGTGGCTCTATAAGACAGGGAGCATCATGATCCCCACAAGGAAATGGAACCATTAGCCGGAGGCCATGTTGCTAGTGAGCATCCAGCAGGAATTCAAACCCAAGCTTGTCCCCACAGCCTGTGTTCCTTACAGAGGCGAATTTCAAAAATGTGGGGTTTTGAGGATTTCCCAAAATGGTGCCTGGTGGGTCTTCTGGAGTGCTGGCATCTGTGCAAGTCCTCTGCTCACGAGAACTTGATGGACCCTCTATCAGCACAGAGATCAGGGGAAAGGCATCCGTCTCCTCCCCAGCCCCACATAGAATATTCCTCGTGAGTCTGTGTTACACAGCCACTTTTGCCAGTTGTGCTCCCCATCCCAATGCTGGCCGAGTTCCAGAAGGTGTGTAACATGCTCCCAGGTGTCTATGCCACGGTGAGGACCATAGCTTTGGGGGCCCGGGGTTGCCCACTTCTCTGAGCATGGACACTTGGGGAAGAGCTCCTGACTTTCGTTTGGGGCATGGCTCTCCATATTTATGCGTACTCTGCTGTGTGTGCACTAAGTTCTACTAGCTGCTGGCCTCGAATAACCCCTTCTCCACTGTAATGAGGCTGTGCTGTGTTTTCTCAGTGAATAAATGAGATCCAAAATTACTGACATCTGCAGAGCTTAGGCACCATCATGCCACCCCCCGCCCTCGCCTTTTCCAGGACAAAAAATAGTTCTCCATTTGCTCTGTTGACTCTTCTCTCCAAAATAACTGTAGGAATGTTTTTCCTAGAGAGTGAATCCACACTGTGCTCTTGTTTCCTGTGTGAGTCAGCTTTTTCTCTGCTGGGACCAAAAGACCCGACAAGAACAACGTAGAGGAGGAAATGTTGATTTGGGGCTCACAGTTTCAGAGGTCTCAGCCCACATATGGCCATCTCATGGCTGTGGGCCCTAGGTGAGGCAGGACACGATGACAGAAGAGGAAACAGCTCAGGACATGGCCACCAGGAAGCAGAGAGAGCTTCACTCACCAGGGACAAAACATAAACCCCAGGGGCCCGCTGCCAAAGACCTGCCTCTTCCAGTCACACCCACGGCCCCCAGCTCCCACCAGTGATCCCATTCAAGTGGATCAATGCACTGATGAGGTGAAGGCTCTCCTCGCTCAATCGTTTTCCCCCAAACTTCCCTGCAGGGTCTCACACATGACCTTTTGGGGACACCTCAGGTCTAAACTATAACATTTCCCCAATGTGCTTAATAGTTTTGATACCAGAGATTGAAGTCAGTTCAACTGAACTGGAGCCCTGACGGGTGCCCAGTGAGTGGATTCTGCAGACGGCAGTGCCTTCTGGCTCTGCTGATGACCCAGGCCCCTGCTCCCATCCATGCTGCCTCTGCAGACAGCTTTGTCCTTCAGACATCAGAGGGGGACAAGGCGAGTCATCTGTAAACGCCCAGGATTCTGGATTTGTTTTTAAACTTCGTGTTGAATTCAACAGGCTTTACGGTCTTTCAAGTATATATAATGATCTGATAACTGTTTAGAAAAAGGCAAAGTGAAATTTTGTTTAAAATATGCATCTTAAAGTGTCAGGCTGATAAATTTTCTTCCCTAGGCATTTTGACCATTGGTATATATGGAGATAGATTCAATGTAGACAATTGACTGATAAGTATGCATATATCAATATTTTCCTCATCCTTTTTTGTTCTGTTATATTTTTGATTAGCACTTACTAGTTGTACATTTTCATGGGGTTCATGCAATACATTAATGCATGAACACATTCATTGTACCCTGACAAAATTGGGGTAGTTGACATGTCTCTTTCCTTATCTCTTGTTTACATGTGGATTCTTTAAGTTCCTCTCCTCCAGTTTCATAGAATATATAATAGGGTTTCCTGAACTGAAGTCCCTCTCTGTGCAATGGAATACTAGAACTTTTATATCTGTTTTGGTGCCTATTCTCCAACCCCCTTTTCTCTCTCCCACATTTCGCAGCCTTTGGTAATCATTATTCTACATAAAGGTCATCTGAGAGAGAACATGTGGTACCTGCCCTTCTGTGTCTGGTTTATTTTACTTCCACCCATTTTTCTGCAAATGGCAGGATTTCAGTCTTCTCCATGACTGAGCAATGTTCCATTCTGCATACCACGTTTTATTCTTTCATTCATCCATTGATCGACACTGAGACTAGTTCCATGTCTTAGCTATTGTGAATAGTACTAAAATAAAGAGAGACATTCAGATTTCTCTTTGGTACATTGATTTCGTTTCTTTTGGGCATTTTTTCTTCATATATTTATTCATCATTTGTACTTCTTCATCTATTGGGATCATTTGCCCATTTTAAATCTGGACCCCTGTTTTCTCACTGTGAGGTGTTTAGAGTTCCTTGAGCATTCTGCATGGGGCTCCTTCGGTTGATGAATATGGCACACATTTCCTTCTGTTCTCTGGGTTGCCTCTGGTTCTCTTGAAGCTCTTCTTTGCTACACTTTTAGTTTGATGTAGTCCCATTTGTCTACTTGGGTTTTTGTTTTTTGTGCTGTTGGGTCTTATTTCAAAGAAATATCACCTATACCAATGTTTTGAAGTTTCCCTGAGGCCTTTTCTAGTATTTTCAGAGTTTGAGGTCTCACATTTAGGCCTTTGATCCATTTGGAGTTGATTCTTGCACAGGGTGGTATATATCTCCACAGATACCAATGGTCAAAATGCCTAGGGAAGAAAATTTATCAGCCCCTGACATTTTAAGATGCATATTTTGCACAAGTTTCAATCTTCAGCATGAGGATATCCAGCTTCCTCGGCACCATTTACTGAAGATGCTGCCTGTTTCATGACTTTGTGAGGAACATTACTGTGCACAAGATGCTCAGGGGTTCACTGTTTTATGATTATATCAAAGGTAGCTGTTATTCTGCTGTCATCCCTTGTCTTACTAGAGAAGGTCCATTCATTCATCTGAAGGTTTGGATTCTTTCTTTCTTTCTTTCTTTCTTTCTTTCTTTCTTTCTTTCTTTCTTTCTTTCTTTCTTTCTTTCTTTCTTTCTTTCTTCCTTCCTTCCTTCCTTCCTTCCTTTCTTTCCTTTCTTTCTTTCCTTTCGTTACTAAATCTGCAGAAGAATTTGCACCATATTTGAAAATAGTAAAATTGTAGTAAAAATTTGAGTGAGTCATAATTTGGGAAAACTTATAAGGCAAAATGCTATTAGGTGAATACAATAAGACATGAAAATCAGCATTACCTCAAGATTTCAAATGGGCTTATGCTAAAAACCTTAACGTGGACTTTGATTTTTAAAAATAATCACTTATAATTATTGACCAAGTGGTAGTCTGCCATTTCCAAATTGGTAAAGTTTTACAGAAAGCATCTCTGTTCCCCACAAACCCCACAAAAATGTATTAGGGGTTTGATTCGTCAGACCATTTGTTTTCTCAGGCTATTATAGGACCGTCTTAATTTTTCCAAGCTTCTCTGTCATAAAAGATGAGCTGGAGGAACTCATGAGCTGTCCTCTGGGAAGCTCAGACACAAGCTTAAGCGGCACCATGATGAGCTACATAGGCCAGCCCACCACATGGGGCTCAGGTTCAAACACAGACATCAGTCTCACTAATGCCCGCCCAAGAGAAGGGATGATAAAATCGGCTAGAATGCTTGGAGCAGGCAGAACCCAGGGATTTTAAATGATTCTTTCCTTCCAACCCTGACTTGAAGTATCCACCCATTACAGTGGAAGGTAACAGACAAGCAATGGCACAGAAGGGCCATTAGCACTGGGTGCCACTAGCACCCAGTGGATCTTCAAGCATCTTCAAGGTCTGTGTAAATATTCTGCATTCAGGGTCCCTACTCCCAGAGCCTTATGCACCCAAGGAATCTGAGGCTGTGATGGTATGAGCAACTTGGGTACCATTGTACACCTGGCAGGAGGGAAAGGTGGGGTTAACTTTGGTGTTCACGATAGCTCTTGATGCTATAAAGAAAATGTCCCCAGTACTGCCTTACAGCCATAGGTGCTTTGGGATTTGCAAAGGAATTTCACAAACAGAATCTCATTCAATACCTAGCCAGAGGTCTTTTCCACATCTGCAGAAAGGCCATGGGTGATGTCCATCCACAACTCACATTGTCAGGGATGCCATTATTGTCACCCGGATCGTCTCCTCTGTGTCTATCCAAATGCTGAGCATGCTGTCTAAGGTCTCATTGTCAAGTCCGGCTCATTCACCATAGCTTTCTTTCGCCACTCTTGAGTCTGACCTCCAAATTGTCACAGGACCATGGAGAAGTTACTTTCAGCTTAATATACATTTTACTGTGACCTGTGCTGTGCATTTTACTTTCATAGTTTTAATCCATTTCATTCATATATCCCCTAATTGTGACCATTCCAATGTCCCCAGTCACACTGAGAACTCTTTAAAGATGTCTGACATTGCCACAGTGTATCTGGGTCCTTTACACCTGGCACAGAGCTCAGCACACTGGCACTTACTTCTCTTATGTGGTCAATGGTCCCCAAGAGCATTTGCCAAAATTGAGCTTTCCAACCCTTGGGCTGCTATCAGCTCAGAGCCTCAGGTCTATTAGTTTCTGCTGTCAGCAGCCCTAACATCTATGTCAACAAGCTGGACAAATATGATTTCCTCTGGGTACCATGAAATAAAGCAGAAAATTACGGGAAGCACTGTAATACCAGATGACCAAATGTGGTCCTGGTCTTAACTAGAGCAAACTATAAATGTTGAGAAAGGCAGAGGAGCTTAGGATAGTGATACATGCATTTTAGAGAACTATGTCTCTTGCAAAGTGTAAATTGTCCATGATTGTGTTGAAGAGGTTGAATGAATAACAAAGTTAGAACATTCCATAATAAGTTAGTGCAGTTCTGGAAATGCCTGATGACTACATTTTCTATTAATGTTGAATTAATTTCTACAAATTTGTAGAGATGTTGCTATCTAAGCATAATATCAACATTGACCAAGAATTTAGAAGAAATGCCCCACTATATGGAAATGTTATCCAAATATTTAGAAAGGAGAACACAGTGGACACACAAGGGGAGTGTTCGGCAGTGCATGGTCTTGCTCAGAGGTGGTCTTCCCATTATGCATGTGATGGAGTGGGACAGAGGAGAGCCAACAGTCATGTTTCCATCTTTATCAGTGGGTCAAGATGGTTTCTCTCCAATGGCCCTTTCTCTTATCTAGATCAAGTATGGGGTCACCAAAGTCCAACATTTAGAGTATCTGTGTCAAGAGTTTCTAGAACAAATTTTGAGCTGGTTTAAATGTCTAATAGTTCATTGAGGTCTCTAATTTCCTATACTCCTTTTTTCAAATAAGATAGGTATCCTGGGGTGTGAGACAGAAAGAAGGGTCAACTCAATGTTGAAAGTATGCTTAGATAGCAACATCTCTATTATGGTCAATGATGATATGATGCTTAGATAGCAACACCTCTACAAATTTGTAGAAATTAGTTCAACATTGATAGAAAACATAGCCATCAGGAATTTCAGAACTGCTCTAACTTATTATGGAATGTTCAAAGGTGCTCTTTGAAGTACTTCTTGGAAGCTACCCTTGAAGTTCAGTGTTGGCTCAAGTGACAGAATCATGGCTCCCTGTGTTGGAACTGGCAGGTCTATGTGGCACTGCTGAGGATGGGGATAGTGGGGAGGGGCACCACATTAGAGGGAATGGACTTACCAGAGGAGGGAGGCTCCATGCTCACTGTACCATCAGGGACTCGCTGGGCTTGGGGCAAATTCATTTTCATGGGTGAAATTGTGATCTTGCAGATTTTGATGGATCCTGAAGCCATCATCATTTACTTAAATGGTTGATTCAGTGGATGCTTTGTAGCAAGGATGATATGGAGGTCAGAGATGGCCACAAAACCTTTGCTACTCTTCCCTTTGAGAGTGCCATGATTTTTCTCTCCTTCTAAATATGAACTGCATTCTTGACTTTCTGGACCACGAGAATACAGTGGAAGTAATGTCTTGGGACATACATAGACTGTGTGGCTTCCATTTCTATTCTCCCAGGATGTTCACACTCAAAACACTCCCTTGGGAGGCCCCTTCTTGGAATGTCTTCTATACTCTGGAAGCCCAAGAAGTTCTATGGAGAAGCTACATGGATAGGACCCGAGGTTCCTCTCTGGTGACGACCAGATGGTGGTTAGATAGATACAGCTTGGCCAACATCTTACTACAACTGCATGGGAGATTCCGAATGAGGGCAACCTACTGAGTGATTCCTAAGTTCCCGACCCAGAGAGGGAACTATGTTTTCTAAGCTACTAAGCTTTGAGTGAGTTGTTATGCTGTAGATAACCAGAGCAGATGGCAAAATGTGTTACCTACCACAGGGCCACAGGCACAGAGGGGAATGAGAACAGGCTTCTTCCTTACATTGAATGGCTTCAGCATGGGGAAGTGCAATGGTTTTGCCAGGGCTTGCAGACAACATTAGGAAAGCATCAAGTGTAGTTCACAGATGGCTGCGGTTTGGCCAAACTGGAAGAGGAAACAAGGCAGGACAGTTGAGCAGAACAGCTCACAGCCATGCAGCCTGACACTCGGGAGGCCATTTTCCTCACAGTCCATCTGACTTACTCACTTCTCTTGGGAAGAAACTGAAGTGCCAAGAAGCTTGTGCCAGGTCATACACACACGGTAGAGTGGCAGAATCAGAGTTATCAGCTCCAAGTTAAGAGATCTTTCTATAAGCCTGTGGCTTTCTATAAAATCAAAAGATTGGAGTGGTCTAATGAGAAGTCAAGTTCAAGGACAGAGAGAGTACCCGGGAGGGAGCACTGCACCATGAGGTGGATGTGGGGCTCCACAGTTTGAGGACCTTCCGTTTGTCAGATGTGTGGCTTTAATGAGTTCTGAGCACTTTCATTTCTAACCAGACACAAGATAACTTCTAGAGCCTCATTTGGGGGGATGAGATAGCAGACGAGGAGAAAGCACCTGCCATGTGCGGCAGTCTGGCTGGACACAAATCACGAGCCACTGAAGCAGGAACAAACTTTATTTCTGAACTCTACCAGCATGCTCCACACACGCTCCTGGGAACTCCTCCCGAACCATGTGGCTCGTCCAGGAAATATCCTCCGGAAATCCCTCCTCCTGCACTTCCCCAACCAATGGGAACTCTCCGGGAATCCCCAGGAGAACTCCAAAGTAGCGTTGAGAACTGCAAAGTAGCGGCCGAGGCGGATAGTAATGCCTCACCTGTCAATCAATACTATTGGCAAAATGCCAGGGGCCATTCCGACTCAGCTGTGGCTCTCAGCAGCCATGGAGTCTGGAGAGTGCCTGACGTGTGCCGCCACTGAGCATTTCTTCACGTGTGCATTATCCACAGACATAGCCTCCACAATCCATCTCAAGGGATGATGATATTTCTGTTTTTCATATGAAAAGGTTGATATGCAGTTGCACTAGAAACTTGGATATGGTCCCTAGAGGCAAATGGCTATAACTCAGACCCAAGATTGTGTGACTTGAAAGGTAAGTTCTATCTACCTTGCTACATAACTCTGTTAGCCCCAGGGGACGGGAAGATTGGTTTGGGGTTAACCGGGCTGCCAGTTGGTGTTCAGAATCCCATGCAGGCATGGGAGGAGATCACAACAGGGGTGTAGGACTTAAAAATGACCCAGATAAAAGACAATGAGATTCAGCCTGCAGTCTGACAACAGAGTGTCAAAATGCAGAGTTGGTGCCGAGAGCACCACAGCATGGTGGCTTTGGATGGGAGTCCCTGAGAGCCCTCAGACCTGGCTTCAAGCAGGCTTTCCTGGGTGCAAAGTGGCTGACTCACATCTGTAGCCACTAGAAGGAGGGCAGAGATAGGAAAGGGCCCTTGGTTCATCAGAAGAATGGAACCCATGAAGTCTTCAACCTCATGTTCTGTTGTGGTTGACAGAAGAGGAGGCAGCTAACGGGTTGCGATCTGTGATCCAGGGGTCAGCACTCTGTCTGGTCCTATCATGGATCTATCAGGAAAAACCAGCTGCTATAACAAACAAGCCCCTCATTTAAGGAGCTTTCCGTGCCCAAGTGATTATTCCTTTCTCCCTGGTCCATTGTTCCTGGTCTGGTGGAAGCTTTCCTCTTCGAGAGTTCAAGGTCCTAGACTCTGTCAATCTGTAGCTCTCTACTTGCAGCTGACAGAGGGAGAAAGGGGGGTGATTGGTGTGCTGCTTTTCCCCTTGGACAGGAAGGCACACACACACCTTTCCTTGCTTTCCATCCACATGGCTCCTTTTAGATACACACTGGCCTGACGGACAGGATCCCTGGCCAGAAAGTCATCTCTCAGTGATGCTTATTTCCCATGGGAGAGGAATGTCACAGGTTTTGGGTGGTATTCACTGTCAGCCACGTAGACATTTGTATCTGGATTGGTAACCTAGCCCAGAGGTCTGGTTCTAAGCCTCTTTACCCCCATGGTTCATCATTAGCCACTGCTGCCCAGGCCAGGGCCATGGCTGTTACACTAACTGATCTAGCACTCTGACTCCCATGTGGGATGGAGCCCCTCTTTTTAAGGCTGCTCCCCCTTCTACAGACTATAGTCCAGCTCCTGTTTCCAGAGGAGCCTGCCAACTCTTGCATACTGCTCAGAGCTGATGTTCTGCTGATGCTCTGTGTCTGGCTGTTTCCCAGCGGCAGCCCTCATCCTGGCTCTCTGATGGCCACTGTCCACATCAAAATGACCCTCTCTGCTGACAGCTTGCTTGGACTTCTATCTGCTATTGCAATTCACTGTCAAAATTGTGCTTGGTTGGCCAAATAGGACCATACCTTGGCATCTTCACCCACCTGCCCACCCCACCAGCTGAATGAGATCCCTTAGGTATTTTCTGCATCAGAGGGGTGGCTGGTCCAGGCCTTGGGTACCATGGGTGAACCTCTGTTCTTGAGTATCTGAGTGCATTTCAGTCTGCATGCCGGTAGTGTATTCTGGCAATATTTAGAATTGAGCATTAGTTGTCTTGTCACCTGGCTGCTTCTCATGGCTACTAATCAATTCTATGATTATCTTTGCAGTTCAAAAGAGGATGGCACCTGCCATAAGATCACTACTCCTTGTTATAAGGTCAAGTGGTCAGGGCCACTGTGGTTGGGGAGCCACCTGAGCCTTGTAACCTGGCCCAGGTGATTGAACTGTGTTATCCAGGAAGCAGAGCAGCATGCCTGCTAGGGGCACGAGGCTGCTGTGTCTCTGTGTCCCAAGGCCCCAGACGTCATGGTGCACTGAGCCATCACCTGCTGGACACAGCCAAGGGAATGCCAGACGTTTTCATAGCAGGCACCTCACACCAACAACTTGGCTTTCTTGGCCCACTCTGGTAATCTAATTGTTTCAGGTTTTCAGTGTTTCCTCTGTTTATCTATTTTTTTTCTTTCCAAAAGAGAGTTCCCACGTTGGGTCACTTTGGAAGTAATAATGCTGTATAATGCTTGTGGAAGTTGAATGTGAACACATTTTTGTAAAACGTGAGTTCTTGTGCATTAATTTAAATTATTTCATATCATTATCACTAGGGAAACTCCCCAACTTTGCATCGATAATGACTGAGAGGGCCAGAATATACACAGCCTGGGCCATCAAAATGCAGAAATGGGACCATCCCAACTTCTGTGCCCATGTTGCCCCTGATGGGTGCCTCTCATGGCAAAAGTGTCCAAGGGGGCTGAGCAAACAGCCCTGGTCCATGAGCTCTTAGTGACTTGCATCATGCTTTTAATGGTGGCTCTGGGCAATTCCTTTCTGAGGAGGTTAGAGGGGAGGCTTGTGGACACTGGTGTGGGAGGCCATCCTCGCACGTGACTTGAGTTACCTCCTTGGCTGGGCGAGAGGCGCTTAGACACATCCTTGTGTGCAGAGCTTTCCCCACCCTTCTCAGGCCCAAGGGCTTGTCCGTGTGGAGGCGTGTCTGGCCACTACCCTGAAGACCCAATCTTTACATCTGGCCTTAGGACACTGCCCACCCCCCCTTAATCTTCATGGGATGGGATTTTCCCCAGAAATTTTTGTTCCCCAATAAAAGTCCACTCCCTGGCGTGTTCTCTCTCTTTCTCTCTCTTGCTGGCCTCTTCAGTAAACCTCATAGGTAGCTGGAGGCTGGAGGTAGGAGAAGCCGTCCTGGAGCTGGTTTAAAGGTAATTAGAGCCTGACTCTTTAATTCAAACTCCCTTTGGATTTCTCATGTAGCCGAACCTTCATTTACGAAGCCTGTGCTGGCCGCGGGCTAAACACTGGCTTTTGGCAAAAATGACATGCTGGACTGACCATATGCAGCACGATCCGAGGGGACTCTGGTCCCCAGCTCTGGTCATGTGAGTGTCCTCGAGGGAGCAGGTTCTCCCTCCTGTGCTGACAAGTTGCTGGTGGCGGGCTGTGTGGGAGAGAGCGCGTATTTCTTCAGTTGGTTCATCCAGTGTGATAATGCCAAGGAAGGGGAAATATAGGTCAGGTAAGACACCTTTACTGTCGCAGTGCCTGGCTGCCACTGTCTAATAAATAAGCTGATCTCTCTCTGAGTTTCAAGTGAATCATGTGAATTCATTACACGGAAGATTTCAGACCAGAAAGAGCTTCCGGAGTGACAGTCCTTGAGCGTCAGAGAGGGCTGATGGTTACAGTTTGCTCTGGGGAGTTTGACCCAACGTGCACACACGGTATTCACAGCTGCCTCGATTGGGCCGTAAGACTCTGTGACAACATCCTGGTCCGTAGGCAGGTGCAGGTTGTAGAGTCAGGCGACCTCTGGAGGCTGATGTGTGAGAGTGGCCAGTAGACCTGGGTAATTTGGTTCATCGCTGACTATTTTCTCATCTTCTTTCTCCATAACCCTAGGTCGTTTTTTATCCCCTACTAAGCCCACAGTGGACAGAAACAAGGATTCCCAGAGCCCATGGGATGAGGGTAGTTTCCCCTCTAAGGGGGAGAAGTACAAGGACCTTCTGATGTGACGTTCTAGGGAGCTCAGGGGAGGGGCTCAAGGACACGTTGTCTTCATACACTACTCTCCTCCCCAAGTCCCTCTCTCTTCATCCCCCACCTTCTCTGATCTTCTGCCCTCAAGGGGCTTGGGATCGATGACTTAAGATAACCTCAGCTCATTTCAGGCACAAGATGACCTTGTCACAGGAAATGCATCTTGCTCAAAATTAACTTCAGAAATTAGCTGATTTGTAGTTTTCAAGGCAGAAGACAGATTCGATTGCCAAACTTGTCTGGAACTCCTCCTCTGTTCAGCGCAGTCAGCTTCTGTGCCCACAGTTCACAATCCTCTGAAATGAAATCGTTTTAGGTTATCGACTGGATGGTCTTGTCTTTGGGTGTGGTCCCTGAGTCACACACCTTGGGTCCCCAGAGCTTAGCCAGTGTCTTGTCTGGAGTGTGAGCTTAATAGGTTCTTGTTTTCGCTGATGCTTAGGGAAGGTTTTCAAAAGTGTTCCTTGTTTCAGAATGTATTTGTGAACAACACAACTCAATCTCCAGGAAATCCTAAGGAATCTTACAATTTTAAAACAGATAGACATTTGAACTTGAATCAAATTAGAATGAAAACTCCAATGTTTTGAAACACTAGGAGGCAAATAACTTTGAAATCCCCACAGCACTGAACCTTCAGTCTTGGCATTATAGGAAACAAGCTGTGTGTTATCGGTTCTTTAGCACATAGCACATTAGAGCAAAGTTCACAACCCTATAAATTCTTTGAAACAAAATTGCAGTGTTTAGAGACCAAAATTCCTGACTACCATGGAAAATAATTGTTTGACACCTACTGTGATTGAAATGAAGGGCAACAGAAGTCACCAAGTGAAATGCTTGAGATTGCTGATGTCCTAGCAAACACTGGGCCTGGAGTCCCCAAAAGAGTGTCCCCTGACTTCAGGGGCTTGGACACCATACATATGCTCTGAAGCTCTGAATAGCCCATCCCATTGTCCTTCATCATGGAAATTCACCATGAGAAGTGAGAATTCAATTGCCAAATTAGGTGGACTTCAAAAAACCATTTATACTCATCTAAACCACACAGGTTTAGATATCTAACCAACCAAGATTAGATAGCTAACCAACCCACATGACACGTGCTGTGTCATGCCTGTCTCCCAGAAACATGGCAAACGGATCTTTTGAGGCACAAAATACAAAGCAAATTTTAAAGCACTCTTTCTTGTAGGACTTTATTTTATTTATTTATTTTTTTTATTGGTTGTTCACAACATTACAAAGCTCTTGACATATCATACTTCGAACAATAGTTTCAAGTGAGTTATGAACTCCCATTTTTACCCCAAATACAGATTGCAGAATCACATAGGTTACACATTCACATTTTTACATAATGCCATACTAGTGACTGATGTATTCTGCTACCTTTCCTATCCTCTACTATCCCCCTCCCCCCCATCTTTTCTTTCTATCCCATCTACTGTAATTCATTTCTCTCCTTATTTTTCTTCCAATTCCCCTCACAACCTCTTTTATGTAGTTTTTTATAACAATGAGGGTCTCTTTCCATTTCCATGTAATTCCACTTTTCTCTCTCTTTCCCACCCATCTCGTGCCTCTGTTTAATGTCAATCTTTTCTTCCTGCTCTTCCTCCCTACTCTATTCTTAGTTGCTCTCATTATATCAAAGAAGACATTTGGTATTTGTTTTTTAGGGATTGGCTAGCTTCACTGAGCATAATCTGCTCTAATGCCATCCATTTCCCTGCAAATTCCATGATTTTGTCATTTTTTAGTGCTGTGTAATACTCCATAGTGTATAAATGCCACATTTTTTTAATCCATTCATCCATTGAAGGGCATCTGGGTTGGTTCCACAGTCTAGCTATTGTGAATTGTGCTGCTATGAACATCGATGTGGCCGTATCCCTGTAGTACGCTCTTTTAAGGTCTTCAGGGAATAGACCAAGAAGGGCAATAACTGGGTCAAATGGTGGTTCCATTCCTAGCTTTCCCAGGAATCTCCATACTGCTTTCCAAATTGGCCGAACCAATTTGCAGTCCCACCAGCAATGTATAAGAGTACCCTTTTCCCCATATCCTCGCCAGCACTTGCTATTATTTGACTTCATAATGGCTGCCAATCTTACTGGAGTGAGATGGTATCTTAGGGTAGTTTTGATTTGCATTTCTCTGACTGCTAGAGATGGTGAGCATTTTTTCATGTATCTGTTGATTGATTGTATGTCCTCCTCTGAGAAGTGTCTGTTCAGGTCCTTGGCCCATTTGTTGATTGGGTTATTTGTTGTCTTATTGTCCAATTTTTTGAGTTCTTTGTAAACTCTGGATATTAAGGCTCTATCTGAAGTGTGGGGGGTAAAAATTTGTTCCCATGATGTAGGCTCCCGATTTACTTCTCTTATTGTTTCTCTTGCTGTGAAAAAACTTTTTAGTTTAAGTAAGTCCCATTTGTTGATTCTTGCTATTAACTCTTGTGCTATGGGTGTCCTGTTAAGGAATTTGGAGGCTGATCCCACAATATGTAGATCGTAGCCAACTTTTTCTTCTATCATACGCAGAGTCTCTGATTTGATATCAAGGTCCTTGATCCATTTTGAGCTAATTTTTGTGCATGGTGAGAGGAGGGGATTCAGTTTCATTTTGTTGCGTATGGATTTCCAGTTTTCCCAACACCATTTGTTGAAAATGCTATCCTTCCTCCATTGCATGCTTTTAGCCCCTTTATCGAATATAAGATAGTTGTAACTTTGTGGATTAGTCTCTGTATCCTCTATTCTGTACCATTGGTCTACCCGCCTGTTTTGGTACCAGTACCATGCTGTTTTTGTTACTATTGCTCTGTAGTATAGTTTGAAATCTGGTATTGCTATACCACCTGATTCACACTTCCTGCTTAGAATTGCTTTTGCTATTCTGGGTCTTTTATTTTTCCATATGAATTTCATGATTGCTTTATCTATTTCTATAAGCAATGCCATTGGAATTTTGATTGGCATTGCATTAAACCTATAGAGGACTTTTGGTAATATCGCCATTTTTATGATGTTAGTTCTGCCTATCCATGAACAGGGTATATCTTTCCATCTTCTAAGATCTTCTTCTACTTCTCTTTTTAGGGATCTGTAGTTTTCATTGTATAAATCTTTCACCTCTTTTGTTAGGTTGATTCCCAAGTATTTTATTTTTTTTGAGGATATTGTGAATGGAGTGGTTTTCCTTATTTCCATTTCAGAGGTTTTGTTGCTGATATACAGAAATGCCTTTGATTTGTGCGTGTTGATTTTATATCCTGCCACTTTGCTGAATTCATTTATTAGTTCTAGTAGTTTTTTTGTAGACCATTTTGGGTCTTCTAGGTATAGAATCATGTCATCTGCAAATAGTGATAATTTAAGTTCTTCCTTTCCAATTTTTATGCCTTTAATTTCTTTCGTTTGTCTAATTGCTCTGGCCAGTGTTTCGAGAACTATATTGAATAGAAGTGGTGATAGAGGGCATCCCTGTCTTGTTCCTGATTTTAAGGGGAATGCCTTCAATTTTTCTCCATTCAGAATGATGCTAGCCTGGGGCTTAGCGTAAATAGCTTTTACAATATCAAGGTAAGTTCCTGTTATCCCTAGTTTTTCTAATGTTTTGAACATAAAGGGATGCTGTACTTTGTCGAATGCTTTTTCTGCGTCTATCGAGATGATCATATGGTTCTTATCTTTAAGTCTATTGATATGGTGTATTACATTTATTGATTTCCGTATATTGAACCATCCCTGCATCCCAGGGATGAATCCTACTTGATCATGGTGCACAATTTTTTTGATGTGTCTTTGTATCCGATTCGCCAGAATTTTATTGAGGATTTTTGCATCTAGGTTCATTAGAGATATTGGTCTGTAGTTTTCTTTCTTTGCTGTGTCTTTGTCTGGTTTCGGAATCAATGTGATGTTGGCCTCATAGAATGAATTTGGAAGGACTCCCTCTTTTTCTATTTCCTGGAATAACTTGAAAAGTATTGGTATTAATTCTTCTTTAAAGGTTTTGTAAAACTCCGCTGTATACCCATCCGGTCCTGGGCTTTTCTTGGTTGGTAGTCTTTTGATTACTTCTTCAATTTCATCCATTGATATTGGTCTGTTCAAATCGTGTGTGTCCTCCTGACTCAGTCTGGGCAAATCATATGTCCTAAGAAATTTATCGATGTCTTCACTATCTTCTATTTTATTGGAATATAGGTTTTCAAAATAGTTTCTAATTGTCTTCTGTATTTCTGTGGCGTCTGTTGTGATATTGCCTTTTTCATCCCTTATGTTAGTAATTTGAGTTCTCTCTCTTCTTCTCTTCGTTAGCATGGCTAAAGGTTTGTCAATCTTGTTTATTTTTTCAAAGAACCAACTTTTAGTTTTGTTAATTTTTTCGATAGTTTCTTTTGTTTCAATTTCATTGATTTCCGCTCTGATTTTAATTATTTCTTGCTTTCTGCTGCATTTGCTATTGTTTTGCTCTTCCTTTTCTAGGGCTTTGAGATGAAGTGTGAGCTCATTTATTTGTTGGTTTTTCCTTTTTTTGAGGAATGACCTCCAGGCGATGAATTTCCCTCTTAAAACTGCTTTCATTGTTTCCCATAGATTCCGATAGGTTGTGTCTGCATTTTCATTTATCTCTAAGAATTTTTTGATTTCCTCCTTTATGTCTTCTGTAACCCTTTGATCATTCAGTAACATATTGTTCATTTTCCATGTGATATTGGATTTTCCCTTCCTTCTTTTATCATTAATTTCCAGTTTCAATCCATTATGATCAGATAAAATGCATGGTATAATCTCTACCCCTTTATATTTATTGAGGGTTGCCCTATGGCATAATATATGGTCTATTTTTGAGAAGGATCCATGTGCTGCTGAGAAAAAAGTATATCCATTCGATGATGGTTGGTATATTCTATATATGTCAGTTAAGTCTAGGTTATTGATTGTGGTATTGAGGTCTATAGTTTCTTTATTCAACTTTTGCTTGGAGGATCTGTCCAATGGTGAGAGAGGTGTGTTGAAATCACCCATAATTATTGTGTTGTGGTCTATTTGATTCTTGAACTTGAAGAGAATTTGTTTTATAAACTTCGAAGCGCCATTATTTGGTGCATAAATATTGATAATTGTTATGTCTTGTTGTTTAATGGTTCCTTTTAACAGTATATAATGTCCTTCCTTATCCCTTTGGATTAACTTAGTCTTGAAGTCGATTTTATTCGATATGAGGATGGCCACCCCTGCTTGCTTGCGAGGAGCGTGTGCGTGGTATATTTTTTCCCAACCTTTCACCTTTAGCCTGTGTATGTCTTTTCCAGTCAGGTGAGTCTCCTGGAGACAGCATATTGTTGGATTTGTTTTTTTGATCCATGTTACCAGCCTATGTCGCTTTATTGGAGTGTTTAAACCATTAATGTTTAGAGTTACTATTGATATATGGTTTGTACTTCCAGCCATATTTGATTATTTATCTCGTTTTTTTTTTTTTTTTAATTGCGTTTGTTTCACCATGATTAGTTTTCCCCCCTCCGTCTGTCTTTACTGAGGTACTTCCCACTGTTGGCTTTGGTTATTGTTTTCCGTTTCTTCCTCGTGAAGTGTTTTGCTCAAGATGCTTTGCAACGCTGGTTTTCTGGCTGCAAATTCTTTTAGTTTTTGTTTATCGTGAAAGATTTTTATTTCGTTGTCATATCTGAAGCTTAATTTTGCTGGGTACAGAATTCTTGGTTGGCATCCATTGTCTTTCAGTGTTTGAAATACGTTATTCCAGGATCTTCTCGCTTTCAGCGTCTGAGTTGAGAAGTCTGTTGTTAACCTTATTGGTTTACCCCTGAATGTAATCTTTCTCTTTTCTCTTGTAGCTTTTAATATTTTCTCTTTGTTCTGTATATTGGATATCTTCATAACAATGTGTCTTGGCATTGGTCTACTGTGATTTTGTATGTTCGGTGTCCTGTATGCATCTACAATTTGAATATCTGTTTCCTTTTTTAATTCTGGAAAGTTTTCTGTGATTATTTCATCTAGTAGATTACTCATTCCCCTTGTTTGAATCTCTATCCCTTCCTCTATCCCAATGACTCTTAAATTTGGTTTTTTTATATTATCACATATCTCTTGTATGCTTCTCTCATGATTTTTAACCAGCCTATCTGAGATGGCTAGCCTCTTTTCCAGATGATATATTTTGTCTTCATTATCTGATGTTCTAGCTTCTACTTGCTCCACTCTATTAATGATACTCTCATTTGAGTTTTTAATTTGGTTTATAGTTTCCTTCATTTCTAAGATTATGGTTTGATTCTTTTTTATAGTCTCTATCTCCTGATAAAGATGCTTAACTTCTTCCTTTATCTGTTTGTGTAATACATTCTCAATGTGTTCTTTCGCTGCTTGAATTTGCTGTCTTGTATCCTCTTTAAGGTTCTGTTCCATCTGTCTCAGGTGTTCCATGAGTTCTTTATATGACCATTTTTCTGGTGGTTCTATATCCTCCTAAATATTTAGGCTGCCCTGCATTGTTTGCACTCCTTTTCTTCCTTGCTTTTTCATGTTGTTCATATTGTTTCTTGTTCTGTTTGACTGCTGAGTTACTGTTTACTCCTATAAATATATTTGAAGCTTGGGAGGAAAGGTATTAGAAGGGATGGGTAGAAGTCACTAAAGAGAATAAGAGTAAGCAGGTAGAATTCAAGGAAGGGGGAATAAGAAAATTAAAAAGAGATGTAAAGACAGGAGAAAAGAAGGATAGAAAAGAATAGAAGATTAAAAGGGATTTAAAGAGAAATAATAATTGTAGAAATGGAAAATGAGATTTAAAAAATAGAATAAAATAAAATAAGATGGATTAAAAAACATTTAAAAAGACAGTAAAAAAAAAAAATTTTATAAATGCAGTCCTAGAGTTCGATTAACTGCTCTTCCAGTGGGTGGAGCTATGCCCACCAGGCCAAGTTTCTCCTCTCAGTAGGCGGGAGTCAATCACTGTGCAGCGGTACTTCCTCCAGGATTGGGCGGGTCTCCATTCCTGCTGTTCGCTGTGTGGGCGGGGCCTTTTGCAGAGCTGGTCAGGGGTCGTTTGCAGCACTGGGTTGGCAGGTGGAGGGTGGTCGTCTGCAGCTCCAAACCGCCAGAGGAGGTTCACAGAGTCGGGCCCTCGGGGCCGGGCAGGCAGTGTCTGCTCCCCCACTCACTGCAAGGGTGTAGGCAGCGGCCGCTTGGCAGTAGCCAGCGGCGGTTCACAGAGCTGGTCTGTGGGGAGCCCAAGCAGCCAAGCAGGCAGCGCCAGCTCCCAAGTTCACTGAGCTGTGTGAGCAGCGGCTGGTTGAGGTTCACCAAGCCAGCCCGGGGGAGGGAGGGGGGACAGGCAGACAGCCAGCAACTGCTCCCAAGTTCGATGTTACGTGTGGGCGGTTCACAAAGCCGGGCTGCGGGGACCCAGGCAGGCCGCTCCTGCTCCTAAACTCGCTGCAGCGTTTGGGCGGCGGTTGGCTTGGGTTCACAGGGCCCACCCGCGGGGGTCCAGGCAGGCAGCAATGGTTCCCAAGAACAATGCAGCGTGTGGCCTGCGCCGGCTGGGATTCACAGAGCCAGCTCACAGGACCCGGGTAGGTCGCTCCTGATCCTAAACTTGCTGCCGCTTGTGGGCGGCGGTCGGCTTGGGTTCACAGGGCCCGCCCGTGGGGATCCAGGCAGGCAGCAATGGTTCCCAAAAACAGTGCAGTGTGTGGCCTGCGCCAGCTGCGATTCAGAGAGCCAGCTCGCGGGACCCGGGTAGGTCGCTCCTGATCCTAAACTCGCTGCCGCTTGTGGGCGGCGGTCGGCTTGGGTTCACAGGGCCCGCCGGCGGGGATCCAGGCAGGCAGCAATGGTTCCCAAAAACAATGCAGCGTGTGGCCTGCGCCAGCTGCGATTCAGAGAGCCAGCTCGCGGGACCCGGGCAGGTCGCGCCTGCTCCTAAACTCGCTGCCGCTCGTGGGTGGCGGTCGGCTTGGGTTCACAGAGCCCGCTCGCAGGGGTCCAGGCGGTTAGTGTCCGCTCCTATGTTCACTGCAATGTGTAGGCAGCGGCCATTCGGCGGCCCCCGGCGGGACTGTGCCCCTGCTCTGGGTTGCCGAGATTCAGTATTTTTGACAATCTAACACCTCCTATTAAACTTACTAGTTCCAGGAAGGTCTCCTTTCAGAGGAAATTTGCTTGAAGTTTCCCAGCAGGACGCATGTGGGTGTATTAATGAGTCTCTCTGATCCCCTTACCACGGAGGCATTGTATGTGCTGCCTCTTCGCTGGCAGCCATGTTCTCCCTCTCCTCTTGTAGGACTTTAAAATATAGTTATCCTTCAAAAATTTTACTGAATGTAAAGACAATAATTTAAGGAATCTGCTGTATCGTGGTCTTCTGCTTGAGTTGACAGGGGTTAAAGAGACTAAGTATGCATTACTTCTACTGAAGAAGAGGAGACCACTCTCCCCACTGTATTTTTTAATCTAGTGGTAATCAATTCTTGATACTGAAAACGGTGGCAGCCCCACTGTGCACCCTGGGTGGCTGACACTGTGGTGTTAAGTTACTGATGCTGGGTTCCAAGGCCACACTTGTTCTGCTCACTGGAAGCCATGACAGTCCTTTGCCAATAGAAGGTTCTAGAAAGACTGGGAGACAGGAGGAGGAAGATGAGACTGGTTCCTGCAAGTTTCATTTCTGTGACCTTTAACCAGCCCATTTCTTCACATGGTGGTGGAGATTCTTCCTAGAAGGAGTGAAACTGAGTTTACAGTTTTCTTCCAACCCTGGCTGTGCGAGCTTTCCCACACCCTTCACAGAGACCCCAGCACGGGTCAGCAGCCACCCTGCTGCTGAGGTCCTGGTGCTTTGCAAAATGAGAGATGTCTGCTACTGGAATCCACTTGTGAAATGTAAAGACCCTTTCTGCTTCACTCCAAACAAAAATAACAGATTTTTACATGAGTAAAATCAAGACATCTACAAGTGTCAAAATGCTAAATCATGTTTGCATTAGGCATGCAGACTCTGCGCTTTGCAGATGGACGCTGATCTGGGGGCTTAGTTTCAGTTTCTCAAGGCCCTTCCTCCAAGCTTCCATGTTTTTAAAAATTAACAAATAGTAATTGCACACATTATAGATTTATGAGGTAAATGTGAAGGTTTGATATGTGTTTATAAAGTAGATTTATTAAATCAGGTTAACAAATCCATTACCTCATATACTTATTATTTCAGTGGTGAACATATTTAAAACCTATTCTTTCAGCAGTTTGAAATATAAAATGAATTATGATTCGTTACCGTCACTGTTCTGTGGCATAGACCAACGAAGCCCATTCCACGTGCCTGAGATGTTGCAGTCCTCCATCAACAGCTTCCCTCCACCCAGCCCCGGTGCCCACCCTCCTGCTTTCTGCTTCTCGGAGTCCGCTCTGCTTTGTGGAGTCTGACGTTTTTAGACTGACGTCTATGTGGAGTCACTGGCTGATTTCACTTAGCAGAATGGGCAATGAACTCGAATAGACATCTCTCAAGGGAAGCCATACAGATGACCAACAGATACATAGAAAGTGGTCATCATCACTGAGGGTCAAAGAAATGTAAATTATAATGAGACATCATCTCATCCCTGTTAGAATGGTGATTATCAAACAAAAGGTAAGTGTTGGGGTCAATGGGTAAAAAAGGAACCTCCATTTGACCCAGCTCTCCCACTCCTCAGTTTATACCCAAGGGACTTAAAATTAGTGTATTACAGTGATACAGCCACATCCATCTTTATAGCAGCTCAACTCACCATAGCTAAACTATGGAACCAACCTAGGTGCCCTTTAGCAGATGAGTGGAAAAAGAAAATGTGATACACACACACACACACACACACACACACACACACACGATGGACTATCACTCAGCCTTAAAGAAGAATGAAATTATGGTATTTGCCAGTAAATGGATGGAGCTAGAGAATACCACACTAAGTGAAATAAGCCAATCCCCCCAAAACCAAATGCCAAATGTTTTCTCTGATATGCAGATGCTAATTCATAATGGGGGGTGGGGGTTAGGAAAGCATAGATTTACTTTATACTAGGTAGAGAGGAGTGAATGGAGGGAAGGGAATGGTGGTAGGAAGGATAGTGGAACGAATCAGACATTATTACCCTATGTCCGAATATCATTATATGACCAGTGGGATTGTACATCATGTACACCCAGGAGAATGAGGAATTATACTGCATCTGTGTATGGTGTAACAAAGTGCATTCTACTGTCACGTTTAACTAATTAGAACAATAAAAAGGAAACTCATGCACTATTAGTTGGAGTGTGCATTAGAACAGCCACTGGAGAAAATAGGATTGGGTTTCCACAGAAAATTGGAAACAGAACCACATGACTCAGCAATCCCACCAGGTCTGCCTCCAAGGGAACGGAAATCAGCATGCTGAAAAGACACCTGCACTCCCTTGTCCTTTGTGGCATTGGTCACAGCAGCCAAGACACTGAAGTCACCTGAGTCCATCAACAGATGAATGCCTGAAGAAACGGTGGTGTGTGCACACTCAGTGGTATCCTGCACAGCCTCAAAAAGGAAGAAAATCTCACCATGTGTAGGGTCTGCCCGGTGAACCCAGAAGGCACTGTGGCAAGCCTCCAAGCTGCAGGACCCCCGTCTCCTCCCATCCCCTCTCCTGGTCAGGGGCGTCTTATAGGATGCCTTAGTGTTCACTTCCTGTCTCTTCAGTTAGTAGTCACTGGATCTTTAGACCTAGTTAGTGACCCTGCACATTAAACCCTCTGTTATTTTAGCTGGTGTAATTGCTAGGCCCCAGCAGATATGGACGACATCATTAACAATTCTAAGTAAATTTCCTGCGGCATTGATTTCATGAATAATGTAAATGTAATCTAGATTTTTTAAGAAGTTCCTGAAATTGTATTCACAATTCGCTACAAAAGAACCAGACTATGATTCAAAACTATTGGTGAAAGTAGTTTTATCAACCCAAACTCACGGAGGCAAGTGACAGAGATTCTAACTTCAACAGAAAAGGGGACGTACTGGCTCATTAACTGAATGACTTAGCAAAAACTGGGCCCTGGAGCTGGCAAGAAAGGACAAGTGAGAACTGGGCACCTTGTCCTCATGAAGACGTTGAACATGAAGATTAATTATAGTCAGCAAACATTATTCCTTGGGACAGTTGAACAATATTGCACCTTCACTGATCTGATGCATGTGGGGGCCCGGGGGCGGGGTGAATCCTGCCCCTGAGCGTCACTGGATGCGTCCATCACAGTCTCTTCATTTCCTTTCCTCTGTTTCCTGCATCTGCTCTTCTCCCTCTGGGCTTCCCTGTGATGTCAGCTCGCACCAGCAGCTCCAGCTTGCTCTCTCCGCCTCAGCTGAAGGACGGAGTCTGAGCTCCCTGCATTCCCAGCCAAAGCCCTGGAGCCCTCCGGGCCCACTGGGCCCTCGGCCGGCCCCTTCATCAACCCCCATGGTGGAGGCAGACCAGGAGCTGATTGTTAAAGTCCTTCACTCACACCTGCATGGAGAGGGCCAAGCTAAGTCAGGGTCCCCCAAGCCAGATGGACCAGAACGGGGTAGTGGTTTCCCCGGAGAACATCTGGTACCATGGCCAGAGGTTGAGAAATTAGTGCTGAACTGCAAGACCAAGATCCTCACGACAGAGGTCACCATAGTGCTCCACTCCTCTCCCCTCAGAGCCACCTAGGCCAATGGACAGTCCCCGTGGCCATGCCCTTGGTCCACTATCCTCCCCTGGAGCTGCTCCCACCCAATGCCAGAGCACGGTGGGCCTTGAATCGGCCACTCCTGCCTGGTGCAGGGTTCCTGAAGTAAGCAGCTGTGCGGCTCAGGTTCTCCGCCTCTCAGGGTGAGGTATTCCGCACTGGCCCGCAGCCCAGGTTCTTCCCCCTCGCCTCCCTTCTTTCCTCACACAGGCACAGGCCTGAGTGGTGGCTGGAAGGCTCTCCTGGTTCCTCTCCTCTCCTGTGTGGTGGTTCCTGCCATCTGCTCTCGCAGCTCCCAACCAACACAGCGACACACGCATCTTTCAAAGTTCTCCCTTCCAAATGGCTGTGCCGTGTGCGTGCTCTTTGATTTGGGTTGATGATTTGGGGGAGATACTGAATTTCTCTGCTAGAGATGGCGTCTGATTTGGAAAGAGGAAAACTATGGCAGGGTGATTTCTCCTCGGGCCAAGCTGTACACCCTGAGGGACGGGGCTGGTGCTGACCAGGGCTGGACTCAGCCGTGTTCAGAGGTTCAGCTCCTTTTCCCTTTTGGTGCACGGAGCCCCACACCTTCATGCTTTGCTGACTGCCAAGGGGGGGTGTCTGTTGAGTGGTCTTTGTTGCCGAATCGATTGGGGGTACCATGGGACCCGGGGCGATGTGGTCCTTCCTAAGCTCTTCATAGAGCACTGCAGTGGGAAATTTCCGGTGTTCTCCCACTGGATGGAAAGTAGGCATCGTTGGCAACGTCTGCATGGTCATTCAAGAATTCAGAGGCCATGTGAGATCCTGGACAGGTTCTCACTGGCGGAGGAAATGGTTCTGGGCTCAAGGATCAAAGATTTCCTGTTTGTATTCTGGTTATTATTACCCCATTAGCACAGTGCCAATCCTGTGGACGTTTGTGATAAACAATGTATTCCTCAGTGGTGGAATTTGCCTTCTCAGAAATAGATAAATCAAGATGTTAGGCCGCAAACTGATCATTAAGACTGACCCAAATGAAGGAGCAGGGTAGATCCCAAGCAGCAGTTCTGCGGCTCACAGCCCCTGTTTTCTCCTAATTGGTCATTTTTTTCCTTTCTGCTGAGCATGGTTTTGTCTTAGTTCCACTAATGAGGCTCAGTCCATTAGGACAATCAGCGGAAGAAACTGGAGAAGTGAATTTCCACCCATTGTAATGGAAAAATTCACTCTCCTTGCTGGAAAAAGCCTTTCCCAATTAATCAGAACCTCTCTCCTCTGTGCCCATCTGTGTTATGTGAAACCCCCTGGGCGCTTATAAGTGAACACAGAGTGTCGGTAACTTGGTAAGAGTTCACAAGATGAACTTCCCCTCTGTAGGAGCCAAAGCCACTCTGCCCACCCCTAACACTCTTAATGACGATTCAGTGCTGCTCTCCATGGTTAACTAGTCCAGAGACTAAGTCAGAGTGTTGTCATGGGTCTTCACACACAACTGGTCAAATCCCAATGGGATGAGTACACGATATGTTTTCTTTTTTGGAATTTAGTCCATGGTTCTAGCCTACATCAAAGATGAAACGATTAACATTCTTCATATTTTTGGAATAAAATGTGTTTACTTTCATTAAGATCACATACTTCCCTTAGCAATTAGGTTTCCAATCATAACAAGGACATCTCCCTCATTGTTTTGAGGAAAAATATTCCTTGCTTTGCAATATGGGAAAGAACTTGTTGAATCCTGGACTCTCTTGACCTTTTTCACTAGTTTAGGTTTCACCTTTCTGATTAACAGATCTTTTCCAGTCTGACCGTGCTGAGTACAAATAATGTGGAATTAAATTTTATTGGGCATTCTGTTATTGTCTGTAGATAAATCAGACATTTCTGCAGGGTTTTCAATCATTTATTTTTGCTATTATCCTCATAAGTGCATTCAGAAAGTGAATCCTAATTTTGTGTTTGAAAAATTATGATCAGGGCTGGGGATGTGGCTCAAGCGGTAGCACACTCACCTGGTATGTGTGGAGCACTGGGTTCTATCCTCAGCACCACATACAAACAAAGATGTTGTGTCTGCCAAAAACTAAAAAATAAATATTAAAAATTCTCTCTCTCTCTCTCTCTCTCTCTTAAAAAAAAAAGAAAAATTATGACCAGGGATGGGTAAAGGAAGGGCTGTTCTTCAGGAAGTAGAAAGTCTTTGTTGTGCAAGGAGAGTGAGCTCCGAGGTCTGTTATACAACACAGTGCCTACGGTCAACAGTACAGTGATGAGCATTTTGAAACAAGAGAGGAGAGGTCTTGTGTGAAGTGACTTAAATCTTTGGAAATGAGGAAGAGGTTTGGCCTTTGGTCCTGGTGATAGTACTATAGGCATATACATAGGTCCAGATGCATCAATATGTGCACATTAAATATGTATAATGTTTTGTGCATCAATTATGTCTCAATAAAGCAAAGAAGTTATGGTTTATGCAACAATGAAGACACTTCAGTTCTGATCCAAGTTCATGACCTACCTGAAAATCTCTCATCATCCTTTGTATTTAAGTCACATTGAGTTTTTTAAAAATTTTTTTATCCTACTTAGAACCTTACTCAGTTGGTTAAGAGTCACAGACTGAGTTTTTTAATAACTGAAATGTAGAAATGCCAAATGCCAATGTCTCGGCTTGGCTCAAGATCACGAGTCACCACACACTTGTAGATTCAAACAGCAATTCTTTATTCCCGAACTCACACCGCCTCCACACAGGTTCAGGGGCAATCTAAAATCTCCCGCATAATTCACGTCCTAAATACTTTCTCTCCATGAGAACTCAGCGGGAACTCAGGCAGCAGGCATGCCCTACTCCCAGCAGCAATAATCTTCAACCTCCAACTTCCCTAAAACTCCTATTGTCTTAAACCAGGCACGCCCTAAACCCAAGGACTGGGATACTTCCTCAAACCTGCAGGATACACCCTAATCCTGGATCCACCCTGGTCATTGAGCAGGGTCACCTTTCTCAAACACACATGCAAGGTCACAGCGGATTTCCAAGGCAAGTCCATTTAACATGGGGTACGCTGGCAAGGATTTTGATGCGTCATACCTACTTGGCAATGGCCCTCAGCATAGAAAGACCAATTTAGTGACCTCAGTTGATTTTTCATTCACCTTGGTGTTTTTAGGAAATGGTAGTTTGCTAAGCAGAATGAGAAAGCAGTTTTCATTTTCTTTGGAATCACCAACAAGTTTCTTGTTTCTTCTCCGTGAGGCTTTAATGAGCACATTTCACTATCTGAAGTTTTTGGGTGATGGCACTGCTGGTGGTGGCTAAAGCTGAGCCAGTGAGTGGTTGGGTATGGTTGACCAGGGAGTGGAGAAAGGGACACCAGCTGGGTGTAGAGCAGTGAGTTAGGAATGACAAAATCTCATCTGCTTCGGTCAGTTCTACATCTCCTTTTGGCTTTATCAACGCTGTACATGTGCATAGTTTAAATTGTTTACTATATTTAAAGATCAAAGCAGAACAAACAGAGGTCTTCTGCTTTGCTGTTCCCCATCTTTGCATCTTATCATCGAGAGGCAACCATTTGCATTTCTTTGGGGTATTTCTTTTGATATTGACTCCTTGTTTCTATTGTTTGAATTTTCAATCATACATTTCTTTTGACTTACCAAAGAGGAGGATCTGACGTTCTCTTACTCACCTCTAACATACTCACCTGCTTTCCCCAACCTGTTACCATGGTTCAACGTTAGTTTTTGGTTAAAGTAGTATTCAGGATTGCACTGCTATTTCTGCATAAGCAGTGTCCTCAGCTAAGCTGTGGAGTATCCTGAGATGGTATGTCTTTTCATGTCCATGATTTCCCTCCATATTTCATTTGCTTTTAGTTTTTTAATATACCAGAGACTAAATCATACCAATCTCTCCAATGAAATTTTAAACAAAATCTCTGTTCATCGGGTCCACATCAAGGAATCTATCTGTTTTATTTTATTATATATTCCCTCTGGAGATGACCCTCCTGCTACACCCATCCTCCCCTCCACTCTGGAGCCTTCTGGACCTGCAGAACTGTTTTACTGAGGATCCAGTTCTCCATCACCCCGAGACCTCTCATTCTCTCTGCCTGGATTGAATTCTGTTTCTTGGGTCCCATTTTCCTCTTTCTTGGTCAGCTCTGCCATTTGGTGGATCATGCCCTACAGCAGCTTCTTGAGTGAGGAACCATGATGTGAATATTTCAGATCTCTTGCATGTTTGAAAATTTACTTTCTAGGTAAAGAGGTGCTGTTTATACTATTTTCCCTTCTGCACTTTGAGTTCTATTTCTCGGCTTCTGGCTTTCAGTCTTCCTATAGAGAAGACTAATGACATTATGATACCTGATCCTCTTTTTCCTACTTTAGGAATCACTAGATTCTAAAATTTGACAGTTATGTGATTTGCTGTGCATCATTTTTTAAATCCTTAGATTTAACATTTTGTGGGTTCTTTCAATCTGGGATACAGTACTTCAATAGTATTCTTTAATTTTATAAAATCATATTTATATTTATATACTTGATAATTATTTCCTTTCTTTTCTTTTAGAAATTCTGTTGTTCAGATTCTAAACTTACCAAACTAATTGTCTTTTTTCCTATACTGTTTTTCTGTTTTCCATTTCTTCTCATGTTCATTGTACTTTTTGCATCTGGGAGACTAGCCTTTTTAATTCAACCCATTGTTTTGATTTCTTCCTCATTCCTTCTTAGTCCTGTGCTCCCTGCCCCAGATATGTGACCACTGCTTTCCACAACCTCCTTGCTGATCTCCGGTTCTTTACTCTTGCTCCTATAATAAGACATCACCCCGTTTCTGTGGCCGCAGAGTTTCTCTTGTGAAGCTGGAACACCTTTTCCTGAGGCCACTATTATCTACACACTCATTTCAGGATGTGGGGTACGCCACAGCAACGGAGCTGAGTTGCATGCCCAGATCCATCAAAAAAGAACAGTTGTTGTTTCTTAAAGGACAGATGAGAAGTATGAAGCTGGGAGGTGGGTGAGGTCCTGGATTTGAGTAGGAATTCAGAACCACATATCTCCTTGAAAAACTAAATGCAGAGGAATGGGCCAGAGTCCCAGGGAGGTCACTGGACCTGCCAGAGGATTATTTCACTCTCAAAGTTTTAATAGTTTCGGTTGACATCCAGGTTACTGCAAATTTTGCTGAAAATCTTGCATATCTAATATGCTTTTGTCTGTACGGTTATCCATCACCTCCATACCCCCAGCTGTCCACACACACACACACACACACACACACACACACACACACACACACTGCTTTAAACATCGAGATGCACCTGCTTCCCTGACAAATCATGTTTCCACCATGCTCACCACATCTCTACAGTCTTGTACTTTTCCATTCTTCTCTCTGTCGATAACCTTGACTAATGGGTCCCAACTCAAGCAAAGAAAAATTTTCTGATGCTCACATTCAAAACCCATCTCCCCCGCTCGGTGGTCTTGTGGCACTCCAACTTTGGGACTGTAGGTTTTAACCTGTGCTTGTGTATGTTTCCCTAATTCAACTCGATCACCACCAATGCTACCACAACAAATATTGGTTGAACATTCTTTTAAGAATTTATTTTGTAATTGACTTCTTATAGCAACTGTATAAAGTAGGCAGTGTTATGAAGAAGTGGAGGTGCCCAGTCCCTGGTCCCCATTCCGCGAGTCAGGCAGTATAACTGTGTATCCCATGCTGTCCCCAGATCCACTGCCCAGCACAGTGTTGCCCCGGGGCATATTCTCAGAGAGGCTCATTCCTCATGAATTCATTGGTCATGTTTTTTTTTTTTTTTAAAAAAAGATGACAAACATTTTCTTCTGGCTCCCGGTTGGAACACAAGTAAACAGGTGAAGGGTTCTAGAGAGAACAGATTCGCTATTGTGCTTATTGTTTCTTTCTTTAATTCAACCCTGGGCAAGGCTTTGGAGCTGTGCCCTGTGAGGTGACATGCAGGCAGTGTGCATTGACTAAGCTGCATTCAGTGAGGGTGCTCAGTAGCACTGCTGCCCTGCTGTCAGCTAGACCTGGGTGGGCGACTGTCCACCACAGGGGGTCATGTGGCCTTCCCAACCATGCTGAGAGGTGGCTGTGCTGTCACCTGATGAGAGCATCTGTACGAGGCTGTCACACAGCAGGCAAAACTGTCATTGTGCTGTACCATTTAATAACCCAGATTTTCCCTATCAAATGCCACCAAGGCCTCATAACAGTAAAGAGGAATGGACCAATACCACTCCAAGAGCAGGGCTAATGCTTGGGTTCACTTGGTTCTGGCACATGGAGTTTTTTAATGAATCCTGCAATTACTTACCTGTTAGTCTTCATGAGTGTGGTTTTAGTTGGCATATAGGTGCTGTGCAATGAACTGGCCAACACTGGCTTGTCATGGGGTCTGTAGTTATTATAATTCTATACATTATTAACACTTCTCAGTGCTTTTTAGAAATATTCTAGTGAGATGACAAGCCAAACGTCACATGCTGATTGTCTGATCTGTGAATTACTCTTCCACAGCCCTAAATCGTGGTCTGGAGCTGAAGCAGGGCTTCCGCGGCTGCTGTAGACCGCGGCACAGCCCAGAGCAGGACAGAGAGCAGCAGAGGTTTGGTTTCCTCTCTCCCCTGCTGTGCCCCCCACTTAGAGTTACTGAGCGTGGTGTTTGCTGACCTCAGCAACTGGCATGTGTCGATTCAGAGTGGTGACTTGGACATTAGGTGGCTCTTACTCCTTAGAAAGGCATTTCTTGGTTCTCTACCATCAGGAAGATTCCCAGGCAGAGGTGTGGGGCTCTGGCGCCCCTCTCCTCTTTGCTGAGTGTTTTCTGGAAGTGCACAGAGAGAAAGAGTCTCCGTTTGAGTCTGTCTTTGGTGTACAAAGGGCCCCCAAACCTCTCAGAGCACTCGCTCACTCTTGAAACTGGAAACTTATCCTGTCTCCTCAGATTCAGGATTTCTCTCCATTCTCATCCTCAGCAGTGACTCAGCTAATACACACTGACATATGGACTTAGTTTCAATGCCTGGCATAGTAAAAAGAAGTAGCTTTCATAGACTCTAGAAAGAGAACCAAATGATGAGTCTTGTACCACAAATCCCAGAAACATCTTCTCGTACCAAAGGTCAAGGAATGCTGTCAATAAATGAGTTATGGATTCTTCATGATGCTCTTCAAGACCTGAAAAGTGAACAAGTGACATTAAATAGCTCTAGGTGACATATGTCCCTTCTGACTCAGATTCTCTATGATTCGATAAACAGAAGACCTACTTAAGTAACATTTCTTGCCCCCCACCTGAGACCTTGATGGACCATGGTGCACTATTTGTTAACCCTTTTAGTAATTTTCATGCTGTCTCTCACCTACAATTCTGACAGCACAATTTTCCTCTGTCCCCTAATGCCACAGTAAATCTATGTCAAACATATCTCAAACATAAATTTGTTATGATACCTTTATCTTTAAAAGGAAAGTGTGAGCAAGTGATCTGCTCTACAACTCACAGGAACATGGGGAGGACACATGAAAAAAGGAGATGATGATTCTGTTGTGAGCTATGTAATATGCTGGATGATAAAATAGAGTTGGCACAGAGCACAGAAGTCAAGCAGAGCACTGCTGAGATAAGGATGAACCAGCCCCACAGGCTGCAGAGAGGTCAGGAGAGATGGAGGCTGAGATGTGACCACTGGATTCCGTCATGCAGGGTCATGGTGACCTTTTCAAGGGCAAGGTAAGTATACGGTAGCCGAGGACAGGCAGAGAAGACCTACTGGAATGGGAGGAGGGGCAGAGAGCCAACGTTTGCAGACCCTGACCATCAACTCCTTTTACACGTGCAGAGGAGGGGAGGGGAGGCTGGAGTTTCGTATGTGGCTTGAGAAGGATGTTTTCAAGGTAGGAAGATGTGGATAGATGAATGGAAAGAAAACAAACAGGGAAATAAAGACAGATGTGCTGTAGGAGCCAAATTACCCAGTGCACATACAACTGTGGAGCAACTCCAAGTGTAATGAGGGTTATTTTAAACATGTTTTATGCTTCATTGTGAACTCCTTGATGGCCATAGAAATCACAAACATAAAACGTGAACCCAATCTATGAGAAATCAATTACTCATAAGTAACTTGTTTTAATATTTGACTAGCTTCACTCTGTGGTTCTAGGTTTGGTGTTAACACACAGTAGGCAAGTCTTCTTTACGCTTACAGTGTCTTCTCAATTATTTACCTTTGTGTATTTCCCCCAAAGAACTTCAAGTACACTTTGTGAAGTTATGAAAGTGCACTGCTGGGATTCAGTTCAATTTTGAAGGAGGATTCAATGACATCACAGTGGCCAGTCTTCACCATGGCTGTGTTGCTGTTGCATCTTTATTTGCCTTTAAGAAACACTTTCCTTATATTTTCCCCATGAAGGCCTGTACATCTCTTGCTAAGCTAATTCCTTTGTATTTTGTTATCATGGAATTTTTTCACTTAGCTGAATGTCATTACAGAGTAACTTATCACTCACAGTCACTCAAAAATCCAAAGGCCGAATGTTCTCTCTGATATGTGGATGCTGATCCATAATGGGAGGGGGTGCATGGGGAAAATGGAGGGTGGGGTGGGGAGGGGGCATAAGGGGAGGGGACATGGGAACAGGAAAGAATGTGGAATGAGATGGGCATCATTACCCTAGGTCATGTATGACTAAACATACGGTGCGACTCTACATCATGTACAACCAGAGAAATGAATATTGTGCTGCAGTTGTGGACAGTGAATCAGAATGCATTCTGCCATCATATACCCAATTAAAATAAATAAATAAATAAATATAAAATACAAAGGGAGTTTCCCTTTGAGAGTTTGGGTCCAGACAGCTGCAAACAATAGAAAGAGTCATAGTCTTTGATTTGTGTAATTCTTCCTGTTTCTACCTAAAGCCACTGTCATCATGCCAATTGTGGACTCAATGCCGTGTGCACGAATGCATTTAAACTCAATGTAAAAGAGGTCGCTTCCCTGCCTGATTCACATGGTCTTGCCTTAACTCGTGTTTAGCCAAATTTATGATCCAGGCCTCTCCTTTGTCTTTTTAAGAGTCAATTATTGAAGCAGATATTGCATGGGATTCAGACCTGATGGGTTTATACACCGAAACATCTCTATTTCTTCTCTTTAAAGAGCCCATACATCTCCCGTTTTTTGCAATTACTCACAATAATTTATTTTTCTAAAGAACTTGTTTGTGTGATGAAAAGTAAATGGGTCAAGAGCAGATATTTCTTTCTGCACTCTGAGATGAGACATTTCAACACTGGAATGGCTAAAATATAATAAGTAAAACACAGTGCTCCGGAAGGACAGGCCATCAGCGAATCTCTGGTTGGCACCAAAGAGCATCTGTTGACCGACAACACACAGCATCCGACTTTTAACCAGACCTTTGCTTCTGTGTCGCTGTCATGAGTCACCTTGGCTGTCTCAGGAAGTGGGCACTTTACAAAGGTGAGCACTGGAGCTGGACAAGTTGTCCCCATTCCTGTCATTCCATGACAGTCTCTAAAATTCATGGGCAGATATTTATTCCAGAACCATAAGGTGTGACATACAAACATTTATTATTATTTATTATTTACAATTCAAAAGAGCAAGGCCGCTTATACCCCAAACCTTAAACCATAAAGTCAGTGAATTCAGAATCCTGCTGTGATGAAGTTGCTTAAAAGTGCTGGACACCCAACCAGGGCTGTTGGCGGAGGCTGAGGCCAGCGCACCCGGATGGTGGGCAGTGGAGGGGCATTGGACGCAGAACCAGGAGACCTGGCCCTGCAGTGGCCTTGGGAGCGCTGCCTGCCTCTGGGTCCCCACCTGTGGGAAGACACTGATAGGAAAGGCAGGGTGACAGGAGGGGAGTCTGTGGTGTTGGTGCCCCTCTTGGGGGCCACAAGCCCTGTATTTGCGCCCTCACAATTGCATTTCTGCGTGGTTGACGAGGCATCCAGCAGGCCTGAGAGGAAGTTCACTCTTGAATTGTAAGTGCCTCTTGTGGACATACTGGACTCTCTCGTTAATGAGAGTAAAAGAGAATTTTTATAAAATCAGATACTTTTAAGTATTGAATTCTGTACATCAAGCAAGTGATGTTTTTCCCCCAAAGTCTAAAGTGAGAAAGCTTCCTGCATCAGTATTTTAACAATTTGATATTTGCACTGGATAATTCAAATTACTTGATTATTAGTTTTAGAAAAATCATAATTGTGTCCTTAGTTATCAGCTTTTCAAAGTGGTATTGCAGATATTATTGAAATGTGCTTTAAGTTCTGATACAGTAATCAAATATTAGCCTGTTATAGACCGTTACAGATGACCCAGAGGTAAAGGCTGGATGTGTGCATGTCGATCTTATTGTTCCCAAAACATCAACCCTAACTACTGTCAGCGCTTTTTTCTCCCTATTGTCTCAGTAAAATTTGCATCACTTGGGGCAAAACTAAATTTCAGTCATCATATCGCCACCATTTCTGAATAAGGGGAATTTCAGGGTAAGATTTTGCCATTCTAAATATTTTCCTTTATGAAACTTGATTTTTCTGCAGGTTTCTTCCTTTACAGCCAGCAGGACTGAGTGGCTTACCACATAGCCAGCCTTAGAGGCCCTGCATTTAGTGACTTGGCTTCCCCCGTCTGCACGATTACCTTGCTTGTCATTTTATACCAGAAGAAATGGGAGCTTGGTGGGGCTCAGAGACCAGGCATAAAGAATGCCAGTGGCAGAGGTGGGATTTGAACTGCCTGACTTCAGAGCCGCGCCTGCCACTCACCCCTCCCTCCCCTCTCCCCACAGATCCCCTGCAAGTTAAGGTCATCTGCATTTCCTAGGCAGCTGAGTCCCTCTGTGGAGAGCAGCTTAGCTGAGGTTGTGCGGTGGTGAAACGGGAAGAAATCCTGGTCCTGGCCCACCATCCCAAGCTGCTCATCTCTGTGCATGCAGGAGTCAGCGTGGGTCTGCTGGGCAGGTGGGCGGGAGGCTGCCCATCTTCCTCGCCGCTTCAGAGCAGGTGCCCAGGTGCTGGGTCCACCCTGGCAGAGCTGTGAGACCTACATATGTGGCTAATGGGTTAATTTTCATGTCCTTTTGGACGTGATTCCTTGCAATCTGACTTATATTCTGAAAGCAGAAAACATTTTTAGAGATTCTTGGCTGATGAGTGTCTTCATCCCCATCCCAAGTGTCTAAATAGTTTAACTCAAAGCAGGGACATTGTTGGACAACCAAGGACAAGACTGAGGCTGTAGGGCAGAGGTGAGGGAGGTGGACGTGAGGTGCAGAGCCAGACTCAAGCCTGGGCCCCTGCCCTCAGCTTCCCCTCCCTATGCCCTCAGGGTTTCATCGGCACAGTTAGTTCAGGGTTGCTCCATTTTACAGAAGAGGAACTAAAGTTCAGAAAGGTTGCATTATCTCATTTATTAGTTTACTCTTTAATTTCATTCTTCAATCCATCCCTCTACTCATCATCTGTTCATACATCCATCCTCCAGTGAACACTTACATAGCAATTGCTATATTTTAAGCTAGTATCCAGTTTTTCCTTGATGATAATAATAATTATACTTGGTGCACTTGGTGAATCTACAGTCCCCAGACTTTGACTGTGACAAATATGGTCCTTGCCACAGCAACTTGGATGTTGCCAGAGGGCTGCTAGAAAAAGAGACTTGGGGTCCCATCCCAGTTCTACCAAATGAGAGCCTGCATTTTAACAAAACCCTTCTTTCTCCTGGGGTTTTAATGTATATCAGCATTCATGGAGCACAGTCCTGTGTGATTCTTGTCACCAGAGAAGTCTGGGACATGCTTTTGGGCATCATGTTGGAGGTATTGATGTCCAGAAAGCACAAAGCTTTGTCTTTGCCCACAGAAGCTCAATTTCGATTAATATTCGCAGAGCCATTCTGCTAGGCTGCACGTACAGCTTTTCCAACTCTGACCTCTCGTTTTTATGGGATGCCTTCCTTTTTATAACACTCTGGACCTACAGCATAATACTTTGTGTATCCAGTGAGGAAAGCAAAGCTTGGACAGTTGAGGTGGCTCACCCAGGGTCCGAGAGCCAGCACATAGTAGATCTGGAACTTGAAGTCCCATCTTCGGCCACCTCTCTGTAGAGTTAGTGCCTTGACCATGTTGGGGATGCTGGCCCCAAGCCTGAATTCCATAACATGCAGGTTCTGTCACATTTTTCTCCTTTTAAAATGTGTTTTACTCCACTCAGGACACATTTTACAAAAAGCAAACCCCTGGGGAAAAAAATCAGTGAGAAAAGCTTTGTATTGATTGTGAAGTCCTGAACCGACATGGCTGGGGTTATTAGGCCTGCCTCAGCTGGCACGTCTCAGTGGGCTCCTCTCCTGGTCCCCTTCGCCAGCTCCGTGGCTTGCTTGGATTTTGGGATTGGGCTGTGAGGGAGTCCTTCAGTTTTCTTCAAATGAATCCCCGGGAATTTTTGGAAATGAGGTCATACACATGAAGGAATTGCTGCTGTTGGCCGTGTCCTAATGATCAACATCTGTGGTGTTCTAGAAATGAGACTAATCGCTCGTATCTGCTCGTCCTAAATACATGTGTGCTCAGAGCGTTCATTGTCAGATGACTAGTTTTTGAGGCAGGGTGTGAGATCAGGACCCTCTGTGGAATGGAGGCGTGGGAGTCTGTAGGGCACCCCCTGTCACTGCACGGAGGCCAGCAGATGGGCTCTGCAGGGCGTGGGCTCCCGGGCTCAGGTGCTCCACGTCTAAGCAGAGCCCAGGTGAAAGCTGCAGTTTCTCAGCCAGGAGGGGAGAGGGCTTGGGTGACTCTCCTGCCCAACCCACTGCACCAGGCCATGGCACAGGGCCTGACAGGCAAGCTGCCTGCGAGAGTCCCACACATTTCCAGGACACCCAGCAGGCCTGGAGTGTCCTTCTCACAGGGGTGGCTTCTTGGTGCATAGCATCTATTCTGAGGATGCGGACCTCAGCCCTTCACAGGGATATCTCCATCTGCAGCACCGTCTACTCCTCTTGCGTGGCTCTCTCCCTCAATGTCTAACTCCCCTGCCCCTGTGGCTCTTTGCTCTCCTTTCCTGTCAGGCATTAAGTCTGCTCAGGGTGCAATGCCCCTCTCTTTCTGAGCGTATGGCTTGTGTGATTTAAGTTATATGCTCAAGGTGTTATCGTGCCTGTGTTTGGATCCCTGTTGTTTTATTTCCTTTGAATTTTCTTTGCCTTGTTCTATGTGCAGGAGGCTTTCTCCCGTGGGCTGGTGGTGCTTGTTGTACACTTGTATTTTCCAGGGAGACAATAGAAGTCTGAGAGTCACTGCGCAGGGGGTGTTGTCCTACCTAACAGCGGGATGTGCTGCAGAAGGTCTCCATGGGACCTCTCTGTTTGGCTGGAGAATCCACATGTGTCTTTTGTCAGTTTTCCCAGGAGAAATTGGCCATCCTCTCCTGCTGAGCGTAAGCTGGCAGTGTTGCTCTGGCTCTCGGTGGAGTTGAGGGGACAGGACACCTGCCCGCAGTTTCTGGACCTGGCCTGTCCATCACACTGTCCCCTAGCCACAGCAGCTATGGGTGATTGAAGTAATTAACAGGATGAAAATAAACAAATCAGTTTCTCAGTCAAACTCCAAGCATTCAAAGGCTAGAACTGGCCCTTGATGGTTGGAACAGTTTCACCCCCTCTGGAGATTCATTGAGAAGAGCTGCCTAGACTTTTGGCTTCTTCTCCTGAAAAGCAGCTTGCCCTTGGCTGGGCCTGGAGCCCTGAGCTGAGGATCTGTCTGGCTTAGCCTCTCCAGAAGGGCTTGTCAGGAGCCTCTGTTCCCCTCCCCCGGCTTCCAGACGGACCTGCTCGGGATGTCAGCTCTGCTCCTGACCATCCTCTGTCTGGGACATGGCACAGCTTTCTTCATGTTCCCCTGGGTGGAACCAGGGGAATGAGACCAACTTGACTTGCTCTGATAGATCCCACCTGCCCATTTCATTCCACCCTCTCCTTTTGTGGGGACTTGGGACTGGGAGGAACCACGACTTGTCCTGTGTGTTCCAGTGGCTGTCTCAGCGGGAAGCCTGGTCACTCCCTATTATCTACAGCAGAGGCTGCAGGGGAGGAAATGCACTCTGGCTCTTGTGCCTTCAGCAGAGGAAGGCATTGTCCTCAGGAATTTCATCTGTGGCTGCTGATGACCAAGACTTGGAAGGAGCAGCACAGCTGTCACATCAGTGTCCCCAGCCAAGACTGTGCTTGGCACAATGAAGCCCATCAGAGTCCCCTTTGGTGATCTATTTCTCTCTGTGAGTTTCCATGGGGCATGCTCTGCCATCCTCCTTGTGTCTAAATTCACCATGCCCTGTCTTTCAGAGGGCCCCTCTGCAGCTTAGCTTCATGCAGAAGGTGTGACTCAGGGGTGGTAATAAACACAATGAAGCATGGTAGCAGCAGGTGACAGAACTCGGCTCTGTTTTCCTGCTGTGATTAAAGCTCTAACACTGCCTGCGAACATTGCTCAAGATGAAGTTTCAAATTGGAGAGTTTCAGTTCCTGTATCTTCGTGGCCATCAGGAGTCCCTGTGTGTGTGCAGAGGGTGATGTGCCTGAAGCTCACCTGGGAAGAGGGTGTCTTGGTCTAAATGAGACAGGAGGGGGATGGGTGTTGGGCTTTGCAAGGACACCTGCTGTGGGCGGTGCTGTCACTCAGGCTTAAGTCCCCTCATGGAGCCCTTGTTCCCCACTTCCCTGTCCTCTTCACCCTGCTTCTCAGGGCCATGCCATCCAGCCATGGGGGCCAGGTTGGTGAGTGGCCTGCAGCCAGAGGAGGCCCCCCAGCAGGAGGCAGTCCTTACCTTGGTGATCAGGAATCAGGCAGAAGTAAGCGTTTCTATTCCACCTCCCACCCCACGGAAGAGGGCTGCCCTGACTCTTGACCAGGACGCAGACATCTGTGGGGACACACTGATGAGAAGTGAAGAATACTGTTAGAGTCTGTAAACAAGTCAGGATGGCGCTTGGTATTTTGCCAGGGGGAGTGGTTTGTGAAGTGGCGCCAGTGAGCCATTAAGTGTGGAGATTCCTTATTGGTTGACTGCTGTATCTAGTTTATGTTAATTAGATAAGCTGTGTGGAATGTATATATACCCCTCCTGTCCTACAATAAACGGCTCCCACTCCTGCTGTATCAATCTACACAAGTTCCTCGTCACCCCCCCCCCCCCCCCCCGCCCCCCGGGTTATTTTTCCCAGCCAGCCGGGCTGCGGCAGAATACCCCAGTGTGGTGCAGAGAGAAACCAGCCAGGACAGGCATCTGACAAGGTTTTGAGGAGAAATCACCAGGGAACAGCACGGTTGGAGCTAAATCTATTTTCAGAAGACTGAGCAAGACTGGACATTATAATGAGAGTCTGGGCGAGAGGACACGGCACAGGGTAGAGCAGCATGGGACAGAGCTTCAGGAGACAGCAGAGGGCTGCAGAACCCAGACCTGACGTGGGGGACTAGCCCAAGGAAGGGGCCACCAGGGCTGCACTCCAATCCCATCACAAAGCCTGGAAGTCAACACATCGTCCTCACAGCTTGTGTGTTTGATGGTTTTCAAGATAATTTTTTTTGGGGGACCATAGACTTGTTTATGTGGGTTGTCATGCACCACGAAGCTGCTCAGGGACACCAGCGGAAGAACGTGGGCAGGTGGCTATGGGTTCCATAGATCTCCTCCCCTGACATCCTTGCTCCCAGTTCCAGAGAGAAGCACTCAGAGAACTTCACCATCCCTCCTGGGGAGCTGCCAAGGGACTGGGTCTGTGTCCAAACCCCATCGTTTCTCCCAGGAAAGAAACGGGCTCTCCAGACGCCAGCAAAGTCCAGTCCCCAGCCCAGGCCTGGCAAAGGCAGCCGTCCCGGGCAGTCACGGCCCCGCCTTCCACCACGCTGGAAATCGCCCCTGGTATCACTCCCGTGGCATTGAACGATCACATTTTAGCTTTGTCTGGGTTTTTGCATCAGTATTTTCTCCCCTTCAGTGTCCCTCATGGCAGAATCACCCTCAGCTGCACCCCCTCTGCTCCCAGCTGCCCCCCCTTCCCCTGCTCCCTTCAGAGCGGATTTCCTCAAAACACGGCCTGTTTCTGCCCCACTTCCTCTGCTCTCATGCTCGATGGAGTGTATTTCACACGAGACACAGACCCAACAACCCTCTGAGACCTGTGTCAAGACCACCATCCACCGTCACTTCCCAAGCCCCATGTCCAGGCCCCTTCCT
The DNA here is from genome assembly GCF_052094955.1 of Ictidomys tridecemlineatus. Taxonomy (NCBI): domain Eukaryota; kingdom Metazoa; phylum Chordata; class Mammalia; order Rodentia; family Sciuridae; genus Ictidomys; species Ictidomys tridecemlineatus. The sequence goes on along the minus strand of NC_135477.1, from coordinate 257,694,423 downwards.
AGCAGGATTGGTAGGCGGCTCGCTCCTCTCTGCAGATGCTTTCTTCCTGTGGCTTGTGGATGTCCTTCCAAATCCCAGGCCCTCCCTCTGAGGCTCCTTCACCGGGTGGTCAAAGGTCAGTGTGGATTTGGCTCTGACCCCTGACCTTTTACCTGCAGGTACTGGGAGGTAATTTCAGGTGGGAGCAGGGCTTAGGGCCCACCCAACAGGAAGCCCTCTCAAGGCCCTGCTCCCACCTCCCACATTCCTCTCGCCTGGCACTGTAGGGTTCCTTCTTCATGTGCTTCTCTTCACCCACTAACCTTCTGATATGCAAGGAACACAGCGTTCCACAGTCAGTACTTAAAACAATGATGAGGAGCTCAATAAATACATGTCAAACAAGAAATAAAGGCATGCATATATAAATATATTTTGGCCAAGTAGAATTCTCTTGATTTCTCGACTCATGATTCATGTAACTGGAGTGAACAGAGCAGGTAAAGAGCACCCTTTAAAAAACATGGCCTTAGATTTACTTATTAAACAACTAGTGACTTTTATTGAAATAACGTTTTATAAATATAATGCAAGATAATCGTGGAACTTAATATGCACCCTTCAAGCATGATTTAAAAAAAAAATCAATTTAAAACCCCATTCTTAGGATCCCTGCCATGGATTGAATCATGTCTCCTCAGGTGCATTCGAGGAAGCCCTGCCTCTCCCATGTGGCTGTATTTGGAGAAGGGGCCTTTCCAGAAGTTGGTAAGGTTGCAGAAGGTCACTAGGACACCGTGGACACCTGAGAAACACTTTTGAAATAAGTGGCTGAGTAGGTGGGAGTAGAGATGGAGGAACTGATGAAAACAGACTATTAGGTGGATGATTTGATTTATGAATTGATTACTTTGGGGAAATCTGAAGGTAGGAGTTGTGTGTCAGAAAGAGCAATGGTGAGGCAGTTGTCCCCAGGAGCTGAGAGACACAGCCAGCCCTGGAGGTGGGGTGAGTTTAAGCTGCACCTCCACATAGGTAAGGAGGTGCCACCTTTTGTAGCCGAGGTCAGCTCTGTGAGCAGAGGAGGCTTAGGGTTGGTCAGGCCCCTCATCTGTTAGGGAGATTCAACCCCAGGACAAAGAGAAAGAACCCAGGGAAGCAGGGGAGTCTAGGTGAAAGGAGCAAAGGAAGAAGTAAGGACATGCACCTCCCCAGATCAACAAGGTGAAAGTCAGCACAAGTACGGCGGGAGAGAGAGCAGGAGGACAAGAGGAAGAAACGCGTTAGTGCCTCACCTTGGAGCCCTGCTTCCACGTGTGAAGGGTCCCCAGGAGAGAGCAAGACCTGGAGTGACCACAGGGACGACCCACCCAGGTGACACGGAGAAGAGGATCATCAGAACGTGCTGCGATGGCAACTCAGCGTTCCACATGGTGAGGCAATGGCCCCTGTGGTCTGCTGAACACTTACCTAGAGTTGAAGACTGGAGATCCTGGGCTCTAATCTCAAGCTCCTGGGAACCAAAGGAGATCAAGAAGGCATAGGAAACAAGAAGTGAAAGACCTCGGAGGCAAGCGACAGGGTGGGCTCTCCAAGTGGGCATTGGCCTCAGGGGGAAGGTGACTAGGGGACACGGCTCTCAGCCCCACACTTACTCCCCATGGGATTTCCTGGTGAGCTAGAAGAATAGGAAGGTGGGGGAGAGGCAGGGGCTGTGGTCACGGCACCTCCAGCCTGGTTCAGCAGAGGGATCCTTTGGGCAGAGTGGGTTTATTATGGAGCAGTTTGGTTATTTATTGGAATTTGCTTCTGTTACTAAAAATTCCTCTGGATGATTAGGTCATTGGAAATGAAGAATTTTGTTTCACTTCCTTTTTAATGGGTCAGAAGATTCAGGTTCCACACGGAAAGCCAGGATGGACAGGCGTCCCACTGATTAAAAAGGTGGCGCTCTAGGGGATGTTAGAACTTAGAATAGAGAGACTCAGGGAACAGAGGGAAGTAAAAGGAATCATCACCTCTGCTTGCCGTGAGCCCGGGAACAGGAGAAGTATAGCTGTTGGGTCTAAGATGCTCTATCTTTACACTTTCCATTCTTCCTGGGCACGCAAAGTGAATTATCACAGAAGTGATAACTTGAGTTAAACAATGAACCAAGTACTCTTAAACATAGAGGCTAATTTTATCATTTGTAAAATCTTTTTCTTTTCAAAAAATTTATATTTGACTGACTCATAGCCCTAGTTAGGAAGGGAGTGTGTAATTTTATTTATTTATTTTAATTAACTTTTGAAAAAAAACAATTTATAAATACAGTTTTGTTTTTCCTTATGGAGAAAAAGACCACTCTTTACATTCAGCCAATCATTTGTTCCTGCACTTGATGCTTTTGACATTAATTTTATGGGCATTTAAGTTGTTAATTATAATACAGCCCAACTGGAAATCCCTGAGTTGAATGTGGGTTTACTGCCCAGCTCACCATGGTTGGGATTGGGCAGTAGAAAGGGAAAGAAAATAATTCTCACGTTTGTTGCTTATTGGAGCACACTGATTTTTATTTGCATCGGTATTGATGCAGGCATGGATGAATCTGGAAAACTTACTAGGTTCAATACTAGGTTTCAACAGGAATTTTATATATATTGCTTTTTATGCATTTCAAATTCTTTTGGGGACAACTCTGAATAACCTGAAGTTAACACTCTCTTACCTTCAAACCTAAGGGAGTTGATTTTAAGAGTTCAGAGTCTTTCTGAAAATGATGTGTTAGAAAGTGAAAGAGCAGCAGATTTTGTTTTCTCTATTTTAAACAGTGGGGAAGGTTGGCATTCAGTCACCTAAATGTCAGTTGGAAGCCTAGGTATACTCTTTCTACTTTCATGCTTTAATCGCAAGTCCAGATGGTCTCTGAAGCAAAGCCTCACAGATGATCATGGGATTTCATACACATGGCATCTGATGGCAAGGAACCACCAGGAAGGTACTCAGTCTTTCTGCTTTTGCTCTCTCTCTGTGTGTGTGTGTGTGTGTGTGTGTGTGTGTGTGTGTGGTGTGATTCTCATCATCTTGTGCACGTAGTTTGTTCTTTCTGTAAGATGCCCAATGAAGGAAGACATTTCAATGCAGTACTTGTTGGGGACTTATTGCCCTAGAAGTGATTGTGTTTCAAAAATGCAAAACCTTAAAAAGTCGGAAGGCAGAGAACTTACGGCATTAGACCTTTGCCTGCAGGGCGCGGGCCGTGATCAGAAGTAAGGAAGGAAAGCATTTTATGGAACATGGAAGAAGCTCCTTTGGCCTTGTTTGTTGAGTACTGATGAGAAAATTATCTGGAAAGCCTAGAGGAGAGGTTATTAGCTGTGTTAAAGTGAGGCTACACGTGCAGGGTGGCTGTACCTTGAATTGACACCGTGCTCCACAGACTAGGATCTGTGGACACCTGAACTTCCCCAGTCCCCCTCCGTTCTCGTTGGAGTCAGGTTTTGGTTATGAAGACATAGATATCTGGTAGATGTCTCTTTAGTGTTCAGTATCTACATCTATCACAGATAGGTGACGCCGAGAGAGCATGTAAAGACTGTGTAGGTGGACGGCATCTATCTTATCAACTGTGCTCAGGTTCAGGGGCACGTCCCCCCACCACTGCCGCATGCTTCTGGTCAGAACCACAGCTCTTCAAAACAAAATTTTCCAAAATACTATCAGCATCAATAAGATCCCTTTGTACTCAATATTCAGTTGATAAAGACTGATAAAAACATTTTTAAAAGTTTTTAAAAATATTTCCTTTCAAAATTAAAAAATAATCATTTAGATAGTTTTTCCATCCCCTTTGGAAACTAAATAAAAGTTTTTAGTATAAGCCAAAGAGAAAACACTCACTTTTTTGATATTTTGGCTTTGCTTTACATCATTAAATCAAGTAAGTAAGGCCACAGTCTCTTAAAAATAACCATTTGAGAAGAGCTGGCAGAAACGGAGACTTGAGAAATACGTTAGCATGGAGTGGAACCTTAGAGAGGATGTGAACATGAAGGAGCACTTTCAAATTTGAGAACCTGTGGCTGCGAACCTGTGGCTGCTAGCCTGCAGCCTACGGGCACATCGTGAGAGCCTTGGATCTATTTCCAACCTGCTCTCTCCATTATATTGGGGGAGCCCTGATCAAGCACGGAGATTTTCTTCTGCTTGCTGTCAGGGCTTCCCTCGGAGGCTCGGTGAAGCTCGGGCTCCCATTTTCCTTGCTGTTTCTGACAGACATAACCCTTGTGGCCAGCTGGTTCAGGAGGCCAAGGTTTCCAGAAAGAAAGTAAATGCCCAGAAGAAGTGCTTTAAATCCTCAGCATCTATTTTTCCTAAGCTGCCAGATGACGATCGTACATCTGCATGGTTCCCTGTGATGTTTCATACTTGTATGAAGTATGTGTTTATCAACTCAGGACAGTAGTGCTGTCAATCATCTGAAACGTTCATCATTTCTTTGTGAACATTCTAAATCCTCGCTTGCACCTATTTTTAACTGAATGACAAAATGCTATCAACTACAATCTCCCTTGCACCTCGTGTAACACAACCTATCCTTCCCATTTGGTGATCTCAGGTTTGAATTCTCAGTTCTGTGTGGAGCTGCTGCATTTTGTTTCTTGATTTTGGGTGTTTCTGTCATCATTATCATCACAGTTGTTACCTTTTCTCACCCACACTGGATGCTTTAACCACTTATGCTTCTAGACCCTGGTTGCTGACGACATGGTTTGGCAATTCATGTCTATGGAGAACTGCAGACACATGTAAGACCCCCCCACATTCCAGGCACATGCCCCCCGGGGGGATGAGACAGCCAACAAGAATGAATTACTAGCGTCTCTGCCGGATGTCACCTCAAAGACAGGAAGCCGTTGGGGAGTAATTAGAGCCTGCCAGAAGGAACATATGGTAATAGCATTCTCTGACTCTTTCCTTAAGAGTACTGCATGCACACTGTAGACAATGGGAGAAATCTCCTTTTATGTCATTTCCCAGTGTTTGCCTTCCATCCCTGATCTGCACCACAGTCATGAATGGCGGAATCCAGGAAATGAGAATGCTCAGTTTCCAAGGGTATAATCATCTTTTTTTTTTTTTTGTCCTGTTCGAAAGTGCAGAGACAGAGCGTGGTTTCCGTTTCTCTTGGTGTTCAGTATTGGGTAACAATACACAGGTATTAAATGCCGGGTGTCAGATTGCATGGAAAGAGGAAATGGTAATGATACATGTCAAGATGGACAGGCGGCTCCCCAGAGAAGGCAGGTACAGTGGGTGTGAATGAATATGCCTGAAATCGGGGTGTATCCACTGAAAGCAATGGGCAGAAGACAATGGCAGTGAGCATCCTGGGGGGAACAGCGTAAGTGTGGAAAAGGTGTTGGGGAGAGGTGCTCAGGACGCTCTCCCTGGGGGCTCTCTAGTGCCCTGGTGCACCCAGCCTTCCGTGCCCCTGTCCTTGGGATATCTTGGAGGGCTTTCACTCATTGGTGGCTTCCTCTTGTCAACAAACATTTTTGCCTTTCCTAAACATTCATGAACCCCAAGAGCCATAACCCATGCTTCGCATCCTGTGGAGCAGCTGGGCCCTGGTCTTCAGCTTCCCAAAGAGGACAGCCTGCTGAGGTGCTGGTGGCATGACCATTGTCATTGCTCCCTTCTGCTCTCACCTGTGGCAGACTTGGGCCAGGGATGGGCAGGGTGGGCAGCAGCAGGGGTGTGAATGCTGTCCGAGAGTCTAGAGGCTGTTTCTCCGATGACCATGGCATTTTTTAGAGTCTAGTTTAGGTCTAGTTTGCACCTTCATTGGAATCATCCCAGATGGCTAAGATCACCAGAAGAGGCAGCTCCCAGGTCTATGGGATTTAAGCTGAATCTTTGATGCACAAAATTCATTTCTTAGCCTTATTTTAAAGCCAAGAGAAAACCTGGAATCCTGTACCTTCTTACTTTTGAAATGGTAATAGAGTGGCTGTCTCAGCTTCTGTTTGGTCCACTTTAGTCATCAATCATTGCTGTGAGCCTGTCAATCACTGGCTACCATGTGGGCACCAGGGGACGTGTGGAATGCAGAGTGGTAGATGCCCACCTAGCAGACACTGGACACCAGGCCGCACTGGGACATGCTGATGAGCACCTCAGGCTTCTTGTGCCTGAGAGTCAGCATTAAGAGGAGCAGCTGCTGAAGGCTGAGGGGAAGCTCTGGTTTTAGAGCTGACCAGGCTGTACCTGCTCTGTTCTGAAACAGAAGGACATCATCTTCCTGGTGGGGAGAAGGAGAATAGAGAATCCACAGGTGCCTGGAGCACCGTGGGTGAGAAAGGGGCACAGGGAGCCCCCGTAGCTCCAGGGCCGCCCGACAGGGCACAGCCTGGAGGTTGGTGGCCTCCACACAGAGGCCATCTGATAGCAAGGAGCGGCAGGGCTGCTTTCTTCTGTGGCTTGCTCTCCCTCCATCTCTGCATGGTCTCAGTGTCTGTGTCCTGATCTCTTTTTGTTTGTTTGTTTGTTTGCTGAAAAACTCATTTTAACTTAATTACATTTAAAAAGATTTTTTTTCTCCAAATGCAGTCTCATCCTGAGGTCCTGAGGATAAGGACTTCAATGTAAGAAACTTAGGGGACATAATTCATCCCAGAATAGGCACAGAGTAAATGAGACAGTGCCAAGGGCCAATGTCTCGGCTTGGCACCAGAATCACGAGCCACCACACACCTTTGTAGGTTCAAACAGCAATTCTTTATTCCAGCTCTCACACCACCTCCACACAGGTCCAGGGGCAATCGCGTTCTGCTGTCTCCCGCACAATTCACCTACTCCACGAGGCTCTCTCCAAATCCCATTTTAATCTCACGAGAACCCAACGGGAACAAGCAACAGGAACACTCTAATCCCAGCAATAATCTTCAATCTCCAACTTCCCTAAAACCCATTATCTTAAACTGGCAACGCCTTAAACTCAAGGAGCCGGTTACTTCCTCAAACCTGATCAGCTCTAAACCGGGATCCGCCTTGGTCCTTGAGCAAGGTCACCTTATTAAAGCATGCATGCAATGTCCCATCGAATGTCCTCTAAGCAGCATGGGGTACACTTGGCAAGGAAATTTCGATGCGTCATTCCTACTTGGTAATGGCCCTCAGCAAGACAGGAACCAAAGGGGTTTGTCCACAGAGGGGCGCGGCTCAGATCCGGAGGGTGAGCTAGAGTTCCAGTGACCAAGTCTTCCGCCCCTGGAAGGCCCTCCCAGGCAGGGGGTCCACCTTCGAGTTCCACCTGGCCCTAGAAGGCCACCTTCACCTAGAAGACCAGCAATGACAAGTTGAAAGGTGAACTTGGGCCACTGGTTCTCCACGTGGCAGGAGCAGGAAGGGGCACTGAGCCTGCAGCAGCCCCTGCAGCCCAGGCTTGTGCTGGTGTGAAGGGGGCTCTGCTCGCCAAGCCACTCTGCAGTCAGCCCGCAGCAGGGTGGAGAGAGACTCCCCCCCCCCCCATGGGAACACGCAATGCCTCGTGCCAAGAACCTGGGCAAGGTCAGCGGCCAGAGGGACCCGTGGCCGGTTTTGCCACCAGCACAAAGTTTTCATGCTATTATGAGGGAGAGCCTTTCCCAGTGATTCAGGGATTACAGTACAGTCTTTTTGTAGATTTACTAGAAAATATGATGAGAAAGAATTTGGGGGAAGTTGTTAAATTTCTCTCCTTTAAAATATCTAAGTCAGGAGAGGATTCATCTCAATAAAAATGTTAACTAACCCTGAATCTCACTCAGATAACTACAATTGTGTTTTTCATAATTATCGTTTTATTTTATTTTATTTTATTTTTAGTTTTAGGTGGACACAGTATCTTTATTTCATTTTTATGTGGTGTTGAGGATCGAACCCAGTGCCTCATGCATACTAGGTGAGCACTCTACCGCTGAGCCACAACCCTAGCCCATAATTATAGTTTTAATAAATAAAAAATACTTAAAATCAGGAATCACATAATGTAGAAGTTGAAATGCACAGGGAATTTCTCTTCCTAGGAGATTTTCTTCCCTCTACTTGTTTTATTTAATCTATGATTGACACATAGTAATTATACAAATCCATGGGGTATAATATAATGTCTTGATATATGTGTCCACTGAGTAATGAGCAAACAAGGGCAATAACATATCCTAATTTAACTTACTACAGCCTTCTCGATACCAATAATGAAAGTAGTGATCCTGTTCTTTGGTACTTCCTTTTCTTCCTATAGTTTTTGGTTTTTTCCTATAGCACCTACAAAGCTTTCTCCTTTTTTCTAATGAGAAAAAAATTATCATACATGATCTCTCTTTTATTGATGGATTCTTAAGTTCTTTTTCTTGCTATTATAAACAGTGCTGCAAGGGACATCCTTAGACATAAATGCCTTTACAGCGTACTTGTTTATTTATTTTTTTGTGGTGCTAGGGATCCAACCCAGGATGTCACACATAATAGGTAAGTACTCTACCCTTGAGCTTTATCCCCTGCCCCCTTTCAGCATTTCTAAGGGTTATTTTTTAAAATAACACAAATGATCAAGAAGTATATGAAAAGATGTTCAGCATCTCTAGCAATTAGGGAAATGCAAATCAAGACTACACTAAGATTTTATTTCACTGCAGTCAGAATGGCAATTAGCAAGAACATAAATAACAATGAATGCTGGCAAGGACGTGGGGAGAAAGGTCCACTCGTACGTTATTAGTGGGACTGCAAATTAGTACAACCATTCTGGAAAGCAGTGTGGAGAATCAAAGACTAGTGAAGGACCCACCATATGACCTAGCTATTCCACCCCTCGATATTTATCCCAAAGTATTACAATCATCATACTATAGTGATACAGCCACCACAATATTTATAGTAGCACAATTCATAGTAGCAAAATTATGGACCCAACCCAAATGCTCATCAATAGATGAATGCATTAAGAAAATGTGGGATATATACACATATATATTTGTGTGTGTGTGTGCGTGTGTGTGTGCATGTGTGTGTGTGTGTGTGTGTGTGTGTGTATGCAATAGAGTTTTACTCAGCCATAAAGAAGAATAAAATAGTGGCATTTGCCAGTAAATGAATGGAAATGTAGAAAATCATGGCAAATGAAATAAGCCAGACCCAGAAAATCATATGTTCTCTCATATGTTGAAGCTTGAGTAAGATAAGGGAAAGAAGAGACAGGGGAGAGATCGGATATAGATATAGGAAGATCAGGTAGACGTAGGTATAGGGAGATAGGTGGATGTAGTAGAATGAGGAGGAGGGGGGAGGGGAACGGGGATGAAAAATTGAATGCATTTAATGAAATCATGTCATATTCATACATAAGGACACCAAAAAGAATTTCACTTTTACGTGTGTGTAGAAGAAAGGAAGTTTAATAAAGTCGAGGAGGGAGAATCAGGGAGGAAAGAGGGGCTTGACATAAAACTCCTTGTGAGTATGATTTTGTCACAATGAGCCCAGTTACTATGTATATTGTGATGCTCTAATAAAATAAATCATGAATAAATAAATAAATAGCCCTCTGAAAGGAGGTTTCTAGGGCAAAGCTTAATTATATTTAATATTTTGATTGCTGTTTTCCAATTGACCTCTCTCTAGGAGTGTATAACTGCAGAGTCCCTGAGCCCAGGAAGATGGGGCCCGTTTCCCCACCCCCACTTCGTCACCAGGCACGATGTCTTTCTTTTCCATTAGACTATCTAGTAGGTTAACAAAATGACATGTCATCATTACTTTTGGTTTGCATTTCTTTGGTTTTGAATGAAGTTAAGCAGTTCAAGGTTTGTGGTTATCCGTATTTACCACAATTGACCACCAGCGCTCTCTGGCCTTTCCTGCTGCCTTGTGTCATCTGTGCCTCATTGATTGGCATGACCTTTCCAAAATTTTAAATTGTCCAATCTACTGTATTAAAAGAATTCCCAGCTCCTCTTTATATACGGTATGCGAAATACCAGATCCCAGGAAAGGATAGCGAATGATTGGCAAGCAATTTTCTATACATTGTTAATAGAGAAGTTTTGCATTCTTATAATGTCAAATGCTTTAGGAGAATTTGTGGATTTCATGTGCTATTTTTAAAAGACTTTTTATTCTGATATTAAAAATGATTCATTACTTTTTAAAGAATTTTTGTGATGTCAATTTTTTTAAGCAGTTCTTTTTTAAATCGGAAATGTACTTTGAAGGAATGAAGAGAGCTTGTTTTCCCATTACTTAAACAGAAAATTCATTATTCTAGCACCACTTATTAGATAATTCCATATTTCACATAGATCTGAAAAGACTCCTTTATTGTAAACTAAATTCTCACATATTCTGCGCTAATTTTCGACTTGATTTATTTTTAATAATTCATTTTTTCCTACAGTATAAATTATTTTTAATTAGCTTAAAGAAAGGCCTTTGTCTGTGGGAGGGCACCTATGGTTGAGTATACAACAGAATGGGACTGTGAGGGTAAGTTGGTGGGGTTAAGAGAATGTGGCTCAAATGGCAGAAAATTTAAAAAATAAAGTAAAATGCAAGCTTTGTAGATTTAGACTTTTAAGGGATTCAAAAGAAAGATGTGTTTGTACATATTCTTCCCCTAGGGAAGTGTTTTTCTGTAAAGCATGTACACATGGGTACTTGGTCACATGCGTGCGTGTACACACACACACACACACACACACACACACACACATATACACACATTATGCTTTTTACTTTAGAGAAAGAGAATCAGGTACAGTAACAAGGAAAACTTGAAGTTGTAGCCCACATGTTTAGGAATTACTTGGGAACTTGCTCGCCATGAACGTTATAGCTTTCTATAATATAAAGTTGAGAAATACGGTCAAGTTCAGGCTATTTCCTGGGTCCCACTAGAGAACGAGCTTTGGTGGCAGGGAGCTAAAAGAGGGAAAAGCTGAATCCTGCTTTACGTCCCTCTTCCTCTTTGCAATGGAAGCCTCTATCTTCCAGCTGCTTTTGCAGCCTGGTCTTGTCATGGTGTGAGCATGGTGTGATGGAGACCCCTGCAGACTTGGCCTTGTGACCATTGTACAACTCTCCAGGCACCCTTTTCCCTTTTGGTGACAATCCTGGTCAGCTCATGTTGGCGATGGTGGCGTCACAAGAAGGAAGGACCAGGGAAGGTTAGTGCATTCCTGAAAGAAAGCCCGCCAGTGCCTTTGGACTATGCATGTGAGAGAAACGGACGTGCACTGTTCATATCCAAGATCTGAGGACTTTGTTTTAGTATCCAGCATCAATCACCCTGATAATACAAGCCAACAGTGCTCTTGAGAAAGTTACACTTTTAAAATAGATATTTCAAGGCAGGAAATATCCTCAAAAGACATGTAGAGAATATAATATCTGAATGCTATAAAACTACCCATTGTCCTACATCCTGGTACAGGCTGCTACCATTGCAGAGGTGCAGGGGGAATCTATGATTCAGTGCCCACAGTGTCAGAGGTGAAGATTTGGACCAGAGATCAAAGACAAAGTGTGGCTCAGCATCTCTGTAGGCTAGAGACACTAATTATTTTAAATCAAAATACACCTTTACCCTTCCTTCCATCTCTTCCTTCCTCATCTTCTCTAGGATACCACAGAAAAATAATACTCACTTTCAGACATATGTATTCTTTCCACTCATTTCTGAACTTTCCTAAGAACAATAATCTTTTCTTCCCAGCATTTAAGTGCATGTATGTGCGTGTGTGTATGTGTGTGTATGTGTGTGTGTGTGTGCACGCGTGTGTGAAGGGTATAGGAGTGGTGCTGAGAGGTGTAAGGACTGTGCAGTGAATGGGAGGAGACCTCAGTTGTAAGCAGGCAAGCGTGGCTGTGTACCAGGTGGACAGCACTGTCCTGAGAGGGGAGTGCTCAATGAATGTGCCTTCCAGGAAAGAGAGAAGAGCAGAGGGCAGGACTGCAGACCCAAGGCCAGTGGCCCAGGGGAATCCAAGCCATGGAATCGTGGAATTTGCAGTGTTAATGAATGAAACAGAAAGCTGGTAAGAAAAAATAACCTAGCTGGCCATGCTCTAGGGATACTGTAGAGGCAAATTCATTGTCCACTGGACAGCGTGTAGTAGGTGGAAGACTCCCTCTCTACCAGAGCCTTCTGTAATTCCAATAAAAAATAAAGAATTGGCCACCTTTAAGAGTGGCACCTTCTATGGTGCAATGTTTGTGCCTCTCAAAAATGCATTTGTTGAGAGCTGATCCCCAATGCCTTGGTGTTAGGAGTTGGGGCCTTTGCGTTTCCCTAATTGTTACACATGTTGAACGCTTTTTCATATTTTTGTTGACCATTCATATTTCTTCTTCTGTGAAGTGCCTGTTCAGTTCCTTTGCCAGTTTATTCAATGGGTCATTTGTGGTTTTGGTGTTAAGCTTTTCGAGTTCTTTTTATATCCTGGAGATTAATGTTCTATCTGAGGTGCAGGTGACAGAGATTTTCTCCCGTTCTATAGGCTCTCTCTTCATGCTCTTGATTGTTCCCTTTGCTGTGAAGAAACTTTGAGTGGGGTTTGTCTACCATCAATAAAAGTTTTATTTTGATTTAATATTGTATGATACTTTAAGTTCAAAAAAAGAATAACCCAGATCAAACAGAAAGGAATAAATTAGTTATCATTAGAAAAGAAGTTGGCAGTCAACTCTCCATGTCCTAGATCCTCCTCTGCTCTGCTTTGAGTCTTGGGAGGGGCAGGAGGACGATGATGGGGCTCTAGTGGTGACAAAAATGTTTCTGAAGTCTTATGCGCAGGCTGCTTTCCTGTGCTCACCATCTTTAACCGTCAGCTTTGACTACTGCCTTCGCGCTCTATCAGCTGTGACACAGAAATGCAGGTACAGAATGTCTGCCACTAGGCTGTGTTTCATAAGGTGGCATCCTGAAAAATCATTATTTTTATCACAAGACTTAGAACACATCCCCTTCACAAAAAGCCCTAGGATACAGAATAATAAAAAAATCTTCTAATTAAAATACTTACGACAATATTCATTTCAACTGCTCAGGGAACAGAGAGGTGTCTCCTTTATTGTGCATTGTGACAAGATTGATCTGATAGCTGAGACCACACTTGGAGAACGTGGGGCTCTCGGGGTCATTTTATCCAAGAAAATGAGGTAAATTCAGATTTTAATTAGGTGTGTGAAGTTTGTAAATGATGCGGTAGGATCGTGTTGTCTGAACATATGGAAATGTTTTGAGAGAACATCGTTTTAAATTCTCAGTACTTGAAGTTTAAGGAACTGTAAAAGAAGTTATTTTGGTAACTTCAATGTGGGTCCTCTCATTTGAAATTCAGAGATATTTCAACCACAAAAGATTCTTAGTAGGAATCTCCACAGTGCAAAATGGAGAGAAGGGATGGTGGTGAACCAGGGGCAGGGGAGAGGAGCTCCACCGGCTTCCCCCGGCAGACGATGGCAGAGCAGAGCTTGTTATTTTGAAGTTCCTTCTGGAGAGACTCCCAGGCTGGGAATTACTTAATTGCCCTTGTGTTCTGTAGTCGATGGGATTGCAATAACTCGCTGTGCTCGTTACCAGGTGTAGATATTAATTCTGTTACTGTAAAGTTTATTGTACAAACTTAAACAAGCTATTATCTGAAGATCTTGTTAAGATGCAGTTGCTGATGAAAAGGTTGGGGCAGGGCTTGAGATCCTACATCCAGAACAAGTTCTTAGGTGATGATGTGATTAGGGAGCAGACGCAAGTTTAGTCACTGACGTTTAGAGGAGGAAGGTAGCTAAGCCTTTAGTGGCTCCTGGGAATTGTGGCAATGACAGAGAAGTTCAGGGAAGAAGTGATTCTTCTGCATTAAAAGCACATGGCCACTTATTAAACAGCCGAAGTGCTGCCTGCACTAGTGGACACTGGCTCTGGCAACAGAGTGGACACATTCTCCACTATTCTTGGGCTGCTCCTCATGGATCCCTGTGGAGCACGCCTATAGTGGGATTATCTTCAAAGACCCTTGGCTGACCTTTCTACACGATCTGAGTGGAGGACTTAGGCAGTCCAGAGCAGCAGGTAAAGTCAAAAGCTGCACTAGAAACACCATTACAAATTGATGGGTGTCAAACTCAGGACCACGTGTCAGGCCACCATCAGGAGGGCCTTCTGGGGGCTGGGGAGCCAAAGTGCATGCCTTGTGAAAGTCTTGGTTTCAGTTGAGATAACGGAATAATCCTGGTGCAGAATGAGGGTTCAACGAGGCAGCACTTAACTTGGGAGAGAGACACACCATTCTACAGAATCGGGGCTCATTTGTCCCTGCCTTCCAAGGCATGGAGAACCTTAGTGGGCTTTAAGAAGAGGTGGTAAGAGGGCTGGGGATATAGCTCAGTTGGTAGAGTGCTTGTCTTGCATGCACAAGGCCCTGGGTTCAATCCTCAGCACCACACACAAAAAAAGAAGAGGTGGTAAGAACTGGTGGTGAACCCACTCCCTCTTTCCAGAAGAATTAAGCCCCCAAATAACCCAGGATTGACTGAGTTCAGGTTTTCCGGGGCATCACAGAGTGGCACCTCCAGTGGCAGAAGTAGCTTGGTCATAGATGTTGGGGGTTTCCCTCTGCCAAGATCAGCAAAATCTTGTGCAGTGGTGTGCACATAGGACCAAAGTCCCCATGAAAGTCAGTAGCCACAGGAGGACACCGTGGCATGATGAGGAAGGGAAGCTGAGGAACCCCTGCCGTCCTGCTGCAGAGCTCGGGTGGAGCACACTAGTGAGCTGGGCGGGTGGGAATCTTGGAAGGGAACACTCCTCAGCAATCAATCACCGCTGCAGGTCTCCAGTTGTCATGATTTAGGTGGCATCAAAAAGGCACTGTGAGCTGGGCTCTCAGGAGAGAATAATGAATAAAGGGGACTAAGACTTTGCCTGCATATTTGAAGTGAAGCGGCTTTACCTTAGGAAAACTTTTCAGGGATGAAAAGGGAGTCACTTCTCCTAAGGGATCAGCTTTAAGGGGGAGAAAGGAGCTAATATTTTGAGACCTAACAAAGTCCTGCTAGGCATGGTAGTGCATGTCTGTTATCCCAGAGACTGGGGAGGCTGAGGCAGGAGGATTCCAAGTTCAAGATCAGCCTCAGCAACTTAATAAGGCCCTCAGCAACTTAATGAGACTCTGTCCCAAAACAAAAAGTAAAAAGCCTGGATATACAGCTCAGTGATTGAATACTCCTGGGTTAAAAAAAAGTCCTGAAACCCTTGCCTGTCCCAAGGAGGGAAACACAGGCAAGAGTGCCCACCCTTCCAGAGATGTCCCCCAGCTGCTCCAACAGGGTGAACAGAAGAAAAGAACTGGAAGGGACTTGCCCAGAGGTGTCCTTGAGTGAGATCCTGTTTGCAAAGTGCCAGGATTGCACTGTTGGCGAGGAATCTCAGGGGGAAAGGTGAGGGGTTGCTCTGTGACTTGCAGAGTATCAGAGGTACTCCCAAGGCTTTCTAGGGGACCCTAGAATTCTATCAGGCCTCTTCTGCATTAGCAGGATAAGAAATCTGAGCTGAGTGAACTTGTCCATTCTACATTCTTATTCTCTGCAAGCTGCTGCATTCAGCTGCAGAGTCCAGGGATCTGATGTCCTGCATTGTACCCTCTTCACACCTGGAAACCCATCCTGTCCCTAGTCCTCCAGAGCTCCGCTCTGTGCACCGCTACCCCACCCTCACAAATTTTCAACCTCCTCTTTCCACTGGTTGTCTCCCCTCGATATTTAAACCCATTTATGGTCCAAATACCATTTTGAAGTGTGTCTGTTTCCAGAGTCTCAGAGGTGACAGGCCCCTTCCCCAGCAGAGCTCCTGAGAAGAGCAGTTTGAATGCACATGGCCATCACCTCTGCTCATGCCCTGCCCTGCACCGCTTCCTGCTGCCTCAGCCCTGCCCTTCGTTGGCATTTCAGCCTTCAAGGTCACTGTAGCTTTCCTATAGTCCAGGGGCCTGTGGCCCCCATCCTTCCCAATCCTCCAGCCAGTCGCTTGTCCTTGACTCCTGGATTGCAGGCTGTCTTTCTGCTTGTTTTAGTCAGTGTTCTTGCTGTTATCCAAAAGGCTTGATAAGAACAATTAAGGGGGGGCTTATTTGGGGGGCTCAGGATTTCAGAGTTCTCAGTCCATAAAAGGCCTACTCCATTCCTTGGGACCTCAAGGAGACACAGCACCGTCATGGCAGAAGGGTGTGGCAGAGGAACGTCACATCAAGAAGCTGAGAAAGGAGCTCCACTCTTCAGAGGCAAAACATATACCCCCAGTTTACACCCTCAAGGACCCACCTCCTCATCCACCCCCTGCCTACCTGTGGTCACTGCGCAGTTAATCCCTTTCAGTGGGCTCACACACTGACCAGGTTGAGGCTCTCATAACCTGATGAGTTCACTCCTGAGGCTTCTTGCATCATCTCACACGTGTGGGGACGCCTCACTTCCAAACCACAGCCCTGTTGGGCTCCTCCCACCTCCTGAGCATGTCTCTTTCATTCTGTTCATTGAAGAGGCTCTTATCTTCCTGGCCTCACGCGCACTCCCATTTTCCATGACCACTCGTCCCTTTGTATCTCGTACATCTGTATCTTTATCATGATTCCTCTCCTAAATTCCTGAGCTCATGTTCAGCCCTTGATTGTTCTTTCCTAGACACACTCCTGACGACCTTTCATCACCAACCTGCCCAACATCGAAATGATCGTCTTCGTCCTTAACCCTACCCAGGGTGGGTCTGCTCCTCTTCTAGTGTTTCTGGAGGGTTCCTGGCAAACAGCGCCTGGATTTCCCGCCCACCCTCCAAGCAAGAGTCAGATCCAATGGCATCTGTCTCTGTGTTCCTCTGGCAAACTGTATGTTCCTTTATCAAGACAGATATCAATGTTGTCTGAAGTTTGCTGTTGACGGTGAATCTGCTCCATCTTGATCATACCTGGCTCCTCATTGTCAGCTTCAGCACCTGGAATACAGTGGACACTGAGGAAATTTTTAAAAAAATCAGTTAATGCTCTTTTTGTTGTTTTCTATCAACTATCTCTAAAGAAAACAGTTAAATAAAAATGAAGACAGTAGGATCTTCAGGGGCATGGCCAGATATGAAACTGTCCATCAACATGGCATCCTGAAGACTGCTCAGCTTTCTGTCGTGCTGAGCTGAGAATCAGGCCTTGCAGCAAACAGGTTCCTCATTAAAGGTGTTGCTTACCTAACAGAGCCGCTCCTCTTGGAGCTGCTGAGCCATGCTAACAGGCTCCCCAAGGATAAGAAGACAGGCCCTGAACATTGCAGGTTTGTGGCCGATGACTCATCAGAGTAATTGCTCTTGGCTCTTTTATGAAACTGTGGTCAACAACTACTCAAAGTGGTGGTCTTGCATTGACACTATTGTAAAGGTGGACAGATGCCATCTAACTACTGTGTGGCAGGCTCTTTTTGAGGAGGCATTGGGTCTGGAGGGTGGCTTTAGGCACTGTGGTGGGAGTAGGGGAGGACCGAAGTGCTGGGAATAGAATTTGAACTCAGGAAGCTTCAGTGCAACAGGGACTTCAGGAGTGTTAACACACATACAGACACTACTGTGCACCTATGGCAACTACCATGAAGGGCTCACACAGTGTTATGGCCCTCAGGGCAGGAGAGATGACACAGAATGGCCACCCATAGCAAGAAAAATGTTTTGTGGTTCTTGGAGTGGGGCTGATTCCCCAGGTACCGCACTGGGAGGGAGGGAGTGGCATCACAGGGATAGGTCGCAGATTCACAGCGAAGCAAAGTGGAATGTCAAGATTGAAGCAGGGGTGCACCGTGCAGGGTGCAGTCAATGGGAATGAGCGACCTCCTTGTAGCCCAGAGTCAGATCCAGGAAGAAAGTTTTTTGAAAGCTCATGTTTTATGTTAAAATGTCTACTGTAAGATGCATCAGTCTTTATTTTAAAATAAAACAATTATGTTTTCTATTACTTATCATTGAAAAATGTACGAATACCAGGAAGAGGTCTGAAGTGCATCCAGTGGGGCTGAGGATGGCCCTGACACATTGCCTCACCCACAGGGAGAGTGTTCCCCAATGTGAGAACCACAGAAGTATAGACTCTCTTAAAAATCACCTCTAATACATGTCATGGGCTACAGACTACACATTTACACAAATATATTAGCTCATTTGAACCTCAAAGCAAACATTAGATAGCACTTTTGTTATTCTTATTTTTTTAAAAAGGTTATATAGTGAACACTGAGGAAATTTTTAAAAAATCAGTTAATGCTCTTTTGTTGAGAAAGAACTTGCCTGAGGTCATGCATCTGGAAGAAAGAGGCTGGAACCCAAGCCTGAGTGGTAGAGCTCCAGGGACTAAGCTCTGTCCGCTAACCAGAATGCCTCTATTGAAATTATAGAGAACTTCAGGATTTATTTTGGAAACTAAAATGAGCCATATAGTTAGATTAGTGCATATTTAATGAATCTAAATTTGTCACTGGTATGCAAAAAATATTTTGCCTAAACTGTTTGCATATATTTGAGTGTGCATGTACGTAAATTACAGACTTAAATGATTTGACTTCATTGGTAATTATAAATCTCACCATGGATCTGTGATAGTAATTTCAAAGGTAAATTCCATCTTAATACCATAAATTTGGGCAAGCAGCTGGTATAAATGCAGGGAGTGCACAATGTAATCTGTTTCCCAAGTGCCCAAAGTCATGGCCTGGGACATTGTCTGACCCTTTGTCCTATGCCTACTAGAAGTGATGCCTTCTCAGGTCATAGTCCCTGAGGGGAGACAAGGCATGCTCCAATTCTGACTTACCAGGGGAGGATATCAGGAGATGGAACATGGTCTTTATAGTCCAATCTCTTTTAAACAGGGTATTTTGAGTCCCCTAAATCTAAATATTTTTAGATGTAGAGTCAGAGCAAGAAGCTGCTGATAGTTCATGGCAGCCCACCAGCCCACCATGGTTTCTGCCCAGAGAAAGAGACTTCAGATTTCAGGTTCTCAATCCTTGAGTCTCTCCCATGATACTGACCAGGTCACTCTGCTGGAAAAGAACTTGGACAATGAATAACTCTAGTTCCTACATGTTGTCAACAAGCAGGAAGTATGTATGTGAAGATAGAACACAAATTAAGGATGGGGTCAGCCTGATTCATTTTGTTTAAATATTTCATCGTGTGACTGTTACAAGACATGCCATCATGTTTGACTTCAAACATACTGGAACTGCTGTGCTGGTTCTGAGTCCTGTAGGCAGTGAAGGTAAGATTCCATTGTTCCTTCATTCCACAGTGGTGCATCAGTACTGCCTTGGTAGGGAGCTGTTCTAGGTGCTGAAATATGGGAGGCCAATAAGTGGACCTCGCAGAGCTTTAACTATAGTTCAGGGTGATGAACGCTTCATATTCATAGTTATAGAATTAAAAATAAAAATGAAATTTTACCCAGTTGATAAAGACATGAAGCACATATCCAAGAGGAGATGACAGACTTCATGGCCAGCTGTGGCTATTTGAGTGGAGTCAACAGAAAAAGCTCTGCAGAAGTGAGATGAGAGGTGAGGTCTACAGGATAAGCCAATGTGAGGAGGGGGCAAGAATCCCAAACAGAGGTTGCAGCACAACCAAAGGTGCTGGGGTGGAAAGCACCAGGCTTATTTGACTAGCAGAAAGGACCAGGGGGCATCCATGGGAAGAAGGTAAAAGAGGAGGTTTGACAGGCTGCGGAGACCCAGGTTCAGTGCAATGTCAAGGACTTGGCTCATGGATATTCTTCTCAGACCTCCACTGATGACTTTGAACATATCATTAGATCTATGATTTTTTGTTATTATTTTCAAAGGTTTGAAGGTCATTTTCTAAACCATGTTGCTGAAATAATTTATCAAAATGGGGAAAACTCCTTGATAACTTTTCTGTTTGATTTTTACCTGTAATTGTCTGAATATTGCCTGATTATGACAAGGCTCCATTTTTTACTATTTTACAACTACATTTGTTTTCTTTCTTTCTTGAAAATTAAGAATTATTGCCTTCAAATACGTGGCAAAGGATTATTAATTTCACTCCAGTCAGTGTCACAAATTTGAGAGGAGTGACGAGAACAATCCAATTCCCCTTAATTGAGACTGAAGAGGAGTAAAGTACAATTCAATATTAATTATCACCTTGAGAAGATGGGGGAGCTCAAATGCTGTGGAAATGGAGAGGATGGCCCCTGGAGTATCCACGACCAGCCCTGAGTTCTGCACTCTTGAGAGAGGCTCCTCTTGGGAGGCAAACCGGGAAGGCAGAGTAACAGACTTGGACCTTGGAGTGCTAGGATGCTGAGACCCTCCCATGTTTTCACTAGTTGTTGGCTCTCACTGTCTCATCACCTAGCATTTCCTAGATGTAGGACTCAGAGGGCCCTCAAGGTATTGTGCAGAGTTTGCAGGAGGAGCCATGCTTTGAACTACCTCCTGCACGCACAGGCTCTTACAGACCAGACCAAACCAGGATGGAGCTACTTGGCTGAGTGCCACATAATCAAACTGAACTGCAAAGTACCCTAATTTCTGCAGATAGGAGATTTACAGCAACCAATCAGAAGGGGTCCATTGTATCTGAGCTGGTATAATAAGGATTTTTCCCCTGTTTTAACCTGAGAAGTATTGAAATGACCAGTATGTTTTCTGTTTCCTGTTATTCAGCTGCTCATCGAACTTAAACCCTTTCTATTTTACAGAATGAGGTGTGGGCCTGACTCTAGAATTTCAAATAAAAGCCAAATATACTTTTAAACTAACTTTGTTTTTTTAAACTAATTTTTAGTTTTTTGAACTAATTTTATTTTATTTTTTCCTTTGGACAAAGGCAAAGGTGTTCTTTATCACTGGCTTGGGCTTTCAACTGGAGAGCTAGTTTGTATTACCTGTTGTCTTTGAGGTCTCCATTTTTTCCTCCCAAATTCAGTATTATAGAAGCACATGCACCTGTGCCCTCTCCACTTGGCCTTTTTTGTCTCTCCACAGGGAGATTTGAAGCTGGAAAGGGGCCATTGGCATCTCCCTAACTGGACTCTGGGAAGCACAGGGACTTGCTCTTCTTTGCCGGCACAGACAGAACCAGATCCCATGGGATTCCTGGGAGCTGTCAGTCCTCCACGTCATCTTCAAGGTACGGCCTAGAGTGCAAGGAAGGCCAGAGTGGGGCTGGTGGGGTTAATTTCAGAGGAAGCATCAGGGACTCCCTATTTATTTAGACCCTACAGTGTGTCAGAGAGTGTACAGAACACATTGCATGAGTGATTTCCCTTCAGGATCACAAGCATCCATGGAATGAAACGGCTTCCATGACAGTTTTAGAGACAAGGATGTTGAGCAACTATCCAAGGTCTTACCTGAGCCTCTCAACTCTGGAACTCACAAGGAACTCACTCTGTTCCTCCTTCCTCTGGTCTCTGGTAATGGTAAAATCCAAAATGTTTAGAGAATTTTGAAATATATAGAAAAGCAAAATGCTCTTCTAATATGAAATCCACAGACCTAAGGACCTTGGGTATATAGTAGGTGTTATATGATAAAAAAAAAAAAAAACAACAACTTTGGTTTGAGTGTATTTTAGTGTTTTTCATGCTTCTCAAAAACAAATGATTGACAGAGTAAAAGGGCTTGCCTTATTTATTTGTCTATTATAAGAACATTTCACATGAGATTTACCATCTTAGCAATTTTTCTTTGCATTTTTCAATCGTGCATTGAGAAGTTTTTTGAAGTGTACAATGAAGCATAAACTACAGGTATAATGTTACCCAGCAGACTGTGAGAATTAACTCAACTTGTATAACTGAAACTTCAACTCCCTGTCAAAGCAGTTCCCTATTTCTCCCTTCTCCCACTCCTGGAAACCACCCTTCTGCCCTCTGTTTCTGTGAGTTTGACTATTTCAGATACAACAGGACAGTAGAATCATATAGTATCTGTCCTGTGCCTGGCTTATCTCACTTAGTCTAATGTCTTCCTGGGTAATCCACGCTGTTGAACTTCCTTCTTTTTAGGGCTAATATTCCATTGTATGTATGAACCAAAGTTTCTCTCTCTATTCATCTATTAATAGACGCTGAGGATGTTTCCAGTCTTGACTATTGTGAATAGTGCTACAATGAACATGGGGTGCATATATCTTTTTTGTATTCTGATTTCAACTCTTTAGTATATACACCTGGAAGGGAGATTGCTGTACACTATGCTAATTATGTTTTAAATTTTTACAGAAGCCTCCATACCTATTTTCCATAATAGCTTCACAATTTTACATCATTACTAGTAGTGTATGAGGATTTCAATTTCCCCATATTCTCACTGATAATTATGTATTTATTTGTTTATAGTAAAACCCATCCTAAGAGGTGTGAGGTGATATATTACTGTAGTAGTGTTTGCATTTCCATGGTGAGTGATGATTTTGATGCACTTTCATACACCTGTTTGGCCAATTGTGTGTCTTTGGAGAAATATTCATTCAAATTCTTTTTTGTTGAGTGTTTTGCTTCCATTATTGCTGTGTAGTTGTAGATGTACCTTATATACTTTGTATTTTAATACCTTATCAGACATATGGTTCATAAATATTTTCCCCCATCTGCAGGCTACCTGTATAATATCATCTTCTATAGAGAAGATTTTTAGTTTGATGTAGTCCCACTTGGTTAATTTTGCTTTTATTATTTGTGCTTTTATTATCATGTAAAAAAATCATTACACAGACCAAATGTCTTGAAGATTTCACCTTGTATTTTCTACTAGGAATCCTGACAGTTGTAGGTCTTACATTTAAATCCTTAATCTATTTTGAGCTGGTTTTAGTCCACGATATCAGATGATTTGCAGCTCACGTCTAGTTTCCCAGGCCATGTGTTGAGTAGGTTGTCCTCTCCCTGCTGCATATTCTTGGCACCTTTGCTGGGGATCAATTGTCCCTGCATGTGTGGGTCTATTTCTGGGCATCCTCATCTCTTCCATGGGTCTGTATTTCCTTTGTTAAATTGAAACTTTTAATACTAGTAACTACCAAGTGCACCTGGGTTACAAAATGGGAGTATGTCAAGTTTTTATGACTATAAAAGCAAAAAATCTACATGCCAATTGTAAAGAACATTATAAAGAATAAAATTAAAAATGCCAACAAATGCACAACGTGAATGTCACCAGTGTTGCTGGCTGCTGCTAAGAGCACGTCATTCCGCCCACCATAAAGTGTCAGGAACAGCAATCACCAATTCTGCACCTCACTCTGCCCCAACAAGGTCGGGAAGAGGGCATTATCATCCCCATGGCATGGACAGAGAAATAGGGCTCACCCACTCAGCCACCTCAGTGACCTCAGAGCACTAGAGCAAATGTTCCCTTGATCAGTCTTCAATTTTTCTTGCTTCTCATTTTTACAGTTGCTCATACTTTTTCGATTTAAGAAAAGACAATTGCTATAAGAAAAAAAAACTTGTTTTCTCTTATTATTAAGAAAATGGGGGAAGATGTAATGAATCACAAATAGTTGTATATTTAAAATTTTTATTATTTACAAGGATTTGAAGGCTTTTATCTTTGCAAATTTACCCTGCCTATCAAGTGCCAATCACATTGTGAAATTCCAAGTGAAGTGCTGATGGCATTGCTTTGTGTTTCTCCATTGTTTCTGTTATGAACATTATTATGGTTAATGCTCTCACTGTGAATAATGTCTTTTTTGGTAACATGATTAGAAAAATAATCTGGTTGTTATAGTGGCCCGGCATGCCTTATGGTAAAATGTCCCTAAATTTATATGTAACAAATTTCCGATAAGAGAAATTAGGATGCTAGGGAAAATGTTACACATATCCACTTGATATGTCCATGGAGGATTTTCCTTTAATGACTTTCTGTATTCCCATGGATCTGAGTAAACAGCTTTTCATCAGGAAGTGAAATTGAAGAATATGTGCTATAATAAATCCAGTGTATATGAAGAGTGTAATTTAGATTTGGAGAACATCAACACATTTATATCAAGCTTCATGTGACAAAGAAGTCTGAAAGGCGAATGAATCAATTCATTGGAATGAACATTTGAACATCTATTTGATGCATCTAAGAAACCTCTGTAAGGTAGAAGAATTCCCAATAAATAATATCCTGACTGTGATTTAATTACTAACAATACAATGATGTAGGACTCAACCCAGCCATCTCTTACAAAGAATTCTTGCAGTGCACACAATTTGTAAAGAAAAGACTGGTTTGCTGTCACAATGTCAGCTGGTGTACGTGCACCTCCAGAAGAAAAGACTCAGGACTTTAGAGCTCCCAGAGGCCCTTTTTGTGGAAACATGTCCTTGGAAGGAAGGGCTATATAGAAGCATTCATTTGTTTTCCATTTTTTTATTTTTATGATTTCTTAAAGAAATGAACAGTTACTAAGGCTCCCTTTTCCAATTTAATATTTTCTTGTCGATAAAGACAATGTTATCTATAGGTTTTTTTTTTAAATTCAGAGCCACTACATATATTTCTGCTATTTTAAGAAACCAGTGTAACATTTGATATCATCTTAACTCAGAAGGAAATTCATAAACATTGTTAATCAACAGCCCAAACAGTTACATTTTTTCTCAGATCTGTATCTATATCCATATATATGCCGGGCCGGGGACCAAGCCCAGAGTGTCAGGAATGCTGGGAAAGGACTTTGTCATTGTACTGCATCCTCAGGTTTTATCTCATGCTTTTCAAGGCAAACCTATTTGAATAACTTCTTTTTTTTCCCCAAATTTTACATGTATTTATTTTTTTTATCATTGTTAAATTAATTTTTATAATGACAGGTGCTAGGCGGCAGGATCATGGGAAAAGGAATTCCAGTGCTTTCATAAGACAGCGTGATTTGTGATAGGGAAATGCATTTGCCACTTGGCCAATCACTCTGGACTCCTGTAACTAAAAGGCAGACACTCCAAGGTGCCAACGGATGGTCCTCCAGGAGTCCATATAGGAGTGTCTCTTAGATGCATAATGAAGGAGTTCCACTAGCCTGTCGTTTGCTAGAAGTTGAGACCCCCACAGCCCTTGATTGGGAGGAGCCAGTGGGCAGAGCAGAGCGGGCTGTGGCCGGGTTGTGCTGAAGTGCCCGCTCCCTGCCAGTTAGGCTTTCAGCCTCCCTCCTCATCGGCATCACCCAGTGTTGCCTGATTGCCTCAACACAGTGTCTGCCAATTTTTCTAGCCTCCTTGGTTCCAGGAGCACCACCAGCCCCAGGTCCTGTGACGAGATAGGAAATGGGGATAGAAGGGAGCCTTCCAAGAAGGAGAGCCTGCGGCTGAGGCGGTCTCTTCTCCCCAGGCTTTGTGCCTTGAGCATGGCAGCTCTGGTAACAGGAGTTCAGCCGGGGAGACGTCCTGCCCTGTGGGTGTCCCTCACCTGGGAGCCCCTGACCTGGCAGTGATTCCATCCCACTCCTCGCTAGATGAGAACAGGTATGGCCTGACTTGGCTAAACGTGTGTGTGAACCTGTGCACATGCGTGTGCGTGAGCCTATATGTGCATGTGTGTGAGCACACGCCGTGCCCCAGGCTGAGGATGTGCAGGAGAAGCAGCGGTGCAGTCCGTCATGGGAGATATTCCGCCCCATGCCTCTTTCTCTTGTCTTCAACAACATTTCTTACTGTTGAGAAAAGGGGAAACAAACGGGATAGGAACACACTCGGGAAGTCTGCGGTGGTTGAGGGAGCCCAGTGGGAAAAAGGAGAACCCTAGTGTCCTCTGGGTGGGGGTTTATGTCACCTGCCAGGTCAGGGTAGCCATGCCTACAACACAGAGAACTCGCAGTGGGCCTGCAGCGCTCAGTGGGATGCCTGATGTACAGTTCTGTCACCCCAGGATATTAACTCTTCACTCTTTTCCAAGGAATTTTGGAGTGTGAGTCCCAGAAGACAGGAGCCAGGCTGATGGCTGTTCAGCACCAGGGACGGTTGTCCCTCTCCTCCCAGGTTGGAAAGGCAGCACTCACGAGCAATGGAAACTCAGGAGAGCCCTGTGCTCCCCATGAGGACCTCAGAGCGCATCTGTGCAGGCATCTGCCAGGCATAGGGTCTCCACAGTGAGGTGGCTTGGTGTCCACGCCTCCCCCTTCAGCCAGCCCCATAGGAAAATGGCCCCAAGGAAGAAAAAGTCAGTAGGAATCACCTCTCTTCCCAGCTACTTCCTCAAGGACAGTGAAAGGATAAGTATTAAATATCTTTCACCAGAAAAAAAGGAAGTGGACGTGAATTATGTTCCTGAATTGCACTTGAGCATTTCATGGCTGGGAGTCTTAGTTGGCCACAGAATACTTTTCATCTGCCTTTTCCTGGGAATGTCTTCATGAAAAATAGAAAAACATGGACAGTTGCCTTAAAACATTGCAGGTAAGGGAAATCTTGTGTATATTTTAATTTCCCAGCTTATGACACTGTGAGATAAGGAACCTCTACTCTGCCAGCTCTGTTTTGAATTCAAGCCAGCGAAGCAGCCTGCGTTAGAAGGACAAGCCCAGCAGGGATGGAGAATTGAAAAATTCCCTGAAAGATAGAGGCTGTGACCTAATTGTGCAGAATTACATCTTAGAGATTTAAAAGATATATTTCCAACTCTTTCCAAAAAACATGTCCTCATAAATCCTATCTATAACCCATGGATATTAAAATCAAGTTAATTGCTTTTCATATAAAATCTTGCTATTTTTTTGTAGCTAGGCATAGAATAGTGAGGTAAGGAAAAGAGAATTGGATGATTGAGAATTTTTCTGAAAAGCTAAATGTGCCAAACTTGGTTTTCTATTTCGGCTCTATTAAGGGATGGGCATTGAGCTTGTCTTTCCTGTAAGTTAAAGGATGCAGCCCTGTGGGACTTCTGATCAGCACCCAGCCAGTGTTTAGTCACCCCTCCACTTGCTCCCCACCCCCATGATCTCCCCACATCTCTCTGCAGTTTTTCGGGTGTTGCCAACCCCACCCAGCTCCCTGGAGCCAACAACATTTTGCCTCTCACTTTCCCCCCTCTCCCTCCCAGAACACAGTGGCCTTGTTTTCAGCTCTACCAAGGCTGGTGTTGAGTGCTAAAATGCTTGCTCATTGCCTGACTAAGCTAGATATTAATTGGGACAGCATCTTTATCACTGATCACATTTCTGTGCACAAATTATACCGAATAATACAAATGCCTGAGTGTGCGTGCATGCTTGGGTAGGTGTGTGCATGTGTGAGTGTGTGGTGCTGGGGACAAACCCTGCATCTTGAGCTTGCTAGGCAGATTCTCAACCACATGCAT
The DNA here is from genome assembly GCF_052094955.1 of Ictidomys tridecemlineatus. Classification (NCBI taxonomy): domain Eukaryota; kingdom Metazoa; phylum Chordata; class Mammalia; order Rodentia; family Sciuridae; genus Ictidomys; species Ictidomys tridecemlineatus. The sequence continues at coordinate 257,667,075 of NC_135477.1, read as the reverse complement.
TTTTATAAGAGCTGCTAACGTTGATACTGCAAAGGCAAATGTGGACTTCTGATGACCCTTGGATCATATGTATACACATAGTGCCTACTTGTGGAGGGGATAGCTAAGTAAGGCACAAACCTTACGGCACCAATAAAGAGATGGGACCTGCCACTGGAGCTGTGAGAAATCTCATGAAACTATGGCAGGTGAACTTGCTCTGCCAGAGCTGTTTTCAGAGGAGAGGGACCTGGGGACACCAGGGGACGTGCTGGAGTGACATCTTGTGATGGTTCTGCCATTGGCAGCCTGCGGTTGGCAGGGGCTGCGAGGAAGTTAGAAGGCAGGTTCAGCTCTGCCCCAACATTCCCTTTCTCCTTTTCTCCACATGGAGCTTGGCTCCAAATCAACATTCACAAAACGTTTTCCCAGCTTCATTGAACTGCAGTTGACAATTAAGATTGGTACACACACAAGCTGTGCATCGTGATGTCTGATATGTGATGCTCTGTGAGAGAGGGCTATCACACTGCCATCCCTGCACGTTCTCTTTTTTCTGTTTTTCTTTTGGAGAGAACATGGGAGATCAACTCTTTCAGCAAATTTCTCACATACAATAGAGTATTAACAACTATGGTCACTATGCTAGACGTCACATCGTTGGAAGCTTTTCATCCCACGTGATGGAGCCCTCCTACCCTTTGACCATCTCTCCCCATCACCCGTCACCCGTCACCCTCCCCAGTCTCTGGCAGCCACCATTCTGCTCTCTGCTTCAAGGAATTGGACTTGTATATTCCACAGGTAAGTGACACCAAGCTGTGTCTGGCTTTCTACGCCTGGCTTATTTCATATCATAACGCCCTGAAAGTTTACCCATGTTGTGGTAAATGGCAGAACTTTCTTGTTTATTATGGCTAAATAATATTCCATTGAATATATATGTGTATGTGTGTGTGTATGTGTGTATATGTGTGTGTACACACACTCATATATATATATATATATATATATATATATGCAAATATTTGTTGATTGACTAACATCGACATGACTTGGGGAAGCATCTTGTCTATGCATGTGTATATATGTATGTGTGTATAGATGCATGTACACAACATAAACACACCCCACACTTTCCCTTATCCATTCTTACACCAAGGGACACTTAGGTTGTTCCATGTCCTGGCCATTGTGAACAGTGCTGCAGCAAACACAGGGTGTAGATAGTTCTTCAACAGATACACTTAACTTCCTTGGATGTGCTGGTAGAAGTGGGATTGTTCAACCATATGATAACTCAAGTTTTAATTCTTAAAGAAACTCTGCACTGTTTTCCATAATGACTGATGAATTTGCACTCCCACCAAGAGTGTCAAGGATTTCCCTCCTTTATATTTTGCTGACACAACTTTCCCTCTTTTGATAGCAACCATCTCAACAAGTATGAGGTGGCATTTATTGTGGCTTTGATTTGGATCTCCTTATTTAATAATGTGGGATCTTTTCGTATTTCTGTTGCCATTTTCACACATTCTTTGGAGAAAATTCTTTTTAGGTCCTTAACCCACTTTAGATCAAGTTTTTAAACATGTTTTGTTGTGACTGTTTGTTTGTTGGGTCGATTGCCTTTGGGCTGGGTTCTTTATGTATTCTGAATACTGATCCCTTATCAGGGAGCTGGTTTGCAAACATTTGATGCCGTTCCACATTCTGCTTTTTCACTCTGGGAGTGTCACTGGTTGGGTGGGAGCTCTTGAACTTGATGGAATCTCACTTGCCTGTTTTTGCTTTTGCTGCCTGGGCTTTTGGATCAGATCCAAAAAACCAAAAAACAACTTTTGTCCAGATCAACCCCAAGGGGCTCTTTCTCCTGTGTTTTCTGGTGTCGCTCACAGCATTTTTGTTTGTCTCTAGGACTGTTAATTGGAAGGGGTCCAACTCATCCCGTGGCTAGGAGGCTTAGGTCTCAGCTGGGCCCTGTCAAGATGAGGGAGAAAAATGAGATGATGTGGAGTTTTACATCAGACTTGCTCTAAACCACCAGCATCATCTCATGACTGTGGTTGGGGGGGAATATTATTTGTAATTTATTAACTAGAAATTAAAATGATTAATTTTATTCCTTCTAATAAATGACCCTAATTCTTCACCTCTTGCAAAGCAGGTTATGGTTACACAGCAAAACCCCACATTCCAAACAACAAATCTGATATTTGTTTCTTCCTGTCTTCTGCTTCTCTCTTCTTTTTTTGTCCATCAGCTTTGAAATTTCAAATTGAAATACTTCTCACCCCTACAAAGAGTTAGGCCATTTAGAAACAATAATTTGGGGGTAAATAGAGAGTATTGGGTTTTTGATTTCCAAGCTTTGAATTTGAGGCAGCCATTTATATGTCAAGTATACCAGATATTTTCACCCTGTAGTTAATAATATAATTAACATATATATTCATATGCTTATCCCTGGCTGTTGTCTTCTGCCCCTTTTCCATCTTGAATCAATACTGCACTACGTGACTGTTCCTTGTCCCCTGTTCTGTCACAGACAAACTCTGGGTTCTGCATGGGTAAATGAACATTGTCTTATAGGCTACTTCATATTCAGCACGTGGATAGGTCCTGTGTATCACATCTACTCAGGGTTTGCTGAATGAATGGAGGGGTTGCTCTTTCTACCCCTTCATGTTCAGTTTTACATATATGAATAACTTTGCACAGACTTACATCTCAATAAATGATCACAAAGCCAACACCCACATAATGACCTCCCAGTGATGAATCACAATCTTACCAGCACCCAGACACCACGTGGACTGTCTTCCTCAGAGTGAATTACAGGTTGAGTATTTCTTATACAAATGTTTGGAACCAGAAGGGTTTTAAAGTTTGGATTCTTTCCAAATTTTGGAATATTAGCCTGCACATAGTGGGGATGGTACCAAAATTTAAAAACAAAAACCATTTATATGTCAAGTATACCAGGAGATCATTCAGTTTAAATAATTTTGTGCATGAAATAATTTGAGTACATTGAGCCATCAAAGGGCATTGTTTGTGGTGTGTTTTCATTTCTCTAAAAGCTTCAGATTATAGAACATCTTGGATTTCAGACTTGGGATTGGGATGAGCAGCAGCTTACTCATTTGTTCCAGCACTGTTTACTGAAGGCCTCTCCTTCCTGTAATACACGGCCTTTAACCTTGGTCCACGTGCACGCGGCCTTTCCCTCGACTCCATTCTGTTCCATTTAGCCATCAATCTTTGTACAGAGTCAATGCTACATTTCTAATTGTGACTTTTAGTTGTCAACTAGTAAAAACAGGTCCTCCTGAATTGTGGGCTGGTTTTCTTCAAGAGCATCTTTGGTATTCTTGGTCCTATGCTTTCTCATAAAAATTTACAAACCGGTTTCCTGGCTGATTAACACATGCACAGATCACATTGTTACCTTTACTGGGGTTGCACTGAGCCTACAGATTCCCTCAGGAGAATTTTACTTTTTTATAATCAACAAATAGGAATATTTTTTTCATATTATTATATTCTATAATTTCTTTAAATAATGTTTTATAGCTTTCTGCAAAGAAGTCATATATACATTTTATGAGGTTGATTCTTAGGCATTAGATATTTTCACCTTGTACTTAATAATATAATTAACATATATATTTATATCTATATCCATATCATGTTTGAGTTCTGTTTCTTGCTAATATAGAAAAAGAATTATAAAGTCTAAACTGACCCTATTATAAATAATGAGGTCTAATTGCTAATTTACAACTTCCTCCAAAGAAAGGTTCAGGTCTAGATGGCTTCACTGGTGAATTCAATGAAACATAAACATTATAATTAATTTTTCAGAATATATTCCAAAATATGTAGAAGTAACATCTACTTCCTTATTCTAAAATCAATGGTATCACCTTGACCCTGAGACCAGAAAAAATCTTCATGAAAGAAGACCACTGCCAAGGTCTCAGCTTGGCACCAGAATCACGAGCCACCACACACCTTTGCAGGTTCAAACAGCAATTCTTTATTCCCACTCTCACATCACCTCCACACAGGTCCAGGGGCAATCGCGTTCTGCCATCTCCCATACAATTCACCTACTCCACGAGGCTATCTCCAAATTCCATTTTAATCTCACGAGAACTCAACGGGAACAAGCAGCAGGAACACCCTAATCCCAGCAAAAATCTTCAACCTCTAACTTCCCTAAAACCCATTGTCTTAAACTGGCAACGCCTTAAACTCAAGGATCCGGTTACTTCCTCAAACCTGATCAGCTCTAAACCCGGATCCGCTTTGGTCCTTGAGCAAGGTCACCTTATTAAAGCATGCATGCAATGTCCCATCGAATGTCCTCTAAGCAGCATGGGGTACGCTTGGCAAGGAAATTTCGATGCGTCATTCCTACTTGGTAATGGCCCTCAGCAGACCACAAACCAGTACCTCAAAGAAAAGACAGATGTAAAAATCCTAAGCACAGTACTATCAGATTGAATCCAGCAACACAAAAAATGGACTACACACCATGACCAATTGGAATTAATCCCAGGAATACAAAGTTAGGTTAGTATCAATAAAAAGCATATGGTTATCTCAATAGGCACAAGAAAATATTTGTTTTTAAATTATAATACCCCTCTAAGATAAAATCACTAGAAATAAAAGAAAACTTCCTAAATATGCAAAAAGACATTATAAAAACACAAAACAAAACAATATCCATAGATAGCAAAATACTTAATAGTGGAGAACTGAAAACTTGTCCTGTGTTCAGGAACAAGACAAGAATGTGGGGTTCCAACACTTCTCTTCAAGATTGTGGTGGAAATTCAAGCCAGAGCAATTAAATGAGAGAGAAGGAGGGAAGGAAGGAAGGAAGGAGGAAGGAAGGGCACACAGACTTCAAGCTGTTCGTAGATCACATGATCTTGTGTATAGAAAATCTCTAGGGCTCCACCAACTGCTATACAACTAGTGAGAACGTGCTGCGAGGTCACAGAGCATAAGTGCTCCATTTATGTATGCTGTGTCAAAATGCATTCTACTGTCATGAATAACTCATTAGAGCATATAAAAAATCAACTGCGTTTTTAATTACTAAAGATGAAGAATTAAAAATGAAATCAAGAAAATTATCCCATTTCAATAATGTAAATAATAACAAAATACTTAAAGTTTAACAAAGGAAGTACCAGGCTTATACTCTGAAAACTACATGGCATTGTGGAAAGAAATTAAAGAAGTCCTATATGTTCAAAAGCCATCCCAAACTTATGGATCACAATGTCCAGAACGGGCAAATCCATAGACACCTGAAATGAATGGTGGTTGCTGAGGCTGGGGTGCTGGGGACTGCTCGTGGCTAGGGGCTTGTATGGAGGGTGAGGAAGACATTCTGCTGCTGATCGTGGTGATGGTCCCAACATTGTGAATGTACCTCAGACCCCCATGGGCTTGCACATCCCGGGGGTGGAGTCTCTGGAATGTATATTCAGTCTCAACCAATCTGCTGTCTGAAATCAACCAGCAGAACACAAGGCTCTGGGGTGTTAAAATCATTTGTCAACAGAAGTGTCATGCGTGTGCTCTAGAGGTGGCCACAGCACAAGCCATGGTCCACAGTAGTGAATATTCAGAAGTCATTTCTGGACATATGCTTCACTGTGTTGGGAATATATTTTAATGCATTGATTCGGGATTTGGGACAGATGTAATGCATTATAATCTTCCCATTAAAAATAGTTGAAAGTAGGCTCAGGATGAGCATTTTGCCCAGAGCCTCTAGTGATCAGGTCCACATGTTGCTGCTAAACCAGGGACACTTGTGAGTCATCCTAATTCCTCCTTCTCCTACCTCCACACTGTCCCTTGCAAACCTTCCACATGTCTCCCACAGACCCTCTGCTTTCTCACAGCACTTCTTTGCCTTTAGCTTACAAGATTATTGGGATAGCTTCTTAGCCTCTCACCCCTCTTTGATCTTCAAATGCATTCCTGGTCTGTCCCATCAGGGCCGACAGTGGGGCTGTCTGTCTCACTGTGACTCAGATGCTGGGACGGGTCCATCTTGCCATGTGCTTGACATGGTCACGGGAACAGGGAAGGGAGCACCCAGCCACCCCCACCCTGGCTCCTGAAGTTTCTGGCCCAGTATTAAGTGTCCCCTCCATGTGCCTGCCTTTGGCTGACAGATGACCACAGCTGACCAACAGGGAGGGTCTATAATCACTCATATGCAGAGGCTGCAATCCACTGTACTTTCTCTGTCCCCTGCAGCGTCACATGGCTGTTGAAATGGCACATCCCTGAAAAGCAGTCCCCTCCTCTCACGGTGGGCTGGTTGTCCTACCAAGTCTTCTCCCATCTCACCAGCTTTGCTCGGTTTACACCTGCTGCCCTGCAGTGCTGTGAGACCCACGAGGAAGCTGGGTCTGCCTCGCGCACCACGAGGTCAAGTCCAAGTTCTGGCCCTGGGAAGGTTTTGTCAAAATGTCTTCGAGCAGATAATGAATGCGTGGTTGCAGGTTGCCAAAGGCAGCGTTGCTCATAACCAGTCAACTCCATAACTGGGAAATAGAGCAGCACTGGGAGACAGAACCACTGGCTTTGGACAGATTCTGCTTCTGCGGTCACTGTAAGGCAGAGCTGGATTCTGACCGTACTGGTTGGTTGTGAGCATACACAGGTTGATTGACTGAAAATCTGCATCCACTGGTGTGGTTTGAATGTGGGTTGAGTGCGTCCCCAAGAGTCTGTGTGATGGGAGCTGAGTCTCCAGTGACATCATTGAGAGGTGGGGGACCTTTAGTGAGTGGAGGCTGGTGGGCGGTGGTTACTGGCCCCTCCTTGCTCTCTGGCCCCATCTTCCACGTGCTCTGCCCCTCTCCATATGATCCAGCCTGTCCTGACATGGCTGTGCCGTCTGCCAGGAGGGCATGCAGCCAGCGCTGTGCTGTTTGGACTTCCAACTGCCGAGCTGTGAGGAAATTAGACCTTTTTTCTTTATAAGTAGTAGCCTCAGGTATTTCATTACACTGATGAAAAAAACGGACTAAATCTTCCTATGAAGTGGAAATCCTGTGTTGACTCACAGGTTGTGGTGAGGATCAAGACCAAGGCACCCTAACATTCTAGAAGTTCATTTTTAAGAATAACAGCTAAAACTAGGTGTGTCCACGGCATTCCTTGACCATCAGTCTCCTCTTTCCCTTCCTTTATCCTTCCCTGTATCTCTCTTTTCATCTCTGATGTCTTCTTCCCATGGTCATTGCTGCCAGCCCTGAAGGCTACACTCTGAAACGCTGAGTTCCAATCACCCCGTAACTAGTTTCCCTCCATGAGCCCCGTGTCCATAACCCTGTCTTAAGCTGGTAAGGGGAAGTGGTTTTCCTAGAATCCATTTTCTGGGGTTCACTTGCCACCATAAAATACTGGTGGGGATTCTAGAGCCAAGGACACTTTCTTCTCTGTGTAAAACAATGAAAACATTTTGTGCTCTGGATGATAGACCTTCACATGAGAGTTTTGTTTCTTGTCACTATATCCTTTCACAGAGATGGCTTTGGCTGAGTTCTGTCACCTGTCACATGACAGTTGACTACTATCTCATGTAACTGTTACCTTGTATAATTTGAGTCTTGGTTAATTTCAGTTACTATCTACCTCCTGTTTTGTACATCCTTTAAATGTAAATGAAAATAACTGCCTGGTATGTTTATTTCTGTGAAGATTTAATAATATTTTATGAAAAGGTTTAGCATAAAGCATACACGTAGGATTGCTACAAATTATAATTTGTATTACATTTGTTATGCCAGAGATAGATTGGTTGGGTATAATTTATTAATGTGAGCCTCTATGTTCACTTGTTCAGGACATGACTAATTCCATCAACAGGCATCACTTCATTTGAAGATGACTTGAGGAAAGATTCTTGGTGGTTGTGATAACACCATGGATATAAATCCATAAGGAAGAGCAAAAATCAATGGAGCTGTTAAAAAAGATTATAAGTAATACCAAATAACATTAATTATGTATTAAGTATAATAGTTATTACACAAGCTAGATTTATTGAGTCCCTACTATGTCCCTGGCACAGTTCTAAATATACATATTAACTCTGTAACCCACACAACTACCAATGGCACATATTTTTTTTCAGGTAGGAACCTGAGACATAGAGAGTTTCAGGAACTTATCCTCCATCACATAATTATCAAAGCTTGGTGGCTGGGACATTGTCTAAGCAGCCAGCCTCTGAAGTCTGTGGTCTAGCCCAGTGCTGCCCAACTGTCCTTCCCATAAAGATGGGACTATTCTATACCTATCTTTCTAGTAAGGTAACCACCAGCATCATGTGGCTCTTGAGCATTTGAAATGTCACTAGTGCAACTGAGGCACTGTCCTCAATTTTGTCTAATTTGTATACATTTTTAAGGTAAAATTTAAGTAGAAACACTTTATTACCAGCTACCACATCCATGCAGCTGAACTCTCCTCTCTCACTCTTTTCCCCTAACAGTAAAATTACTGCAAACTTCGATGATAAATTCAAGACACATAAAACTAAAAAAGAAACTCGATTCCTTTAGGACTGCTCAGTTGATTTGGTTTGCATTTGTGCTTGGCACGGCATGCAACTGAGGACTTGTTTTTAAGAAATTCTACCTTTACTCATAGACGAATTCAAGTCCATTTTGCTTTGAAAAATAAAGTCCACACAAATACCAATGTAAATGCAGCATGAGTGGAGTACTCTTTCACTACATGGTCAAGAAAGAATTTAGAGTAAGACACAGCCCGGGCAGAGTTCAAGGCAGCTGTCAGAAGACGGGGGTTTTCATGGCATGTAGCAGATGGATCAACCTGAGCCGCACAAGAGCCAACAGGGGAAGGAGACCAGAGACCCAAGAGAAGGTGGATGAAGCCACAAGCCAACAGGGATGGCAGACAAATGGCACATCAGCCTCCAGGGGATGTCCCGTCCACATGTCAACATACGACCCCCAACACCATCAGGAGCACTGACCTCGGTATTTAGGGCAGCATGGAAACCTGTGGTGGCCATACCACTGGACTCCTCCAGGCAACACAGTGGAAGTCCATTTCTCTTCTGACTGTTAGGAATTGGCCTTGAAGTCTGTCCCTGGAGCCCTCGAGTGTGTCACAGGCGAGAGCCTGAACTTCCCTTCCCCTGGAAATGGGACTGTGGTAAATGGCACGTGGAATCTGTCCTTTAGTTAACAAATGCTGCCGCCTGCTCAAGGCACTGGGCAGAGTATTGGAGGGGATTCCAAACAGAGTCTGGGCTGGATCTGGCTTGGACCAGGAGATTCAATGTGGGCAAACAACACAAGCCACCCCAGTGGAAGAGCCAACTGCAAGCTGCTCAGAATCTGTTTTTCAGCCAACCTCCCGATACAGGGGGCTCCCACTTTCCAAATGATTTAATTATGAGGGAATAGGCGTTCTTGTTGCTCATATTACCACCACAAATGATGGTTAAAGTGATGTTTTTCCTTATTGAATCAAAATGCAGACTAGATTTTAAATATATTTTCAAACAGATTTTCTAGGTAAAATGAACCACATTTAGATGGAGAGGAGTTACCTCTCTTTTATTAATAAACGATTAAGCTTATGGAATGGGAAAAATTCAGATTTCCTTTTTTTCTCATCAAGATGTGCTTATTGTCCTCGCAGATGGAAGACAACTATAAACTTATGGTCTGTGTGGGCTCACTGCTTCTAAAAAGCTTTGTGTCCTTATTTATATCTTACCGTAAGGAAGACCTTGTCTGGGAAGGAGAAAAACAGCCCTAGGCTGTCACACTTGGTTGATACAATTATTAGCTAAAAGAGACTGGGTTTTCTTTCTGCTAAAACATAAATATGGGTCTGTTATTTCGCACTTTCGGTACCTCGATGTCCCTGAACATTGTTTATGGTTTGTGGAAAAGTCGGGCATTTAGTTATCCTCTGTCCCCAAGCGCTCCAGGAGCTTGTCATTTCTCTGGACTCAAGGTCTAGCAGGGAGGAGGCAGGAAAAGCACAACAAGCTGTGTCTTGTCACACCTCCTCAAAGACAAATCTCTTCAGCCCTGGATGGAAAGTGAATTGTACACTGCGCAGTGGGTTTTCACACATTTGGGTTTTTTGGGGGAAGATTCTTCACACTTTCATACTTCATACTTTTATTAGTGGGGTTCTTTTTGATATAAACACACATCTGTGGAATTTAATTTGCTCCTTCGGTCCCCAGTGTTTCTTCTTTCCCTCCACTCCTCCCTTTCTACACTCTCCTGGTCTTCCTGCTATGCATTTATTGAATTTTTTTTTTTTTTAGAAAACATATACAGGTTTAGTTTTTTGCATTGCTCCCTGCCTTTCCAGCCCCTGGAGGTCACCTGCTTCTCCTGCCCACAGTGGCTTTCTTTCACTGAGCCATCAACCATCACCACCACATCCCGCTTTGATTATGCCTAGGATGGATTCTCTGTGTTCAGTGATGATGTGATTGAATTGGTTTCATCTGGACGATCCGGGATGATCTCCCCACTTCAAGGTCTCCACCTGTGATCATAGCTGCAAAGTCCCTTCCGTGCAACATGACGTACTCATGGGTCCCAGGGATCTGGGCTGTGGATGCTCTACTCTGCAGGTAACAGCTAGTCTTCTACTACCTCACCTCAAACAGCACTTCTTTGAGCAGTGACCATCACACTTGGGCCTCCTACTCTGACTGCTCTTGTCTTCTAGAATCTTCTTTCCACCCAGAAACTCCCATTCTTTATTTCTACTCTTGCGGCTCCTCTAACCCAACTTTACATTTCCTCACTCGAGTCACTGTGTCCTCTGTTTGAGTCCTGAACCTGGATTTTATGCTTCCTCCTTCAGAAAGACCTACCTGATCAGCTTACAGTGGACACAGAGTGAGACAGGTAGACCAACAGAGAAGCAGGGAAGATAAATGTGAACAGGTGGAAAAGTGAAGCAAGGGCTAGGTAAGTCCTGCACACAGAGCACTCTCTGAAGCACTATTTAATCATCAGCATGAGCTCATAGATTCAGCTCCGATTTTCCTTGACACTAGAGCAAAGAGCAAAAACGATCATTCACAATCATGTCTTAAAACATTTTGGCAGCAAATTCTTTCTCCCCTTCAATTTTTTTTTTCAAATAACCCAAACCATGAAAGAGATTAAAGCTGAAGCACTCTCTGAAACCCGACCCCTTATCTCTTGTTCTTTGAAAGTGCCCCGGGGAGCTCACCTCTTGTGTCTCAGCATTTATCATCCCTTCTTTCTAGGGCACCCTTGTCCAGGCTTCCACACCACCTGCCCCTTGTGTTCCTTCAGGGATTGGCTCCTGTGTCACTTGTCACTCTACCTCCCTGGCAGAAAGTGGCTTCATCTACAACCTGCTCATTGGTAGATGCACTAGGTGTCCAGTGCAGCCACGCCCACTTGGTAGATTCACAGCCAGGGTCCACAGGGAGTGCTCGTCCCTGTAAGTAGGCCAAGGTATAAATCAAGATAGCAAAGAATTAAATATGCACGTTCCACTACCCTTTCTGGGGAGGAATCTCATGAAAATAGAAGGGAGAACAGTGGAGTAGAGGAAGTGGTGGGGGAAGGAGGAAGGACGAGAAAGGGGAGGAGCTAAATTGACCAAACTGGGCTGTGTGAGTGTATGAATGCATCACAACGAACCACACTTTAATCTGTAACCATAATGCAGCAATTAAATAAACAAACAGAAGGAAACCAAGGATGAGAGGAAGGGGATCAATGGGAGAGAGGAGGGAAGGGGATACTGGGGATGGAAATGGAGCAAATTATGTTATAAGCTTTTGTGATGACGTCAAAGTGAACCCCACTATTCTGTGTGTCTATAATTCATTAATGAAAACATTAAAATACACATTAGTTGTAACAAAACTCTTATTTAAAGAAATTGTTTGAATTTGTTGCTCTTCCCCACATTAGAGATGTTCTGACCCAGATAAGTTCTCCCGAAGTCTGGTTATCCAAGAGAGAAGGTAGGCTTGTAATTGGTATTTGTAAGTAACAGGAATAACGGTGAAGTCCTGGGACAAACTTGCAGCCAACTGCAGTTTCAGGGAGACGCTGCTGCCTGAGGCCCAGGCTGAATGTGCATGGTCACATTTCTGAGTTCCCTGAATGGGGTGTTCGGCCTTTGAAGAAGTCATTTGGCTGTGTCCTCCAGCACTGGTCACTGCTGTCAGCAAGACAGTCCTCCTGGGATCTTCTCTTAGACATTCTCTAGCTCTCTCCACCCAGAAGTTGGCCCAAAGGGAATGGATTTTTCTCATCATTAGAGGGACTGTCCTGCCTTGACATCTGCTGCATTGAAGATACACTTCATCTCCAAGGGAGAAAAAAGTTTCTGGCAAGTCTTTATAAAAAGTTTCGATTTTAGGTTGCCTGGGGCTTGTTAATCTTTCATAGTGTAAAATGCCACAACTTTCTTTCTCTATGTGTATGTGCGTGCATCAATCTTTCCCTACTATCCACACCCTGAATTCCAATAGCAAAAGAAAAAAAAGTCCCATGTGCTTAAATGTTTCTTCTTTGGGAACTCCGAACCCTGGGAGGAAGGGGAGGCTCAGAATAGAGGTTCTCAGCCCTGGGAAAGAAGGTCAGGATGGGGGAGGGGAAGAGCACAGCCTGACAACTCCTAGCAGTTGGCAGTTTCTAAATCTAAAAATAACTAACATGTTTCTCCCAGGTAAGAATGTCATTTTAAACAAATGCAAGAAAGCTATTACATTTGAGAGAAATGCAGGCTACGATAAAAGCAGTGGGAGATAGATGTTTAGAAATATTTCCACTGTGGCAAAATTGGTGCCATTGTGGCGGGGCTGCTGAAGTCAAGTGTCACCTTTAAAGTCACTTATGGTCACACGTTAAACTGGAAACAACTTTTTTTTCCTGCTTAACCATCTTTCAAATGATGAATTTCAATGAACTCCAAACCCATTTGTTATAAACAGTAAAAAGCCCACATATTCTGATCCCTGCAAGAACAGTTGATTGATAACCCTGGGAAAGGATGTTTAATAAACTTTGGCATAACTGGCTGGTGGAACTGACAAATGACTATTCTACTTTAGAAAGTTCAGGCTTATTTTATATGAAATATATAGTCTTACCAGGTGTCTTATTTCAATTAGACAGTCAAAAATCAACATAAACTGAAATGGGAAGTAAAATTTCATATCATTTAGTCACAAAGTTGAAAACCAAGTTTTCCTAAAATTGCAAAGATACTTGGGAATATTTTAATAGATTTTTAAAATAAAAAATGTTAACTCCTATACACTTTGACTCAGCACAAATACTTCAAGGAATCTATCCTAAAGTAAAATTACATTAGTATCTAAATACTTATATTTGAGAGAATTAATTGCAACATTATTTAAAATAGAAAAAAATAAAGTCATAAAAATGATTAGGTATTCAACAAAAAGAGATTAGGCAATACAGTTAGTAAATACATGCCTTAAATAATATAACTTTTTAAAATGACACATGATTACAGATAAATACATGCAAAAGATTACAAGTGTGTAAGAAAATGAAACAAACTATTAACCAAAAAGATCAAGTTACACATCAATATGAAGAGTTTAATTTCTTGGTACATTAGTTGAGCAAATGTATATGAATGTTACAATCAAAGTGTGAGAAAAGATCTAAATCAAAACAATAAAATGTATAAAGGCAAAGATAAAGTTAAAAACCTTAAAATCAATATGCTACCTTTGCTGGGTATGGTAGTGCATGCCTGTAATTCCAGTGGCTTGGGAGGCTGAGGCAGGAGCATCGCGAGTTCAAAGCCAGCCTCAGCAACTTAGTGAGGTCCTAAGCAGCTCTGCAAGACCTTGTCTCTAATAAAATATCAAAAAGACTGGGGATGTGGCTCAGTGGTTAAGTGCCTCTGGTTTCAATCCCTGGTGACAACAATAACAACAAAATCTACCTTTAAGGCAAGGACAACTTCTATCCTGGAGCCTGAGAATAAGCAAACATAAAACCTGGGAGGGCCGTTGTTTCCACGGTGCTGCTGTGAAACAGCTGCCCACTCACAAGTCAGGTTCCTGGCAAAGACAACTGAATTGGGAGGATGAAACACAGATACTGGAGGCAAACGAAGGGTAGAGCGTTCTTAACCAGAAAAATTGCTGTTGCTGAGGTTCTCAAGGGTGATCCCTAGGCAGACTGAAAGGGTCCGATGCAGATGGTGAAAGTAGCAAGAAGCAGGGGACCATGAATGGGGTGAGTCCAGAAGTGATCTGAGTAACTGAGCTCAGGAAGTGGTGCTGCCCATCACAGTGTCTGGTGGGTTTAAATACAGACATGATTAATATATAGAAATAGAATAAATGTGAAGAGGTGCACAGAGATAAAGACTCAAAGGTCTTTGTACTGTCTGGGAAGCTTCGATTAGCTTTAGAGTTTAATAAGTTGAGGACAATCCCTCAGGTCAGTGTATCAGTTAACTACTGCTACATAACAAACAAGCCACATGCTGCGTGTCTGCAACAGCAGTCCTCTCTTGGCTGGGTATCGGTTTGGCTGACTGAGGCCAAGGTGCAGGGTCTTTGTTGCTCATTACAGATCCTAGGGTATGTGAGGCAGCGGGTTCCACAGGCTGCTTGCCTTCCTTGGTCCAGAAGACTGGCGGCAGCATGCTTGTCTCCTGAGGGCACGCAGAGATTTGCAAAGCCTGCTCAGGTCCAGGACTGCCATGGGTACACCATCATCCCCTTCCGTTCTTTTGGCTAAAACAGCTCACTTATCTGAACAGCCAAGGTCAAGATGCAGGGAGTAGGTGTCATTGCTTGGCTGGAAGACTGGCAGAGCCAAAGGCAATGGCGAGAACACAGGAGGGGCTGTAGAACTGGACCCCACGGTCAGCCGGCCACAGGTGGCAAGATACATGACATCCAGCATAGTAAGGAAAACGGAAGGACAGACACAGTCACTAAGAAATTAATTCAGACTAGGAAGAGAGGAGGAGTGAGAGCAAGAAGCTCAATGTTTGCTGAGCAAATAGAAAGGTTGCAGAGAAAAGGACGCACTTAAAATCAGCTGCTCCAAGGTAGATCAATGGGCCAAATGTTCTAATGAAAGACAAAGGTAATGGAACTGAATAAAACAAACTTCACCTTCTACTGTTCATATAGAATGTGGAGAAAACGAGAGAAACAGAATGATTAGCACTTGAGAGAGCAAAATATAGTTGATAAAGCTACGTCAACATCTGGAAAGAGGCTTTGAAGCAAAGTATTAGTGGAGATGAAGAAAGATGCCTTGTGACATCAGTGAGCTCATTGCCAGAAAAATTTAAAGCCCAGAATATTTATGCATCTAATACCATGACTTCAATGCAACGAGAAAATGTGGTCATGATTACATGAAGAAATGGACAAGCCAGTGTTCTCTGAGACTATTTATCAGAGCTTTTCTTCAATCAGATCACTGATCATTAAAATTGAAAAACATTTAAATAGCATAGTCCACAAAAATGGCCTGATGGCCCAAAAACAAATGCTTTGCCCACCACATGTCGAAACACATTTCTTTTTTTCAGAATATGTCTAGATAGGGCAGAAGGGTTGAAGGGGAAGGGAGGGGGCATGGGGTTAGAAATGATGGTGGAATGTGATGATCATTATTATTCAAAGCACAGGTATGAAGACATGAATTGGAGTGAATATACTTTGTATACAACCAGAGATATGAAAAATTGTGCTCTATATGTGTAATAATAATTGTAATGCATTCTGCTGTCATATATAAATAAAAATATGTCAATAAATTTGAAACATCAAATGAAATGGATAATTTTCTAAAAAAAACACATTTTTTATAGAAAAAATTAGAGAAAACTGTGTAAGAAAAATCCATCCTTAAACAAAACTGAAGTCACAGACAGATTCATCACAGAACTATAACAAATGGTTAAGAAGAAATGACTTTACTCTTATACAAACTTTGTCACAGAGTAGAAAAAAAAGACAATTAATTTTGTGAAACCAGCATGATCTTAAAAAATAAAACATCCAAAAAGGCTATTAATCCTCAAAAGGAAAATTACAGATCAACTTACACACCACCCAAGATTCAATATTCATTTTATTTTCTTTGGTCCAGGGTTTGAACCCAAGGGCACTTAATCACAGAGCCACTTCCCAGACAGTCTCAATTAAGTCTCCCCAAGTTGTTTAGGGCCTTATAAGTTGCTGAGACTGTCCTTGAACTTGAGATTCCCCTGCCTCAGCCTCCTGAGCCTTTGGGGATTATAGGCATGAACCACTGTTTCCAGCAATATTCATACTTTTTGAAAATTACTCATGGATCATAGTGATATGAATAAAAATGTGGATTAACTTTAGATATTGGTAGGGAAATGTGCTAAAATCACTTGCATGAAAACAATAGACATGAGGTATGTTCTACACAGACCAAGAAAGAGAACGACAGAATGCAAAGAGAAGGGTAAAAAAGCAGAAGATTCTGGGAAACAGAAAACGGTAAATAAGATGGTGAAAACAAACCCAAAGATAACAGTAAAATTATAAAACAGGATCACAGTCTCCTTTCAGAAGAACTGAGATTGCAGACTGGATTAAGAAGCCAAATCCAAACTTAAAAAAATAAAATTGATGGCCTAGCAAAGGATGCAGAGGTGGCCAGGGAACTGCATGCATGGCCAAAGTGGCTGGGTAATCTGCCAACAGAGAACTTCAACAGATAAGGCTCTGCTGGGCGTATAGAAGGTCACGGCAGCAATAAAATGATCCACAAGTTAAGAAAATATGGCAATCCTAAAAGCTCTGACGGTAGCCTGAGATTCTCTCTTAATTCCCAGCATCAGCCTCTTCTGAAGATGAAATCTAGGGCAGAGAGTTCTGAAGTGTGGAGAGACAGAGAGTAATTTTCTTCTCTTTCGTTGTGAGTTCAGCACATGGACAAGTGAACTGTGAGACAGGCTGTCCTGGCCAAATGAGCCCCGTGGCTGGGCCCTGCGGGGGCCCCTGCACAGTACCCGGGTTCTGTTTTTGGCTAATGCATGGTGGGTATTATTCAAGTTCTTTGGTTCATGCAAAGAACTTGAATAATTTTTTGACAGCTGTTTGCAGCTCCATTGCAGGTCCAGGGGTACAGTGATGAGGAAATACAATTCCTTCCCACATGGGCTTCCTTTCCCGAAGCAGGGTGGACAGCAACTAAAGAGCATGAGAAAATGTACAGTACGCTGATATCAGCTAAGTGTCAGGATGAAAACCAGGCAGGGAAGGGAAGGGGTAGCTTCACAGGTCAGACGGGGCCAGAGAAGAGACCTACAGGAAGCAGGGAGTGAGAGTGACAGGTGGGAAGAGCCTCCTACAGAGCCAAAGGCTAAGTCCTGAGACTGAGGACACCCAGCCATCCTAGGCCCTGAGAGGAGCCCAGCAGAGCTGTTGCACAGACAGTGGGCCACAGTCAGTGGTAAAAGGCTGGATCATGCAGGGACTGGTCGCTTTTGTCTGGGAGGGAAGGAGACCTCATAGGAGGTTTTGAGAGAGGAAAGGCAGGCTCTGCCTCAGTCCAACAGGACTACACTGACTGCAGTGTGCAAAGGTGTCCATCAGGGTAGCCATGAAAATCAGCCTCTCAAGAGACGGTGGAGGCTTGGAACCTGTGGTCCCCAGGGAGGCAAGAAGAACTGACAGGCTCTGGGATATGTTTTCAATATAGAGCCAATGTGAATTGCTGGAAGATTTGACAGGGGGTGTAGGAAAAGAAGAGGGCCCCATCTCTAGTCATGGGCTGCATCATCTGAAAAAGGCCTGCCATTCTGTGATCTGTGCAGTGGGACTTCTTGGGAGTGTTCTTGGCACACCACCAAGGCCAAGGAGAGCAGAGTTTTGCAGGGGAACTGAGCGTGTTTTCAGCAGAGTCCCCAAAAGCAGATCTTGAAGGAGCTCAGGCACTGGGATTGTTCCAGCCCAGGAAGATGGCGGGATCTTTGTGCCCTACCTCCATGGGTTTGGCTCCTAGAGGGTCTCTGGGTTAAGACAGCTCCCAAAGAGGGTCTCAGCAGAAGGTCAGCTGCCAGCATTCCCAGTAGCAGGCAGAGGAGGAGATGTGTGGTCAGTCCAGAGGGGCCAGTCATCACAGCACCCACTACTCATGTGTTCCAGATTCCCACCCCCTATGAGGAAGGGTTGCTACTGGTTGAATTGGGAAGGCTTCCAGGTGAGTTTGCTCTGGGAGAATTTTGGAGTGTTGTCTCTCTATTTCATGGGATTATTTGAGGGATACTGGCATTAATGAATTCTTCTTTAAAGGCCGGGCAGAACTCAGCTGAGGATCCATCTGGTCTCATCCTGTTCTTTTCTTAGAAGCTCTTCATCATTGCTTCTATCTCATTGCTTGGGATTGGTCTGTTTAGGTTTTCTGTTTCCTCTTTGATCATCTTGGCCTCAAAATGGTCAATATTTTCTAGATTTTTCTACTTTATTGAAATACAAGTTTTCAAGGATATCTGGTTCTTTGTCAGAATATCTCTTTATTGAAATGATTCTTGCTTCCTGCATTTTTCTTCTTAGTTCATTTCTTATATTGTAGTTCCTTGATCATCTTAACCATCAGCTTTTTGAATTCTCTGCCATTTCCTCCACTTTGCTATCTGTGGATGCCATTGTTGGGAGGTTGTAAATTTTTGGAGGCATTTTATTTCCTTGCTTTCTCATGTTTTCTGTAATTTATGTTGAGACTTGCCACTCTGCTATAATGGATCTTTCTTCCACTGTGGACTGGAAGACTTGGTAGGCTGCCTTAGCTTCACTATGTGCTCCAAGCCAGGGCAAGATCTGTAAGAGGGTCCAGTCGGCATGTTCTTGAAGTTTTGATCAATCATTTGCACACTTTTAAGGGGAGATATCACCCTGGTACCAAACCTGATAAAGGCACTTCAAGGAAAGAGAACTTCAGACCAATTTTTGCATATAAGTTCATCCCTGATGAACTTATATGCAAAAATTCTTCATAAAATATTAGCAAACTTCATTCAGAAACACATGAAGATAATACAACCATGATCAATTTGGTTTCATTCTAGGGATGCAATGTTGGTTCAACATATACAAATCAATACATGTAATTTATCATGCAAACAGGATCAGAACCAAAAATCACATGCTCATCTCAATAGATACAGAAAAAGCCTTCAGTAAGATTCAGCATTCAACGATGTTAAAAACACTAGAAAAACTAAGGTTGAAAGGAGCATACCCTGAGCATCTAAAAGGTATGATATATGACAAACTCAAAGCCAACATCATACTGAATGAAGGAAAACTTAAAGCACTTTCTCAAAAATTAGGGGCAAGACAAGGATGTCCATTCTCACCACTCCTATTCAATAAAGTTCTTGAGACTCAAGCTAGAGCAATCAGGCAAGAGAAGAAAATTAAAGTGATACAGATAGGAAAGGAGAAAGATAATTTTTAAAATTTTGTACTTTTTAAATTTTCTAACAGCACATTTACTTTTTATAAGAAATCTATAGCATGTGTCTTGTTATGTCCCACAATAACTAACACAATATTGTGAACCCTAATTCTGTGTATATTACATATTTAACCATTTCTTATTTGCTTAATTTTCCACCAACACAAAAATGCCCTTAGAACATATAAAACTTAAAATATTCATCTTGAATTATATTTTCTGATTTTTTATCCCTATAATTTATATGAAACATAAATTTAAAAGTCTAATCACTTGCAATATGCTATCACCTCAAAACAAATAAATCTAATAGTTTCCTACATCCATGTACATGAACTAAGCAGTATACATGTTCTGCTACTTGAACAACACTTGTTGAGTAATCTATCAAAAAAATATGATCTTAAATTTTAAATGTAAAACATGTTTTTAAATACAAGATAGACTTGATTTTATAATATCAATATATCATATTTGAAAGATAAGAAATAACAATATGGGTATTTTCTAGCTTGAGAAAACATTTTTTACAAACTAGGTTTGATTAATAAAGATATTTTTGATATTTTAACCCACTTTTTAAATTTGTTCTTTTTAGTTATACATAACAGTAGAGTCAATTTTGATATATGTATACAAGGATGGATTATATCTTATTCTAATTAGGATCCCAGTTTTGTGGAAGTACATGATGTGGAGATCCACTGTGGTGTATTCACGTATGTCCATAGGAAAGTTATATAAGATTCATTCCACTATCTTAAGTAAGTCAAATTTGCTTAAGACATGACCCTATATTACCCCAAAATATTCATGAGAAGACTTCTAGGGTTGATAAATTAAACAGAGTAGAAGGATACAATATCAAAATATATAAATCAACAGCTCTCTTATGCTCCAATTATAAATTAACTGAGAAAGAAATCAGGAAAACAATTCTATTTACAATAACCTCAAAGCAACAACAACTACTTGGTAATAATCTTTCATTGTACAGATGAAAGACCTGTGCAATGAAAATAATGGAACACCGAGGAAAGAAATTGAAGAAGACATTAGATAACAGGGAGAGTGTTCATATTGGGTAGGCAGATACAGTGGTCAAACTACCAAAAGCAGTACACAGATTCGGTGTGATCTCCATGAAAATACCAATGACATTTGTCACAAAACTAGAAAAAAAAGAATTTTAAAATTCATATGGAAGGATAAAAGACCCAGAATAGCTAAAGTAATTCCTAGCAAGAAGCACAACACAGGAGGCATCACAACAGTGTACTTCAAATTATACCACAGAGCTGTGGTTCAAAAACAAGATGCTGTGGGCACATGGGCATAAAAACAGACACGAAGCCAGGCGCAGTGGCTCATGTCTGTAATCCCAGCAGCGTGGGAGGCTGAGGCAGGAGGATTAAGAGTTCAAAGCCAGCCTCAGCAACTTAGCGAGGCACTGAGCAACTTAGCGAGACCCTGTCTCTAAATAAAATGCAAAAAATTAAAAAAATAAAAATAAAAAATAAAATCCCCCAAACCCAGCCATGAGACCAATGGACTGGAATACAAGACACAGCGACAACCCACACGGACACAGTCATCTGATCCTTGATTAAGTTCCCAACAACATACATTGGAGAAAAGATAATATTTTTAGCAAATGATGCTGGGAAAACTGGATATTTATGTGTAGAAAGATGAAACTATATCTCTCTCACAATGCACAAAAGTTGACTCAAAATTGATCAAAGACCTAGGAATTAGACAGAAACACTACAATTTCCAGAAGAGAACTTAGGCTTGAAACTCCAACATATTGGTGCAGAAACCTACTTTCTGAAGACTCTTAAAGCTCAAGAAATAAAAGCAAGAATCAATATTCGGGATGACAACAAATTAATCAAATTAAAAAGCTTCTGCACACCAAAGGAAACAATTAAAAGCATGAAGAGAGAGCTTACAGAATTGGAATTTATTCTGGGTAAACTTTCTTTCTCATAAACATTTTTGAAAATCTGTTTTGTTATTGTTATATATTTTATTGGCAAATAGCATTTTACATATCTATAGTGTACAACATGACTATGACTTTTGCAATACCTATACATTGTGTAATGGCTACATTAAGCTAACATATGCATGACCCCACACACTTGTTTTTGTGATAAGAACAGACCTGCTCTAGAGATTTTCAATCATAAAATACATGTTATCAACTATATTCACCATGTTGCAAAGAACAGATGATATGCATTAACACTGGAATACTCTTCAATCTTAAGCAGAAGGGAATCCTGGCATTTGTAAAACACAAAAGAGCTTGGAGGACCTTACAACACATGACCTAAGCCAGGCACAGGGAGACAAATACTGCATGAGCTCACTCCTATGTGGAGCTGAGAAAAGTTGAGCTCAGAAGCAGAGGGCAGGGGGTGGTTGCCAGGGGCTGGGGTGATCAGGAGGGTGGAAGGGACCATAGAGTTATTGATCAAAGGGCATAAATTCAGTTGGATATGATTAACCAGGTCATTGTCAACAGCTCCAAATGGGCCATGATTACATTTAGTGTCTAAAAAAGAAATAAATTGATCTAATTATTTTGATAAGTCTGACTTAAAAATGACAGAGGCTTATTTTTTCTTAGACAGAATACTGATTGGGGACTGTCCTGCCAACTGGGAGCTCAAATTGTGCATAGGAGTCAGGAGGCTGGTGTTCGGCCGGAGTCACCCGATCTCTGGGGTAAGTTAGGGAGCATTGTGGTTTATCTTACCGTACTCAGATGAGTTGCTGGCAGTTTTGTGGATGAAATACCCAGAACACTGTGCTGACATAAGTCCTCCATTCCCAAAGGACTTCCCAGTGCCTGGCAACGTCGCATCCTGAGGGGTTTCTCTTTGTTTTGGGCTTCGGTTTCATCGATTCTCATTAGATCTCAGTTTTTATGCTTTGGAAAAATTCAGGTTTTCTGCACTTTCAATTAGACTGTGGGGCTCAAATGCTTTCTGGAATTAATTTCTTAGTAATTTCCTCCTTGGGAGTTTCACAAGCTCACTTACTATTTTTCCTATCAAGCGGTGTTCAAATTATTAAAAAAAAAAATCCAAGACTCACAGGATTCTTTGCCATCTGGCAGAATTTGAATGATAGAAAAAATGTTCATCTTAAAACCTGTTTTTCGGTTAGTTTTTTATGAACCAAAGCAAACAAGTAAAAACCCTCTGTTCTTCACTCCAAGGGCTGTGGTAACCCGCGCCTGGTGGTCTGAGTGAAGTACTTAGATTTTCTGTCTCAGCAGAGTCTAATTTGAAATCGTTGCTCTCACATCTGCAGGGAATGATGAGCCAGTGAGCAAAGCATGATACACACGGGGTCTTAAAGAAATTACAGGGAAGGAAACACGAAAATCCCAAACTCTCACGTTAACAGAGTGACTCTCCACACCGTGTATCAGATGAGATTTGTAGCTTTTCACCTTATGACAATGACTTTAAGCAAAGCCTTGTGCATGACGCTTTCTGCTCATGGTGGAGACCAAGGCAGCTTCAGGGGGTAGGATTCCACTCAGACGCATACACAGGTAAGTGGACCCCAGAAACTGGGGACAGAAGGTGGGATGGAGAGCATAGAGCACGCTCCTGCCTACAGAGGGGTCGAGGGAGGCTAAACCATCCATGTTGCCAATTAACTGGCATCCTACAGAGAAGCAGAACCAAGAGCTTTCATTCTCTTTTCTGCTCCTTGGTCTATCATCTATCTATCATTTATCCATCCATCTATATTATCTACGTTTGTCTGACTCTAGGCTATCTGTATGTGTGTATGTACACACACACACAGTAGATAGTTATATATCTAGCTGTATCATATAACATGAATCTATCTTTATAGGGAGATTCATTTTAAAGGTTGGTTCATGTGATTTTGGGGGGGGGGCTAGCAGGTCTGAAATTCACACCCACGTTGGCAAGTCTGGGAATTCATCTAAGAGTGGATGCAATTTTGTATGTAGACTCCATGGGGTAGTGGGCTGGAAAGGGAAGACTGTCTCTATTGCAGTCTTCAAGGCAAAGTATTTGATACTATGGGGAACCTCCCTATTTACTCTTAAGGCCTTTGACTGATTGGATGGGCTCACCCACATTTTGAAGGCACCTTCTTGACCTAAAGTCCACTGCCTAAATATTAATCATATCTAAGGACATCTTCACTGAGAGATACAGAGTAGTGTTTGAACAGAGAGCTGGGAATGGTCTAGCCAAGTCGATACTTAAAATTGGTCTTCTCACTTGTTAACTAATGACACAAGTAAAAACATAGCACGCTGAGCTGATCCTTGCTGTTGTCTAACCGATTGTACTTGGAACAGAAGCTTTAAGACATGCTGAACCACGTGGCTTATAGCATAAGTGAAATTAATTCACTCTTTTGAGGACAGATTTTTTTTCAGGGTTATGGATACTTATTTTGAGTCATTCCAAAAATCTTGGGGAAGCCAGAGTAGAGTCTGCAGGAAGTATTGGAAAAGTGTTCCAAGTCTGTCCTCAGTCCCCTGAGATGCATGGTACAGGTGTCCTGGGGGTCCGTCACCAGCCGAGGTGGACTGCTGGGAGAGGATGCAGTCCTCGCCTCCAGGGTGAGCTGTGGGCAGGGAGATGCAGCCAGGGCCCTCTGTGGCCTTGTGTCCTGTTGGACACAGTGAGGATGCTGCTCCCCACGGGTCCCCAAAGCACTCCTCTTGGTGGAGGTTCACTCATCCACCCAGACCCCCTTGAGCAGCTCAGAGCTCTCCAGAAATGACTACCCTGCAGAGGGACCATCTCACCTTCATTTTGAGCTTTTACTATGAATCTCTAAGCTCTAGTTTCTTTGAAGACAAAAATGGAAGGAATAGTGGATATCACATTGAGGGTTCCTGCTAAATTAAATGCAGTAAACACAAGCTGCCAGTTAATCTTATAATCAGCACAACTGGGCTGGGGATGCCCAGATAGTGGTAAGACATTGTTGTTAGATGTGCTTGTGACTGACACTTGAGTCTGCAGGCTGAGTAAAAAGGACACACCCTCACCAATTGTGGGCATCATCCAAATGTTGAGACCCAAATAGAACCCAGAGTTGGGTGAAGGGGAAGTTTCTGTCTTCCTGAGTGGAGACACCCATCTTTCTTGCCCTGGGCATCTTCTTGAGCCTCATGCCAGATGTCTGTCCATGCTGCCTTAACCCTGCCACCTGGTTCTCAGGTCTCAGCCTCAGGCTGAATCATCCACCTGCCTTCCTGTGTCTCTAGTCTGCAGATGGCAGATCCATCAACTCATGAAGCAGTCCCCATGATAAACCTCTGGAGGACTCTGATACAACCATTTATCTGACTTCCCACTACACAGAGGTGTCAGAGGAATGAAGAGGAGATGGAATTCCATTAATTAGAAATAACCTGGTGGTGGACTTTGAAATAGCTGGAGGCTTGCAGGATAAATCTTGTGGACCAGAGGAAAGAAAAACCCACAAGAGCGCACAGATGTCTTTGAGGATTCCGTTCCATCCTGTTCCTGTCTCTCTATTTGGTTGGGTTTTCATAATTGTTTGTAGAAAACTGGCCATGTTGGAGCAGGATGGAAATGTGTTTAATTTAGAAAACTTGGACTTTTTCAAGGGTTTTGCAATCAGTATGCATATGATGAAGTCATGCATCCATTCTTCTAGCATTTAAAACAATTATGATGGATACTATGTTCAGTTATGTGCCCTGCGGAGTCTCAACAGGTGGGCCAACAGCAATGGGCCCTGCCCTCTCTCCTAATTTAAGCTTAGTATGGGGATGTTGTGGTTTGGGTATGAGACAGTGCAAGAATGTACAGAGGTGAAATGATTAGGTTATGAGAGGTATGACCTAATCAGGGCTTAATCCACAGATGCAGATTAATGGTGTGGTAACTGGGCAGGTATGGTGTGGCTGGAGGAGGTGTGTGCCTTTGGGTTTCTATTTTATCTCTGGTGAGCAAAGTGCTCTCTGATCCTGATGCCATGTCCTGCTCCACTTCTCTTTGCTGTGCCCTTCCACCATGATGCCCTTCACCTTGAGCCAGAGCTATGGAGCTGGCCGACCATGGACTAAACCTCTGAAACTCGGAGTCAAAATAAACTTTCCCCCCTCTACTTGTTCTGGTCAGGTCTTTTGTTCACAGGAGTGAAAAGCTGACTAACATGGGGACTTACTGAACAATTCACACACACACTCACACACACACACACACACACAAATTCACGATTATGAAAAGTGCTGTTTACAGAAAGTGTGAGGTGTTGGGACAGATGGAGGGGCTGGTGCAATCGGGGTGAGTCAGAAGCCTTTGCCAAGGATGTGACCTTTAAGCTCAGATGTGGCGAGGGAGAAGGGGCCAAGGGAGTCCGGCGGGTAGAAGGGGCAGGCAGCAGTGGGTGGGCAGTGCTGATGGGTGGTCAAGGTGAGACTTGACCGGACTTGACTTTTTCAGAGAGTGCCTCAGCTGTTGTGTGGAGAAGAGAGGAAACCCTGGCAGGGGAGGACCTTCCAGACTGGAGGTCACTGCAGGGTCACAGCATGCAGCGAGGACACCTGTCCCCAGGTTCAGGGAGGGGTCTCTGCTACCCCTCGACACCTGGATGGCACCTGGGGCTCAGAGGTGCCTAGGCTCAGAGCTACTGTAGGAAGGCCTCACTGACTTTTCTCCTGACCTCTTATGCAGCCTTGGGGACACCTTGCAAACAGGTATGTCACTACTGACTCACGTTAAGTATTGGATAATGTCCTAAAATTTTGGGGGGGAGTAAAAAAGCAAATAATAATATGAAATAAAATGCCCAAATTTTGGCATGATGTGGAAGATTGATAAGATTGATTAAGGTTCTAAAACAAGAACCTGGGAGGAGACAGGAACTGTTGACCCACAGCGGAGGCTCCGAACACGTGAACAGCTTTAATAGAGAGGAACTCAATGCCAGGTTCCATTAAATTTTTTTACATGCAGCTTCTTTTCTTTCTAAGGGAACTTTTAGCTTGATTTATGCTTAGTTGTTCTATGAAACTATAAATTTACTAATCTTCTTGCTAAATTGGCAATGTGGCTACGAAAACAAAGTTCTTAGGAATTTTTATTGAGGCATATGCCTTATTTTAAACACTGATTTTAATGGGCTTTTAAAATAATGCTGATATATACTATTGTCAAATACGCTGTCTAATTTTATTCACTTCTAATTTTCTGAGGATGATTAATAATTCCATTGAATAAATGAGGAAATTAAGATTCAGGGAGTTAAAGCAACTTTCCCAAGGTCACACTAGTAATAAGTGGAAGGTCTTGGATTGAACTTGGTTTTGTGCATGGGAGCTTTAGGCAGCAGATGAGATGTGACCTTACAGTTTTTCCTTTTAATGCATAAATTTGGCAGAAGCCCTCTAGTGAAGACTAGGTACATGAACTGAAAGGACGAATCCCTGTCCCTATCCTCCCACCCTATAGAGACTTAGCCATCACATCAATGGTGATCGATTTGCTATGTTGACCTCAGATTTCCTTTTAGAATATGGCTCTTGTGTTCACGAACGGTGCCCATTTTTAAATATCTGTGCTCTCTACTTGCTTTGTGTAAAGTATCCACGAGAGAAATACAAATGTGCATTTGGGCTATGTGAAGTGAATATTCTTTAATTATGAGCTGGTGTGTTGCATAACATTTGGAAATGGGTGTTCCAGATCACATAGTCTTGTTTATTTAAGTAAGCATTGCCCTCCAGGGTATAGTTACATTAAATTATTCAGAGAGGTAGGGACCTGAATCTTTGCTTAATTAAAAGCTCTCTGGAATCATCCATGGGATCAGAACTCATTTGAACGTGGTTAGAGACCCACAAAGCGAAAGGAATTTATAAAGCAAATGGGAGCTGTGCGGCTCAGGGACTGCTCCCCGCGGGCTCCTTCCTCATCTGGAACAAACACCCAGTCCTGGAATCTCAGATAGTCAAAGACACCCACCCGGAGAAGGAGAAGGTTAGGCGCCTCCCATTAGCCGTGGTGTACCTCCCTCTCCTTAGTAGCTGGTGCTTCACGTTTCAATACAAGGACTTTCAGTGGCATTTCCAAAGCATTGTGGTGTGGGATCCCATTAGCTGCATGCTCAGAGCATGCGTACTTACGCTGCTGGGAGCCTAACGATCCCCAAGCTAGCAAGGAAGTTTTCAAGAAGTTTCCTGGAAATAAACTGTGAATGGGTGTGAAATTGTGTTTCAGTTCATCATTGTGTTTTTTATACTCCCAGTGAGCATGAATGATATTTTCTTTTATATGAAGCTTAGGAACTCCTTAGTCATCTGGCATAAGTGGGCAAAAAAGTACAGGTAATAGGGTTTTCAGAACAGCTGCCTCCTTCTTGTAAAGGTACCCCTCTTTTTACAGAAATCTTTGTAAATCATGTTTTCCTTACTTCTTGAACTGATTATTCTGTACTTCATAAAATTATTTTTGCTGTGTGATACCACTCTGAGCAAAAACTGCTGGGTTGTTCTATGTGTAGTATGGAAAATATCTGGCTGAATCTATTTGAACTTGGGACACACTCCAAAATGTGAATTTATTGATAGATAACTACATATTTTCTTATAATTTTTAGTTTTCCAGAAAGTTTTCATAAAGACACTTGCAGTTGCATAATCCACTGGCCAGCTGTCCTGGTTGTCCTCCTGTACGGTTACATTACTAAATCACAAAACCAAGAGTTCTTCCTCTCCTCCTCCTCCTCCTCTTTAATATACCAAAGGTGCTTGACAATGGTTGACAGCTGAGAAGCAATGAGCATTGCTACGTTCATAGTGCTGCTTCTCTCCAGCCCTCGAGTTTCCTTCTCTCTCATATCCTGTGTGGTTGATGGGTTGTATCCCTCAGCAACAGGACAGTTTCTATAGGATGTATTTTCATTTATGCTTTACTAAAAACTATCATTATTAAGTGAAGACCATTTTATAGACATTATAGTCTACAGTTTCTTTTTCTTCAAATCTTTTCATGTGGTTTTCTTTCAACAGACTTTGAAGCTGAAACAACATTACAAATCTGCCTTTTTAAGGTAACAGCAAGTCAGAATTTTCAGAAAGAAACTTAACATAATTAACCCAAATCTCATCCGATCCCTTTGTCAATGATTTCAATCCAATACTGGTCAGTTCTTACCCAGGCCCGATTTTTATCATGAGACCCAGTAGGAGGCAGAAAGAAGACATAAGTGCCCCAGAGAGGTCCCTGCTTCTTGAGATCAATTCTGTTGTGATGTGACAATAGCAAGCTTCTCTTCTTAGGTAAATCCTGGTGCTGAGAAGCTTCTTCACTGCAGGTAAACGTGGTAAAACTGTAGGGGACTGTGAGCCCCATTCATCAATGCTTTAGAATGTTCTGGTTCCCAAAATTCGATGGATGGTGTATTAGCTAATGAAAATACAGCCAATGTGTTCTCAGTTTGCTTAAACCTATAGATATCACTTGCTTGGGGGAGATTTTATGAGTTTATTGATAATGCTCAGTCCTTGCATAGAGATAAGAGCACACAAAGTAAAATTGCTTTTTCTGGTTTCATATTAGATAATTTTGCCTGCCCGAGGCTAATGTGTGTCTGAGCAGGCGGAAGGCAGGCAATGCCAGGCTGGTGTTAGGGAGGCCAGGCATGTTCAGCGAATCTTGGGACTCATAATACTGCCGTCTTCTGATGAGTTTCCAGATGTGACCCCCAGGCTGAGGAGCTTCTGACTTCCTGGGACAGCCATAACTGATCTCCACAAACTGGGCAGCCTAAGGCCACAGAAGTGCTTTCCTCTACGCTTCTGGACACCAGAAGTCTCAGACCAAGGCCTGGGCAGGCCATGGACCCTCCAGAGATTACAGGGAAGCCCACTTCCTTTCCCCATCTAGCCCTGGGGGCTCCAGGGCTCCAGGGCAGGTGGCACCGCTCCACTTCTGCCTGAGTTCTCCTCGGGGCCTCTTTTTCCTTCTTTTCTGTTTTTATAAGGATGATTATCACCTGATTCAGCGTCAACCTGGTTAATCCAGGATGATCTCATCTAAAGATGTTTAATGGAATTACATTTCTGAAACTCATTCCCAATTAAAGTCACATGCAAAGGTCCTGGAGGTTAAGATATGAATGTGAGCTTTTGAGGCCCACCTGACCCCACGAGGGCAGATTTTGCTATACGATGAATAAAAGTTCTGCCCCACACCTCAGCTGGTGCTGTTCTGTGAATTCAGAGGCTAGCCAGTGGCTTCACAGTGACCGTTCTTGCAGTCCACAGTGGGCAGTAGCTCACCCTCAGGGGATGCTCTGCTTTGTCCAGCTCTGTAAGAGCTGCCACACCACTTCCGCCATGCAGATGCAGCAGCAGGGCTCTGACCCGGTCAGTGCTTCCTGCAGTTCTGCTCATTCACACAAACCTGTGAGGGGCTGCAACGTCACCCTCACCCCCTGTTTCAGACGGGAGAACTCACTGAGGCCTCCTCTCAGTCTCAGCACCTACTTGTCTGCCACTGCCCCTCTCCTCTGCCACAGCCTGGCCGTCCCGACTCCTGTCTCCTGTCCCTGTCTGTTTCCTCTGTCCTCAGGAGACGCCTTCTTGTCTGGTTTGAGGTATCCCAAGGGCCTAGAGCCCATCAGGCACCCAGGACACATTTGTGCTGATGTTTTAACACCTACGAGTAACCTCAGTGGTTCTGTTTACAAGGGGAAACCTGAAAATTTGATCTTAGCCCCCCAGAGCGAATCTGTGAGTGGGGATTTGAGACACGGAGGTGGGTGTGGGTAGAGCCAGGAGAGGGACCCAGCAGTGGAGCTGGACTGGATTCTGCAGGTGTATCGCAATGCCCACCACGGTCATGAGACAGTGGCCAGCTCGTCCTGCTCAGGAGCCAAGGATTACATCGTAAAGGGATCGGCGTCCCCTCATTTCCTTCTCTCTAAGCTCTGAAGAACTTTGAATATTTCAGATTGGCCCATGCCATCTTTCGGAGAGAGTAAATACCTCAATTTCTGTGGAAATTGTTAATGAAAATATACCCAAGAAATTCCAAGAGATGTGTACTGACTCAGTAGCCCGGAGCCAAGAATGCTGGTTCTGAAGCATGTGAGCATGGAATCCAGACACGTATTTATGTTATCAAGAGGGAGAACAGTGGTTCTGAGTAACAAGGCCTGACCAAAGATGAGCTATTGGGCTAGTCCTCCAAGCCCCCAGGGATGTTGCAGTACATTAAAAAATAGCTACTGAATGCAGCAAAATGAGGGGAAAAACAACATATTTTTATTTAGGTAAATATCATTTTTCATATAGAAACACTGATACTAAAATGTAAGGAGACCCAAACATTCAGTTAGAATATTTCAGAAGTCTCTACATTTCTCTCCTCTTTGTTCCCTGGGTTCCTCAGGGCAGAACACTTCTGACTGGAAAGGCCCATGTAGAATGGCGGTCTCATCAGTCTTTTCTGGTCTCTTATTGCAAAGTTCATTAGTTTAGGATAACAATGGTCCTTCCACGGGTGCTGGAACCTGGTGCCAGTGAAGGACCCAGCCCTGCTGGAAAAGCCCTGCCTGAGGTCCTGAAGTTGTGGTCTGAATCTGCAAACCTGTGGGCCAACAGGAAGCACCAGGAACGTCTGCTGCTCACGGGGGGCCGTGGGACTGGGGTAGGGGGCGTGAGTGTGGTACAGTCGTTGGGTTCCCACGGCAATCGAGGTCTTTCCTGGAGCCTGGCTGTGCATGTGTTCTGCCGGATCCCATGCTTGGGTCTGTCAGGTCTCCAGTGAGTCTCCTTTGGGCAGCAGAGACATTATCACCCTTCCCTAACCCACCACCCTCTCTCATGCTCCAGGACGGCTCTGATGCTTTATGTGCAATGACTCATTTAAATACTCCCAATAACCAAGGCCACTTAATATAAGAAGCACAGGTCTAGTGATTCGTGAGTCAAAATTGCTCCAAAGATACGCACAGTTTTCTTAATGAGGATTGTTTTCCCCCGTTGTGGCACACAGGCAGAGGGACCGTCGGCCTGTGGGTTTATGCCATCAGTACACATTCTGTGAGTCAGTCACCTCTGGAGAGACGCCCTCTGATGCTCTAATGATTGTTTACATTCAATGGGAAAAACTGACAGACAGAAATGTAAATGTTTCTTTCTAGGCAGGCCGTTTTCAGAAACCGAATTAGCGGTTTATCAGCTTGCCAATATCAATCATTGGAATAAAAGATTCTGCTTCTCCATGGAGATATTTCAATGATTGAGCTAGAGGTGGTGGTAGGATGAGAATGATGAAGACCATCATTACACCTGCAGGCTCGAGGACCAGCTGGAAATAAAAGCCAGGAGGAGAATACTGATCTTCTATGTGAAGCTTGTCACTCAAGTGGGGTCACAGTCGGGTTGTCAGGCCTGGTCTCCTGCCAAGCGCCCTCCATCCTTCTTTCTTAGTCTCACGAGGGAAAGCAGGTTGGTGACTGGCCCATGAGGTGATGGAGTCTTCCTGGACAAAAAGCAGGGTGGGAAGACGGTGCATTAAGCCAAGACCTGGCGTAGACCACAGTCTGTACAGTCTGGAAGGTTAAGAAGTTGGCTCTTAGAAGTGGATGAAGAAGTTTACTGCAAACATCTTTGTCCCTGTTTAACAGAGTGAGTGAGACTGTGAACCAGAGCTCCTCTTAACATAGGATCCAGGATCAAAATAAAGAAGCAAGCATCTGTCTCCCGAAACTTTCATTTATTGAAACATGGAGACAACCCCAAGCCTAAGAAGTGTGGATTGAAGAAGTTTGAATGCAGGGGGTGCATCCCAGATGGTCATTGGTTGTCACCTCTGGAGGGTGAACTGGCTGTACTCACTGGAAGCACTGCAGGTGTCTTCAGGAGCTCTGCAGCCAGTCGAAGGCAGAGTCCCATTCTGTCCATTCGATCATGAGGGGGCTGCGTATCTGGCCAACAGGGAGGGAAACTGTGGGGGCGGGGTGGCCAAGGACTCCTCACTGTTGCTCCTGGGAGCAGTAGCGACTTGTCCACTTCCCAGGGAGGGCCACTTGCTTCAACATGCAGTAGTCTGGGGTCCTGATTCTGCTGCTGAGGAGAGTCAGAAACTACTTCAGAGCACGGTGAACTCTACCTCCTAAGACTCCGTCCTTATTCATCTACTTATTTGGCTGGTAGGCTCCCCCACTCTCCTGGGTTTTTCTGCCGTTATAGTTTTTATCCTGCTCCCACTTTCTACTTGGTTTACTTCCTCGTCTTCTTTCAACGTGGGGAGGACATGTCTGGTTAGGGTTTCCTGTGAGCTGTGCTTTGTGACTCACTCATGTGTTGGTTTTTTCACGAGAGGTTTTAGAACACCCTCTGGGCTGGGAGTGAGGATGGAGGTACAGGGCAGCTCTTAGTGGTGGACATAAGACAAAGGCCAGTGCAGGGCGAGGGGTGCTGCACGAGGGTTGTGGGCACAGCCTTGGGGGTTGCGAAAGGCAGCTTCCTCAGTACAGGGAGGTTGGATGCTGCCCCAGGGGCCACTTCAGGGGAACCACAGAAGAAAGAAACTGTGACCCGCTGGGTGGCGTGTCTGGGAAGAGCCCTTCAGGCCCACAGGCCAGGTCAGCAAGGCAGGAGAGGGTACGCCTCACTCAGGGGCATTGCTGAGCCAGGTCTGCCTTCCAGGGACGGAAACAGAGTGAGGAGGGGCCAGAAAAGACCCCGGGCAGCTGGAAGGCTGCAGCACAGCATGGGAACAAGGGGGTCTCGCTGATCTGGTAAAGTCAACCAACTGGAAGATCAACCAACGTTAAGGTGGGTCGAGGTTAGAGGGGTTCTGAGGGGACCAGTGAAGATGCTGGAGCAACCTGCCAGAGATCAATTAGCGCTGAGATATGCGGATGCCCCGGCAGCAGAAGAGACATGGGTTGGAGAGGGAGAGCTGGTAGCCAGGAGAGAACTGGCAGAGGGGTGATGAGAGAGAAAGAGAGAATAGGCTGTCTCTCTAGAACCCCCAGGAAATGCCCAGTGTGAGGCTCTTCATGCCAAGATAATTCCTTGCAGGTGGCCATTCAGGACAAGGACACGTTCTACTGGGTAAGAAGACTTGGGGTTAGTAAAGAGGCTCAAAGGGCTGGCACAGAGGGCAGGTCCAGGTGCAGGCAGCAGTGTGGGCCTGGCGAGCTCTGTGTGTGGCAGAGGACGCCTCCTGAGACCGAGTGAGCAGGGGCAGGAAGCAGAGGCCTCAGCCTGAGAACTCGAGGGAGTGTTTCTGGGTCAGATGTCGTAACAGGGCTCAAGAAGACATACAAGGGCTTTCACATACAAGGGCTTCCAGAGAACAGAGGCGTGTAGTGCACCTAACTGCAGAGAGCTTCCGAGGTCAGTCTGGACAGAGAGTGCGCCAGGGCTGTGAGGAGGCAGGGACCTCACGGAGAAGCTCAGCCAAGCAAGATCCCCAGAGAACAGGACGTGGGGCTGCAAACGTGCTCGCGTCATACTGAGTTGTCTGCTGTCTCTGATTTACCTTGAACTAAATATAGTTTCAGAAATCACAATTTCAGTATCTAGTAAATGAATGTGCAGTTCTTTATATTATTATTTTTTTCTTTCTTCCTTCTCCTCCTCCTCCATCTTTTTCTTCTTCTTTTTTTTGGTACAAAGGATTGAACCCAGGGTTACTTAAGTACTGAGCCTTTCTGTTTTATTTTGAGACAGGGTCTTGCTAAGTTGCTGAGACTAACTTTGGACTTGTGTTCCTCCTGTCTCAGCCTCCTGAGCTGCTGGGATTACCACCATGCCTGGCTTCTTTGTATTGCTCTATTGAAATAATCCCATTTTGTTAAAATGCAGGTAGCACTTGACAAGCAAGCTCCTGCCCTGTGTCACACAAAGTCCTTGGAGGCTGGCTGAGGGCAGAGGCTGAACGGTTGAATGCAGAGTAAGTGCTGGTTTTGGAGGCAGACAAACCTTGCTTAAACTTCTATGCCAGAGTCAACAGCTATGTCATCTCAGATTCATTACTTAATTTGAGACTCAGTTTCTTCCTACACTAAGTAGGGACAATGGTAATATTGTTAAGATACTGTGTGAAAAATAGCTTCTTTAATATCTGATATAAAGCTGGTGTTTGCTAGTGTCTGTACATTATCAATTTTCTGCAGCAAGAAATGAGGACATCCACAATATCTTTCTCTTCCTTGCTTTTCTATATTTAATAGACAGAATGATCTCACTCATAGTGTAACTCTCCAGCTTCCCTCTGCAAGCCATCATAGGATCTGGCCTGGGGGTTTACAAAAATCACAATTTTCTTGTGTATTTTATTTTCAAAGACAGGGAATCCTGCTGTTATCAAATCCTAGATCTGGGTTTGATTGTTGTTAGGCCAGATATTCCACTGTGATCTTATAAAAAGAATTTTTAAAATGTGTCTTAAATAATGACAAAGGATTAGTAGAAGATTATTATACCCACACTTCAGTGGGCAGTTTTAACTAACTCGAAATATTAAGGAATGTAGCTGCAAAGATGAATTTCTTATGGCTATTATAACAAATTGCCACAAATTTCATGGCTTAAAATAACGGAAACTTGTTCTCTCACAGCTTTGGAAGTCAGAGGTCTGAAACTAGTATCACTGGGGGAAATCACGCCGTTGGCAGACACGGCTCCCTCCAGGGACTCCAGGGAGGCATCTGCTCCCTGTCCCGTCCAGCTCCTGGTGGCTACCAGCACTCCATGGCTTGTAATCACATCATTCCAATCTCGGCCTCAAGGACAACTTCGCTCCTCCTCTTCCCTGTGTGTGAACGTTCCATTGATCTCCCTATTATAAGAAAACACAAGTTGCTTTGAGGACCAATTAAGAAATTCAGTTACTCTTCCTCTCCCAAGATCTCAAGTTAACCACATGTGCAGCGTCCTTACCACCACATAGGTGGGATTTGCAGGGTCCGGGCATTAGGCTGTTCCTGTGTTTAGGAAGACTGTCCCTGCCCACCATGATGACCTCTGGTTGTGTCTCAAGAGACCTGCAGCCCTGCCCAAGCTTTTCTGCATGCTCAGACCCCTTCTCCCACTGAGGAGGGTTCGTGCTTTCTGACGATTTTCTGCATGCTCCCTCCATTCTTTGGGTAGAGATGCTCTGGCCTTTGCAGAGGACTTGTCACAGACCCCATCTCTGAAGTTCAGGCTTCCTGCAAAGCTTCCACGCCAGTTTCTCTTGCTCTGCCTGTTTTCTTTGTTACCTCATAAGCCCAGTGATTGTTTCTTCCCTCTCTGAAGGCCCTTTGTCCGAGTCCCTTCCCCTTTCTGGTGGCCTGGTGGACACGAGCTACAACTGAATTGGTGATGTACACATTGCAGTGTCTAGAATGTGACTCCCCAAAGAGCAAGTTTGGTTGGTCATTTTGTTGTTCTCACTTTTCATTTTTATTAGATTGAGGACATGAAAAATGCAGATCCATTAATGTAGCAATTTGAGGAAAAAAACCAAAAACCAAGGACTTCCATGTTGTCTCTTTGTTTCTGAGCTAAAATCATTGAATCTCCTATAGCCTGGAGCTAAGATTAACTTTCTGACAGCCTCCTGTTTAAGAAGAATTTTTCTTCCAGCATAGTAACCTCAGTTGAGTGTTAAATTTGTCCGTATGTATACATTTGTAAAACTATTGATACAATATTTCTGCTTAACATTCTTTCACCACATGGCAAGGCATGCGAAGCAGCTTGAAATCTGGGTTCTGTGCATTTTAACCATTTGCAAATGAAAGCATGAGATTTACACATAGAAATGCAATTGGTTTTGTAAATGAATTTTGATATCTCAAGGAAAGCCTTTCCTCCTCGTTGAGGTCCAATCTCTCCTATTCTTGAACCTAGGAGTAGTTCTGAGCCCCACTCTGCATTTCCTACCTCAGGTTCACCCAATTTGCTGCCTACCTGTGCCTTTCCTGAGACTTGTCTTGGTTGACTCCTGCTGCTTCGGGGACCCCTACTCCCACCTCCTTTGTTTCAGGTCAGAGCAAGTCTGAGGAAGGGGCATCAGTGTATGCACCCCTATAGGTGGGCATCCTAGCTGGGCATCTCTGGAAAAGGGGCTGCTTTAATTTGCATTTCTGAAGTGGTTGTGGAACGTTCAGCAGGGACTTTCAACAGGAGAAATCTGCACCTTCAAATGCTGTGTGTGAGTGTGGGTACTCCAAGTTAGACTGGCATCGTGGGCTCTGAAGGCTGATGGGCACAGCAGTGAAGATGGCCTCTGAGCCTGATGTGGCAGCCCATGCCTGTAATCCTAGCAGCTCGAGGGAGGTTGAAGCAAGAGGATCACAAGTTCAAAGTCAGCCTTAGCAATTTGGCAAGACCCTGAGCAACTTTGAGACCCTGTCTCAAAATAAAATATAAAAAAGGGCTGGGATGTGGCTCAGTGGTTATGTGGCCTTGGGTTTAATCCTCAGTACTGGAAACAAACAAACAAACAAACAAACAAAAGAACTGCCTCTGAGATTGCTGGTCCTGCTGCTTCCAGAAGTGCACCTCTTCTCTGGGCAGGCCAACTGCACCAGGGTGAAAATCGGAGGGAGAATACCAGCCTGAGAGAAGCAGGTGAGTGGGTTGTTGGGCTATATGGTGCCACACAGAGATAGTGCCAGCTCTTCATGAAGATGTTATTTCTGATTTATGTGCGGCACATAGTCCTTGGTAGTGAATTGCAGAGATTAGGTGTGGTTTCTGCAATTTTCTCTATTCTTTCAAAAATGGAATCTGATCATTAGATATCACTGAGTCCATAGTGTGGTTTATGTATTCTATATGGTTTTTCCATCCATCAGTAGTTATATTACATTTTCTGACTTTTTAGACAATGAAAGGAGTAAATAACCTTTTAAAAAAATAACATTTGATTTTAAGCAGTGAAGATTTCTTAGATATTAACAAGAAGGAAGGAAAGAAAAAGAAAAAGAAAAATGAAAGGAAAAACTTATGAGAAAAATCCAGATTTTTACTTCTTTTATAGGAAAAACAGAGTGCTACAGAGAAAGACAGAAGTCATAGGGCCTATAGAAATTAATCAACTTTTATGAGGCTTTGATCCTTTCTGAATATGGAAATAGAATTAAAAATCAATTTTAAAGTTTTAGTGCACTATGCATAAGTATTAGGGTCCTTAAGATATTTTGTTAGGTTTTCTCATGGCATTTTAATATTTATTTATTTATTATTTGATCTTTTTAGATATAATAATAATAGAATGTATTTTGGCATGTTGGACACACATGGAGAAGAACTTACTCTAATTAGGATTATATTCTTGTGGTTGTACCTGATGTGGAGTTTCCCAGGTCGGGTATTCATGTATGAGGATAGGAAAGTTGTGTCTGATTAATTCTACTCTTTCCTATCTCTGCTCCCTTCTCTTCATTCCCCTTTGTCTATTGTAAATAAACCATATCCATTGGATAAAAGTGGAAATTCATAGGAATATGAAGTCAAAACAAAATGACCCGTTTTCTCCGTCTTGCCCTCCCGTGCCACCTGCAAAGCACGTGCAGGTCTTCAACCCTTCAGCATTGACTGGATCTAGAGGAGCTCCACAGCCTGTTTCATGTCCCTCTTTTCACGTAGCGTGTTTCCTTTGCCATTGGAAAGCATGACACCTTCACTGCATCTATGTGGTCAGGAGCTGTTGGCCACCACATGGCCCCTCCTGTGTCCAGCAAGTCCCACTGTGGATCTCCTCAGCTCACACCAGCAACACCTCAAAACATTCCTGGGCACACACTTTTCAATAAAATTTTAAAATTATTTCCTTAGGATACTTTTAGTGTAATTAAAGAAATACTCGGAATCTTCCAATTTAATTATAGAATCCAAGATAGTTGTAATTAATTTTACTTCCAGCCGTGAGGAAAGATAATCCCAGGAGCTTCTTTTGTGACCTATTAGAAAATTCAAAAGTATTTGATACTTTCAGAAGTCAGAGATGTCAATTAATAACCAAGAATGCATGACAGGTAAGACAGAGTCGCAGCTTTGGGAGATTGGTTCTGTTTCCCAGGATGCGGGAAAATGTCCAAGGTTTTTTATAGCTTCCCTAATTCACAAAATATTTTTGAGGACAACTTTCACATCAGAAACAAACAGGATTATACATTATAGTTACGGCTTCTTATTGGACAAGAGAATGAGAACTGAACATCTCAGTCTGCTCCCTTAAAATATATAAAGGGAAAGGGAGAACTGAGTAATTCTCAGGGCTTCTTGACAACATTTCTAGAACAGAGTATGTGAAATTCACTTAAAGGTTGTTTTTTTTTTTTTGGCTTGGAAAAGCCAAATTATCTTCTTTTTTTAATTTAATTTAATTTTTTTATTAGCTACACATGACATTACAATGATCTTGGCAATTCATACATTTGAATCATTGGGATATAATTTCTCATTTTTCTGACTGTACAGATTGCAGCATCACACTGGTCATAGAGTCACCTATATACATAGAGCAATCATAATGTCTGTTCTATTCTGCTGCCCTTCCTATCCCCCCTACTCCTCCCCTCCCCTCCCATCACTTCTCTCTATCCAATCTAATGTGACACACTTTTTTTTCTCATTACAACATCATACGTGTATTCTGTATAACAATGAGGGTCTCCTTCCATCTTCCGTGCAACTCCCTTCTCCCTCTTTTTCCCTCCCACCTCTCTTCCCTATGTAATAGTAGTCTTCTTCTCATGCTCTTCCTCCCTATCCCATTTTGAGTCACCCCCTCCCCCTTATATCAGAGAAGACATTTGGCATTTTTTTTAGGGATTGGCTAATTTCACTTAGCATAATCTGCTCTAATGCCATCCATTTCCCTACAAATGCCATGATCTTGTTGTTTTTTAGTGCTGAGTAATATTCCATTGTGTATAAATGCCACATTTTTAATCCATTCATTTATTGAAGGACATCTACGTTGGCTCCACAGTCTAGCTATTGTGAATTGTGCTGCTATAAACATTGATGTGGCTGTGTCCCTGTAGTTTGCTCTTTTTAGGTCTTTTGGGTATAGTCCAAGAAGGGGAATACTGGATCAAATGGTGGTTCCATTCCCAGCTTTCCAAGGAATCTTCATACTTCTTTCCAAATTGGCTGCACCAATTTGCAGCCCCACCAGCAATGTATGAGTGTACCTCCCCCCCCCAACCCTCGCCAGCACTTATTGTTGTTTGACTTCCTAATGGCTGCCATTCTTGTTGGAGTGAGATGGTATCTTAGAGTAGTTTTAATTTGCATTTCTCTGATTGCTAGAGATGGTGAGCATTTTTTCATGTATTTGTTGATTGATTGTATATCCTCTTCTGAGAAGTGTCTGTTCCAGTCCTTGGCCCATTTGTTGATTGGGTTATTTCTTTTTTTGTTGTTTAACTTTTTGAGTTCTTTGTATACTCTAGAGATTAGAGCTCTATCTGATGTTTGAGGCATAAAAATTTGTTCCCAGGATGTAGGCTCCCTATTCACCTCACATATTATTTCTCTTTCTTAGAGAAAACTTTTTAGTTTGAATTCATCCCATTTGTTGATTCTTGTTTTTAACTCTTGTGCTATAGGTGTCTTATTAAGGAATTTGGGGCCTGCCCCACGTGATGAATATTAGCACCAACTTTATCTTCTATGAGACGCAGAGTCTCTGGATTGATTCCTAGCTCCTTGATCCATTTTGAGTCAACTTTTGTGCATGGTGAGAGAAAGGGATTCACTTTTATTTTGTTGCATATGGATTTCCAGTTCTCCTAGCACCATTTGTTGAAGATGCTATCCTTTCTCCATTGCATGTTTTTAGCAACTTTGTCTAATATAAGTTAGTTGTAATTTTGTG
Source organism: Ictidomys tridecemlineatus (assembly GCF_052094955.1). Classification (NCBI taxonomy): domain Eukaryota; kingdom Metazoa; phylum Chordata; class Mammalia; order Rodentia; family Sciuridae; genus Ictidomys; species Ictidomys tridecemlineatus. Next base: position 257,626,661 of record NC_135477.1, on the reverse strand, counting down.
GATTTGTCTCTGTGTCCTCAATTCTGTACCATTGGTCTACCAGCCTGTTTTTGTGCCAGTACCATGCTGTTTTTGTTACTATTGCTCTATAGTATAGTTTAAAATCTGGAATCACGATACCACCTGTTTCACTCTTCCTGCTTAGAATTACTTTAGCTATTCTGGGCTCTTATTTTTCCAAATGAATTTTGTGATTGCTTTTTCTATTTCTGCAAGGAATATCATTGGGATTTTTTTTTTTTATTTATTATTTTTTTTTTATTGGTTGTTCAAATCATTACAAGGCTCTTGACATATCATATTTCAAACATTAGTTTCAAGTGAGTTATGAACTCCCATTTTTACCCCAAATACAGATTGCAGAATCACATCGGTTACACATACACATTTTTACATAATGCCAAACTAGTAACTGTTGTATTCTGCTATCTTTCCTATCCTCTACTATCCCCCCTCCCCCCCATTTCTCTTTTTATCCCGTCTACTGTAATTCGTTTCTCTCCTTGTTTTTTTTCCCCCTTTCCCCTCACAACCTCTTATATGTAGTTTTTTATAACAATGAGAGTCTCTTTCCATTTCCATGCAATTCCCCTTTTCTCTCCCTTTCCCTCCCACCTCGTGTCTCTGTTTAATGTTAATATTTTCTTCCTGCTCTTCCTCCCTACTCTATTCTTAGTTGCTCTCATTATATCAAAGAAGACATCTGGTATTTGTTTTTTAGGGATTGGCTAGCTTCACTAAGCATAATCTGTTCTAGTGCCATCCATTTCCCTGCGAATTCCATGATTTTGTCATTTTTTAATGCAGAATAATACTCCATGGTGTATAAATGCCACATTTTTTTAATCCATTCATCCATTGAAGGGCATCTGGGTTGGTTCCACAGTCTAGCTATTGTGAATTGTGCTGCTGTGAACATCGATGTGGCAGTATCCCTGTAGTACGCTCTTTTAAGGTCTTCAGGGAATAGTCCTAGAAGGGCAATAGCTGGATCAAATGTTGGTTCCATTCCCAGCTTTCCCAGGAATCTCCATACTGCTTTCCAAATTGGTCGAACCAATTTGCAGTCCCACCAGCAATGTACAAGAGTACCCTTTTCCCCACATCCTCGCCAGCACTTGTTGTTGTTTGACTTCCTAATGGCTGCCAATCTTACTGGAGTGAGATGGTATCTTAGGGTGGTTTTGATTTGCATTTCTCTGACTGCTAGAGAAGGTGAGCATTTTTTCATGTACTTGTTGATTGATTGTATGTCCTCCTCTGAGAAGTGTCTGTTCAGGTCATTGGCCCATTTGTTGATTGGGTTATTTGTTGTCTTATTGTCTAATTTTTTGAGTTCTTTGTATACTCTGGATATTAGGGCTCTATCTGAAGTGTGAGGGGTAAATATTTGTTCCCATGATGTAGGCTCCCTATTTACTTCTCTTATTGTTTCTCTTGCTGTGAAAAAACTTTTTAGTTTAAGTAAGTCCCATTTGTTGATTCTTGCCATTAACTCTTGTGCTATGGGTGTCCTGTTAAGGAATTTGGAGCCCGACCCCACAATATGTAGATCAGAACCAACTTTTTCTTCTATCATATGCAGAGTCTCTGATTTGATATCCAGGTCCTTGATCCATTTTGAGTTAACTTTTGTGCATGGTGAGAGGAGGGGATTCAGTTTCATTTTGTTGCATATGGATTTCCAGTTTTCCCAACACCATTTGTTGAAGATGCTATCCTTCCTCCATTGCATGCTTTTAGCCCCTTTATCAAATATAAGATAGTTGTAACTTTGTGGATTAGTCTCTGTGTCCTCTATTCTATACCATTGGTCCACCCGCCTGTTCTGGTACCAGTACCATGCTGTTTTTGTTACTATTGCTCTGTAATATAGTTTGAAGTCTGGTATTGCTATACCACCTGATTCACACTTCCTGCTTAGAATTGCTTTTGCTATTCTGGGTCTTTTATTTTTCCATATGAATTTCATGATTGCTTTGTCTATTTCTACAAGCAATACCATTGGGATTTTGATTGGCATTGCATTAAACCTATAGAGAACTTTTGGTAATATTGCCATTTTGATGATGTTAGTTCTGCCTATCCATGAACAGGGTATATTTTTCCATCTCCTAAGATCTTCTTCTACTTCTCTTTTTAGAGTTCTGTAGTTTTCATTGTATAAATCTTTCACCTCTTTTGTTAGGTTGATTCCCAAGTATTTTATTTTTTTTGAGGATAACGTGAATGGAGTGTTTTCCCTTATTTCCATTTCAGAAGTTTTGTCGCTGATATACAGAAATGCCTTTGATTTGTGTGTGTTGATTTTATATCCTGCCACTTTGCTGAATTCATTTATTAGTTCTAGTAGTTTTTTTGTAGACCCTTTTGGGTCTTCTAGATATATAATCATGTCATCCGCAAATAGTGATAATTTAAGCTCTTCTTTTCCAATTTTTATGCCTTTAATTTCTTTCATTTGTCTAATTGCTCTGGCCAGTGTTTCGAGAACTATATTGAATAGAAGTGGTGATAGAGGACATCCCTGCCTTGTTCCAGATTTTAGAGGGAATGCCTTCAATTTTTCTCCATTCAGAATGATGCTAGCCTGGGGCTTAGCATAGATAGCTTTTACAATGTCAAGGTAAGTTCCTGTTATCCCTAGTTTTTCTAATGTTTTGAACATAAAGGGATGCTGTACTTTGTCGAATGCTTTTTCTGCGTCTATTGAGATGATCATATGGTTCTTATTTTTAAGTCTATTGATATGGTGAATAATATTTATTGATTTCCGTATATTGAACCATCCTTGCATCCCAGGGATGAATCCTACTTGATCATGGTGCACAATTTTTTTGATGTGCCTCTGTATCCGATTTGCCAGAATTTTATTGAGGATTTTTGCATCTAGGTTCATCAGAGATATTGGTCTGTAGTTTTCTTTCTTTGATGTGTCTTTGTCTGGCTTCGGAATCAATGTGATGTTGGCCTCATAGAATGAATTTGGAAGAGCTCCCTCTTTTTCTATTTCCTGGAATAACTTGAAAAGTATTGGTATTAATTCTTCTTTAAAGGTTTTGTAAAACTCCGCTGTATACCCATCCGGTCCTGGGATTTTCTTGGTTGGTAATCTTTTGATTGCTTCTTCAATTTCATCCATTGATATTGGTCTGTTCAAATTGTGTGTGTCCTCCTGACTCAGTCTGGGCAAATCGTATGTCTTAAGGAATTTATCGATGTCTTCACTATCCTCTATTTTATTGGAGTATAGGTTTTCAAAATAATTTCTAATTGTCTTCTGTATTTCTGTAGCATCTGTTGTGATATTGCCTTTTTCATCCCTTATGTTAGTAATTTGATTTCTCTCTCTTCTTCTCTTCGTTAGCATGGCTAAGGGTCTGTCAATCTTGTTTATTTTTTCAAAGAACCAACTTTTAGTTTTGTTAATTTTTTCAATAGTTTCTTTTGTTTCAATTTCGTTGATTTCCGCTCTGATTTTAATTATTTCTTGCTTTCTGCTACATTTGCTATTGTTTTGCTCTTCCTTTTCTAGGGCTTTGAGATGAAGTGTGAGCTCATTTATTTGTTGGTTTTTCCTTTTTTTGAGGAATGACCTCCAGGTGATGAATTTCCCTCTTAAAACTGCTTTCATTGTGTCCCATAGATTCCGATAGGTTGTGTCTGTATTTTCATTTATCTCTAAGAATTTTTTGATTTCCTCCTTTATGTCTTCTGTAACCCTTTGATCGTTCAGTAACATATTGTTCATTTTCCATGTGATATTGAATTTTCCCTTCCTTCTTTTATCATTGATTTCCAGTTTCATTCCATTATGATCAGATAAAATGCATGGTATTATCTCCACCCCTTTATATTTACTGAGGGTTGCCCTATGGCATAATATATGGTCTATTTTTGAGAAGGATCCATGTGCTGCTGAGAAAAAAGTATATCCTCTTGATGATGGTTGATATATTCTATATATGTCAGTTAAGTCTAGGTTATTGATTGTGGTATTGAGTTCTATAGTTTCTTTATTCAACTTTTGTTTGGAGGATCTGTCCAATGGTGAGAGAGGTGTGTTGAAGTCGCCCATAATTATTGTGTTGTGGTCTATTTGATTCTTGAACTTGAGGAGAATTTGTTTTATGAACTTCACAGCACCATTATTAGGTGCATAAATATTGATAATTGTTATATCTTGTTGTTTAATGGTTCCTTTTAACAGAATATAATGTCCTTCCTTATCCCTTTGGATTAATTTAGTCTTGAAGTCGATTTTATTCGATATGAGGATGGCCACACCTGCTTGCTTGCGAGGACCGTGTGCATGATATATTTTTTCCCAACCTTTCACCTTCAGCCTGTGTATGTCTTTTACAGTTAGGTGAGTCTCCTGGAGGCAGCATATTGTTGGATTTGTTTTTTTAATCCATGTTACCAGCCTATGTCGCTTTATTGGAGTGTTTAAACCATTAATGTTTAGAGTTACTATTGATATATGGTTTGTTCTTCCAGCCATGTTTGATTATTTATCTCTTTTTTTTTTCAATTTAGTTTGTTTCTCCATGATTTGCTTTCCCCCCTGTCTGTCTTTACTGAGGTACTTCCCACTGTTGGCTTTGGTTATTGTTTTTCATTTCTTCCTCGTGGAGTGTTTTGCTCAAGATGCTTTGCAATGCTGGTTTTCTGGCTGCAAATTCTTTTAGTTTTTGTTTATCGTGAAAGATTTTTATTTCGTTGTCGTACCTGAAGCTTAATTTTGCTGGATACAGGATTCTTGGTTGGCATCCATTGTCTTTCAGTGTTTGGAATACGTTGTTCCAAGATCTTCTTGCTTTCAGCGTCTGTGTTGAAAAATCCGTTGTTAACCTTATTGGTTTACCCCTGAATGTAATCTGTCTCCTTTCTCTTGTAGCTTTTAATATTCTCTCTTTGTTCTGTATATTGGATATCTTCATAACAATGTGTCTTGGCGTTGGTCTACTGTGATTTTGTATGCTCGGTGTCCTGTATGCATCTACAATTTGTATATCTGTTTCCTTTTTTATTTCTGGAAAGTTTTCTGTAATTATTTCATTTAGTAAATTACTCATTCCCCTGGTTTCAATTTCTATCCCTTCCTCTATCCCAATGACTCTTAAATTTGGTTTTTTTATATTATCGCATATCTCTTGTATGGTTCTCTCATGATTTTTAACCATCCTATCTGAGTTGGCTAGACTCTTTTCAAGTTGATATATTTTGTCTTCATTATCAGACGTTCTGGCTTCTAGTTGCTCCACTCTATTAGTGATACTCTCATATGAGATTTTAATTTGGTTTATAATTTCCTTCATTTCTAAGATTACTGTATGATTCTTTTTTATAGTCTCTATCTCCTGATATAGATGTTTAACTTCTTCTTTTATCATTTTATGTAATTCCTTCTCAATGTGTTCTTTCGCTGCTTGAATTTGCTGTCTTGTGTCCTCTTTAAGGTTCCATTCCATCTGTCTAAGGTGTTCCCTGAGTTCTTTATATGACCACTTTTCTGATGACTCTATGTCGTTCTGAATATTTGGGCTGTCCTGTGTTGTTTGTACTCCTTTTCTTCCTTGCTTTTTCATACTGCTCATTTTGCTTTTTGTTCTGTTTGACTGTTGAGTTACTGTCTACTCCTATAAATTTATTTGATGCTTGGGAGGAAAGGTATTAGCAGGGAAGGGAAGAAATCACCAAAGAGAATGAGAGTAACCAGGTAGAATTCCAGAAAGGGGGAATAAGAGAATTGAAAAGAAATGGAAAGACAGAGGAAGAGAAGAAAGAGAAAGAAAAAATTGAAGATTTAAAAGAATTAAAACAAATAACAATAGTAATAATAGAGATGAGGATTAAAATTAAAAAATAAAATAAAATAAAATAAAATGAATTTTAAAAACACTTTTTTTAACAAAACAGCAACAACAACAACAACAAAAAAAAAACCCAACCACAACATCCACCAAAAAAAAAAAAAAAAAAAAAATTAATAAATGCAGTCTTAGAGTCCGATTCACTATTCTTCCATTAGGTGAAGCTGTGCCCACCAGGCTAAGCTTCTCTTCTTAGTAGGCGGGAGCCTGTCACTGTGCAGCAGCTTTTCCTCCCGGACTGGGCGGGTCTGCTCACCGGTAATGCTCACCACAATACTGGCTACACGCCAGGTCTGCTGCTCCTGTGTGCCCTGTTTTCATGGCCACCTGGGCACGCTCTCCCTGTTTGCCATTCCCTGGAATCCTAAGTTTGTAGGGCTTGGGGTTGAAGACCCGCGGCGAATTTGCTTGCCCTCTGGTAGTCACGCCCCCGGAAACTGGTGCAAGAGACCTCAGATGTTACCTCTGGTGGGAGCCGTAGCTGGGAGTTCCCTGCGGTGGGTCCCTCGCCACTCCTGATTCCCCCGTGCGGGCAGGGCTGTTCGAAGTGCCCAGTGGTCGGGACTATTTGTCCGTTTGCCGTGTGGTCGGGGCCCTTTGCAGAGCCCAGTGGGCAGGAGTTATTCACAGGAGCGGGGTGGGGGTGGGGGTGGAGGGTCGTGTGGTTTGCAGCTCCGAACCGGCTGGGGGTGGGATGGGGGGGTGGGGGTGTTGTTTGTAGCGCCAAACCGCCAGAGGCAGTTCACAGACTCAGGCCTGCGGGCCCAGTCCGGCCGCGGCCATTTGTATGTTCGCTGCAGTTCTCATTGGGATTTTGATGGGAATTGCATTGAATCTGTAAAGTGCTTTTGGTAATATGGCCATTTTAATAATATTAATTCTACCAATCCATGAACAAGGTAAATCCTTTCATCTTCTAAGGTCTTCTTCTATTTCTTTCTTCAGGGTTCTGTAGTTTTCATTGTATAGATCTTTCACCTCTTTAGTTAGGTTGATTCTCAGGTTTTTTTTTTTTTTTTTTTGAGGATATTGTGAATGGAGTAGTTGTCCTCATTTCCATTTCAGAGAATTTGTCACTGATATACAGGAATGCCTTTGATTTAAGCGTGTTGATTTTATATCCTGCCACTTTGCTGAATTCATTTACTAGTTTTAGAAGTTTCTTGGTTGAACTTTTTGGGTCTTATAGGTATAGGATCATGTCATTCGCAAATAGTGCTAATTTAAGTTCTTCTTTTCCTATATTTATGCCTTTAATTTCTTTCGTCTGTCTAATTGCTCTGGCTAGTGTTTCAAGAATTATGTTGAATAGAAGAGATGAGAGAGGTTATCCCTGTCTTGTTCCAGATTTTAAAGGGAATGCCTTCAATTTTTCTCCATTTAGAATGATGCCGAATTATCTTCTATACCACTATGTCAACCTACAGTCCATCAGGAATGCACATGAGCTCCCATTTAGGTGAATTTTTTTTTAAAAAAGTATTTTAAAATGAATCCTATACTATATATAACTAAGAAGCACCAAAAATAAATAAATAAATAAAGGAAGAAAGAAATTTAAAAGACTCTATAGTACAAAAGAAAAACAACAACTTAGCATTTGTTTCTAGCATGATAAAGTCCTGTCTTTCTGAACATATATCAGTTCTATCTGGCTGACATAAAGAAGCAGAGAAATACACCTTAGTTGAAACAGCAAGTTCTATTTGACTTTGAAAGACATTGAGCAATGGCTTCCTGATTAGATTTGGGTCAGATCATTCTGAGCGTTGGTCTCTGTTGAGCAAAAATAAGATGGGAAAGTTAGTTGAGTTATTGCAGAAAAAAAAAAAAAGCAATACAACTTGGTATTATAAATTGGCCTGAGAAGAAGCCCCAAGGACATCACTCCTATATCTGATGCCCTTGGCAGCGGGAGCACTGCAGAACTCTCCCACACGCCACCCCCCAACCCCCTCAGCCATCATTACCAGGCACATACCCGCCAGAATGTGGCACATCATTCATGCCCAGCACAATTGCAGAAGTCAGCCTGATCTACTTAACAGGGCAGATGCTGCAACTCTGCCTTCACTGGAAGATGCAGAATGGCACAGCTGCCAAGCCGCCCAGTGGTCCTGGCAGCTCTGACATCCTGCCAAGATTAATGTTTGACAATGTTAAAACCGGATGTAGAAACAGTGGCGCTGACTCCCAAGAGGAATTATAAATCCCCAACTCTTTGGCCACTGGGATCTACTTTACTGCTAACAGAAGTCAATAGGAGAAATACATGTTTTGGAGGAGAGCCAGATACTTCATTTGAATAAATTTGAATGAAAAATGACAACATAATTCAGGAGAATTGAATACCAGTTTCCTCCCACTGTGTGGTGCTTCTTTGTTTAGCTCTTCTGTCTTGGACGGGGAATTTACAGCACCAAAACTCATTTTTTTTTTTTGGTAGCAAAAGAAGCATTTTGGCAGAAAATGTGCTATATTGAAAAAGAATCACACGATTTTCTCTCTTTGTAATGTTATTCTTCCCAGGTCTGTAAGGAAAAAAGAGCAAGACAATAATAGGAAAATGAAGCACACTTTTGAAAAAAAAATTATGTGTTAATAGGAACTGCAGTATCATGGTCATCTACCTGAAGAGATTTCAAAAACCACACAGTAGAAGTATTGTTGGGGGGGGGTGACTTTGAATGAGTTGACTTTGAGATGAAAACTCATCAAACAATGAAATTGGTGACAAAAATATTAATAATAGTGCTCAATGTGCATTTGGCTTCCCCAGGTGTGTGTAAAGCCAGATAATTGCAAGGCAGAAAGAAAATGCTGTATTATTACTTCTGTTGATGTGATGATACTTTAGATCGCCAAAGGAATTGGAATTGGAGAATCTCAAAAGGCTAGAAACCTAAGAGGAGGGACTGGACTGTGGCTCAGCGGTAGAGCACTCGCCTAGTGTGGGCGGGACCCGGGTTCGATTCTCAGCACCACATAAAAATAAAGGCATTGTGTTGTGTCCATCTACGCCTAAAAAATAAATATTAAAAAAAAGAAATCTGAGAGGAGGGAAAGTTTCTGTTTATCCTCCACCAGCAACTCCATCCAGAGCCCTCCCTGTGGGGGTGAGCAGGTACTCAGGAAAGACTTGGTGGAGGGAGAGGGGAAGTGAAAGAGTGATTGACTGAATGATTGGATACTAGCTGGGGGGGGCTTGAGGAGAGGGGAGGACTACGGCAAGGACTGGGTTCTCAAATCCATATGGAAAGCATGGTACTTAGGAGCCGCATAGTCAGACCCAGCAGGCTCTGTGAAGGGTGAAGGGCTCCAGGTGGTGTTACAATTATCCTTGGAAACTCCTTGGTGTCCCTGTAATGTGTCTGTTGTATTAAAACCCAAACCAAAACAAAACAGAAACATGACAATATGCAGACACCCAAACGATATCCCGGCTTTGTAAGACAAAACAAAAACCAACATGTCAGATAATTTAGAATTTATAAATCACGTTAAGAATAGAAATATAGACATTTGCTGATTCAGTAACCACTACTAAATAAAAGTATGTAGGCCCACTTGAAACACAGAAACTGCTAGGCAGGGTGGTTCATACCTTTAATCCCAGTGGCTTGGACTGGAGAATCACGAGTTCAAAGCCAGCCTCAACAAAAAGCAAGGAGCTAAGCAAGTCAGTGAGACCTTATTTCTAAATACAATGCACAAAAGGGCTGGGGATGTGGCTCAGTGATCAAGTGCCCCTGAGTTCAATCCCCAGTAGCCCCCTCTAAAAAAAAACACACACACACACACAGAAAACTTTTGATTTTCTTGCATCAATCCAACTCCTAGTCACAAACATGAAATACACAATTTAGTATTGCTTTTAACAACTTAATACAAATATTCCATAAAATGCCATGTTCTTGGAGGGCTAAACTGTGGAAGCAAGAAGAACCACCTTGCCCCTTTCAGTGACAAGCAGCCTGGGCTGCCTGAGTTTGCTTTTAGGAACTTTCAGTTCAAGCTGAATGAGAATCTCCTTTTAGAAACAACATGGTTTAGAGATGTGCTGTTGTATCATTCTCTCTGCACACAAGGAGCGCATGTTTCAACGGATGGCCTCCAAGTGGAGTGTCGGGTCTCTTTCCCCTGAATCCCTGGAAGCCCAGGGCACACCTCAGAGCTGACCTCCCTGTGGTGTCCCTCCCCTGAGTAACGTTCCTCTCTGGACACGGCAGCCAGGGCACAGAAGCATGAATGTCTTCAAAATCACAATATTGTGTGCCTCCAAAGGAAATTAATGTGCACATTTCCAAAGGCTTCCGACCTTTTTTACTTTGGACATTCAACTGTCATCATTGTCATAAAAATGTCACTGAGCTTCTGTGACTATTTAATAGGAACCAATTTTATTTCTAACTTGAATTTTCTGCCTGAAAAGCAGACCTGATGTGCTTTCATGTTTTCATCTTTTCCACTCCAGTGCCCACTCCTTGTGCCCATGTGGGGGTCAACTGCATGTATCCTCTGTGACTGACAGCTCAGATAATTATTTCTAGAAATCTGAATTTTTAGGCTAACAGTGGGGTTATCAGAACTTTATCTAGTGTGACCTCTGGCTATTTAGGAGTGAATTGTGATGTACATAAAATTAACAGTGCTTCAAGAAATACCCCTGTAAGAATTTTAATCCTAAAAAAACAAGTTCACATTCAATTAGAACATCTCATGATCATAGTGAAACTTGTAAAAACATTATAAGTCATTCCTAAATAAATAAAAACAAACATGACTTGTGCCACCTCTACAGTTTGCGAAGTAGTGTACTGGTCACACACAATTTGGCAGACTCCATGGAAATGAGGCTGGGTTTACAAGGTTCAATTCGATTTTAAAACCAAAATGGAAAGTAAGGTTTTAAAGAAACGAACAAATGTCCCTTAAGCACTGACAGTAACTTTCCACATCTTGCTAATCAAAATTGATGACTGAATCACAACCGCCTCAAGGTACACAACCACTCCAACATTAAAGGAGGAAGTTCAAAGCTGAGTTTGGGAGTTTCAGAACCCAGAGTCCCTAGATGTTAATATTTAAGGTTTTGGTGACTACAAATGCTTGCAATCTCCCTGGAGAAGGAAGCCTGGGGATCACTGGGGTCAACCTCAAAGGCTGCAGGAACCTACACATGGCCGCTTTCATCGGGAAGGCCGTAGCAGAGGGCACAGGACTACGTGCATGAAGCTCTAGAACAGGAATGAAACGTGAGTTGCATCCCCAAAGGTTCCTGTTTGGAAACTGATCAGCAAAAGTTTCCATACCCTGTTCAAAGCTTAAGAAGTGTAATATTCCACTGTGTATGTATACCACAGTTTCTTCATCCATTTCTCTATTGAAGGGCATCTAGGTTGCTCCCACAGTTTTAGCTGTTGTGAATAGAGCTGCGATAAATATCAACGTGGCCTTAGTATAGTTTGCCTTACTCTGGTATGCTGATTTTAAGTCCTCTGATATAGACCAAGGACTGGGATAGCTGGGTCAAATGGTGGTTCCATTTCAAGTTTTCTAAGGAATCTCCATACTGCTTTCCAGATTATTTGCACCATTTTTTAGTCTCACCAGCAATGTATGAGTGTGCCTTTTCCCCCACATCCTTACCAACACTTACTGTTGTCTGTTCTTCATAACTGCACAATGGAATATTACTCAGCATTAAAGTGAATAAAATTATGGCATTTTCCGGTAAATTGATGGAATTGGAGAATATTATGCTAAGCGACGTAAGCCATTCCCCAAAATACCAAAGGCCCAGTGTTCTCTCTGATAAGTGGATGCTGATCCATAATGGGGGGGAACATGGGAAAAATGGAGGAACTTTGATGGGAAAAGGGGAGAGAGAGGTGGGGAGGGGCAGGAAAGATGGTGGAATGAGATGGACATCATTAGCCTAGGTACAAGTATACCTGCACATATGGTGTGATGCTACATTGTGTACATCCAGAGAAATGAAAAGTTGTGTTGCAATTGTGTACAATGAATCAAAATGCATTCTGCTGTCACATATACCTAATTAAAATTAATTAATTAATAAACTATTAAGAGGTGGAAAAATAAATGAATATATTCATGTATTGTTGGGTAGCACTGAAAATAGATGCAAAACAAGGATGAGCTGGGGTTGGTAAGACAAATCTTCCCGAATGTGAAGCCAGTCTCATCAGAGACAATGCAGAACTCACAAAATGCCTCCTGCCCAGAGGAACGTTGGTCCATGGTCATTTATTGGACAGGAAACATAATTTCCTGCTGGCTTGCATCTTTAACACAGCTTTGACAAGAGCTCTGTGTCATTATCCTGGTTATAGAAGGGGCACATGAATGAATAAACTAAGTAGCACAGGATTTTCTCCAACTCCAAGTCTTCATTGTAGCTGAAGGAAGGTAGTGTGTGTGTGTGGGGGGGTGATGATAAGTGGAGACTGAGAGGCAGTGACACTGTGACAGATGTCATTGACTAGGACATGGGGCCCAGGTGTTGGACAAACACCAAATCAGTGTATTTTAATCTGAATGCATCGTCCCCCCCCCCCAATTATGAGTGATAGATTCCCATTGTAAGAGAATAACATTGGAAAATTGTCTACAAAGTAACAATATCAAGATGGCAGAGCAGGAGGGCAGAGACTGGCTATCACGTTTGTAATTACTCTCTCATCATCACAAAGGAGAGTGGCTTATTTGAGAACAGCTCTGCTACTTAAGCTGCAGTTATCATTATATTATTTTATCCTGAATTGTCTGTTGTTCATTCACTTGTTTATTGGAAATTGGATTTGATAATCACATAGTTGTGACAGGAAGTTGAATCTGGCAATATTTAGCCCATTGAATTTTCACTGATATTACTACTAAGTGGAACCAACTGGAATAAGACCTGTGCAGAGTCCCTGGATCCAGGAGCATCCATTGGTTTCTCCTGTCCCCTCCAGGTGGGGATGAGTGAAAGTAGAGTAGACATTCCCAGAACCTGGACTTCTGCAATAAGTGCCATGCTTTCTCGTGCCGGGGAGTTTAGGCAGAAGGAAGAGCGTGTGTGACCCCTGGCACTGCTCTCCCATGTCACCCAATGACCATATGATGAGTGGACGGGCATGCATATTCTGGCCATTCATCGGCTACATATCCTAGTTTCCAATGCGGCTGTTTCTGTCTTTGGTCTCGGTTTGAAATCAATGGGATTTTTCAGAGAGGTTTATAGAAACCTAGTGAGGTGCCACTTTAAGTCAGCATTTTAATAGCTTAAGCATTTAATTTCATTTAAGTCGCATTTAATTTCATTTAAGTCGATGCTTACTGAATTGCTATGCTGTGACAGGCATGGCCATGAGGACTAAGTTCGAGCTTCTGGATCACGTGGTGACTTCCTAGGAGTCCATGTGGTGGTGTGAATGGATAAACCTCCCGAGTAGCTTCCCCTGCAGAGCAGCTGATGGCCACCCTGGGTTCCATTCCTAACTCAGGGGAGTCCTGCAACTTCGTCACCTTAAGAGCCAGTCTGAGGAGACTTTTAAACAAAGGGATGGATGGCAGAGGGGTAGCACATTGGAAAGGGGTATATATCCCCCAAAGATAAACTTAAAATAACCCTTTTTACTCTAAACTTTCTAAATTTGGATTCATCAGAACTTAGTGCTGCGGAAAGACATATGTATCCGAAAAATGTACATAAGCCTAAGGTACTTTGGAAAGATATTCTAACAGGACAATGGAAAGGTCCAGACCCAGTAATAGTCTGGAGTCGGGGGTCTGTCTGTGTTTTTCCACAGGAACCATTGAGATGATATGATTATATTAAGATTTACATTCATATGGAAATTGGACTCCTGCTGTTCACCTTGCCTGCACGGGACTCATGTTACGGGACTCATGTTACGGGACTCCCGGAGAGTTCCCATTGGTTGGGGAAGGATAGTAGGAGGGGATTTCCGGGGGAAGTCGGGGCCCCCGGTTCCGGTAGTGACACACGTGTGTGGACTGGCTTGCTAGCGGGTCGCACACGGGTCACTGGCAGCCTTTTTAAAATAAAACTTTGTTTCTGCTTGAGCGGCTTGTGTTTCTGTGCCCAGCCGGGTTGCGGCAGCACATGGCACCCATGTGGAGGAGATATTCCCTGGTATTGGCCTCAGATGTGTCCCTTCTAGGGCCAGAGTCAGAGCCACTGACCAGCTCCACATCAAACACAAGGAAATCCAGATTAATTTACCCTTACCCAGAGAATGAAAGAGAGATCAGTTAAAGCACTAAATGGAGCCAATTTCTAATATCTTAGAGGTCTCATTTAAATTCAATTATCCAGATAGTGATGGATGAAGGAGGTTTAGTTTACACATTTTGAAAAATTCTACATTTTGAGTTGAGATACTGATGTAAACAATTAATTCACAGTTTATCAGCTCAGTTTTTCTCTGGGGGCGGTGGGGCAGTGGTAGAGTCTACGTGATATTTAAAAACAATGAATGGCATATAAGTAATGATATATGTAACTCATTTAAATGTAAATGAGTTTGCAATATGAAAATGAAGAGAGCAGGCTATGAAACAACGCACAGGGCATTCCTGCGTAAACACTTGATTGATGTGGGGCATCCGTCATAGAACACTGCGACTTTGGGTGAGGCCCTGTTTGCAAGGACTCTTCCCTCAGGCAAAGTGCCCAGGAGAGGCACTCTCTGTGTGGCTATGGCTCCCATGTTGCAAAGGTGTCACAATGGCCTCACAGTGTCACGTGCGTGAGGGGCTCGGCAGTGAGGGCTCCACCATGCGTGTGGAGAGCACTAATGAGCAGGGTCTCCATTGTAACTGTCAAGTACTCGAGAGTGATTAGGCTTTAGGTCGGCCAATGGTTTTGGCTGATTCCTTAAATGACTCCACTCTTGCTAGCAATGCTAGGGAATCTCAAGATGCACTGTAGTTTGGGGCTTGTCTCCCCAGCTGGCAGCCTGGCTGGCATGGCAGGTCACCATGGCAGGAGCTGGTTTTTGTCAAAGTGATTTAGCATTATGTCTCTTGCTAACAAGCACATTCTCAGATGCATGTCACACTTTAACTTCTCACAGCATCAACCACATGCTAATTATAATCTTTCTGGATGCATTTTGACATGGATAGAATTGGGAAAATGGCCTGTGGAAAAAAATATTATGGAAGCCATCATTGAAAGTTCTTGAAACATTACACCCATAGTCCATTTCCAGTTTCTCCTCCTGGAGATTTTAAGTAAGCATATTTCTCATCATGCCAAGGATTCTTAATCCTGGATATTTGCAACACAACGTTAATTCAACATTCCAGCATCGTGAGAGTAGTGAAGACGGCCTTGATGCTGAAGAATGAGAGCTGAGATCTCAGTTCCTAGGCTTTGCTGGGGTGAATCACATGTGAATTGTCCCCTCAGGGAATTCCTTCTTCCTGAAAATTTTCTACATCCTAGAGTCTGGAGCCTGGGTGCCAACACATCTCTATAGACACACAGGGCTGGGAGGTCGGCTATGATCTACAAGTTCCTCAACCTTCCAGTCATTTAGTTCTGTAAGTGCCTTTATGTTCTCCAGCAGCAGCAGCAGCTTGCTGGGAACTTCTGGTTCTCTAGCCATGTCAATGGCAGAGGCTCCCCTCAAGCCACAGTTCACACCTCCAGGAGCCACCTGTGGATTTATTGGTCATGCACTTAACCTCCAAGGTAATTCTGCATGAATTCATTATAAAGACCTCAGTTTTCAAAACGGAAGTGTCATTCAGGATGGGCTAGATCATATAGCAATGATAATGACCTAGTAAGAGTTTCTCTATGGCTGGGACAGGTCTCACTGCCTGTCTGGTGCCTGTCCTCCATGCAGGGGCTGGGGGGTGTCCACCCTGTCACTAGGATCTTGGGCTCCTGTGTTTCTGCTCAGGCTCCCTCTCAACACTGCAGGGGAGGGCAGTGGAGGGAGCACCCACAGAGGCAGGCTGCCTTCCATTCACCCTTCACCAACAAAAATGTGCTCCAGCTGCAACTCTCTGTGTGGGCAGGGGATCGTCTCCTTCATACAGCTGGAAGTGAAGAAGAAAGGAATTCCATCCCATGTGGGAACCTCTTCATCCCAAGGAACGGGACACCTCTTGAAAGACACAGCAATGGCTCCGATACATTCCAGGGGCACAGAGTGTCCTTTGATGTCTACGTAAATCTCCTTTAGATGAGCTGTTTCACCAAAATCACTTTCCTTTAGGAATAAGAAAACTTCAATTAAGAATCTTATGTCTTGTTGCGACCCCTCGCCAGCAAGGGAAACACGGCACAGGATTCTTCTTTCAGCAGTTTATTCAGGACCCTTGAAGCATAATGAGAAAACAGGAACAAGAGAGTGAGCGGTCGGTCTGCCCTAGCTTAAGTACCCAGCCCCGCCAATGAATTAGCACCACGTGGAAAAGTCTAATAGGTACAGCGCAGCGGAAGCAGGCCAGAGCCCAGCCCCACAGCCTTACAAGGAGTTGTTTACTTCTAACAACTCTAACCGCTTAATGAAGCGGAAGCAGAGACCAGAGCCATATTCAGGGTGCGGTCGCTGGCTCCCAACAATGTCTTCTGTTTTAAAATATCTATATTTTATTTTTATGTATCAATTAGATATAAACTTAAATTCAAAACATCTAATGTTCTTAGATGTGATAGTTATCTGTGAAGGTATGAAAGCTAAACCAGAATGCATATTCTTTGCAAACACACGTTTGGTCAGAACATTACCATACACTATTAGACTTCATAATCTATTAGAATATACTCTAGTATAAACTATATTACTTATGTACGATCCCATGGGCAACTTCCACTCTCCCGAATGCAGTGTGGCTGAGTCATCATAAATCACAATGAGATTTCATAAAGCTGCAAATTTAAACAGCAGGCAACTCAAGGCAAAGAGGAAATTGCATGTAGGCCATTTAGCCTTGCATGTCTCAGAGAGTACCACATTCCAGAACGTTCAGATGCAGCCAAAGTGACAGAGGGGATAAACTGTACTCTAAACCCTAGTTACAGAAAAAAGAAAGATGGCAAAGGAGTAACTCCTATTTCCTTCTCACAAAAAAGACCCCTGCTGTGAGCATTAAAGAATAACCAGCCTTGTTTTTTAAAGGAGAAGGAATAAAGGAAGAATGATCAGATATCCTCTGCATGGAGTAGTTGTATTAACTAGGGTGGGTTGCTTCCTGGGTCAGACCACTCCAGTCTCAGTGGTTGACGGCAATAAAAGCTTACTTCTCAAAAAATAAAAACAAAGGCTCTCTGCATACAAACACCAGCAAGCAGGCTCATAACATGAATTCTTTAATGGGCTCTCTGCCCAGAGCCATCCTGTTCTGTCCACACTGAGCCTGTAGCTGGAAGAATGCCAAAACATTGTATTTACTCTATTTTAGGCTTTTTGTTTCTTTTAAGCTTTTCCGGTTATGAAATTGCAAATGTTTTTAATAAAGAACATTTATCCCTGAAATAAAGGCTCATGAAAAATAAAGTAAGAAGCACCCCCAGTTCTGTATCTCAGAAATAACCCAGGCTGCCTTGACCATTCCTGCACAGGTGGAGAGGTGCGGGTGGAGACCCACCGTGCTCTCTGCCATGTAGCCAGCCCCCATGGTGACCTAGGAGCAACTTCCTTTCAGAATCACCAGAGAAACATGCTGAAGACAGGCTCCTGGGCCTCTCACCAGGCCTAATATATCAGTTTCCAGATGGGAGACTCATATTTATACTTTTAACAAGCTCCCTAGACATTTCTTATAAAGCCACCTTAGTCCAATTCTAAAAATAGGTGTCTGGGAGCCACTGGGATAAGTCACAATGCTGACTTCTGATCATCGGCTCCCCTCTTTCCTTCACACGGAGATTTAGCCCATCATCGAGCTCAGCAGCATCTGCCAACATCAGATTTGACCAGTAACCCTGCTACTGGGCCAAGCACGGTGGCTGTCATCCGCTGACAGACACCAGGAACCCAGTCCTGGACGACGTCACTGGCCTCTGTCCTGCCTAGCACCACAGCACTGAGTGTAGATCAGGTGGCACTGTCATAGAGCTTGTCATCCCCTGGCCTAGAAGTCATGTCCCATGAATGGGGCTCTACAAGAGGATGCTCTACTCCCTGGGGACACTGGTGATTTCTGAAGACACCTTGGATTGTCCTCACAGGAAGGAGTGGTGCTCTGGTGTTGGTGGGCACAGGCCAAGGGCACAGCCGGAACCTCATGGCCCACAGCTTCCACATCTCAACGGTGCTGGTGGTGGAAGCCTGCACCACAGGCCTGCACTGCTGCCAGGCTTGCCCTCATGTGCCAGGAGAGCACCTTCTCAATTCTCCCATCTGCAGGACTTGCCAAACGCAATTCCACATCAGGCATTTTCTGACTGCACGGAGGAGGCTGGAGGGCTCCCAAGCTGCAGCAGCTCATCTGCTCTGAGCGTGAGATAAGCTCCGGGCGTCAGCAAACCCCGTCTTACCCTGACTTGTGCGTGAATCTCCCCAAGCCATGGGTTTTACCAACGTGTGCTTTTAAAGATGGTCACCTTTTGCACTTGGGCTACACCATGACTGTTTGCTTTGTCATGAAGAGAGCTGGCTATGGTTAAAGGTAAATTCCAATGAAAAAGTCACACTTTGCACTGACGTCTCTGTGGTACCAACTCCCATCTTGATGTCTCCCAAGATTGACAGGGAGCTTTCCAAAGGTGGTCCTCTGTGAGTTTGTTCTTCCTCACAAGTTTCATTCCCTTTACAAGGTTTGCTATGAATGGTCCTGAGCTGCCTGTAGCAATGTTCTTTGACATTTCTGATCTAAATCTGTAAGAAGGTGCTGAAACTGGCTTTAGTTGAGCTTAAAGGCATCCAAATGGCCAGAGGTGCTGACCGTGGAGCAGAGGCTGGGTTTGCTGTGGTCTCTGGGGCCTGAGTGGCACAGTCAGATTTCCCAGTGTTGAGCAATTGATGGGAATCGGGAAGGTGAGCCTCCTCCACTGAGATGTGGTTAGTGAAGGAAGGAGACGGGCCTATGGTCAGACAAAGGGGAGGGTAAGGAGTAGTGTTCTTTAAATTTTTTATTAGGGAGATTTCAATTTAGTTTTGGTATCTCTGAGAGCAATTTAGTCTCTGAACTTTGAGGATGACCCAGTTGGTGAAGATCTGAGTATTTTGGCTACTATCCAGGTGAAAGGTTGGTGCTTGGATCCCAGGGAACCAGCAGTAGCACCCATCTCTCCCATAGTGCTTTGCTATCTTTGTGATCAGAGTATGACAGCGCAGAGGCCTCAGGGTCAGATCCTCAGCAGGGCCTTGCAGCTTCTGTCTGTTGCTCATCCCTCTGGCCATGACTCTTCTGTGATACTGCCCAAGGTGGACATGCTCATAAAAGGAAAAACTAAATCTTCAGTAAAACAGATATTTTAAAACCTTTTGATACCTGAAAATTAGACCTTGATCTGTCTGAGATGCCATGGAAATGAGAAGAAAATCTGCAGATTGTATTATGCTTTCCAGCAAAACAGGTGAACTCAGGCGGCAGTGCTGCTCTTAGAGGAAACATGGAGAAACCCAGAGATTTCAATGGTGTCAAGCTTCAAAGTTTGGCAGAAATAAAGGTATGAGGTACAGCAACTCTGATTGCTCACAGAAACCTAGCTTCGACAGATTTTCAAAATTTCCCCAGGAGGGTTGTACAAGTGACTTGGGCCTCTAATTCTGTCATTCCTACTGCCAGGGGCAATACATCTGAGAGTTTTGATTCAGTGACTCAATGGAAGAAAGCAAGTAAATCAGAGCAATGTGGAGTTCCGGAATGCTCCACGGCCACATTAGGTGGGCCTGCTCTCCTTTTGTAAAGAGGCAGAATCCTAATGAGATAGGAAAGACAGAAGCCTGGGAGCAAGTGGACGTTTGTCTTGGAGTCTACAGAGAAATGTCATCTGAAAGGACACAAGATGGGCTGGGAGCCAAAATGGAATTTTTCTTGACCCAGAATTTTAAAATGTCCTTATTTCATAGCACCCGATTGCAGACCATTCTAATGCTGGCATGAACATTTTCTAAAACGGAGCAGGGAACATGATAGGTGAGCTACTAATGTAAAGAAACTTAATTAACTTCCATCAAAATGTATTTTATTTTGTTTGATGGTTTCATATGTTTGGAAGGAAAAGGATTCAATAATTTAGGAAGACATTTTATAAAACAATCTTTGGCATATTGGCTCCAAAAGGCAAAATAAGAAAAATAGGCCAGGGTTTTATTGAAGAAGAAGACAAATTCTCATTTATAGAAAGCCTGTAAAATCTACAGTACCAGAGATAAATAGTGGTGCTTATATGTTACTAATTATTTGGTCTCTTCTCTGCTTGGAGAAAGAATAGTCCACAGTCTTTCATTTTATATACTTGGAGGCATCTATTTCTCAGTGAGGTCTCCTCTACATCTTGAAATATCCATGGAATATAGGGTTAGGGTTAGGGTTAGGGTTAGGGTTGGTCCAGAGCATGCTGGACCTTGCCAGTCCCTGGGGTGGCATCAGCTTCCCTGAATCCCTCTTCTTTCTTGTCAGGTGGGGGTTGAGGGACTGGTGGTACCTGCTTCTACTGATGGGCTGGGACCAGTGCACAGGTGCCAATGCACCCTCCAGATAGAGGCTGGGTCAGCCTGGTGCTCACAAAGCAGTTTCTAAACCCTGTTAATCTAAAAAAATCCCCTTTTAGAAATAGAGCTTCTCACACCTTATCTTCTACATAATCTGGTTTCATAGTTCAGCACTGACCTCCAGGAAGCCTGTGTCTTAGTCTCTATGGGCTAAGGATGCCATGCATCGGAGGGCTTGCCAATGCAGAGATTTACTTCTCATTGTTCTATAGGCCAGGAATTTGAGATCAGGGTAACAGTACGGTTTTCCTGTGTCTTCAGATGGTGAAGAGGGAAGGGACTCTGGGGTCTCTTTTATAATGGCACTATAAATTTGAAGGGGCATGCACATTTGGTCTACAGCAGCTATTGCATTCTGGTAAAGAGCAGCTGCTCGTAGACATATTTGCTAGTTGGTTAAGTTAGCAGAGGAGAGCAGGGAATGTCTGGGCTCTGTTGCCTTTCATGACTGTGACCTGCATCTGGCGATTGTGCCAATGGCTGTCCTGGCTGTCTCTTCCCCCTTTATCTTCTTTATCTTGGTATTCCTCTGCCCACAAATAGGAAAAGCAAAGAGATTATAAAAGTCATAAAGTTCATACAACTCTTGACTAAAAATGCCACTTTTAATATTTTATTCAAATAATAACTTGGAGGAGGAAGGGGAAGGCGCTGGTGATGGGTTGAAGTTCACCCTCTATAGCTCCAGTTTGGCATTTTCTTTGCCCTTTATTGACGCTATTCAAGATTTGCTTAAGAATCAGTTTCACTCATCAGGCATCGTCAGAGTTGGTTTTCACCTGCAAAGAAGTGGAAGCAGTGACCAAAGCCCTCTCTTCCCAGGCAGACAGACCCCAGGAATGAGCTCCCAGATGAACAGGAAGGATGCTTTCTGCTGCTCAGAGGAGGCTGGGAATGACCCCGCTCTTCTCCTGGAGGAACAAATCTCTTACAGTTTAGTATGAGACCCAAATAGTTCGGCATTGCTAGTTCTTTGAACACTGCATTTTGAGAACTGCCCTCACAAGCACATGACGTGTGCACCTCCAACTAGGCCTCGCACAACTGGGGCTGAAGTTTCAAGGCCTTTAAAATATGCGTTTGAAGAAATCAGCAGAAATTTGTCATACCTCCCATGGTCAGTGTGAATTCACAGGAAATGCATTTTGTGATACCCTGTGGTCACTGAAAATCACTTACCATTAACCTTTCTTACCAGTAAATCACTAGAATTGCTGAGGGTAATTTCAGAGACATGTGGGCAGGTAATAAAGGTGGAATGAAATGCAGCACTTTCCCCAGAGGTCTGCACACGGTGCCGGTTTCCCCAGGACTCTCGAGAGCCCTGCTCTTTCAGACCTGAACACTCTGCCCCCTGACCTGCAGGAGTGCTGTCTGCCGCACTGCACACAGGTGGAGCATGGCCGTGGCACCAATACCAGCTGTTGATCTTTCTATGTGGATCTCAGGTTATCTCATGAAAATGGGGCTCGGGGCACACAGGACCCAGAGGACCAGTGACTCCTCCAGGAGCACCAGCAACTCCTCCAGGAGCACCAGTAACTCCTCCGAGAGCACCAGCAACTCCTCCGAGAGCACCAGCAACTCCTCCAGGAGCACCAGTAATACCAGATGAAGCTGAAATGGAAATCTGGATGTCTCCAGCCCAGTGTTATTCCCTTTAGAATCTTTGCATCACTGAAAACTCTCCTTAGATGACTCTGAGAGCATTGGTAAGATAGATTTACTGGGTCCTTCTGGAACGTTCTATGGATTGTTTCTATAGAACCCGAACACTGCTGTCTCACTATTGCCAGGAAGGACAACAGAACAAGCCTTCAATCAAGCATGCCCTCTCTGGTATCTGCTTTTCTATCTTTAATCCTGCATGGATAATAGAGCAGAGTGCTCCTTCTGCTCATCAAGGGGAGCCCCCCCAGGGAGATGAGCCCAGAGCTTCCCAGGGCAGGGCAGGGCTGCTCCTCTGAGCTTGTCTCTTCATGGCAAAGCTGGATGGGCCTGCCGTCACGGGCTTCTGCCATCCCCAGTGAGCGCAGCTCAGAAGATCCAGAACTAACTTCTAAAGACAGCCCTCACCCTGCCGCTAGGACCCTTGGCCCACGTCGTGCAGAGGAGGACGGTCTCCCGTCCAGGTGCTGTATCCAGGGCTAGACTCGGCTGCAGGGGAAGACGCCTCTTCTCTGGCATGTTAGAAGTTTTCATATTTGGGCTATGGCAGCTATTGAATTCTGGTAAAGAGCATTAAGCTTTTATCCAAGACTCCACTGAAGAAAGCAGCATTCAAGACAATTAGTCAAATGATACAGAGATGCAGGCCCCGACAGAGCAAGGCACAGCAGCCAAGAGCTGGATGACACCGTTAGATCCATTTCCCATTCCACCTAAGTATGAGGCTCACACCCCCACATCATATCCACACTTGTACAGTCCACACTCATCCCCACACACATTCACCCACACTCACGCACACATTCACACCCCACAGGTACTAACACACATGCTCAAACTCACTCATGCCCTATCTACACTCACTGATACACTTACATGCATATTCGCACAGATGCACACCCCCCTTGCATATGTAACCTTGTTACATGCTCACATCACATATAATACACATGCGCACACTCCCTAATGTATACTCACACCACCACCCTCACAGACTGGCACCCGCCAGCTTGCCATCATGTCTTGAGGCCTTCCTAGGAACCAGCCAACCCCCTACAGCACCCACCAGGGGCTCCTAAGGCACTTGTGAAGGGCAGTGGGCCCACCCGTGACAACGGCTAGGATAATCTCTTTTAAGAGGACAACCACAGTCGACAATAAATGATCTGTATGTCACAATAGCCAGTAGAGAAGATTCTGAATGTTCCAACACAAAGAAACAGTGAGTGTGTAGTGATGGATATTCCAGAACCCGGCCTGCCCACTTACACATTGTTTGCGTGTATACAACATCACAGTGTTCCCCACCAGTACGCATGACTTTTAGGCATCCACTTAAAAATGGTGGCCGTGGCTACGTGGCAGCCATGGCTAAATGGCCCACTGTGAGCATTTTATCCAGAACCAACGGCTACCTCCTCTCTTTCTCCCTGTTTCTCCCTAGCTCAGCTGTACACCAGACCCACACTCATGCATGTGCTTCTTAGAGGTATGAAGCTTTTCAACAGTTGTGCCCTAGATTTTGCTTGGGACACCCCTGGCAGGCATTGGACATTCACAGGTCCCTCGCTTGAGCACTGGTGCCCGATCCAAGCCAGGCCACACTCTGGTCTCCTCCTCCCAAGATCCAGACCCACATTTTCATTGATCTTCAATCTATATCATTTACAAGTTCATTGAATGAGGGTTTGTGAAACTGAGCTCGGTCTCCTCCCTCCACTGCCTCCTCCTGGATTTTCTCCCATGAGCAACGGCCGTGCTCTCTCCAGGCTTGCCAGGGTGAAATGGGTTGGTGTCTGGAGTGCATCTTCCCATGGCTAGTGACAGCCAGGGCGCCTCTCTACCATGGACCCAGCTCAAGCACAAGGCCTTATACACAGTAGGTGCTCAATGAAGGGTTTGTTGAAACAGTTCACTTGAGAAGAAGTTGGACACTGGCCACAGCTTTTCAGAGATGATACCAGTGACAGTGAAGTGACCACACCTAGGAGCAGTGTGTGTCCCCACCCGATGAAAAGTGGAAAGCACGGGTCTGCTCTTGGATTCCATTTCCAAGGTTCTGGGCGGGTTTCTCAGACGGCCATGGGTCTCGGGCGCTTTCTGTATCAAACAGGATTCGGACAGCAGGGCCATCGCCGGGTCCACCCTGTCAGGCAGCACAAAACGCTGAACTCTTGTTTTGTCGAGCGTGGAGTGTACACAGCTCGTGCCCACTGCTCTTGGGCTGGCTCACGTCTGGGAGCTGTTCACGTTCCTGTGGTGCCAACACCATGTGGGTGGGCTGCTTTCAAAACCTTGGTCAGCCCAATGTTTTCTGCCGGGCACCTGCAAGCGGTCCATGCTCAGAAACGCTCCCCTTCATCTGAATTGCAAACTGAGGGAAAGGTCAGCTCTGCTTGCCGAGCTCAGACTTTGTCCAGAGCCAATCTCTGGAAAAATAATTACAAGATACCCTGAGAAATTGGCTAGAGAGAAACAAACTATGTCATCACTATTATTTATTGGGAGCTGAATCATCCAGAGAAAAAAAATCAGTTTAAAAGAAAGAAGATGCTGGAAAAAAATCCCTTAGTAATCAAGTGAAGTCTTATGTCAATTAATATATTAATTATGTTGTTATATAGTTCATAAGTTTAAAATATATTTATGTAATGTATTTTAGCATATAACATATAATACATTACAATAATTATATAGTTCATGTTTATATTTATAAATATTACCTATATTTATTTTGTTAATTACTATATATACTATGATTAGTAATTAATAACATGCATTATTAATATACAAATATGTTAAATACATAATGTGTTGCTTATTATATGTATTATAATATTATAGGTTTATAACATATAATGACATATATTTGTAATATTCACATTTATATATTTGTAATATTATACATTTAAAGTATATAATAGGTTCAACCATAATTATATATTATTTTATTAATTATATATTCACTGATTTATAATATGAATACATGTGATATATAAATACATATAATATTAACTCAAAGTGGATGTGATGGTGTTCTCTGTTCTTTCATGTGGTCAGCATTGATGACCAGTGCCAGGCTGTATTTCCAGAACGAATTCTCTTAGAGGAGAAGTACTGAGAAGGATGCCTGCACAAGTATCCTCTCAATTAAAAGATCCAGCAGCTTGGGAGGCTGAGACAGGAGGATTGCAAACTCGAGGCCAGCCTTGGCAATTTAGTGGGGCTTTAAGCAAGTTAATGAAGCCCTGTCTCAAAATAAAGAATAAAAGGGCTGGAGATGCAGTTCAGTGGTAAATCACCCCTGGGTTCAACTTTCAGAAAAAGAAAAAAAAAATCTCCAGGGACTGCCTCAGCTGGGCTCTCTGGTTCCGCTCCTTTGCAATCCGGGGATGAGGCAGCTGGATCCACGGGGCCCAGACGTCCCCTCCAGGGGCTCCTGCTGTCTTGCTGCCCTCTTCCTCCCAGAATGCTCCTCTGTCCCTGGCTTGCCCTGGCCCCATCAGGAGGAGGCTGTGGGACAGAACCCAGCAGTGAGAGTCACCTCAAGTGTTTCCCTCAGACGTCAGGCACCAGAGCATTTGGGGCGCTGGTCCTGCCCCTGCGCCACGGCTCCTCTGCACAGGGACAGGTGTGCCAGCCCCTGGCCCCTCAGAGACCAGCTCTGTGGAGCCGCCTGCAGAGCCCTGTTCCCGTGGCTGTGCCCTGTGACATGAGCCTGGTGCAGAGAGCCACATTTTGACATTTTGAGAAGAAACTTCCTCTGATTGCGCGGCGGCGACAGAGGGCAGGCGGAATCCAGCAGCGGTTATTATAAAGAGATGAGCAAGGTTTTCCGGGCTTTCCCCAGCGATTCGTTACCAGACGTAAGCGTTTCTAGTTAGGTGGCTACCCTGGTGCTTGGAGGAGGAGCCAGTGTGGATCCCTGAGGCTCTCCCTGGCCACACTGCCCAGCGCCTCCGGAGGCAGGCTCCTCCAGCCTGGTCTTGGTCAGCCTGGCTTGTCCTCTTCAGTGCCTTTGAGTTTTTTCCACTTTGGTTTTCTTTTGGATGATCTTATGAACACCCAGAAAACCTAGCAGGTGCTAACTGAGTGTGCTGTTATGGATGTTCTCGGGACTTCTCGCTGCTAAAGTACATTGAACCCCTGTTTGTTTGGTGCGTGGCTTTGTGTGCTGTGGTGAAGGTCATGGTCTCCTCCAGGGACTCTTGCACTACATTTCAGAGAAAAAAACTAAACCCAATTGGGACTTTTTGTTTTTGGATAACCAAACAGAGGGTAGACCAGAGGTGAGCCAGGAGAGTGGGTTCCCCAGAGACAGTCTTGACTTTCAGAAATCAGGTCCTGGAGAGGGATGAGGGACGTGAGGTGTCCACCGGCAGGCAGATATAGATGGGGAACTAGCAGTGGTGACCTGGGGTCCCCTGACACACTGCTGTAAGCGCAGCACACTGTGTCCAGAGACAGGGCTCTGCTCACCCCAGTCCCTCCCCGACACATGGGTGTGCTCTACGCAATCGCGAGTCTTTGAGGGAGTGGAGTTTTACCTCCAGGACGCATCAATCTAGCCACTCCCCCTTCATTGTGTACCCGTACCTCGGGAAGCCCCGGTCACCTGGCCTGTCCTTCTCCTACCTGAAGACCCTGCCTGTGGCTGATCTAGAAGGGACAGGAAGAACCTCGTGCTGTCTGAAAGCTCACTCCCCCTTGTGAGGAGTGAATGCAGGGTCCTCATAGACAATCCACCAAGGGTAGAAAGAGCCCAGAGATGGACTATGATCTGACAGCCCCCTACCAGGGATCAGTGTCCACATGCCTGGTGAGTCTTGCTTTTCTTTCTATGTCAATGTCTATTTTCAGCCTTGCTGTCCTGCTGCAGGGCCATCCCAGGGTTCCTTTTCCACTCGCCATGCTGTTCCTCTAAATTGCTTATAGTGGAGTTAAAATTTAGATTAAGGTTGACACATCAGTGCAACTACTGTTTCCATTTTTCTGGGGCTTTCAATGAAGCTTACCAGCTGAGGGTGTGCCCAAGGCCATTCCCCCTTAATGTCTGCTCCCCAACCTTCCTCCAACCTCAGCATCTTGTGGGAGCCAGCCTGGCCAGCCTCGAAGAGCCAAGGGACTCCTCCAACTGAGTGCACAGTGCTCAGCCAGAAAAATATGAAGTCTCTTCTCAGCTGCTTCTCTGACTGAAGAAGTGAATGTCATCCTTTTCCCTCCACACAGTTAACACCTGGGAGAAGCTGCGTTCGACACACCCCGCTTGCCCACCATCCACCAGCTGGTTTTAAACCTCATAACCTGTATTTATGACAACTAGCCACTCCCCCTTCATTGTGTACCCACCCTCATTGTGTACATCCCAGAATCACCCAGTACTAGACAACGTTGGGGGTCCCCTTGGTGTGTTTTCTGTATACTTAGAAAAAGGATCTTGGCCAAGTAATTTCACTTACAGAAAAGGATCTTTTTCCAAGTAGGATGCAATTTCTTGAATAAATAAGGCTGACAAATTTGGTCTCATTTTCCTCTGCTTTGTTGGCTTTCTTTGAAGAGAAACACAGTGCGCTTCTCTTCTTAGGTTACCGTCTTCTCTAACTTCCTTTTTAGAAAATAATGCAGTCATTCAATAGCTAAGGATAATTACTATAGGGGAAACACCACCAGGAAAGCAGAGAGGGACCACGAGCAGGGGCAATCGGGGGCTGTTGAGGGTGGATGTGAAGCTGAAGCAATTCATCATTTAAAATAGAGGAAAACATGTGAAAGTGTAGCCGCCTGTTACACGTGGGCTGAATCAGGTGGGAAACCAGGCAAAGCTGAGCCAGAGCCAGAAACTCAGAACATCTGCACACAGCCGGCTCTCCATCCTGGGCGCCTGGACAGGACGGCTCCTGGCTGCTGAGCTTTCTCCTCTCACCTCCCCTTGGACAGAGGCGCTGTCCAGTGTCCAACACGGGTGCTTCTGCGTGTCTCCCTAAATCTCACACCTCCCATTTCTCCCTTCCCCTCCATTCTTCCCCACAGACACAGAGAGGGAAAGCCCAGGCGAGACTCCAACTGTAAAAGGCCTCATGTTTCATTTATTTATTGTTTTGATTTTTTGCATTTCACTTTGTGTCCATGTCAAGGATCCAAGTGTGCAGGACAGTGGCATGGCTGAGTAGTTCACAGAACTGACTGGTAAGGAAGGGGTCCCTGCTGGATGGTGACACTGCTGATTCCAGAGCGCAGAGGTGGTGACTTCCCACACACTGGTTCTGCATTTGGAAGCAGATCATGTCTACTTCTTGTCGGAGGGCAGGACTCCTCGGCTTCTCTACCAGCCCTGGCTATTTACACTGCCCTCCCCTGCTCTCCCACACCACCGAAGCTGCTTCCTTCCCAAAGTGCACTCTTATTATCCACTCATCTGCCTAAAACTGTCAAGAGCCCCGAAGCCTGTAGCCCCAAGGCTGCACTCCAATTTGCCATTTCGGCCTCATCCCCCGAAGTTCCCAGCCAGTCTCAGGCAAGAGTGTGGGTGCCTCAGTGGTCTTCCAGCTGGGGGAGGGGGAGGGAGAGGGCAGGCATCAAGGGTATAGGAAGAAAGGCCCAACACCCACCGCAGGGATGGAGGAGGCCACGGGCAGTGGCCTCCCAGCTGGGGTGTTCCCACCTAGCTGAGAACAACCTCCAAGGATCTGAAGGCCAGCTCCACCACTGCCCACCCGGAGAGGAAAGTGGAAGGAAGAACCATCCAGGTGTCTGGACCATCCAGGCTCCTGTGAGATGGCGACTCTGAATCTGGGTCCTATTTTACAACTTCCTGCTCACGCTGGAAGTCCTGGAGATGCTTTTAGTGATGTGTGTGCTGGCCTCTTGACACAGCGGCCAAATAGTTAACCGACGTCCAGGTTAGGGTGTTAGAGCCAAGAGACTCAAGTTCCCTCAATTTTGAAAGTGGAACGGATATGAAAAAATGCATTCAACAAACAATGATTTACAATGAATTAAGATTCTTTAACTACAAAATCAATGGAATTAAAAACATTTTATTTAGTATTTGAAATAAACACATCTGTTGTTCTTGAATTTTAAAGTAATGTAGTCAACCTTCCAATGATATAAATCCAACAAAAAGTCATATCAATGTGCAGCACAGTGAAAAGATACAAAATTGTGAGGCAAGGTGCAATATAGTCTTTAGAGCTGACAGATGCGTCCAAATATGGCTCAAGGTGAAGATCAATTGATCCATAAAGATCAATGACTCAATATGAAGATCATTGAAGGTCAATGACAAATCAATGACTAAGGGAGGAATCAAATGAGTAGTAAAAGTTACCTCCAAAAATGCCTTGGAGGCACCCTGAGGCAGGAACAATGGAAGCACTTCCCTCTAAGTCCTAAAGAGGAAGGAAAGTCTTTCATCATGCGCATTATTCATCAGCATCCCTGAAGCTCCCACCAGTGCGAATCAAAGAGTAAAAGAAACAGAAGATCTGAATATGAAAAGGCAACTTGTATGTAGATGATGGATTCACAGCTGAGAATCTGTTTTAATTGCATTCAATTTTAGTAAAGCAGTTAATACAAAAAATAGGTAAAAAGGCAGTAGCCATTTGGAAGTGTATGATGCAGTATCCTAAAATGTGCTCAGAATGTCACGGGAACATCACAGTTATCTAGTTCCCAAACGCTTTCATCACAGATAACTCTCTGTACTATGTCACCTTCCTGAAAACCTGAAATCATTCAGAAATGTCAATTTATACAATAGTGAAAAAGTAACTTATAAGCAAACACAAAGGTCAATGACACAAGAGTCCTGGTGTGTTCCATTTTCTGCCTTGGATAAGGAACAGAATGCTCAGAAATCTGCACCCAGCTATCACCTGATAAAGTCAAAAGGAAGAAGGAGAATTGCTTTTCCTTTCTGTCTCAGGTTTTCCAACATCTACAGCAAGCCCTTGTTTATGAGATTGCAAAGAAATTATCCAAGGAAGGAAAAGGAAGGGGTTTACCAATATGGCAACCTGAGCCACCCTAGAGACACCAGGATTCAGGAAGATCTCCCATGGGTTCCAGTACCTTGAGGGCAGTGGAAAGCGGGACCCCGTGGTAGGAGCTGTCTGTCTACTTTTGCTGTTGCTCGTGCTCATCTGTTGAAGAGAACTGGAAAAAGGAGTCCGTTTTCATGGATTCTGCTGACTCCCCTCCCTAATGGTTGGTTCTGGAAACTGAAATTGATCTTGAAGCAAAGAAGTATGTTTAGACATTCTCCCAAGGACTCATCACTCAGGAACAGACATTGTGTGGTCAATTCTGTTTCAGTGTTTCCGTTTTAAGATTTTTAAAAGGGTGAAACAAAGGGAGAATGGAGTCTGAGGAGGTCCTTAAGTCCCTTGGTCACTCTCCCTTGAGTTGAACTCTGTGGGGCACCTCACAGGCATAAGGAGGCTTTCAAAGGTGGACCCTGACTATTCTGAGACCTCAAAGTCCACCGTGTTGGCCCTGCTCGTTGTGAGATCAAGCCTCCTTATCATCGGCTTTCCCCAGACACCAGCACCAACGGGCAGCCATACTGGTGAGTGCAGATGGACGCTTGGTCTCATCCGGGAGTTTCTCTGGAGACAGGAGGACATGGACCCACAGCATCTCTTTCCCCATCTTCCCCAGAGCCCTGTGGCGCATGCCAGGCACTCTGGGCCTGCGGGGAGCAGGGTCTTTCGGGGAAGGTAGGAGACAGGGTGTTACTCTCAGAGATGAACGGGCGCTCGGAGGAAATTCCAGCACAGTAAGTGGATGTGTGAGCGGGTGGGGAGCATTTTATTTGGAGAAACCAGAAGAGTCTCAAAGTAGATGACAAGAGAAGACTTCCCTGGACTCTGAGAAAGAGGTAGCTGTATAAAGAACCTATCCAAGCACGAGGGACCAGAAAGCACAAAGGCTGAGTTAGGAAAAGCACATGGGTGCTTGGAGGCAGCAGTGTCTTCTGCAGGCCAAGTGTAACTGTGTCAGGGCTTAATTTAAAAGGTCAGCTATCACGTTCATTAGACCAAACAAAATGAGCACACACACACCAAAAGCAAAATGAGGGGAGCTGCTCCCTCCTGAGAATCTATCGGCTTCCAGATGGAAACAGTGAGCACTGACCAAGCAAAGTAGGTGAGACAGCACTTGCTAAGACGGTTTAGCTGCGATGCTCTGTGGTGCTGCCCATCGTCGCTGCTAGGCAGCCCTCCATAGTGCACGTTCTCGTACGACTGCCCCTTCATCTCAGCTGTTAGCATGGCTCTGCCATCGGGATTTCATGTGACCCATCTGTTAACACACACAGCACTGGAGCATTTAGACTGTTTCCCATGAAAACAGACGCACAGCCTGCAAAGAGCCAGGAGCAGGGGAGATGAACCAGCGTGAGCTCAGTGTGGGTGGTGGGTGCTCTCAGATGCCCATGAGGGTGAAGAGCCATGTCTGATCATGATGGGGATAGAGATGGGGTTTCGCATTACATTCTGAGCAGGGCTGAAGGGGGCACTCGCCCACGGCTATGTTTTATAACTGCAGGGCTCTCACTGGAAGCTGCAGCCTCCCCCACCCACTCACACTACTAGGAGATCTGAGTCAGGATCAATGGCTTGGTGATCTGCTATATTGACCTTGGCAGGACTTTGGAGATCACAGCCCTGAGAAGGCAGCCTCTGCAGTACTGCTCCCTGGCCTTTGTGAAAAATCCAATACTCCATCCGAGTTGTCCTTGGCGCTCAGGACTGTGCTTGAGAGGAGCACCCTGAGAAGCCCGTTGGATGACCTTCCTGCAGCGCACCCGCTGCCTAGAAGGATATTATAGGACATGTTTGGCCAGGAGAGGGTTGTTCCAGGGGCAGCAGGAGGCCAGTGTCAAAGCCCCAGAGCAGTCCTAGCGGCTAGAGACTTCATCCCCCCCAGAGCGTCCATCCCACTTACTAGCATGGGGGAGGCTCCAAATGCAATTGAAAGTCTTGGGTTCTTTGAATGACCCTTTGGATCTTCGCTTCTCCTGTAGCTTTGTCCAGGTAGCCCACTTACTACCTAGGAGTAGCACCTTGTTCACATTCACTGACCCAGCTGAGAACCCCAAAGGCTGAGCTCTGTGTTTAGGGGTAGGGATCACTGTATCTCCTCACTGCCTCTGTGGACCTCCAGGGTGGAGGGGGACAATACACAAAGCACAGCAGGGTGACTGTGCGGGAGCAGGGACAAACTGCCATGGGACCCAGCAAGGGCAGTCTTGTCTGACTCGGATCCCCAAATCCTCAAAGGAAAGTGGGCCTCCCCTTACTTGGTTTCCGTGACTACAGCGTGTGTGAGGATGGTGACTCGGGGGGAGGATCCAGCTTGATCCTCTGACCACAGCTCTGAGCACAGCCCACTCTTGTGTCTGGAAGAGCACGGCTGTTGGTCTGTCTTGCCAGGCCCACTCACGGCCAGCTCCCCAGGCTGGGGAACAAGGACGGGAAGCACTGAAGGCACAGACCTGGATCCCGCCATCTTGGTACTTAGCTCCCTGCTGTCACACAGTACCTAAATGACCTAGGGAGGGACGAGGGCCACCTTTCAGCAAGGCTGCTCACCTCAGGGCAGACAACAAGGACAGAAGAGAGAGAGAGCAAAGGGGAGGCAGGAGGGGCGGGGACCAAGTGCTCCCCACAAGGGCTCGTCCCAAGTCACCTCTTTCCTCCAATCAGGTCCACTTCCCCAAGTGTCCACCACCTCCCCAAACCAGCAATCTCCACCATGGAATCAATCCATTCATGAAGGAAACCATCCCCCAGGATCCAGGCACCTCTCCAAGCCCCACTTCTGACTGTTGCTGGTTTGGGAACCAGACCTTCAACACATGAGCTCCTAGGGGACATTTCAGATCCAAACTGCAACGACACTGACCATGGCTTGAGGCCCACCCAGCTGGCTCTAGGTTTTATTCCAAATCATCATTTTTGTCTTCACATTACCAGCCTCCATTTCATATGCCAAGGCTCTATAACTCGGGTTTATGTTTAATTTAGGGAATCTCATAGACAAACCAAACGAAACAGGCTTAAACACGTTTTACTTGCAGCAAAGTCTTGCATGTGGCACAGGGAGATCTTGACCCAGGCCTGGAATTTTCCATTTCACTCTGCAGAGTTTCCTAATCAGAGGAGTTATATAACAGGTTTACTAGAAGTAGGAGAAGGGCCTGTGGTCATTTTTAAAATAGTTCTCTGGTAGTGCTGAAACAAAATCCTATTTAACTCTGATTTCATGTTGTCATTCAGGTGATACCACAGCAGGGCTTTGTCTGCCAGGGTTGCCCGGGCTATTGGCGAAGTGCTTCGATTCTTCTCCGAGACACCATGGGACATAAGAGCACAATGCTCTTTCCTGAGTCTGGAACATGGCATTTTCTGGAGCAAGGAGCTGTGTTCTCTCCCAGAAAATGACTGATGTGCTCCTAACACTTCCCGAGGTGGTACCCTTCAGATGCTCAGCCACCCCTGTGCATTGGACTTAGTGAGCAGCTGGTGACAGTCTACTCCAAATAGTGCTACATGACCACCCCCTGAAACTCCAGGAGCACCGTCTCACCAGAGTGAGTACAGGGCGTGGCTGGGCATGACATCCCTGAAGATGTCTCAGAATGGAAGAGAGGAATGTAGCCAAGGGTTTAAAATTCCATCAGTTCTGGAATTCTAGGTTATTTTCCTTTGGGAGATGGGACTTTACGGTTCTTTAGGAACATGCTAATCGGCCTCCCTAACCATATCCAATTCCCAGTTATTGATTTTCAGTTACTTTTTTTATGTTCCTATTTGTTTTCAGCTACACTGATGAGTCTTGCTTAAATTTGCAAAATTCTAATCTCTTTTTCCCACAAATGCTAAAGGATCTGAGACAGCAGACATATGGCTTGTTGTGCACATCTCTGTCCTGCCTGTCTTATTAACGGTTCCTTGGCAGGGCTTGATAGTGTTTTAATTGGCATTGCTTATCATCCAGTTGCAGCAATCACAGAAAGCCCATGGCCACGGTTTAGCAGGCCCACCTGCATTTCCATTTCAAAGGCCTGCACCCACTTGGACAAAGGATGTCTTCAAGGCAAACCAAGCAAGCAGGTGGAACCCAGATAATGATCACTGAAGCCACCAGGCTTGTGACAGCTGTCTTAAAGACAAACTCCCCTCTAAGACAGTCCAGGCAAGGAGACAATTGCATTACCAAGGTGGACATTTTCCCTCAATCCCAGCACCTTTAAATAAACATGGTTCAAATAGACCTGACTTTCAGATGAATTATTTTGGTTAGCTTTTGTTGTTTTATGGAGAAATTATTGTTCTAGTAAACATTGGACCATTGTTTTATCAAATAAAAGCAAACCACCAACTCTTTCATGCATTTGCTCAAGCATTCCTTCAAGGAGAATATTCCATACATCTGTTCTGTCTCCGGCCTTGTTTCATGTTGTGGGGGTGCGTCTGTCAGTGATTCAGACATGGTGCTCACAGGTGGTACATGGAGAGAAACTGGGAAACAAATGCAGAATCCAAAAGGAAAAAGAAAATAGGCAGAAATATAGCAAGATGCTTGGCTACCTCTGGTTGTAAGCAGAGTGTAGCTTTCTCTGAGGGAGTGACATTAAAGATGAGAGGGAGTCAGTCAGGCAAATACAGATATAGAAGAGGAGAATTCCAGGCAGAGAAAAAGGCCTGAAGGGAGAGATCTGACTTCTTAGTGTGAAATACTCTAATGTGTAGCTTTGAAATGCATCCAAGGAAAAGAATGGAGAGATGCACTGATGGAATGTTAAAAGGAGGGTTGGCTCCATCTGCAATGAAACAAAGACAGCAAGACTCTAGTGTCATACTGGTGATCACTACAAATCATTAACTTCTCTGGGTGTTTACAAGTTTTTGTAATGCCATTTTGGAAAAAGTTCAACATGTGCCAAGATCTTAGACTTGTTATTTTATGTTAAGTGGCATTAAGAAAGTTTACTTTACTTTGTGAAGAGTAAACTAATATTTAGGACAATTTGAGATTTTTTATGCATAACATTTCAATACCTAGAGCAAGAGTGGACAAATTCTTCTGTAAAGGGTGAAACAGTAAATACATGCTTTGTGGGTTATGTGGCTTATGTTACAACTACTCAGATCTCCATTGCAACACAAAAGCAGCCTTAGATAATACATAGATAAGTGTGTGTGCTAGTGTTCCAATAAAACTTTATTTACAATCACAGGCAGCATGGGGGTGGCTGTGGACTATACTTTCCACTGCTGTCAGTACGATACACATGAAGGTGAGATCTTGAATAATTTTACTTATTATGCTAAGTAAAACTTGTCTAGTTAGCTACTGGAAATATTTAAAGTGAATGCAGACCATTAATTTTATAAATGTAATTAACATTTCTAAGGAAATTCAATTAAATAAATCTGCAAATGATATAAATAATTTAAGTAAGTTTAGTTCAGTCAAGATTTAGTCTAGTCTAATATTAATAATGACAATAACAGTGGTTATCAGAGTGTGCTTGTTTATTTTGTTAGATTCTGTAACAGAATAATCAGATGTACAATTAGGACTTAAAGGCTTAAGGGAACCTAATTTTTAAAGTTCATCATCCTTAGTCATTTGAATATTGCATTTATAAACCAATTATCTATAATTAGTCTTCTTCTCATATGCTTCTAGCATATAAAAATTCACACACAAATATAAACTAGGGTAAGTTATTTGGATTCATTTAGAGTAAAATACTAAACTATCAGAGGGGCTTACACAAGGGGTGACAATTGAATTTGGATTTCTAAGAAAGATTTCTCTGACAGCCAAGTGGAAATGGATTTGGGGTGTGAGGCTATCTGCAAGAATGAAGAGATCAGTTAGGAGACTATGAAGCTTTTAAGGCACAAGATAACGGTGACATGTGTCCGACATGTAATTTAACCAAATGTGTGATGAGAAGTCCCCAAATGTGCCTTGAACCACCAAGTGGTTGCAGTTGCTATTTATGGGGTGGGAAGCCCAAAAGACTAGCAGCTTTGGATGATTCCTGCCACTGGACCTCACTAGTGCAGAGTAGCCTGGGTGGTCCATGAGGTAGTTCAGGGACCAGGTGCTGTTCCATCATCTCCTGGGTTGTCCTGTGCATTAGCTATGAGAAAGGGAAAGGGACGTGGAGAGCAAGCTCTGTCATGCCTGCTTGAATCCATCAGACAGTCCCATGGTCACAACTACCTGCAAGAGAAGCTGGGTCATGTTCTCTGATGAGTGACCATGCGTCCAGCTACAACCTTGAGCTTCTCTAACTGGGTTTTTGAAGGACAATCAACAACACTTACTTCCAAATTAAGCACAGAGCAGGTGGTCACCCCAGGCTGCAGTGCTGGGGGGTTCAAGCTGGAGAGACCTCACTGCTGTTGAATTATATGGAAGATAAAGGAATTATAGGATTAATGATTACCCATGACACATTTCTTGCAATATGCTTTAGAAAGTGTCACTTTCTATACATTATAGAGTCTTTTAGCATAAAGAACTTGCAGGTATTCTACACTTATAAGCTCCTGGCTTGTGAGCTTTGGCTTTCTGGTGACCAGGACATTCACATGGGTCAAGGCAAGATGTGCTTGCTCACTAGCCCTCACATCTACACTAGGGGTATGAAGGCAGTCTGCAGATGAAAACACAATAAGGAAGTTGAAGAATTTATGGTACATAGGGTTTGAAACAATATAGTCATAAAAGGCAACTTGGAGAAAATTATAATGAGGAACAATCTGGGGAGAGTAAAATTTTATATCCTTATGTTCATCATCTTAATTCTTTTCTTACATAATTATAAGAGATATGAGAATAATAAAGACATAAAAATTTGCCAGCCAAGTTTCTTGACATGTTTTTGGGACATTCCACCGAGTTCAAATGATATCCCACCTAAAATTTGGCTCGAGGGCTGGCACTCGTGATGCCACATAGTGAGTTAATTTGAAAGAATGCTTCTTGTCCACACAGGGTTTTCTGGGCATGTATGGGCAGCACAGGCAGGTCTAGACTGGCAGAGTACTACTGTCACTTTTAGGCATCAATTTGATGGGATTAAGGAATTCCTGGAGAAGTGCTACTTTGGGATGTACCTTGAAGGTGTCTCCAGAGGAGCTGGCCTGCAGCTCAGTGGACTGGGAAGGGAAGGTCTGTTCTCAGTGTGGGCTGCACCATCTAAATCAGCTAGGGTCCTGGATAGAACAGAAAATTGAAGGAAAGGCAGTTTTGCCTTCTTTCTCTTGGATCTGGGACTCTCTTCTGCTTTTGGACATCACAACTCCAGGTTTCCCAGCTGTGGGCTCATACCAGAGATCCTGTAGTTCTCAGCCTTTCACCCTGAGAGGCACACAGTGGGCTTCTCTGACTCTCAAGCCTTTAGATTTTGATTAGCTACCAGCACCCAGGGCTCCAGTGTCTAATGGCTTGTGGTAATACTGTTCACCTCCACGATGGCATGAACCAAATCCCCTGGTAAACCCCCTCTCCTCAGTCTGCCTGTCTCCCTGTCTATCTATCTATCTACCTACCTACCTACCTATCTCCTATTGGCCCTCTCTCAATGGAGAACCCTGGCTAATGCAGTGGGCAGACCAAAGACCTGGGTCAGGTTGGGCCTGAGTTAAAAGTCCCATTTAGGGCTGGGGATGTGGCTCAAGTGGTAACGCGCTCGCCTGACATGCGCAGGGCGCTGGGTTCGATCCTCAGCACCACATAAAAATAAAATAAAGATGTTGTGTCCACCAAAAACTAAAAAATAAATATTAAAAAATTCTCTCTCTTTCTCTCTCTCAAAAAAAAAAAAAGGTCCCACTTGCAGGAGGTGTCCATCTTCCTCCAGGGGGGCAGGAGGAGGCTGGCCTTCTTATCAAGCTCTGCAGACATGAGGCCAAAGAGCCGACGGAAGGCAAAGCTTAGAGACAGGTCAGTGGCCAAACAACAAAGACTGAGTCAAACTCCATTACAGCTGGTTGAGAAAGAGGATTAGTGGGTCATTCTGAAAACTTATAAAATCGTCCACTGTATGAGAATACACTTGAAGATCCTTATCTTACAAAGTGTCCTCCATATGACTTATTTCAGAGGAAGCATCTTGTGTTGAGCACAAACTGGATGAGTCAGCCCACTCTAAATCCCCAGCTTGGCCTTGCCCTGGCTCTGGATCAATAAATCACCCCATTATCTTGACCTCCACTGCTTCCTTAGCAGTGGAATGTTCATGATAAGAGCATCCAGTTCCTAGGGCTGCCAGGAGGATTGAGTTGGTTAATACACAAGGGCACTTAGTGTTTGGCACACATAAGCACTTAATGGGTATTACACAGTATTCCCGCTATTGAAATAATCCTTTTATACAAAGTAATCCTTGTGCTCTTTTTGAGATGTCCCATAAAAATCAGCCGTTCAGAGTCAATATATAAAGGTATTGGCCAAGAGCTTTATTAAATGGTTGATTTTATTTCCTGGTTAAAAAAAATAGAGAAAGCTGTGGAGCTCAATGAATTTCTACATCAACTCTAGAAAGATTCTAAAGTCCCTTCAGGGGACCTGCATCTTGGCGAGATGGGCCTCTTCTGGCATCCAGCGTGAGGCTTCCCAGGGGCCTGCTTCTGCTGTAGACCACAAGGAATCAGCACTTTTCATCAAATTAGAAAAACACCACTTTTAAGGGAAGTTCTCTGGGAACCTACATAAAAATAATAACATGGAAACTTCCAGTGTGTACACCAGAGGGGGATTCAAAAGAAACTACATCTGTTACACTAACATAGAAATGTGGACTCTGTGTAAGGCGGACAGCACTTCTGTTCAGAACCTTTTGCTCACTGGGGGAGAGGAAGGACAGGGCTATGGAGCAGGTGTGGAGTGACTCATAAAGTCCCTGGGGTCTATTGGGACCCCCTCTTCCTTCATTCAGGTGGAGAGGAGAAGTGTGGCCCTTTGCAAGCCCAGGCCAGTTTCACACTAGGTTCAATTCATCAGAAGCATTGCAGACTTCCTCCTTGGCATGGTGAAGAATATGGCCACCACTTGTTCTTGGCATCCAGGGTGCCCTCAGCCAACTGTCTGGAATTGCAACCAGACCTCTCCGGAGAAACACACTTTCACAACAGTGGTGTTAGGTGGGTTTCTCTGTAATATTCATAGCAGAGTGTAAAATCAGGGATAAAATTTTTAAAAGTAAGCTCCTTTATTATAAATAGCTAGAAAGAAATATTGAACACCATAGGAGGATACGCACAGGAAAGAGCTTACAAGTGCTGACGCCTTCATTTGTAACGCACACACTCAGGGTGGATCCATAGATGGATTGACAGGTAGTGAGGCATATATAGCAAAAAATAGCAAAAGGCTCAATTTAGGTGTTGGTTGTATGGGTATTTCTATCTATGCCTTTCAATTTGTCTTTATATTTGAATATTTCCAAAATAAATTGTTGGAAAAAATTAAGAAGGCACTTTATAGGCTGAAGCAGATCTTCAATCTCAATGAAGCAAGTAGCTCATAGTTTAAAGCCCAGGGCAATTGCAAAGGACAACAGTTTCTAAAAGAAAATGTGTGCAAATATGACATTTTTGCTAGGCATTATTAGTTTTTGAAACAGCAGACTGAGCTGTTTTCAGCACCAAGGACAGCAACAAACTACAGCGGTGATGAATTTGTCATTACCCATTAATGTTGCCCTGAAAGACTTGCTGACTGAGCAGACGAAAGCATTCTGGCAATCTTTTTCTTTTCTCCCCTGTGGTGGTAACTGAACCCTGGACTTTGTTCATGCCTGGCAATTGTTCTACCACTAAGCTGCATACCCAGTCTTAATGCAACAATCTAGATTGAAATTTGTTTTCTGTTTTAGTAGAAATATTTTTTAAAAATATTTTTCCAACGTGCTCATTCACCTAATAGACACTGTTATTGGACATTACTTGGACCTAAAGAAAAATAAGACAACCCTACAGGAACTTAAGACCAAAACTCAGAAGAAGAGCATATTCATCAAATACACCTGAGTGCTCAAGACCAGGTCTTGAGCAAGGTGTGGTCTGACCATGCAAGATCTGGTCTCATGTGAAGGATTATCTAGGAGTCATGGCAAAGCTGATTCTCTGAGCATCCCTTAATAGGTTGCAAAATAGAAACGCAGGGTAAAGTCCTCATGTTCATGCATGATGAAATGACTTGTGTTTACACACATACTCATACACACACACACACACACATATACATATACATATATGTTTATATATAATACATATATACACATGTATAATATATGATAAAATTAAAATATATGATAAATAGCTATGGATAATGAATACCAGACATAACAACAAAATATACTGCATATAATAATGACTTATATACTCTGATATAGATCATATAATCATTATATATCATATACAGAGCTGTGTACACTACACAATAAATTAACTATATTTAACTTAGTAGCTATATAGTATAGTTTTAGCATCAATATATTTACATTCTAATAAGCAAATACATTATATGTTGTATATGTACACAATGAATCTTATGACTACATTTTAGAAATGCAAACATGTTAAATGGTGGAGTGAGGTCACTTTACAAACTATTGAATTCCAAATATCCAAGTGTCTGATGTCATTTCTGTTCTCTCATCTATGCATAAAACTTCCCTTGGGAACTTGTCATGTAATTATTTAAAAATTATATAAACTGACCGAATGAAAAAGAAATGCAGGACAGACCAGATTTAAAGGTACTGCTAACAACTAGTAGAGTCACGACATTATGAAAACCTCCTTAGAACTGATTTTTTCCCAATCATCTGTAAGAGGAGTTTGACTAAACTTTGGAAGAACAGATTTATTTGTAATTTAAATGAAGTTGTCATGCTATTTTTCTATAAATTGACCTTTACCCTTAACATTGTGTTTCTGGAGCTTTTCTACATTCTGAACTCACAGAGAGGATCAAACAAAATTTATCCCATTTAAAAAAAAACAAGAAAAGAGCAGCAAAGTAAATGATTTACCTTCTTCAGTTTTCTGGAAGGTCACTGTGTCTTACTTTGACTTTTCCTTAATGTTTGATTTATCTTGAAGCCGAGCAAAATCTGTCTGAGACTGTCCATTGACAAAGTCCAAGCCAGGGTTGTGAGCCAAAGAGAAGGTTAAGATTAAATCTGAGTGGAATATCCAGTGGCTGCCAAGGGTCAGAGCCAGGAGGGGTGGGTGCAATGCTGGGGTAGCACAGGAGACTGCTTTTGTGGTGGTAAATGGTTCTGTACCTTGACTGGGTGGTGTCATACATGGGACCAGGATCAAAAACCTGCACACAGAGAGACAACACATGTAAACACAAAGGCACAGGCATTAATGCACATCAACCCACACAAATGCACACAAAGCCCACATATACATACAAAATACATATATAAACACACACATATATGAACACAGACACATATGTACACACACACACACACACACACACACACACACACACACACACACACACGAGTGCCTGTGGAAACTTGGCGGGGTTGTATTCAATTTAGTTAGCAGAATTTTGCCAAAGTAAATTTCCTGGATTTAACATTGTCTCCATTCAGTTGACTTTTTACTATTTGGAGAAAAAAGAAGAAAGACTCATGAGATTCTATGTATTATTTTTGTAACTTTCTGTGAATATCTACTTATTTTTTAATTTATAAAATAAAGTCAATTTCAAAGGCAGTTATGACATTTTACCCTTAGAATTATCCTTTTAAAATCATTATTGTTAACACCTATGAATTGTGCAGATTAGTGGGACCGGCTGAGGTATTTCCATGTACCTGATCATGTCCATTCACCCTCCTCCTGCCCTTACCCCACCTCCCCCTTCCCATTCACTAGTTAACCCTCTTCCACTGTCAGGTTGCCTTTGTTTGTTTTGCTTTGTTTGTTGCTTCCATACCTGAGAAAGAACAAGGGAAACTTGTCTTTCTGTCTCTGGCTTATTTCACCTGAAGGTATACATGAGTTCCATTCATTTTTCTGCAGATGACAGGATTTCATCTTCTTTATGGATGAATAATATTCTACTGTGCACATGTGCCATATTTTATTTATCCATTCATCTATTGGTGGCCAGATAGTCTCATGTCTCATTCTATATCTTAACTATTATGAATAGTGGCACAATAAACATGGGCATATGGGTACCTTTTTTCGACACTGACTTCATTTTTTTGGATATATACACAGAAGTGGATGCCTGGAAGCTGAATCATGTGATAGATCTATTTTTTTTTGAGGAATTTCTGCATCATTTTCAATTATGACGGTTGTGTAAAGGTTACCTTTTCCCTGAATCCTCACCAGTACTTGTTATTTATTTATTTATTTATTTATTTATTTATTTATTTATTTATTTATTGAAAAAGAGCCATTTGACTGAGGTGAGACAGAATCTTATTATAGTATTAATTAGCATTTCCTTGATAGCTAATGATATCGAGCATTTTTCACATATTTATTTGCCATTTGTATTTGTTCTTTCGAGAAGTTTCAGATAGTTTGTCCTTTTTAAATTGGATCAATTTTGTTATTAAGGTTTTTGAGGGTTTTACATATTGTGGCTATTAATCCTCTGTCAGATGAATAGTTTGACAAATGTTGTCTCCCATTCTGTAGTTTGTCTCTTTGCTTTGTTTCGTTTCCTTAGTTGTGCAGAAACTTTGTAGCCTAATTTAATCCTAATTGTCGTTTTTTGTTTGTTTTAGAATAAAATCACTGCCTGTGCCAATATCTCAGTATTTTCTCGTTTTTACTTTGGTAGTTTTGGAATTTCAGGTCTTACATTAAGGCCACTGGTCCATTTGGGGTTGATTTTCAGGCAGGATGAGAGATAGGGGTCTGACCTCAGTCTTGTGCATGTGGATGTCTAGTTTTACTGCCATCCTTTGTTGAGGACGCTGTCCTTTCTCCAAGGTACGTTTTCAGCACCTCTGTTGAGAATCAGTTGGCCATGGGCGTATGGAGTTGTTCCCGGGTTCTCTGCTCTCTGTTTCCTTGGTCTGTGTGTCTACTCCTGTGGCCCTAGCTTGTGCATTTTGTTCCTGAGGCTCTGTACTGTGTCTTGGCATCACGTGTGTGATCCCCCAGCCTTGTTCCTCTTGCTCGGGGTTGCTTTAGCTGTTCAGGGTCCTTTGTGCTTCTTCATCAATTTTAGAATTATTTATAGGTTCAACAGAATTCCCATCAAAGTCCCAATGAAATTCTGCATAGAGCTACCAATTTTAGTTTTAACAAAAGATTGACATCCTTCCATCCAGATTTTTAAAAAAATCTGACCTTAGAAATTGCAGCAATCCTCAAAGGACACACCCCGAGACCCCCAGCTGGTGCCTCAACTGTGGAGAGTACCAAACCCTGTGCAAACTGTGCTTTATCCTACATGTACCTACCTATGATAAAGCTCAATCATACATCAGACATAGTAAGAGATTCATAATAACTAATAAAATAGAGTAGAAAAATATACCACAGGAGATTGACAATAACTAATAATGAATAGAACCATAGAAACCATATACAGTGATGCAAGTCACATAGATATGTCCTCTCTCTCTCTCTCTCTCTCTCTCTCTCTCTCTCTTTCTCTCAAAATATTGTGCTCTTTTTTC
This sequence comes from Ictidomys tridecemlineatus, assembly GCF_052094955.1. Classification (NCBI taxonomy): domain Eukaryota; kingdom Metazoa; phylum Chordata; class Mammalia; order Rodentia; family Sciuridae; genus Ictidomys; species Ictidomys tridecemlineatus. Next base: position 257,582,694 of record NC_135477.1, on the reverse strand, counting down.
ACCTCTTCATTATAGAAGCACATTGAGGCTTCTCCTTGGTGTATTCAAATTTCCAGCTCCACGGCTCTTCTGCTTTGGACCATTACTGAGTAAAGTGAGAGCGACTTGTACACGAGATCTGAGCTACCATGACCGTGGAGGTGATGCTCCAGGTGGCCACAGCAGGCAGCAGGGAGCACTGAGGCAGAGGACAGGGCCATCCACACCCTGGCAGAGTGGGTGGGGCCTCTTAAGTTTACACCATGCTACTCAGAAGGGCATTCATTTTAAACAGGGATTATTTGGGGAATTCTCCATTTGATACCTGAGGACTGTGGCTGCCCTTGGGGAACTGGAACCTTGGCTGAGTGGGGACACTCTTATCTGGCGAAAACCATGATGGATAGGAGAGTGCTTTTGAGCCTGTGTGCAGCTTGTTTATTTCCTTCTTTATTGCTTAGATCTGGCTTATTTCTTTGAGCTTTCTTATTGCTCAGGTTATCAGCAGCTAAAAGCCCTTTTATTTATGATGCAATAACCACAAAAATTGTTTTAAACAGAGTTGACAAGGTCAAGAGCTCACATAGAATCTTCTTGGGTTGTAGGTGTATAAAATAACAGTGAAAGTAGTGTGTGTGTGTGTGTGGGGGGGTGGATTTCCTGGTGACAGTAAATTATTCTCAGCCTGCATCATGGTGGCTCTACACCCTCAGTTCTCCTCTGAGGCAGGCAGAACTTCTCAGATGAGTTCCATGTTGCCTGCTCCCAGCCACCTTGGCCGCCTTCCCTGGGAGCAGGCGCACTCCCTTGGGGAAGGATATGCAGCTGTACTCCTCTTTGGATTCCCAGCCCTGGCCTGGGACATCATGGACTTGCCTACCCAGACCCTGGCCTGACATCCTGGTGGCCTGACTATGCTTCCTGTTGTGGTGAGAACACATCCTCACCTGAATGGCAGGCATAGAAACGAGGCTTCCCTGGTTGCTTGGAGAGGGAACAGTATTCAAAGTGGCTTTCCCCAGAAGTGCAGTTCATAAACAGCCCAGCAAAGGCACTTGGGCTCCCCAGCCACAACAAGCCGGGACGCTCACTGTTTCTGTGCCCGATTTTGCATTTTCCACCCAAATCCTCCCTCTGAAGCTCATTTTCTGCTGGCAAGTGAACACAGGCTGCCAGACTGAAACACGTGAGCATGAAGTCATTTCATCGGATCTCTTGGCAACAGCAGAGAACAGAGCCCCCCCCCCCCCGACACACACACACACACTGCAGTCCTGTGAAGACAAGGTGAACCCTCTGGCAGTGTTTGCTGGGATGCTGCTCTGCTGCAATGGAGGGAAGGGAAGGAGAAGGAATTTCCTGTGGGGATTGCTGTTCAGCTGCAGATTAGCTCTAGATTCCCAGGTTCATCAGGATGGTAGCTCAGTCTCCCAAGCAGGACTGACCAATGATCATCCTAGGACATCATAGCTCTCCTGTTACCCTGGAGAATGGGTCTGAGTGGTGGAAGGTCAATCCTAGGCCTGAACAGAAAAGGAATGATTAATGTCCCCCAAACAACTGCAACAAAGCAATCACTAATCTTTCTTTTCATATAGCAACAAATTCTCCTGTAAGGACAAGCTGCAGGTTCTGTGGAGACACCATTTACACTTTGCTCCCAAGCTTTTTTGAAAGAGTGAATACCTATGGAACATGATTGAGGAGGAGGGTGACCTCTTATTCCTCAGCTCTGGGGATGTAGGAGGGAGAAGAGGGGAGGCGTAATAGACAGCGTTGAGCTGCAGGTCAGAACCTTCTCCTCTGTTTCTGCCACAGAAACTTCAAGAAGTCAAACTTGGACCTTCTGTGTTATTCTAATGAAGACTTTCAGAAGTGAGCCAGAATCAGTGCTACAGGCCACCCCGTCCCACCCTTTGTCACCTTCTTCTCATTATCTTGATCTGTTCACTAAGTCTGATGAGACCTGGCCAGTTCAGGGGATTGGAAGGTCATTGTGGGGCAGGCACAGTACACAGATGTGTGCAACTGGGAGCCCTCAGAGTCCTGGGCTCCACGAAGCCAACTGCTTGCTGGAGGAGTGCAGGGCCGAGCAGGATCCTGGGAAGACAGAGAAGGTCCCCGGCAAGGGGCAGGGTTAGAGGAAGAGCAGATACTGGAGGAAATGTGAATGCCACGGAGGAAACAGAGGACTAGTCCTGCACACATGGTGAGGCTTCAGAAATTCACTTCATGTTAAAAACATGGTGCTGGACAAGCCAGGCCAGGTATCCCACAGCCCAGAGCTTAGGTTCTTGTGGAGATGACCCATACATCAATGGGGCAGCGACTGTGTCTGCTGATAGGTGTGGTCGAAGGAATGACAGCTGGACCACCCAGGTAATCTGGAGGGGTGTGGCTCAGTGCAGGAGGGGAGCTAGGGTGAGGGGCTGACACAGGAGGGGAAGAAGCTACTTCTGGGAGACCTGGGATACCACCTATAGGAAGAGGGAGAGGCAGGAAAGGGTGTGGTAGACCTGGGAAGCAGAGGGGACGCCTGTGTGCCTGGATGTTAAAGGCCAGCTACGACACAGGGATATCAGGACACAAGGCTCAGGTCTGCACCATGAATCCTAGGCTGTGCTTGCTGCACACACAGCTCTTAAACTCTCTAGCATGGTCGGGGCTGAGGAGGGCACAGAGGGACGGCTGTGTACCAGGAGCCATGAGGGCTGGGGAAGCAGCAGAGCCCGGCTGTCCTGTCCTGTGCTAGTCCACCCAAGCTGGGCAGAGTGTGTCCCTGAGCCATGCCCAGCTTCTCAGGTAGGCCAGGCATCACTGACCTTCTGTTTCCTCTTGGATATTTTTGTAATATAAGACATTCACAAAATAAACATTTGCATTTACCTTTCCTTTCCAACTCCAGTGAGGATTTATTGTATTTATAAACTAACAAAAGAAAGGTAAAAATAGAGTTATTTACAAAAGTCAGTCAACTGTATTATCTAATAGCATTTCAAGAAGTAAAGTAATCATCTGGTTAAGACAGAGAGTGAGAGAGAGAGAGAGAGAGAGAGAGAGAGAGAGAGAGAGAGAGAGAGAGAGAGAGAGAGAGAGATCCAAGATAGACTGAAAAGGACTTTTTGAATAAAAATACTAGAGGTTGATTATAAACTTGGAAGTTAAGGTAGAAAATTGAAATTTTTTTATAAAATTTCTTTCTCTTTGTACCTAAAGAATAAAAAAGTTGGAAGAAACTAGGTGCCCAACCCCAAAGTACCTTCAGCAAACAAGTGCAGAGATGAACATAACCCAACTCCATAACAGTCCAAACTTGAATCCAAGGTACGAAGCCGCTGTGTGATTTAGCAAGCTGTGAGATGTTTTCCTCAATCTCTGCAGAGATCTCAGCCGAGCGGCCTCTTTGTCCACCTCCTCCTACTTAGGAGTGCAGAAAGGTTGCTGGGTGGAATTTGTCTGGCGGTTAGAGGGCAAGGGTAGTGAGGACGCTGAGGTTCCCCACCCAGCCTGAGGCCTGAAGCTCGGAGGCATCTCCCTGTTAGAACTTAGGTCTCTGTTGGGAACAAGACTCTTAAGTCAATGAGCAACATGAGCGGTGAGACACCAGCATATGGGCAAAGCCTCTTCCTTCCTGCCATGTTCTTAGGCCACCAGTAAAGCCAACAGTGCCTGTATCACACAGATCTCAGACTGCAGCTCAGAGGGATAAACAAATCTGTCCTGGACCTGATATTCGGCATCACATCAGAGCAGAGATTGTGGGTCCCACCTTTCAATCCTGAGCAGGAATCATGCAGGGACTCTTCCACAAAATGCATGAGGAAGGAGCATGCCAGGTAAGAGGGAGACAAGGAAGGGAAGAAAATAAATCTCAAGGGGCCCTGGAGAACATGCCACAGTCCTGTTGCTGTGTCTCAGGTTAGAGACGCATCTCTTCACAGGAGTAACAGCTCGAGGTTGAGACAAATGATCAGAGACATGGAAAGGGAGATGGCACCCTAAGAAAACATGTCTGAAGAATAAAAATCTTCTTACTGAAACAGCAAATCAAACAAACAGGCTGAGAATGGAAGGCACACCAAAGTTGGATCACTCACGAGAAGATTTGAGGTGATCAGAGGTGACCAAACTGAAGAAAACCAAAACAAATGTTTCCTATAATGGACTTAAAGCTACCCAAGAAATCTGCACTGGAAACACAGAATCCACAGGATCAAGAAGTACACTGGTACCAAGTCATTCTGGGATAAACTCGAGGGCACAGGGCAAAAAGCAAGTCACCCCGGGGGAGGTGGGGACTGGGGGGCGGGCCTGAGATCCCAGAGCAAGGTTCAGTTTCTGTGATGTTCCCTGAAATCGAAAGAATGACAGGATGTGTGAGTGGCATCGTCACTGGGGAATAATGACACTTCCCCATAAAGAGCTGAGACTGTACAAGTGCTACAGGTTCCTGAATAAAAAGACGATGGAGGAATTACCTATTAATCCAGAACCAAAGCAAGCAACTCATGAGGTCCACACAGGTCAGAGAAAAGTGTCTCACTGGGTTGGAGCCGTGGCAAGGTGTGCCTTCATTTCTAAAAACAAACAACAACAAGAAAAAAAAGGAAAGAAAGAAAGAGCAGCAGAAAACCTAACGTGATGAAATGTCCCCCCAGCACACATTTTGGAAGTGGGAGGAGAGCGTCACGGGGCGTCAGTCTCTATCTGCACGGGGAGGCTGAGGCTTCCTGCCCATCCCCAGAACCACACCCCCCTCCAGAGCTGGCTCCTCTGCTGGCCTTCCCCGCAGCTGGCCTGTGGCTCTAACTGGTCCACCTTGCCTCACCTTGGACATCATGCAGGCCCAGGATGATTTATCTGAGATCTCTATGAATCTTCTCTCATGTATTTGAGAGAGAAAAATTTCCTGGTGGAATATTGTTGTTGTGATACCACTTGGAGGTCGCCCTTTCTGTGGATGCAAGTGGACTATTGCCTAAAAAGACCCATAGGATTTCTGAGAGAATCACAGAACTCCAGTCAACGCTGCCTTTAAAATTGCAAAATGTATAGGTTCTCACCAGGTTTTAATTATCCCAAGTCCACATTTAGGCTAACACCGTCTCAGTCAGGGCACTTTTCAAAGAATCTGTTCACCCAGGGAGTGGTTGCTTGTGAATTCTACAATGTCATGAATGGTGACCACCTCACTCTCTGTACGGAGATGGAGAATGTCATTTCTCTGAATCATGTTTCTTTTATTTTAACAGAGTGTTCAGTAACAACCTAATAATTTGCACAGGAGTTGGGAGAGGACCATGAGGCAGAACCTCTGTGACAATCACTGGGATTCTTGGTCACTGAGGAACAGCAGCATGTGCATCTCATGAACTTCCGAGTATTTAATTTGGACTTCCACTTGGTGTTTAACTTCATCCTGTCTTTAAATGCATGAGTGTGAGCTAAAGCTATTTCCACACCTTGTAAAGAGCCTGTTCATTCATTAATTTGACCAATAAGCTCTTACTGATGATTTGCTGTAGTTTGGCCATGAGGGACACAGGGACTTACCTGGAATTTCTCTTGTCTTAAGAATAATATGAATTCAGCATGAGGATACCAGCTGACCATACCAACGGTCAAGACTTCAAACAAGTCTGAGCTTTCATAACCATGAAAGCTCAGTTGATCTCTAATTTTAGTCTGGGACCATTACCCTCTGTGCAACCTAGGAAGGATATGGAACTCCTGGAGAGAGCAGATTTGACATTTATAAAATCAGGACAATACCAGCTACCTCACAGGGCTTTCTATCACCTCTACAAGCTTAAGGATTAAGTTTTATTTCAGATTTATTGACTCCTATTTCCCTATCCCGTATTACTTCTTGTCAACTCCTCAAAATTATTGCATTCTAAACAACTTTAAAAACTACATACTAAGCTTCTGCTTTAGTATGCATATTTTATCAATTAGACTATAATATTTTTAAAACAGCCTATATCAATTAATATCACATTCTCTTATGATAAAATCCATCTAAGAATCAGACTTTTTTCCTATTGGAGCATATTTTATTTAAGATAAATATTCCAATTTTTTTGGAGATCTATTAGCAGATTTTTAAAATAAAGTACCACAAAGTAATCCATATCTTTGGTTAATAGGATAACATGATATTTCAACTGTTCCCTTTATATGTATACTTTATTTTTTTCTATTTCATAAACAGTAACTACTTTTAGAAAGTAAACATTAGTCATGGTTAAATTGCTACATCTATGCTTCAGTGAAAAACAGATGGTCACAGTATGTTATTTAAAGTACTAAAAGAGTTTGGAAAATAATTTGTAGCAAATCCAATAAGTTGCATCCTTTGTTGAAAGGTTTTGCCACAATAGCATATGGAAAGTAAACATGTCACATCCTTTGGTCTATAGAGAGAGAAGACCTAAACTATGGAAATCTGTCATTCTTACTGATTCATCTATTCCAGAGATTTTGGAATTAGACACAACAGTTCAGATCAGGATACTGATATACTGTTGCTTGACAAACCAATTTGCCTGAATCATTACGATTACAATTTTTCCCCACTTTTAAAAAAATTCAGATGCGTTGTTTTCCATGGATACCATTTAGTAAATCACCATTTAGCATGGATTAGGAAAGTTTACCTGCAATCTCAAATTAAGTCCAGTAGACTTGTATTACAGATGTTATAGAGGCAGACAGTTTAGCAGAGTACAAACGATTCTATGCTCAGGAGAAACAAGAACCAAAAATAAAGTGATTTGTGGTTTCGTCTGACACATTCTTTTATCTCAGCTTCTGTCTTTGACCTTCACTTGTCACAAACAGCTCAGGTGGTGAAAGATAAAGAAGATTTCAGTGCTTATGGAGGAGCTAAGCTGGCCTTCACTGCAGAAGCTGTGAACACCTGAGAGTATATTTTTGAAAAATGAAAGGAAGTGGCAGACTCATCATGCACACTGTTTTTTTTTTATGAAAAAGAGATTGCCTATATTCTTGACTAACATTTTATTTCCTCACACAGAATTTCATTTCTAGTTTATGCTCATTCTATAAATCTGTGTTGATCAGCATCTTAATTCTCCCTCATAATTTGGAATACCAATCCTATCATTTTGTTTACTTCTTGTTAATGTTTTTATAGCTGTATTTTAAACTGCTCTTCTCCATTACTATACCCAAACTACCTTTTTCCTCATTTCTCTTACCCAGGAATATTGAATTTGAAAATAATAATTTGAATTCAAGCTTTTTTTATTTTTCCCATTATTCTACTTTAAAAATGTTTTGATGTAAAATATAGCACATTTACATCTGCACTAGGGATTTTGCATGTTCAGTCTTTGTACCATTTTTCACCTCTCCCAGAACATTTGTTCAATTTAAGTTTTATCTGATTGTACAATGCAATATGTATGGGAGCTGTCCTGTTTTAAATTTCACAGCCGGCTGAAAGACTATTGATTTTCAGTTTTTGAACTAAAGGACATTATTTTTTTTTCACTGAATTTCATTATCACTTCAAATGAAAGCAGCATTTTTATATATAGATACAAAGAGAGAGAAGATTGATAGGTATAAGGATGGATGGATGGATGGATAGATATATAGAGAGATGATAGATAGACTTCTCTTCTTCATCCCTAACAATAGGACCTGGTATTTTAATAATTTCTTTGAAAACAGTAATTTTCATTTTGAAGTAATGAAACATTTGATAATTGCTATTAGGTCTGTAAAGAATGCTGGCATTATTTTCCTAGGATGTTAATATGGCCAGTTTCTCATCAAGAACATTTGAATTCCCCACACTATGTGTTTCTACTCAGCAAAATTTAGTTTACATTTTTTAAAATGTGTTTGTTCTTAGGCTGTCCTCTCTGGTTTCCAGTGCAGGCTTCATTTCTTCATGAACATCTAAATGCTGTTCCCTGTCTGCTTGTTCATAACTGGAGACAAAACTTAAAAGGAGGCAAATCTGAGCTCTTGCTTCTAAGGACAATGGTGGTTACTGTCCTAACGTTATGGTGTCCTTTATTAAGCACTATGACTTCCATGGTAGTTAGAGTAACAGGATGCTGCAGCCTGGGAGCAGAGTAATGTGGACATTATATATATATATGGAATATATATTCCCTATATATATAAATTCCCTATATGTATATTAACTCCCAACTCCACTCAGGCCCTAGTGACTGCAGATCTGCTCTTCACTTCTGTAAGTTCAACTTTCCTGGATTCCACATATTAAGCGACGTTATATAGTATTTTTTCCCATGCCTGGTTTACTCCTTTAGAGAATCTTTCCAGGTTACCCATGTCATCTCCAGGGTCGGGCTTTCTTTCTTTTTAAGGCTGCCTAATGTTCCACCGTGTGTGTGCCATAGTCTCTGTATCCATTCACCTGCTGATAGACACGTTCCACTCCATATCTTACCCACTGTGAATGATGCTGAAGAGAACGTGGAAGTGCAGGTATCCCTGGAACTTACTGGCTTCATTTTCTTTTGAATCATGCTCAGTGCCGAGGTCACTGGAGCATATGGGTGGTTTATTTTGCTTTTGTGGAGGCAACTCCACGCTGCCTTACCTGGTGTGTCGGCTTACATTTCCCTGGACAGTGCATGAGGCTGGCCTTTTCTCCAGGTCCTCAACAACAATGATGACCTTTCATCTTTTTGATAATTCTGGCGGATGTGAAGAAGCCTTCATTGTGGTTTAATCTGCATCTGATAATAAGGGACGTTAAGCCCATTTTCTGTACCCATGGACCACTGACATGTCTTCTTAGAAGAAATGTCTTTCCATACTTTTTAATCAGGCAGTTGGTTTTCTTTCTATTGAGTTTTCTTAGTTTCTCGTGTGTTTTGATGTTACCACGTAGCACCTGCACAGTTTGAAAATGTCGCTCCCACTCTGCCAATACCTCCTTACTCTGATGGCGGTTCCCTTGGCAGGGTGGAAGCTATTTTATTTGAAGTCATCATTTTTCCCCCATTTGAGGTACTCTTATTTGTCTGTTTCTGCTTTTGTTGCCAGTACTTTGGGGTTTATTTTTTTAAAAAAATCATTGTTTCCCATTCTCCTAGTGGATTTCCAGTTCCAGGTTAGGACCTTTATGCATTTTGTGCTGACTTTGTATGTGGCATGAGATGAGGACCTGATTTCTGTCCTTGGCACATGGATGTGGGGCAGGCAGGCAGGCCTGTCCCCAGGTGTTGATCCACCCTTGCATGTCCCCTCCCTGGATGGCCTGCTCTGAGCATGATGCCACCCAGATTTAGGGCTGCCTGACGAGGCCACCACTCTCTCACACACTCCTTAGTGGGTCCCCATGTCCTCGGCGCCATGTGAGTGCAGGGCTTTTGTGGAAGAAGAGTGGAAAGGATGAGGGGAACCGTTGCCTGGGGGCCTGGCCTAGCCTGCAGCCCACTTCTAAGAGGGTCCCCTCTGCAGCTGTGGGCGAGCAGCAGCCCCCGTGCGTGGCATCGCTCCTTCCCCTGTCCCAGCCCTGCAGCCTCACGAGACGACAGCACCTTTCCCCCCACCCCAGCAGGTCTGCTGTTCATGCTCTGGGTGGCCCTTGGGCAAGAGACTTCTGAATGCAGCTGCTTCTCGGCAGTACTGTCATTTCTTGGCAATGCTGAAATTATAGGAACACTTTCTTCAGAATTGTCACATATGATATTTTCAACTGTCTACTTTAGAGTTTTCCCATCTTGCCTTCCTTGCCCTCTTCTCAACCCTTAGGTTAGCTTTAGGGAGATTCCGAAGTCAGAGATCGTTGTATTCCAATTCTCTGTGTGTTTTATATGTGTAGGGTGAATACTCCTCAAATGATCTATTCCTTAGATTCAGTAGAATTAGGATACAAATAAAGATGAAGGAGGATGTTTTGTTGTAATCTGGGCATTTCATACTCTGGAAAAATCTTGGTTGACATGAAAATAATGCAAAATGGAAAACTTACAGCTCTCAGGCTAGAAAATCTGTCCAAAGATCCCATCTCTTCCAACAACAGCCTTGAATCCTGTGGCTTATTTTTGACAAAGGGTTTTGAAATAGGTCTGTTCAGATTAAATGCTGTGAACTTGACCTTTAGAACATCAACAACGATGATGAAATAATGAAAAAATTGCTTTCAAACATTATGTATATGAACTAACACTCACAATTTTCCCTACTGAATTCATTGTTCTGAGGGACTGGTTTGCTGTGAAGAACTGAATTGGCTGATTCCTGGGAATCAGCCACAGGCATAGAGAAAAAGACAAGAGACCTTCCCATTTTCGAATTTGTTAAAAATCAAGGACAACCCAGATTCAAGAGAAAAGGGCCTGACACTGACTTCTATGAGTAGATGACAGGTGGCCGCCACTGTCATCATGCCCCCTGGGGAGGAAGTCCAGACCCGTTCACTGGATCTGAGGTCCGATGACCTGACCAGCCCAGCCACTGCAGGCTGGCCACAGTGAGCTGCGTGACCTCCAAGGTCGGGTCCCCATAGTCTGCCGCATCTCCATGGTCTCTGGGGACTTTTACTCAGGGGAAGTGACCCTTTAGAACTCATCTGCTCTGTTGCAAGGAAGCTCAAGAGAGGCCCTGGAGAAGCCACACAGAGAGTGAGAAATGTCCAACCAGCTCCAGTGTCTCCAGCCAGAGTAGCTGATAGGCCAGGCAGGGGAGTGACAAGGCCCAGTTGAGCCATCAACCTGTGACTCCTGACCCAGCCAACATGTGACTTTCCCTAGCAGTGACTCTTGGGGCATGGAGGCGAAAGCTGATTTCTTGGTGGGTGGGCAGTCACTTGGATGTATATGCTTTCCCTAGAGTTATTACGCTGTGCGTTTGTGCTTGGTGCACTTTTACACATGTGCTGTACTCGGCTCACAGTATCCTACCGTGTGGACAGAGTAGGAGGTACACTTTCCGCAGGGACCGTGAGTCGATCCTCAGGTAGACACCTGCCCTTGAGGAGAGCTACACCGCAGCCAGGAGGAGGGAGCCTTGGGGAGTGCTTGCTGCTGCTGACTGACCTGCCGCCAGCTTCCTCCTGCCTCCTGTGACCTTCTGCTTCTCATCTGGTCTCTGAAAGGTGAACTGAACCGGTTCCCAGCTTTATGTAATGATACATACTGAACTATTTTCCAGCTTAATGTCCTGATATATAGAGAACCAGTTCCCAGCTTTATTTATTGATTTGGATGGCTCAGCATAAAGGCCATACTTAGTGACTCATCTTGTTTGAAATTATTTTCCAGAACTCCATGGTTTGTCTGAGACTCCATGGTTTATCCTATGCCCTTTTTGATGGGTACTTTGTCTATGTGGCTCTGTACGTCTGTATAAATAGACCTGTTGTTCAGGGGGAAAATGTTTTTCCAGGAGTCTCTTGTCACCTGTGACCTCCAAGTTCCTCAATGTCAGTGACGTGACAAATGCAAGAGAACTTGGGGAATAAGATGAAGCATTTCCAAGAGGATGAACTTAGCTCAGAGACTACAGTGTAAGGTCTTCTAGATTCTTCTCACTTCTCTTAGTTACTTTAGAGGAAATCTCTTTACACTTATCATCTTCTTCATGGACACATCTGGAAGGACAAGTGGCCCCTTCCAGCAGGAAGTCCAGCATAAGGTCCTGTACAGGATGCCCTTGATTTGGAAAAAGGACGGTAGCCAATTCTCCAGGAATCACCACGTTCAGCAGGAAGCATGACGGCTGAAGTGTGTCGTGGCAGACATCCCTGCTAGACCACTCACGCACTTGACCAATCAGCTGCTGGTAAACCCTTTTCCTTTGGTGTTCGTTTGTTTTGCTTGTTTGTTTTTAGCTCAGGAAGAGCTGATGTCTGGCTTTGTTTTTATTTCTTTCAGAATGTAATGAGGGCAATAGATAAGTAACAGAAATTGACAGTGACCTAAAGAAGTGGGTAGGGCTGGGGATGTGGCTCAAGCGGTAGTGCGCTTGCCTGGCGTGCGTGCGGCCCGGGTTCGATCCTCAGCACCACATACCAACAAAGATGTTGTGTCCACCGAGAACTAAAAAATAAATATTAAAAATTCTCTCTCTCTCTCTCTCTCTCTCTCTCTCTCTCTCTCTCTCTCTTTAAAAAAAAAAAAAGAAGTGGGTAACTCTCTTTCTTGATTTGGGGGAAGTGATTCTCAGCCTCCTGACTCTGCCTGATCTTGTTGTCACATTTCCACTTTTCTGAGCCGCAAGAGCTAGTTTACTAGAGACTGCAATGCATGGCTAGCCCATAATCTTTTGAGAATAATCTCAACCCACACAATAGCTTTCCTCTTTTCTAAAAGAGTCGTCACAGACCTATAAAGCCAGACCACTGTACTGAAGACAGCAGCTTCCTATGTCTCTTTCGCTGGGAAAGACAAAGCCCCTTACATTGTTCAACCAACTGCTGAATGTCTGACAGTTGGGTCACAGATCCGGCTAATTCACTGTGCCCACCCGGTGCTGATGGGCTTAACACATAGATTCAGGCCTGGGAGTGATTTCTTGCTAGGTTTTGTGCTTCCTAGAGGTTTCTACTGTGATGGGCAACTGGCCAGGCAAGGAAATTCCACCAGCAGTCTTCTTTAGATCACTACCCTCACATACTTAAACTGGGCACCAGAGTCTTTAATAAAGAGGCTCCACTTAGTTATTTATTTTTGGTAGTGGGAATTGAACCAGGATCCTACCTCTGAGTTACATCCCCAGCCCTTTTTATTTTATTCAGTTATTTATTTAGTTTCTGAGGAGAGTACTGGGGATTGAACACATCCCCAGCCCCATTTTGTATTTTATTTAGAGACAGGGTCTCACTGAGTTGCTTAGCACCTTGCTTTTGCTGAGGCTGGCTTTGAGCTCACGATCCTCCTGCCTTGAGGTCTTGTTAAGTTGTCCAGGCTGGCCTCAAACTTGTGATCCTCCTACCTCATTTCCAAGTCACAGGAATTATAGGCACGCACCACTATGCACACCATCAGGTATCTATCTATATCATACTTACATAATTGTGATTTTATGTAACAATCCAGAAGTAATGTTCAAAGCTGCCTTCATCTTAACATCTAATTCCTCTGGGCCAGGAGTTGTTTTTAAAAAGTCAATCCAAAGATGACTGTTTTAATCGGTATTTTTGTTGCTATAACCAAAAATCCTGAGAAGAGCAGCAGAGGAGTAAAGGTTGATTTTCGGGCTCTTGCTTTCCAAGGTCTCAGTCTGTAGATGGGCTATGTCATTCCTTGGGGCCTGAGGTAAGGCAGAAGAGCATGGCAGAAGGGTAGATTGGAGGAAAGCAGTCCAGGACATTATCAAGAAGCAGCTATTAAGCTCAGCTCACCAAAGGTGTACCCCCAGAGACCCACCTCCTTCAGCCACCCCCTACCTGCCTACAGTCAGCACCCAGTTAATCCATTCAAGGGGATCAATGCACTGATGAGGTTAAGCCTCTCTTACCCAATCACTTTGCCTCTTAACTCTCTTGCCTTTTCTCTCACATGAGCTTTTTGGGGATACCTCCTATCTAACCATAACATTCCACCCCAGACCCCCCAAAACACATGCCCATCTTACAATGCAAAATGCATAAGGCCCATTTCCAAGTGTCTCCATGGTCTCAACATCCCAAGATTTCCCCAAAGTCCAAGTCAAAGTCTCAAGCAAGTCCTACAGAATCCGTCAGTCAGCATCCAGCTCATTCTATAGAGACTTTCCTTCATGATCAGGTCCCGCTTGACCAAGAGAGTTTGGGGTGCATCAGGTTCCTCCAGAATGACAGAACTTGAAATCAAGATTCATGCACTCACGTTTTATGAGGGAGGGGCCGGAACAGGGCAGCGAGGGTGAAGGGAAGGGGCAGGAGAGACCTGGGAAGACGTGGAGAAGGAAGGGCCCCTACCTGCAGGGCTGCTTCTTTGCTGATAGAGCAAAGATCCCCACAGCAGGGGGGTGATTGTCCAGTGTGAGGACCTTCCAGAAGGCACAAGGAGGGCCTGTGTGTCCACCTCTGTCTTCCCTTTCCCATCAGTAAAGGCTGCCCCCGCAGGGAGAAAGGTCCCTTGGTTTGAGTTGCCTAGCTCTCAGTACACGCCCCAGAGTCTGACATCATCATCTGTGCTGTGTGGCTTTCTCCAAGGCCAACGTGCATAAGAGGAAGAGAGGGCGACGAGGAATCTGCAGGACCTGCAACTTGTGTCTCAGCACAGATGACTTCTCTCAAGATCTGCATGACTAATTCATCTGTCGATACTCCGAGTTCAGAATTTAAGGAGGCTTTACTGAATTCAGCCTGAGGCTGTCATTTACTCCAAAGTGCACCCCCAAACCTTCACCACCATGGAGCTTCTCAGTGTGGATTTGAAGTTTTCTGATTTTGCTTTTATTAATTTGTTACTTTATCAATTTAAAATTACTTCAACATATTCTATTTCATTTTCATTTGATTTGATATTTACACTTATACAGTTTCGATGTGGTATGATTGACAAAGAAAAAAAATCGTATGTATTCAAGGTGTTTAGTGGGACGTTGTGATGTGTGTATAGATTGTGAATTACTTCAGCTGAGTTAATTAACACAGCCATCATCACACTGAGCACTGTGTGTGCGAATGTGATTAGTGTCTGGTGCTGTCACCTATCAAGTTGGACGTTGCTGGGTTCAAGTCTCGGCCTTCCCTGCACCTCCATACCATGCAGCTCACCATTTCTTGGAAGGGTAAGTCCCTTAACATCACTTGGCCTCCTGTGGCTCATGTACAGAATGGAAAAAGGGTGTCTACCTCATGGGGTGCCCTAAGAAGTCATCTCCACTATCTTTGCACAATTCTTGAGCTTAGGACAATTCTTGGATTACAATAAGCAGGCAAGAAAGGACGGCTTTCTTACTCATAACAGCAAGCAACAGAATGCTGCATCCAGAGAAGTGAACACCGCTATCAGTATGAAAACGCCTCTGCTGCTGCAGGAGGAGGACCCTCTTTTGCACAGACCGAGGTGAGGGTTTAGTCGTCCTGCCTGAAGTCATGTGACACAAGACAAGCCATTGCAGCATGAGGGGGCTGTGACCTCAGGGGAGGGGACTGAAGAGATCCTGTGGTGCTGTATTTGTTTATCTCCTCACTCACCCACTCACTCACTCACTCAACAGGCTGCTGGGAAGTAGGTGCTTCATTCCCAGCAGTGTGGCAGCAGGAGGGGAGGGAGGAAGGAAAAGATGGGATGGCCCTGGGTGCTCAGAGTCTGAACCGGCCTCGGCCTCCGAGTGGAGGAGAGCGACAACTGTGACTCAGAATGCTGACCGACCACTGGAACCAACACGGGGGCTTGTGCTGTGACTCACTGCCAGCCAGCGACACAGAGGGATCCATTGTTACTGCAGGAAAAATGTGTTGTCTTTGTAAAAATTTTTTATTTTCCCAAGGTAAAAACACTTAGCATGCGATCTACACTCTTAAGAGACTTTTGAGGGTACAGTACGGTATTACCAACTGTCAGCCCAGGAAATCTGCAGGCCCTGTGGACCCTGACTCATCTTGCACTTCTGAAACTTTATGCCCATGGGAGTACAACTCCTGTCGTCCCTTCCCCCAGACCCTGGCCACCACCATGCTGCCTTCTGACTTGGGGGTTGGTGTCCTTTAGATCCCTCGTAGAAACACAATCATGCAGAACTGACCTCCGAGAGCAGCTTACTTCACCTAGAACAATGCCCTCAAGGTTGGTTTGTGCAGTCTATGTGTCAGGACTTCCTCCTTTAGAGAAAAGTGATATTCCACTGTGTGTGTGTGTGTGTGTGTGTGTGTATATAAAACATGCTTTGTTTTCATATCATTTGTACATATCTGATTATGCATTTCTAAAACATATGGCCTCATTATTTAACATAAATACAATATTACTGGTGTACTAAAAACATTAGCAGCGGGGCTGGGATTATGGCTCAGTGGTAGAGCTGTCGCCTAGCACATGCAAGGCGCTGGGTTTGATTCTCAGCACCACATAAAAATAAATAAATAAAGATATTGTGTCTGACTACAACTAAAAAATAAACATTAAAAAAAATTAGCAGCAACTCCTTATACTATCCAATACCTAGTAATAATCAAATTTCCAATTATAAATTTTTTCAAATTTAATTCTTTATGAAATTTTTGAATTTTAATTTTAAATTGGTGAAGTTTTATGCATGGGGTACAAAGTGATATTTTGATTTATGATTACAACATAAAATAATTAAATCCAGCTAACTAACATATCTATTACCTAAATACTTACTTTTGGTAGTGAGAACATATAACCTTTACTCTCTTCACAATCGGAAATGCAATGTATTATTAGTTTCTATACTTGCTACACTGCAATAGACCTCAAAAATCCCTTCTTCTTCCTAAGGCTTCGTACCAGTTTGGTTTCAGAATGTAGTGCCCCCTAAAAGCTCATGTGTGAGACAATTCAGGAATGTTCAGAGTGGGGTGATTGGATTATGAGAGCAAGCACTAATCAATGGTTTAATTCATTTGATGGATTACCAATTTCATTAGACTATTGGGGGTAACTGTAGCCGGTGGAGTGTGACTGGAGGAAGTAGGTCCCTGTGGACAGCCCTTGGGGATTGCATCTTGTCCCTGATCCCTGCCCTGCCCTCCCTCTGTTTCCCAGCTGCCCTGAGCCGAGAGCTTTCCTCTGCCATGTCCATCCGCCATGATGTTCTGCCTAGTTTCAGGCGGGAGCAATGGTGTTGGCTGACCATTGACTGAACCTCTGAAACTATATGAGCTCAAAATAAACTTTTCCTCCTCTTGGCTGTTCTTGGGTATTTTAATCCCAGTGAAGAAGAGTTGACCAAGGCAGAACCCTTTGGCCAGCCCCACCCCGTTCCCACCTCTGCAGCTTCTGGTAACCACGATTCTACCCTCTGCTTCTTCACGTTCCTTATCCACTCATCCTCTAGTGGACATTTGGATCCCAGAAGCCCAAGGACTCCAGAGAGGAAAGGCCTAACTTTTTTGTTGTGGTTTGGATATGAAGTATCCCCCAAAAGTTCATGGGTGAGAAAATGCAAGACGTTTCAGAGGAGAAATGATCGGATTGTGAGAGTCTTAACCCTTCAGTGAAGCGATCCCTGATGGGATTAACTGAGTGGTGGCTAGAGGCAGGTAGGGTGTGGCTGGGGGAAGTGGTTAATCAGGGGCATGCCTTTGGGGTATGTATTTTGAATCTGAAGCTGGGGTCTTTCTCTGCCACACACTCCGCCATCAATGCTCAGTTTCACCTCGAGCCTTGGGGAATGCAGCCGGCCTTCTCTGGACTAAGATCTCTGAAACCAGGAACTCTTAAATAAACGCTTCCTCCCCTCCAGTTGTGCCGGTCAAATCCTGTAGTCACCGCAGTGGAAAAGCTAAAGCACTCCTGTACCCTGGCAGCAGGCTCAGATTCGTTCCTGTCCTGACTTTGCATGTACCTGGTACCCAGACTCAGAAAACTGCCCTGAGTGTCTCTCTTGTAGACAGTGGGCTTGAACTCCAGGGCCAAATAAGATTTAAACATAATTCAGATTGTACCAGATCTCAGCTTTTACTTATGAAGTGAGAGCCAGAAAAGCACTTCTCCTTCTTTCCTTGCATGTCTGAAAGTGCATTTGCTTGTTAATTTAGACACCTTAGCAATTAAGCCAAGGACTTATAAAAGATTTGTCTTTCTTGTGGAAGCAACACAGCCTTAATTGAAGTAGATAAGAAACAATAAAGCGCATTTGAAAGCAGTGCCTTATTTCTGAATCTGTTTTGAAGTGTTTTGGTCAATGCGTGCACGCGCGTGCACACACACACACACACACACACACACACACACACACACGCACACACAGCCACATCCCTAGATTCTCTGTGAGCTGCTTCTCTGCCCAGACTCCATCATCTCTTTCTACCTTGAATCTTTTCTGGGCCTGTTTTCTGAGTGTCCCTATTCACTGCCCACTGCCACCGTCTCAGCCAAGGATCAGGATGCTGGGGCTTCTGACACAGGGCCTGTGTTTTCCAGAAGGCTTTAACTGAAGGCAGCAGGATAGGAAGGAAAGCAGTAAAACCAGGAGGTCCTAGGAGGGCCCTGCATGCCTCAGGATTCCGGGCCTGGCTTGTTGAGGGGACTGTTGGGGAGCAGGGGGGCAGCAGGGAGAGAGCAGGCAGCTGGAAGAGAGTCAGGGGTGTTCAGCCCGACCAGGCCTGGCCCTTCGGCATTGCTCCTCCCAGGAGTCCCCTCTGAGACCAAGAGGTGGTCAGAGCATCCTCAGGTGTTGGTCATCCTCAGTGGGCACCCGGGGCTCCCACCAGCTGCAGGCCTCCTCCTGACCTTCCCAGAAAGGCCACCATGCAGGCAGTGCCTCAGCCCCACGCCCTGGGACTCAGTCGGCAGGGGTTCTTCTGTGTGCCGCTAAGATAACTAATGCCCTGTCCCCCACGTGTGTGCAGGCAGTCTCTCCAAGGTTGCTGGGGAAACCCGGATCGCCACACGTGAGATCATCCAGATGTTCCAGCTCTGTGCCTAAAGCCTTCCAGACACGCCTTTGCAGACACTGTCCTCACCCAAACATGACAGACACACTTCCCCATTTCTGTTTGAAGGAACACACATATTTTTACAAGCTCTTATTTATGTTTGGAGTTTATTTTGGGGCCTTTTGCGAGATGGAGCTCTAAGTTTATTTTTTCCTGAGTGGGGAGTGACCGCACGCTGCTGCTCATTGATAACCTGTTTCTTTCCTCTGCTAGCTTCTGGACGCTGCCCTTGTCATGGACTGACTCATCCTCTGTGCTGGGGCTGCTCTTGACTCTCTCACTCCCTGGCGTACCTACCCACTCCTGCCTACTCGTCCTCACTTTTTATGACGATGACTTTGTAGTTTGTTTGGTCATTTAGAAGGATCAATTTCTCTTCATTGTTTTTCCAAATAAACATTCTTTGCTCCTGGGTGTCTTTGCTCTGGTCTGATGGGAGGACCTTCTAGAACGTTCCCTTTCCTATTTAGTGCCTACGGACCTCTTCGCTCCTCTCAACACAAGCCAACTTCCATTCAGTGGCTCCCCTTAGTCACACATATGTCACTCAGATGGAATGCACTCCCAGATCTAATGGTTTCAAGCCCCCACACCTGAGAGCCACCAGGAGCCTTGGGCATTCTCCAGAGGTTGGCTCAGGCCCAGGATGACACCTGTTCTGGCCTACCATGGGTGAGAGGAGGCCTCGGGGGAGTACCCGTGACAGAGGCGCCCTGTGTTGGGAGACAGGCACTCCCAGGAGAGGAATTCTCTTCTCCTCTGGACCATGTTCATGTTCTGCGAGGAACTTGGGGCTGGAAGTCAGTTCTGTGCTCAGGAAAACCAGCCTGAGGGCAAAGACCATATCTAGAAGAAATTATGACCCAGAAATGCAAAAGGGAAGAACCTTGATCTGATGACATACCCCTTCTGAAGCAGTTCCTTGGCTGGACTTCCAGAAAAATGACCCAGAAGATGCCCTTCCCCCAGGCTGCTTTGGGTCATCTACTCTTGGAGCCACAGACATCTTGACATGGTGACTGCACTTCTCAGTGCTCAGCCTCTGTAGACACTCTTTGGGAGTTTGGATGATAAGTTTGGAAGGAAGTTTCAGATTTATCACCATGGTTTTCCCTCCATAAGCAAAATTTATCTCCATCTTATTCAAGATTTGTTTTCTGTAAACATCTCCTCATTATTTGGTCTCATTCAATTCCATTTATATTCTGATGATCCTGAAAATGTTATCTCTAGCCTCCCTTTTGCCTTCTGAACTCTGTACTTGCAGATTCAACAGCTGACTTGTGGTCTCAGCTGGATGTCTCCTGGGCATCCCAAAAGCAACAGGCTTTTGATCAAGAGTTCCAGTTTCTCCTAAGAAGTGATTATTATTGGTCTCAATAAATGTTGACTCCATCCATTTGTTTTGGCCAACAACTTGGACTCCTTTTGAAGCTAAGTGAGTTGGCTGTCTTTGCAATATATTCTGTTATGGACCGAATGTCTGTTCCCTCCCTGGAATCCCATATCGGAATCCCATATCGAAATCCCAAGTCTCAAGGTGGTGCTACTAGGAGGTGGGGCATGGGAAGGTGATTAGTTCATGGTGATGGAGTCTTCATGGGTTTAGTGTTCTTATAAGGAGCCCCAGGGAGACAGACCCCTTGCTCCCCCTGCCATGTGGGACACAGATAGAAAGCAAAGGCTTGGAAATTGGTGATGAGTTCTTGCTGGATGTCTGGCTTTTCTTTTCTTTTTGCACTCTCTTTGGGACTGATTGGAGGCCTCCTCCTCCTCTGACAATTTGTCTTTGTCACCCAGGGTCTCTGCCAGTGGTTGAGGCTTTAGAGCTTGCAGGAGCACCCCACAGCTCCTTTTAGTACTAACTCCTGCTCTCTGCTCTCCTATTGACTCATTACAAGCCTGGGGGCCTTGGGCTCTGATCTGTGGCTCTGTTCCCTGAGCAGGAGCTCAGCCACACAAGCATTTAGAACTCCACGTTCACTAGAGAAGCATCAGCGGGCATTTGCATGAAGCCCTGCTGTTCTCCATTTGCTTCTTTACATTTTCATTACATTTACTCTTTTAATGATGCTTATAACTTTCAAAAATGTCTTGTGACACCCTATATGAGAGCATTTAAGTCAATTTATTGATTTTTCCTTCCCTATCAGGAGAAGTCTATTTCTAAATAGCCAGAGGCTACCATGCACTTGAAACATTGGATGCGCCGCCCGCGTCCTCTGCCACAGAATATGTACACACCCATTTGGAGTGCAAGCCAATGCATTCTCTGTGTGTATACACTGGCTACATATGCACAAATGTTCTCATATGGGGGCTTTCACAGTACAAAACCAAAGGAAATATCTTCCATGTCCCTACCTCTGAAATACCATCATTGTTAACTTTCAGGTGTATTATTTTGCCTATTTATAACAGCACTTGATTTTTAATACGCTCTCCATCATGTTGTATATTCAAATTTGCATCCTGCTTTTAAAAAACGTCTTTTTATTTTTAGTTAACAATGTCTACATATGTTCATAGGGCACCATGAGGCGCTTTACAATAGGTGCCTGTTGTAGGATGATCAAGTCAAGCTACTCAGTCTGTTGTCACCTCCTCTGTGCTCCTCACTGTGTGACAACATAGATGTGCTTTCTCACAGCTTTAGACTTGGCAACTGGGATCCAGGGCCAGAAAGGAGACTCTCCTAATGGTAAGAGGCAACCGTGGGAATTTCTCATGAGAGGGAAAAGTCTGTCCCTTTAGTCCTGAATCTGATCTGGCTTTCCTCTTGCTCCTGTTCACAGCTCAGGGTTGGAGTGACATTTTGTGAGCTTGAGTTGGGCTTCCAGGGTTTTACACAGTTCTACTCTCCCTCTTGATACCCAAGCTGACCTGTTGGTGGATGAGGATCTAGTGGAAAGAAGCCCCAGCCTCCCTGGTCTTCCCAGCGGAGGGACCCCACAGAGAAGATTAAAAAACAAATAGCCAGAAGATCTGTTCCTAGTGCATGTGGAAGAGCTGTCAAGCTGAGACCCAGTTATGAACCTGTGAGTGATCCACTGTGTTCTGACATGGTTTGCTGTGCAGCAAAAACCACAGTACATCACCTCTGTAACAGCCTGAAGTAACCAAATCTTTCAGATATTTACATCATTTCTATCCTTTTGTGCGTATGTAAGATAATTTAATGAACATGACTGAGCACAAGTGTTAGTGTGCAGCTCTCACTGATTATTTCCTTAATAGAAATGCTAATGACAAGCCAGGCATGGTGGCACACTCCTGTGATCCCAGCAGCTCTGGGGGCTGAGGCAGGAGTATCATGGGTTCAAAGCCAGCCCCATCAACTTAGCAAGGCACTAAGCAACTCAGTGAGACCCTGTCTCTGTATAAATACAAAAAAGGACTCAGTAGTTGAGCGCCCCTGAGTTCAAACACCAGTACCAAAAAGAAAAAAGAAAAAAAAATGCCCATGACAAGTACCAATGACAAAACAGGGGTAAAATTTTAAAGGATTTTGCACAATGATGTTTAAGTGTTTCCAAAACAATTGTGCTATTTTCTATACCCACAATCATGGTAAGATATTGCCTCTTTTATTCCAGGATGCTGAACCAACTTGGAATATTTGTTAAAAATGAAAACAATGGATAAAATATGCATATTCATTTTGTTTATATTAGAATTTTTTTTTGTAGACTTTGCTATTCTCATATATGTGTTTGTAGAAAGTTGATTGACAGCTGGTGGAGACCACCATTAGTGTGGTTAAGACTCAGGTATGGTATGGGTACCACTCTTTGGACTTTGGACAAGTGTCCTGGCCCTTGGAAAATGGAGACAACCTTTTCAGAGGAACTCAGCAGCTCTGAGCCAGGGGAACCAGGAATTCAACTAGACTGCTCACCAGTCTTCATGCCGCACTTCTGTGGGGGATCTGCTCTCTGTTCACTCGCCAGTGGTGGGCCACCGCTCACTCCGTCTCATCCCACCCTCCCCAGGCTCCTCACCATCCTCTCCACTGCGGCTCATTTTGCTCATGTCCGTTCTCCCTCAGTCTCACTGTGCGGTCCTCAGAATCATTATCATCATTTTTTTTTCTTATTTTCCTCTTCAGAGGATTCTTCATACACCATCCAGGATGATCTCTTTAAATTTGGGGGGAAATCACTATAACTTATGTCCTGAGAAAGATGCACCTTCCTTGGAGATGAGAGGACTTCCGAGGATTTCTGACTTCTCCATGTGTTCATTTCAGCAAGACAGATGTGTAAGAAGGGGGGAGCAGGCAACCTCCTGGTAAGCTCCTATCAGAATGAGTCAAAGCAAGAGGAGCCTCTTCCACAGTCCTCCTTCTTTCTCCATATCCCTAGCTGGAGGTGACATATATCACATCCTAACATGATTGCTAAAGAACAAACGACAATGAAAACCAGCATTGCTTTCTAAACTGGGCATTCGCGTGCGTTCATGGACACCAGGCTCTCCTCTCTGTTTCCATATTCCTGTTTCCAGACACTTCCCAGGTGACCCTCTTTAATCCCTGGTTTGCACTGGTTGTTGCCTGGGAAGTTTGCTTAGTGTTGATCACTGGAGTCCTCGGCTTTGTTATGGTGGTTTCTACTTCCAGTGCTTGGAGATTAGAGATATCTCTGACAGTCCAAGGACCCGCTCAACAGAGGACAGAAACCAGTGGCCGTGTACATGCAACAATGATGCTCTGTTTGAGCAGAAAGCTTTGAAAGATTTCCAGTCTTCCCTGGATGTTGGCATTCACTTGTGTAATTCGAAGTATTTTCGAAGTTCCCACTTTCCATGTGTTCAAACAAAATGAACTTGATCTCTGAAAAAGATCAACTCTGTAGGTAGGAGTTCTTGCTTCTTGTTTGTTTTAGATATAATCAGGTCAGTCAATCAGCCTTGGCAACTTGAAGGACAGTGTGTGTTCTCATTGCTTTCCACCAAGTTCCTACAAGGAAATGACCGAGAGGTACTGCTTCTTAAGACACCAAGGCCCCCAGTTCTCCAGGGGCTGCCCTGGCTTCCTTTGGGAGCCTCGTGGCCATGAACTTGGACAATGGAACCAGTTCCCCAGGCCCTAGAAAGAGGCTGCAGATGTCTGTCTTAAGGCCCCGGACTTGCTCATCTGGTTTCTGAGGTCTCATCTCCCCACCTGGTCCAACACCCAGGGAAATGACACTATTTCCTTTTATACCTTACTTTAGAGGTCTAATTTCTATAAAACACTTTCTTTTCCAAATAGTTTCCTTTCATACTTATCATCTCAACAGTTCTATAATTACAAAGAAGATTTTCCACTATTTCTGTTTTGAAGTGTTTATGTTTTGGAAAATAAAACTGACTTGTCTATAAAATATGCTAATGATGATATCATCTTTTTTGATCTTAGCCAGAAAAATTTTTTCAAAAATGTCAACTGGGTCATTTCACCTACCTGTTTAGCTTAAGTGGCTTCTCATAGCACTCACAGAAGAGGAAAGGGGAAGTGAACAGCACTGACCTGTGCTCACGTCTCTGTGTGTGGCACAGATTCCTGACAGAGTGACCAAAGATACTAGAAGAAAGAAAGAGCAGAGAGAAAACCAGAAATGACTGAGATACAAAATACCTACACGGCAGTTGTCACCAACAAAGTCAGAAGTTGCCTCCTGAAAAGGACCCGATGACATGGATAGAGCCCAAGCAGGACCAGAGGAAAAGTACAGGGAAGGAAAAAAGGGAGAGAAGCCCAGACCCTCAGATCCTCAATCGGAAGTGAAAAGGGCTGTGTGCTGCAGACTGACAAGCCCTTGATAAGACTGTGGGAGGATGGTCCAAACAGCTTTATTAAATCTAAAAATAGGACAAAGGAGACCCATCCGTAAAAGACAGAAATGATCAAATCACACAAATAAAATCTCAGGCCCAAATGGCATTACCAGAAAATTCTATCCAATGTTCAAGGAAAAAAATAACACCAATTTTATAAACCTTCCCCTCAAGATTGAAAAAGGGCGTATTTATAGCATGCACACCATTTCCAAACTTTTTGTTTTATATATAGACATAGAACTATAAGTAGTCATAGTTTTAAAACAGGGCTTTAAAAATCCTGAGCATATAGAAATCTTGTCAAAATATACTATTGCTACATCATTTATACTAGAGGTTTTGGGCTATGCAGTGAGGAAAAAAATGTGTGGTATTTTAAAAGGAAGAAATAAAAGTACACAATGTTATGTAATATACACAAGAGATGTTACAGGATCTATAGTCACATTATTAGAGTTAATAAGTATGTTCAACAAGTTTGATGGGTACAAAGTCAATAACAAAAATGAACAGAACATAAAATTAAAGTGGCATAAGATGGCAGGTACTTTAAAAAAAAATCTAATAAAGTGTGCACAGTAATTCCATCCAGGAAACTGGGAGATGTGTTCAAGAGGGAATTAAGCTGTCAACAACGGGGAGAGGCACAGGCTCATGTATTAGGATATTCGGTACTGAGAATATCTCAGTTCTCCTCAGTATCACTTATAGACTTAATGAAATGGAATATAGATCTCAACCAATGTCTTTAACTGGAAATTAACCAGATAAATCAGAAATGTCGCGGAAAGGAAAGAGCACATCACAGCGGGGTGCCCCCTGGGACAAGGAAATGGGAGCAGCCCACGGAAGCACTGTGCCACGCTGGAAGGCCTCGTGGACTTACTGACAAGAGAAGGAAGCCACGCACCAGACTCCAAGCTCCAGGGCCCCTTCGACAGGGTACAAGTCAGGCAGAACCCACAGATGCCTGTTGAGGCAAAGGAAAAGCCGACAAGGGACCACCATGGAACTCAGCAGAGCTTTATCCACACGGGAGACTCCTGGGTTTCCAGGTCTTGGGAACTTTTGGATTTTTGAACCTGAGTGGAAATTACTTGCTTCATGACTCAGATGTCCATGATTTTCTGAATATCGCATTTTAAGATAAAAATCTAAGCAAAAACAGGAAAAAATATGAGGTCATTTCTGGAGATTCACTAGGTTTCTGTGTTTATCTCCTTGACCCTTTGTGACAAAGTACCATCAACTCAGAGGCTTAAAATTGGGTTTGGACTGATGGCCTCATAGTGCTGGAGAAGTCCAAACCCAAGGCACTGGCCGGGCCCCAGGCCCTCCGAAGCCTCTTGTGCAGGGTCCTTCTCACCCATTCCAGCTGCTGGCAGAGACTGGGGCTGCTTGGTGGGTGACAGGGCCTCTAGTCTCTGCCTCACTTACACACTGGCATCTTTCTCTGTGTCTGTGTGTTCACGTGACTTTGTACTCGGTGCATGTCTTCATGTCCTAATCCCCTCTTCTTATAGAGACACCTGTCATATTGGATCAAGGCCCAATCAAATGACCTCATCTTAACTTGATGACACTGCAGAGACCCTGTTTCCAAACAAGAACACATTTACAGGTCCTGGGAGTGAGGACTTCAAACTCTTTTTGAAGGACACAAAGCACCCCATAAGAGTCTCCATCTGTGGGTGCAGGCTGTGTCATGAGACCAAGTCTCTGTTGTTTCCTAGCAAAATGTGCCTTAGAGCAAGTCACTTCCAATTTTCAGTCTCCTGATCTGCAAAATGAAGATAGTGACTGTGCTGTTTCAGACGATTCTTGTGAGCATGTGTCGTTAAAAAGAATATAAACTACTTAGAACCGTTCTCCAACATAGCAAGTGCAACGTTACTACTTGCTACTCTTACAATTAATGCTGTCATTGACATATTCATTTCTTTTACGATTCAGGCAGGCACCAGGGAAAAGCTGAGGCCAGAGGGTGGTCAGGGCAGAGGGACAGTGGGGTAGACTGTGCTCTGTATAATATCACAAGGTGAAGCTTTCATTTTGGGAAGAGTGTATGGAGAACATGTGCATTTAAGGAGAATTTTCCATTTCTAATGCAGAACTAGACTACACTCTCCTTAAAACTGTGTCCTTGGCTTAGGGATTTGTAGCAGGTCTTTGATTTGGTTAAGCTTGATCTGGTCCAATGAATGGTGTTTCATGAGGGGCACCAAAGTACTTGCACAAGATCAAATTGTCATTATATGGTCTGTTCTCTGGTGTCCCTGTACCTTCAATCTCTCCAACCCCTTTCCTTCTGCTCTTCCCCCCCACCTGGTGTCACCTAGCCTTGATTTAGAATATTCATGCTTCCTAGGTCTGCCAAAACAGATGGTCATAAAATTGGTGGCTTAAACAGCTGGAGTCTGTTCTCTCAGAGTTCATAGAAACCTGAAATCCAGTGAGGCTGGGCTTCTGCAAAGGCTCTGGGAGGACTCCTTCCTGCCTCTCCCAGCTCCCCGTGTTCCTGCTGTCACAGGACTTGGACGTATCCTCTGAGGGCCACCACTGACCACATGGGGTGGGTCATGTGGAAACTTCTGTGCCCCTGGATCACCTGGCTGGGAGGTGAGTGGCTCCTGCAGGTCTGATGTGAAATGGTGAATGTGCTCAGCTGGGGGCAGAAGGAGCAGCAGCAAGGGAAGCCTGAGGCCAGGCCAGGCACCAGGCTCCTCCAGACAAGTTTAACGTCTATTGGGGATTTTTAATTGAATAAAGGGAAAAATCATTTGGTACCCATGATTTATAATGTCCTCATCCCATGTTATAAATCTCTTTCCATAGCCCCTGGCTCTCATTCAACTCAAGATCACTTGGAGGAGTTGTAGTCCTGCCACAGCAGCAATGAGGCAAAGTCAGTTGTGGATGCCCAATATTTTATCCCCTACAGTCTTTTGGGAGGTTTGTGACCTGGGGTCCCTGGAGTGAAATAGCTTTGTCCCACCTGGGACCTCTGGCCAGGAGCTGTTGGAGGGCTGTGTGAGCTGTGTGGAGAATCAGCACCCGGGGATAGATACAATTAAGCACTCCCACTAGTTAAGATGGTCCTGAGAGTGGGTAGGTCTGGTGTTTGAACTCTAAGCGCATCTACAAGGAGGCACTGCCCATACCATCTCGAGTTTGTTTGGCCCTAAGCTGTGGCGTGCATGGCTCATGCACTTGCTAGAACACTGGAGAATCCAAGGTACAAAACTAAGCATCATGTACTGAGGATAATATTGATGAATGTTTCAATACTTGTATCAGGATAAGGATCGATACAACTGATGGCAATAAGACAACTCTACATACTGCATGAATGACTTGTTGTAATTGATATTAACTTATTTACTATTGTTTGGATTCTCGTAGTGCTTTCAATCTTGAAAATTGTTAGTTGGTACCACTGGCCTCTTCAGCGATCTAAAGGCTCATGATCTGATGGCCTCAGTCCACCTTGATCTTGGTCTCTCCTTTGCTCCCTCAGCTCTGTGAGTCCTCAGTCCAGAGCTCTGGCTTTTCCCGAAAGCATCCTGGTCTTGTCACACTACCGAACATTTTTGCCTCCTCTCCTCTCTGTGACATCCCCATCCTTGCACCTCCTGTCCAGGGATGTGGGGGGGGCAGAGTGTGGATGGGACCATGAACTTGAGTTGCACTCCTTGCAACCTCACAGTGCCGGATGGTCTGTGCCCAACCATGCTCCACAGCGCCTGACCCACCTTTAAACATTCCAGCTCCACCCGGACCTTCATTTACTGGGTGATAAATATAGAACAGAGCCACACAGCCAGGCTGAATTGGCCTTTTCTATGAAAGTAATGACTCTGGTCTGCTGGGAAATATTCTGAAGGTTAATATCCAGGAGTGCAAGAGAGAAATGAACAAAGGATCGCCTCCAGTCAGCTCAAATAGATAATGATTTTTGTGATGTTTCCTAATTACATTTTTTATTGAAAAAATGTATCTAGATTTCACATCTCTAAGGGCACATCCACAAAGAACTACATGATCTGGAATGTTCCAGGTTGATAATTTAGTTATTTTTTTAAAAAATGCTTTTGTTCTCAATTCTTTTTAGAATTTAACTTCTTTTATGAAAATAGTGGGATAATAATGCAACTTACAATAAATATTGATGAAATCTTTTTATAAATTATTTTTTCAATGAATAATCTAGAGTTTCTCTAATTTAATAGGGATACACATGAATAGAATAGGCATTTTCACGCTAAAAGCAGATTAGTCAAGCAGAAAAGGGCAGTAGAGACTTTTCCTCACATGGATTTTGTTCCAAGAAATAGAGAATAAATACTCTGTACTTCAAAAAATTGCAGTATTACGCAGGTTTTTTTTTTTTGAACAGAAAGAACTTGCTTTCAACAAATTTTATGGCTAAGTGGCTAAAAATGATTTTCATCTTAACCATCTTGACCTAGTTGTTCTTAGCTGCTCTTTCCAGAAAAAAAAAAGAAGAAAAGAAAAAAATCAAAAGGACAAAGAAATAAAACAAGAAGCCCATCTAAACCTTAGAAAATCAATTTAAGCAAATACTTTCCTCTAAAGCAAAATTCAGTACTCTATTTTAATTTTTCATGACTTGCAACTCTTTATAATTATTATGGCATTAGATAAATTACTGTTTGAATTATTGAAATAGTAATATTATATTATTAAAAGTATTCTTTTTTTAGTGATTAAATTATTATTATTATTTGCAGTACTGGAGATGGAACCCAGGGACTCAAGGCAAGGGCTCTATTTCTGGGCTATAACCCCAGACCTAATTATTAAAATTATTTTTGCAGTATTGTTTCCAGTCTTGGAAATGGACATGTGCAAAATTATTTCCCCAAGGACGTCCTATTCACTGACTAATTATGGAGAATTTTTTGACCAATTTGAGGAAATGCTACCAATTGAATTTTCATATGTCCTCCAATTTTTTAACTTTCAGTGTAGTGTTATGTACTAGCAAAGGTGGGCATTTAGTGTGTTCTCAGCAAATGTGGAATTTTGTGGAAGATACAGAATAAAGGATACAAAATATGCCCATGAAAGTAATGAACACATATCTTCCAATAACTCAACAATACACTAAGTGTCATCCCTGGACTAATGAGAAATCAGCAAGCATTAATTAAGGAAAATAGCAGTCACAGTTCTGAGGCATGCTTAATTGGAAATGATGGGTACAAGATGTTTCTAATGGTTACCTTGTTGGATGGAAAATTTCTCCCCCAAATATCATCAGGTTAGTGATTACCGCAGACGTTTTTATTGTAATGCATGCACATTATGAGTAATTAAAGCAAGAGAGCCTTCTTCATTCATTATGAAATTACATGGTATTTTATTTAATAAATATAATGTGTGCAACCCAGGTAGGCACTGATGGATGTGGGTCAATTTCATCCCTTTTACATTCCAAACTGCCTTGGACATGTATCCTATCCTGTAAGTGAAAATCTGTCCATGAGATAACCATCCCATAAGGAAATCACAAATCAAAGAATATGTGCTTTCTAAATTGTAATATTGCCATATCACTCTTCAATGATGTGGTATTAAATAATGTGCCCACTAGTAACATTTAAGAAGGAATTTCTCCACACTTTGTCATTATTTATCAAACTTTAAAATAATTCTGACCATCTAACAATTGAAAATGTCTGTTATGGCTTGGATCTGGAGTGTCGCCCAAAGTCTCCTGTGTTCAAAGGTGGGCTTTGGAGAAGTGGCTGGATCGTGAGGGCTCCGACCTCATCAGGATTAATCCACTGGGGCTGAATGGACCACTGGGAAGTGGGATCCAGCTGGAGAGAGAAGATCACAGGGGCCATGCCCTGGAAGGTCTCTCGTCCCTCTGTCCCCTCGTTTCCCTCTGCTTCCCATCAGCTATAAGCTGGACAGTTTCTCTCTGCTGTGCCCTTCTGCCACAATGTCCTACAGCCTTGGGCCCAGAGCAATGGAGCCAGCTGACCATGGACCGAACCTCTGAAGCCATGAGCCAAAATAAACGTTTCCTGCTCTAAGTTGCTCTTGTGTGGTATTTTGGTCACATTGATAAAAAACTGACTAACACAGTCTCCTTGTAGTTTTTATAGTATATTTTTTTTAATAAGCAATGTTGAGTTTCTTTTTATATATTTAAAAATGTCTCTTCACATATTTTGCCCAATTTTTCCTTTGGGTTGTTTTTATTTTTTGCTCATTTGCAAACCCCATCGCATTGTCTATGATATATGTTATAATAATAGTTTATTATATTGTGTTGTTTACTTTGTTGCTACTATTTTTTTTGCCATATGGTAAGTTTTAAATTTTTTATGAAATCTGATATAACATTGCCAGTATTATTGGGTTTTTGGTTTTGCTCCAGATATCTTCCCTGCTCTGAGGTTAATAAAATTTTTACATCCTCTTTAAGTATTTTCAAAGGTTTAGTTTTTAAATTTCCTTCTCAGATTCATCTGGGGGTTAATTCAATGTAAGCAATAAAATGTGAATCCAAATTCATTATGTTTCTCAGGTGCTAGATAGGCATTACACATACATTCAGATGCTTTTGAATATTTATGTGTTGATTCTAGTTGTTCAGCATCGCATGTTAAAAATCACCAAGAGTCATCAATGATAGTTTTAAAAGAATATAAATAAGTCTTTGAAAATATTTAGAATTTTAGAATTATTAAATCCAAACAGAAAATGATGAGATAAGATGATGTTATAGACTGAATGCTTGTTTCTCCCCAAAATTCATATGTTGAAGCTCCAACATGCAATGTGATTGTGTTTGTATGTGGGGCCTTTAGGAAATTATTAGGGTTAGATGAGCCACAGAGTGAGGCCTGGTCTGATTATGATCAGTGCCCTTGTAAAGAGAGACCAGAGAGCTTGATCTCCTATGCTCATTGGAGATGCCATGTGACCACTCATATGGGGAACCCCAATTCTGGATTTCCAGCCTTCGGGCTTCCATTGCATAAGTCATTCCATCTGTGGTATTTTGTTATGGCAGGTTGAGCAAACTAAGATAGGTGTTTTACTTATTTACCAATTAAAACAATCCAAATAATGCTTGCATGAAAATAGAAGAATTATGCATTAGACTTAGAGAAGAACTTCCTGACAATTAGATTTAAAAAAGTACTGAAATGAGCCACTGAGAGTCTCCTGAAGATCGTAGGGGAAAAGTGTGGTGGAGAAAGACGCAATGGACAAATTCTTTTAATCCTGGAAAGTTAAAGCATGCACCCATTTGCATACAAGAAATTTGATGCTCTGATTCATTAAATTTTTTTATAGTTACAGAGATGAATACCAGCTGCCACCCACTTCATATTGATGTGTAGTGCTTCTACATGAAGTCACTGACCTACCGATCTGTGACTACTTTTTACTTCAGGGGTTAATATTTGAGAAAAAAATTATGGATATGATATCTAGGTGGCAAGGTGGACTCTTCTTCATGGTGTTTAATTCCACTCAATGAAACAACTTATGTTTGAGTTTTGCCAAAAGGTTCAGCTGATTTCTGCTGACATTGAGTACTGAGAAGTCAAGCTGGACCCAGAGTGAAACCTTCACACACAGTCACACCCAGGTGACTCAGCTTTGATTATGCAATTGAGTGGCCTTCACTGCCATGTTCCTGAGCTCCAAGCCTTTCTTGTGTTGGAGAACAGATGTTCAAAAGTTCCAAAAGGAGTCGGGGGACACATGTAGCCCCTCTGACCAGAGGTCCTGCCTCCATAGTCTCATGACATAGGAGACTTTTTGTTCCTTGTGTGTGCCCGCACAACTTTGAAATGTGACAATAACCTTTGATTTATAGTTGGTGAATGTGGAAAATCATTTTGCAGAGAGTCCTAAAGGGACAGGAACAGTGAGACCCTCATCATGAGGAGTGTGAGCTGAGGAAAGGAAACAGAGCGGGACTTACTGAGATGTCTTTCCTGCAATGTCCCACCTGAAAAAGGAAAAAAAGAAATGCAAATGCTGCCGGGAAGGAGAGCTGCCTGCAGTCCCAGCACCTCTCACTTCACGTGGCTGGGGTGATGTTTCACATACCCACTCCCAGATAGAACCCTTCGAGACAGGGAAACCACAGGTGCACAACAATCAGCAGATGCAACCAGCAAGGGCCAGAGCCGTCACTGTCCCATGAGCATGTGTTCTTCAAGGAAGTCTGTCAAGTAACTCAGTTTGGGCCACACAGTCCCCACCTTGTGACCCAGGAACACCATGCTAGCCGGCTTTCCCTTTGGCCTAGGTAGGTAATCCCCCATTACAGCACATCGGTGACTTGGAATCTCGGGTCATTGGAAAGTTCAGGCTGACCAGGGCCAACCATCAACAGGTCACCTAGGTTAACTGCTGCTAAGCACCAGAGGTGTGCACAGAAGAAATCAATTGAGATGGGATGCTCGGACCCTTCACTGAGGGGCACCACAGCAGGCGGTCGATGAGACCAACACAGGATTCTTCCCCTTGACTCGCCACTCTAGTCAGCCCTCTCATTTTATTACTGCTCTCTCCACCCCACTGGGGCTTCTAAACCAGGTAGACCCCACAATAGCCTTAATTCATTACTCTGTAAATGCAAAAGCACTTTCCTCCAAGCCAGTGAAACTGCCTCCTTGGGTTAGGTTTTCTTCTCTAGCCCTCTGAATCATGTCCTGACAAGTCTATGGCTACATATTTCAAAGGACTAAGTTTATGGTGAGTAGTCCAGCAAGCAAGGCATTCTCTGCCTGTAGGGCTATCTCTTAGCAAGACAGATAGA
Organism: Ictidomys tridecemlineatus; assembly: GCF_052094955.1. Classification (NCBI taxonomy): domain Eukaryota; kingdom Metazoa; phylum Chordata; class Mammalia; order Rodentia; family Sciuridae; genus Ictidomys; species Ictidomys tridecemlineatus. The sequence continues at coordinate 257,549,503 of NC_135477.1, read as the reverse complement.
GCTGAACAACCTGGCCACCCCGGCAGCCCAGAGAGCACAGACCTGGAATTCGGAGCTACATGCAGGTCAGCTCCTGAACATCTCCAGAAACCACAGTTCACCCATCTGCATGTCAGTCCTCCAGTCATCTCTCTGTCCTCACTGCTCTGTGTATGTCTTAGAAAAATTTTCCTGGACCAGTTAAAAAGACAAGTGAGTCGATTTAAGACTCGTTACTTCAAATTGTACAGACGAAGTACCAACATCTGGGAAAGACTATGGCAATAGAAGAGGAAGCTTAAACTCGACTCCATAGAAACAAAAGGAGAGATTTTCGGTTCTGGACTGGACTATGGGCAAGTACTCAGAGCACTGAGGATAGGTTGACCAATGGAGGCATGAGGCCATCTCTGTGTGCTTATTGGCACCTGTCAGAGGTAATCTCTGGCCTTTCCACAGACTGGGAGCTTGGGGAATGCTATCTTCCTTGATGACTGTATTTCAAAGGTGTAGCTCCCAGATCCTCCCAGTACAGCTGGACTGTAAAACTGGCAAGAGGCTGGGAGAAGATTATTTGCACATCAAAGGGACAGACAGATAATTTATAGTTGCAAGTTTTCTAAAATATGTGCACTGAGAAAAGGGAGACCAGAGGGTCTGGTGTTTAGTCCAGCTTGAGGGCACACCTGGGTATCCTGTTCTTGTGCCCCGTGAACTTCCCTTTATTTCCCCCACAACTTCTGATCACTGGTCATAGGCCAAACAGCCTCCTCTCGTTTCTCAACACTTCAGCATCAACTGCTGCTGTTGGGCAGGGCAGGAGGCTGCTTTGCTAGAGCAGACAGAGCCTCAGAATTCACAGGCTCCCCCATTTTCTTTTTTTTTTTCATTTGATCTCAATTTTTCTGCTCACCTTTCTGGCTATTTGGGAAAGCCAATCATCTAAGTTTATCTACTGTAAACATCAATCTTCCTTTCCTTTTGAGCATGTTAGTCAATGTTCATGAACTACAGATTGAGTTATTAGCTACCTCTTTACTTCTCTGCAGTTACATAGACAGTTACAAGTCACTGTGCATGAACTGATGAGATACATTTTTGCAAGAATATGTTTTCAGTAAAAGCATTTTATTTTCTTACTAATTTCTCTATACAAAACACCATCATTCCTTAACATTTAACTTTAGAGCTAGTATTCACTTATTTGCAAAGATCCCATATCATTCCTGTAATCTCCTAGAAGAAATAAGCAATAAAAAGAAAATGCAATGTGTGTATATATCTTATAGGATTCATGTGCTTGCATGTTCCCAAGCAATAGAACTATATCTGTATCTGTGTCTGTATCTATATCTGTGCTTGCATTGATCCCAAGCAATAGAACTGTATCTATATCTGTATCTATATCTCTGTTTCTTTAGCTATATATATATATCTGTATCTGTATCTATATCTGTATCTGTATCTTTATCTATATCTGTATATATATCTGTATCTGTATTCATATTTTTAACTGTTTCTATATCTGTGTCTTTATTGGTATCTATATCTGTGTCTATATTGATATTTATATCTATATATCTCTATCCACTGGTTAGACTTTCTTTTCCAAGTAGTGTATAACTGCAGAGATGCAAGTAAGTTACTCAGGCAAGGTGAAAATGGAATGTTTTATTACATTTTTGCAATAACAGTGTCTTCTAGGAGGGTTAGATTCAGCTGCAAATTTTAAAAAATTAAGCCACATAAAACTGTAGGTTTAATAACACATTTAAACTGAATTATTTCTCTTTAACACAAAGGAAAATCTGAATAAGTAGGCATGGGCTGGTGGGCACCTCCACACTCCTGGGCCCAGGCCTCCTGTCTGCTGGCAGCTGGCACTGCCTGGCTCCTTCTGCAGGAAGGACGGAGAAGGTATGGAAGGGGAGACTTTTTAAGAGCTCTTCTGGAAGTTGCATAGAACAATCCTCTTGCTTCTCCTAGGCCCCAAACGGAGCCATACAGTGTTGTTAGCCTAGGAAAGGCTGCAGACGTGGCATCTTAACTTGGCAGCCACACCCAGCTAGAAACCACAGCACCCATCACCCACAGTCAAGATCTGGTGCTGGGGAGACTCAGCAAAGCTCGCCACACTGTTTCTCTAGGAAGACACTTGTTCTGTTATTTAAATGTCCCTATGAACAATTTCCGGTGTCCATGCCTACCCTTTTCTGGGTGTAGAGCAGTGAGCGGATGCAGGAAACAAGCCCATATCAGGCCTTTGGAAGTTAACAAAAGTAGTGTCATTGCTCAGATTGATGAACACTTACTATGCACCTGGCATCATCCTAAATGCTTTACATGCACCACTGATAAGAACACGTGATGGATCTCACAGAACACAGCTGAGATGGGAACTAACAACTACCTTTCACAGACAAGGCCTCAGTGCACATTGAGGCTGCCCTGGCCCCTCTTTCTTCCCAAGCTGGTTGTCTTCTGCTGACACCATGCCTAATCCAAATTGATATCCTAGAAGTACCATTAAAAGTAGCATTAAATTTGAATTTCTGTGTGATTTATCTAATTCACAATCAGCATAAGTCCTTAGAGATAGCCACTATAACTGTATACACAGATGGAACATTTTAATTTCCATTGTTACCATTCTATCTAGTAATTTGAATTAGCAAATTGTTTGGCAAGACAAGACTTGTGTGGGTCAAACCACAGAAGATGTCTGAGTTATTTAAAAATTCCCCAGTATGCTTGTAAATGCAGTTTAGAACTTTCTAAGGAAGTTCTACTAAATTCCCCAAACTCCATTTCTCAGCAAGTCTTCCCATTTTTTTTCTTTTCTTGATATACACCCACATTTTTAAAACCTTCGTCAAAATTGGAATGTTTGGTATAAAAAATGTGGATCCCTGATTCCCATCTTTTACTTTTTGACCAATAAATTAATTAACACAGAGGATTCTGAATAAACCTCAGTGCACACTTGCAAATGTCGTGCATTTTGGACCCTTTTTGTGGACAGCAACTAGATTTTGAGAGCCCTCACTGAGCCCACCCCTGTCCGCCCTCTCTCTTCCTCTTGCAGCAAGCAGGGTCTCAGCACCAAAGCTCCTTCCTTGGGAAGTGGTCCTGGGTCCCATTCTGCCTCCAGGCTGTGCTGGGACCAGTCTAGCCATGTTATACTTGGTCTCCTGTGACTACCCTGTCCACCAGATCCAGGGGTCCAGAGTACAAGCACTTTGCTGCCTTTCCTGAATACCCGGGGCCCAGCCTGGGACTGGATACATAGCAGGAACTGCACCAGTGCTTACCGGTGAGTAAACCGGTGGATGAATATGGCTCCACTGAACTCTCTGGAGAAAATGCTGCACTATGGCACACATTCCAGGGCAGGAAACTCATTTGCATGTAAAAATTTTCAGAGAATGTGGTTTATGATTCTTTACTAACCATATGGTGATCATATGGTATTCCTCATGAGTTCAGAAACTTCCCCTAAAAGATATTAGATTGGCCCATCACAATGCGGCTTATAGAAACATTCTGTAATATCTCACTGGATTTTCACACCCAGATATGGGGACAAAATATAAGACTTTACCCCATTTTAATGGCGCAGCATCACCAAGTTACGGAGCTGAGGCTGACTCACTCTGGGTCCTCTCATGGGCCAGCTCTGCTCCTTACAACACAGGTGACTTCTCTCCTGCAAGTTGCAAGCACACTTAGGAGAATGCCGTGGGGACTACAGCTCAGAGTCTCTTCACACAGCATGACTGTTTTTTAAAAATCCAAGATAGAAGGGTCTGGAGGAAAATCTGATTGACTAATAGTGAGGGGAGATTAGTTTTGAATTGTCTTTCCCAGGTTCTATGTTGTGATAGAGTCGAGGGCCCCAGGGTCTTTACTCCTGCTTAGCCTGGGTGAGTAGACACCTGGAGGCCTGTTTCACAGCCTTGAACACGGCTCGTTTTCATCCTTAATACACAGGATCCTCACTCATGCACCTTCATGGAGTCTGTCCATTTCTTTGATCATTTTGCCTTTTGTCAGAGAAGCAGGGAATTTCTGCAAGTGAGTGGACTCTATCTGCTCGTTATCCTGAAATAATAAAGCTATCATAATCATAAAGATAATAAGATGATTATCCAAAATCATGTTTGATGGCAAAAAATAATGAGGAATAGTTCAGTAGAAATAAATGACCCGAACAATAGTAATGTGGACTCAGAAGATACTTCTGGAAATAAACTCCAGCCACTTTCTTGACGTGCATAGAATTTTAAATAGTATAAAAAATACTTTGTTCTCTTCCAAGAAGTTGTTAATATATTTATAATGGCTAATTTTTCCTAAATTTAAGAGGCCAGGGTTGGTGCTTCAACACATACCTGCATGTAGTATCCAAGTAATCCAAGAAGAAAGGAAGGAGTTAGTGAGTGAACGCGTGGATCGCTCACGCCTCAGTGGGTTCCAGAGGCCCAGTCATGCAGCCCACGTCCTGTCCCCTGCAGGCCATGAGGCTGCCCTCCCCAACTGCTGCTCTGGTATGACCACCTCCACTGCTCTGGATGGACAGGAAAGAAGGGCAGGCATCACTTCCTACTTCCCTAGTGGGCATGGATCTAGATGTTTTTTCTCAGATTAACTTTGCAAAGTTTAGAGGAGTTAAATGGAAGGGTGGCCTCTGGGATGATGAGCTCAGAGGGACCTGGCAGTGAAAGGGGACATGGGCCAGGAGCCCAGAGAAGGCCACTCTTTCTGAACAGACAGGGCCTGGCTGTACTCCCAGACACAGTGTCCGGCAGGGAGGCCCTGGCCCTGGACAACTGAGATTCTGGAGTTCAGCCATGGAGGGCTCTCTCAGGCCCACCACCTGGTGCAGGGAAGGGACTATGGTCCCTCTGTGTGTGTCAGCTGATGAAGACTTGGGGCCAGCGCCAGGTCTCTGTGGCCAGGTGACTAATCAGCTCAGTGGGACCACATTTCCCCTCCTTTCAAAAGGTGAGACCTGTGAGGCCGTGGAAGATCTCTTCCTGCTGTCCACTCCTGTAAACAGCCCAAAAAAGGAATGTGTCTTGAACCCTGCTGGTCTACACTGTGCCTCAGGAATTAGCACGGCCTATGTGGGCCATGCCGCCATCCAAGCCAGGCCACCCAAAGGTTGAAGGAGCAGGGGCGGGGGCAGGGGGCGCAGGAGAGGGGGAGGGGGATGCTGCAGCCTTCCCAGAGTTCAGGGAAACATGGCTTTTAAGCCTGGGGTTGAAAGCACCACGTGGTGAAGCTCACGGAGGAAATGGAACCAGCCTGCTTTCTAGGACACCACGTCCCAGTGAGGAACCTTAATTCACCTTCCATCCTCTAGCTCAGAAGTCACCGTCTGCATGCTTTCAGATCAGTTCTGCAGGGCTCAAAGGTATCATTGCATTGTATAGCCACAAGTGGCCGTGTGCAAAGTTCATGAGTGGCCTTCAAAGATCCATCAATAACCAGGCACTTTACACACTTCAGCCAGTGTGTGTGTGTGTGTGTGTGTGTGTGTGTGTGTGTGTGTGTGTGTCCAGGTGGTGCTCCACAATCGTCTTTTCTCAGAAGGGGTCAGTATCAAAAAATGTTCAATCACAAGTTCACAGTGTTGAAAAAACTCCCTGGATAGATGGACAACTGGATGGGGAGGAGGAAACTCTCACCTCCGCAGGCGAATGCCCAGGCACCAGCAGAAGAGGGGCTGGCGGACCTCCACTTCCACTCCACGGCCATGCTGCGACCACTGCATGCATGAGTTGTCACAGACAGCAAGGTGACTGAAGAAAGAGGACGTGCTCTCAGCGGTCAGAGTCTTCACGTGGGCTGTTAGCTATGCGGAGGGGAGGATGGTCGGTCTGCATTGGGAAACAGCAGTTAATGCCTCCAGGGCTCTACCCTGTGTATCCAAGTGAACTGCAAAATTTAATTATAGATTCATAACATAATGAAGCATACACGGAGAGTTTTGTTGTTGTTGTCCTGAATTTTGGCTAGAGCTTCAAAGCTGAGAATCATAGATGTCAAGTTGTCCCCCATTAATGCACATTGGAACTAAGAGATCGGGCACAAAATCCCAACAAGTCTGTGCTGCCATGTTTAATTCCCCCCCCCCCATTACATCTACTCTGTGTACCTCAGTCTACTGCGTGAGCCTATGTTCCCAAGTGAGGCTTCAGTGGTGACTGGCAGTGTGTGGGGGTCTGAGTGCTGTCTCTGGCCGTCCTGCTGACTCTGCACCCCTTCCCCACCTCCCCTCCTTGCTCTCCCTGGGTCCTGCTCCGTCACAGGCTCCTGCCCTGAGGCTGCATTTCCGGTGGCTCCTGACCTTCAAGTCCAAGGCAGGAGATAAGGAGGTGAGTAGAAGAGAACTGCTGGAGTCTCAGCTGGGGCTGCTGGTTCTTCTGTAGCCCCACCTTGGTGACCCACTCCTGCCCCTGGATCATGTGCATTGCTTCCTCCCTGATCTGCAGACTGGGGTGGGGGGGGGGTGTCATGGCTTCCTGCTGCTGCCAGCCACAGGCTGCCCATCTCCTGCTGCTTCCTCATGGAGCCACCAGCCTCCTGAATTGAATCCCTTCCACTATATCCTCGATTAGAGTGTTGAACTGGCTGGATACTGGCTGATGCAGCTACAGTGATCCCCTACAGGAAAGAAGGAAAGAAGTTGGCCACAGACTCTCACAGACACACCTGTAACGTGAAGGGTTCTCAGGATGCTCCCCTGTCTCACCAATTTAATGGGACAGTTATGTAACAGGGATTTCTGACTTTTTCAGGATTGAGAATCCAACTAAGGACTGCACAGTGATGAAATCCACATTTGTTCCGCCAGAAGTGGATATTGGCTTAGGAAGTAAATGGGCCATGCTATTTGCATATTACAATCAATCTCTGATGTCAAATACCACATCTGAATTTTAATGAGGTTCAGAGATGCTCGTTAGTAACTCTTTCCAGCTCCCATCAAAGAAATAACACTAAATGGCATCAAAGGCAGAATGTGTGTGGTTGATTAGAAATCAATTTCATCAATTGGTTAGATGATTAGATGCTTCTGGAATGTTCCGTGAGGACCTATCATGATGACTGATTAGAAAGCTGCTTTGGGTTAGATAAGTTTTATGCTCCCTCCTAGACCTAGGCACTGGAGAGACATTCAGGTAAATTATGGCAATTCCTGGCACGTGGCCATCGGCAACACGGAAACTCCACAGCTTCCCTAACACCTCCCTCTCAGTCCGTGTGGGTGTGAGAGCCACAGCTGGGGGCTTTGCAGTGTTTACTGAATGCCTGGCTCTCTTCCCAGTGCTCACCTTAACTCCCCCGCTCCGTCTTCCAAGAACCCTCTCATGCAGGTAGCTTTGCTTTCTCCCCTGAGAGACGCCGTCTGTCCCATGATGGACGGGTGATGGTCAGCTGAGCACAGGGATTGACACTTCCAATACTGATGAGGACGTTTCCTTGATCCAAACTCTGGAAGGAAGAGAAGGAAGTGTTGAGAGGAAGTGAGCAAAGAAGGGGATGAGGGAGAGCAGAGTGTTGCCCTATTGTGTCTCGCCCTGATTCCACAATCGCAGGCGCCTGTGAGGTAAGCAACAGCATTCGAATCATGGGGATGAACACACAAGTTCAGAGACTGAGTCTCCTGCCCATGGTCACACAGCTACAGTGTGACCATACTAAAAGAAAACAACACTGGCCTCGCCCTCCTTTCCATTACAACATAGGGGTTGCACTTCACGGGACGCTCAATATCTGACTATAGGTATTTTAAGACAGAGACGCTCATGGCAGAAGCTGTCACCGTCCACACGGGGTGTCATGCTCATGGCTTTCTGTGGGGCTCTGCTGTGATCCTCTCCTTCCATAGACGGTATTTGTGGACCTGCCCCGAACGCACTGTGCTGAGCCCTGAGCTGCAGCCAGGATCCTCTGGATCTCAACCTGCGTCTCTGGCTTAAGAAATACAAGATGATGCAGCACCTGTGGGCCCTCTGCAGCAAAGGAGACAGCTTCCCTGGTTGACAAAATCCAGTCAAGGTCGCTCTGATTATTTGTTCTTTTTCTGCCAGAGACAGCAGTCACCCTCAGGGACCGATTTCAAACCTGCTAATAAAGCCACTCTGGAGCCTGTGTGCGCTCTCTCTCTCTCTCTCTCTCTCTCTCTCTCCTCTTTCTCTCTCTCTCCCCTTTCCCCCACTCATCTAGGAATAATAGCGGCAGACATAAGACTGTTAGGCAGTAATTCCACTAAATTATGTAATTCACCATGCCACACTGTTAAAATACAGTGATTAGTTCTCTGAATTACCACTAAAATTACTAAGGCCCCAGCATGGGTTCTTTCCCAGAGCCTTCAATTTATGGCAAGTGTCGAAAGAGCCTGACCACATCGACGGCTCACGAACAAAAAGAGGCATTGATAGGAAGGGAAAGGGAAAGAAATGTGGCACAGAACGCACTCTGCAGCTCATGTGCTTTCCCACTGGGGCAGATCAGGAGAAGGCGGGTGGGAGAGAGGCTCTGGCCCACCCCTGGCACAGCCCGCTCTGCACCCCCCACTCAGCAGGCAGGAGACAGCGTCACCACTGGATCTGGGCTTGTTCCTCCCCGCTGGTCAGCCCAGCCTCCTGAACACAGCCTCATGAGTTAGATTTCACCACGAGGGCCATCCTCAAATTCAGAGTTATGTAGGGATCTCTCCGTGGGCTTCCTTTGTGATTTTGGTAATACACTGATTTTGTTAATTTTCCTTCATATTTTTATTGTATGCAAAGTCAAAAGAAACAATGTTTGTGCATCAAACGAGGCAGAAGGCACAGATGAGGCAAGGTCAATCCAGGCACTGGGCGCAGGCATAGCTAGTATTCCAGATCAAACTCGCCTGCAAGAACAGAGGACCACGGGATGTTGGTGGATAGGAGGACTGGAAAACTCTGCAGGTTCAAGAAGCAGTGAGGAATCCAGAGCACTAGGAAGGCAGTGCCACAGACCTTTGTTTTGGAAGTGCCCATGCAAGGTATGGAGGAAGCACTCACACAGCAGTTTCTATGGTGGTGATAGAGAGATGACCTTGAAGTTGGTCCAGAAACATCAGGTCAGATGAAAGATGGGGAGCTAGCTGCTCTGTGCAATTTGCCCCAAATTCACAAGACTTGGCACTTTTCAGGTAGAGGTACAATGGTGGTAAGCGGGAAGACTCCTGGACTCTGAACAAGACTGCTTCCCGCTAGAGCAAGCCTGGGGCACAGACATCTGGTTGTCCGAGGGACAAGTCCTGCTTCCAAGTACAATGTACTTATTCCAACTTGTTGTCATAGAATAATAATGATTTGTACCAATCTTTAAATTGCAGGAATATTCCTACAAAATCTCTCTATTTATCTCCTCTTGAAAATTAGAGGGTCTGACCATAGGGGGTCAAGAAAAGCAGTGGCCTTGAGGTTTCTGCTTGCAGTGATCCCAACCACCTTCATTTCCTTAGGGGTCTGCCCTTGTAGGAATGCAAGTTTGTGACCTCTTTTCCAGGGATTGGACTTCAGTATTACTCAGAATGACATATAAAGCCCAAACTATGAATGCCATATAGTAATATTCTTTAGGAATTACTAAGATCCACAGGTTTTAGTCTTACAAAGTCTCTTAGACATGCTTTAATTGAAAGCATCAAGTTACAGAACAATAAATATAGAATGATTATATTTAAGTTAAAAACCATTTGTACATGTACATAAATTATTAAGAGACTAGGTTCAAGAAGGGCACATACCACCCAGAGTGAGGATGGTCAGTGTGGGTAGGAGAGGACTCTGCCTTTCTACTTGCATTTCTGTCTTCTTTAAACCTTTAAGCATAAGATTATATTCTCTCACATTAAGATTAAAGTAGAAGGTGAATAAATGGGGCACCTTCCCCTTCTCACCAAGCGGGGGACTGTGAGCTAATGAGCCTGTGTATGTAAAGAGCACTCATCAGAGAACAAGTGCACAGTGCCACAGTAGAGCGTGTTCTGCAGCAACAGCCTTTTTAAGGTTTCAGTAGACTAGCTGTGCATTCCAGGAGCTGACCAAGGGTCCTTACTGAAAAGAAGAAACCACACGTCCCAGGTCAGCTTCACAGTCATGAAGGACAGCTTCAAAGAATAAACATCAAGAACACTGGCTAGAGTATTTTTGGTAAAACCTTCTCTTTTCCCAGATTCAGTAGACCCATAGTTTTTGAGTTGTGCACTAGGATGAACTTCTTTCAGAAATGGAAAGATAGGATTAATTTTACCAACAACCTGCTTAGTGTACAGTGCCACCCAGAACTAGAGGAGGATATTCTCACTATAGTTTGGACGATCTGGATGAGGAAAACCTGAGAATGCAGGCACAAACACAATTTCAGCCTCCCATTTTCTGGCCCAGGTCTAATTTGAAATGTTCTGAGTGGTGGAACTTGTAGCCATCCTCCTGAGAGGCTTTCTATTAATCAGATATTTTCTATTATCAGGGAACATTTCCTGACATTCAGTCTAAAATGTGATCTTTCTTGTGGCATTATAAAATTTAGTTAATTAAATTGTCCTATTAGCAGATCAGAAATGATAGTCATCTTGTTCTCCATTTTCCTGTTGTTTTGGATGATCATGTGGCTCTAAAGCAACTGGGAGATGAGTTGGTTTTCTTTGTTTTGTCCGCTGTCCCATAGATTGGGGAAGTTGGATAGAAAGCAGGATCCAGGGCCATCATGGGCCACCACACCACTGTCTCCATCAGGGGCTGTGCCTGAGCAGGACACCTTGGGCCTAGGAAAGCTGACTTTCACCTCAGCAGGGCACACGTCTGCTCACGCACTTCCCTTTGCTCAGCTTTCTCCTGCTTGTGACCAGTGGAGACTAAAGGGGAGGGAGGGAGGGGGAGGGAGGGGGAGAGAGAGACAGGGAGGGAGGGAGGGAAGGAGAGAGACAGGGAGGGAGGGAGGGAGGGGGAGAGAGAGACAGGGAGGGAGGGAGGGAAGGAGAGAAACAGGGAGGGAGGGAGGGGGAGAGAGAGACAGGGAGGGAGGGGGAGAGAGAGAGACAGGGAGGGAGGGAGGGAGGGAGGGGGAGAGAGAGACAGGGAGGGAGGGGGGAGAGAGAGACAGGGAGGGAGGGAGGGAGAGAAAGAGGGAGGGAGGGAGGGAGAGAAAGAGGGAGGGAGGGAAAGAGAGACAGGGAGGGAGAGAGGGAAGGAGAGAGAGACAGGGAGGGAGGGAGGGGGAGAGAGACAGGGAGGGAGGGAGGGGGAGAGAGACAGGGAGGGAAGGAGGGGGAGAGAGACAGGGAGGGAGGGAGGGAAGGAGGGAGAGACAGGGAGGGAGGGAGAGACAGGGAGGGAGGGAGGGGGAGAGAGAGATGGGGAAGGAAGGAGGGAAGGAGAGAGAGAGGCAGGGAGGGGGAGAGAGATAGGGAGGGAGGGAGGGAGGGAGGGGGAGAGATAGGAAGGGAGGGAAGGAGAGAGAGAGGCAGGGAGGGGGAGAGAGATAGGGAGGGAGGGAGGGAGGGAGGGGGAGAGATAGGAAGAGAGGGGGAGAGAGAGAGACAAGGAGGGAGGGAGGGAGGGAGGGAAGGAGAGAGAGAGACAGGGTGGGAGGGAGAATGAGAAAAAAATAGTCTTAAGATCCTGAAATTAATGATGACGAATTCATTTCATGCTGTTTGCATGACATACTATCTAGACTTGCTAGGACATGAGTCAATTACTAGGCTCAGAAAGGACAGAGGTAAGTGTCCTCTTGTTAACTGGGGAAAAAAAGAATCCTCTGGCTCTGAGTCACATGAGCTGCTTCTGGGGCAGGTGCCTGCAGCAATTATTTTCCAATGGGCATTTGAAAAACAAAAAACAGGAGATGGGAAGATCAATACTCTGGGCCAATACTAGCCACAGTTCACTAAGACACCAAGGTTAGGACACACAGGGGAGGAACTTGCCTTCCCCCAGCATCTTCAGCAGGCTCCCCAGGTAGAAGCCTCCACTGCCAAGACAGAGTCTCTTCAGTCCTTGACACCAAACACCTGGAGAAGTGCCATCACTAGTGACCTTCCAGGTACAATTGGTAAAGAAAAAGTCACACCGAGAAACCTTAAGGACTCCAGGCTCCCGGAAGTCCACAGCTCCCTCGATGTACTATCCCATCCACTCCACTGCTCCACAGCTTCTCCTGAAATATGAATCACTAACGTGCAGAATCTTATTTTAAACTATTCACAGTAGTATTGAGTGGGAATACATTAATTTAAATCTACTATAATTTTGAATTTTAAGGTCTGGATTCATTGAATGCATTTTTAAAACCACTTGAATGCATGCTCGCTTTATAAAACAATTCCACCTTGTCCAAATGCAGAGAAAACCAACTCCGCTCCTGCCAAGTCAAGCTCTGGGGTTCGACTCCCCCAGGGATGTCCTTCCCTGTCTACTGCAGGTGTGCCTGGGGCCCTGACCCGTGGGACTTCCAGCAGAGAGGGCCTGGAGCTGACTTAGTCAACCCTCCAGGAGGGCCGCTCAACACCAGGTGAGGTTGGCTCTGCAGAGTGCCGGAGCCAAGGGAGAGACCAGAACCCTGGGACCCAGCCCTGGGCATGCGTGGACCACCCTCCACCGTTCGCAGGCGACCGCCTGGCAGCTGCAGGCTGCTCTGTGGTGACTCCTGTCTTTCACAGCCTCATTCGCCTTCCTGGCACAATGTTTCTAGGGGTCTCAGTAAGTCCCACAGGCCTGCCCAGCACCTTTTCAAGAAGAAGTTTCCAATTTTTTCTCTCTTTACAGATAAATATTCCCTCATCCAGGAGTTTGTCCTGAGATCATTAGGTCTCTGATCTCTTGTGCTACCATAACCAGAGGGACATTTTCTAGTCATCTTGCTCAACCCGATTTTTAAACTTTTATTGAAGTTATATTTCTCCAGTTATTCTGGAGAACTATGAAATTTATCCAGGGAAAATAACTTTGGCTCTTTCACTGGTGAAAATGAAAGGCTCCATGGCAAATCGAATCAGCACTTGCTACAGAGATTGCAGCCCGTGCTGGGGAGAGGGTGGCCTGTCCCCTCTGCAGGTTAATTGCCTTCACCACGTTCTGCCTGGTATTGGATTTCTGTTTATCTTATAAAGGCAGAAAAGCACACCCTGTGTTCTTCTCATAGGGCATCTCTCATTTCACCACTAATTGTCAAGATTTGTAGAAAGGTCAACTAAGCTTCTCTACTACAAATTAAAAAAAAATGTGTTTGAATGATTATATTTTCTAAAAGATAACATAAATCATAGTCCATGCAAATTATAAAATATCAGCCTAATTAATAATATTTTTCAATGAATTCACATTTCATCAATGATGTTAACATACTCCTGACACTTTTATTAACATTTTACAGCTTAGAAAGAGTGTGTGTCTTTACTCAGACCTGGGGCAACAGGTGCACCCACCGTGTCCTTTTGTAATGAAACTAAGCAGTGGATGCATCAGGCCCTGGCTTGACGTGGCCAATCAGAACAGTTTGTTTTCTGTTGTGTACAGCTCCTTGGCAGAAGAACACGACTGCTCAAAAACAGTATAATTATTCAGGGAGGCTTTGTGTGTAACATGGAGTTATCAGCTCACAATGGGCAGGGTGTGATGTAATTCTGTGCCACTCAGGAAAGAATAGGGAGAAATCTAGCTGCAGATGCAGTGTCAGGAGTGCATCTGTCCCTCTTGTGTCTGTTGCTATTTACAAGCCCATGAACTATCTATTCTGCAGTCTAAGGATGCACAAGAGATTATGTGGCATAATGGAAACTTTGGCCTTTGACCATGTTTGTAAGCCAGTTAAGTACATTATTTAAACTATAATTTTGTCTTCTATAGTAAATATATTACCTGTTTTGTAATTCCACTTTAAAGTGCACATATCAGGAAGCAAGATATTCTGACTGGATGGACTGTCAATTCAGTCATAAAAGATGTGGTTGGTGCACCTGTTGCCCTAGTTCTGGTGAAATGTTGGCCTAATCCACAGAAGGAAACTGAGCCAGTTTTTATTACAGTTTAAGCTCTATGAGGACAGAGTTCAGTTTTGTTCCTTTGTTTCTTACTCACTGATGTTTCCTTATTATCTAGAAAAGTGCCTGATATAATAAAAGGACTGAACACATAGTATTTTGAAGGACAAAAAATACACACACACACACTCACACAAATTAAGACTTTTAAAAATCTGGTCATCTCAGTCTTGAAGAGCATAGTGAGGGAGCAAATGACTAGGGTTCTAGTGCCCCTTCTCTACTTTCCTCTCTGGAGATAAGACCTTGGTTCTGGGCTGGCTGAGTGGTCAGTTATAAGACGTCTGCACTTCCCAGTTAGGCCTTGCAGCTGGGCCTGGCCACGTAGAAGGAGCCACTTTGCCTACTTCAGGCAACTGTCTTGCCTCCTTCCTTCTGGCTAAAGTGCCAGAGGCCATGAGTAGAAGCCACATGGGAGAATGGTGGAGGGAGTCCGCAGGGGGGGCATCGGTCCCGACCACCACCATGTGGCCCCACACTGCTCGCTCCTCACCTTCTCTGGAAACCCAGAGAAGTAAACTCCCACCTTTATTCTTTCAATTAAGTCAAAACTAATCCTAATGGATACACAGGAATCCACCTACATTAGGTGATAGGGAGGTAGCCGCTTGCTTGCCATGATGACTTTACTAAGTCATCTCCTAGTTGGGCTACCACAATAGTCCATTTTAGTGATATATTCTTCATTTTGTGTTCACTGAAAACAAATTGCATGCTGTGCTACTCCCACTGGTGATCGATGTTGATTTGTTCCAGAAACCCAATCCCAAGTACATGGCACGTTAGAGAACTTCAGACGGAAATTTTCACACATCTTGTTTCTTAGGGTCCCTCATCCATGTTCGACACACGGCAGCTTGTAGGGAGAGGGTCACATAGGTGGAGAGGAAGAATCCTCCCATCTCAACGCCTGCTTAATCTGGTTTCTGTATCATAGTTTTACAGTTTCATTTGGAGCAAATTCTCATGAAATCATTCTATGCATTTTCAAATGTGTGGCAAAGCTACAGGCCAAAGAGAAAGAGCACTTCCTTTTCTATTAGCCTAATAAACATTCTGAGCAAAGTGATGCCCACCTACAACTCCAAATGCCACCTCTACCCTGGAGACTCCTCGTTCCTCTGCTTCTTCTCAACCTTTTCTTCAATAATGCTTCCTTCACCTACTTTGTGTTCACATTTGCTTCCCATATTCTTTTTTTTAAAAGAGAATATAAAAGTAACTTTTATTGTTCTGAAACATTTTCTATAACCTTGAAATTATTTCAGAATAATAAGTTTGGAAATTTTCCTCCTTTTCATATTCTGTTTGTGCTTTTTAATTAAATTATTTATTTATTCTAATTTGTTATACATGATGGCAGAATGCAATTCATTTCACATTACACATATAGAACACAAATTTTGAGTCATTGATGTACACAAACTATTTTCACACCATTTGTGCCTTCATACATGTACTTAGGGTACTGATGTCTAACTCATGCTAGCTAAATTGTGGAACCAACCCAGATGCCCCTCAGTAGATGAATGGATTGGGAAACTGTGGTATATATACACAATGGACTATTACTCAGCATTAAAAGAGAATAAAATCATGGCATTTGCGGGTAAATGGATGGAGCTAGAGAATATAATGCTAAGTGAAGTTAGCCAATCCCAAAAAACCAAAGGCCGGATGTTTTTTCTGATATGAGGGTATGAGACTCATATTGGAAATTAGAGGGGTGCATGGGAGGACTGAAGGAACTGCCTACTCATATTCTATGAAATTCATTTCATTTTCATTTTAAGAAAAGACACCCACAATAAGTTTGCTTTTTGCTCCCAGAACCTCTCAAGATGCCTCTCCCCAGCTCAAGGGGTTGGTCATCCCCTCGTCCCCTTCTCCGAGAGCAGTATGCTGCCCCTGGCCTGTGCTCCGGTGTGTCTGGACGTCCCATCAGCACTTGGACGGAGCTGCTCCATCTTCCTCTGCCTTCCCGGGTTGATCGCTCCGTTGGGCATCCCAGGGCCCGGAGCCACCAGCCTGGGCCCACACCAGGCCTGCATGTTGACCTTTGGCTCTTCACCAACTCAGGGACGCTGACTCACCTGGCTCGGGTTTGACTCTGTCTGCCACTACTTGGTTTTTTTATAACCTACTGGCTGATTTTTTTTTCTAGCTTCAGTTTTTATTCAATGATAATGGGGTAACCGTTGGGAAGCATTCTAGAAATTCTAGCAATGACCTCCGAGGATAAAGTCCTTCACTAATATTGTAGAGAATATCTTATTTTTTTTCCAGCCATCTTCTAGAGATGTCTTTTCTTTTTACATTATTTATTGTGTTGCTTTTTTAATTACACATGACAGTAGAATCCATTCTGATATAATTATAGGAGCATAGACTACATGCTCAACAAGTGGTGCTGGGAAATTGGAAATCCATGTATAGTAAAATTAAATTTAACCCCGCACAAAACTGAAGTCAAAGTGGATCAAAGACCTAGAAATTAGGCCAGAAACCATGCACGTACGAGAAGAGAATGCAGGCCCAACACTCCAACATCTCGGATGGTTTTTAATGGGTGCATTATAATTATACATAATAATGGGGTTCCTCATGCTACATTTATACCCACACATAAAACTGCTCTATCTCAATCTCCAGTGTCTGTGGACTGACTTTTGGTCAAGACTCTGCTTCTGGTCAGCACACCTGGATTCCTCTTCACCCTGTACTCACAGTGTTCTGTCTGCCGGGGAGACCTGGACACAGAACTGTCTTTGTTTCTGCTCTGGGTGATTCAGAGCTGAGGACCTGGGCCCTGCCCCGCCTGGCCTTGCCTGGCCCTGCCTGGCCCTGCCTGGCCCTGCCCCTTTTCTGTTGCACTCTCTGCCCACCCTGTGCTTCTTCTTAGCAGCAGCTTGCAGCCCGTGCAGGTGGAGCATGGGCTTTGCGTCAGCCAGGCCCCTCCTGCATGGGCTTATTTCCCAGTACAGTCCTTTTATGACTCTGCAGGATGCTTCCTGACCCTAATGCAGACCCAGAGCCACATCTCAGAAGCAGCTTAATAGCTGAGACTCTTGCCTCCAGCTGCAACAGCAGGCTTGGAATTTCACATCCTATGAGTTTTCAAAGGTTAGGTGCTCAAAGGGGCACACGAACCACCCACAGCCCTCAGGGAGGAGCCACCGGTTATCAGAATGCGAGTGCTTCTCTCCATTCTCTACCCATTTTTCCAACTGCAGGAAAAATGGTAAAAGCAGAAGATTAACTCATTTCTTGGGGGTGATTTCTCTTTTAAAAAAACATAGAGCTTCTTCCAGTGCAACCTGGTTTTGTTTTCCTTTTCCCAAAACACATTGGAAAAAGCAACACCTTGACCAGGTTCTTTTTCATCTGTGTTTGCTTTTGGCTTTGTGTATAGATGAAGCACAGAAGGTTAAAGATCAGCGAGGATTAAACATTCGAGAATTTATCTTGGTTGGGCAATCGATGCTTGGCATGGCCAAAATTATTTGTAATGGTTGACCAGAGCAAAAGAAATTCAAGAGAACTGGGGACTCTCTCATATTGGAGAGAAGGTTGAGGGGATAGAAAAGCTTGGTGTTAATGGAAGTCTCTGCTACAGGTCAGACACTATGTACGGGAGCTCACACCCTCGGATTAAACCCGAAGGGACACCTGGGAAGTGGGCTGAGTGCTGTGTGACAGCTGAGCACCATGAGAGCGAGAGATGCTTGCTGTGAAGCAAACAATATTCCCAGTTCTCAGACCAGAGATGCTGCCTTCCAACCCAGGAGTTCCCGATCAAAGCATATGGTGAGCTATGTGTCAAAAATGTTCACAAGCACATTTTTCTCCAATTCTGTTCACTAATCCATTTATTTATATTTAATCACAGAGAGCTTTTTAATAAATATAGACCTTTTGGTTCAAAATGGTTTTAGGTTTTCAGAATTATAGAAGTACAGATAATTTTCATAGGCACCATACCAAGTTTCTCCTGTTATTAACAGCTCAGCTTGGTGTGCACATCTGTAGTGATCATGGAACCAGTACCCACACGTGACTACTAACATCCTCCACACTGCATTCACATTGCCCTGGCCTCCACCCGACATGCACTTTCTGTCTGGGGACCATTGGGGCAGCTCCTGACATTAGTCCTCACAGCTCCTGAGGCTCTGCCTGGTTGTGATGGTGCCTCAGACTTTTCCTGCTGTGGTGACCCTGGCAATCTTGGCCAGGTTCTCTGCAGGACATCCCCTTGGTGTACATTTGTCTGATGATTTTCTCCTGACACATAGCTCTTCTGTCAGTGAGACATGAATATTAAACAGAGCAGTGAAATGAACCGCTCTGATTTCCCCCATGCATACCATGATCCACATTGGAGGTTACGGTAGGACCTTCAGAAACCCACGCACAGAACCCAGCCCAGTCCTGTGCTAAGGACTGTTCTAGCTCAGCTCAGCAGGCAGCTCTGGAACCAGCTGGTCAGCAGCGCTGGCTCTTTGCCCACAGAACAGATTAGGTCAGTAACTCGCACAGGAAAACTGTTATTGAACATTTCACAGCTATTAATTCAGAGAGACACCTGGGCTTTTAATACCTGCCTTTCCTTTTATTATGATATGCTTTTAATGCTATTACACTCTAATGGATATTATCATGTGAGAAAATTCTTTTAATGTTCAATTGCTCCCAGTCTACAGCTCTTCATAAATTTTAAGCACTGACAATACATTTAGATTTCAAATCTCCAGAGATGAGTGTTGGTAAGAATAAAGCTGAGATAAATGTTCCGAGAACATGGAAATAAACTTTATATCCTCCCAATCCCGAGGGTTTGTAGGACTCTGGATTTACTGTGAGAAATCTGAGAAAAAATGAAGTAGATGGGTGTCACACGTGCTGAAAAAAATAAAAGGTCACGTGAAATCTAGTAGAAAGTTGGTTTTCAATAAATGTTTGCTGAATTAAATTGGATTTAAAAGGAAAGAGTCAACAGCAATAATAACATTGAGAATAATGATAATAATAATGAAGATATTTCACTTATTGAAAATGTAGCATGTGTTGGGATCTGTGCCAAGTGCTTTTTGAGCAGAACTTTATTTAATCCTCATGAAAACCACATGCACCAGGCACTATTTTTGTTCCCACTTCAAGCAAGTGGAGGCCAAGAGGAATAGCGCAGTGCAGGTCACGTGGCTGGTAACTGCCGACGCTCCCTTCCCGTGTGTCTTACCTTCCCACACCTACGTTCCCTAATGAGGGAAGAGCTCCTGGCTCCTGGTTGAAGGCCACAGCTGAGGCCCAGGCTCCGTAGGAAATCTCACCACGTGGAGACCAGACGTCCCCAAGTGCTGAGCCTGAGCAATCAGATATTAGGTGAAGTGGCTCTGGAGTGCATTCAGGTGCCCATGTCACAACGTGAAGATTCACCTTAGGCAAAGCAGGTGCGCCCCTCCCAACCCCCATCACCAGCTGTGTGTGCAGTTTGGACGTCTAGCTGTCTTGAATATTTGTGAAGGGAAAACAAAGCCACTTTTACTGTTTCATCTTTAGCTGAGTGTCTCTGCTCTGACCCATTTTAAAGTCTGATGTAAGATGATCAGATGCTGGCAGGTCAGCCCGAGGCTTTGAAGAATCACAATCCTTTGTGTTTGAGACTATAAATCCTGCACAGATTTGCTTGTTAAACCCAAAATTGCATTTGCCATTTCCTGCTTGCTTAGGGAAAAATGTTGGCTGGTTTCTGTTCCAGCAGTGTTGACAAATACTGCTAAGCTGCTTCTGCAGTCTGGTATGGAATGCAGGAGGTCATGATTCTTGTATTATCATCAAGATGGCAAATGGATGGGCTTCAGGCCTGCAGGTGAGTGAAGGGGGCCTTGCTCATGGTCTCTTGAGAAGTCTGCTGTTATGTAAGCAGTCCCCACCCATGCACCCTTCCAAGCACACTTGGAAACATCATGCAATTTTTAATAGCCAGTGCAATAGTTTATAATGAGCTTTGCAAAAAAGGAAGCTCTCTGTTTAATACTGGAGCACATTAAGAACCTGGCATCAACACAAAAAGGAAGTCTGTTCTCTTGAGTTTCAGTAGAGAGATTCAGTGTCAAATAAGCATTCCAGAAATTTCAAATGGCTTCTTTTTATACAGTGCCAAGAAGTGCCAACCTCTAAAACGTTCTTCTAAAGCATCATCCTCATAGTCCTTATGAAATGCTTTAGGTATTACACTCATCCATGTTTTCTTGATGGCAGTTGGCATTCAAAAGTTGCCCCAAAATGTTGTTTCCTTTGAAGTACTCTCCAGTGGCCCCTGATGTTCCTTAGGATTCTCTGTATGTTCAGATTTCCCCCAGGTATTGCTATTGTTAAGAAGAAAGGGTATGGGCTGGGGATGTGGCTCAAGCGGTAGCGCTCTTGCTTGGCATGTGTGCGGCCCGGGTTCGATTCTCAGCACCACATACCAACAAAGATGTTGTGTCTGCCGAGAACTAAAATAAATAAATAAATATTTTTTTAAAAAAGAAGAAGAAAGGGTATGCTTAGTTTTATGATCCTGGTTCCATTATGACTGTGAGCTTCTTTTCTCAAAACAGACAAGTTGGTTTTCTCCCTCCAGCCCTGTGCCATTTCCCCAGTACTTCATCTTCTAGAGCTGCCCTGTCTTAGATGCAGGGTGATGTGACACTGTCAAATGTGAGATGTGCTACCAGCTATGTACATACATGCACACACACACACACTCACACACACACACACTCACACACACTACATGTAAGTACCCATACATACACAGAACATGCTGAACTCAGCTCACACCCAATGATATAAACCCCAAACTCAGGTTGAATTTAATTACACATATTACTCTCCTCCTCCTTTTTCTTTTCTTTCTTTCTTTCTTGAAGCTGCGCCCACCCTGATGACTACATTTTGATTTCACTGCCTTTTCAAATGCAGCCACATGCTGAGGTCCTGGGTGGGGGTGGGGGGGCTTTGGCACATGACTTGGCCTGGCCGGGCATAATTCAGTCCATAACTCGCACCTTACATGAGGGTCCCATATAACAGAATTCCCAGGAGACAGAGGCCTGGTCTGCGTGGCCCCTCAGGAGAGCACCTGGGGCAGGCTAGGTGCCTGGTACATAAAGGATTTGCTGTTTCTTTCTGGACAGAAAAGGAGGTCTTAGCATGGAGGAGGAAAATGATGATACACCCCTTGCTGAGGTTTCCAAACAATCCTAACCTGCCGTTCCCTAGCTCTGTTTTTGAATAAAGTGGGGAGGATCAGGAATTGTGTACACATCTATGACACTAGAGGATGTAAAATAAAAACGATCCTCAGCTGCTGCTTTACTGCCACGAGGGAGCATCTGGTCACAGACATGGCTTCCCTTATCTTCCCCAAGCCATGTGTCTCCTAGTGTCAACTTCAGGAGCCAATGTCATAAAAGGGACTGGACCTTCGTCTAAACAAAAATGAATTGTAAAAGTATAGTTTTGTTTTTCTTGGATGTTGAGTGTTTTAAGGATAAAGAATCACCATTTTTATATTCTTTTAAGAATATTATTTCGAAAGCTGAGTCCCTGTGCAATTGTGCACCTTAGTTACTAAGGCTAAACAGATTTCAGAGAGGATGACTAGCTGTCAGTCATCCGAAAACCTCCTTTTTGGTTGGTCTGCCTACATCAGAACCTCTTGAAAACTTTTGATATTATAATACTTGGACCATAAGACTAGCAAAAGAACATACCCATTTCATAATGGTGCATCTTGAGACTACATATTAAGTCCCAGAGGAATATAATAACCCTTCTTTATTTAAGATGTTTTATGATTCGTGCTGAATGTTGGCCACTGTTCACCATCATAGCATCTAGGTTTACTGTTGGGCTTACCACCTTACCGTCTGAACTTCACCAGCTAATCAGACATGTCTGCATTCAGGGTTCAGGGTTCCCACATCACAGAGCCTTTAGCAGCCTAAGGAGAACTGCAAAGCACCATGGCACCAAGGGTATAGTACTGGTCTGTAACCAAGAAGGATGTATTTAGGCCCCAGCAGAGCAGTCCAGAGTGGGGGGTCAGTACAGACAAATAAATGGGCACCTTGGCTAGTGTAAAAAGAAATTGGTGTGACAGGGACTAGCACCAGCCAATCCCAGAGGACAGGAGTTCTCACCTGCAACCCCAGAAGAAGCACAATGAGGCTGGGCAGCTGAGACAAAGACACTTCTCAGACTCAGGGGAAGACATTCTCCCTGTTTCATATTCAGGGGAGAACCTGGGGCTCCACTCCCAGTCCCAGCACTCTCCCTACCCAGGAGAGACACCTGCGTGCAGAGCACAGCACCGTTCCCAGTCCCCTCTGCTAGGAGACTGGAAGCAGAAAGGCATGCAAAATAGGACTCCACACCTTTAATTCCTCCACAGTCATGCCAGCACCTCCGCCTCCAAGTGCCACCATCCAGTAAATGTCGCCTCACAAACAGGTGTCAGACACTCCCTTCCTGGGAAGCCATGGGTGAGGCCTGGCCCATCTGTGGGGGAAGCAGGCTCCCTCTGTGGACAAAGCATTGAGGAGACCAGAACTGCTCTCAGTGTTTCCTGTAAAATAAATCTGAGAAGAAAACTGAAGCTCTGTCAATCAAGGAAAGCCATCTTTGGGGGCGAGGGTACCTGAAATATGCATACAGTGTGTTTGATTTTCTGCTCCTCTTGAACTATGCAAATATGATCTCCCAAAATAACCTCAGAGGAGCTTTGGGTACGGCTTTTCCAAACATTTTCTAGAGGTCTGCAGAGTACATATTTTAGGCTCTGTGGGCCAAGAGGTGCAATTGGGATGTTACATAGCTGCTCACATAGCCACCAAAACTGGAGCCATTGTAAAGTATAAAAACCATTCTTGGCTTTTTGTGGCCTGTAAAACTGGAGGTGGCCAGGGATTAACAGTCCCTCTACCAACAAGCTTGATCCACTATGGAATTTTATCCTCTATTAAAAGAAAAAAATAAAACAGAAAAGAAACTTAGGTATGGATGAATCTGTTTATAATAGCAAAATTTTAAAATTAATAAGGCACCTTGTATCTGTCTTCCATTCTTACCAAACTAACCTAACTACTTGTAAGAGCAGAAATATAGAATGGAGTTGGTGAGCCTCAGGAGTCTCAGAAAAAAATTTTGGTTTTCTTTGATTTCTGATTTCAGATTTGGTATTTTTAAAGTGGACTAAGAAATTTTGTGTGTATCAGGTTCCTAGATTACATCCTGTCTTCCTATGCTCCTCTGTGTAACAGTTTATGAGACTCTGAAGGGCAGAAGAATGAGACAGGCATTTCCCTCCTATATACATGTATGATTGCACTACTGGAGTGACTCAGCACCATGTACAGCCGGAGGAATGAGAAGTTGTGCTCCATTTGTGGACAATGTGTCAAATGCATTCTAGTGTCATGTATAACTAATTAAAACAACAACAACAAAAAAGAAATATCGTTCTACAAGATGATATTTTAGAAATGAAGGCACATATTTTGAATCAATGCACAGAAGGAAATGCAGTATTTTTCTCTTTATAATGGTGTTACTGAGAGCTCATTTGGTACAATTACCTATAATGATTCCAGATCATCTCTAACACATAGATAAAATAGAGTCATGAATGACTTGAAGGTGGGTATATTGAATGTTTCCCCAAATCATGCAGAAAATTACTTAAGGAAACTTTAAGGCATTATTGCCTCTGTCATTGATCTCCTTGAAGACAATGTTATATGGTGGACACATGTCCCAGCAGCATGGAAACACAAAGCCCCATTTGGGGAGCAATGGGGTAATTTGAAGGTTGGGGGGATAAGGCACGGATAAAGGTTGTAGTGTCCTAGAAAGTTGTTTCAGACCTGGACTAGACTTTGCGATTCCACCTGATAGATCTTACTGGTGGCCTAGGTATTGAGGGGCAGGGAAAGGGAGGACAAAGACATATCTTGGGACTGCTCTGGGAATCTGGGTAAGTAAGGCATGGTTTCTTGAAATGGGCCCAGTGTGGGGGAAAAGATTTAAAAGTTCTGTTCTTACCTCATTTGTCAAGTCTCCTTGCATATCCAGGTGAAAACAGGTGGAAATGTCAAGGCAACACTTGCATCTGCGTTGGGGGCTCCAGGGAGCTATTAGAAATGGGAACTGTGCGTGGAAGTTACTGGTTTGTAGAGGGATTGGAAACTCCAGATCTGGATGCCAGCACAGAGAGAGAGAATGCAGGTGGAGGACAGCAGGAAGGTGCTACAGCCTGGACCTTCCATGGTGGAGACCTTGGAAAGACAGAGAAGCCACCAGAGACAAAAAGGGACAGTCAGTGAGCGTGAAGGAGGCAGGATGGGGAGCTGATGAACAGGGGAGGGCATCACACAGGATGGCAGACAGTGCAGGGAGCTCAGGCAAGAAGGTGAGCACAGCCATGGACACTGGCCAGACCACACTCCACGATGATCAAGAGGGCAACAGAAGGAGTGTAAGGGACAGTGGGCAGTGTGTGCAGACCCTGGGTCCTCAAGGCACCATGCTTGGTCTGCAAGCTTTGGAAACACCTGTGAGCTTGATAAGTAGTCAGATCTCAGGCTCTTCCCAAGACTGACTGAATCAGATCCTAGATTCCAACCAAGTATCTGGGTCACTTGTTTGCAATTTTGAGAAGCACTGGTTCAGCAATTCAGATGAGGAGTTTTGTTACTTTGGTGAATAAATGAAAAAGGCTACTCTCTGTTACAGCCAAGGAGCTAGGAGATAAAGGATTACTTTTCAAAAGATAATGCCTAATCCAACACATTCTGTACTGATTAAAACAATCTGATAAAGATGGAGACATGTAATGGTGACGGAGAAAAGTGCCCAATAGGAAAGACAGTGACCTAAAGATAGTGGCAAAGAGATACCAGGATACCACGGGGTGGTGGGCCTGCATGGAGGAGGAGGGGGGGCAGAACACAGGGCTGGTCGCAGGCAGGATGAGGTGGCTCACTTGGAGAGGGGAGATGGACTCACTCTCCTTGTTCCTGTTTTCTCAGGGAAATAGGAAACAATATCATCAGCTAGGAATAAGCAAAGATTATTCTGGGTGTTAAGAGGTTTAAGAAAAATTAGGTTTTAACCAGTTTCTGAAAGAGTAGAAATAATTGGCTAAAGAGGCATGTTAGGATTATCGGGCATTGTCAAGAACTCACTTGAAATTTGTGAGCACAAATGCTTTTAGGACAGAACAACTGAATGTTTTAATCAACTCTCATTGCACCATAGAGGTACGGGCACAGCTTAGGCAGGGACTTGAAGTAAGTAGCATCCAGTCTCTGCCAGGTAGCAGGCAAGGAGTGGCCATGGACTCTTCACTGTGGGAGGACGGACCTGGAAATGTTGGCCCCAGAGAAGGGTCAGGCCAAGGCCTGAAGGCCCTAGTGCAGTCAGAAATTACCGGAATTGGGGTCCAGGGTGGGATTATTGGATTCAACAACATCAATTGACGGCCAGTTAAATTTTAATTTCAGAAAAGAAGTGACTTTTATTTTAGCATGTGTGCTCCCATTGTTACATGAACATATTTATTAATAAAAAATTAAATTATTTATCTGAGAATAAAATTTAGCTCAGCATCCTGCATGTAATCTGGCCATCTACCCCAAGATGAAGTGACTTGTGGGGTTGGAACGCCACTGTCCGACATTCAAAGGTGTTGTAGCACCATGGAAGCCATCTGGTTGCTGATAATGGGAAGTCCAGGCGTTGACTGTGACCATGAGGGACTGACACGAGAGGGCTGGAGGGAGTGGCCAGGGAACTGCAAGTCCGCGACTGTGAGTGGGGTATTTGATGCAGGCGACCATTCTGAGGAATGAAAATAAGAATGGTCAGGGAGAGAGGGAGCCAGTGAGCCATCTCTGAAATGGCCAGCAAACAGGAGGAGGAACTGACCCTGGATGCACCTCAGCACCGCGGGGCAGCCTCCGGGAGGTACAGCACGGATGCAGCCTGGCCATACCCTCTTCACTGCAGCATGGGGTTTAAGAGGGGAGGGCAAGGAGAGGACATGATTTTTGAGATGCAGCAAGGACAGAGGAGAATGCCTGCCCACCATCCAGAGGTCATGAGGTTGGGGAGAGGGAATGAGGCTGCTGAGAGGCTTCAGGGGATGCAGGGTCCTCAAAACAAAGGCAGGTTTCAGTTGATCATGACACTGAAGTTGCAGGAAGCCTTTGAAGGTGCCAAGGCTCTGCGGTTAACGTGCCATGAGGGCACATGGCCGAGCTGCAGAGGGACTGTGAATAGGAGGAGAGAGAAACCTGGGACCAGCCAAAGTCCCTGGGATATGACGATAACCAGGGTGGTGCTGATGGAGGCCTGGCTTCTCAACTGTGGTAAATGAAGATGAATTAGAGGCCAGGTGGACTACGTCCAGTGGTAGATTAGTGAGAGATAGATAATCACTCCTTTTTATGGGTTAACCCTTTAGGTTGTCTGTGCTCTGTGGGTGCAGGTGCACCACCTCCACCTGCCTAGGAGAGGGTTAGACACAGCTCACCTCCACCTGCTCAGGAGGTGAGAAGACACAGTTTACCTCTAAGCATCCAAGAGTATACCCATCTCACCTGCACTTGTTCAGGAAAATGCCTGGGAGAGTGGTAGACGCAGCCCACCTGCATGTTTCTGGGATGTCAATCACCCCAGGAACGGACGTAGAGCCAGCCCACCTCCACATTTCTTGATGGCAGTTACCCAGCTCACATCTTCCTTCTGGAGAAGAGCAAACCCAGCTCGCCTCCTGCCCCGGAAACCAATAGATGCAGCTCACCTCTGTGTTGGGGTCTCCCTGATTGCTCCTCTCAGCACTGTGTTGACTCACCCTGACAGAGAGGGTGGAACCAATCATAGCAGGTGGTCAGAATCTGATCCTTCGGCAGCACCTCTGGGGGCCTATGAGTAGTTCCACCCAGCCACCTAGAATCTGTGTGCAACTTCCTCACAGACTCTCGACCCTGCCGCTCGAAACCCCTGCTACTGCTCAGGCTGACCAGAGGGCACAGGAGGCCATGGTTTCGGGGAGGGCGGGGCGTGCAGAGGCATTTATAGGAATAAAAATCTGACTGCATTTGGTGGGGAGTGGGGGATTGGAAAACCGAATAACCTTGGCTGGGCTTCACGCCCCAGCCCCACTTTAGATCTGACTTTCTTGTGAACGAGCCCACATCCAGGTAAGTGGAAGTCTGCCTGGCTCCCTGGGGAATCCACTTTCCTGCTCTGCCAAACACGCCCACGTCTCACAGCAGTTGACAAATCTCTGAGGAGCCTCGTCGGCTTCCTGCTCCAGATGAGATTTCTGGGACTGAGTGTCCTTTCTCTGACAAACACCAGTTATTTGATCTTCAGTCTGCATGGAACTGCTATTTCTTAAACAAAATAAATCACTTAAAATTGGCTTTGACCAGTAATCTGGAACCAAGCCCCGTTCTCTTCTTCTTCCTCCCTTTTGGAGCTTAAATGTACTATAATTCAGGCCATTATCAGCCACTTGAGTTGGGGATGGGGGTATACATTTGACAAGTGACGGAAGAGGCTGAAATTTCAGACTTGCTCTACCAACAGACAAAGCCAGGGGGGGGGCAGGGATAATCACCATTTTCAAGGACGCTTTACTAATGATTTTCTCTGGAATATAGACAAGTTTTCCTTCAGGACCTCTACCTGATTCTCATTGATTTTAGAAGTTATGAATACAAGCAGTTTCCCAAATTGACTCGCAAACTTCACGCAGTTTCACGGAGAAACTATCTAGAATGGTGTACGGTTCTCACGTTCTGATGGAAGGATGCAGCCAGGTTTGTTTCCATCTATGGAGGTTCTGCCTTCCCATCACCCCTGGCCAGCCTTGAGTAATGTCCACGAAGGCTAGTGGGCCATGGCTAATTTGCACTGCCCAAGTTCTCTGTGTGCCAGGAATTATGGAGATTCAGAGCCCTGATCCCTGGTGTACAGAGATCACAAGAAACGAAACACAGACTCAAAGGATCCAAGAACAAAGGCAACCACAGAGCTGCCAGATGTCTGAGGAGCCCGAGGAATGACTTACCTTTGCAGTTTTGTCATCGTACATTAAACATTGCCAAGATCACAGGATGCCTTTCTCTTGTTACGTAACAGGTTGAAGCCTTTAAAGTGGACTCTTATTTCCACTCCAAAATTCTGATTTCATTAGGTAATCAAGGGAGATAATTCTTCAGTCCACAGATAAATTCCTTTACTGGCAACTTCTGTGAGGGGATATCTGTTTCATAAATTGAGCCAGGGATTACAAAAGGAAACCCAGGGATCACCCTATCTGACTTTTGATACAGGTATTGGTTTGCAACAGATCTAGAAAGCCCTGAACGAGTTCCAGGGCTGGTCCATTTCAATTCAGAGGGAACACTGATATGCAGACCTTTCCTCTGGCTGACAGTAGTCATGGAGTGGTCTGCATCTCCAGTTCCCTCGGTATGACACCAGGGAATTGGAGGGAAGATTTGACTCATCTTTTTGACACCTGAAGTGCCAGGTCACTAAAGGAGGGGGGCATTGAAGGCCCAGTTCAGATTATAATAAGAAAGTTTTAGAAAAGCTTGAACTTCTTGGTGTCTGTGTATGTACAACCAATGGCTCCAGCCTCTTGCATGCCCCCTTCAAGTACAGGGTCACTCCCCACAGAGCTGACACTGGAAACCCCAGACAGGTGAGGGCGGCCTCCTGATGGCTCTCATGCAGCACCACTCACCAGCTACGTGGTCATGAACAAGTGTCTTAACTTTGCTGGGTACTCAGCTTTTCCGTCTGTTGGGTGGAGGCGATAATGCTCATGGATTACTGTAACGCTCAATTGGGTGGAAAATGAAAGGGCACAGTCACACTGAGACTTCAGCAGCCTTTACCCAGCTTCATGCCTTCATGGGTTTCTAGGGATGCCTTAACTGATTACCAGAAACTTGGTGGCTTAAACAAAAGCATTTATTCTCCACGGACGTGGAGGCTGAAAGTCCAAAGTCGAGGCGTGGAGAGCTCTCCCTGAAGGCTCTAGGAGTTCTTCTCTGCCTCTGGCTTGGCCTGTGGCTGCTGTGATTTGGCCTTCTCTGGCAAGTGGGCTTCACTCCCCCTCCCCCTCCATCTTGATTTGGCCTTCTTCCACGAGCATCTTTGGGTATCCTTTCCCCTTCTTGGGAGGACACCCATCAACAGATTTAGGACCCCATCTGGGCAATATCCTCATCTTAGCTTTAACAATTACATTTACAAACACCCAACTTCCAAATCAGATCACATTCTGAGATTCCAGGCTGCCATGAAGTCTGATGGGACACTATCGAATCTACTATGACACTATCAAGTTGCTATTATCTTTGTGGAAAGACATGGGTTAGTTCCTCTTGAAAATCCAAAAACATTCTCAAATCTTTTATGTATCGTAAACACCCACCGAAATGTTGTTGGTTTTTTTTCTGCCAAAGAAATAGGCAATTTGACATTTTCATCATTATAGAAGTGTGGTGACTGGCGGTTGTGCTTTTAATAGTACACAAGGTACAGCATATTCTTTCACACCTCTCTGCAGTACCTCTGGCTGGCTGGACAGGTTTCTCGAGTGTGGATGTCATGGTCAGGTGAGAAATCTGCCAGGAGGTCTGGAGGCAGTTCCCGTCCGGTGATCCGTGAAATGCTGCCATCTTTTTCAAAAGATGTCTTGTTTTCAAACTTTGATCTAGGAGCAAATCACAAGAATCATAAGAACTGTTATCTTGGTGCTCTTTAAGAATAAGATTTTGAAAAAAAAAATCAACAGCTAGAACAGTATTTCAATAACTAAGCAAGGTTTACTGTTTATTACCATCTCTATAAGTATGAAATTTCACCACAAAAGGCATTTAATATCAGAGTTATAGAATCTTAAGAAGAAATGGAGCTGAAAGCTATTTATTTCAGTCTCTTAGATTTATAGTCACCTGGCCCATTGGAGTGAAGTATGGCTTCCATGAGGCTCCGGCTACGTAACTACAGAACACCCACTGGTTAATAGCTGCCTCCTTGCCTTCCTCTACGTCAGTTTTGAATCTGTAGAATCTTTCAAATCACTGCCATTGACTCAGGGTTTTTTTCTTTTTTGCTAAATTTCTAAATTTTTTATTAGTGTAATATCCAAAACAATTAGAGGGAACTAATTGTTAAATTATATTTGCTCAGCAAGGTTTCATATTAAACATAATATCCATACAGAGGATTTGTCATAAAATTTACAGGAAAGACTAAAATTCATCCCATTCTTGGTTTTCCCTGTTTATTAACATCTTCGCATCAGTCTGAAGATCTGGAAAACAATAATCACATAGAATCATAGTCTTTTCATTAGACATGAAAGGAATCACCCATAACGTAATGTAGCTCTCAGATAAGCGTTCTCCCTAGGCATGCTGACCAGCGTCTTAGTTTCCTAATTGCCACTCCACCGTTTCATTTTTTAACAGGTATATTCAGACATGAAAGATTTCTAGAAACCATTTGAAGTTTTCAATAATCGTTTTTGAGTAGCCGTAACACAAACCAATCTGGTGCCATGAAGAGATAATTGTTATGATATTAAAATATTTCTTGACCACCTACTACAGTCTGGGCCTTCTATAATTTGTGGAACAAATAAAGATGATTTGGAATAATTCCTCCAGGATACACGGTCATTATGTTGGAAAATAAATATTTGCGTTCCCCAAAGTTTGTAGATGGAAGTCCCACCCCACCTTGTGCTCTTCTGGAGGTAGATCTAGTGTGTTATTTGGGAGGTAATTAGCTTTAGATAGGGTCCTGAAAGTGGGGGCCAGTAGTTGGACTAGTGTCCTTTTAAGAAAAGGAAGAGAGATGGACATGTTTCTCTCTCCCTCCCTTCATGCACTTCCAAGGAGAAAAGGCCACGTGAAAACAGCCGTAAAGCATCCATCTGTAAGCCAGGAAGTGGGCCCTCAGTAGAAACTTTGACCTTAAACTTCCCAGATTCTAATCTTCCAGAAATAATACATGTTTGTTAAGTCACCCAATCTAATGGCCAAGACCGGCTTATAAACCATTCATTTAAATGCCATTTACTGAGTTCAAAAAGGTAAAAAGAATATTTATAATCTCCAGAGAGACAGGGAGCTCAAGTAAGGTTGCACACATATGTTGAAGGCCTCCATGTGAGAAGGACCTATAGGAAATAAACGTTGGATTATAGAAGCAGCCGGCAAGCCATGTGTCCCAAAGGCTTAGCCTGTGAACAGCTTGCTTGATTCACTCATTCAGAGAACTTTGCTGTCTCTCTCTCTATTCTAGAAAGTGTAAGAAAACAGTTGTAAACCATTTCTGCCATAAAATGGTGCAGACCTTTGATCCAAGATCTAGAACTTGACCGACTTCAGGAGACTCAGTCCAACTCCCTCCCTTGGCAGCCAGAGTGTGAACAGCACTGAGCCTCTCTCTGGGGCTAACTGCAGGCTGGAGGGTCCCCAGGGAGTGAATCTTTGCGGCAGAAGTAAGAATGCAAGGCCTGGGGTCTGTCTGAAGCCTCTGGGCATGGCATGCAACCAAGGAGAGGTCCTGGGAGGCTGAGGACTGGCAGCACTGACTTTTCTTACATTTCCTTCAGGATGATCTAGACATAATACGATCCACTTCCCAGTGGGTGACTTAAGGGTAAAATTAGGTTCGGAAGTCAGAGGAATGATTATCCATTCCATCAATATGTAAGTTTTATGTCGCTACAGAACAGAAGATATTACCACAAACTTAGCCATCTACAATAGAATGAGGTTGTTTTTTTCTCTTTGGTTAGTATTTGGTAGAGACAATTGAAAGATTGCCTGATAACTTGCTATAAGGGGCAGATGACCTCCAAACTTGTGTCAACATCAATATTTTCTATTATTACAGAGTGATATTGAAGGTAGGCAGAGATTTTATTACTCTACTCTGCTACATGTTTTTTGTTACTTAAAAGTTAGAAAACTCTTTCATTTCTGGATGCTTTGGATGTAATTTTTCTGCTGATTTACAGCCTATGTAAACTTGGATAAGGAAAGGCTATGTAGAATACCACTTGGGATCAAGCACAACTTTTTAAGGCATCCCAGTCATTTCAATGGTTTCTGATGTGACATGGACTTTGGGTTTCATGTTATGTAACCATGCATAAAATTAAGTTTATAAATTTTGGCACCAAAGCTCCTACATTCAAATTCTGCTCCTCTGTAGACCAGATATGATCTTGAAGCTACCCACACTTGGATGATGAGCACATAAAACACACCAGCTGTTCCTATTATCTGTTTGATAGCTGGAGAGTTAAGGATTGTGGAAATTGGCAAGATAAGTGTAGCCACCTTTCTAGAAGCAAAAATTGCTTTTAATTTGAGTATTTAAAGTATTCTCAGCTTCAGAAATACATTACATTTGGTGCCTTGAGTTATCAGTTCTGTGTTCTTTAGTACTTTGGAGAAAAAGAATAATTTTTCCTTTGATTTTGATCATGGATTCAAAGTCTAGAAATAGTTCTTCTTAGATATGCTCTGACCAGGCTCATTAGTGACCAACAAAGAAAACTGAGATCAGAAAAGATGAAATTTCTTCATAAAATAGCTCCTAAAATTCAGATATGGAGTTTGTCTTAATTTTTATTATTTGGATAATGTGGGGGAAAAAAAAACCCCAAGAACTTATCTCATGGAGTTATTGTGAGAATAATGGGGGTTAATAAGAATAAGGTTTGTAAACTGGCTCAGAGTATATGCTCTCTAAATATCAGCTGCCACTATTATCAACATCACCATCATCATCACCATAATCACTACAATGATTACCATCATCACCACTATCACCATAACCACCATCATTACCACCATCATCACCATCAGCACCACCGTAACCATCACCATCACCACCCTTATCATCATCATCACCAGTACCACCACTCCAATCACCATCACCATCACCATCACCATTATCATCAGTCATCATTGACCCTAAAATAACCTGCCATAACCTAATATAAAAAGTCATTTCTCCTTTTCTTCCAGGTCTTCTCTTTGTCTCCTTGCTCTTCTTCAAATTCCATGCGGTTCCCGCCCTCCTGCTTTCTCATTCTCAGCCGTCCAACTAGCTCCTCTGGCATCACCCCACATGGAGGCCACTCTGCCACTTATTTTGGCCTTGTAATCTCCTCTTCCTTCTCACTCTTCCCTCAACAGTGGTGTCCGTGTTAAGATTTTCATGAACCTATTATTTAGGTACATGTGTTTAAAACCTGCTCTTCTTTCTAGTTAAAAGGGACTTCACCATAGATATCCTGCATGAAGAAAATCACATTTTTCAATTATTTCAAAATTACCTCTCAAAAACCAAACATCAGACCTGAGATCACTATCTCTTTTCGTTATGAAAGGTAGACCCTAACAGGAGTGGCCCCAGTGGGAAGGAACCACGGGATTCCTGAAGTCTTACTAGGAGTATATGGAGCATCCCTGCCACCCACAGCGGCTGTTCAGACCCTTTGAGGAAGTGAGGTCATGGTGAGCTGCAAACGGGACCTTTGTGTCAGGAGTCACAGGGCCAGCGGAGAGGCCAAGGGCTCACCCTCTTTCCCTGCAAAGGCCTCCTGAGGTGGGAAGCGAACCTGTTAAGGACTTACCTGGTAAAGATGAGGGGATTACTGGTCTGCCAGTTGTCTCCTCTGCTCATTCAAGCGATGTGGTGTAGGTTTGGAGTGAGATGCCAGGGAAAGGGGAGGTGGTGGTGAAGCAGACTGTATCCCACCTTGAAGGGCACTATCTTAGATTGTCTTTCCACCCAAAGTCAAGTACCATCTCCCAGGCTAGAGATGCACAGAGGAACTTCCTGAAGGGTCCTCACAAGCAAGTCCCAGGGTGTAATCTGGGAGCAAGCATGCAGATGCCAACCATAGAGATGACCTGGAATGCACAAATGGGTGGCCCCAGAGACGGGACACAGCAAAGGGCACTGCTTCCACATCTGCCCTGCTCCCCTCTGCTCCTCTTGGTCTTCGCCTGAGGACACAGGAAAAGGTGATTAGGTGATTTTACCTTTCCACCCCAAGCCTTTGTTGTTGGGACTGTAAACTGGGTTGTGTTTACAGTCACCATGGTAACAGTGAGTAGCCTGGATATAAGAGGAGAGGGAGTCCTCCTAGTTCATAAATCCATGTTATAGGACAAATGCCAAACTTCATGTTCCCCTCTCCTCTAACCCATCTGAAAATGCCCAAAACATCCTTCTGCTTATTCTGGGGGCACAGGAAGGGGATATGCGTGCTGGTTTAATTCAATCAGGAATGGGCTCTGGAGGGGGAGCAGCCAAGGACAGCAAGTGAGTGACAAAACGGACATGGGGACATCACCGGCAGTGCTGCAAGGACTTGCTTGAGCATTTCATGTGTCCTGTACTTTGAGGATCACTAGTCCTGGTCACAGGCTGTAGTCCACTTTCCTGATTAAACAATACAGACAATTGTGATCTCTGTTTTCAACTCAATGGCTCTTGAATTTACCTATAAAATCTACTGGCTGTTGGATGTGATGGTGGTGAACACCTGTAATTCCAGCAGCTAGGGAGGCTGAGGCAGGATCACAGGTTCAAAGCCAGCCCCCCAAAGCAACTTAGTGAGACCCTGTCTCAAACTAAAAAAGGGCAGAGGATGTGGCTCAGTGGTTAAAAGTCCTTTGGGTTCAATCCCTGGTAACAAAAAGAAAAAGAAAAAAGTATCCACTAACTCAGTGTTAGTAATCATTTTGTTACTGATCATTTTGTTCAGAAAGAAAGACTTTATCTAAAACACCTATAAAAGAAAGGAATCCCTCTGCATCTGGGTACTTAAATAGTCTATCTTCAAATAAGGTCTCTTCGAGAGAATGTGAGCGTAGGCTAGTGGTTAACGGATCAGGTTTAATGTCCCAAAGAGAAGATGGCCATGTCCGTGAACACGAAAGCCCGGGTTTGCAAGGTTACTGAGGGAGCTTCAGTGCAGGAGAGCAGAGAATCCAGAGTCACCTGTGCATCAGCGAGTGTGCTCACTGCTGAGCCTCAGGCATGTGGCACACTGGGTCTCAGGAAAGGGGACGGGCATCGTGACTGAGCCAGAATGACAAGCCCAGAATTGGTGGCATATTTTTATAAAATACAAATCTCACGCAGCCCTCCCTCCCCACCTTGGAATCCATCACTCTCAAGCCCGCTGACCCCTGTGTCCCCCAGGGGTCATGCTGCTTGTGGACACTCAGACTGGCCTCTTCTCAGCCTCTGATCCCATGGTCGAGTCGCAAAGGACCCTGAGCACCAGGTCTCTTTGCCACCTCTGTGCTGTGGACCTTCCTTGGTCTGAGACGGTTTCCTCCCCTTCTTCCTCTTTTGCGGAGACTCTGGACCAGACTGCAGCCTCCTGGGCAGCCTCCCCCTTCCTCTACTGACCAGGCAGAATCCTTCCTTGGTATTCCCATGGTCCTCCTCTCCTGGCTCCAGAACTCTTCCCACTTGGCTTGTGACCTCAACCAAGAGCTCCTGTGAACAGGCCGTGTCCTACCTGCACAGCCCCAGCACCTGGTGGAGTCTCTGACCCGCGGTGAGCACCGGGTTGGATGAGTAGATGGCCGGGTCAGAGGGCCTCATTGGGATCTAGTGAGGAACTGCCCTCGTCGGGATGGCACTGGTGAACAAGTGAGAAACACAACAGCTGCCATGAACAACGGCCTTGTTGACGTCATCTGCCCTGTGACCCCCGAGGCCTTGGAGGACCTCACTCTGCTCCTTCCCTTCCACAGGAGCAGACACCCAACGAGAGCAGACTGTGCGAGGAGGCAAGGTCGGCGAGGTCCTCCTGACAGCAGGCAGTGACCATGACAGGGCTACTGCTGTGGCCCAGAGAAGTGCAGAACACATGGGAACACAAGTCACCTGGAGGGAGCTTTACTTCCACGGACACATGCCCAGCTCCTCCATTAACACACCGCTGAGATGGGGAGCCGTTTTCCCTGGAGCACAACTTCCATACAGAAAGCACTCTGCTGGGCGTTCCAGCTGAGCCGTTGTTCTGCAGTCTTAAGGCTGACTGTAGGAATCCGGTACAGAAATCAGTTTATGACATTTGGGTGGAAGTGCAAAAACTGAAGGGAGAGGTTCACAGTGAAATCTCGACAAGCCATTTTTCTATCCACGTGTCATCTCAGGAAAAGGACGCAGGAGGCCCTGGGCCATCATTCTGTTGTCTTACATGTCTACATGTCTCACAGGTGCTGAGTCAGGGCAGTGTCGTGTGAGGACACCATTAGTTGGAAACTGTTGCTGACGTCAGTTTCCCAGGTCCCTTTCCAGTGTCCCTTCTGTGCAACGGACCCTGTAGCTACACGCAGGTCCAGAGTCACAGGAAGGTCAGGACTTGGGACAGATAAGCAAAGCCCCGTAAGACAAGCTTTCTGTGGGCGTGGCTGTGTTCTTCACATCAGAGTGAAATGTTTTCCCTGATATCAGAAAATAGTCTAAAATGGGGGGGGGGGTAGAAGAAAGTTCAGTGGAGGAGACAGAGGGGAATGAAGGGGGGGGAGAGAGGGGATAGGGAAAGTCAGTGGAGCGAACCTAACTTTCCTAGGCACGTAAGTGAATATGCACAGCGACTCTCACCAACATGTAGGTCCCCAAGGCACCAATTATAAAATAAACTGTAAGTATGTAGCAGGAAGATCAGTAGAGAGAAGGGGGTGGGGGAGGGGAGGGGGGGAAAGAGGAGTCCTGGGGACTATTCCATGATTTTAAAATTAAGTCACGATGAATGAATCCTAATGTTACGTAAAACTAAAAAGGACCAATGAAAATTGTGTGACAGTGATTTTGAAAAGTCAGGTCATTCAATAGGGAACACTCTGTTTTAACTCTGATTTCAGTTCTTTTTATTTTCCTGGGACTAGAGATTTCCTTCTCATAAGGGACTGGTGTTCCTTTACACAACCTAGAGATTAGAAAAGAAAAAAGAAAAAAACCCACTGACTTTGACAGTGAAAGTTGGAGCACTCTCAAAAACTAAGACCACGTTTCAAAATAAAAGCCTTGCAGGCACCCTTCCCCTGGCCACCAAAGTGATTTCCTAATGGCCAGGCCACATCTGCCATTACTTCTTTCCAATTTTCCCACCAAATTGCCACAAGTGATGTTTGATTTTTCTTTTTGAATTGTGAAACACTGGAAGTCAATTGTAAACCCAAGCATTCACATTTAATAAGTCTTAAGATTTGAAAAAATTAGTGTCAGATCTTTTGAGTGTAAAATGTTAACAGGTCTATTAAAATTTAACCCCCTTCTTCTCAGGGTTGCTCTTCAAGGTGAAGATATATAATTTCCATGCATGTTTCCATAATTCGTGTTGATTTGATTACATTTGTTACATGGCATGTGTGATTATATATACATCATGGTACATATACTGTACAATTTGACGTTCAGTTTTTGCTAACATTGTATTTTGATATACAAGTTCATATATGCCTGTGCTGTGTTTCACCTGGCCCAACAAGATTTCTGTGTAGTGGTGCTATCATATGATTATGCCTCGTTCCTTCTGAAATTCATGTTGAGATTTCATTTACATTATGAGGTATGAAGAGGTGGGACCAGGTGGGACTCTAATAGAGATTAATCCATTCATGTGATTAATGGGATAATGATTTA
This sequence comes from Ictidomys tridecemlineatus, assembly GCF_052094955.1. NCBI lineage: Eukaryota > Metazoa > Chordata > Mammalia > Rodentia > Sciuridae > Ictidomys > Ictidomys tridecemlineatus. The sequence goes on along the minus strand of NC_135477.1, from coordinate 257,511,660 downwards.
TCTTGAGAGTAGGTCTGCTATAAGAGCCAGGTGCCCAGGGGATGCTCTGGGTGAACGCAGGTCTCTGCCAGCAAGAAGGTCAGTAGTAGATTTTGGCCCCTCGACCTTGGATCAGAACCATGAGCTAAGACACACCTCTTTTCTTGATAACTTTCCCTATCTGTGGTATTGTGTAACTAACAACAGAAAATAGATTAAAACAGTAGACATGAACTTCACTGGGCATTATGGATTTGTGTTTTTGGGTGAGATTTATACTTAAAATGGAACCATTAGTGAAGCAGATTGCCCTCCCTAATGTGGTTGGTTGAGGCTCATTTAATCAGTGAGAGGCCTGAATGGAACAGAACCCAGGTCCTCTGAGCACGAGACACTCCTGAGCCCACTGTCCCCACACTGCCTGTCTCCTCTCCTGGGCTCCAGGCCACCCTTCAGATGTGGAAACTTGCTGTCCTCCATAACTTCAGGGACCAATTCTTATAACAAATCCCTTTTTCCAAACACACATCCCACTGTTGTTCCTCTGGAGAATCTTGACTAATTAGCTGGTGTAGATGAACTTCCCCAAGGTGGCTGTACCAAGTCACACTCATCCACAAGTACAGGTCACTCTCCATTGGCCTTGCTGGATCTAAAGGTGATACAAGTCAATTTTATTTTTAAAAGTCTGAGGAGTACAAAACACAAATACCATTTAAAATAGGAGTTCCTGATTTATAACAAGCATCTTTCCACATTTTTGAATCATTCAGTACCCTCTTTTGTAGCTAATTATTCACATCCATTGTTTGGCCATTTGTCTTTTGAGCTGTTTACTTTTTATCTTATGTACATGCCAGAACGATGGTGCAGGCTTGTTTGTTAAAGTTACAAGCTTCAAAGCCACTTCCTCTTGTTCTGTGGATTGTCCCTTTGCCTATGTATGGTATTGTTCATAATGTCCAGATTTTGTAATCTCATGCAATTTAGCAATGTTTTCCATGACAGTGCTTTTTTTGTCTTGTGAAAATAATTCTCCATGCCTTGTGTCATCATTAAAATACACTATAGTTGAAATTATTTTATTTGAGACACCTAACAAGTATGAAATTTGCATATAATAGAATATTAGATAGACAAGGAAGAGAATAAACTAGAGTTATATTTATCAACAGGGATGGCCTTACAGAGGTCATTTGGATTTCTCCAACCATAGTAATTCTCTCCAGATGAGGATAATGTTTCTTTCCTTCTCCAGGATCCCATGTTACATTCCTTTGTCAATCTCCAGTCTCTGTGAGTCTTCCGCAGGTCCCAGCCTTTCCTTTTCTGTGGCTCTGCCACCCTGGGAGAGCATTGGTCAGTTTTGATCTGGGAGCATTTCCTCAACATAGGCATTGCTGTTTCAGATGGTTAGCCTGCAGCTCTGTGAAAACCACATGACCACCTGGAATGGAGTGCTTAGTTTTCTCTTCTTCTCCTAGTTTCTAAAGTTGGAATCTTAGATTAAAAATTGAGATGATTCCTCTTTTCTAATATGAACAGTTTTTACTACGAATGAGCCTATAAGTGCTGCTTTAGTTGCATTGCACAAATTTTGATACGTGGCATTTTCATAGTCTTCATTCAGTTCTAAATACATTTTAATTTTACTGTATACTTCCTCTTTGATTCATGAGTTATTAACAAAAAAATGCTGTTTAGTTTCCAAATAGATGCAGATTTAACAAATCTGTTATTAATTTCTGTTATTAATTTTTCTGTTATTAATTTCTCATTTTAATTCAAGACTTGATAAAATCTTTTGTATGTTTTTATTTAATTTTTAATTTCTTAAAGTCTGTTTAAGGCCCAGGGTATGTTTTATCTTGATGAATGTTCTATGTTTACTTAAAGAAAGTGTGTATTTTTTTGTTGCCAGATGAAATGAGCTAGCTCAAGGTATTTACTTAGATCTTTTGTATCATTAACTGGTTCTATTAATTTAAGAGAAAGGAATAGTGATTCCAATTTGAATTGTAGGTCTGCTGGGACTCTGAAGTCTCCCTCTAGCAGCTGAAGACTTTGCAATAAAAGGTCTTTCAGGAGGGGACCCCTCCCCACCCCAGTATCTGCGACTCCCGGGCAGCACAGGCTCCAGCCTGCACTGCCTCCTCCAGTTCATCAGCAGTGTCCACAGAATGCTGCTCACCAGGGTCCAGGTGCATCTGACCCACATCAGAGGCTCTGGGTCTCCCCTCTTCCTTTGGACTCTGGTCTCTCCCCAGGTCTGGGGTTATTTGTTTGTTCTTTGACCTTGACTCTGATGTATGCAACTGAATCAGGAACTTGGTGTGTCCATTGTTCTTGTTCTAACAATGTGAGCAAGACTTCTCTGTGCTCTTTCTACCCTGAGCAGAAACCAGAGCTCTTGAGCTCACACCTTTTATCTACCTAGAATTCTGTTGTGGTTATTGTGTGCTAGAGATTTAATTTTACTTTTTTTCTCTCTATAGCTGTTGTTTTTTTTTTAGCACAATTCTCTTTAAATCATTTCTTGTCTTTTTCTAATCGTTTATGTAACTTACATTCATCTTTTAATGATTTGAAACCTGTTTACTTTAAAATATTTGACATTAGTACTTTACAACTTCAAGTTTCCCTGGCATCAGTGCACCTAAGTATACTTTCTGAAAGTTTTTCATCGAGGTTTATTCCGTGTGTGTTTTTAACTTTGAAGTGGTAATTGTTTTGCGTTTGTCAATGCCACAAAGCTTTAATAAGTGAAATGTCTCTTCATTTAATTTTAGCTTTCCATTTAATTCTTCCAGATGGCTCAGCAATATCACTGTCCTAGGAACGATTTTATATTAATCCCTCTAATTATATTTCCCCACACCTCCTGTGTAGCTAAATTTGGAGGCTTCCCTCAGGTGAGGTTCTGGTCTGGAGTCTTAATTTATCCTAGGACGTGTATTCCCTGCAGTGAGGCAGACCCGAGCCCCTCCGCTGCTCTGATGAGCAGGATTTCTGTTTCCTGCTCTGGGTTTGTCGCCCTCTGGGAGCTGCTCTTTTCCCAGGGCTTTAAACCTCCTTGCTTGTTCATTACTCATGTAGCAACCCTGAGGGCAGCTGTGCGGCAGGCTCAGGACTGGTCTCCAGCTCTCAGCTCTCTGCACCTTGGGCCTGGCTGTCCACACTTCTTTCTAGAAAACCTAGCCTCATTTTAAAAACAGAAATGCACATGTGCATTACTTCAACTTTTTTTTTTTTTTTTTTTTTTTAATGAGGAACATCTTTGAAACATTCTGACACAGACGGGCTGATGCCCAGGGCCCCGTTCAGTGGGCTCTGTCCTGGCCATGTCCCCAGCTCCCTCTTTGGCTCTCTCTGTCTTTCACAGGTGCTGTTGACATCGGAGAGCTTGCTGGGCCACATGCCATGCACCTCCACCCCAGGAGCTTTGCTCCCATGCTGCTTCTGCCTGGATAGAGGTAAAATTGGACAGTGCTTCTCTGAAGTGTGGTATTTAATTAACTCTGTGCACACTCAGTGCAATCCCTGTTTTCTAATCTCTTCCTCCCACTAGAGCAGGATTTAGGAAGCTCCTAAACATATAAAAAGATATGCTTCTAAAGCCCCAGGGGCAGGGCTCTCTGGGGACCCTGTCCTTTCCCCTTCATCTTGTCCCCTCCCCATATTGCGACCTAGCTGTACCTCACCCTGTCTGGGGTTGGCTGGGCTTGGGCAGTGGGCTTCCATTGCTGCCAAGAGACCTGGGAATCCAGGCAGACAAGCCAGAGGCCAGGTCATGAACTTTGTGTGACTTGGTGGAAGACTCTTGCTCCTTGGCTCCTGCTCCTCTGGGCCAAGAGGAGCCTGAGATGCACGCAGGTCTTAGGGAGCCAAAAAGAGACCATGAAGGCCTGCTGGACACTTGTTCCTATTAGTCAGCTTGCAAGCTCAGGCCTCTCCCCTTTAAACCAAGTGGCAGCTCATTCTTGTCACTGCCAATTTCAGCGCCAATTTCTTTACATGGCTCATGTAAGAAAGCTGATTTCTGTCTCCACGAGCAGCCTTCGCTGTCTGGTTTTCCTGTTTGTTTTTTCTCATTTACAGATAGGTGGGTGGAGTGACAGCTTTACACTCGTGGCCATGAGCAAGGCTCTCTTGTATCTGTACAGTGGCGTGGAGAAGCTGCACTTCCCAAGTCACCAGGAACCCCAATTGCTATGCCCCTCGGTCATGCAGGACCTGTCAGAAAGGGCGGCTGGCTCTGAAGGTCTGGAGCTGCAGCCTGCAGCGCCAGGACCCCTTCCCGACAGTGCTGTTCTTGGGCACGGGAAGAACCCAGGAAGGTGTGGAGGCTCAGGCTGTCTCCAGGATGTCTCGCACCTAAGGCAAAGGCCACACCTGCAGGCCACACCAGTCCTCTGCTGAGAAGCCGCTGCTGTGCGCTGGAGGAAGGATTTGGAAGCTGTCGCTGGGTGAAGGGCTGAGAGGGCAGGACCCGTGTTGGTCTAAGCATGTACTCACATGTTCCATCACCCGGCCTCCAAAGGCCACGTCCAGGAGCGTGAGACTCAGCAGACGTGGACATCATGGTGGCTGAAGGAACATCTGGGATGCCTGTGGGACTTCCTGAGCAGAAGACTAAGGGCCCACAGGCCTCTGGCACTGGGGGACAGCAGAGCATGTTGCACCCCAGTGAGAGGCAGGAGACCTGGAGAGCAAGATGGACAGGTCCTCAGGGATGGAGCGTCTGCCTGGCTGACGGGGGAGCAGCTGGAAGAATGAGGCAGCTTCACGCCCAACCCTGCCTGGGCCAGCAATTTTCAAGGGAGGACTTTTAGATTCCAAGATAGGCATCAGAGAACCACAAACCGAATGTCGACCACAAACCCCTGGTCAGGTGTGCAAGTGTTCAAGAGTTCACCTTCAGGAGGCCTGGGGGCTGGTCCTTCTGGGGCCGGGGAGTTGGGCTGTCCTCTTCTCACCAGACTCCAGTCCCACATCAACTTGTCTGTCACCCTTTGTCACTGCTGGGCTTTTTAATGTGACCTGATAGGCCTGTGTATCAGCATGCACACATACACACATGCACACGTGTGTATGTACATGTCTCTGGGCATTTCTTACTTTTTTTTTTTTTTAAACAATAGTAAAGTTTGAGGACCAAACTTACAAATGCATATTTTTGGTGACTCGTATTCTATGGAAATGTTTCTGTCATATTTTATATTACAACTTAATTCTGTGATGATATGAAATAGAGAAAAGGTGGTGGTAAACAGACTCTCAGGTAGGTCTCTGGAACACCTATCAAATCATATACAAAATATGACACATGTGAGTGACCCTGAGTGGGATCTATAGCTTATATCAATATCTTTAAAAAACACCTTAATTCTTTTGGAATAGAACCAACTCAGTTAAATAAAGGGGTTTTGGGTGTCTTTCTAAAAATTCTTTTTAAGAATACATACGCATTTCTTACAGATTTTACTTGTTGATTTATTAGTCGTTGTTATACTTGGGCAAGCTTCTGGGTACCCTGGATGTATACATTGTGAAATGACCCAATGAGGGTAGTTAACACTTCCATCCCTTCAACCTTTTTTAAGTGATGTCTGATCATTTTCAGCAAAATGGAGGAGCTGGAGGACATTGTGTTCAGTGACAGAGGTAGCACACAGAAGGACAAATGTCCCATGTTGTCACTCCTGTGTGGAGGGTTAAAAAGTTCACTTAAATGTAGAAAGGTGACGCGTGAAGGGGGAGGAGGGAGGGAGGAGGGAAGACCGTAGAGCAGTCAGTCAGTGGCACACCTCACACACTCGTGTATGTGTGTGCACATAGCTCACACTGGACAACCAGCAGGAAGGGGCTCCAGGCTCCAACATGAGCCATCAGGAGACAGGAATGTGGGTGCCCTGATTTGCCCAGCACACGCTAGGTACATGTCTTGAAATCTCACGCCGGACCTCGGAGATGTGTACAGTTTTTAAATGCTATAATCAAATTTTACATTTCAAAAGAGAAGCCTATGATCACAGAGGTCCTGCCACAGCGATGTCATTTGAAGTCTCTGGAAAGCACCGTGTAGCCTTCCCTGGGCCCGAGTCCATGGTCCCCGCACCTGCTGGGAGTCACGAAGGATGACAGGCAGCAGAACCACATGGATGTTCTCTACAAGCTCTGCTTGACCTCTGTCAGAACTCAGGATTACAATAAGAGATGTTCCTGTGAAACCCCAAATCCCAGACTATAACTCCGGGACACTGAGGTGTGCTGAGTATGTTCACAGGGCACACCTCGGGCTTGCATCAAGTTTATCTTCTAACATCTGAGTCATGTAAAAAACTGTTATTTTGCCTTCACAGAAATCTAAAATGCTGATTTCTCAACAACAGCCTAAGCATATCCAAATATGGTGAAAATATCTGACAAAATATAAGATTAACATGCTAAATATTTAAACGTCACCATTAAAAAATTGTTCAAGACCCATTTGGGGTATAAGGCTTTTTTTTCCTAAAGATTATAAAAAGACAACAGAAAACTAAAATTACAATTTAAAAAAGAGATGAACATCTTTTCCAGGCTATTTAATAGAAAAATACAATAACAATAAAGTAAAATGTGCTAGCATTTAACACAGATCGATACTCATAGGGCTCAGATTGGCAGAGCTGTAGTGAGATGGACACGTTGGTGGTGGCAATTGGTATTATTTTGGAAAATTACTGGGGAATTATGTAGCAAGAATCTCTAAAGGGCATTTTCCTTGAACCAATGATTTCAATTCCTGAAAACATAATATGTACGATGGTTCAGGAAATAACTCAATCTCTGAGAAAGGGGATGTAACACAGTTGGTGTAAAGTAAGCCTCTAAATAACCCACTGAGGTTTAGCATCAGGACACAGAATAAAATAAGATGTGAAAATCCAAATAAGAGTTGTTAATGCTTGGAATATCCAAAGGGGTATTGCAATAATGCTAAATGGTAAAAAGAACAGAAAAAAAAGTTCAACTTCTGTAAAACATTATCAGAAGTCATTGCTTGGAAAGAGACCAAACTGCTAGTAGTGATTGCACCTGGATAATGAGATCATGTGCACTTTTAATCTTATCATTGTACTTTCCGTACATTCTTTTCAAAGGAATCAATGCTTCACTTTTATAAAACAAAAGGAAACTTTAAATTTACTGGCAGCCACCACCCCAGGGGCTTTTACTTTAATTAAGGTTCAGTCTCCCAGCTCGCTGGGGCGTGCGCTCTGTTCCATGCTGTCGAGCACAGCAATAGCATCTGCGCCCCCCATGCCCACTTCTGTTGGTGTGGGACACCGAGGCCTCGTGTGTTGCTCAAAGTGGAAGAACACAGGAGAAATCATCATCCTGCCACTTTCTTACAGCACTACATTTTCAGTGTCAAAATAGTTTCCCCAAAGGAAAATAGGAAAATGACATTTTCTTTTCAAAACTTGCTGGTGATTGTAGAAAATCGCACTGCAGTCCAGTACTGGGAAGGCAGGGTTTCCACCGTGCTAAGCTGTGCTGTGCGGCCTGAGGGGTCCCCTGGACCTGCGGAGCAGCAGGAGGCTGGCCTGGGGCTGGCAGCAGCAGCTCTGAAGCACCGGTACCTTTGCTGTGCTGAACTCACACTCGCCTTTCTGCTGTGTTTGTTCTCAGCATCATGCAGTGTGTATGGGCGTGTGGGACCTACTGTCCTGCTAACAACTTCATTCTAAATGACAGTGAGGCAAGAGCCCAGCCTGCCTCTGGATGTTGACATGGCACCCCAATCCTGTGTCCAAGCAGAGGACAGCACTGGACTCCACATATGGTTGTCCCTTTGTGTCCACAGGAGATGGTTTTAATATCCCCCCATCTCAGGGTACCAAATGCACAGATGCTCAGGTCTCTTCCATGAAATAGCATCACATTTGCATGTAACCTGTGCACAGCCTTCCACGTGCTTTCAATCATCTCTAGATCACTTTTAATACCCAACAAGATGAAGTGTCCCAGGAAAGCAGGGAGCTGAAACTCCAAGACTTGGTTCCTGAGTTCTGACAAAAGAAAATTTAAAGTCAGAAGCCAAAAGTCATGCAGGAGAAAGTGAGGTGAAAGTAAATTAAAAGAAAAGTGATGCTCAAACAGAGAGCAGTTTCAAGAAAAAGTGGGTCATCTCAGTGCAAAGAACAACGAAGGAAATAATACTGTCCCCAAATTTTATTACTGTTTGCTGTTTACCAGGAGAACCGGGGACCACTTCTGTACCCTTTGCCAATCAGTTGTTCTACTCCTTCACATCCAGTAGAGGAGTTTTTGACCTTAGTTGGTACTCTCCAGAACCGTCATGGTGGACGTCCTGTTTAGGGGGGCTTCATCTACAAGTCAACCCCATGTTAATGTGGGCACTGGGGTCAGCAGCTGTTCAGAAGTTACCTTAGTGCACTGTGCTACTAAAGGAATCTTCCTTCCCAGACAGATGGAGTCACTTACAGTCATAATCCCTAGCTTCATGTCAACCTCAGTGGAACCTGTCAAGAGTTAGTCACATTAATCCTTTTCTCTCGATGGGTTTTCCCAATTAGCTTCTTTTGCTTCTGTGTATTTGCTACAAAGCAACTACCACCTTTTGCTTTCTTTTACACTTTGGAAGTAGTTTAAAGAATGTGAAAGTAGTTTCAAGTAATTTAAAGAACACTTTATGACCTTATCATAAAGAAGGACCTTGGAGCAATTTGGAGAACATTTTATGACCTTACCATGTATTTCACTGCTCATTTCTAGCTATTGCCTAACAGAAATTCTAAGAAAATGCTGTGGTGTTGTGTAGGGAGTAAAATAGAGAAGTAAGTCTGTGCATGTGTCTGTACAGGACAGACACACTTTTTTTTCTGAATATTTTCAGTGGAATCCATGGATATGGACCCATGGATATGGAAGGCTAACTGTGTTTGAAAGCAGTTGACCACATACATGTTTTGAGGAAGGGAAGGAATGAGAAGATTCTAAATCTGGGTAGGAAACAGTTCTTTCTAGTATATCTGAATGCAGATGTTCAACTATTTAAGCCATGATTGAAGAAGCAGAATGCCAAACAGGATAGTAAGGAGACCCAGAGTTAGATAAGAATGAAAAATGCTATTTTTCCTAATTTTGGAAGAACAAAGACACACATAGCAAGGTATGCCATGCTAAGAAATCTGAAATTTCAATATTACAAAGATGCTGGTTCTACCCACATAGGCTATAAGTTCAAAATAATCTCAGTCATAGTCATCAGAACGTTTACTTTGGAAATTGTCAATTTGACTATAAAGGTTTATGGAAGTGAAAAGGACCAGGAATGACCTAACCGACATAATCTTGAGAAAGACCCAATTTGAAAGATGTACAATTGCTGGCTTCAAAAGTTATTAAAAATCCATAGTAATCAAGAAAATGTGGTGTTGGCATAAGGATGGAAAGATCAATTCAGTGAATAAAAAGCCCAGAAGTAGACTTGGACTTATATGATCAATTGATTTCTCATAAAGGTGTCAAAGCCGCAGGGAAATAATGTTTTTTTACAAAATGGTGTTGGAGTCATTAAATGCACACATGGAGAAAAGACACTGACGTCATTCCAAAGTCTCAGGGAATTCAAATAAGATCAGAATCTGCCAGGGAAGCCACAGGACCTGACCTAAAGAGCTGATGTCACTCAAGCTCTTTCAGTGGAGCAGGGAGGGCAGAAGGCAGAGTGTCCATTCTGAGGGTGGAGATGACAATAGAGACAGTGAGCAGAGATGACCATCAGAAAGTGAGCAGCAAAGACCAGGGTGGGGAGTCAGAAGTCAGGGCTGAAGGAGGGGTCCTCTTCCTTCACGATGAGGTTGAAACATTTGGTCAAATGAAGACCGGGCATGAATGCGGTGGGGGAGACCGCTGATAGACACAGTGAGACCAAGATGGCATCTGTGGCAAACCCTGGCAGACTGCATGTGGACACAGCCACACCTGTTAGCAGAGAACAAGCACAAACAGGAGACAGTTGCGGGCAGCTTTGCATGAGGAAGAGACTACTGACCACTCTTGATCCCCTCCGTGTGCTGGGTGAGAAGACTCAGGAAGTCTAGGGGTTGAAGCAGGGAGCCACGAGGGTGAGGGCCACGCAGTGGACAGAGCCCTGCTGTGATTGGCACCTCAAGCCCTGGTTCTCCAGCAGCTGGGAATCAGAAGTGGACAAGGCATCTCCTCCTAAGGTGCAGCTTTGGTGTGAACTGCTCGTGATCTGTTCTTCATTTGCACCCTCGGGATGTGGGGGGAATCCCCTGGGTGCCATACATGTTTAGTTGAATGTATGGGTGCCATACATTCACTATGCATTGTCATACAGTGTGGCCGGTGGTTTCCTGGGGACTTGACACATTCATATTTGTAAAAATGACCAGTGGCCTGTTGTGGAATCCACTTCCATGGCAGGCAGAGAGGTGGGAGACAAATGATGGAAACAGAAGAAATGGAGACAGTGGCTGGTGGGGCGATGTCTTCTCCTCCCCCCCACAGAACAGCCATGTGGAGAGTGGCAGAGGACTGGCTTTTGAAGGTCAAGGACGACTCTCAGAAACCCTCAGATGTCAGCGGAGGCTGAGTTAGAAGGAGGCTGGTGGGAACCTGGGGGAGGCTGTCCAGGCTCAGACGGCAGAACCCTGGCTGGAGAGTGGAGTGTGGCCGAGTGGTCCTAGAGGGGGTCCTGGACGTGGAGTACTGTGGGCCCTGTGGGCCTGTAGCCAGCACAAAATAAGCCAAGACTGTGTTCCAGAGGGAGTGACACCAATGGTGCATTTTTCAAAGCACCCTGAGCTGTTGGTGGTGAATGGCTACGAGCGCCGGAGAGCAACCACGGCGTCTGCTCAGGAGCTGGGACGGAGCTGAGGGGTGGTGGGGCTTTGCCCAGGTAGAAGTCTGGTATATTTATTTTATGTGTTTCCCTAATTTATTTCCTTGTGACTTGGCTAAACTCTAACACTTAAGAATCAACCATGGCTAGGGACATGCAGAGATTGTACAACAATGAGATTAACTAGTTTCACCCTATTCTACATTTCTTCTTAAAGATGTATTACGCATGTGAGATGTTCTTGTTTTTCAGAAAAATGAGAACTATATAATAAGTCCTAAGTATGGAATTTGTGGTAGAAACTTCAGAACTATCAATTGGTTATTCACCACTTAATTCAGGATCTTGGCACATGAATTCTTCACTTTGAGCCAGCATGTGAATGTAAAGAACACCATCTCTATATGAACAGTTTAGGTACGATTATGGAAGGGGTGGGGCAGACTAAACCTTCATGACAGGAAATAAGAAAGGGAAATTGAGCAACTCATAACGGTAATCTTCACAAACAATTAAAATGACTTGAAGATTTTTCCTAAATTAAAATCTTTCCAAACTACCCATATGATATCCTTTGGTTCATTTAAACTAGTTTTTATTTAAGTAACCAGAATAAGGAACTCCAGTATATTTTGTATTATTTCTACTTGATTTACCCCAAATTATTAATCTTGTCTTCTGTGTGTAATTTCCCCTCAGATATAACCCATTTCAATACATTTAAAAAGTTAGCTTGGAAAAGTCAGTGCATAGAAATCAGATATTTGTTAACTATAATCTTTATTTTGAGCTGATTACAAATCCTTATGCAGAAATAATAGAGACCTTCTGTGTCCTCTATCTAGTTTCTCTCCATAGTAACATCTTTCAAAACTATAGCTATTGCTAGCCACTAATTTGGATTACATCCAGATCGTCCATCTTACTCAGATTTCCAAAGTTCTACTGGTGGTAGAGGTAATGGTGATGGACATATAAGTGATAGTGGTGGAGGTGATGGTGGGTGGTTGAAGTGATGGTAGTGGAGGTGGAGGTGGTGATGGAGGTAGTGGAGGTGGTGGAGGTGATGGTGGAGGTGGTGGAGGTGATGGTGGAGGTAGTGGAGGTGATGGAGGTGATGGTGGAGGTGGTGGAGGTGATAGAGGTGATGGTGGAGGTGGTGGAGGTGATGGAGGTGATGATGGAGGTGGTGGAGGTGATGGTGGAGGTGGTGGAGGTGATGGAGGTGATGGTGGAGGTGGTGGAGGTGATGGAGGTGATGGTGGAGGTGGTGGAGGTGATGATCATGATGGTGGAGATGGTGTGTATAGTTGTGTAGACTTTTATTAGATGTGCAGGTTTATGCAACGTAGTCAAAATTTAGAGTATCCCATCAAGGATTGCTCCTTTTGCTCTTTCACAACCACATTCATTTCCCTGCACCATAATCCTCTTTCCAACCACTAAACTGTTCTTCATTCCTAAATTTTAATCTTCAATAGTCACCTGAACAGAATCATACAGTATGCAGTGCTCTGTGATCGGCTTTTCTGTTTTCCTCTGGATGTCTTTAGTTCATTCTTTCCTGCTGAGTGGTCTTCTATGGTATGGGTGTTCCATGAATTGTTTAATCATTCACCTACAGAAAGAAATTGGGGTTGCTTCTTATTATTACCAATGAAGCAGCAATGAACATTCATGTATTGTGTTTTGTATGAACATTCACTTTTATTTCTTTGGGATTGATGCCCAGGAGTACAATTGCTGGATCTTATGATAGTTGCATGTTTAGTTTTGCAAGAGCCTGCCAAACAACTCTCCAGTATGGTCGTACCATTTGAGCATCTCCTCAGCAGAGTGTGAGTGACCCCATTCCGGCATCCTTGTAGCATCTGATGCTGTCACTTGTTACCATTCTCCAGCTTATGCAGTGATCGCTCTTTGTGGTTTTGATTAACATTTCTTTGATGGACAATGACATTGAATATCTTTTCTTCTGTTTGTCATCTGTGTCAAAGCATGAGTGCATTTCTTTTGCCCATTTTCTATTTGCATTGTTTGTTTTTATGATTGATTTAGGTGTTTTTTATATACTGTAGATGTTAGTCTTTAGTTGTATATGTGGTTTGCAAATATTTTCTCCTAGTCTGTGGTTTTTCTATATTTTCTTAAAAGTATCTTTCCTGGACCACAATTGTACAATTTGGATGAAATCTAATTTATCAGTTATTCTTTTATGAATTGTATTTTTGATCACAAGTCCAAGAACTTTTTGATAGGACTATATATCCCCCCAAGTTTCTCCTATTTGTTTATTAAGTCTTGTAGTTTTTTTTTAAGTTAGAGATCCATTTTGAGTTAACTTTTAATAAGGTACATGATTAAATTGAGATTGACTTTTTATCAGTGGATGTCCAACTGTCCAGCATTATTCAGTGAAAATTTGTTTCATTAAAAATCAGGTGAGGGGTTGGGGTTGTAGCTCAGTGGTAGAGTTCTTACTAGTATGTGTGATGCACTGAGTTCAATTCCTAGCACCACATAAAAGTAAATTAAATAAAGGTATTGTATCCACCTACAACTAAAAAAAATAAAATGAAATAAAATAAAAATCAGGTGAACCCTATGGCCTGAACCTATGCTCCATTAGTCTATGTGTCTACCCTGCAATACCATACTGTCTTGTTTACATTATTAAGCCCTATTATCAGATAAAATAATTCCCTCCTTCATTATTGTTATTATCAGGTAAAATAATTCATTTTCCTTTTTAAATGTTGTTTAAGCTATTCTAGGATCTTGCTTTCTGTCCAACAATCAGAATAAGCTTCCTGACATCTGTAAATATCTTGCAGAAGTTTTTCCTTTATATTATATATACAGAACAATTTGGACATAATTAAAGTTTTTATTATGCTGAGGTTTCCATAAAAATAATCTGCCTCCTTATTTATTAGGTCTTCTCTGATTTTTTTCACCTCTGCTTTGTAGTTTTCAACACACTGATCCTGAGTTTTGTTAAGTGTATATTTGAGCAGCTACAGGTTATGAAGCAAAGTCAGCAAACTTGTTGAAAACAGTCATCAAACCTCCATCATTTCTAAAACTACTGAATCAAAACCATAACAGAATTCTGAACATCCATTCTTATTCATCTATATATCTGCTTGCCTGTCTACTTCAGTTCCTGTCTTCGTCTCTCCGTACCTCCGTCTGTCAATTGGTCCACGTTCTTGGCATGCACTGTCTATCTATCTATTTTAACTAGAGCACTTTAATGCAAGAAGCCTCCCTGGACAAATGTGAGTGTGATTTATAGTGCATTTACTTGTCTTCTCCAACATCATCCGGCTTCCTCCTCTGTGCCTCATCTGAATTTTATTATGCACATTCTTCAAAAACTGTGCTTAATTGGAAGCTAAAGGGCATTCACGTCCACACTTTGACAGCAGGGACCTGAGTTAAGTTGATGTTTATGCTCTTTGAGTTCATAACTCCCTGGTCCTGTAGGAAATGAACCAAGTTTTGAAAAAATGTAGTTGGCTAATATTACGGTTTAATATGAGGTGTCCCTGTTCCCCAAACCTCACGTGTGAGACAATGCAAGCATGTTCAGAGGTGAGATGATTAGATGTGAGATGGGTCTACCTGCTGATTGGGTTACACTGATTAACTGGGTGGTCACTGTAGGGAGGTAGGATGTGGCTGGAGGAGTGTGCGTGGGATTTCTGTTTTGTCCCTGGTGAGCAGAGTCTCTCCATGCTATGTGACTCTCATGTCCTTAGCTGCATCCCTCTGTCATGCCCTGCCATCATGATGTTCTGCTTTACCTGAGGCCCAGAGTTATGGAGTCAGTTCACCATGGACTGAAGCTCCGAAACTATGAGTCCCAAATAAACTTTTCCTCCTCTAGTTGTTCTTGTCAGGTCTTTTAATCATAACATCGAAACAGCTGACTTAAAGAGTCAACGAACACTTGGCATACATTTATGTGTGTGTGTGTGTGTGTGTGTGTGTGTGTGTGCGCCTGAATGTCTACTTCCAGATTCAATGTTTGACTTTATTTAATAACTAAACTATATTAAACCAAGACATATATACAACATTGTTTTCCCAGAGAACTCACGCTTATTTAGATCCCCAATAGCATGTTATTTTATTAATTATTAACTCATAACTTCATTATGAATTATAGATAATTATGAATTATAGATAGAATAACTTCATTATTCTATCATGAATTCATTTTTTCATATTCCTTAAGTACAACCTGTGACCATATATCAAGTGAGCATTTGAAATACAGGATGAGACTTACCCTGGAGTGCAGTCCACCCTATAGTACATATTCTGGAATGGAGACAAGAAAGATATAGAAGGAAGGTGGGCCGTTTCTATTGGGTGCCATTTTGAGTCCCTCAAAACCAGTGTGGTGCCCTTACATGGGGTCTCCTCACCTCCAGCATAGAACCACAACCAGTAGCGGACACTAAATGTCAATGTGTTGGGCAGAGCCAGACAGGACTGGTGGAAGCAAGTTGTTAATGGAGAGATGACGGCCAAAACTAATTTGAGAGCAAAAGTTTTCTATTTTCTCATTAGCATGTTTCTTAATCACCTTCTACATGCTGATCTTTGGAAATAGAATGGAGAAGGAAACATTCTGCCTCACTGAATCCTGCAATTTCATAGTGAGACGGATGATAGTCACTCTGTAGTATGTAATTAACAAGTAAATGTGTTTCCGTGATGGTAACTGTGGGGACGCTCATATGAGGCCTCCTTTGAGTCTCCTGGAGCTGCTGCATGCTTTGACCCAGGGGATGGTGGTTGTAATCCAGTTTATAGTTTTAGAATTTACTCTGATGGATGCGGGGAGGTAAAATGAAAGGGGAACCCTGGATGCTCACAGTGACCCAGGCTCGGGAGGAGAGGGTGGTAGAGAGAGGCAGTTGGCCTATTATAGGAACACTGGGATACAAGGTGTAAATCTTGGCCATGTGCAAGAAAGCCAGGGCACGCCATGGCCCTCTGCAGCCCTTTAGCTCCTCCAGCTCCCAGGTACTCAGCCATCCTCAAGTCTCTCCTCGTCAGGGAGGACATCTCTTCTCTTCTTCCTGTCCTAACTCACCTCCTCTTAAACCCCAAACACGTATATTATGTTATTTCTTTCTTACTTTTCATATTTAAAGACCCTATAGTGCCCACTTTAATCTGCTCAGCTTTGGCCCATTTTTGCCTCAAATAAAAACCCTTGTGTGCACCTGAGGTTTCCAGTGTCTATCTCCCATGAGATCGATTTCTGAGCAGCTAACTTACATGTAAGCATCCCGGGAAGCTCCTCCACCTGCACGCCCCATGTACACCTCAAAGTTACTGCTTCACTCCATTCAAACACCATTCTGACCTCATACTTGCTTTCTAGACTGAGGGAAGATTCTTTGTCAGGTTGCCAAGAACTGCCTGCCTATGGGTCAGATAGCAGCAGAGAACAATGGGAAAGACTGGTCATCCTGGTCCATTTTAGAGTCTTTCTTCTTTATTTAGATTCCCTTCAAGAGTCTGAAAACAAAACAAAACAAAAAAACTAAAATGATCTCAGCTGGCCTGCACATGTGCATGCACATAGACACAGAAACGCATACTGTCCCCATGCACAGAATCTCAGGGAGGTCACAAACCCCAGGGAAACCCACTTGGGGCCTTCACCAGGGCCCATATAAATAGAAGGGGGCCTTGTTTCTGTTTCTCCATCAACAGAGATGGAGATGCTAAGGAGGAAGATTAGAAAACTATACTATCATTAGAATTCCATTTAGACAATTTCCATTTGTAATGTGTGGTGTTTAGTACCATGAGCATCATTTATACTACATTCAGAAATAAACTAAATAAAAAATATATTTTTTAGACACTGTATTTGATTACCCAGAGCAATTCACTTCTCAAATTTATAAGAAGAAATGAAAATATGGCCAATGTTGAAAGACAACATATTTTCAAAAAATAAAAGATTTTTAGCTATCGACTCAAAGACAACATCTATTAAAATACATCGATTTATCATGACAAACAAGTAAATCTATTACTTTATATAAAATAGGATTTTTCAATCTTCAATCATGGAATTCTTGATGTATATTCTTGATTTCAAGTAGAATTTTTTTTTCTAGTATAAGTTGTGATTCTGGTTTGTTTTCATTTTCTCCAAGGAAGAATCCATAATAAGGTAAATAAGTCAGCATTTATTTGTTCTCTTGATTGCAAGTAATAGAAACTCACTCTGGCTAGATAAAAACAAAGTAATTCAAAGTAAAACAAAGTAAAAAGAAAAAAATGAAATTTCTGAAGCCAGTCTGGGCTGCATTTGGGGCTCACACACCCCCAGCAAAATCAAGTGTTGCATGTCTAGACAAGCTCTGTGTTCTTAGCCCCACAAGTGAGACCCTAAAAGCTGCACGTTTATGATTCCTGTCATCCTTACAGCTCGCCATTCTATCAGGAAGAGTCTGCTTTCATGAATGCTCCACAGAAGTCCACCCTACATGACCCTACAGCTCCTGGGTGACAGCCTCTTGGCCAATGCTTCATGCCAATAGCACTTACTTAATAATGGCCGGGTAGGCAGGTCCCTCAACTGCTCCCCATCCTGCACTGATCTCCCGTGTACAACAGGCCACAGATGTGACCAGGTCCAGCCTGTGCCTCAGTGGCTGTATGTGCACTTGAGATGTACCCAAGAACGACTTCCGGAGGAGGAGCTCTCCAAGAGGAACCCAGAGAAGAGAGGAATGTGCTCTGCTCTTCCCCATGTCCTCTTCCATGCTGTCTGAGTCTTTATGGCTTTGCTCTTTCTGCACCTGTGAGGTGGCCTTGAGGACTCGATGTTCTCAGTGCATTATGGGCCTATTTATGCGAAAGGTGTTCACAAGCATAGAGCATTTCACATCAGTTGACCTAAGCGTGTTCATGCAAATGCCACCTGAATTCCAGATTAGGGTGCATCTCAAACATTCTACTCATCATTTTAGTAAGCTACAGTGGTCTATGTTAACAGGAATTTCTATTGGGTCAAGATACAAATATGAACTTAGGACCTTAGTTTATCTAAGCTATAAATTTTCTTATACTGTAGTTTATTTACTACATAGATCCATATTCTCCCAAGAAAGGCTTCTTTGGTCAGTGTTCTAAGGACTCTTTCTATTTGCCATCAGAGAGGAGAGTAGAGATGCAGGAAGGACCCAGCACTTGTGAGATCTGCTGAGAAGCAAGGCCTTTTAACTCAGTGCCATCATATTTTGCAATAAAGTTTTGACCTTCTTTCTAAAAACAGATATTTTTATATGACCATAATTTAATTGAGCAAAAGCACAATGCCATTATTTGAGTAATTCCTGCCCAACTCATATTGTCATATCTGCACTCCCACAGAAGAAGAAAAAACGAATTCTTAATAAATTTAATTATGGTAGAATGTAAGAAAAGAGATGTTATTTGAAAATATTGGGAATAAAAAAATATCTCATATAAATTTTTCAATCTAGTTTGAGAATCAGCTCTGGCAATTATGCAGACACCCTTGTATCCTGAAACCAGCATGGAGTTCAGCTATTGATTAAAAGCCCTGGATATTTTAAGTTTCCAGAAGGAAAAGTAAGGTGGTGGGACTGGATCTTTGAGTCAGCAGGGATCAGAAGACCAGGACACAGTCAAGGGCCCATGGAGGTGGGGAACAGGGTGTTGCATGGTGCAGTGCTCCCGTGGAGCTATGCAGCCCCAAGGTTGGAGTGGATGGCCCTGGATCCCACCCTACCAAGATGATAAGACCCATTTTCAATCCTATTTCCTTCTCCTGGACAAAGGAGTAGAACTCACTTCATATTTTCCTTGTACTTGAGCTGTGCTTCTGTGCCTGGCTTTTGGCGGAAGCAATGGAAGCCAATTCGAAGTGTCACCATGTGTCCCATTCCCAGCCATCCTTTCTTCCTGTCTGCAAATCTGAAAGCCAGGAAATCCAAGATTCCAAAGGAGCAGCAGAAGCTTGATGTCCAAATCACAGTGAGACACGACTCCCTGACACTTGCCAACCCACAGCAGGAGCAAAACGGTGTTGCACTGCTGACCACTCAGGTTCTGCTCCTGCAGGATGGCCTCCCTGCCATGACCATGCAGCTGCAGTTTGACCGGCTCAGGTATCCTTGTGATACTAATCCACCATGGAGAGCAGTGGACGTTTACGTTTCTCTGTGCTTTGGGGTCTTAGTCCTACGTTGTACAGCATACAGAGTGACATCATGTTATGGTGTATGTCACACACCAGCAGGAGGGACACTGGGTCTCTCGGCATTGCAGTAGATTTTATGTGCACTCTTCACCAGCTCAGCGTTTCTCCTCCAGGGTAAGCACTTCTAAACGTGTGCAAAGAAGTCCTGCAACTAACGTCTCACTCTTACAGTTGTTGAAAGACAGAAATCCATTATATTGTTGGCAGGCTCATTAATAATATTCATTCTTTCTTTTGTTCATTCATTCCTTCAAAAACATTTATTGATTTTTCAATCACACGTGCACAGATGCCCTAAATGAAATCAAGCCTGAAAGCAAGGCAGAAATAAGACATGTTTTCTGTCCCCAAGGAAGTCATGCACCTGGTATGGGTGTCAGCTCTGTAAAATAAAGTCATTGTAGTGAAACCAAATGTCATGAATAAATGTAGGCCCTTTAGGAGAATGCAGAGCAGAGTGGGAGGAGGGAGGTTAAGGGGGTTTCTCAGAGGGTGTGCTTCCTGAGCTGAGCCTTAAAGGAGGAGTAAGAGTTGAAAGAATTCAAATTGCTAAAGTACCTGTACTATTCAAAGCAGGCTACAGAGTTAGTGCAGCCCCTAATGCCAACAACGTTCTTCATAGAACCAGAAAAGAAAAGTCCTAAAACCCAAATGAAAACACAAAATTCTCCAAATAGCAAAAGTCATCTTGAGCAAAATGAACCAAGCTGAAGGCATCAAACTGCTTGATTTCAAAATATACTCCAAGGCTACAGCCTTCAGAGAAAATAGAAAGCAGCATGATGCTGAGATTGACAGACACGCAGACCCAAGGAACAAGACAGTGCCCAGAAATAACCCCCTGCATTTACAGCCAGCTGATTCTTGACAAAGATGATGAAACACACTTCAGGGATTGGACAGTCCTTCCAATTGTTGTTCCAGGAAAACAGAATGCTCACATGCCAAAGATGGAGACTTGACCCCTACCTTTATATAGGTACAAAAGTCAATTGGAAATGGATCAAAGACCAAAATGTAGAACCTGAAGCTCTTAAACCAGTAGAAGAAAAGGGAGGAAACCCTTCAAGATGTTGGTAGAGGCAATGGTTTTTCTGGATAAAACTTCACACACACAGAAAATGAAATAAAAAAGACAAATAGGATTGTATCAAACTACACAGGTTTTACACAGAAGAACAATCAGGAGATGAAGAGACAACCTCTAGAATAGACAAACAATTTTCAAACTATCGATATGCAATGGATTAAAATCCAGAACACATGAAGAACTTTAAAAACTCAACAACAATGAGAAAAATTAAATAAGCCTATTACAAGTGGGTGAAGAATATGAATAGACATTTACCAAAAAAATTCTCAAATTCATTAACCATCAGGGAAATGCAAGACAAAACTACAAGGATTATCATTTCACTCCAATTAAACTGCTATTATTATAAAAAAACAAATAGTAGTGAAGATGTGGAGAAAAGGAAATTCTTATGTAATATTGGTAGGAATGAGGATTATTGCAGCCTCTTTGGAGGTCCCTCGATGTACTAAACACTGGTCTTCCACATGAACCAGCTCACCTACTTGTGTTACACTCTCAAAAGAAATGAAATCAGTGAACAAAAGAGATATTTCTATTCCAATTGCATTGGTTATTGGGATAGTGCTGCAATAAATGATGGACAGAAAAAGAAAATGTGGTAACACACATAACACACACACACACACACACACGCACACACACACACACACACACACACACACACACACACACACACACATGAGTGGAGTATTATTCATCCATTAAAAAAAAAGGAAATGCTGTCATTTGCAGTAAAACGAACAGAACCGGAGGTGGTTATTTAAGTGAAATAATCCAGAAACAGAAAGTCAAATGTTGACATGTTCTTTATGATATATGGATGTTTAAAAAAAAAAGTCAATTGAAATCTGTAATAGTACTCTCTAGAGAAGGGTAGGGAGTGCTGGGTGGATGAAATTGCAGTTAGAATGGATAAGAAAGTGTTCCACAGCACAGTGCGGTGATCATTGCACATTTTTGGAAACCTAGTAGGGAGGAGCTCCAAGGCTCTAAACACAAACTAACGACACAGAGGTGGAGCTGCTGGCTACCCTGATCCCTTCAGTGTGCTCCGTGCCCCATAAACACGTGATGGTTATCACGGTTAGTGATAACCAGCAAAAGGCTTTAACTTTAATTTTAAGAGCTGTTTGAGAAGGAAATACTAGCTATCTGGATTTGATGACCACATACTCTATGTATATTGAATTATCACTCTGTGCCCCATAAATATACATAATTAAAATAAAATAAAGCTAAATCAAAGAAAAAAAAAAGCTAACCAGGCGAATGAGGAGGCTTTGGGAAGGGGAAACCAGGAGCTGACTCTGCACAGGCTGTTTAGGGACCACATGCTGTGAATGTGGCTGGGTTGTCAGGTCCCCGAGGGCAGGAGAGGCCATGGAAGGCCAGGCCAATGGGAGAATGTGAGAAGCTCAAATAAAGAAGGCACCAGAGGGAGAATTTTACAGGTTTTACAGCTACAGCAAAGAAACTGCATTTTGTAGACGGCTCCGCAGGTGTTGAAGGCAAGTTGGGGAAGACAAGCCCAGAGACCACTGGCCAATGGCCAGATGGGAGGCTAGTGATCAGGGAAAGGCCAACTCAGCTTGAGGGGTGTGGGCAAGGCTAAGAGTCCCCCAGTGTTCTTGGATTTGGTACATTAGGTTTTTCTCATTATGAAAAATTACTGACTCCTTGCATAGAATTTAGAAAACAATCAGAGTATAAAGAAGAAAATTAAAACCTTCGATGGGGTCATTTTCAGTTAGACCACTAAGACTTGGAAGTATGTGCTTCAAACTCAGAAGCACAGAAAGCACTCCTGGGCTGGGGTTTGCAATCACCTGCTTAAGGACCTGTTACCACGCGCTCTTAGACTGCTATGCGGGAACCTTAATCATCTCCCAGCAGTGGGCAAGCAATGTCCCGGTGCTTACAGGAACACCTGCTCTTTGGCTAACAACTCTTAATAATACATCAGGGGGAAGAATATTCTAGAAAGTGTTCTACTTTATTGAGGTAAAAAATTGGAACTCTTTGGCTGTGTAACTGTACCCGCCTGAGAAATACTGCTGACTGCTAATTATTTCTGCATTAGATCTGGGACATAAGAAATCCTGGACGTGACTTATTGTTCCTAATTAGAAGCTGTGATTAAAACGGCTCTAACATTACCCTGGGGCTCTCTCTCCAACGCGGGATTCTTTCTGTGGAAGTGCCGGTGGGTGGTGTGAAAGGGCTGTGTCACCTCCTCCCTGGAAACCACTTCTTCATTTACAGAACTGCTCAGAGTAATGGGAAGAGTCCCCAAAGATCTGGCTCTGTTAATTAAAATGAAGTAAAACCCTCTCACACTACAGTTGTCAGGCAGCCTCCCACAGAACACCCAAAGGAGACACCAATGAGCGAATTGGCAGCTAATAACAATTTAAAATCCAAAATTAAGAGTTTTTCTATTTTGTGATTCCCTTAATAGAAATTTGGGGACATTCTAAATTTTTACTCCTATATAAATATAAGCTTGTGATATAATAAATGATGATGCCCTCTATATGTTACAAAAATTTGGAATTTTTTTCTTTCAAACATGAACACAGACCAACATCATAACCTTCTGAGGGCTTCAGGGGTTTCCCCAAAATGAGAAAATAAAAATGATCTCTTCCAAAGCACTGTTCTATGGCTCTATCTTTCAAATAGGAGGAAAGAACGGTTCAAATGCATGAATGAGCCAAGATTTGGCTACTCTGTCTAGTCCTGTGTGGGTTCTGATCCTTTAGTCCTATGACATGTAATGTTTCCATTTGTCAAGGTGAAGAGAAGCACCTCCCAGTCCGCAGGGAGGAAACGTGGGCCTTTACACACTGCTCACCCTTCGGCTGCTCAGAGACCTAAACAAGAGTCCCAGCCGGCCAGCCAGAGCTCACCAACTGCTCTGCCCAGGTCACAGATGGTGGGCTGCTAGGCAATGCAGGAAAATTATTTGATGTCAGAAAAAGTGACACATACCTCATTAAGTCCCAGCCACCAAAGGATTAAGTCAGAGACGTGCACCTTTGCACACCCTTTATTGAACTTCTTGATGCAGAGGAAGATGGTGGAGATAGATACAAAGGTAAGAGACCTGATCCTTGAACCCAATTAAAGGGAAAAAAGTCAAATTAACTAAAAGCCGAGTGACATTTGAGCAGCTCCTTGGTGGAGATGAGAATGGAGACCTGAGGTCAGGAGATGAGGCAGGGCAGGAAATGCTTCGCGGAGGAGCTGAGATGGTGGAGAGAGCAGGGCCCAGCTAGGAAGCAATGGCGTGAGGTCCCTGCGCTGTTGGGGAGGAGTGGATTATTGTTCCCTGATTGAGGGAAGGCAAGGAGAAAGACAAAACAGAAACCAAGTGTTGGACAGAATGTTTCTAGAGTGAACCTGACCTTGAATACAGCTCAAGGTGGAGGAAAAATACATGACATTAAAATTAATTGCTAAGGTGAAAAACCTCATGAGGAAGAGCCAGGCTAGCACTACTCGCACCGTGGCATGTGGACCCTAGTTCTCTGCTCGCTTCCCTTGCATGGGTTCTGTCCATCCGCATCTGTTTCACCTTAAGGCCACGTGGAAGCAGGCTCATCTTCAGGACACGCCCCAGCCCCTGCTTTCTCCACCCCATGGCACTTCCCACGTCATGTGCTGGAGCAAGATTAGTTGCGTGTTTCCTTCTCATTCCTGTATTCATGCAGTATGTTCCCACGGAGCACCTGCAATCTGTAAGGTGCATATAAGTTCAGGGAGACAATAAGCTGGGGGCAGAGAGTGGCTTTGACTGTAAAGACAGAGTGACTTTGGAGCTGCACTGTGATCAGAGTGACCAGCACTGGCTCACAGAAATAAAATCACTGCCCACAGGTTGAGAGGCTGGGAGACCAGTCAGGAAATGATCTCAATGGCTGGTGTGGACCGCAGCAAAGGCAGTGAGGAAAGGCAGGGTTTGGGACACATTCTGAAGGTAGAACAGAAAGAGCATTTGCATGGACCCAGCATTTGGAAGGAGAGATAGCAGGTGTGGCAAAGCTCTGGGCTTCTGTAGGTGAGCTAGGGAAGGATGTGTGAGCAGGGCAGGGCCAAGCAAGACCTTTGGATATCAAGAGTTGGGTAGAAGAAGAACGTGACTAGAATTTTAATTGTGAGTAATCAGCGTATGGTCAGGTTTGAAGTCATATAGACGAGATGACGAAGGCAGAGAAGAAAGATGGAAGAGGCCTAAGCCTTAAACCCAGATTCTCAACCACTCGGGGACTTGAAGGTGAGGAAGAATCATTAAGAAGAGAGTAAGAGGGCTGGCAATATGGCTCACTTGGTAGAGTGCTGGCCTCGCATGCACAAAGCCCTGGGTTCAATCTTAGCACCATTTAATGAGAGAGAGAGAGAGAGAGAGAGAGAGAGAGAGAGAGAGAGAGAACAAATATGGTGCTCAGAGCCAAGTAAACTGTTTCCAGAAGGAACCATGCTGCCCAATGTGGCTGAAGACTGAGAACTGGCCAGGGCACATGGAAATGCAGAGTCCCTGGTGAGTTCGAGGAAAGCCAGTGCAGTGGAAAGTGGGGTGGGGGACCCTGACAGCCGTGATCTGGAGAAAGAAGGGGGAGCTACATCAGAGACAACGGAGTAACCAGCACGGAACACGCTGTCAGGGCCTTCTGCCCTTGACAAAGGGACAGAGGACATGGGGTAAGAGCTAGAGGTAGAGGAAGTCAATGAGGTTTCTCTATTTAAACATAAACATATATACTAGGCCATTTGCCTGCTGGAGGGAATACCTGGAAAGAGAGTGAAATCAATGTCCAGAGTGCAGAGAGGACGGCTGGAGCAACGCCCGTCTTGGGAAGAGGCAGCCAGCTGTCTCAGAAGGTCCCTGGGGCAGTTCTCCCTGGGCAGCAAGGTGAAGGCAGGACATGACACAGGTGCAGGGACGCAGGCTCATGTGTGTGGGGTCGAGAATGGGAACTTGTAGGAGCTATGTTCTCCACTAGATGGGAAGGCAGGGGACCATCTGAGAGTGAGGATGGGGGGACACACTGCTGAGGTTTGAGAAACGGGATATGGGTGAAATCGTCCCGAGTACAAGAGAAAAAAAACAAACTGTGGGAGGCAGGCCAGCGACTGTGACTTGCAGTGAGCTAACCGGCCTGCTTGAGTCTTTTTCTCTGGCCACGTTCAGGTGGGAGAGGACGAGCAAAGAGTGGATGGGAGACTGGATTCTTACTTTAGCATGTTACTCCTAAAAGAAAATGGAATTGATGTTGAGAGTGAGTGAATGTCTCTAGAATCAAGTTGAGTTTTAAAGTGATGTGAAAACCTCATGACAGTGGTGGGTGACAAGCAACCACCGGCCGTAGAACTGCTAGATTGAGTGACCCATTGAGTTGAAGCATGGGTATCATTGGAGGAGTGAGCTGGGAAGAGCTGATTGTAGTTGGCCCAAATGTGTATCTTCTATTTGGGGTAAAATATGAGGAAAATTGAGATGAGAGGATAGTCTGCGGAAGATAATGTGATGTAACAGAAGACAAAGAAGGGCACAGAACCATCTGACGACTGGTCCTGCTTCTCCATCTGGTCCACCAAAGCGCACTCCTCCTGGAGGGAAAGAAGCCCTGGGGGAGTGGAATGGGAGGGTGCACCTCACTGCTCCTGAACAGGCTGCAGAGAAAGACCCCGAGACCAGCAGGAAAGCACAGGGAATAGAGTCCAGGGGCACCAGAGATGAGAAGATTCAGCCCTCTCCACTTATCAGTGGAGAGGAAAACAGATCTCTGCTAACTAGAGATCAGAAGCTTACAACTCCCCACGACAGATTTCAAAAGTTTTTGCTAAATGCATATTAAGTGAATACCCAAATCAGTATGCCATTCACAGAGATCATGACAAACAATCTCATACCTTCTTTAGATAGTTTTCTAAGTGCCGAGCAAGAACGTATCATACATGGATGCCTGTTGTCTGAGGTTTGAAAAGCCTCTTATTGCATAGATGAAACAGAACTTCTCCCTAATCGGTCCCTGGGGTAGAACACACGGATTAGGTTTCAAACATGAAATCAATCTTCCACTCATGGAAGAGGCCTAACTTGGCTACAGAATATTATTAATATACCTGAGAGTTTGATTTGCTAGTGTTTTTGGTTTGTTGGTTTTGATTTTTAGTTTTTGTGGTTCTGGGATTGAACCCATGTATTCGCACATGCTGGACAAACACTCTCTCAACTCATCCCTTTATTTGGAGACCGTGTCTCACTGTGTTGCTCAGGCTGACTCAAACTAGGGATCCTCCTGCCTCAGCCTCCTCTGCACCTAGGACTACATGTGTGTGCCACTGCACCCAGACGATCTGCTAATATTTTATTAAGAAGTTTTGCATCATAGAATTTTGGTCTTTAATAATATCCTTGTCCTAGATTTTGGTATAATAATTATCCTTGCATTTTGAAAAAAAAGTTGAGAAAGGGTTTATATTTTCCTATTCTGTGGGAAAAAATATTTAAAATTAGCATGATTTGTTGTTAGAATACTCAGTGAAGCATCTATGCCTGAGGAGTTTTTTTTCCTTAGAAGTAATTTAGATACAATAATATATAGATTTAAAAAAAATTCTTCCAAATACCTTCTAATTATCTCTTCTAATTGTTACAGAACAACTAAAAGAATAGAATATACAATGGTCTTAAGTAAGCATGAACATCTATCATGACAGACCACATTCTTAAGTAAACCTCATACCTTCTTTAAATAGTTATTTAACTGACCAGTAAGAACAGTCCCAAAAACACCAATTGTCTGGATTTTGAAAAACCTCTCTTTGTGTAGACAAAGCATAGACAAAACAAGTCTCCAATCATTTTTTAAAATCTAAGTCATAAAATATATCCTTCAATAACAATAGAAATAAATTACCAATCAATCACAGAAGGAATATGAGAATGAATGACAAGGGGCCATGGCGAAACATACGCTTGTATATGATTCCGGTGTTTATGTTTTTGTTTGTACCAGGAATTTGAACCCAGTGTGCTTAACCACTGAGCCACATCCCCAATTCTTTTTAGATTTTTTATTTAGAGACAGGGTCTCCCTAAATTGCTCAGGGCCTCACGAAGTTGCCGAGGCAGGCTTTGAACTTGTGATCCTCCTGCCGCAGCTCAGGAGCCTCTGGGATCACAGGAGTGCACCCCCCCGCCCCCGCTGGCTTCCAGTGGTCTTTATCCTTTCTCAGGTTTGGTGCTTCTTGGAGTCCCTCCAGGGAGGTTTCCTTTAGTTTTCTTGGAGCCTTCGCCCACTGCTGCAGTGTCTCCCACCCTGATTTATCCAGCAATGTCTTTATTCTATCTTCATGTCTAAGGAGATCACAGAGCATAGATGCTTCTTCATGAGCGTTGATGGTGTTTTCTGGCTTTCATGGACTCTGTTAAGAATTCATCAGTCCTTCTGGCTGTCAGTTCCCTAGGAGTGAGGTGGTCTCTTCCTGCTTCCTCTGAAGGGTCCCCCTGTAGTGTCCCTGATGTGCCTTGGTGAGTCTCACGTTGCCTGAGTTCTCCGATTCTGAGTATGTAGAGGGATGCCTTTCACAGGGTTTCTGCAGTTCCCCTTCTTCTTGCTTCAACTTTTGCTTCTGCTTAACTCCTCCTTCACTCCTTTTCTGGGATTCTGATTATTCCAATGTCATTAAGATACAGTTATGTGATATTTGTAATACACATGTTTTCTTTCAGTCACGGTAGAAGACATCGTCAGCCATACTTCTCTAATCCCTCATTTCATTTAAAACTGAAATAACACCTGCATCCTTTTCCTAATGCCCGAGTTGACCAAACCTGACCAGATCCCGCTCTCTTAATGCCAGCCGTCTCAGTCTGTGGGTGCTGCTATGAAGAATGCAATGGACCAGCCAGTTTATAATGGAAAGAAATCTATCAGTCACAGCTCTGGAGGCCAGACACCCATGGTCAAGGGGCTGACCCCTGGCAAGGGCTGTCCTCTGGCATCAGCAAGGAAGACAAGGGAGAAAAAGGAGGCTGAACTTGCACTTTTATAATGGCATCAATACAACGACAAGGGCAGACCCTTCACAGCTTAATAACCTCTTAATACTGTTGCAATGACAATTAAATGTTAACATGAATTTTGGAGAAAGAAAACCTTCAAATCACTCAAAGAACTATTTTTAAAATTTATTTTTTGTTTTGTTATGTTTTAAGACATAATCTCATTATTTTGCCCATAAAATAAGGTAATTTGAGAACATTTCTAAAATCAGCAGAATAATAGTGTGTGTATGTGTGTATGTGTGTTTAAGTGTCTATATATGTGTATTTAAGTTTAGCATTATTCAAATCCCTTCAAAATGGACTTCAGATTTCTAAGAAGCCAATGAAATGTTGATAAGGAAAAGTTTCATGGTCTCTAAATTTACATATGAGCAATGTGTCCTGGTAACTAAACAATAGTCCACTTTTGGATGTAACTTCCAGCTGTCCAATGAGAACTGCTGGCAACTGTTGCAAATGAACTCTGATTATATTGTCTCAGAGTTGTCATATGTCTGCACTTTCCCAGTAGTGAATAGTCCATTATGTCATTGTTATTGAACTTCCCTTGACAAACAATCTCTTTTATAAATGCAACATTCAAGCAACACTGTCACAGCAGAGAAATAATATATGCTACAAAGTCTCATTTTGGGAAATGGAGCCTGTTAAAACTTGTCCATTTCTCCATCTATGCTAATCTGCTTTCCCTATAATTATCTGTTGTTTTAAAGGCAGGGAACAATAGCAGATTTTTTTAATTGCCAATTTAGTGCTTGTGTTTTTTCTTCTTCTATGCAAAAATGGTAACTCCACAATAAGAAATCTAAGTTCAGAAGTTCCTCAACTTTAAATTATTACTTTGGAGTAAATGGGGAAATAGATTGATGCATGTGTTTGCAACAGGGAAAATCCTTTGAAATGTGTGCAGGTTGGGAGTGGTTGGTGGGGAAATTATGGTGGTTTCAGTCAAATCATTTCAGAAGTAAGTAGGTATTAAGTACAAAACACAAGAAGTTCTACAAACATGACCATTTTACAGAACAACATTTTCGATTTGCTTTTTCTTTCTCATTGCCCATGTCACACACCTACAAATGCAAAGAAGGTGGGAAATAAAGAGAAGACAAAGAAAGCAAAGAGGCAGACAATCATATATTATGCACTTTTCTATATATTTGGAGTGCTTCCACAGGGCTACAAAGTGGATCCACGTGTGTTTGTGGTGTCCGAGTTTGTGCATTTCTTCACAGCTGTTTCTCCTCCCTTTGCAATTTATCAGGAGTACTTTTCATGTCACAGGTCTTTTCTTATCATGTTTATAATGATTGTTTTGAAATCCAGCACAGGCACATTTGTTTAACCAATTTCTCTTTTTGAAACATTAAATTATTACGATTATGGAAACAAACATTTCTCTAAGTACCAAAATTCAAAGTATTCACTAGAGAAAGTTAATAAGGCATTTTATTAATTAAACATATCACATATCACAGTCTCTTTTGTCAAATTTCTCAGTAACAATCATAATCAAAGCCAAAACAACAAAAACAAGTTTAAAAATCTAAGTCAGAGGCTCCCAAGAGGGACATGTTTACTCTACAGGGGACATTGAATCACACACATGGAGGCACAATCGCCAAAGCTGGAGGGGTGCTACAGAATCTAGGAAACGGGATAGGTTGTCACTCACCACTGCACAGAACCGCACTCACAACCAGGAACTATCCGGTTCAAAATGCCAACAGGAGGAGTAATTAAGGCTCCTTCACCTTTGGGGAGAATTTTCCATGTCTTAAGCCACATAGGGCTTATGACATGCACTCTCCTTGAGTCTTCCACCTGCTGGGATCTCCAGCCACTGAATCTACCCAACCCACACCTGCAGTCATGCAAAGGGGTAGGTCTCTACCAAGGAAGATGGGTCCCTAGACCTATTCTGTGCAGTAGACACAGAGTCCCTTCTCAAGGACTCTCCTCTGAGCAGCAGAGTTCACACTCCACCCAGTTCAACAACCCAAAGGAAAATGAAGTGACAATCAAGTTTTAACCATTTCAACTCCTAGGTTGATTTAGACTAAAAAGTATTGTATTTCTGTGGCTTTTGAAGTTAATGTGTAAGTACTTCCAACCTCATGTCACTGTTTTTGTCACTACATTTGCTTAAAACAACCTAGTTCCCTGGAATAGAAGTATTTTCACCGAGACTTCTAAAGAGTCTAATTTCATGTGAATGTCACTGTCGGTGTCCTAGCTTCATTTCCAGGGTCCAGAATGATCTCTCCATCTGCACGGATTCTGTGTCATGTAATCACACCAACCCAGCTTGCCCTGTTCTTTGAGAGCAGTTAATAACTTACTATTATTACTTCCCCTTCAATTTTATCCTCCATCCAAAACCCAGAGGAATGATTTTAAAATGCAAATAAGATGCGTTATCTTCCTGCCTAAAATGAACAAAATTTTACCCATTGCCTTTGTGGAATAGCAACTGAAAATCTCAGTGTGGCCTGCAAGCCCCAAGAGCCCCTCTGGCCACTACTCACTGGTGCTTCTCCTCTGGGCTTGGCCCCCTGGGTCTCCGTTCGGCTCCACACTGGACATGACCTGTGTTATTGCTCCGTGTCTGTTCAGCTCTCTGCTCCCTTGATTCACGTGTTTCATTCTATGGATAACCAGGGAGGGTTCTCTCTACGGGCACTTCTCAGACTTTATCTTCCCAGCACAGTTATCTATATTATAATAAATGCTTATTGAAAAGTGAGAACTGTAAAATTCACAAAGCTGCTGCCTCTGCCAGAGAGCAGATGACCAGGAAGCTTCTACATTAAATAATCTCTTCATGCTATAAAATCCTCATGTGCTTATCAAGAATTTATCTACATGTGTTAGAGTATTAGTGTTGAAATGGCATTTTGTAGCCCCCCCTTTTTATTTTTAGTGGAATTATAAATAAGTAATGTGGGTTTGATTATCAAGGAGAACTTTGAAACATTAGAACAATCTAGAATTTTAGGCTTTATTCCTGTATTTACTTAGAAAATCAGAAAATGATGTATTTGGAATCAATTAAAACATCACCTTATTAATAAACTACTTACTGAGTTTACTTTAATACTTTAGCATTATCACTGTGGCTTTTATTCAAGCTATATTTGAATAAACCTATAGATGTATTTAAAAATCTATATATCACATATAAAGTTTATCTTTGAATAATGGCAGAGCAGAAATGAGTTTGAATCTGTTCTTCCACTGGAAGAGAAAAAAGGAATGTTGAACAAAACTAAGAATTTATCTGCGTGCATTGAAGAGCTTCCAAATATGGAAGAATTTCAGTCCTAAGACCACTCACGAAGGAACAAGAGTTAGATAGTTGAGACTACCTAGAAGCACAAGCCCTGAAGGACACACCAAGTTTGGGCTGGGGATTGTGAGACCTGTCGGCAGGAGCAAAGGCTAATGGGAGAAGCTTGGCTCCTACCCGGACCAGAGCCTGCAGTTTTTCCACATCAGCCCCTGAGCTGCTCTGGATGGTTGATAGCTTGTTAATGAGCCTCTGCACTAGGGGAATCTCCTTCCAGGAAGTTCCTTGGAGAAAAATGAGGTCATTCAAAGCTTCAAATTGTTTCACAACTAATCAATAACTTACATGGTTTATTTATTTAAAATGTAGCCAGATATAAAGGCTCTTTAAAGAAATTATTGAAATCTAAGGGTCAAAAATGCTATTTTTATTTATCATTAAAATAACAATGATAAATAAGTATAAATAATGTTGGGGCTGGGGATGTGGCTCAAGCGGTAGCGCACTCGCCTGGCATGCGTGTGGCCCGGGTTCGATCCTCAGCACCACATACCAACAAAGATGTTGTGTCCGCCGAGAACTAAAAAAATAAATATTAAAAATTCTCTCTCTCTCTCTCTCTCTCTCTCTCTCTCTCTCTCTCTCTCTCTCTCTCTCTCTCTCTCTCTCTCATTCTCTCTTAAAAAAATAATGTAAAAAGCAAAATGGAGAATTGGAGAGATAGTTCACAAACATGAAAAGAATCAAGTGAACAGTGTAAAACCTAAAGAATGTTGAAAAAGAGCTCAACAAATAACTCTAAAGGTAAGAGTAGATTTCATTGAGGAAAGAATCAGCAAACTTGAAGACAGATTTAGAAAAAATCTATCCATGGTGAAGTATGGATTAACAAAAGATCAGAATGCAGGGGAAATAAAAGTGGAAAAGGCATTCTGGATCTAATAAAAAGAGAAAGAAAGCCTGGTATAACCTAACCAGACTCCAGAAGGAAGGAGCACAACTCAAAAATGCAAGTGAGAGGTAATGACTTAGAGCTGTCAGAACCAGGAAAAAACAAATCAACAAACAAACAATCAAGCCATGGTTCTAGAATCAATGTGAACCCTGCTGGGGAGCAATACAACAAAAAAAAATCACATTTAGATATAAGTAGCACATCAGATAAAAATTAAAGAGAATAACTTAAAAGTTAGGGATAAGAGACTTACTTCTGGTTATAGCATTATGAAAAGATCTGTGGGAACAATTAAGCATAACTGGTTCAAATTAGAGCATGCAAAATGACCTATCTATGGATAGATGGGTCAAGATATCTCCTCTGGAATTTTTCTAAGAGCATACAGCAAATAAAGAAATGTTTATTCAAGAAAAATCTACTGATTCTCTGCAAGAGCAGTCAATCTGGCAACTGAGGCGTGATCTTTTGTCCACCCCACCCCACCACAGCACGGCAGTTTATTTCACCAGAGTGCAGACAAGAACATGGGGTTCCTCACCTTCCAGTCCCAGTCTAGGGCCATGGTTCACCCCCGAGGAATTGCACATCACTAACAGCTCTCCATCCCTGTGGGTCAGTGTTGCAGAAACTCTGTTCCAAGCAAGAGTAGATGAGAAGTGTGCATTGCCCTCCTTCACCCAGCCCCACCTGCAGGCAGAGCCCGGCTCCAGGCATGGCATGTGGATGCAGCTCCTGAGTTCCCTCACTAGCCTGCTCCTGGTGGGTCTTCTACAGCAGGAGAGTAAGCCCAGAGGATCAGAGGCTCCCTGCTCTGCCAACTGACCTGCCTCTAAATCAGAAGCATCACCCCAGGAGAAGTGAGCCTCAAGAGAGTCCTGCCCAAGCACTGAAGCTTGAAGGGTCTCAGTGGGTTTTCCCACAGCTAAAGGCAGACCATTAGAACATCTAAGGGGACAGACATCGTCAGAACAAAGAATAGGAAAGTTCTAGCTGATGGCTGCTCTCAAAAATGACACAGATGTAGCTGGGAGAAATTAAATAAGCTTGTGGCTCTTGGAGAACAAGACACCAAGCCATAGACCAGCCAGAATAGATGACCCAGTAAAGGAGAAGCAGGTAGAGAAGCTAAGAGGGTCCTGTCTAGGGTCAGAAGAAGCCTCTTAGACTTTCCCCAACTACAACCCTGGTATCTGCCCAAAATTTAATTGGCTCAAATAAAGGAACAAGTTGGGTCTCAACAAATATATTTTTTAAAATTCTTCAGGCTGAAAGCAATTAATCTTATATACTAATTTGAATCCTCCTCATGAAAGAATCAGTAGATCCACAGTAAAAATAAGCATGGATTCATGAAAGTCAAAACAATTTTACAATTCTTTTCCTATCCTCTCTTAACTAACACCGATAGTTATCAACATTTATATAGCTGTAGTAACGCATTTATGACATAGAATTAGAATATTAGACAGTGGAGGTGGTTACAACCAGATATCTTTGAATAAAAACCCCACCAAATGTCATCTTAAAGACAAAGGGCAAAGAAATGAAGAAAACCAAAGAGGTAAACATGAAGGCCAAAGCAGACTCAAGAGAGCTATAGGGGCAAGAAAAATGTGTGGCCACCAGGTGGCGGTAGAGCACTTTGAGCCTTATTTCGGGGCAGCTTTGAGAGGATGGCTTGGAAGAAGTCCCTCAGAGCATAGGACCTTCCATGCAGGAAAGCTGGAGAGGGGACTCTTGTCTAGATGATATTTCTCAGTAGCATGATGATTCTTGGGTCAGAAGGAGCCACAGGGCCATGTGGCTTCAGTCCTTACAGTGCCAAGACACACTTTGTCTGTCAGTAGCAGGCAGTAGACACGGTTTTGAGGGCTATGCAGAAAAGGCCTCTACAAGAAAATTCACATACAGAAGGGCTTCTGAGCTCAGTCCACCATGAAGAAGTAAGCCGTACAGGGTCCACCTTTGACTCAGTATTTACCAACTCTGCAAATACATCTTTTCTCAGCTTTCTTCCTTTGGCTTCTTTAAAAGACAGGAAATCTGTCTCTCTCTCTCTCTCTCTCTCTCTCTCTCTCTCTCTCTCTCTCTCTCTCACACACACACACACACACACACACACACACATTTCTGGAATTAAGTTAGTAAAAATCCGAAGTCTGATAAATTTATTTGCGTACTATGAGCCATAAAGCAACCACTAAGAAAATAACTGAAAAATATTGTCACAAATCATATCATTAAATGGATTAAATTATTGCCCTAAAATATACACTTAATTCAGAAGAAAGAAGGAAAGGAGAAGTACACGAACAAAGGAAAGTGCTGGACATACCTGAACAGATGGGTGCAGCTAAGGCTATGCTTACAAGCAAATTTATAGCTAGAAAACCCTAGATTTATAAAAATAAGAAAAATCTCAAACCAATGATAACAATTCCTATTATACACTAGGGAAAGAAGAACAACTACACATAAAGCAAGGAATAGGAAAGAAATATTAAAGATTAGAGCAGGAACACATAACATAAAAGCAAACATCATTAAAGAAAGAAAAAAAAACATTATCTAGACTCCCCTGAGAAAACTTGTACCAATGCCAGGAATGGAAGTGCTCACTAACTCCTTACAGAAATGTACCAATTGGAAAGAAATACCATGTACAGATATATGATAACAAATTAGGCGAGATAAGATCAAAAAAATTCCAAGTCATGTACTACCAACACTGACTCCAGAGAGATTCTAAATGTTAATAGACCCATAACTAGAGACTGGATCATAAGTAAAGACTTCCCACAAAGAAAGGCAAGAATTTTATGCACCTATGATTTTTTTTTTTTAAGAAAAAAGCACAGATGGCTTCCACAGGGAATTCTACCAGATGTTTAAAGAAGAATTCGTGCCAATTTTTGACCAACTATTTCAAAAATTAAGAAGCAAAATGTATTCTTCCAACTGATTCTGTGAGGCCAAAATCATCATGAGACCAAAACAAGCAAGGAACTCAAGGCAACAAACTACAGACCATGATCTCTTGAGAATAGAGATGCAAAAGTCAGGGGTCAAATGCTAGCAAACCTGAAACAGCATACGTAGCAGGACCAGTGAGCTGTGTCTTGGAAATGCAAGGTTGGTTCGGCATCTGTCACTCAGGCAGGAGCGTGAGTTGTGGGCTTCATCCGTCACCTCAGCAGGGTGACCACCTGCTTGAGCTAACAGGAAGGACAGGGGAAGGAATGCAGATGGACTGTCAGGCATCTCACACTTTACAGAATGGAACCACAGAGCTATTCAGCTACAAAATTGCACTATTTTTTTCAGGACAAGAGATTCCAAAGATGATGTAGAGAAAATTAGAGCTGCCTCCTAAATGTCTGAAAGGAGGGCTATTACCTTGTTTCTAACAGAGCCACGCTTTCAATAGACCAGATGGCTCGCTGATACCACATTTGTTGCATAAAGGATAGAAGATGCATTCTGTTCTCACCAGACATGGAAAAGCAGCTTATAAGAAGAAACACCCTCTATATGAGAACACTCAACAAGGTGGGAATGTCAGGGAGCTTGGCTTCCCTGATCCAGGGCAGCTAGGGAAAACTCACCACTCCAACCACACTCAAGGGTTGAAGATGGAACTTTCCCCTTCTAAGGTCAGGAAAAAGGAAAACACATCGGATCCTTGCCGTGTCACATCATCGTTTCTCTTGGGGTTCCAGCTAGGAAAATCACACAAGAAGAAGAAGGGAAACTATTTCTGTAGAATTTCTATCTGATGCATAGTTTTGTGTATACACCAGTCCTGAGGAATCCATGAAAATCCCTTCATCTACTGTTAGCTTTAATAAGCAGGGTGTCAAGTTTCAATACACAAGATCAAGATACCAAAACCAGCTGGAGTTCTACACACTGTCTTAATTTGGACTGCTAAGAAATTACCACGGGCTGGGTAGATTAAACAGCAGGCATCTGTTTCTCACTGTTCCAGAGTCTGGAGGTTCAACTTCCGGGTGCCGGGGTGGTTGGCTTCTGGTAAGGGCCCTCTCGCAGGCTGCAGAGAGCTGACTTCTCCCGTGTGGAAGGAGGGCAGCACTTCTCTGGGATACCTTTCATAAGGGCACCAACCCCAGTCGGGAGAGCTCCACCTGATAAGCTCATGACTGCCAAGCCCTACCTCCTGATGCCACCACACTGCAATTTTTTTTCTTTCTTATTCTTTTTTGATACCAGGGATTGATCTCAGGGGCACTTGACCACTGAGCCACATCCTTAGCCATGTTTTGTGTTTTATTTATCAATGAGTCGCTCAGTGCCTTGCTTTTGCTGAGGCTGGCTTTGAACTTGTGGTCCTCTTTCCTCAGCCTCCTGAGCTGCTGGGATTACAGGTGTGTGCCACTGTGCCCAGCCTTAGAATTTTAATACAGACATTTCAAAGGGACAGAATTGTTCAGTCCATTTCCCTGTCAACCAACAAGCCTAAAGTGAAATTATGGAAATAATTCCATTTAAAACAGCAACAAAATGATAAAATCTCTACAAGTAAATGTGACAAAATAAGCATAAGATTTGAACCCTGAGAACTATGACACATTGTTAAAAGAAATAAGGAAGCCCTAAATAAATGGAAAGAGGCCTGTTGGTGAGTGGATCCCATGACTTCCTCTTATACTGGCAAATCTCCCTAAGGTGATCTACTGACTCAATGTCAAAATAAATTTCAGGAGGCTTTATTGCAGAAATTGGCAAGCTGACCCCAAAATTTGTATAGAAATGTAAAAGATCAGAATGAATAAGCTAATCTTGAAGAAAAGAACAGAGTTGGGAGGACTCATTTTTATCTGTTTTAAAACTTACTATATAACCAGAGTAATCAAGAGTGTTGGAGAGTCCTGAAGATATATAGATATATATATAGATATAGAAAGGTTAAAGGAAGGAAATTGAAAGATCATTCAGCATTTGCTATCAGTTCATTTTGGCAAAAATATGAAGGCAATTTGATTGAATAAGAATAGTGTTGTCAACAGATGATGATGGGACAAGTCGACATCTACAGACCAAGGAGTAAACTGAACTCCTACCTCTCTGCCTCCACTAGAGTTGACTTCATGTAACAGAAAAGATGGCCGGGGCATTTACAAACTTGGAAATGAAGCAGTAATGTGCTCATCAAAGTCATGAAGGAAGGTTAAAGAAGTATTTTAACCTGAAGGGCAGGACACCACTCCTGTGAAGCCACACAGTGAAACTGAAGACAGACGTAGAAGGAAACAAAGCCTGAAATACTGAAAAATCATGAAACAGGCAAGATGAAAAATCAAGGTTTTATGTGTTCTCTCTGAGGAAATTTAGAAAAAAACACCAAATTAAACTAGAAGATGGAAGAAAGAACTTAAGATAATACAGAACCTGTAACACAGGAAGCCAGAGGCTACACAAGAGAAATATTTAAAAGGAAAATGTGTTTTTTTTAAGACCATAAAATGGACACACAGTTAACAAGAGTGATGGAGACAAAGACAAGTGACCATGAGGACCCTGTGGAAGGCCGCAGCTGCACACGAGTGGACAGTATTGAGTTGGAGGTGCCCTGCCGGGCACTTAGGTCTGTAGTGACGGAGTAACAGGCAATTGCATACCGAATGGATAACCTTCTAAAAAGCAAAAATATATAAATAAATAAATAAGTAAAAAGATTTAAGGGGATGACGTTGTTTAGTTAACCCAATCACTATTAAAGAAACATTTGGAATGAAGAGTGAAACATCTGTTTTATCTTAACTTGATCTCTCATCCCAAAAGGTTATCAGGACCACGGGTTATGACTGGGAGACCTCTCAAGACAAACTGTTATACAAAGGCGCGTCGAAGAAGCTCATTCTAGGAGGCTAATGCAAACTGGAGTGTAGTTCTGAGCAAGAACTGGGCAGGAAAAGAAAATTACATACCATAAATACTATGAAGTAGATCACAAATTCTAAATATAAACCGAGAAACTGGATCCAACCCTGTAATTATGAAAGTGTCTTTAAGAGAATGAGGATTCATCTCAAGTTAAGGAGGATGGAGAGCAGTGGAGGATCTGTCCATCAAACTCACCCCAGCAACACGCCAATGACATCCACCCAGGAAGCACATCGGTGGAAAATGTCGGGCCGATTCAAGACTCACTCTTGATTTTTAAAACATTCTACCTCAACAAAGTTGAAGAGTGGAATGACCTAATCAAAAGTTTATGGAAAAAAATCATTCTGAATTAGGAGAATTTCTATTAACATACAGAACAGGAAAAGTTTGTTTTTACCCTGCCTTGTAGGAAATGTCCAAGGAGTATGTAACATAAAATATAATGATTAGAAAAACTAGGGAAGGACTAAAAGCAAGGAGCCAGACCTGGAGAGCTGCCATCCATTGGGAACACTGGGCACTGCCAGGTAAACTAAGCTGTTCAGCAAGAGAGGAATACGAGATGAATCATAAACCCAGCACCACAGAACTCACCAGTTAAATATGTAACGGGGGAAAGCAGAGGAATGAAATCCACAGGTTATATACAGTATACATAGTGTGTTTTATTTTAATACGTGCATCTATTTTACTTTTTTGTTTATACATACATACATATACGTACAATAGGAAAAATATGTGAAATGGCAGCAACAAATACATTCAAGAAGGTACTTAACAAAATACATACGCTTTATGGAAAAGACTACTGAATTTTGCCAAAGGACAAATGAACTAAACAAAGGACCAGGAATATAATATTACTGAAGAGAAAAGCTCCATGTTATAATCATTCACTCCACAAAATTCTTACAAAACTGTGAACACCCAAGAAGAACAAAGGCTGTTTTGAAAAACTTACATGAGATGAAGTTGACTGGAACAGATGTTAAGACACTGAAATTTCCATTAATTCAATGAAGTACAGTTTGGAAAAGGGGTAGACGAGTGATCACCAAAGCCCGTTTACTTTGGTCTGTTTCTGTTTCTGCTCCCCGGGCTTCTATGTGTACACCAAAACCTGAGATTGACGCTGACGTCATTGTTGATGGGTATTTCTCAGTGTGAGAGTTGGAATCAAATTTTATTTTGTTGTCTTGGTACTTTTCTTCATTGCAAGTTCCTTGTAATTTTTTTTCCAAAAACAATTAAGAGAAGTTTTCTTTCAGAACAATGATATGTTTTCTCCCCATCCTCAAGGAGGATTTCCTGAGGCATTATTAATATCAGGTTAGATGATAGTCAAATGATTGCATTAGCTGGTGTGCATTTGGTGCCAGTTCCCAAAGCAGCAGACACCCCGTGAGACCGGCAGGCCCACGGCGGCATCTCGCCCGTCTCCAGGTGCTTATCACATCTCCACGCTCCCCCACAGGCTCTGCCTAAGTCCAAGGTGGTCTGCATGTTCCCGTTTCCCCCCGCCTTCCACCTGGGTGCCATCTGACAGAAAGACACCCGATGCTCCCCAGCATGACAGAGGAAGAGTGCTGTAGGCGGAAGACACAACAGGTGTCTTTTCCTAAGTCCTGGCGACTGCAAGGCCAAGTGCATCGAGTTTCCTGAGATGGAAAACTAGTGGCAGGAACATATTGTGACAAGCGCCTAATTTGGCATAGTAGAGTTAAGATACTTCCTTCCTCTTCTCTGAAGTAGACAATCCTTTCTTTTAATTTTCTGTTTTCTGCCATATTTGATATTCTAAATTCCAGGATCCTGAAACCTCTGAATACTGCCAGACGGAAAAACTTCCCAGACTCTCTCCAGGGCTCCCTTCTGATGAACCTCGTGGGGTTTGTCTTGTTTTGTTTTAATGAGAATAAGCTCCTTCTAACACACCAGGGCAGTTGGTAGTGAGAGCCTCTGAGTGTGGGGTTCGTCTGCTGTGAGCCTCAGAGCACTAAGTGTCACACCACCCAGATAGGCCATGGGGTCCTGACTCAGGAAGGTCCCCAGGGTGCATCACTGAACCTATTAAAAGTACACCAACAGAAATGTGCTAAAAAGGACATTTTCCCTCTGTGACTGTTAAGGTCTAGATATCAGGTGTCCCCCC
The DNA here is from genome assembly GCF_052094955.1 of Ictidomys tridecemlineatus. Classification (NCBI taxonomy): domain Eukaryota; kingdom Metazoa; phylum Chordata; class Mammalia; order Rodentia; family Sciuridae; genus Ictidomys; species Ictidomys tridecemlineatus. The sequence goes on along the minus strand of NC_135477.1, from coordinate 257,471,063 downwards.
AAAGCTCATGTGTAACACAAGGCAAGAAAGTTTAGAGGCAAAATGATTGGGTTATGCGAGTCTCAACCTACTCAGTGCATTAATCCCCTGGTGAGGAATAACTGGTCGTTCTGATAGGAAGGTAGGCATGGCAGGAGGAGCTGGGTCCCGGGGATGTGCCTCGGGGTGAATATATTGTCATGGTGAAGTGAGTCTCTCTCTCTCTCTCTCTCTCTCTCTCTCTCTCTCTCTCTCTCTCTCTCTCTCTCTCTCTTTCTCTCTCTCTCTCTCTCTCTCTCCTTCTTGGGAATATATCCCCAGCTACTTTTCTCTGTCACACCCTTCCACCATGATGTTCTGCCTCACCTCCACCCAAAGAATGGAGTCTGCCCTCTGGGCACTGAGACCTCTGAGCCCATGAGCCCCCAGTAAACTTTTCCTCCTCTAATTAGTCTGGCCAGGTCCCTTGGTTACAACCCCAAACAGCTGACTAACACAATGGCTCACCATATGAAGGTGACTTCCAGCTAACTCAGACCAAGGCCAAGCAGAGTGCAGGAATTCCCAGTAAGTTCCACACAAAGTGGTGGCGTATGGTGACAAGCCGGCTAATGGTGACATTCCATTAGCATCTTCAGCAGCCATTCCCTGGATCGTACGCACATTGGGACAGATAATTGCAGGCAGGGTCCCTGGGGTCCCTGTGTCCAGGCCCTGCCCTCGGTGTTGTGCAATCAGCCTATCAGCTCACCTAGAGGCTGAGTGCCCTGTTGCCAACTCGTTTTATAGTGATGTCGCTGACCCACGGGGAGCCAAGCAAACTGCCCAAGGCCACCCAGCTCCTCAGAGAGAGGCTGGGACCAGGACCTCCCTGTATGGCTATGCCTCCTGTGGGCCCAGAACACCTAAGTTGAGGTTCCAGTCTTATCACTTCCATGATGTCTGCCTCTGCCTCTCCACGTCCTCAGGTTGACCTGGTCACATGTTTTCTGACACCCAGGCCCTCTTACTGTGCCTAGTCTGGTTTATTTAATTATCTTACTTTTTAACAAAATTGACTGTCTTGCTTTAATAAATGTATGTTTAAGTGACTTTGCATGTCACTACCCAAAACAGAAAGCCAGGAGCCCTTGCCATCATAACGACACTAGATGCACAAATAAATGAGACAGAAGTAAAAGGGGATGATTCGATTCCAGCAAATGCCTGTGTCCACCAAAGATGGAGCTCAGTCACCCTCTACAACACAGGGTCACAGAGCGGAGAGCAGCACCATCCCCACAAGGGCTGAGGGCTAATTGCTGGGGACCCCGGGCTTCACAGCCTGTAAAGGTGACGCAGCTGCTCGCTTTCTGCCACGCGCCGTGAAGGTCAGAAGGTTCCCTTCCCTGGAAAGTCAGGCTTAGGGGATGTGCCTCCCAACACTAGCTGCTCTGCAGATCAGACTCAGTGCGCCGTCATTTCTCCCGGCTGCACTCCACTTCCTTATGGTGCCCTCAGGGCCATAAAACACAGAGCAGAGGGCCAGCACGCTTGGACCCTTGTTTGACTTGGCAGATTTAGAGGCCGGGGCGATGGTTGCTGGGAGAGCAGGGAACAGAATTGGCCGGTCATAGCAGAGTCAAAAGCTAACGATCTTGTCTGTCTCCTAGTGACACAATTAGATAAGAGCCATGAAGGAAGGAAGAAGGGCCCTGGGGGAATAGAGATTGTAGCTTGGTACATGCTCCTCGTAAAATGACATTTGTTGATAATGCAAAGCAGGGCGGCAGCCAGGAGACTGAAAGAAGACCAGGCTGGCCTGGCCGTGGGAAGGGCCTAGCAGACAGAGGAAGACTGCAGACCTGTGTGCTCTGCAGCGGGGCCCACGAGGCGGCTCTGTTCTCCCTGTGGAGATCTGTTGGGCCGAAGGTGCAGTTCCTAGCTGGAGCTCAGCAAGGGAAAGGCTTCAGGTGCATCCTGACAGTTCTCTGAAAGCAGAGCTCTGCCCATCTGCGCTCGGTTGTGGACTGGATCCTATGCTTAACAAAGGTGTGCTGAAATCCTGCTCCAAGAGACCTGCAAATGTGACCTTACTGGGAAACAGTCACCAAGTTAAGATGTGCATTAGAATGGGCCCCAACCTAATGTCCTCATCTCCCTATAAGGAAGAGATTTGGGAACAGTGACCCAGGAGACTGCCTGTGAAGGCCCAGACACGCGGGGAGAGCAGTCATGTGGGGATGGAGTGGGGACTTGAGTGACACAGCAGAAGCCGAGGAACACCTGGGGTGCAGGACACAGGAAGGCTCCCAGGAGCCTGCAGGGCATCTGTGCCTGCTGGTAACGTGGTTGTGGACTGCTGGCCTCAGGAGCTGCCCCAGAACGTTTCCACGGTTGTTTTCAGCCACCTGTTTTGTGGTACTCTGCCGTAGGTAGTGTCAGAGTCACAGATCTGAACTCAGGTGTGCCATGTCTCATGATCTCACACCGGCCTGGTCCCATGGGAATCGGGAAGTCGGGCTGAGCTTCATGGTGAGAACGGGGCTCCAGCATTCAGACCAGGTAGGCTTCCTCCTAGCGCCAAGCACAGACTTATACGTACCGTATTTTCTTGTACGTGAAGCTGTCATCTGACAAACTGTGGCTTACCTTGAGGCAGCCTTTTTGAGCACTTCTTTTTACTCAAAGCTACCCCTGGCAGTGACTGTCCAGTGTCCACTGAACCTGTGCTCTTGTTTTCTTCCAGAGCACCATTGGGGTTGGGTCTGGACAGCAGCACTGGCTCAGCAGTAGGGCAGACCTGCTGCTCTGGCCCCCAAGAGGCCCTGTGAGTGTTCCTCATGCTATTCACCGTCCTTTCCTTCATGTTAACACATGCAGTTAACACACTTCAGTTTTGCAGAACAGTGGGGTCCCTTGGGCATATGAGCACATGCAGATAACATATTTTGATCCTGTCTACCTCCCCTCTCTCCACCCCAGCCTCTTTGTCTTCCCTCATGTTTTTCCTTTTACTTTGATAACATCTTTTCCTCAGGATTCCACATCAGAGGGGAAATGTACAATAGCTGGCTTTTGGAGTCTTGTCTTGCATAGTATAATGATATCTGGTTCCATCTGTCCTCCTGCAAACTACATGGTTTTGCTCTTCTTTATGGCTGAATAGTACTCCATTATGCATATACACTACACTCTATTTATCCCTTCTTCCACTGATGGGCACCTGGCTGATTGCATTACTTGGCTGCTGTGAATTGTGCCATAAAATACAGGGTGAATCTCTGGAGTATGTTGACTTGAACCCCTTCAGATACATACTCATACTGGTATAGTTGGATTATATGGTAGTTCTATTTTTAATTTTTTTTGAGAAAATTCCAAACTAGTTTCCATAGACTCCCCACCTTCCCAGATAATAAGATAGATGCAACAAAATTTCCCTTGAAGCTATACATGGCACATAGCAGACCTCCTAGAATCTATATAGCACCACGGTGAACAGCTGTCCTGTGAGTCACAAACAATCTTCTTGTGACTGAGCATTAAACACATTTGTTTATGAAGAAGCCAAAAGACACAATGGAAAGACTCAGAGATTCTAACATTCATTTAGCTTCAGGAAGGAGGCGCTGGGGAAGTTAGGGATATAAGAGGAAGAGAATTCGTGGGAAAGGATGTCCTAGAAGTGAAGAGAAGACCAAAGCTGCCAAGTGCTCTCAGAAAACACGAGGACGTACCTTATGGGAACTTATCACCCACACCATCAAGGACCGAGGTGTAGACCGAGACCCTGCACCTGCTAGAAGAAAATGTAGGACCAAATCTCCATCAAGTCCCCTTAGGAACCAACTTCCTCAATAAAACCCCCAGAGTGCAGGAAGTAAAATGAAGAATAGGAAAGACAGTGGAATAAATAAGACATCACGGTCCTACGAGTGTATATGATCACAGGACCAACGCAGTTCTACATCATGTACAAGAATTATGTGTGACTAATCAGGACAAATAAAAAGTTTTTAAATTGGGATGATATCAAGCTAAAAAGTTTCTTCACAGCAAAGGAAAGAGTTAAGAACATCAAGAGAGTGCCTACAGAATGGGAGAAAAATCTTTGCCAGCTGCTCCTCTGATAAACTATTAATCTCTGGGATATGATAGGAACTCAAAAACCTTAACACCAAAAAAAAAGGAAAAAAATCAAAACAATAACTCAATCATTAAATGGGCAAAGGAACTGGCACTTCACAGAATACTAGTGACTGGTCATCAAATATATGAAAAACGGTTCCACATCTCTAGCAATTAGGAAAATGCAAATTAAAACTACACTAAGATTTCGTTCATGCCAGTCAGAATGGCAATTATCAAGAATACAAGTAACTGCTTCCATAGTGGTTGCACCAATTCGCAGTCCCACCAGCAATGTATGAATGTGCCTTTCCCCCCACATCCTCACCAATGTTTATTGTCTGTGTTCTTGATAACTGCCTTTCTGACTGGCATGAGATGAAATCTTACAGTAGTTTTGATTTGCATTTCTCTAATTACTACAGATGCAGAACATTTTTCATATATTTGTTAATCAAATGTATATTTTCTTCTGAGAAGTGTCTGTTCAGCTCCTTAGCCCTTTTATTGATTGGATTGTTAGGTTTTTGAGTGTTACGTTTTTTGATTTCTTTATATATCCTGGAGATTAGTGCTCTATGTGACATGTGTGTAGCAAAAATTTGTTCCCAAGATGTAGGCTCTCTCTTCACCTCACTGATTATTTCTTTTGCTCTGAAGAAGCTTTTTAGTTTGAGTCCATCCCATTTATTAATTCGTGATTTTATTTCTTGCACCTTAGAGTCTTGTTAAGGAAGTTGGGGCTTAATCTGATGTGATGAAGATTTGGGCCTACTTTTTCCTCTATTAGATGCAGGGTCTCTGGTCTAATTCCTAGGTCCTTCATCCTCTTTGGGTTGAGCTTTGTGCATGGTGAGAGATAGGAGTTTATTTTCCTTTTGCTGCATATGGGTTTTTATTCCTCCCAGCACCATTTGTTTAAAAAGGCTATCTTTACTCCAATGTACGTTTTAGGCGACTTTCACTAGTATGAGATAATTGTATTTATGTGGGTTTGTCTCTGTGCCTTCCATTTCTGTACCATTGATCTCCATGTCTGTTTTGGTGCCAATACCATGGCATTTTTGTTATTATAGTTTTGTAGTATAGTTTAAGGTCTGGTATTGTGATGCCTCCTGCTTCACTCTTCTTGCTAAAGGTTGCTTTGGATATTCTGGGACTCTTATTTTTCCAAATGAATTTCATGATGGCTTTTTCTATTTCTATAAGAAATGATGATGATATTTTAATTAAAATCACGTTGAATCTGCAGAGTGCTCAGCATTAAAAGAGAATAAAATTATGGCATTTGCAGGTAAATGGATGTAGTTGGAGAATATCATGCTAAGTGAAATAAGCCAATCCCCCAAACCAAAGGCTGAATATTCTATCTAATAAGTGGATGCTGATCCATAATGGTGAGGACATGGGAAAAATGTAGCAACTTTGATGGGGCAAAGGGGAGGGAGTGGGGGAAGGAACATGGGGATAGAGAAAGATGGTGGAATGAGATGCATCATTACCCTATGTGTATGTATGACCGCACACGTGGTGCAACACTACATTGTGTACAACCATAGAAATGAAAAATTGTGCTGCAATTGTGTACAGTGAGTCAAATTCATTCTGCTATCATTTGTACCTAATTAAAAGAAAGAAAGAAAGAATACAAGTAACAGCAAATGTTGTCAAGGATGGGAGAAAGGTACACTCATAGATTGCTGGTGGGGCTGAAGACTGGTGCAACCAATCTGGAACTCAGTATGGAGATTCCTCAGAAAACTTGGAATGGAACCACCAATTTGACCCAGTTATCTCTTCTTCAGTTTATACCCAAAGGACTTAAAATGAGCATTCTACACTGACCCAGCCACATCAATGTTTATAGCAGCACAATTCACAACAGCTAAAATATGGAATCAACCTGATGCCCTTCAATAGATGAATGGATAAAGAAAAGGTGGTATGAATGCATAATGGGGTACTGCTCATCCTTAAAGAAGAATGAAATTATGGCATTTGCAGGTAAGTGGATGGAACTGGAGATTATCGCGCTAAGTAAAATAAGCCAGTCCAGATAGTCAAAGTTGAATGCTTGCTCTGATATGTGGAAGCTAACTCAGAATAAGAGGAGTGGGGAGAAGAAGAAAGAAAGAAGAAAAGGGGAGCGTTAATTTCATTAAAATAAAGGAAAGGTGAGTAGAGTAGATGAAGGGAATTGAGAGGAGGAAGGAAGGATGGAAAGGAGAACAGTGGAGTGGATCAGGCTGAATCTCATCCGTACACACATGAATAGGCCACGGTGAATTCCAACATCACGTACATGCACAAGACACTAATTTTTAAAAAAAGTATAAATAAATTACAAAAACATCAGTAGAGGTGAGGGAGGGGAGTGCTGGAACTGAATTGGAGCCATTACATCCCCTGCTTTGTGATTATGTCAGAACGCACCCTGATTTTATATCTAACAAAAATCAATAACAAAAAAATAAAAACTGAAAATTACTCAGACCTGAATGATGACCCATTGACACAGTGAAACTCAAGTGGCGTTCAGAGAAAAGCTCCCAGGAAAAGTGCCTTTGTAAAGAAGTAAGGGAGTATGAGAATGTGTGAAGCATTTTCAATCCAGGAAACTGGAAAGAGCATTAAGATCATCCTCGGGAAGCGAACGGGAGACATTAATGAAGACAGAGGCAGAAAACAAGAGTAGAATCAAAATATCAGACTTGACCAATAAAGGAAGCTGTTTGTGTTGAGAGTGATAAAACAGACAAGATTCAGTCGAGTGAGATAACTGGGAAGACAGAGAAGTGAGAGGTCAGCAGCCTCAGGTGGAAGGACACGGGCTGCTTTGTTTAGTGCCAGATGGCTCATGTCCTTTACACATCGCTGTAGGAGGAACATGATTAGTTAAGCACAGAAATATGTGACTAAAACTGGAAAGGGAAATGCCAGAATGAGTATGGAAAATAACAAGATGAACAGGAAAGAGGTGAAGGGAATGCTGGAAAATTGAATGATTTTTTAAAAATACTACACTGACTACCTTTCATTCATAAACCAGTATTTTTCACAGGTTACAGAATATTATCCACCAGTACAGCTAGAGCCTAAAAGGATGATCCAAGTGCTCATTTGAGGACACTCCCATCCTCCCTCGTCCTCTTTGCAACAGTGACACAAATAGAGCTGCAGATGGGCCTCACTGGGACTCCAGGCTCCATGGCCCTCACTTCCCACCTGCAAAGTGGGGCCAGAGCTCTCAGAGCTAGAGTCCACTTGGACTGAGTGGGAGCAGAAGATCCACGTGTCCCTCCTTGGACAACACACGGAGAACAGGCCACGCCTGGGTTATTAGTCGGCTTCTCACTGCTGCAACAAGATCAAGAACGTCTCGAGGAGGAGAAGGTGGCTTTGAGCTCACCCTTTCAGAGGATCAGTCCATGGCCAGCGGACTCCATCCCTCTGGGCTTGAGGCGAGGCGGAGCAACATGGCAGAGGAAATGGGAAGGAAAGTGTCTCAGCTCATAGCAGCCAAGAAACAGAGACAGAGGAGGAAGAGCTGGACAAGGTGTAATCCCAGAGTCACACACCAAGTCGCATGCCCGCTCCACCACACCCTACCTGACTACAGGTTCCACCCAGCAATCTGTTCCAACTATTAATGCATCAGGTGGATCCACCTGGTGACTAGATTACAGCTCCTGTCATCTACTCACGTCACCTTTGAAGATCCCGGCATCAACACAGGCGCTTCAGGGGGACACCTTATGTCCAAACCACAACACCTGCTCCATTCTCCCTTTTCAGATAGAGGTTAAAATACCAAGGACAGAGCAAATCTGGCAAATCATCAAGCAGTAAGACCTACCTTCGTCAGCCTGGATTCCTGGAAGAATACAGAGGACAGAGCCCTGGCAACCCAGAACAGGATCTGCAGATTGTCACGTGAGACCGAAATAAAGTTTCTCCCTTTTAAGGTACTAAGGGGGTCTATTTGTTAATCAGCTCAACACACCTTAATTAGTATACATGTCACAAAAGGCAAGTACCCTAATTACCAACAGACAAAAGACAGGACTGAAATCATTTTCACAAAATATATTAGAAGAGTTTTTTGAATGATTTTTTTTATTTTTTCTTGTGCACAGTTGCTTTTTGTATTTATTTCTATTTCCCTAATATTTTATGAAGATGAACTACTTTAGTGAGAAAAAATATTTTAAAGTATAGTAATGCATTGTATGTGCCATCAAGAATATTAACAAGAAGAACTAAGAAGAAATAGGCAGGGCGGGCCTTGTGGCTCAGTGGAAGAGCTTGCTAGCACGTGTGAAGCACTAGGTTGGATTCTCGTATCACATAAAATAAATAAATAGGGTAAAGGTATTGTGTCTATCTACAACTAAAAAAAATGTTAAAAAAAGAAGAAATAGGCAATCTGCATAGTTGAAAAACATAACAAAACATAAGTTAGCACGTAGAGAAAATGAAATAAAAATTTTTATTCAATGAGCATAGAAAGCACTTTCCTGTTGGGCACTATGGGGCACATCTGTAATCCCAGCAACTCAGGAGGCTGAGGCAGGAGGATTGCAAGTTCAGCAAGGTCCTAAGCAAGAGGATCTAAGCAAGATGCCCTAAGTGAGACCCTATCTCAAAAAATATAAGGGATGGGAATGTGGCTCAATGGTTAAGCGCCCCTGCATTCAATCATTTGCAGTACCTAACAAAAAACAAACAAACAAACAAAAATACTCTCCCAAAGTGCTATCAGTATGATGAATGACAAATAATGGATGTTGTTTTATGATTTCCAAATGATACATTTTGTGTACATATACATACACACACAATACACTATACACACACACACACACACACACACAGTGTGCTGCATGCCTTTTGTATATCCATGTGTATGTAATGGTATATGTCTCACTTCCCGTCATGTGATATACTACACCAGTAATTCCTATTCGTGTAGTCGTGAACAGCCAATAGTTCACTGTTCCTACAGTACAGTGTAGTACAGGCAATTGCTCACTGTCCTCTGGTATGTGCTGTGCGATGACAGTTCACACTTCCTGTGGCTACACCATGCTAGCCCAGTGGTTCCCTGTTCCTGTGGCTAGGTCCACGTATACCGAGAGCTCACAGTTACCTGACTCTATGGTTTGTCCCTTGCAATGTGTGTTTTCCCTCTCATCTCAAGTGTTGATTATATTTTTTTTCTTGACTATCCTTTGGAGATTAAGCTATTATTCTTATTGGTAAATATAATAAGGGATCAAAGTCAGTACATAGACCTTTTTCTCGAAAGCGTCAAATCTGAAGCTTGAAATGTGCATCGTATGTAATTTCATATCCCATAGAAATGTTCTTTCTACCAATATGCAAATGAATGGTTCAGTACCTGTTAATTACTGGAGGTCACCAAGTGATCTCAGAAAAGCAGAGAGTCTGGAGGAGACAGGAAGGTAGGTTTATCTGCAGAGGATAAACAGTGACCTGGCAATAACTTGGGGAGGGGTCAGGCCATGATAATGTGTCACAAAGACTAAGTGTCCTGGCTGATAGAGTAAAATGGTAAACTGATATCATAGCGCCACCAGGACCTTCCACAAATCATAAAATATAATCACAGGTTAGTCACCAATATGCCGTAGTGTTGTTGAATCTGTGTGTAATTAGTCGGCATGGCAGCTAGGCAGGAGGAGGTAGGTTTTGGAGGCAGAGAGCCATGTGCCCTCTGCAGAGTTCTTTCGTACTTCATGTGTCAAGTTCACGTGAGACACTTCCTCGTACCGGCCCAGGGAAGAGGTCTGCAGACGTGTGGGAAGGTCAGGGAACTGACTCCACTACCACCCAAGCCACATCCTTGTCCTTCTCCCTCTGACCCCTAGAAGTGATTCATGTGGCTTCCGCGCTGGGAGTACAGAGGAGAAGAGATCCCACTGTCACACACTAATGGCTCAAGGCCCAACAATCAGGCTCCAGGGCGCTCTACGTCAGAGAGCTGTTCTTCATAAATACCTGGTGATGGTGTTTGGAACTGGTCAAAATTCCACTCTTCTTGATATTGATTTTCTTTTTATTTCTAAAAAATCATGAAGAAGAATATTGAGTTTGCAGTTATGTTTCTCAATTGAACCAAAGTATGCAGGGAGGAAGCTTGCTTTTATTTATGAAGAGTTTTATTGACTTGCTCTACTAAAAGGAAAGTATAATCAGAGAATTATAGGTTCAGAGAAATAAAGAGCATGTTAAGGGATCACCCCTGCCGTTCTGTTGCCTCAGAACACATCCATGCCGACAGCAGATAAACAAGAATCTGTCCTATTTTAAAGATATATAGAAATGAAATGGTTCTACTATCTCTTAGCTTAATGTATCTGGTCAAATTCAAAAGAGTTTTTGCCTTCTCTAAACGTATTACTGTATGTATAAAGCATGTGTATACAGTATGGTATGGTTGTGGTTTGGATCTTTAATGACCCCTGAGAAGCTCATGTGTTAGGCAATGCAGAAATTGAGGTACAATTGTTATGTTGTGAGAGCTGTAACCTCATCAGTGGATTAATCCACTTAATGGATTAATAATTTGAAAGGACTACTGGGTGGTAACTGTAGGCAAACGGAGTGTGGCTAGAGGAAGGATATGCTTTATCTCTGGCTTCTCTCTTTCCCTCTGCTTCTTGGCTATCATGAGCTAAGCAGCTTCCCTGCCCCACAGCCTCCCACCATGATGTTCTGCCTCACCCCTCAGGCGTAGATCAATGGAGCTGGCTGACGATGCACCGAACCTCTGAAAGAGTGAGCCCAAAATAGACTTTTCCTCCTCTAAGTTGTTCTTGTGAGGTCTTTTGGTCATAGCAATGAAAAAGCTATCAGACACAAGTATACGTACTGGTTGTATACACATTCTGTCTACTGTGCATCTTAAGGATACCTAGTATAGACGATAGAGGATAGACAATATACTAATTGGACAGCACTGTTTCTTCAGTGCATGATTTTCTTAAGGCTAAATAATTATTTCCTCCCCCAGAATTTATTTATTTTTAATAACATCATGAATAACTTTAAGACCTATGCATCTGAACTTTTCACATTGTCCTGTCATTGTTTATTGTGGAACCCAAATTGACTTTCTTCTCTTAAACTTTGTATACAGAATATGACTAGGTATGAGGCTAATGATGCAAGGGTAGTGCCACTATTACCACAAGGAGAGCTTGACATTGTGCCATGGCATCCCACGATCCATTCCCAAAGGCCCTATTTGTGCCTGGCCTGATTCTTGTCACTCTTTTTAAAGTTCTACCTTATTCTAATGTATTTTTCTGCTTTCTTGGGCTAAAAATAATTTCTTCCTTAAATGAGTGTGTGTGTGTACAGTGCCCCTGAGATTGACAGCTCAGGATAAGTGGATGTAAATTCTCACGTCTCCCAGATTTTACTCTGTGGTTTCCATTCTTACCCTATCCTTTAGTGACTGACAACCTGATCATCAACCCCCCTTATCCTTCCCACACACAATGGAACTCACAAAATAGGTGGATTAACTGTACCATACATATTTGATGTTCAAGATAGATGCAAGTTAGGATCTTCTAGAATTCCAACTAAATTTCTTACACAACTGACTATATTCCTCTTCAACCAACTATATGCTTACATAGTTTTGTTTGTTTGCTTTGTTATATTTTTAAATGTCCTGTGCTGTGGGAATAGAGGCACTTATTCCAAGCTATAAATGATTAATTTTAGATATCAGAACATATATTGTTCATAAAATAATATTTTTCCTCAAATTATAGATATCTAAAATATAGGTAAAATTACTAATAAATAGTTCAGTTGATTTTAAGTAAATACTACATATTTGTGACTTTTTAATTTTCAGAGGAAATTTTAGAGCTATTGATTTTTAGAGATGTGATTGCTAATGTTACTCATGTTTATTTAATCCCTTCCCTTTATAAATAGTATGTTTAATATCACTTGTAATAATAAGCACTTTATGCAATAATGAACACTTTATGTTTATTTACCAGTCTTTGAATGTATCACTTGTAAGACCTTTTTCACTTCTAAATAAAATATTCTTCTTTGCATACTCACTTTACAATGTACATAGAGTAGCGGATGTGATTTCCTAAAATTTTTAAACTCATGATTACCAATAATTTGAGTCACTGATATAATTTTTGTTGCTTGCAACTAACTGTCACTGCAGTTTACATGTGGCTCGTGTACTAACTTGTCTAGTTATGTGGGTGGGGAAATGTTTACTAACATCACTGTCATCTCCCAAGACCTCCTTGTGTTTCTGTCACACAGCACTACAGATCAGGAGAGGACCATCATGGCAGGATGAAGTTTAGGATATTTCACCAGCCATACTCAGAAGAACGGAAGCTCTTCCTGCTCTGTAAATGTGTCTAATGTTCATCCACGTTCAGCACTCATGTGGGCAGTCTCGGCGATCCCATAGTGCAGCTCAGGGTGCCTTGTACGTGGCTCTGTATGACAGGGCCATTCTTCCTAAAGGTACTTAGCTCAGAATTGCTCTCCTCAGTAGGTTTAGATTAGCAGAGCTAATGAGGAAATGATATTTAGGACAGAATTAATTCTTGCTAACTACTATTGGGGTTAATGGCTTATTTTAAGTCTGAAAAGAATATAATTTAGGGTGGGTAACTAAGAAGACAGGGATTAATGTTTTAGCCCAATGACAAAGGAATGGCCATCCTGGTACCAAATATTGGGACAGTCATCTTGGTGAGCAGCTCAGGTAAACAGATGACATGACCAGAATACTGAAACCCAAGGAGCATTGAGACCCAAGGGGACAGCCACACAGGAAGTGTGGTTTTAGAAGACACTCTGGCAAGAAAACAGGAGTTCTGTAAAGGAAAAATCAAGGGCCCATTGTGTCACCAGCCAGAGAAAATGGCCATCTAGCATCCTTCACAGTCCAAGGCTGAACAGCATCAGCGGTGCCCTTGTGGGGAATGACTACTGACCACTAGGAAGGTCCAGGGTTGTGGTTTAAATATTAGGTGTCCCCAAAAGGCCATGTGTGAAACACTTCAAGAAGGTTCGGAGAAGAAATTATTGGGTTATAAGAGACTTAATCCAATCAGTGAATGAATCCCCTGATGGGATTAACTAAGTGGTGAATGAAGGTGGATAGGGTATGGCTGGAGGAGATGGGTCCCTGGGGATGTGCCTTTGGGGTATATATTTTACATCTGGTGAGTGGAGAGTGCTCTCTCTCTCTCTCTCTCTCTCTCTCTCTCTCTCTCTCCCTCCCTCTCTCTCCTTACTTATCATCATGAGAGCTGCTTCCCTCTGCCACACTCTTTCACCATGATGTTCTGCCTCCCCTTGAGCCCCAAGGAATGGAGCTGGCCATCCATGGACTGAGGCTTCTGGAAGTGTGAGGCCCCAATAAACTTGATCTTTCCTAAAACTGTTCTTGACAGATGTTTTAGCACAGCAGCAAAAAAACCTGGCTAAAACAGCTAGCAACTATCAGCGGGACCAAGGTCAGTTTGTGGAACCTGAAACAGGAGCACAGAATCTTATGATCACTACTTGGGAGACCTCCAATCAGCAAAATCAGGGGCTGAATGGCCCCAGAATACCATAAAGATTCTCTGGGGTCCCCAGTGATGATTGTGCACCAGCAAGAGCAGGCATTGTAAGTTCTCACCACATCCAGTCCTCATCCTGAGCAATCCTATGTGCATTGAAGCACTTCATCCTCATACACGAAAGAAGCAAGAACTAGCATGATCCTCAGTCCTCAGACAGAGAAGTCAAGGCACGGAGAGAAGAAACACCTGACCTGAGTTTTCATACACAGCCTAGGACAAGACCCCCAAAGGACTCAGAGCCCACACACAACCAGTAAGAACACTAGCTTTCTCTGTATGTGGAGCACATCTACCCATTCAGCAATACTTACTAAGACTCTACTATTGGCCA